>NC_046192.1:1408519-2608519 GCF_011004875.1 Balearica regulorum gibbericeps | reverse complement strand
TTGAATCATGGAACCACAAAGTTCCTCTGACAGGTTATGTGGGAATAGCTGGGAGGGAACCAAAGCTGGTTTTGGCATCCCCTCCACTTTACTGTAGTTTGACCAGATAAGAGGCTTCTGGAAGACAGTCTTTACACTGTAGTCACATCTGGTTTCATTGGATACACAAGGGTGAGGGACTTTACAACAGCTGACAAAACTCACGTCTCTGAACACAGAGTGGTAAGTAACAACTGCAAAATACAAAAGCCACAATCTCCTCCTGCATTTTCTCTGCTTGGGAGGAGAGGATGATGAATGACAGTGCAGCCAGGCTGATAACCAGGCACAGTCTGGAACAGCCAAACCTTCCATCTACTCTGCCCCATGTAACCACAGAGTTGGCATCTCATCTGCCTCGGCCCCTGTGTTGTAAAGGTCTGTCTCTTCGGTTCTGTTTAGGCTATGGGAAAATTGCTAGTGGTGTTTTAAGGATCAGACACCAGCCTAGATGTTTAATGAATCTTCACATGTAGCCTATGTATTTATGACTGCAGCTGTGTAGGGGACAGGAAGAGACAAATGGGATCTCAAGTTCTGAATCACACAGCTCCTTTCTAAACTGAGTGAACCAGGTCCCCTTCTACTGCAGCTGAGCCCTGCTCTTTCAGCCTGCTCCACTCATTCTCTAGAATCACACACTGCACTGCTAGTGCTGGTGTAGGAGGATCGGTGATGGCAACTGAATTGTAGCAGAGCAGTATAACGTGTTGGAAGAGACCCAGGAGGTCTCTAGTCCCAGCCTCTGCTCAAATCCGGGTTTGCTATGAGGTCAGATGAGGGTGCTCAATGCTTTGTCCAGTCACATCTTGAAAGCCTTCAAGAATAGAAGCTGCACAACCTCTCTGGAGAACCCATTCCAGGGTTTGCCAGCCTACTCCTGAAAGAAGTTTTCTTATATTCAGTTGGATTTTCCCTACATCCAGTAAGTAGCATTCCAAAGATGGGTTTGAGAAGGCCTGTATCTAGAAATAAAGGTGATTTATACCTTTTGCACTGCAAAGGGATCCCTCTGTTCATTGTCCAGGTATTTCTCTAAATTGAAGAAGGTGTTGTAGAATACGTGAGCCATTCTGCACCTCTTCAGGTCTCGCAGGGTTACTCTTCCTACAGAAAAAAACCCCAACACGTTATTGTGCTACTGAGCTCTTACTTAGTGAGAGACTGGACGTGTTCCTTGTCAGTCTCATCAAAGTTTTAATTAAAACACCAGTATGTTACAATATTACAAAATTTCTTCCCAAGTCAGTCAAGGATTTTAACATTATTCAATAAATGGGTAGGTTTATAAGGCTTAAATCTCACAAATATACGAAGCTCTTTCACATTCATGTGAAATATGAAAGGATGTGAAT
The DNA here is from genome assembly GCF_011004875.1 of Balearica regulorum gibbericeps. NCBI lineage: Eukaryota > Metazoa > Chordata > Aves > Gruiformes > Gruidae > Balearica > Balearica regulorum. Next base: position 2,607,125 of record NC_046192.1, on the reverse strand, counting down.
AGGGATGGTCCAGTTTCATAATTACACTGTCAACACATCCCACAGCTGGAAAATACAAGACTTGTTGCTCCAGTTCCACCAAGTTAATTCATAAGGTCTCTTGTTTTAGTATTCAAACCTCCTGATGCATAACATTATGGCAGAACAGCCACTGTTCACGCTTTGACTTTGTGATTCTAACACAAGGCTCTACCTACAGATGGGTTTCACAGTGACATTACTTTCTCAGCCCACCTCAAAACAGCCAGCCTGAGTGCCTCCATCTAGCACAACACATACAGATCAAAGGGGATGGAAACTCCCATTAAACAGGACTTACCTTCCCTCTCTGGCTTAACGAGATCAAGCATCTGACACAGCAAATCATGAAATGGCAGTGGTTCTATGCCCATCACTTCCATCCGCTCACATTGCTCCTCATAAAAGTACTCCAGTTCATACATGGAGAGCACTCCATCCCCATCCAGGTCCATGCATCGAAACCAGTACTCAATGCTAGGAAAAAGAGATGGGACTAGTGAAAGCACAGCACTGCACTAGGAAATCCATACAGCAGAGACTGCAGCAACGCACATTCTCCTTCTCTCATCCTCTAATGCACTTCTGCCCAAAGGCTGGCATAAAACCAGAGATGAAAATACCCTTTGGGAAGGATCAGGGCACAGGCCAACACCCAAGAGCACCTCCTGTTAGTCTCCTAGGTGGCTTGTGAGCACAGCCACACTCATGACCCGCTTCAGCTGGTAGCTGTAGCAAGCGTCCCTTGTGCTGCAGCTTGACTAGCTCATGTAGGTTAAGGTGTCCCTGTCTGATTCAGCAGCAAAAGTTGGCAAAATACAACCACCTGTGAGCCCAGGACACTGGCTATCCCTGAGTGACCCTGGGGAGTGATGAGGCTGGCATGGTATGCACTTATTTCCTTTACTCCTTTATACAGGAGCCAGTGCTTTCATCAGGCAGTTGCACTCTACAGTCTCCCTTCACCTCTGGATAGTCCAACCCTGCATTTATGATTTCTTCTTCTCATTTTTACTCATCAGATTCCTTGTCTTAATAATCACGCACAGATCTAGTTCAGCTCTGCACCATAGTCTCCCACACCAGGCACACAGGCAGGTTTTACAAAGTGACACAGTGAAGTTTCCCTACACTCTGTGCTTAGGTGCTTACTACGTGCATGAAGGGAACACGCCTATCTGCTGCAAACATCTCATGGCTTTATCCCCACAGCCAGTGCTTCACGGCATGGGGTAACCAAAGGGATTGATGACTACCAAGACATGTAACATTGCAAGAAAGCTCTGCTTCTACACAATTTCTACTCAAGAAAGGCAAATGATTTGACCAAACATTGATAGTAAGTTGCTTTCTTCCTAATAATCACTGGAACTCAAGCTGATGTCTCTTGTAGAAAGCAACAGGTCACAGAAATGTCGATAATCTTATCTGCTCATCTCAATGCTTTTACTAAGACACAGAAATCAGTCAGACCTTGTAGCACTCCTTTTGTCTTCCTCTGAAATCAGGAGCCACACAAAATCAGCATAACTCATGCGGCCTTCCTTTTGAACTTCATTGCCTCTGGAAGACACATGAAAAAAACCCAAAAAACCAAACAAAAAACCATATCACCAAGCTCCTAAATACTTAGAATGTTATCAAACATATTTTTCAAAACCCCCAAATCATTGGTGAGAGAAAACGGGGCATCACCACTCATTTAGCCTGTGCTCCCTGCACTCTGCAGCACCAGCCCTTGTGCATTTCCCCACAGGCAGAGCATTTGCTGCCTTGCCGTCACTGCAGAGCGGAGAATCATCTCCCACATACCCTCCCACAACAAGAGCTGGGCTGTTTTACTTTTCGGAGACTTTAAAGCAGTGCTCTCCAGCTATCCCTGTGCAGCACAAAGGCATACTGCTTACATTTTCCCTCTGGCTATGCCCAGCTTGTTCTACAATGAGGTCTACAGGTGGTCATCCTATGGGACTTTTAAATTTGTTTTCTTAAGATACCCAGAAGTCTCACTCCACTTTCAGGCAGCTCCAGCTGGAGCACTATAGTGGAAACCATTGTGATCAGTGGGGATTTTTGAGAGTATCTTGCATTTCTAATCAGCCTGACAGAGATTCCCTTCACTTCTATCTTGAAACAGTATGCTATTCCTCACCTCACCACAGCGCCGCTGAATATTCGCTCAATAATCCTGTTTGATAAAGCTGGAAACAAAGAAAACATGGAGAAAATGAAGCTACAGGTCACAGAAATAACTACAATCAGTTCTTTATGCTGAATCCACACAAAGCCATTTCCCATTGCTAAAAGAAAGCTCTATCTATATTGCCTAACCACTTTATTGGGCTCTGTTTAGCAGCATTTTGTAAAAAACAAAGATGATTCTCCCTGCGTGTCTGCCTTTGTATCCTCTCAAATGCTGTATTTCCCCACAAATATGGCAACTGTGTGTTATCTGAATTCTTGGACATGGGCAGCGTTACTTCTACTTTGCTGCAGTAGTATTTGTCAGATAAGCAAATCCTGCTGATAGGAGACTATTTCAGCGTGTATTGCAAAAGAATTTCAGTTATCAAGCAAAAATCACACATCAGATCCTTACAAAATACTTCTTAGCAGAGCACAAGCTGTGGCAATCCTGCTGCAGGGAAGGACAATGAAAAACAAGCATCGTTTTAGGTGAGAGTGAGGGCTTTGCCAGCCAGGAAATGTGTGGGATAGATTGTTATGGCAGAGACACACCAGCCAAGCAGCAAGTACTAGTCTTGAGCAGGATTTGCGCACTGACATCACCCTCCCAGACTGCTGACCCACTTCCTTTAGACCCCCACCTTAGCTCCTTCTACACATTCTCCATCACTTCTGTAGTTCTGGCACACTTCTGACACACCAGCCAGGCAGATCCAACCTGCACTACCCCTCAAATCCCCCTGGCATGGTGCTGACAGGCTGCTGTACCGCTGCACTGACAGCTTCTCTCCTTCACCCTGTCCACAGCACCCCTTCTATATTTAGCACCCCAGCACCCACTGCTCTCAAGCCTCCTGTGTGACAAGTGCTCCATCCCCACACTCCAGCCTCCCAGCAGGAACCAAGCCTCCCGTATCACCTCTCCCAAGCCAGGTACTCCTCCATCCTCATTCCACCCAGCCCTATTGGCAACGCTCCTGACCCTCGTGACTGCCATACACACCCAGAACCCCCGTGGCCTTCCCATAAACACCTGCACTGAGAACATATGGGCCACCACATCACTCTGACACACACCCCCACACACCCACCCCCCTACAGCGTTGTCACTCTCACACCCCTTTCTTTCTTTGTTACTTCAGCCCACTAGGATTTTGGCTCCTACAAAATGTTGTCCCCATCCCCAGAGCTCGAGCAATGCCTGACACGCTGTCACACCTGCAGATCCCTGTAGCCCTACACACTACAACACCTTACCACACACTTCACCTTTCCTGCCACCTCCAGTCACACGTTGTGTCCAAACATCCCATTTCCCAAAATCTGATTCTCTGTCTCAGACCTACTTTCCTAAAAAGTGCAGCAACCACATGGAAGAATCCAAGAAGGCTTTGTCCTAAGGATTAAACATGCTGATCAACAGCTCCAGCTCTTGTCCAATGCATTACATCATGACTAAGGTAAGCAGGTGGGCATATCATGCTCCCAGAGCATGGAAAATCCTAAAAAGAGCCAACGTGAGTGCCTCCATCTAGCACAACACATACAGAACAAGTGCCTTTGGCTATTTTAGCCCTTTGTGGATTTGTATTCTACTAATTTACCCATGGCCCTTGAACCTTTGCAAACTCATAGCATCTGCTCAACTTGTGGAAAGGAGCTCCACACCGAACTCAAGAGAGATTCTCCAGAGTGCATCTGCAAACTGAAATTCACCAAGCTTCACTGGACTCTGCAATTTCTCTCACACATAACAAGACTGCACTTCAGCAATCTTTGAAGTCCACATGGGCTTGTCCTGCTTGTTCCTACTTCCAAGTTCCTGCAAAATCCTTAGTAAATAATGAGCAAGTTTCAAGACGTTATTTTGGCTTGTGCTTCTGGCAGTGACACATGAACAGAAACTCCCTCTCTAGCTACTCATGCAAGCAATGGCGTGTACTGCATTTCTCTGTGTCTAAGCCTCTACAACTAACTCTGTAAATCAGCATTGTGTAAGAGATGGATGGCTCCATTTAACTTTGAGGAATCAAATTAACCAAATTAAAGCTAGGCTTTACTCTTTAGTGGGAATGTTCTATTTTCAGCAATCCCCTTTGTCCCACCACAGCTTGCAGGCAGCATACCTTGATCACTGTACCTAGCCAGATCCTTCTGGCTGATGTAAAGATCATGGTCAGTGTCCAGCTCCCAGAATTTACAGTATATAACATAGAAGTGCTCGTAGGAGAAATAATCTGTGATCTGATTTATGTCATCCTCTTCTTCCAAGAGAGCAAGAGTCTGAAAAAGTACAAATAAAGTGGGAAGTTAAACCTAGACAGGGGCAGTTCAGAAGCTGAAGTCCTCCAACCTCTGTGGAAGTTGGGTGAATGCAGCTCTGAGTGCTAATCCAAAATGCAGCCTTTCTCCACTACAGGAGATTTTGTTGCTGCGTTCCTCAACAGGCACTTATAGAGCATCTGGCTTGGCTATCCTGGTTAGCATGTGTACGCACAATATTTCTGCTGCTTCTGTGAACAATTTCTGCTAATTTTCAGCTATAGTGAAGAGTGAGACAGAGAAACAAGAACACAACTGCTGTCTCAGCCAGGATCCATTATTTGTGAAACATTTCTGACCTGCACCAGAGACTCTTACAGCCATTTACAACAGCAAGTCCACAGTTCTTCACAGGAACTGATACATCTTTACACACCACACATCCTTGCCTGGCTCCCCAAGGGCAAAATCAAGTCTTGCTCCTGACTCCTGCCTGGCCTAGGGAAGGATGGATGGATGGATCCCAAGCAGATCAAACCAAATCACACTGATTCTCCTGGGCTGTCACTTACAGGAATTAGTCTGGTTTAACTGGGAGGCTTAGACAGATTTCCAACCATAACATCTGTTAACACGTTAGAAAATGTTTAGTGACAATATCCTTGTTTCATTTCCGCTTCACACCTACCTCTATCCTTCCCTCCAACAAAAGAGTACTGCCTGTTTACCAGTGCCACCTCCCTGCTTGCCTTTCACCTAGCACTGAGGCCACAGGACACCAGACAGCCTTTTCACTCTAATAAGTTGTGGCTGCAGGAACGTGAAAAAGCCAACAGACTCAAGTGAGCTATAGGTCTGTCCTCCCCTACCCTCAGCCTCTCAGAAGGGAGGGAGCCAAACACAGCCTAAGAGCTATCCCAGAGAGTTGTGTCTCCAAGCAGGCATACTTAGTGGCCCTTTTATCCACAACCATAAAGCCAGATGCTGTATGATATGTAGGCACTGATAGTTCAAGGTCAACTTTCAGTCATCTCCACATCCTAGGAACTCAACTGAGTCTCAACAAAACTCTCACATCCTCCTATCCACCAGGTTCAGTAAAGTTTCAGGCAGGGACAACAGGATGGCACTGGCAGAACTGCACTATTCTGACTTGCTGACGCTCAAGTCTAAAAACCTCTGATCACTCACTCACTAGCCTCTTCAGATCCTTCACGGGTCTCTCCATTTCTTTGCAGATGATAATCACTTGAGGAGGTTTTTCAATAACTGATTTTTCTTCTTTTATAGCTCATGCCAAAATAGCCATCTACACATGCAGCAAAGAGCTGCCCAAGCAAAATTATGGTCTCAGAGCTGAACTTGCCTGCTGCAGGAGATGAAAGACAGAAGATATGCAAGAAGAAAAAGGACGGGAGTGTATAAAGGGAGAAAATGAGTGAATAAAGATGCAGGATAAGTTGGGAGGATTTGTTTATAACAGAGGTTAGGGAGGAACTGGGATCAGAGGGCTTGGACTGGAATGAGACAATCCAAGGGAACACTGATTTTTTCATTAGCTGATGTAATCAGCAGGGCAGATGATGTCTGAAAGGAGGAGCAGCATGAATTCATGCTTGAGGCTTTTGAGGAAGACAGCACACTATATCTGGAAGGCAGAACAGGATGCAGTAGGGAAGTCTCACTGCTTTAGCTGAGTCCTTGACCTTTCAGCCTAAAGATTTTCTTGCTCTTTAGGTTGGGCTGGAGTTGAATAGCCTTTGACAATTTTAACCTGGTGCTTTTGGGCAAAATATACAGAGAACAGGGATTAAAATCCAGAAACCTCTGCCCAATGTAAGGATACATTGCAGAGATTGTAACTAGAACTAAGCTTCATTCATTAACCTTTCTGAAGAAGTCTACTGCAGAAGTAGAAATTGGCTCCCGAGATGCAACTGCACAGCACAACACACCTGACCAACTATGAGTCGGCTGACTGCGGTCTGGGAGTCAGGAAATTGGCTGTGCTACTCACCACACATTGTAGGCAATCCAGCAGCTATTCTTGGCTGCTCAGTGAGCCACCTAACACAGGTGCACTGCTGCATCCTGCTTCCCCTCCCCTTTAGCTAGATCAGGACCCAAGAGCCAATCTGCCTGATGTAGCTTCAGAGTGGGGGCACAGTCACCCCTTGACCTTGTATCAGTGTAACCCTGGTTACTCCAGTCCCTGGTCTTATCTCAACTCAGACACAACTCCTCCACTACCTCTGGCACTCTCCTTGCACTGAGCATTTGGCCTCCCTCGCTATATAGTGTACAGCTATAGGAACAAAGGTATCACACATTTTATATCTTGTTCAGGCAGAAACCAACGTACTTGCAAGAAGTTGCTTTTCCTCAGCTCTGGTAGAGTGATCTTTCCAGACCAGGATCGGTTGACTGTGTAGAATATTCTCTGTATAACCTGCAACACATGAACAGTGCTTTTGAAATCAATTCCTGAAATAGACCAGTTTGGGAATTTCAATGCAGTAACTTTATTTGGTTTATTCACTCATCCCAAGGGGACTTTTTTCCAAAAACTGTTTTGTGATTATTTTTTTTGTAGATACTACTATCCTTAATTCACTATGCAGTCTGAAAGTAACATTTGTTTCTGAAACAATATTATCCATTTCCACGATGCAAATATTTTCACTGGTCTTAATTCACATCTTTGAGCACGCAGATGTATTATTTATGTGAGAGAATATGTTCAAAGTGCTGACGAACCACTTTAAAACGGAGTTTTGCAGGCTTTGGGCACTGTAGCTTGCAAGGATCTCCATTGAGTGTTTTGCACTTCAAGAAAAAAAAATTCAGGACTTTTAAAGAGGAAACAGGACATGTAAATGAAAGCCGCAATTGATGTCTGACCTATTGTGTCTATAACAATGCCTCATCCTCTTGGTGGCTCCACTGAAAGCAAGCAATAGAGATTATCTGTCTGCCTTTACCTTAGGGAGGTGTTAGAACCTAATTCGTCTCCTTTACTGACTGGTGGAAGTGAGTAAAAAGCATGGGGGGGGGGGGGGGCCGAGGAGGGGGACACGGGGACGACACGCAAAGACTGCCGAGAACCGAAGAGAAACAGTTCACAGCGTGAGACTGAGTACACTCACTCCCAAGTACTTAAAAAAGCAAACTGAACCCTCTGCTTGCAACTCCACTCCTTGTTAGCTTGTCAGATATCATCACTAAGTGGGGAAAACGCAAATGTGTGACAAAGTGCATGCAAGAATAAACTTAACAGGGGAAACAAACACCTTCAACAAGAGAAATTAGAAATATAATTTGACTATCAGCACTGAAGTCTATGGAATATAATTCTTGTCAACCAAACGTAATACAAACAAACCAACCTTTGATGTCTCTGACATCATGTTAACATATCCTAGAATTTTGGTAAACCTGAATAGCGCATGCTATTCCAGCACAAAAATTAACATCACACAACAATAGGAACATCATAGGGATTAATCTGGTTAACAAATGAAATGGGATGAGTTTGTTTCTTAGCTAAAACTGGCTTTGAGCAGGGAGTCACCATTTAAGGGCCATGTTTTTATTCAGTCACACAAGGACTGATTCTTAGTCCAGAACACATCTAGAACCAAGTATGAGATTGTTGTTAACAGTCCGCTTTGGATACACAGATTGGTGAGACAGTAAATGCTGATAAGCACAAATAACGTTGAGAGCAACAAGAATGATTTGAGGATTCAAAATGTATTCTGGAGAGGGAGAACTATGATATTCAACTTAGCTGAAGGTGACACAGTGAGTATCCTGGTCCTTAAAAGCCTATGTGGGGAGATGTGGACTTTTTGTCTCATGAAATACATAACTAAAGCTGAAGCCAGCCCAGTTCAGACTGGTGAGTGCACTTTTCTACATTGCCATTGATTAACCACTGGGACAATTCCCAAAGAAACACTGCAGGCTCTTCATCACGCCAGACTTCAATCAAGGATGGATGTCTGTCTTTCTAGAATTGGGTATCAATTCAATTAAAAACAAAGAAACAAAGAAAAAAAAAGCAATCCTAAATAAAGCAACCACCAAGCAATGTTCTATGGCCTGTGTAATGCAAGAGGTCAGACTAGGTAATCACAATGATCTTTTCTGGTCTTAAGCACAATGGAAAAGCTGTATGTTTGTTTCTTCTTTAATGCCTCTGGCAGTCGCTGCCATTCTGGACTCTATTTTTGGACTTTGTTTGGCCTTCTCATCCAGATTGCACAACAGCTCAAAGACTGAAGTAGGTCTCACCTCATACATCACACCTGACAACTCCGTAGCAATTCTTAAAGATACAGGGTTTTCACACCATGCCAAGGACTCAAAACCATCAGTAATCCCAAGAATCAGAAAAAGCATCCAGCAATCTTTCTTTTCCTCTGCCTGCAAGGTAATAAAAACTAAACAAAATACCCTGCTGTTTGTGACATGTAAGAAACTGTTCCTCTGTCGGACCATATTGATAAAGATATTCCATCTGCTCTCTCCTCACCTAGCTGTAAAAATAAGGCATTCAGGGGTAAAATGGGATCTCTTTTCATCTCTTTTACCATGGCCAGTCACTCCATGCAGGCTTTATTATTCAAATAATGGTCCAGTGTCAGTGGACAGTACATAGTGTATGTATCAGTATAAGATGTCAGTACCTCTCTCTCCTTTCCAGGTTGTGAAAGCCAAGCTGTCAAAAAAAAGCATTTGGGAAACAACACCCTAGAACATAATTACACAGACAGAGATGATTTGCAGCATTCAGGCCACACTTGTCAGTTATGCCTTACTGAACACCATAACTGGCTTCATTTTTCCCAGCATGGAAGTTATTTATTCTGAATTCAGTATATAAGCCTTTGGAAGGGGGAGCCCCTTCCTATTTTCCCATTATCCTCATGTCATCTACCTACAGGACCCAAACCATTCATGGGTCAGTTCTAGACCTTTCCCCCACAGAAGAACAAAAGCAATACCATTTCTGGAAAAACTCACAAAACTTTATTAAACCCTGTAGGCCATCCTCCCCTTACACATTCGTATTGGTAATACTGCATAAGCTAAAGCATTTTTCAACAAGCAACATGTTTTGCCAAGTTGTTTTTAGTTGACTCAGCTTTTCAACAGCAGTGTGCAGTGCTAACTCTGAGCCTTGTTTGAACGTTCCAGAAGTCACATTTTAAAGTTTTTACAATAAATGTCCCATGATATTCTGCATAGTCTTCACCAGCTTCAAGAGTCACACTCTGTTGAAAGAAACACAAGTAGTTTAGTATACTGACAATACAACAGCTCACAGATACTGATACAGATTAAAGTACAGCCTATTGGATCCAAAAGGCACCTCTAAAAGGTGCAGAGGTAGGCAAAAAAACCCCCCTGAAACGTGTATACACATCTTACCTATACTAGACTGTTAGCTCACTCTCCGGGTGATTTCAACCAAGTGATGCTGTATCCAGCAATGAACACAAAAGCCAGTGTCTCCTTATGGCCCTCATCTGTAACACAAAAATAAAATGTAATTTGTGCACTTGCAGCAAATACAGCATTCTGACTGTAAGTAGGTATAAGGCACTCTACCTGGAAGGGATCAAAAGGATCCAAGTAGTCTCAAAATCCAAGGACAAAGCTGTTTCCTTCATTACCTCCTGGTGGAAATACTGAATTTTGTAACATCTAAGAGAGAGAAGTGCCAAACTGTGCCTGTGAAAGGAGATGTGAGAAATAGGAATTCCTGGTGTCAGAGAGGAGAGCCACTGCTGCAGTGAGCCAAGTACTGCCACTCCAGATGGGAACAACCCGACCCAACAGACTGTTTGTCTCCCATGGTCTTGATTCTGCTCCAACTCAGCAATCTGGCCAAGGCCAAACACACTGAGCTCAGAAGGAACCTGTCAGCACAGACCCCCAGAACAGCATTGTCCTGCCAGGGAAGAGGAGTCTGTGAAGGACATTGCAGCTTTAAGATTCGCTGCTACACACCATTCATCTCAACCACCATCACACCACTGTCTCCTGGCTGCCTGGGAGCAAGCCACTTCCGTCAGAGTATTGTAAGGGTGCCTCAAGGCTCAGACTGAAGTAGGAAAGCACAGTGGAGACGCAAGCTGAATCAAGCAGCACTGAGGAGCATCATGTACTCGTGAAGGGTCCAGTTCTGTGATGGTTTTATGGTGGTCACACAGGACTTTGCCCAGCCACAAGGGAAGTTGTGAAAAAGGAGAGAGGAAGGAAAAGGTGTTGCCCCTAGTAGCAGCCTGCACTTCACTTATCTTGAAGTGGCACCTCAGCTTCACAGAGCTGGTGTCTCATACCAGAACATGCACTGCAACCCCTATGAGGTCTACAAACTGCAGCAATTGCTGCTTTGGGACACCAAGGGTGATCATTTGGGGGATTACTCTACAGACATTTATTTCCTGCCTTTATTCCCTCCTTTAGACCCTGAAAAATACAGAACAGCATGTGACTTGAGAAGAGGGACCTGGAAAAGCAGATGCACAGAACTGCCTTTGTCACCACCCAACAGCCAGCACCAGGACACTGTACCTTGACCCACTTGGCAGCAAAGAACAACTGGCTGATTTTATAGTCAGAAACCAATACTAGTGAGACCTTAAATCTTTCAGCTCTCACCCCTCCACGTATGTTAAACACCAAACACCAGTGTACATATGTCACAGGCACCTTCCACACTCACCTATTCATGTGCCTCCATAATTTCCTGGCCACTGTTGTACCTTCTCTGGCCAGTTACTATGCTTAATGTATCTGTTGTTCCATGGGGACTAACTATGTTGATAATACACTGATGTTCACCATCATGTTCAAGTGCATCTAAGCATTTAAAAGTGATTCTTGTTATACATTTTAATAAAATATTATATTCAGTGTTTGCCCAGAGTAACAGTGTCTTTCTGGCCATCTGCTCCTTACAGGAAAGGAAGAAGCCCGTGTCTGCCAGTAATCTCCCAGCTGCCAGTATGTGGTGCAGCTGGCCCCCATGCAGACCCTGGCAAGCAAACAGGAGAAACTTTAAGCCCTTGAGCCCTGTTGGGACACAGCTCTTATCAGGTCTGTCATTATTTGATTTTGTTACCACTGCAGACTTAAAACAACCTAACATTCATCTCTTTTATCCAGATTAATACCCAACAGGAGACAAACTAAAGCCTTAAAAAAACCAGGACAAGCTTATTCAGGTAAAGCACCAGTCTAACTGCCGACTGCAAAGTTGGAACAAAGCTACAAAACAAAACCCAGCAACAAACAGTAGTCACAAAAGCTCAGAGTCTCACAAAGACTAGACAGGCTATCTGGCAAGAGTGAAAGGCAGGAGAGTTGGATGGGAGACCCCTGTGAGCAATGGATGCTTTGTACCACGGAACAATCACAGATTCTCCACACCTAAGTGACAGAAATCTTCAAACATAGGTCCTTCCATGTCTCAGCAGTCCAGCAGAGTTACAGGTAACTTAGCAGCTCTCAAAGACCAAAGGAGGACTTCTCACCTTCCTCCATCAGGATTAAAGACCAGAATAGTGCTTTTTTATAGATTTGTTTAAGACCAGAAAGAGTCATTATTAACCTTTTGAATAACCTCTTGTACACACAGGCAGATTCATTTTTCCTTTGGAAGTAGTTCTTAAAATAACTCATTGCCAGCAATATTAAAAACATCTATTTTTGAAATAACAGAAAGATTTGCTGATGGGAACAGTGACAAGTCACAAAAGGAGGGTCGGTACAGCAGCGTCACAGAAGATCAAAAGAGCCAGCCTACCGTCGTAATATAGCGGGAATGGAACTCTGGAGCATCCTTCAGGAACGTCAGACCAGGATGCGTTTCCACCACATCCTGCAAGATAAGACCAAATAAAGTGAAATAGATTTTCTTCTCCTTTCAATGTTTAGAAGTTAGGGGGTTTACAAACCAATATTTTTGCTTACTTTTGAAACTGTATTTGCAGCATTAACAATAAAACTGAAATGACATCTTTTAATCTATAAAGTAAACCTTCTAGAATGATAAGGAGAACACATTTTGTGGGCAATACGCACCTGTTGGGCCATTTTGATTTACTTAAGGACAGAAAAACAAAGGAAGAGAGTTAGTGAGTAGACGAAAACTCATTTTCATTGAATGAGACAAAAAATTAGTTAGTTGACCATGCAACTATCTCCTCTCCAAGATCTTTTTTCCTCCATTCATTGAAGATACTAACATCTATTAGAGCTGGTGTCAGAAATAAAAGGGAACTATAACCTTTCAAGGAATGTTTATGTCCTCCACAACAACGAAAGCTCTTGTAAGCCTCAGAATGCATACAGACATAATCAGTGTTTTTCCAAAATTTACTTGAACTACCTGTGGAGATGCCTCTTTCTCGGGATCAGCTTTTTGTAAGCCAAACAACTGGCTCATGATACCAAATCTGCCAAGAAATGCATGACCAAAAATGTGGAGAGACTGCTCAGATCCTGAATGAATCAGCTCAGATACTGTATGAATCAATGTCTGTAATTTCTATATGTCTGACTCCTCCACTCTTTAAATAAGTGCTCAAAGTTTTGCTTTGTCTACACCATGATATGGCAAAGGGATAGAGCAGACACAGTGCCCTTAGGGGTGTGGCATGACCAAATTTTGGCAAGTCTAATTCGATGTCTAACACAATGGTGTAGTACAGTGTAATATTGCGAGTCTCTGGTTGACTGACAAACAAGATTGTACGTGCCTTTGATTGCGCCAGTAGCTAAAAAGTAGAGCTGCAGTCAGTCAGGAAAGGCAACGTGCCCGGTAGAGAAAAGATGAAAAGGAACATGAGAAAATTTACCCATCACAGTCCCAGTTTTGTTTGAGACACAGAAACATCCAGTGCAGACACAAAAATCTTTCCTCAACAAAGCATCTGCACAGAGGTTTTGCACAGAGGGCAACACACTGTAAGAAGTCTAGAGATATGCAGAAAAGCTCAGAAAAAATAGTATCAACAGATGATCAGAGGAGCAGATGGACCTGATTTATAGAAAAACTATAAAAATCCCTAAACCTATCTAAAGCCTGCCTAAATGGGCACAAATAATTAAAGAAGTGATATTTTTAACAAAGCAAAGTATCAATGTGAATGAAAGGAAAAGAAAGAAATGAAATCAGGATGCACAGATTTAGCTTGAACATTAAGGGGGGGGGGGAACAGATCAGCAGACTTGTGTACTAGCAGGTTTAGAGGCATATACAGAACAATTGGAACTACAAAATTTTTTGCAGAGATTTCCATGTGATATTGCATCTGGTAGTCTTGCTAGACATATTCAATTATAATTGTCTCATCAAGCAACTTTTACAACTTTTCTAATAAGCTTTTATGTTGTGCTTGAGTATCGATAAGTGCCATGGCTTTTTCCCAATAACCACCTAGAGAAATGGGGCAAGTTTCAGCTTGATTACGAGGCACTGATAAATACAAATCTGAACGAGAGAATAAATAAAGCTTTGACAGTCCTCAGCAACTTTAGCTTGGTGCTTATGTAAAATAGTCCACTTAAAATGCTTATTTCTATTTCACTTAAAAATAAACCCCATCCAGGTGCTGTTCAAACCAAAGGTCTGCATGTCCTTAGTAAACATTTAAAGACACAAAAATAAGTTACAAAATAAACATAGCTTGCTCTCCCTATCCATTCACTGCTGAGCTGTTGCAGGTACCTGAAGCAGTGGAATGAAGTCCTCCTGTTCTAGGTAGTCGCAGCTAGGCTTTGCTAAAAGGTACGTGAATCTGGATGCATCATCATGGCAGTTACGTAGGATTCTACGAGAGAGATGAAGAGTTACTCCAACCACTTTGTACGTCACAGGACAATCACAAACTACAGATGGATTATGAAGTGCCTTATCACATGTTACACATGTGATACATCTATACTGTGAACTATGCAAAGTTGACCTCAGACTACCAGCACTCATTTTCTTCAACATCTTTCAGCAACACCAAGGTACTTCCATCCAGTGGAGCTTTTTTCATGTTCACGTTGCTGTGGTAACCAAGGTTTCCTACTGAAGACTGTTCTTACTTTGATTCCACAGCATCTTAGTAAATAACCTGCCTTTTCAAAATGCTGCCCGCTCACTGATCTCATTTCAGGTCAATAGGATCAGCCTAGTGGGATGCCATAACAGACATGCTCTGCAGTTTAATCCTTTACTATATTTCAATCTTTGAGGATATTGTCAAACTACAGTGACTAAATTTTCAACCATAAAAATCACTCCCCAGAAGGGAAAAAAAGAGCATCTCTTGTTAATTACAGCACAGCTGGCTGCTGTGCACTGAAGTCATGGACAACAGCCTAATGAAAGAATTAGTTGGACTGAGTATTTAGAGAAGCATGTAAACTCATTCCTTAGGTTGACAGTTTGCATCTGTGACACCAATTCTTGTCTCTTTCTTCTAATACAAAATACTACACTGGTCAGAAGTAGCACAATTACTTAACTCATTCCAAATAGAAATACTCATGAAAACAGAGCCTCCATGACATTTACCAAATCACTACTGAATACCTGTAACAGAAGAGAACATTCCGGTATTTCAAACACTAAGTTGTCCATGTAGTACAAGGGAAACAAATTACTCAGAAAATTACCCTGTATTCTTTAATAACTGTGAAAATACAAATGCACTGCTAATTATTTACCATGAGTGATTATACACCCCCCTCCTCCCCTGAAACTGTATGAACTTAGTTGAAAACACAGTACTCAAATGCCTGTGATTTTCCTGCAGAGGTGACACTAACTGGCTTGCCACTAATTCTGGCTTTACCTCTCTTTACCAAAAGCAGACTTATTTAAAAAAAAAAACCACCTCTCTTGTAAAATCTTCCAGAAAATAAACAAAAAAGATTTAGTGGCTGACAAGCAATCCTGTTAGCTGCACATTCACATCATGCTAACTGTCAATTAACATACATTCTAAATCAGCTGCAGAAAACGGGTGTTAATGTTTTAGCTTAAAAAAAAATAACCAGGACTATGAAGATGAATCCCAAAGCCATGTTTTTGCAAACTAAAAGATCTGATTTTCAGAAGTATTCTATACCCAGCAATTCCTATTGACTTCACATGACATCAGTGAGTATGTAGCATTTTAAAAAGTCAGGTCAGCTACTAAGATGCTTGGAAATAGGCTTCAGTAATTAAGATAACTGTTTTAAAATTACGGCTGTGTTCAGATAGCTGTAGTTTAACTTTACCAGGAATACTACATTTTTTTTCTGTCTATCATGTTTCCAGAAAAAAAAATTGGAACTGTCAGAGGGGAAGAGGGAAAAAAAATATCTTTCTAAAACAGCAACTAAAGAAAAGCATACAAAACTTGGCTTGGAAATGGTGCGGTTAAAAGAACACAGAAGAGGGGCATGACCACAGTTTGCAAATATCTGAAGGATGTGAAAGTCAGGAGTGAAAATATGTGGTATCATACATGAGGGATTAATTAGGAGTAATTGAAGGAACCTAAGGAAGGAAAAGCGTTGTCTGTGTCAAGAAAAACTTACTGAGCATTCACCCCTAACATTTTTGCAGTTTTGCCAGGGTTAACTAGAAGCTGTTTTGACAATATTATCACAGGAAATACTTTGGGAACTCAAGGTTAAAGGTTACTTTAAGAGTCTGAAGAGCAACCATTAAGTCAAAAATTAGAACTCTTTCTGGATATGAGATGGAGACGTTGAGGTGTTTCACAAAGTAGACTAAAGCCTGAAATCACCCTGGAGGGAAAAAGATTAGGCAAGAGAGCAAGTCTGCTCCTTCTCACATCTGACTCCAAGCACAACATATCCAGAAGTCTCAATTTCAGTGGTATGTGGAAGTGACCGTCAAACCCCATGGATTTATTATACAGTGTGCTTGAGGAAGGAAGGAAATAGCCATTAAAGCTCCCAGAGTATCCACTTGTATGATGCTTCTTTATTTTACTTCTTGCTGTCCTATAACATTATCACACACCTCCTCTCCTCATTCCCAAATGGCACTCACTCACTGCCTTACTGTAGCAGCAATAAGGCCTCAGATAAATACATCCAAAATAGCTGACAGATGTCAGTGTATCTCATGAAAGGCTGATATATTTCTAGGGAGCATGTTAATATATTTTATAGGCCAGACCAAAACATATCATCTATACAACTGCTTCAAAGTTTGCTGATGCAGCATGGAAACAAGTGTTCAGGGAGTTTTGGGGAAGAAAACTTAAGCTGATGGAGATTTTTTTAAGCCATTTATTTTCTTCTAAATAAGGGACAATGATTTGAAAAGTCTGGTGAAAGGGAGAAGAAACAAAAAAAAAGAAGCTTCTATGGTAGGCTCTTCTCTTTTTCCAGAAAGAGAATTTTGCATTTGCCATACTTACTTTCTCCACATAGATACAAATGAGTGCACAGATACACATCCTGTCCTTTCTCCTCTCAATGCATTGAACATAGGTGCTTTCCAGTAGAGTGGGCAGCCACATATCTGTAATGAAACACCAGAACAAAGAGGAACACAAAAGCAGTTACAGAAAGAGCCTGCTTGTTTACACACCATGGGCTGACTTCCCATTAATAGCAAGGGAACTTCAATTCTAATTACAGACAATGAATGATTAAATGCCTGAAGGTGAAATGATTCCCATCCTGTAGTTTTCAGGGCAGCGCCTTCCACCCAGAACAGCTCATTTTCCCAACAGTACTGCTAGATCACAGCAGGATGACAACAAAAGCAAGCATAAAAGGAAAGAGGCTGATTCCAGCAAAAAGACTCCCTGAACACAACTTTTTAACTAGCCTCTGCAGAGGCTGCTAGCTTTCAGAATGATAATCAATGAAAGCTCAAGCATTTTGTACTCTAATGCCTTAGAAAAGCAGGCTTGAAAATAGCTTCAAACACTCAGCTGCTGACACCTTCAAGAAACCTCTTTACCACAAAGATCTTTCCAGCCACGGTATCATCTGCAAAACACAGGTCTTGGAGGGAGCACAGCTGATTCAGGCCAGGCACAGGTAAGAAGGATATCCCACCAAATGGAAGGAAGAATATTTTGAAGTAGTAGTTGAGGCATCAGTTCTGCTTTCCCCACAAAGCCTCTTTCACCTCTTCTATTAAGTAAGACTTATCCTGCAAGTCCACTCTCAACTTTTTGTCCGGGGCTGTGTGTTTCTTTGGGAACCCCAATCAGTGTAACTACTGCTTTCAGATTTAGCCATCCCCTTGTCAGGAACTCTACTTCTACAGGTGGTTAGCTACTCTGAGGAAAGAGTGACATTTACTTTCTGTTGTTTTCTTTGTGTAGCTGGTTCTCTTGCACTTATTTCAGAGCCCCAAAACTGATACCATTATCAATAATCCCACGGAACAGAAGCAAGCCTTTTAACAGCTAAATGGCATGGAGCTACTTTTACGTAGAGACAGATGCAGAGACCAGACAGAAAGGCAGAGGTCTCTTCTACACCACCCTCCTGCTTTTCCCAGGTTGAACCTGACAGGCCACACACAGTTGCCTGTCTTGCCATAGAATCAGTTTCAAACCTTTTTTTTGGTCAAACAAAAACTTCTTTGATGTTTTCAAAGATGGTTTACAAATAAAGCCACTCAATTCTTATAAAACCAAAAATCAACCTAGTCTCTCCATTCAGAAAAATCTTCCTTCTTGGAAAACAAGTGCTCCTCTTGGACAGAACATCATTGCTCAATCTACAGTGCCAAGGATGCATTCAGGGCAAACTGAACATATGAGATGTGTCTGACAACTTGCTGGTTTTTAGATCAGCATTACTAAAAACCGTGGTTGAATGAGAGGAAAATAGAACCACCCATCTGTATTGTGCTCCCACGCAAGTGCTGCATTTTGTTCCCTGAAGCCAGGAACTCATTAGCAGGCTGTAACAACTCCAAGTCTGCTGACACCTGCATTATGGATATCGAACGTATGCATCTCAGTGGCTGAGGGTTGACTAAACATTTCCCTCTTTATGTCTGAGAAGGCATAGGTTGGAAACTGTTTTCTCAAACAACACTGCAACAGTATACATAGATCGTGCCCAGACTAGGGGACAGCTAACCGCACAGAAGGTAGCTGGCACTACCTGAAGCCACAGAGGTAGACTAAGTTTCTGCTATCTTCTGAGCAAAACTATGGAGGAACAGAAAAACAAAAATGCAATTTGTTTGGTAAGAAGTCTGAAAGGACCATTTTGCAAATCAAAGCAAGAAAGAGCATACACATCAGATGTGACCAATAGCAAGCTGAGCTCATCTTTGTTTACTAACATCTTAATCTAAACAAAGCCACTCAGAACAAAAGGATGTTGGCTCTTTATTCACTAAAACTGAGAACAGCTGCGAGATACTTTTAGCTTTACTTTGCCTTTCTCTACAAAACCCAAAAAACCTCGAGAACAGTTACCTTAGCAATTTTCCCCATTTCACAGATGTTTGCTTTCTCATCTTCAAACTCTGTAAAGGCTTCTTCAATTCTGGCAATGATCTCTTCATGATTAGTGCAGACATTTGGAAGTCCTTTAGGGAAGTAGAAACGTGGAATGTTTATCGACAAAGGGGTACTGCTGGTGGCTTTATTCACAGGTAGAAGAGTGCAAGGGCTAACCGCAGAGTTCAAAGGGACTGGGGATGAAGTTCCAGGTTTCTTCTCTTGTTTACTTTGAACCTGAAAATAGAATGAATAACAAATACTTTTTAACAGCATGGCATGCCAAGCAGGAGAAAACAGTTTGTGCTCCCAGTAATTAGGAAAAATTTAAAACCCACCAACCATTGAATTATAGCACAGGAATAAAAATGCACGTCTTAAGTTGAAAGAGTCCTTTTGCAGGTGAAGCACTCAAAGGTTTCACTGAATCAGCACCTGCATAACTTGCTGAAAAACCAGGAGAAAACTGGAAATTGAAACTAGGCCTTCCACATGCCTGTTTGAAGGTAGCCTTTTTTCCCCCATGCCTACCACCTCTTTTTCCATTAGCTCTACCTTCCTATCACTCCTCTCCTGTCTGTAATAAACATATGGCTGATATGGTGATCCCCTATAGATCACCTTTCTAATGGATCTCTGGAATCTTCTAGTTCTACCCATACATCAGTACATTTCATAAAAGGCAGTACTTGTATTTAAATACATAATGAGAACTCCAAATAGATAATTTTTTCGACATAGGAGGGAATATTTTTAAACTTTGGAAAGTAGTTACACTATAAGCAGCAGAATTCAGATGCTAGAATGCTGAGGGATGACGAATTCCCTACTCCCCCGTGAATACACATTGTCCTGGGAAAAGGCAACAGGCTTGCCTATTGCACAATGGTTCAAATGCAAGAGTTATTAACATAACAACATATGTGATAAGAGGCTAATAAGGCAATAGTCAAGTAAATACAGCTGCAACTTTCAGTTTGTTTATTCTATTTCAAAACAAAATGGTTTTAGGATAAAGTAGCCAAGTCTGAGTTCACTAAATACAGAAGAATGTATATGATGAACTGATTAAACTCGTCTTTTTTCCTCTCCGAGAAACTTGGAGCTTTTTTCTTAACACATACTGAATACTCCAAGTTGCCACTCAGGAAGGTGAAGTAGTGAGAATTGTAAAAGCTTCCTTAAGCCCTGCTTTGTCTGCATTTTAGAATACTGCATCAGCCCTAGTTACTCTGTCCCACAATATGACATGCAGAGAGGGGACCTGAAACGGTGGCAGGGGTTAAGCTAGGGGGGAAGTTGGTCACTCGCTTTAGGAGCGGCAGCTCAATGGGTCAATAGAAGACAACCCTTCTCCTAGCTTCCTTTCCCTCTTTACTCAGAGTAACAAAAGCAAAACCCAGACAGGCTGAACATGCCTGGGAAGGGAACACGTAGGCCCAGAGTGGCCACTGCTGCCTGTCCGAGGTAGATGAAGATCCACCCCTCTCCCACGGCTGCTTGCTTCAGTAAGAGAGCCTAAGCCAGAGGAGTGAACAGACCTCCCTGAGACAGGCCTTCTCAAGAAGCCTCCAACTGATGGGAGGGTTGTGAATTGAACCTTTGTGCATAAGTCAAGCTAGTAATTTGGCTTGGAGGACTCCTCACGCACATCACTGCCCAGCGTAGCTACTGACTTTTCCAGCCATGGCTCAACTTTACTTGGTAGTTTTCACTTTCTGGATTGCAGCAGAGAGGAAATCCCTGCTGGTCTCTCACAGCACCGTTTTCATACAATGTAAAGCTGGAAGAGACAATGAGGTGCCAACTCCAGCCACCTAACATCTATAATAGGACTTAACATCAGTTTGTCTTGAAGACCCACTTCTCAGAAACAGATTTATTGCTCATTAATCTCTTCAATACATGCACACACTCCTAGCTGTCAGGACTGCAAGGAGCTGTAAGAAATGACTCAAATTTAACAAGAAGGTCCACAAACCTAAAGGAAGAAAACCAACATATGTTCTCTCAAAGGACACTGACTCTTCACTTTAACAATATGTCCCCTTCCTTTACAGTACAAGAGAAGGATAAAATTAGGTTTTTTTTTTTCTTGGAAGGCAAAGAGGCATCCCCAAAGTAGACCACCACAACAGTACTGTGCCATTTTCTTCCTCTTCTGCATACCACCTACATCCCGATACTGCACAAGACTTCAGCTGATCAGCCTGTAACACAACTCAGTCACTTTACCCTGGACTCCACCTTCTGAAAAGCAGAACATCTAATTTTCCTCCAGATACTGCTAAAGTCAACGACGCTCAGTACCAGCTCACATAAGCCACAAGTCAGGACCCCAGAATCTACATTAATTTCCTGATCCACAACTACAAATAGGAGAAATACAGGGAATGCTGCTAAGCTTCAAAGTGGGGAACCAGTTCAGACACAGGTTTGCAGCTGACCTTCCCAGTGAGACTGAATCACTAACTCTTGCTCAGTCCAAGGCAAATAAGGTGGAAGCACTGCTCATGGATGGCTTCTTTTCAGAAGATTCTACTTCAGGAATAGAAATAAAATTCTTGACCTTTGTCTTCTTCCTTCTCATGTAAGAAATGAGCTGTTTACAACAACATAAAGAGAAAACAACAAGCTGCAACTAGCTCTTGAAGATCCTGTTCTCTAGAACAATCTTGCAAGTTAACACTCTGGGATGAGTATAACCAGATGTCAACCACTATGAAGACAGCAGGGAGTTAATTACAACTATTTGTGAAAAAATAAAAAGTGATACCAGGGGAAATTGTGGCAATTCCTTCTAAAACACAGTTTCTTCTTGCAAAAAGTTAACCTTAAATGCCATTTGCTTAGTGAAACATTTCTCCAACAGGGACATGCATTTTCAGAAAGGACAACTGAGAAAGAAAACTACAAATACTATAAATCTTTTAGCTTTGTTGCTAATAGACTTTTTTTTGTTTTGCTGAAGAGGAAGGTGATATTAAAGTCCATTTTTAAATAGTGCTCTATAGCATAGTGTAATTTACATTAACTAAAATCTGTCTACCCACTATATCACCTTTTGCCAGTCATACAACTTATTTATAGACTATAATAGTGACATCTGGATTATTTACAATCCAGACAGAACTACAGCCTCATTGTAACTACACAAAGCACAGAGACTAAACCTCTGCCATCCAGGCCTGTCTCTCAGGGACTTGCCAGTCCCAGCAGAAAACTCCACAGAAGGAAGTAGCATCACATCAAGTGCTCAAATACTTTCTACTCCTTCCTCTGGGCCTCAATCTCCAACACTAAATAATAAATTTACCAGTTTCTCGGGTTTTTTTCCAAATGGGATTCTGTAATCCTCTTTTCTACGGTACAGTGACTCAGCCTGGTTTCTCACAGTCCACAGTGCTGACTTCATGTCTCCTTCCATTTTTTACAGTTCCTGTCTTGCTGAATTGTGATGGTAACTGGACACAAGCCATCCTCAGAGCTCATCGGTTCTCCAGAGCTGATTTGTATCTATCACCCAAGACCTTCTTCCTTTCCTTCCCTGAAGCCCTTTCCCATCATTGTATTCTTCTGCTGCCTCTTTCTCACCCATCTCCAAGGGCAGCACGAACAGCAAAAGTTCATCTGCACATGGCTCCCAAACACTATGAGAAAATGCATTTCTGGATAGTATCTTTTCTATTATAAACTGTAAACTCATCAGTAGAAGGAAAGTTCAACTGCAGCAAAACAAATATGAAAACAAACTCTACATAAGCAACACAGAATCACAAAAGGATTTAGGTGGGAAGGGACACAGGGACAACTCTAAGGCTGGATCAAGTTCCTCATGGCCTTACCCAGCTGAATTTTGAAAACACAGACCTCGCATCCCTCCACTGACAAATATGCCTATAGATCTTACACATGCCTTTCCTGCAACTGATATACTTCAGCCCACACTCCAAATGCTTCCCTGAAAACTGCATGAAGAAAGCCACCAGCGTGCATCCAAATTAATTCAGACAGAAGGACAGCAGTGGGCATAAACCCCCACTCCTCGCAGAAGCCCCACTGCAATTCTCATGTGTCCTGATTTGCAGATGACACCTAGGGGGAAGGCTGGCATGATGAAAGGCAGAACCTCAGGTGGAAAGGCCTTGACAAACTGTTCAACTACGTCCATGAGAAAAGACGCCACGTTCTCCACCTGCGTACAGCAACCCTAAGCATCAGTTCAGGCTGGGAACCCATTGGCTGAGCAACAGCCCTGCTGAAAACGATGCGGGGGAGACTGCATGCACCAGGCTGAACATAAGCCTGCAGCACTGGCTAATTACAAGTCAGGCAAGCTATGTAGTAGACTGCATTAGGAGTAGGGCCAGGAGAACATGGAAAGTGATTCTCTCCTCTGCCAGACCCTAGTGAGGCTGCATCTGGGTTACTGTGACCAGTTTTGGGCCTTCATTTCAAAAAGGATGGGGAGAGACTAGACAGAGATCTACAGAAGGCAGATCAGATAGCCAGGGTCAGGAGAGACCAAGGGGCTAGGCCTGTTTCGCCGGGCCAAGAGGAAGCCAAGGGATGGGCTAATCCCAGCCTACAGCTATTTGATATGCAGCTGCAGAGATGATGGAGCCAACTCTGCAGTGGTACATGGTATAAAGCAGCAGCAGCCATGAACTGGAGCTTGGGAGGGTTAGACTGGGGGATTAATTTGTGAAGGTAAGTACAGCCTCCAAGAGCTCACTGGAAGGGGGTGGGGGGGAAATCCCTATCCTTGGGGAGTTTTCCAGACTTGGAGAAAGCCAGTGCTGATGTGACCTAGTGTTAGGAATAGTCTTCCTACAAATGAGATGTTGGATTAGAGACCTCCCTACCTCTCCTTCCTGCCAACACTGCTATGGGAGGCTCTCTGATTCTTCCAAAATAGTCCTGCAAAAGATGAGCACAAGAACTGAAATGTACAGCCCTTAAGAGATACAGGTGTTACTAAACACCTCCTCCTCCCCCCTTGCCTTCCTAGCCAATATCTGTGTGTTCCACAAACTACCTATCACTCATCTCTCTGCTCCATATCACTGCCTTATTACCTTTCCTCCTGCTAGCACTTTTTCTGTACTTAGTGAGCCCAATTACCTCTACTCTCAGGTCACCTAACACACCCAAGCCACAAGGTATAGCCCCACAAGGCACAAAAATTAACATCTTGCTGCTGCCAAGTGGGAGAACTCCCATCTCTGTCCTCCCCTCCCAAATATAATTGTCATTGTGTACCAAGTGCCAGCTCCAGAGCTTGCTAGACCCCTCTGTGAACCAACTTAACCCACTCAGAAAGGCAGAAAACGGACTTCGCTTTGTTGTTGGATGATATTCTGACATGTTATGAGTTAAGCAAACTCAAGGAAGGGCCCGTGGGGCCCAGTGCAAAACAGGGGTGACACGTGGTAAGGAGGGGGCAAAAGGGAAGAAGTACTGGAAGAAAGAGAAGAGGAAGAGACTGTCTTTTTTTCAGCTGCAATTGCTGAAGTTCACTTGCCTTGGATCTGTAGCCCCAGAGCAGTTATTCTCAACGCATTTAGCGGTGAAGGTCGCTGCTCCTACTTCAGACCAGGTGGAGGGCTCACTTACCAAGGGCTTGTCAATTTTTCCAGTTGGTCTACTAGGAGATCTTCTCTCTCCCTGCAAACCATACCCTGGTCATGTCCTTAGGTGATCAAACTAACTCTGGAGAGTGAACTTAGTTGTGCTGCATGGTTCTTGTTAGTCTCTTCTAAATAGCTCGTGGTCCCCACCCAAGCTATTACTACACATCATTACTTCATGCAATTGTCTCTCTAGGGAGAGAAGAAACATGTTCCAGAGATTAACCTCATATATGTACTTTAACCTGTCACCAGAAATCATGAAAACAAAATGTGCTACAATATACTCTGGAGCGATTTTAATAGCTGTTTCTTAGGAAACAGCTGCACCGCTCATAATTTCAACTTTTTAACTTCCTCACCAGGTCACTGATTATTTAAATATAGCTGAAGCTCAAGATGGCCTGAATTCAGCATATTGTGACCCCCTGTAAATCTGGGGTGGCTACATGCCCATTTGGTGTCCTAGCATAAATTACTCCAATCTTTTGCCAGTTGTCCCAGAAAGTGAGTACAGCAGCTGGGTTATTACCAAGAAATATAACCATGGTACAATTTCCATTTCTCTGGCTACATCTCCATGATCTTAAGGGTCTTTTCCTACCTAAATGATTCTATGATTCTATTATCTCCTTCAGTCACAGCCCAGAGATAGGAGGAAACAGCACAAAGCAGCACCTTGTGATGGTAAAATCACAAATGCCAAAGCCAGGCAGGCTGGTCTGTGCGCAAATTTGTACAGTAGAGAGCACAACCCACTAAACACAGCAGAATGTTGCTGTTCCACACGCAACAAGAAACATTCAGAGCAATCACAAATAGGGTTTTTCTTACACAAAACATAGAAAACATTGAATAGTCTTACACTACCTCTCCCTATTAAATCACTGCCCTGGCTGTTAATTTTTTCCCCTTGTTTACAAAGACACTAACTCTGCAATCTAAGCCTGGAAGGTTTATTTTTAAACCTGCTGGTATCTAGCTGGAAATAACTTTCTGCAAATAGACACGCCTAGAGGGGACAGAGTTTGATTCTCTGATCCAATAAAAAAATACAAAGCAACAGAAAAAGAAAAAGAAATACCAAGCATTCAAACCTGGGCCTGCTGGAATGACTTCAGCCTCCTCTTGAATCGAGATGGAAGAACAAAGTCACAGCCCTTCGCAAGGAAAGCTAGCTCCCCTCCTAAGTCTGGGTCCCTCCGCAGAGAACTCTCCTTGATCATCATCCTGGTCAGCTCCTAAGCAGATGTTGCCCTTTCCAGAAGGGGCACAGGGACTCTGTAGGAGACCACGTCAAGACCAGCACACGTTGCTTTCTTGGTTTTGATTTTTACAGGCAAAAAATGGCAAATGGCTTCAACATACTATGTCTTCTCTGTCTTCACAAGGACAACATCTAGAGATTTTCTTACTCCTGAAGCCAGACCTCCCTTTTTAACTGATATTCAAAGTATCTTTCAGCACCACTAGGATCTTCTGCCTTCTTGTAATACTTTAATTGAGAAACATGATCTACAACAGAATCTATTTCCCTGCTGGCTACATGACAGACAATCTGTCCTTGGCTTGTAATAGGCCAGGGGTAATATGGGAAAGGAAGCA
This sequence comes from Balearica regulorum gibbericeps, assembly GCF_011004875.1. Taxonomy (NCBI): domain Eukaryota; kingdom Metazoa; phylum Chordata; class Aves; order Gruiformes; family Gruidae; genus Balearica; species Balearica regulorum. The sequence goes on along the minus strand of NC_046192.1, from coordinate 2,580,916 downwards.
CCCACCACCACTACCAAGAGTGCTAAAATTAGCTGCACTGCAGAAGTGGCTAAATATACCATCTTCCCCAATAGTTCTTACTTTATGTGCTTCAGTGCTGAAACCCGAGGTACAAACTTGCATCACTCAGACTCAGCTAGAGTTAAACCACATGCTCTCAGCCAAGGCCTGTGTCTGTAGGATGCTGGTGGTTTGAGGTCCCTGGTTCTGAGGTGATGAAGCAGAAGATCAGCATTAGTTCCCACTCTAGACCAAAGGCTGTAATTTTCAAAAAACATCAGTTTTTCCTTCTTGCTTGGAAAAAGCAAATAATCTAGTTTCTTTAATGCCAAGCAAGCACATAAGGATGATCTTAAATAATAAGCTCTGGCATTCTAAAGCAGTTCTTAAGAAAATGGTTTCATAAAAGACACCAAAATGAATCATTCTTATTCACTTTTCCCGTAACTCTCACAAGGCAAAGGCAATGCAATTCCCAGTGGACAATAGCCTGCTCTTTCTCTGCATGACCTTGAGCAAGTAGACTTCAAACTCTTGCTCAGACTACATCTAGGCTTGTTAAAACTCTGTTCTCCCTCTCCTGTTTGACAATGTTGCTGAACAAAGGCCTAAATCCAGTTCTTACAAGATGAACAAACATCTAGTCCCATGACCTGCTTTCCCTACTCGACTTTGAAAGTCCTAGCTACTTTGCCGGTTTACTTTCTAAGCTTAGTAACACAGAACAACAGATTTCTAGCAAGTAGAGCTTGCTTTTATCAAGACGTTGCATTTAAAATGAAAAGGTCTCACTGAGCCTCACAAACAGAAAGCTTTTATTGGACATGTGCCTCTGACGTCCTTTTCCTGGTTTCCTGTAGAAGGCCCAAAGTTAATTCAAATACAGCCTTGCTTAACGTGACTGGGCTACAGATAGACACAGAAACAGCCTATCTAAAAGGATGCTCTTATCATAGAGTTGCTCTTGTGCTGTTAAATAGGCTGTTTACTAAAGGAGAGAGACCCCCAACTGACATTCACAAAAGGAATATTTATTTTTAATGTCTTCATAAATCTGCATCAAAACCTCCAAGTTTATTTTCTCTCCTCTTGCTTCTCAATCATCAGGCCACGGTCCCACAACCTGGGCTGTGGAATCCAGTTCTTTATGAAAGAAGATTTGACCAAGAACGTAGCACAGTTTGGGCTCCTTTAGGTCACTGTGGCCAAGTCTGAACCGTGCAACCTGGAAACTGAAAAAGCTCTGAAGTCCAGATGTGTGTATTGAGGGCTACGAGCCCAAAGAATCACAAGGTTATTACAATGTCATCAGCCACTTTGCCATGTGCCCTGCAAAAGAATATGAAGCCTAACGAAGTGGTAGGATGATAATGGGAATGAGAAAAGGAGCCCCAAAAAAGAAAAAGGCAGGCAGGAATGTTTTAACTGGAATTGCCGCTATTCAGATCCATATGCAAGTTTTGGAATAATTTTTTTTTTTATTCTGACAGTTTTTTTCTAAACATTAAGGCAATGTCTAAAGAGCCCACAAGGCTCCACTGTACTGGGAGTCCTGCACGTCTCATATAGCAGCATGTCAGAAGGTGATTTATTTTAAATCATCTGTGGCAAGTGTACTTACTTTATCTTCAATTAAACTCTCACCCTGCTTACAGACTGCCACTCCTCTCTCAGACTGCAGAGGAAATGTAATCCAAAAAACCTCTCATATCTACAGCTGCATCCAGACCAGCTACAGTGGGCTTTAAAAGGAGTCTGTCTCTTTCATGCATACATATCTGGCAGCCACTAGCTGCTACTTAAAAAAAAAACCCCACCAAACAGCCACATATTTTTTGTTCACAAGTTAACCAGTCACAAAAGATCCCAGAAGTCTGTTTTGGTTTTTTTTTTTTTTTTTTTTTTTGCACTGATAACTCGAAAAAATATAAGTAATCTGGAGGCAGGGCTTGCTGTGTCTAAATTCCAATTTTTTGCACTATAGCAGGTTCCTAGCATGGTACTTCCTATCCTCAAAACATACAAGGTGGGTATAAATAAAAACAAATATACAGTACTATGAGAAATTGACAGTAAGAGAATCTGGTATCAACAAAGTCAACTGGACAAAATCCACAGCAGAAGAATCTGGTATCAACAGCCTACAGAGCAACTGAACAAACTGCAGACAAATTTAGAAATTCCTCTTTGCTATAAGTGACCAAGTCCAAAGCATGAAGGTGAATGATGTCAAATCTAAAGAGGTATCTAATTGCCTTTGTTAGCCATCAGAACACAGAAAGAATCTCACCTGTGCCTAAAGCTGGAGGCTTAGTCCTAAAAGCTTTGGATGATTTAATCATTGCAGGACTTAGCTGTACCCCAAAGCCTGGCTGCAACAATTCAATGCACTATGCATAGCTAAGGGCACCAGCTCCAACTGTTTCCAAAACAGATTAAACTTTTCCAGCAGCAGCGTGACTTTTTCTTGGGTTTAGAGTCAATGAGGCTGAAAAACTCAATGTGTATCAGTAGGCTTTGTTTCACCTATCTTTAGATGTCTACTTCAAAATAAATCAACTTCACACAAGCAGAGACTGTATCTGCCCTGATTACAAAAGGTGCCTACATGCCGTGACCATGTCACCAGGTGTTTGGTATCGGTTCTTTTAATTCTTTAATTCCATCTGATTTCCCCCCCCCCCATCTTTGATTCTGAGATACTTTAAGATTCACTTACTATTTTCATTTATTCCAATAACTACTACCAAACAGGAAAAAAGCGCCCTTTTTTACTATTTGGGTTTAGAAGTAATGAATAACTGATGTTTGAAAAGAGTGCAGATTGTGTGTATAGCTTAACTGACAGATATTACCAAGATCTGATCAAAACAATTTGCAATATATGTAGATGAAAGCTCATTTTCCAGAAAAAGTTTTCCATTATATTTTGGATGCATTTTGAGAAAATGTGATTATTTCATGACAAAGTTGAAGTCACTATGATATTATAGAAGACACCTTTTAGAGTTCATTGCCCCATACAAGATCCTTCATAAGCCTATCATTACATTTGCAAAACAAAGCAGCACATAGAGGTATGAAGTAATATTTTGAAGGGGCAGAATTATGAAGGTGCCAGATCAACCTTAACTTTATATACGATTATGAAACAGTCTTAATTCCACTCGTAGCCACCTTTGGGCCACCTGTTTAAGCATGCAACAAACATTTTCATCCATAAATCAAGGTGCATAGCCTGAGGACAATGTTTTAGATCACAGTAAGTTAAGAACACTTCTGAGAGTCCCAGCAATACCCATGCCATCAGTCACTCAGGCGAGGCAGGCTTACACAGATGCGACCTAGAGCCAGCCCAGAGGAAACACGTGACAGCAGGGAACAGCCTCTGGATACTTGACTCAGGGCTCTACCATCGGAAATATAACGTGGTTAGACCAGGTGGTCTTGAGACCATTTCTCAACCCTGTAAACCCTCTGCTCCCAGATCCACAGTCCCTGTCCAGAGAGAGTTCTACCACCCATGTGACCTCAGTGTGAGCAATTCCATTTACTAATCTGGCAGAAAATAAGCCTAACTAAAAATTTTTATCTTGTGTACAAGCATCATAGTATAAAGAAAGATTCAAAGCCACACAATAGGAAATAGAGGCATGGGGGAGAGAAATGGGAAGCAGGAGCGCTCCTTCCAGCTCACTATACCATGAGTAATCCTTTTGAGAAGAGATAGTCAACGTATGAAGGACAAAAGAGGCCCCTTTTTGTATCAACGCTGGTCCTGGTCTCTGCTCCCAAAGTTATTTACAAACTTTATCCAACAGCTCTTAAAACACATGATCCTGGAGCAGAGCCCTGCACTACTCAAACTTGATTCTGCAAAGAACATGTTTCTTACAGACTTTTCTAGGGTACTTTCACTAGAGTACCAACCATGCTGCAAGCATAAACTGAATTCAAGTATCTACCTGTACCAGATGTCAGAGTAGTAGACCAAGGGCATGGAGGTTAAGGTCAAAAAACATCCACCACTGACTTTTCCAAAAACTTTACATAACATTACATTTTACTCAAAAGATAGCACCCTTTATCTTCCAAAAAAAAAAAAAAAAAAGCCAAGCCTGACACTCAGCACTTCTGCAGATCAGATCAGAGAATCCCAACAGCCCCATCTCACTATTTCCTCCAAAACCAACATATTAAAAGAAAAAAATCAGCTTAAGACAGGCACACACAACAGGAAATTTTAAAACAAATAGTTGGAGGTTTAGAGATAAGCAATGGAAAACTGGATCTCGGAATGGGAAATGTCAGATAGTCTCAAAGTATGCAATGCTTCCTGGCCTGCCTGAAAGAAGCATGATGCACTCATGCGTTCTGTAAAATTGATGGACTTGAGTATTCATATCCTAGTTTCTAAATATTTTGGTTTTGAAAATGAAGAGGCAAGTAATTCTATTGTTCTCTGTGGAGAATCATAATTGGTTTTACGATAAAGGGAAAAGTCTGTGCTGATATAAGTTAGCACAGATTTCAACACAGATAGGCTGAGCCAGCAAACAGTCTGGTCTGAAGTGGCTCTCCCTTTCCTTTTTCATTGCTTAGGATCTGAGGGATATGAAAACTGCACTGCATTTTCATCAGTATTAGATCTCAGAGTTTGTGTGTGCACGCAATTATTTGATAACAGTTTTATGAGCCCTAAGAAGATGTACCAAATACTTTACATATTATTCGTTCAGGCACAAGTGTGCAATACTGAATCAGAATCCACATGGAGCTCCAGCCAGATCCAGAGTTATCCAGAAACACGGATGTATTCCCTAGACCCAGAGAGGGCCTTGTATCCACAGCCAAGTGTGTGACCACATCTATAGTATAAATGACAGCAAACCTCAGAGTAAAGTGTAGTGCCAGCAGTTCAGATGACTTTTCCCACTCTGCTAAGGGCTAACTTGCTCTGAAGGGTACCAGCTGCATCCACGCTGTGCAGTGCCCTGCTCAGGCCCCCTCCAGATCCTCTGGGTCTCTGAGACAGTTATTCTCTCTCATGATCTTTGGTTCTAGGCATCTACACAAAGCAAGGGTTGCGCTGCTGCATGGAAGAGAAGAGCTCTTGTACTGTGGGTACACATTATATGTCCATAGAAAGCAGGCTGGGAGTAAACTAACAGGCAAGGTGGCTGTTTAGGGAAACAGAAGCTGGTAAGAGACCAGACTAATAAGCTATTTGACAGCGTAAATGCATCCAGTTTTCAAGTATTACAGAAAAACTACCAAAGTCAGCGTCACACTATCAAACACATTTTTGTTTGAACTTCATAAGTTAGAAAATTTTGTGAATTAATATATAAGGGAAGAATAGCTATTATGAGAGATCACTGTAGAGCTTTTGGAGCTGCTTAATTTTACCTCCAGCAGGGAAAAAAAAAAGTTTTTCCTGGAAGAGTGTATCAGACAAGGTTACACTCACCATTTCCTGTAAGCAAAGATGCTCAGAGAAACATCAGAGACACCTGTGGAGAGCCTAGTTTAGAAAGATCTCAGCGCTGTCGTTTAGGGTCAGGCACACTGTACTCACACCATTTCAGAATTGCTCCAAATACCTGTATTTTCAGGAAAGCTGACAGTTTTGAAGACAGGTAGAAGGAGCTGTGAAAGTTCACTTGTAATCCAGACACTTTTAGAGTGCCTACATGGCAGGTAGATTTTAGAAAGCAAAGCCCTCTAAACTTTCTGCGCGCTTTGAAGTTTGGCACCATGCTGTCATGAAAATTTGGCCCTTGTTATCAAATTAAAAGCATTGAGGGCTGGACAGCCTTGGCTTCCCTCAAGACTCTCTTTCCTGGGAAAACCTACTCCTCATTTGAGAGATACAAACAATGCAGACTCCACAATGACTTTATGCACTGGACACAAGGAAAAGAAAATTATATCTTCCTCAGTTCTGACCTTTGTGCCATGGAGGATCTCTCTCTTTAGGAACTAGTGATATGGAGGACAACAAAGGCTGTTGGAGTCTGCTTGGAGATGGAAAAAGGAGAGGTGGAACATTCAGTTCTCACTGAACTGGTGAGAGGCAGTCCAATACTCACTCCCAAGAACAAAGTAGCTAGCAGAAAAATTGTTTCTGCCCTCAAACATATAGGACCCATTTAAACCACAAGCAAAAAACCAGCCTACAGGAGCACCAGCAGGAAAGGAACAAGCCCAAAGTTGAAACTGCACGTCAGGACATAATTTTGTTTGCTTAGGGGTTTTAGTTTCCTTTTTATTTGTTTGTATTTAAATAAATGCTACATTTCTGCCAGGTTGAACATGTTATTCCACACTGCAGCATCCAAAGCACAATGAATCACTTATCAGATGCAATTCCCCCCCCACCATTTTCCCATGTTTCTTTTACACACTATCCCATCAAAGGTTTGGTTCTCTTACCTTAATCACTTCTGGGGCCTGCTGAATTGAAGCTGGAACAGAGTCTCTGGAGGCAGCCCCAGCATAGCTTTTTTGCCCCGCAAGGAGGGACTGCGAAGGAGTTGTTAAAGTTTCCTGAAGAATCTGCATCACTTCCCTCTCCTTGGACAAGCTGCCCTTGCCTGTCTGGAATTCCACCAGTTCCTGGGCAAAGTCCTCAATGCTTTCCAGGATACGCAGCAAAAGGGCTTTATCATCCTCTTCCATTTTATGACCATTGGTTTCCATGATTTTTGACAAAGGGGAAGTGGGGTCAACATGTTTACTTTTGGGTTCAAGAGGCAGAGGTAGTACCTGCCTACCCTGCCAGCCAAACACCTGCAAATGGGCAGGTTCACTCTCCTTTAGAGAGGGTTCCCTCAAAGTGCTCTCCATTTTCTGTGAGAAGCACTCCAAGTCCAGCAGCAGTTTGTCTATCTCATCCTTGTCTACCTTACTGCATATCTGTTCCCCTTTGGAGACATCATCTTGGGAACCACGCAATACAGAATCCGAAACTGGTTTTAAAGGAGTATTTTTCTCAGAAGCATGGGAGAGCTCAACATCTCCCACACTGGCACATTCTGCTTTAGCATCAGCAGTTCGATCTGAACAACCAGCTAGCTGGTAGTTGTGCTCTAAACTCTCCCAGCCCCCTTTCTGTTCTGCCTTCTTTATTTTCCCTAATGTTCTTTCCCCATCAGACTCCTCCTCGATGTACAGAGCCTCAGTGGAAGACGTGCAGCCAGAAGGGCTTGCGGCTGGTAGCTGAGGTAGAGCACAAGCATCTTTCACAGCTCTCACACTGTTCTCCTGTGGGACGCTGTGAAGGGAGTTTGAGGTAAAGCTCACAGTACTTGTTTGCATGGACTGAGAGGTGCTTGTCACCTCACACTGATTACCTGGTAGTCCAAGAGGAACCACACTTGAGGATGGCAGCTGAATAATATCTTCATACCTAGGTGGCTGCTCATCTCCAAATACTGGGGGAAAAGGAGCTTGCTGCAAGCCATGAAGACAGTTAACTAGTTCTGCCAAGTCACTAGCTTCCTTGTGTCCTGGTGCCTTGAGCTCAAAGGGTAGCTTTTTCAGGTATGAAGAAAATCTTGTCATCAGATTCATATATATCATTTCTGAATTAGCTAGGGGATCATTGCTGTTCCCTCCACTGTCTGCAGACTTCTTTTTGATGCAATGTTTTATTATGTCAGTGCACTTTTTCAGATCCTCTGAGCACTTGAGCAAGATGTCTAAGCACACCTTAATATCTCCACCAGAAGAACCATCTAGCTTGTGTTTTTCCAAAATCTGGGTAATGAAGTTTTCTTCAGAGAAGGAGTGAGGAGAAAAAGGGACCATGGCATTCATGGTGATTTCTGGTGCATCGTTGCTCTCCTGCCATTTCTCCACAGGTGAGGGACTCTGCAGAAAGCCACACGGAGGGCAGTTCTCATCATTGTTGAAGTGCCCATAAATCAAGTCAAAATCAAATGATCGTCTGCTGAATGATTCCGAGCGAACTTTCCTTCCCTTTCTGTAGGCCACATGACTGGAAGAGTTTTTGAGCTTTTCAAAGGAGAATTCCTTTATTTTACCGCTGGCAAGGTTTATCGCCTCACCAGTAATGTCTTTTAAACTGCTGGAGGCTTGCACTGAAGAGCCCTTTTTGTTTCTTGGATTATTTGTGAGGATTTGGTGATAGTCCTCATTTCCAGGCAAGGCAAGTCCATTTTCAGGAACAGGACTTTTATGGTCTAGGTTGGCATCTTGGACACTGAGCTCTGCGCAGACACTGTGGTGGGCAACTATACATGTAACCCCTTGCTCAAACACTTGGCAAGTCCCCGTGCAGTAATGCACAGTGTGCTGAAAGTGCTGGTCTATCACCACACTGCCGTAGCAGTTCACAGAGGTGACCATAAGCCTGTAGGTTGCTGCCATAGCACGGATCACGCTTGGAAGCGAGGCTTCAAAATTCACCATGAACTTCACAGGAAGAAGTTCACCCCACACACGCTTTTCACAGCTACACCAGATTTAATAAAAACATTCAAATGTCAGTTGAAAACATTCAAACTACATGAGAAACTACTGCCTTGGAAAGCCCTAGTAAAGTCTGGAGTGGTATCAGCAGTACAGTTACTGCAATTAGTGCAACTTGCATATGGTTTAACTTAAGGCAACTTGATTCTCATACTCCACGCAGAAAGCTTTGCTGATCAGAGATGCAACACGAGCTCCTCCATTTCTAATGGTCCAGGTAGCTTCTTCAGCAGATGTCAAAATTCAGCCAGTTCACAGGCAGAAGTGACAAGACAACGATTTTTCTTCAAACCTTCTCTTTTTGGGTGGGTCAGCAAGAGTAGATAATCAAGTAGCACATACAGACAAAAAATCCACAGTATGCTCACACTGGTAAGGTAGGTCCCTGCAACAGAAAAAAGTGAGTCACTATAATTTCCATATAATATGCAGCCTTGTCTACTACTAAACATATGGCACTAGACCATAACAACCAACACACAGGCTTGTACAGAACAAGAGTAGGCTGATATTTTTCCTTCACTCAGATGTACCATATAAGAACACTGCTGAGAAGCTAGCCTATATTTATACACAGGCTGTCTGTGTGTTGCCATTTTAACCGCTCTATTTTAACCACTCATTAATTTTTTTCAGACTTGCTTTTTTTCCTCCTCCCCAGACTGAACAAAACATTACCTTTAATTCTAACAGAGCAAAACATTTTGACCATGGTGTGAATTTTTGACTTTCATTTTCCAAGACTCTAAAGATAAGGCAAAGAGCAGTAAAGAAAAGCACTTTCAGAATTTCCAAGCTCGCTGGATTATAAAAAGCTGCAAACAGCCTGGAGCAAAGTAGATGAAGGCCTCTAAGAATGCATGGCCTTTACTAAAGGCCACATTGGCTTCCATTAGCCTTTCACCAAGGTCTCTGGGACCATGGCAAAATATTTTAAGAGAATGAAACACAGTTATTCCTCCTTACAACCCTTAAATTGCAGTATATTTTTATGTAATAAGTCAGCTGGCGTAGACATCAAGAGTAGAAAGTAACATTTGTACAAAGGTTAAGCCTGTGAAAAATAGGAATTACACTTTACACTTAGCATAGCTGTTTCCAGCTGCATTTACTATCATCATGGGCAGAATTGCACCACCAAAACAAAGGGTGCTTAACTTTGTTATGAAAAGATAGGAAATCCCAGACTTAAGGCTCTTAAGTTTTAGACATTGCCTCACCTTTCTTGAATACTTCAATAATCAAATTAAAACATCCCAATGAAATTCTGAGCACCTTCTACTCCTGTACAAACAGAAATCCTTTTCTTAAAACATGATTAAATCAGAGCTAAGTCACACTGCAGCATGGGTTTCTTTTGTTTTCAAAGGTAAATATCTAGCACTGTGAAAGGCCAGACCTGTATCTCATGAAAGGCCTGCCCTCCATGCGTGTTACATCCCACCTATTTTAGCTCATAGCCCCATACAAATGTATCACACAAAAGGGAAGTACCTCAGATTTCAGTGCTGTTGTAATTAAGGACTGGGGATAGTAGAAGACTGCTGAATGCTCACATTTTACATATTTTAAAGCCTTAATTTGAAATTAAGAACTGATTTAAGAGTATTCAATGGAATTTGTAATGTGCCATGTCTGCTCATCACAATTTGGTAAAGAAACCTTCCCTATTTGTTCTTTGGATTATGTAAAGCACTGAAATAATCGCATTCAAGATGAATTGTTCCAACTACCACATTGGTATCTGTAACAGGCTGCCACCTGCCTATCAAACACCGCAGGCCAAGTTGCATGTTGTACCAGGGCCAGCTTCACAGTACACTTCTGCGCCTGTCCTGCTCCCCTCTACACCCACTGGCATTGCCCCAAAGCCCCACAGGCATGGGAGAGCCTTCCAGAAGTCCAAGGTATGAGGTGTGCCCCAGCCACAGCAGTGAGTCAGGGTGCCAGGGGATAAAGGGCGTAAACAGAACTGTTTTTAAACCCCAGGGTGCTTATACCATCAGGCATAAACCTAGGTAATAAGACTCCACACCCTCCAGTCACTGACTCTCAGGCTTCACTATCAGGTGTGCTAAATGCTCTTGCTGAATCAGAGCCACAGTTAAAAAAAGTATTATTGGCTCCCCAATGTCTTCATCTTATAGGACTTAATGGGTTCTGTTCAGACAAGAAAACCCATGCTTCTATGCCTCCAAAAAGTCTAATCATCCATGGACTCCCTTAGAGTGCCTTCAGTCTAACACATCCAGGGTAAGAAGTCTGCTGCTTTTCCTTTTCTGAGCCTCCATTACTACAAACAAGCTTTCTGGCATTTCCTGAAATAAAAGTTAGATATTATTCAGAGAAAGTAAAGGTCTTCAGGACAGTAGACTTGATGAAGAATTAATATTGCTTCTGAAAAAGCATGGGACTTTCAGAGCTCCTTCCTCCGTCTGTGTCATATACAGCAAGGAGAGACCGGTCTTCTCTTCTCCACCAAAGAATAGTCTGGGTTTATACGTAATTTAGAAAATAATTACATCTTGATTGAGTTATTCCTGAAGTAGAGAAATAATGTATTAGACTGTCTCCTCATCATACATGACTCCAAGGGTAATTTCCTCCCTACACATGTACCTCTTCCACTATGACCAAATCAGTTTCTCCAATCCTTTAAGCCACCTTCGAACAATGAAGCTTTTGGTGTCTAGGATTCTCCCACAAGGAGTTCTTCAATGAAAAGAGCTCCCAGATTCCCAGCCTAAACCAACTCTTGTTAGTTCAACTCTATTTCCAGCTACGGCCAATAACAACACTCTTCCCAGCATCCCTGCTTCATACTTCCCAAATAATTTTAGGTGCTTATGCCTTAAGCCATTGCTCAGCCATGTTACAAATCGTCAGCCCTTTCTGCTTTACTGTAAGGCAGGCCCTCCAGCCACATTTGCTGCATTCTCTAATCTCTTTCCAATTTCTCTGTATTTCTCTGGAACTTTCACACCCAGGAATTGACATAATCCAGGCACAAACTTTTCAAGGCTAACACAAGATTGTTACCTCCTGCCTCTGTTGTTGGTACCTTTTACTGCTGTGTCAGAAATGGAAGTAATCAAAGAATCAATATAAAAAACCTGATATCCTCTTTTTAACCAGATTAACTAATGTCTTCTCAGTGACTATTTACTACTTGCCTTGTTATTACTGTCTGCAAAAACATGCTAAGGTTGTTCAAGGTGCTGGAGTACTTGACTCCAGTTTTGCAAGACAAAAAAAGAAAACCAAAATTGTATAGGCAGCACAAATGCTTATAGATGCAGAGTAGAAACTATTTTTCTCATTTCTTCACTGGGTTGACCAAGGCAGCACATGCTCAGCTTGCAGCTTTATTTTACAGTGATCCATCAAACATGATCCAGCACGTAAAGCTAGTCAAGACAAAGCCTAGAAGGGTATTCCTGTTATCAGATCTGGGAAGCTGGTCTCAAGCTTAGTTTAAATGGGCTTTTGTTGTGACTGTCAGTTGGTGACTAAAACCTACTATTTATGACTAGCTACAACGGAAAGACTGAGTGCATTAAGAAACATTCATACTTCATTCTTTTCAGCCTGCCATTTCATACCATTTGTGACTCTAGAACAGCCCTCGGTTCAGATATACTGTAGAGAGATTCTGAAATTAGGACTGCTGCCACGAAACCAACTCCAGCCCTGAGGATACAGGGATCGGCTTCACAATATAAACTATGAATGAATACGGTTTCTTGTGTGACTGCAGAATAATGCTTTATGCCCTTCTGATCTGCAAGATGACATGAATCGCTTTCCAAAGGAAGAAATTATTGCAGATACTAATGATATAAAAGGTTATTCTATAAGACAAAAAATTCTATTCATACAAAGATTATGCTGGAATTAAATAACTGAACAATGACAATCTGTTAAGATTGGGACTGTCAGCCAGCGCTTGACTTACTTGCAAACTAAGTCTAAAAAGCTACAGGGACAGGCTTCTACTGCCTCTGAAAGTCTCAAATTAGGCCAAAATCATCTTCAACTCCTATCTCGAGCTCTAGCAACACCATTATTAATGATCAGAAGTTAGAAACCACCATAACATGCAGTACACAGTAAACTAATCCTTTCCGCATCAGCACACAGCAGGGGTGTCACTATGCAACTGTGCTCATTTCTAGTGGAAGAGTTGGTAGGCTAAACTCTGAAGTTTGGTTTTCTTGCAAAAGACAGAACAACAGTTCTGCCGTTGGAACAGCCATCAATATAGCTTCAGAAGTATCGTCCTAGCTATGTAATCAGATGTAGGGTCTTACCCTCTTAGAGGAGCTTGTCATGCCAAAGAGCAGCATCTAATTGCATTCTTATTTAGAAATGCTTGATTTTTGTTTACAATTTACTGAAAAAAGCAGATTTTGGGGCAAACTCTATTGATTACAGAAGACAAAAGCAGACAAAGCAATGTTTTCTTGTAAAGCACAGCTTCCAGCCAATCTTTGGTACTTTGACAAATAATAGAGAAAAAAGAGTGTTCATCTTCTACTCAAATTATTTAATTTTAAAACCCACTACAGAACGGTACTGGACCCTGAGATGTATCATTACTTTTCTTACTACCCGGCTCAAATCAGAACATGGCAAACTAAGAATGAAAAGTGCACTACAAATGCACTCTGAGGATGGAGATGGGAACAGATGAGGCGACTCACTCAGTTGAGAGGTGTTCTGCAGTTCCAAAGGAGCTGACAACGAGCCACACTCCACAAAATCCAAAGGGTCTCTGATCACACAGCCAAGTGGTCACTGCTCCAATAGCCCAGTCAGCTATTGCCAGAATCAACAGGGTTCACATGATCACTAGAAATGTTATACAATATCCTATAGAGCCACTGAAAAATCTTTGAAAAGCTAGTACTAAAAACATCATCAGATGCTCCATCTATGACAGAATCACATCAGCAGTAGCTGTGGCAAGAAATTTTTGTAACAAATCCACTGCTGAATTCAGCAGAAATATTACAAAGAGCCATTTACATACATTATTTTGAATCCCATCACAAAGGGACTGATTTACACTTTGCTATCATTTGCACAATTTACCTTCCAAAGTAGTTTGATCGGACTAAAAAGAGGAACTTTTCCTTCTATACCGAAAAAGTTCAGAAGAAAAAAATCTGAGTTGCTCCTTTGTCCTGTATTTCTCACACATTTACAGCTTATAACATTTTGATGTCCTTAATGGCAGCACGTATAGTTAATCCAAAAGAACTTTTGTACATAGGACTCGGGTGGAAACCACAGCTCTGATAAGTTTTCAGTCCTCATGACCGGTGGGAATTTGACATACATGCATACATTTCAGCTATAGTAAAAGAAACCATTTACAATTGCACCTGTAAAGTTTTAGGATTAGAGGTGTTGTACCACTTACACTGGCAAGGCATACCAAGTTTAGTTTTAAGAGGTTTTAGCACCAAGCTATGGACCATGATGGCTACAAAACCTGACTTCCCTCATAACCAATTTGGATATGTTCAACATCAAGTTCCAGCAAACAGGTATCAGACTTTCTTAAGCTAACTTAAAAAAAAAAGCTTCCAGAAACATACATTTCCTCACTTGACACACTATAATCAAACTACCTCTTACCCTTTTCCAGGATTGCCAGAGAGAGTCGGGAAGAGAGATGTCTTCAGAGTCATTGCTATAGTCTTTTTATGAGTTCTAATTTGTACTGTTCTTACAAAAACACGAAACGTGGGATTCATCTAATTTAAGCTAGCTACCTAGAAACAAAGTGTTAGGTATTCTGTATGCAATGCACAGAGTCAGGTACCTTGTTTTTTAAGCTCAGTGGTGTGATTTTCAATCTAATTTTGATATGACAAGTTACATTAGATGAATCCCATCCTTCAGGATTAAACAAGAACCCATGAACAACATCTGTCTCCAAGAGTAGCCATTTGCCAATGCTCAAGGAACAGTATTAGAAAAAATATACAATATTTCTTAGGAGTACTCTCCTGGTCTCCAACTGTTTTCAGCTCATGAGAATTATGAGGCTGGATGTGGTATCTGTGTACTTAGTAACCTTCAAAGTATTTCCCTCCCATGTGCTTGGGCATCCCCCAGATTCCACAGAAACTTTTTGCATCCAGAACATCTTTTGACAAGACACTCCACCACCTACCACCCCTTTCAATTTTGTCCCTCACCAACTTCAGTATGTGAAGATCTTGTACTGAAACACAGCACAAACACTAGCCCTGCGTGCACACTGTCCACAGCAGTCCCAGGGTCACAGAATTCCACGTCATCCCTCTGCCTTCTCTTTTACAGGCTTATTAGTCCTCGCTTACTCGGTTTTTTCTGCCTAGAAGCCGTTTTGCACCTTTGATCATTTCCACTGCCCCTCATAAGCTTTTCTGGTTCAACTACACACTTTAAGATGCAGGAACCCAAACCATGCACAATATCCAGAACAGACAAGAACCACATTCAGAAATAAGTTTTTGAACTGCCTTTCAAAAACCAGTATTATCACTGTATAGTGCTTTCCCCTTTCAATCCTCACTATTTTCAGATGATACATTCTCAAGTGCTTGCTCTCCTAACTAACTGGGTTAATTCGTAACTTCTGTCCCTCTTGTTACACATCTTTCAAGAAGAAACTGATATTTTGTCCTTCGTAAAATGTGCAGGGACCTACTGCTAGAATGGTCTATGCAAAAGGAGGGTATTGACTCTCAGAGACCAAAATTTTCACACAGTTGCAGAAGAAAGGTTAGGAGATGGGTAACAAGAATGATCCAAAGATCTCAAACAGCTTGTCTATGAGGAAGGACTGAGCAGGACCAAGCATTTCAGAAGAGAGGTGACTTTGGAAGAGTGTGATAATCTACAAATTCATGAATGGCATAGAAAGGGTTGATATGGTCTGACTGTTCACCTTCTCCTCTGACACAAGAGCTAGGTGTGATCAAGCAATGCTACAAGAAGGAGGTTAAAACAAGCAGACGTGCAACAAACCTGCTGAACTGCTCAAAGGATGCCATGGTCACAGCTTCTGAGGAATCAAGGGGTCATGTTGTAATACTTCCTCTATCAAAAGCTACCACCTTTTGCTTGGGCACCACTCGATGCCCTTTCATTCTTGTCATGTTTGAGTGACAAAATGAACAGGGAATATTTGCTTCATATTGCCATGGCTGCATATTGTTATCATAATCCTTCCTCTTATCCATCCTACTACCAATCATGGATCTTCTAGGCAAAGCCCCAGTTTATTTGGTTACTCTTTTTTACAAAAGCTGCTTCAATTGCGCTCTTCTGTGTTTTAACCTAATCTTTGGAGGGGGGGAGAATGTTTGTCCCTAACTTTCAGGGGGTACTAGTATCAAGTACCAATTGCCTACAACCAAGTACTGCGAGAGTCTTCTGCAACTCCAGTCACCTTTTGTTCCTGCTACCTTAATTCTGTGATTCTCAGCATATACTGTCACTTCATTACTCAGCCTCTCTTCCAGATCATTTATAACTATGTTGAGCAACACAAGCCTGAACACAGACCCCCCTGGGATTCCACCAGTGATTACTCTTCACTGGAAAAAACGACAGTTCTTCCTACACTTCAAACAGGTATTAATTACTGAAAAAGCTACCCTCCTACTCCATGGCAGTTCATTTCCTTTAAGAAGCATTAATAAAGAACTTCATTAGACTCCCTCTGAAAATCCAGAAACAGCAGAATACTCGCTTGTCTCTTGTGCTTTCTTGTTGAATAGCTTCAGACCATCTAACTCTCCCAGCTGAAGCTGGACTTTAGCATTCTTGCAGCAAACCATGAAGGTCACTGCAATGGGAGCACTTATCAAGGCAGGCTTCCAAGTAGACATGACCTTGAGAATCACCTCTGTGACAGGCTGATAAATACTGCTTTGCAGTCAGTATGAATTTGGAGAAGTAAATTTTTACATTAGGAAATCTGTTTCAGCAGCTTTACCCCCCCACCCACCCCCCCAAAAAAAAAAAATCCCCCAACAGTAACTTAAATACAACTTCTCCACATTTACTGCAGCAACATAAACCAAACCCAATACCCAAAACAATTTGGGCTGGTATCAATCAATAACAATAGTCTACACTGCTTTTTAAAAATAAGCCTGGCACTAGACCCTAAACTATTGTTCCAAAAAATACTGACTTGCAATTAGCAAATGCAGTATTATTCAGTGTAATTCTTCAGGTTAAGTCAGTGTTATCTAATATTCTAGTGCTGCTATGCTCTTCACAAACATCAGTATACAGGGTTTTTGAACACAAGTATACTAGAAACTCTGTTGTGGAGAACCAAGGTATGGGCCTTGCAAAGCTTCTCATTATGGGTATCAGCTGGGGAGGAGGATAGTTAATAATACCAAGAAAGATTCCACCTCTTTCAGCTTTTCTGAAATACCTTTCTTCAACTTTTCCTTTGCACAGAGACTTGGAACTAAAACTGACCAGACAGGAATTTGTGTCCCATGAGACTGGTTTCCAGTTATACAGATGAGACAGCAAGAGAGTAAAAAGCTCACACAATTTTTCCACATAACACCAATCTGTTTAGTATAAATAATTTAGCAACTAATTATTGTTCCAGCCCCATGTCTGTACAGAACTATATTTTAACCTTACCTCATTTAGCAGGCCCACAATACATTAACATACAACTTGAAGCTAAGCAAAGCATGAGTTAAAAAGAGTCATAGGAAGAATAAGCCTCACTAAGCTTTGTCATGCTAACAGAAAATAAGGTGAACAACCAGAAAACACTGGAGGTGAAAAAGATTCAAAAGCACCTAATTAACAAGGCTCAGGGCAGAGGTCAAAGAACATGATTAAGTAATGTCTCTTGGCTCTTTATAACCTTATATGGAAAAATATAATTTTATATTAGCAAGATACATTTATTTATCCTGGACATGGTGAATTTAGCATTAACAGGATCCAATTACTTTACACAAATTAAAGTGGTTTTATTAAAGCATTAAAATAACAAAGAAAGAGTTGTGTCCAAGATGGCATTCCCCCAGTCATTAACCTTTGTTGATACTGAGGTTACAGTCTACAGATTCCCCAAAACCGTCTTGGAAACTTACTTGCAAGTTACATAACATTTCTCCTTTAGCAGACTAGCTGCCTGCTAGTGATCTGCTGGGTAAAATAAATTTTTAATTTTATAACAAATAAAGAATTTTTTTTTTCATTCATTACCCATCTATTCAGAGGTCATACATTTCTCATTGCTGTCCTCTCTGACTTCTTGGTGTCTTATCTGTATCACACTCTTTATTCACTTATTTCCTCATGCATTCAAGATTTTTGGTAAAGTTCTCTTTGCCTAGGTGACAGTTCATTTTTCCAGGGTAGTCCCAGTTCCCAGCCCATAGCTGGCCCCAGCTGCAGTACTACAGCTCTTCCATAGGTCGAGGAGAACAGTGAAACGCCAAGCTGGGGAGAAATGCTCTGGTTCTGTGCTGCATGCCCATCCTTTCCTCTGAGGCACAGTCACAGGAGTAAAAAGCAAGCAGTCATTTCCACCAGTCATACCTTCCACAAGCCCATTCCTGCCAGCCTCCATCTCACACTCTGAAGAGGAGCAGCTGTTGAAATGTAACAAATTACGCCAAAAGGTGCAGCACATCCTAGCATTCAAGAACTTTGGCACTGCTACAGCTTTTACTGCTTATGGCTTTGATAAGCCACACCAGAGGCACAGATGAGTGTGATCAAAGCAACACGTAATTTAAGGGAACATAACTTTTCTATCCCCTTTCCTCTAATGAGGAAAATTACTGGGATGTCAGGCTAAAACACCCTTAAGACAGAGGAAGTAAATCCCCCCTACTAACCCAGGGAGCTTTACAAAACAAAAAAAAACCTTCCATCCACTTCTTTCCCCCCCCCCCATATTTAAACAGAAGCAGATTAAAGAGACAAGGAATATGCACAAGAAACAGCAAACCAGACAAGTGTAAAGATTCCCTTAGTCTAATTTGAGTGAACAGCAGTGTTCACATTCATGAATCTGAATAGTCATTAAAATGACTAGTCATTTTTAACAAGCTTGCTTGTTACATGTGTGACCTCAGGTATTGCTCACTGCATCCTGTTCATACACTATTCTGCAGTCAGAATTATTAATTTCTCCATCACTATAGTATTTACATGCTATTTAAACATTAACATTATCCTCCTTTTATCCTGCAAGAGTTGTGGCAAAGAATACATCAGTTTTTGGTGCCCAAGGCCTGATTTTTCCAAAGTATGTGACATTATAGAGCATTTCATGTGGTCAAAGCACAGCACCTGCTCAGTTGCAACTGCCCTCACAGTTGTACATCAGAAATTCTGCAAATCAGATCCAGGGACATAAGCAGCAGAGGAAATACAACAGTGAGGCCTGGTGGAAGAAGCTTGTCCCATAACACAAATGAAACCAGTTCTTTAAGACAGCACTTAACTACCTTAAACTATGAATAAAAAAAAAAATTCCCTTCCTCTCACAGTTCTATTCTGCTGTCCAGTTTCTGCCAGAATTGGAGCACAAGATCCAAGCTCTAATTTAGTCTTCTGAAAAGTTCAGTTCTGTGTAACAGGAGAAAACATAGTCTTATGGAGAAGAACAGCATGCAATCATTTAAGGAAAAACAGTATTGGAAAACATTTATACAGAGGAAGTGAAGCAAGACTTTGCACAGCAACCTCTGTACTGGACCAAGACATACCAAGTTCAGAGTTACTGTTTAAAGCAGTATTTTCTGTGTAATTCAAAGGGGCAGAGGTGTTCACAAGAAGGACAGAGAAAGGTCCTTACCAAAAAAGAAAGGAAAACACAAATTCCACTGTGCAGCATCATATTTACACCTCCAGGGCTATGGGCAATGAGTGTTAGACCACAGGGCTCCACTGCAGAGATTTTTTAACTGCCTGAGCCACAATATTCATCACCTGCTCCACAGGCTGCAGCTGAAGCAGATGAAATAGATATTTCAGCAGTGAATCTCCGCAGTATTTAGCAGTTACACATCGGTCAACTTTAACTCGAGGCATTTTGCCCATAGCTACCTTTAAACACTGCACCTCTGTGCAAATTATGAGTACAAAATAATATGACGCATGACAGTGATTGCAAAGGTCTAGGTAATGGAAACTGGCTATGTGCCATCAGGGAACTTAAATTTTTTTATTTTATATTAAGACATAGGCAAATCATTCTCATCTGATATCCAATGTTACCATTTCCAGATACATAAATACTGAAACAAAACCAAACCATGGTCTCTTACTTCAACTTCTCAGAATCCAGAAGACATTAAATACATAATTTTACAAAACAGAGAACTCTAATAGTACTGACAATCTCCTCAAAGTTCTCATGAAGATAACTTCCCCCTACATAACCTGTGAGAGTAGACCTACCAAGCTTGACATTCACAAGAAATAATCAAGAGAAGAGAAGGCTGTTTTAAGTAAATGCCTGGAAAATTTATTTCCTGAAGCAGGCATCAGATCATGTGAGGTAAAGCCATAAGACCACCACCAAGAAAAGCATGCCCAGTCATTCAGGCAGTACTTCAATAGCAAACAGTTTGGGGACTACCTGGCTCTTCTGCTGAACTCTTCCCTTCGCTCTGCTAGCCTGCCCTTACAGGAAAGATGGGGGCACAGAACAGCATGTCTCCCAAGGCTTCCTTCTTTAGTGTGAAGAACTGAAGTAATAAAATTAGTCCTGGGCTTAAAAATATTTACATTATTGAGACTAGTGCAGTCTGATGACCTTCAGAGAAAATTACTCCAGTACAAGCACATCCTTCAGTAAATCATTCCAGTAGTTATTCAATCTCAATTTTACCAGTTTATGCCTAATTTAATCTTGGATTTGTCTGCCCATGAACCAGAGAGCCGTAGCCAAAGCTGCTCCCTTTCTCAATCATGAAGAAATACTTCAGAAAAAAAAATTAAAAATCCTACTTCCATGACCGTATATTAACAGCTACATTGAAGATGATCAGGGGTGCAGCTACCCAGGGTCCTGGGATAAGTGGCAAGCGTTCACAAAAAAAGAACAGCCTAAGTAGTGACGATCCTCCGCCAAAGTTAACCTCCAGTTTTACAACACCTAATAGCTTCGGGCCATCCCGAACTGGAAACTACACCCAGATCACTGTGCTTAAAAGCCGTTATACCTCTCAGCGCTTTGTCAAAACTCTTTTGAGACAATGTACACTCCCGGCCTCCGCAACACCAGTAGTAGTGGTTTTCACAACTTAAACGCGTGCGATGTGAGAAGCATTTCCTCCTTCTCCACCCTGTTACCTGGTAACTCCATTCAATCACTGCCTCCCACAACCGCGGCGCAGCCCGCCTGCCCCCGCCACCCTCCCCGAAAACACCCCGACGCCCCCACCAGTCCCCATCCCGGGACGGCGGCCCCCACCCCGGCGCCGCGCACCGCCCCCGCCGGGCCGCTCGGCCCACAGCTCCCTCCCAGATCCTGTCAGCGCCGGCATCACGACCCCCGAGGCACGCCGCGCCGGGACGGTTCACCGCCGACAGACAACGCACCGGCACCCCCCCGCCCCGGGGCCCGCCCGGCACCTGCCCCCGCCGCCGGGCCCTGAGGGGAGCAACCGCTGCCTCCGGCCGGAGAGAACCGGCGGCCGCTCGGCCCCAACCCCACCGCCCCTCCGCGTCGCCGCCCGCCCCAGACGGCCCCGAGCTCGCCCTTACCCCAGGCCCCGCGGGCGCTGCCGCGGCGCCCTCCCCTCACGGCGCCCCACCACACCTACCCGCCGGGGCAGCGCCCCGTCCCATGCCGGCGCCGCTGCTCCCGCCGCCGGGCGCGCTCTGCCGCCCACCCCAGCCGGCCCCTTCCGTGCGGCTGGGGGCCCCGCCCCGGAGGCGCGGCGGGAGGGCGGCCCCGGGCGCCCAGGTCGAGGCTGGGCTGTGAGGAGGCGGCCGCGGAATGGCGCTGCCCGCGCTGAGGCGGAGGAGAAGGAGGCGGGGGGGGGGGGGGGGGAGAGAAGAAGGCCCCTCCGCGCGCGCCCCCTGCCCGCTCGTGCCCGAGGCGCACCCGCCCTCGGGGGGCTGCCCCCGCCTCCCCCGCGCGCGCGCACGCGCCGCGCCCCTCCCACTCCTCACAGCCGCCGCTCGCGCCCCTCCCGCCTTGAGGAGACGGCGCGTCCCTCGCCTCAGCGGTGGGTCCCTCACCGCCGGGTCCCTCACCGCCGGCCCGCCCGGGCCTCCGCTTCACCAGGAGGCAGCGTCCCTGGCGATGGGTGTTGTTTTCCTTCAAGCCACTCGAGCTGAATCCAGCAAAGCGGTGGCTTCATCTCTTGGCTTCGGAAGGGTTTTCAGCCCTCTTTGGCTCAAGGCCCTTAGTAGCGCCCTCCAGCAAAACAGCGTGATGGGTGCCTCCAAGAACAGGTAAAAATTAAGAGGGAAAAGAGCCAAAGTGTAACTAGAAGGGGAAGGCAACTGTTGTGCCTCAGTGGCTAGGCCCAGAGCAGGCCTTGCATTGGCAGTGTGTTTTACTGCAATTATCAGACACAATACTGGGGGAGGAGGTGTCCAAAGACACCAAAACTTTGTTGCAGATAAGTCTGGTGATATTTAGGCCAACCTCATGGGGTCTTTTTCTAAGGTGGTTGCAGCAGTGTCTTCCTTCTGTCACACACGCACACCAACCTGCGACCCCATGCTCTCTCATGGCTTGCAGGGACTTCTCAAAATCTCTGCTGGAACACCTCAGATTTGTCTCTCACACCTCCAGTTTATCTCCCTCTCCTTCACAAACACATACACTGTCTCCCAGCACTTCTCCCTTCTACCTCCCTTCTCAACCATGCTATCCCACCCCAAAAGTTACCTATGGATGCCTCCCTTTTGCTGTTCCTCTTCATGGCAACCGCCAAAAGGGCAAATACCTCCCACCCAAACAATCCACTGATCCCAGCCTGTTTCTTGGGACTGTCCCTTCTCAGCCTCACAGTTCCTTTGCCTGTCACACAGGACAGGATGTGTGTTCAGAGAAGTGCAGGTCCTCGCTTGTAGGACTGGTCATCCAGACACGAGAGACATGTGTGAGCGCATCAGGGCAAGGGACTGTGACTGCAAAGTCCAATCCACAACCAAACATGAGTTTGTCATGTGGGGGAAGAGACCTGCGCTTCAGTCACACTTTTTCTTAAACAGTATTGAAGGATGGAACAAAATTACAATAATATAGTTAAGCATTAACTTGCTACTACTTACCCTGTAAATATGGCTGCTTCCCTTTGTGGTCTGACTGCTGTGGAAAGTCCAGAGCAGTTTTGGTCACTGAACACCCAGAGCTAAATTAGGGATGTCAAGAAGCATAATGAATAGTATACAAATACTAAAATGCTACAACATAAAAAAAAACCTTATAGACTTTACTTATATACTGTACACCAGTTCACTTGGGATAAGTGGCACATGAAGTATGAGAAACAAACCCAGGAATTATAATTACAGTATCAGCTTACCTTGACTGATGAATTTGGGTAGGCAGAAGCACCTGCTTTTAGTCTCATGAAGCCCCCTGATAAGGTAAGCCCCTGGGTAAGGTGGTATCTTCCAGACACTTGTGGACCTTTTCTGTCTTTCACCCGCTTCCTTTCAGGAAGACAGACGTGGCAAATGCGAGGGGCTGCTGTTCTTCCCCAGAGAAGCCGGAAAGCCTTCCCAGGACTGACCGAGTTCTCACACTACGCCCTGGTAAGTTTCAGCAAAGTTAGTGAAAGAGTTAAGTGCGCCTAGGAGCACTTTTGTGTGTGCTTTTACTCTGAAGACTTGTAGGGTTTGAAAGCCAGAGGACCTTTCCCCTTCACTTCAGCTGGGCCCCAAAGAACACACTGTAACCCAACATTGTGAAATTATGAAATGTATTAGAGAACACTCATATTTTCTTAGTATCAAAAGAGAGGCCATTATGTAATAGTTCTTACCATAGGGGAACAGGAATGTCTGCTTGGTTCCATGATTACAGGGTAAGTAGTAGCAAGTTAATGCTTAACTACATTATTGTAATTTTGTTCAATCCCTCAAGACTGTTAAAAAGCCCAAAAAACAACAGTGGAAAAAGTCTGGAGCGGTTTTATTACGTGACACACAAATACCACCCTATGATCCAATTCATTGCCCTTCAAAACGAGGAAATCTGTGCCGACGCTCTGTAAGCCAAGGGAAAGATGCCCAATTTCTCACCCTGCCTTGTACGCCGTTGCCCCGGTAGTCACACTGTCCCTGTCCCCGCGTGTGAGGAAGTTACAAGAAGCCTGCACTTGACTAGGCTAAAAATACGCTTGCCTGACGCTGGACTGGCAGGACAAAAGCCCTGTGGGGATGGTATGTCCTTTGCAAACCCAAAGCCTATCTTTTATTGGCACAAACATCAGGCGAAACCATGCACGGTTACTGCTGGCTCTGCTCTGCTGCCACTGCTGCCCCACCACTTACTTTGTGGTCTTTGTGCCACGCAGCAAGAAACAAGTAAAGCTTTTGCTGTTTCCCTGCCAGGCCGGCAGAAGCGTGGGCTGCTCCGGCTGTGGGAAGTGCCCAGTGGCGAACGGGGGAGCTGAGCAGCGTCTCCTCAAGCAGCGTGCGTTCCCTCTGCGGGGCCTCCTGCCCCACTGCAAAAACCATCGAAAGTTTCTAAATAAGGCTCCGCTGCGTGTGTGAGACGGGCCTTTTTAATTTATTACGAACCATCGTCCTATTCGCCGTGACAGTTTTCCTCCCCAGGGTGAAGCGGAGCGGTTGCGCGGGTCCCACCTGCCAGTGGCGTCACTCATCCCCACGGGTGTTGGGGAAGAGAGCTGGGGAGCGCAGCAGCACCCCTGGGCCAATCTGACAGCAGGTGATCTATGGAGCGGCCCCGGCTGGCCCAGGCACGCGTGGCCGTGACGGTGCCGCTGCGTGAGATGCACCCCGCGTCGCTGTCCGCCGTGGGGACGGGCTGGGGCGCAGCGGCCAGTGCGCAGGCGCCGTAGGGGCGGGCGGTGACGTAGAAGGTGCGCGCGGCGCCTGCGCGGTGTAGGAGTGGCGGCGATGAAGGTGGCGGTGGCGGGGTGCTGCCATGGCGCCCTGGACAAGATGTATGAGACGCTGGAGCTGCTGCAGCGGCGGCACAACGTGCGGCCCGACCTCCTGCTGTGCTGCGGCGACTTCCAGGCCGTGCGCAACGAGGCGGATCTGCGCTGTATGGCCGTGCCCGCCAAGTACCGCCATATGCAGACCTTCTACCGGTGAGCGCCGCCTGGCCCGGCCCGGCCCGGCCCTGTCCCACCTAGCCTCGGCCCTCTCCGCTACAGCAGCTGTCGTGTCTCCGCAGGTACTACTCAGGCGAGAAGAAGGCCCCGGTCCTCACGGTGTTCATCGGCGGGAACCATGAGGCGTCCAACCACCTGCAGGAGCTGCCTTATGGCGGGTGGGTGGCGCCCAACATCTACTACCTCGGTAGGGTTCCCCGCCGGCTCCCGGTGGCGTTTTCCCCTCCAGCCCCTTGCCCTGTCCCGGGTCCGCCCTGACGAGCTGTGCTCCCGTCTCCCCTAGGTTATGCGGGCGTGGTGCGGTTCCGTGGTGTGAGGATCGGCGGTATCTCGGGCATCTTCAAGTCTCACGACTACCGGAAGGGTACGACTGGGCAGTGGGGAAGGGAGTACTGGGCCCGAGCTGTTGTGGGAGGGTCTGGCTGTTCCTTCTCTTCTCTGAACCGGCTCTTGTGCTGGAAACCTCTCTTGGCTCAACATGCAGATTTTTGTGGAGGTGGTAGATGAGTCAGTAGCTGCCTGGCAACCACAGCAGGAAGCAATGCACCTTATGAATGTTGTTGTTGGAACAGTCTTGATTTTTCCATCACAGTGTCCTTTTAGCGTGCAATGCAAGACTGTTTAGTTTTCCTTGTGTGAAACAGTCAATTTATAAGTGTAATATTGTACAAATGTACTGTCCTGAGCTTTAGTGGCAGTACACCTCGAGATTGGTTCCTCCTGGTTATATGTACGTGTATTCAAGAGTTCTTCTTTTGAAGGGTCTCCATCAGTGGACAGAAATCTTGTTGCTGGTGATACCTGATGTCAGCAAATAGAAGATAGTTTAGTCTTTCTGATTTCCTCAACACATGAAATAGCAGTCTCTTTACTTACAATTACTGTACAGTAATACTATCTTTAGTAACATACTGTTTCAGAGAAGCTGCAAAGTACTGAACTAGTTTTCTAGAACACTTGATTCTGTCTAATACCTATTAATACTAATTAAACTTGTTGTTATCAAGCATACAGTTTCTATGCCTGAATATTGCATGTGGGAGATGAGACTTTTTTGACAATAATGCTAACTATAAAAGTAATTTTTCTGTTCATTAGTACATAGGAGCTCTGCTAGGCTTTCAGGTTTCTGGTCCCAAGGCAAAGCTGGATCGCTGACCACTCATAGGGGCTTGCTCTGTGCTCTCACTATGTTAATGCTCAACTTTTGCTTGTTCCCATCTACCTCATGTTCTTTGGCTGTGCCAGCATTTTTGTGTATGCCGTGATATTAATAGATACGTATATTTCATGGCTGTGCAGCAAACCGGTCTCTACATATGTAATTGCACATGGCTATGCAGTGTAACTGTGGAGGTAAGGGGTGTGGGGAAGTAATGAGGGGTGTTACCTCACCAGAGAGGTATAAAACCTCATTCAGGAATTAAGCACATAAATCTTTCTGTCAAAAGTTACTTGTTTCAGACAGATCCAGGGTTTTAAGTGTTAGGGTCACGCTTGTTTTTTTTGTTTCCACAACTGAATTACTGTATTCTCTATATTTATCGAAAATAACACACAGGATGGAAGAAATGTTCATTGTTGTAGACACGTTTTTACAACATATTTGCAGCTACTCTTTTTTTTTTTTTTTCCAATGTTTCAGGCCACTTTGAGCGTCCACCATACAACCAGCAAACAATTAGAAGCGCTTACCATGTGAGGAATATTGAAGTTTTCAAACTCAAGCAGGTTAGTGAAAAATCTACTTTTTTTAAACGGTGGTAAATAGTTTTCATTAATTTAGAACCAAGATGTTAAAGCTGCTCTGAACAAACATGCTATTGGATAGCAAATCTTACCAACGGCTTCCAGCTAATCCGGACTGGCCATTTTATGTTGGATGTTATTCCAGTGTTGTTCCTGCTGAATAACTCCACCAACGCTTTGCGTAGCAGTGCAAATTTGATCTGAATCAGGCACAGGCAGGAGGGATTTTTTTTTAAAATTGGATAAAATTCACAGAATGGAAGGTACTCCATCTATACATCTCTGTTCCAGCTTTATGTTAGCTTTAGGAAGACTGATGCTACCTTGTCTAACATGCAAGCTGGTTGATAACTAATCGAAATTGAACCAGCTGAATAAGCTGATCCCGAATTTCTGTGGTTGAAGTATTTTTGACTCCGGGGCGAGAAATTCAAAGGACAGATTAGGTTTATTTTTGGGCTATTGCCTACTCCCTGCTTTGTCACAAGGGCTACTCCGGTTGGCTGAGGTTGTGGTGTGAATACATGTATTTATAAGCATCTTGTGAATGGTTATTCAGGTTGCAATTGCACGCTTATGCGTTCAGTAGGTAGTGTTCAGGGATGCTGAACATAGCACAAAAGTTTGCTGTCGCTGTAAAGAGTTAGATGCATTTCACTCTAAGTTTCTTATTAGTTGGCCTCGGGTTTCATCTAGAAGTGTGTTCTGCTACAGCTGATGGAAACTGTTTTGATCCATGTTAGACATGTTCCATCTTGTGCTGTGTAATTTCAAAACTTCTTTCCTGTGTGTTTTATTTATACTGTATGCATTTTGGCTTGACAGTTAAAGCGTCCAATTGATATATTTATGTCACATGACTGGCCAAGGAGCATATATCACTATGGAAACAAGAAACAGCTTCTTAAAATGAAATCCTTCTTTCGTCAAGAAGTGGAGAGCAACACATTAGGAAGCCCTGCTGCTTCAGAGCTTCTGCAGCATCTGAAACCTACCTACTGGTTCTCAGCCCATCTTCATGTTAAATTTGCAGCTTTCATGCAACACCAGGTAAAGGGGGGGGGGGGGCGGAAATCAAGATTTTATGTATCCCAAGCAAATTTTAGAATTCCAATGCAGGTAATCCTGTCCAGAAAAGCAACTTAATGTTTTTGCTCGGTTATTAGAACTCAGTTTAAATGGCAAAATGGGAAGCGGCATTAAGACTACTAGCTTATGTAAGTTAGAGATGTTATGTATCAGTGGTGTAACTACCTGATCTTCTTCAGGGACAGTGTGAAATAGTTAACATTACTGCACTTGAAACTTCTTAATTTAAATTTATAGAAAAGCACTCTCTTTACCACTTTATTGGGGAAGGAGACAACGTCAAAACAAGGTGACAGAGAAGCAACTGAAAATAAGATAATAGTTAACTAGGGCTGGGAGGATGCCTGTAGTAAGGCTTGGCAGGTGAAGTTGTCCGGTGGGCTGAGTAAAGCCAAAAAACAGTCCCTGTAGGTTAAAACTTCTCTTGGTTGAGTTACTCCTGAAAATAGCGTGAGGTGCTATTCGTACTTGCCAGTTAACTAGCTGTAAAAATGTAACTCTAGACCTTCTAGACTCAACAAGTCTGTTTCCAATTATGTTACAGTTTTTCTTTTTGGTTCAAGGCTAGGTGTGCTCTGCTGCCTTGGTTAAGGATGAAGTGTGGCTCTTGCTTTATCTTGCTGTCGTCTGTATCCAGCTTGTTAGACTTCCAGTGAAGTCTGCCTTTCTCTTTGTCCCTTCATCCCTTTCTTATAATCCCATACTGATTTTCTATTTCAGAAAATCTTTTTCTGTAGAAATTATACCTTTAAATCTCTCTCTGTAACTTGTTTAGAATGGTCAAATTTCATAGAAATGCTAATGACTTTGTTAATGCCATTTGTTTCCTAGACAAACTCCAAAGAAGAGCTACCAAAAGCAACAAAGTTTTTGGCTCTGGATAAATGTCTGCCACACAGAGACTTTCTACAGGTAATGACCATGTGCAGGGGGTTTATCACTCTTTAAGTACCTTACTTGTCTGGACTGCTAAGTGCTGTGCTTAGAGATAAGCTGAAGAATAGTTCTGATAAATGGAGGAATCGGAGAGAAACTAGGAATGGTGCGTGTGTGGAATGGTCTTTGTATAATATCTTGAAATAAGCAGACCTTGCATCCTGTCATGCAGGTGCAGTGTTTGCTTATTTCCATCTTTTCCTTCCACCTTAGAAGAGTAGCTCTACTCTAACCTGAATTGAATCTCCTCTTGTATTTGGAGTTTTTTGGGTCAAATGTCAAACTTAAGAAGAAACCATCTTGACGTTCCTCTTCTTTTACAGTTTAGTTTGGGTCAGCTAGCGCCTCTTTCTTCTGATCTGGATTCATGAATTCAAACAGGATTGAGTTCTAAGTTGGGTACTGTGATTTCCTTTCAGTATTGTGAATTCCAGCAGGAATTGGTGTGACTTCCTAGGAGAATGGCTCTGCTTCTTTTTGTTTGGTGCATATCTTGGCTAGGAAGGGCAATGGACAAGTAGGATGTCTAGGTTGTGGGAATTCTCAATATGAGTGCCAAACTGATTTGCCAAGAGCAAAACAGTGTTTGTGTCTCTGGCCTGTGCGTGCTGCCTGGGGTGCCATCTGTAAAATCTCAAATGGGAGAATGTAAAATCCTTTGCTATGAGAGGGAGCTGCTGACAGCATGTTTTTCAAATGCAGTCAAGTGGTTTAGTAGTCTTACTTTAAAGTAGCTTTCATTTGGCAACTTAAAGGGAAGATGGTTTATTCTCTGTCCTTTGGATGTGTGCTGGGGTCCATTTGCCCTAGTAGCTACCTTTGAAGATGGGAGAGGGTATGAGGATGGCCTTTGCTATGCGAAGGTGCACTGGGGTGCTAGTCCAGACTTAAAATCCTGTAGAAAACTGATCTGGAGTAGTACTACCTCCAGCAGTGTGGTGATCCACCTGTGTGTAGCTCTAGTTTAAAGTGTATCTTTTTTTTTTTTTTTCTTCCTAAGCTACCTTAAAAGGTTGAATTACTTTATGGATTATTTAAAAAGAGAGCCTGACTAGTGCAGTTTGGCTAAACCAAATGGTTTGATTTGGGTTAATGTCACTGAAGACCAAGTGATTTGGATTTCAATTTGTGAGCTGTTGAAAGAGTTTGAAAACATCTCATATTAATTTCATGGCTGTGCTAAGCATGCGTGTTTATACAGTGGAATAACTGTTGCTGTCAATTCTTGATGTATTTCTGTTTAGAAGGTGGCATGGACTTAAGAGTAGGCAAATTCTGGTTTCTAAGTTGCATTAACTGTCCAGTAGCTGGCAGTAGGGAGTAAGGTGTTCAGCTTTAGAATTGCTGTAAGCTAAAATACAGAAATGCCTTGTTTACCTTTGATTGTCCTTTCTTACTCCCTTACTGCTATAAACTTTTGTGTATGGCTAACTTCAGAGGACTTTGAGACCACTAGCTCAGTGTACTTGAAACTTAATTAAAATTCTGTACTATGCAAGTAAGGCTTCAAACTTTTAATCAGTTTCTGGTGTCAAGGGAAATAACTCACCTCATCTGTTTTCTGTTTGTGGGGTTTTTTTAAAAACAGATAATAGACATAGAGCATGATCCTAGTGCAG
Source organism: Balearica regulorum gibbericeps (assembly GCF_011004875.1). NCBI lineage: Eukaryota > Metazoa > Chordata > Aves > Gruiformes > Gruidae > Balearica > Balearica regulorum. The sequence goes on along the minus strand of NC_046192.1, from coordinate 2,550,696 downwards.
GTGACTCGCTGGAGTATGATGCTGAGTGGATTGCAGTCCTGAAGGCCACCAACAGTCTCGTTAATGTGACTCAGAGCTCATGGAATATGCCTGAAAAGAATGGCCTCCATGCAAAGTAAGTTGCATGCAAAGTAGAGAGGAAAGCGTGATTTTGCTGGACTGGAAGTAAACTTATCTTCGAGTTGTGTTTCTCAGTTCTGCAGCCTGTAATGCCTGTAGGATTCGCTAAATGCCTTGGAAAACAAAGGGGATGGTGACAAGAGCTGTACTGTAGAGCATACAACTTCTTTACTGCTCTACTCAGGCAGTTAGGTTTGTTTTGCCAACTTAAATACCACCATTTGAGGGGCAAAAAACCCCCACATTGGCTGATCATCTTGCCAGTAACACTGTGAGACTGAAAATCAGGCTGGATTATGGGGGTGGGCAGGTGAGTGCTTATTGAGTGGGTTGACATAATACACAAATCCTTGGTAGGGAGAGGGGAATCTCGGTACTTTCCTGAAAAATCATTTGAGAAATTAGGTGTCTGTTGTAAGATGAATTTATTATCCATCTTTAAAAGTTTCTCTTTCCAGTGGGAACAGAAAATACCTTTTAACTAGCTCACTTGTTTTAATTTTATACATTTATTTAGGTGGGATTACAGTGTGACAGAAGAAGCCATCAAAGAGGTGTTAGAAGAGCTGAATCATGACCTCAAAATTCCTTGTAACTTCACATCGACAGCTGCTTGTTATGATCCCAGCAAGCCCCAAAAACACATGGAACCAGTTCATACCATCAATCCACAGACCACAGAGTTTTGTGCCCACTTTGGCCTCACTGACATCAATGACAGGATCCAGCAAGCTAAAGAAGAGGGCTCAGTGCGAGGCGAATATGAAGAGGAGGAGGAGGAAGAGGAGATGGACAGTACTGGGTCAGCAGAGGAACCCAGTGAATATAACACAGATAATTCTGGTCTTTCATCCATTAATCCAGATGAGATAATGCTGGATGAAGAAGGTGGCGATGAAGACTTGAGTACATGTTCTGTAGATCCTTCCCCTGATCATCCTCCTGACTTTTCTGCAAGTTTTTCTGACATCCGGATCATGCCAGATTCCATGGCGGTATCGTCTGATGATGCTATGGATTCCACTAACGAGGAACTGGAGAAATCTGGTGTGAGTAAGCAGGTGGAAGAGAAGAGCATAAATGAGAGACCATTAAAGCGCATTGGTGGTAATGAAAATGGAAACAGTGGCATTAAAAAAATTAAGAGAAGAAATCAAGCTATCTATGCTGCAGAGGATGAAGATAAAACAGAATAATACTTCATATGATGTATAAATAAGTTCTCTCCATACCTTTTTATGGGAAGGTGGTGAGAACTGTGATGGACTACTCGTGCTTTTAATGTTACTTGGTCTTATTCATGTTACTTTCTTAAACTGAAGAGGCTGTACATACCTCTTTAGGAAAGAAGATTTATCCGGATTAAACAACTAAGTCAGACTTTTCCAACAAAGTACTTTGTCAAAGGATTTAAAGCCCATGTATAATCAGTTGATTTTGCTTCACTTCTTGGTTATTCATATATACTACGTATCTTCAGCTGTACTGCTATACGAGATTCACCGTGCTTGTTTAACAGGAAAAGTACTCTTAATCTATAACTCAAGTCAAAGTGAGAGGATGTCTTGACTTACAAGACTGAATGATTTGATTTTATTGCTTTTGTCTTGTTTTATACTGAACTTTTAATACAAAGTAGCATATGCAATAACTCCATGAACTAAATTTGAAAACAGAATTCCCATGATAACAAAACAGCAATAGAAGAGTGAAGATTTTTGTTTCTGGTGATATTCATGCCATAGAAAAACTTCACGGTCATAAAACAATGTGTATTGTCCACTGTTGGCTTTTAATTATGGTTTTGATAGGGAACCAAGTCTCTTAATTTGAAGCATGACAGTTTTATGGGGACCATGGAAGAGTGCGTCTCTGTTCTTAAAAACTCACTTGTGTGCTGTTTCTTAAAACTTGAGAACCATGTCCTAAAATGAAAATGCAAGTAGTTAGGATGAACAGCTTCCTAAATGTGGACATCATCAGTGTCTCAATTCTTACTAATTATGGCTGTGTTGTATTGTCCTATAAGGTGGGTGATGTTTAAGTTGCTTGAGACAATAATGCCTACCATTATCATTAGCCTAAGTTTTCACTTGTCACTTCTTTTCAGTAGTGTGTAACTTGTAGAATTCTTACAGCTGGATTTGGAATCTTCCAAAGTACCTTCACAAACCTCAGCTGAGGGAGAACAGGAGTTGCCAGAGTATAGATCTTCTTGGAATTTTTCTTTTTACTGTTCTAGTTTGCCCTGAATTACTAGCAAACAAATTAACACTCCTTTGGCCTAAAAGGCTGTGTGGATAACAAAACTTCCTGAAGTCATGAAAACAGCAGTGTCTTCAAGAACTATAGCCTGTGTTATTAGATTCATTAGTCTTACAGTCAAGTTCTGCTGGCATTATGAGCTTTTGGAGTCCAGATGGAGTGCGACTTCCTCATGACTGTGCTGCCCGTGAGAGCAGAGGTAGCTCCTGTGTGCGGTTACTCCTCGAAGGCACAGGCAGTGTGGAGAAGAAAGTATCCTGACAGGAAGAGGGAGCTGGACAGGGAGCCATAAGTGAAATGGATGGGTGAGTATGAGTTATGTAGCAGGGAAACACTTTAAGGTTAAGGCTTCCATCTTTAAAATCACTTCTATGTTCTGGGGATTCATCTTGGTTCCTCTCCTGTCAGCAGTTTACTATGAAAACTAAATGCATATAAGCATTCAAGAGCTAGAAAACAGCAAAATTAATGGTCTCCACAGTTCCAATTAATGGCTTTATACTGGTGGGCTGATGCTGTTAACATCCTGTTTTGTTTTGGTTTTTTTTTCCCCAGAGGACACTATCTTGTTTACTAAACGATTAGTTGGGCCTCTTAATACTGCTCCTGTATCTCTGCCTGCTCATCTGTCACAACACCCACCAGAGAACTGTGATGAAAAATTAGAAGTGTTTGGTGTAACCCTCAGGTTATCTAAAGTAGCTGTGAACTATCAGATTACTGAAGATAGTTCAGTATCTTTAAGGGTCCCGGGTCTGCAATGCTAAAATCTTAAGCATGCCGCACGATCTGAAGACCATAATGGAAATAAAGTATTTTAAGTATAAATTGTGTTATGGACTTGAAGTCTCCCAAGAAATCTGAGCGTGGTATTCAGCTGTCGAATTCTACATGAACCAGAGTGGAAGATGTACGTCACATGTAAAAGATGCTTTGGACTGACTATATGTGGTTTTAAAGCAAATTATTCTATTGTGTGTTGTCCCCTATCTTCCCCTTTCTGCTAAACGTGTTTTAGCTTTCTAGAAAGCAGGAGACTTTGACAAGATAGAATACTGATTATTTTTTTTAATCTTTAAAGATACTTTATTTTTAATGAAATGTTTCAGCATCTATTGAACAGAGTGCAGCTGGTAAATATACTTAAATTTTTTTCAGCACGAACTATGTCTGATTTCTCTAGAGTTACTGTGCCCTTTCTTGTAGTTGTTCACACCCTCTGCGGTTTGAAGTGTCCAGCTCTACTGTGTTCTTGTGCACTAAGGATTTTCCCTGTGAGCCAGATCCTCTGCTGCATGTAGAATTCAATTGAAGCTCTGAATTTGAAGCTTCTGCAGCAAAGATGACCAAATACTCCAGAAAGTGTGTAAAACACTAGGGAAGGCTGACAAAGTTTAATTGGTTCTTAAGACCCAGAGTCTTCAGTCTTTTTTAAAAGGAAGCTTTAAAGTCTTTCTGAAAACTTCTGACTTTTTAAATTTTGGTGAGAAACATCTGCAGTGTTTCTGTCAGGCTCTCGTACAAGTTAGATGAGGCTTGCATTTGGTCTAAAAATGTTTTTGCTGTTACCTGTAAAGAGCTTGAGAAAAGCATTCATCTGTTTCATTCCAGGCCAGCACACAGGTATTTTGTTCAAAGCATGTTATTAATCTACTCAGAGGAAAACAAACTAAGAAAAGGGGTATAGCTTTTTTTCATGAGAAGTGGAGTAATCTCTAACAGCTGGCAAACCTGTATTTACCTCACAGTAGCAGAAGGTGACAGCATGAACCCTGGCATACAATGTTTTTTATTATCCTCCCCCCATTTAATTCTGTCTTCAGGAGCAATGAATTCATAGAATTAGTGTTCCCTTGCCTCAAGATGTGAAATAGAGGGGGGCTAATACCAAAATATCAGATCGTATAGAAGTCTATAGCAAAACTGAGTGAAGTCCTGGGTTTTTTGGGGTGTTTTTAACAAAAACCCAACCAGACATTCAAGAAAGCAACAAAAAACAGTGACCAAAACAGGGAACCAGATGAAGATTGTGCTCAAGTAGAGAGCTGTTGAGAACCATCTAGTTCTCCCTATATCTGGTGTGAATGAATCGCCAGCCTGTGTCCCACTCACACCGTCTTCGTTATGTTCCAGGAACTCCACACAGACAGGGGCAAGCCCCACGATGAGGACGTGTCAGAAGGACCCTCAAAACTCCAGGACTTCCACTAGCGCAGTCAGAATATAAGGTAGCCGAAGCTACACCTGGTTGCTTGTAATAGGGAGAGATCAGGCTGTTGTTGGACAGCTGAGGGGCTGTCCTGAAAGCTGTGCTAGTGTCCCTGTCCTACGGGGAGTAGGAAAACACAGCGGGGGGGGGGGGTGGGGTGCCTGTGGTAAGGTCAGCCTCCCCCTGCCTCAGGGTCAGGGCTTCAGTTAGATGAAGTCACTCACCCAGCCCCACGTTCGCTGTCTTCCTGGAGGGCTGGTGGGGTAAGCTCTGCGGTGGGGCTGAGAGCAGGGGAAGCTGGAGGAAATAACGGGGGCTGGGTCAGTCCCCTGAGCTGCCAGCGCCGCCGCAGACGGCTTCACCCCTCCCGAGGCCCGCGGCCATGGTGGAGGCAGCGTTTCCCGCCGCGGAGGGGAGCGCGCGGGACGGGCTCGCACCTGCCGGGGCCGCGCCCTGCTCCGCGCGTGCGCGCAACGGCCGCCTGCCTGCACGCCGCTGCCGGCCGGGGTGGGCGGTGACGGCAGGCGCATGCGCCTGGGAAGTTGTGCCGCACCGCGGATCGCTGTGGCGGAGCGCACGCGCCTTGGCGGCGGGCTGGCGGAAGGTAGCGGCGTTTCCGCATCGGCCGATTCGCTGGACGCGAGTCCGCGGCGCCCCGCCCCACCCCCGCCCGGCGGCGCTGCGCCGCGCTCCGCCATGAGGCCGTGCCCGCCGGTGGCGGCAGCGGCGCGCGCGCGAGCGTGAGGGCGCCGCCGCCGGAGCTTGCTGCTGCTGCTACTGCTGCGTCCGCCAAGATGGCGTGCGTGCTGGAGGCGCCGCTCCGCATGAGCGTCCTCTCGGTGAGTGCTGCGGCCCCTGCGCCGCCACCCCTCAGCGCGGCCGCCGCGGGGGCGCCCGCCTGCCGCTTGGCTCGGCCTGACCTTGGCTTTCGCGGGAGCCGGGCCGCGGGGTGTGTGTGGGGGCTCCCCGGCACCTGCCGGGCCCTTTTGTGTGGTGGCGGGGGGGCCCGGTGGGCCGGCCCCGGGAGCGGGCCTGGCGGGCTGTGGTGGGCCGCAGGGGTGACGCGGGCGTCGGTAGGGCGCTCGTTCCCTTGTGTCTCCCCCGTCGCAACAACTTCTTGCCAGAGGAGGGGGGTTTCTCTTCAAAACGGCATTCCCCCCTTTTCTGAGGAGTCCGTTCCCATTTTTGTTAGAGGTACTGGCTCTTCTGGATGTATTTTTACCTCATGACACGACTTACACTCTTCAGCTGCCCTCCCGTAAATGTTTTTGGTCCTTCCAAAACTCCTGCTCAGCAAAAAAGAGGGTTCGTTGCCATTATGTTGAGCTGCAATAATTAAGCCGCCGCAGAGGAGAGCGGGGTCTCTCTCTGTCGTGGCTGTGGAAGCACGCTCTCCCAGCCTTTGCTAGCGAGTGGGTGTTGTTTTGGTGGCGAAACGCCGATCTTCTCGTAATAGCTCTTCGGGATTTCACGCCACGGCCTTGTTGGCTTTTGCTGCAGGGTGGAGGCTGATGTGTTGCATCTGTGGGCAGGGCGCCGGGGTTGCGGGAGGGGGTCTGACAACTGCCACTAGTTTCCTTTCCTTGGGGAGAGCTGAGAGTAAGGAGAACAGCCCGTGCTGGTTGTGCAGTCCTGCTGCTCATCGGAGTCGTGCGCTGGGACTAACAATGCAAAAGGCATAGCGTGGATACAGCTTAAAAGAGCTGAGGTTTTGGGCTTTTTTTTTTTTTCTTAGAAAAAAAATCTTACTAGATAAGAGAACAGTGAAACTGATGATGTTGATAATTTTTTTTTATTATTTTTGGGGACTACCTGAAAAACTTGTTTGTCTGGATACGAATGCCTTTCTTCTACGTATGGGAAACGTAGTAGTTGGTAGGGTGAAAATCAGGATTTTTAGAAACAGAATATTTTAGAAACAGAAAGCAATGGGATCTCTGAAGTCCAGAAGACTTTTGCATATAAATACATAGATTATGTAGATGAAAGTCAACTGCTGTTCTCAAAAATAGTATTTTTCATTACACGGTGGAAGCTTATCTGTAGAATTTATTTGACATAGTTTAACAGTATTCCTGAGACAAAAGGAGTCTTCCTGCCTCTAGATGATTCTCAGAGTTATATGAGACCACAGTCAAGAAGCTGCTGGTGCATCTGACATCCTGCTGGGGAAGCAGGAGCAAATTCAGTCCAAGAGCAGATACTTAGAAAAGCAAGGAAGAGTTTTCAAAAAAATTCCCCTACAGCTTCTTTCAAGGAAAACTCATAAGGAAAAAATGGGAAAAGCCTACTGAAAAGTTGAGGTGGCAAAAAAAAAAAAGTGATGTAATGGAAATGCACCCTGACACGTGTTCATGAAAACCTGGAGGGAAAATTTCCCTTTCCCTTTCCCACCCTTGTTTTTTTGGAAGGCTTGCCATCTCCAGCTTTGGATCTCCTCAAAGGGAATAACAAATCATTGGTGCATAAATATTTAGCTTACAAGCATGGTCCTGTTGCTGAGAAGAGAGTTCACTTTGTCTTACAAAGTAGTTGTGGGAATGTTACGGAGAATATTGGGCTGCTGTCACTGTTGAAATTGTGTGGGGCAGTAGATAGAAGGACTATCTCTGAAATGTGTAGGTATGTTATGATAAAGTAAGTTACAGAAAAATGTCTTGATACAAGCTGCCTTATTTTTGAGAGCTTGTTTATGGGTATGCGTCTTGAGCAACATTAACTGCTCTTACAAACTTTTTCTTTCAGGAATCCATATTTTTTCTGCGTAGTAATTAAACATAATAAAATTGGAATTTAGGACAGTACTGATAGCTGCAGTAGACCCCTTTTGCGTGCCCTGTTCCTGAGCAGCGCTCTGTTAACTTGCTTTGACTTGTAACACATTGTTATCTACATTAAGTAAATCGTCTTCTTTAAATCACACTTAAACACAGGGTTAATTGTTTGTGTGGATGTTGCCCAGCAGTAGCATACTGCACATTTAAATATGATTCTGTGGGTTTGCTGCGATCTTGCCTGATAGGTTTTGCAGACTTGCTGCTGCTTGAACCATTCCTGTTTGTCATTATATGACTTGCTATAAACTGCAATTTTATTTTTTTTTTCCTCTCTCCACAGGAGGTAACGGCTAGTAGCCGCCACTATGTTGATAGATTATTTGACCTCGATCCTCAGAAAGTCCTGCAAGGTGTCATGTAAGTCATCTGAAACACACTTGGGCTGTTGGTTGTGCATAGGCTAGGTTTACTTGAATTCACTTGAGTTGTATATCAAGGGCAAGAAGCTCTTCCTATCTTTTTTTGAGAAATCTTGTTGGAAAATTTTAATGCAAACATGATAGTATTGTTTTAGTAGACTATCACTCTATAGTGCATATGGTTCATAACGCAGCCTCCCAGTTGCCAGAAATGAGGTTAAACATTCTGTAAGCACTAAAAAAAAAAAAATGTATACATTTCTTCCTACTGGCCACCTTTTGCTCCTCTTCCAGGTCTGTTGAGACTCTACTGTCTTACTCCACTGCCAAGTCTACCTGCCTCTTTTTCCCCTTCTGCTGTGCCTGAATGTTGGCTTTTTTTTTTAATGCATGGCTTCTATCTCACCAATGGGAACTGCGAGCTGAAAGAAAATGCTTCCACAGAAATTAATTTGGATGCAAATTGTATTTCAGTACTTCTGTTGCATACCAGTGATAAGATGTAATGAATGAAAGAGTAGAAGACTTGCCCTGCTGAATAGGTAGTAAAACTGGTGCAAAGATCTGGTTGTTTTCTTGCTGTCCTTGGGCTATAAGCTTTGCATTATAACCACACAGCAATGTGGCTAACAAGTCCTTGTCCAGGACTGACTTTTGGTGGTGAAACCAGACCTTTTCAGGCTTACCAGTATCTTATTGGCTGTGGCTATCTAGCAAAACACCAAAAAGCATTGAAGGACCAAGTGGATCAAAAAGCCAACAATGTTGGTTATGTTGCTTAGGACACCTTGAGGTGTTTTCTAGTAGCAGATGAAAAAAAATTATTCCAGAAGGTGTTCCAGGGGCAAAATATCAGAATTAGTGTCCCTTTGAAGTACATGAAAAACACAACATACATAAAACTGTCCTGCAACTTTATTCATTGAAATACCCTCTTACCAGTATAAAAAACTTCTGGTATACCACCGTAACTATGTACGGGTTCTTACTCTTCCCTGTAGGAGATTCTGGTTTTACTTCCACCCTTTGGCCTTCTTAATCCACTACTCATAAGCCTGGTGTGATGGTCCCAGGGGCAAGGATGTGTCTCATCCTATGTACAAGTGCATTGGCTGAGCCCCTCTTTTCTCCTTGGCAGATGCTCTGAGCCCTGGGTGGCACTCCCTCCCTGCTCTCCTTTCTTTTCAAAGGACTGGAACCCACAACCCCTGGTAATCCCTTCCCTATCTTTTGAGATGTTACTAATTTCTTTTGAAGTATAACTGATTTTCCAGAAACAAAAGTTTTAGGCAGTATCTCTGTCTCAGCGAACATCTGAAATTCTGCATCTTGTCCATGGATGTCAGTGGATTCTATGCTGAGATGCTTTTCTTGCATTTAAAGACAATTTATTACAATACCAATTTACTCGCAATAGCTTTCAAAGGCCAGATTTGGATAGTAAACCATATTTGTGATGCTCTGGTTAAAATCCTAATTCTGAGAGTATGTCTTCCCTGACATTGAGCAAATCCTATGTGGTAGATTTGTTATTTTCCGAATATTGGTAGATGGATATGAAACGGTCCAATTTAGAAAAGTGTATATCATAGAATCATAGAATGGTTTGGGTTGGAAGGGACCTCAAAGATCATCTAGTTCCAACCCCCCTGGCATGGGCAGGGACACCCTCCACTAGACCATGTTGCCCAAAGCCTCATCCCACCTGGCCTTGAACACTTCCAGGGATGGGGCCTCCACAACCTCTCTGGGCAACCTGTTCCAGTGCCTCACCACTCTCACAGTAAAGAGTTTCTTTCTAACATCTAATCGAAATCGACCTTCCTTCAGCTTAAACCCATTACCCCTTGTCCTGTCACTACACTCCCTCATAAACAGTCCCTCACCATCGTTCCTGTAGGCCCCTTCAGGTACCGGTAAGCCACAATTAGATCTCCCCAGAGCCTTCTGTTCTCCAGGCTGAACAACCCCAACTCTCTCAGCCTGTCCTCACAGGAGAGGTGCTCCAGCCCTCTGATCAGCTTCGTGGCCTCCTCTGGACTCGCTCCAACAGCTCCACGTCTCTCCTGTCCTGGGGCCCACAGAGCTGGACGCAGCACTGCAGGTGGGGTCTCACAAGAGCAGAGTAGAGGGGCAGGATCACCTCCCTCTACCTGCTGGTCACGTCTCTCTTGATGCAGCCCAGGACACGGTTGGCTTTCTGGGCTGCAAGCGCACACTGCCGGCTCATGTTGAGCTTCTCATCAATCAGTACCCCCAAGTCCTTCTCCTCGGGGCTGCTTTCAATCCATTCCTCGCCCAGCCTACAGTCGTGCTTGGGATTGTGCTGACCCACGTGCAGGACCTTGCACTTGGCCTTGTTCAACTTCATGTGGTTCGCACGGGCCCACCTCTCCAGCCTGTCAAGGTCCCTCTGGATGGCATCCCTTCCCTCCAGCGTGTCAATCACACCACACAACTATATAAAAATAGATTTTTAGAATAGTCTATATATAAAAAAAGTCTGTCAGTCCAAGATTCTCTTTGGGCACAGAAATACTGGTTTGCCCTTCTTCGTTTGACTTCAGGGTATCTGAAGAGATACTGAAGTTGGAATGAACTGATGCTTGGAGTGGAGTAGAAAAGGATTAACGTTCTACCAGAAGTGTCTTTCAGAAGCTTTACCAGATATTCTGCATACTTTGCTGAAAATCTTTGGTTCCTAAGACGTGCTGGTTTTTTTTTTCCTTCATCCTGGCTGAAAACACTGATGACCTAGATTTTTATTTTGATTGATGAAACTGTACGAACATCAAGGATCGGAAAATAGGCTGTCTTAAGGGGCTTTGTTTCTGCAGATTGTCTTCTGTTGCAACAGTCCTGTTCTTCATATGCTATCTAAGATGCTTGAATGACTAAATTGGGTTTGGGGCTTTTTAAAATTTTTTTAATGAAAACTAACTTCTGAATGAGGTTTCATAAAGGTACAATATAGCTAAATGCTTCCTGAACTTGAAAATCATGCCAATCGAGTTGTCATCTTGTAACTTGAGAAAGCTTTTAATTACATACTCTGAAAGTATTTAAATGATCAAATCTCTTCTTTTCTTTTCTTTCCCATGCATTGTCAGAGAGTTTGTGTTGAGAATCATCTTTTGTCCGGACAGTGAAGTCTTACCTGGCTAGGACCTTTGTCCTTTCTTCCTCATGGGAAAACTGAGAAACCATTTCCCTTTTGTCCAGTATGGTGCTGTATGTGGTTCTATTGATCTTATTTCAAAATATGAAGTTTCCTGCAGAACTTTTGTTCAGATCATTTCTATCCTCTTCGTCTGGGTATTAATGGTAGGTAGGAAGGGGAGAATTGTGTGTAACTGCCAGTAAATCGTGAATTTCAGTTCAGGATTTGAAAGGCTGAGATTCTTACAAGGATGACTACTGCCTTTTACTGTACCTGATGGTGAACTATTTAAAGCATGAAAGGCCCACATCTTCATACCCACATCTCTGTATAGCAGTGTATGTAATTACCTTTCTATTTACTGTCTTTATAAATGAGCAAGCTTAATATACTAGTTTCCTTCTGTAAACGTAAACTCTACATTGTGGTCATGCTAATGATTGAGAGGTCCTACAGGTTTGCTTTGTGCCTACTTACGTGCTCTTCTAAGCCTTTCATCTTCTACATGCTGTTCTACAGTTCAAATTTTCTCAAATACACTTTGACTGCATTCTGCAAGGTCAGCATTAATGTCAGGTGTGCAGCTATTGAATACATTTATTGTTGACAGTGTATAGACTACCTCAAACAGATATTGTAGGGGATTTAATACTGTGTTCTCTTAGAAGTTCTCTTAAATGTTTTGCTGTTATTGGCAGAGGAGCAGAGCTTAGATAGCTCTGTAAATTTCTGCATTGTTATAAGAGTTTCATTTGTCCCAAGATGGTTGCTGCAACATCATCCTCTCCTTTGCAGTGTGGCAGTATTTTATTTTATTTTTTTAAAAACAATTCTGGGTGGTGATACTTGAACTATAATTTGCTTTTCACCTGCTCTTAAGCTCAGGACCACATTGTGCAGATGCAAGACTGATACCTATTTTTTTCCTCTAATTTATTTGCTGGTCGGGGTTTCTTTGAGAGGGACTTTGTCATGCTTACATTTAGCCTGATGTCTTCAGAGAGGCAGTCTATCATTTTACGAAGAGCTACGTAATTCCATCTCAAGGACTGGTTTTGAAATGAGTGTTCTTTTTGACAAATGTGGCTTACCCAAGGTCCCAACTGTTTCTCATCAGGCTGTTCCTCAGCAGTCAGAGGGTGTCATCTTTTAAGGCTTGTAAATAAGCATCTTTGTGGTGCACTGAGAATTCCTATGCGCTGCTGGTTTTGTCCTTTATGGATATGCTTATTCAGTCAGCTGGAGTGACTAGACAAGCATGTTCCAAACTTGTGTGAGCATTTTATTTCTTAGGAAAGTGAAAGAAACATCCTATAGAAACGGCACTTGGTATTGAAGAACCATTTCAAAGCTTACGTCTACAGTATCTTCCTCTTTCCCAGGGGGCATGCCTAGTGTTGTGATTGGGAATACTGGTACAGATCTATGCAGTGTATTTAATTTGAGTTATTTATGCTTTCTGCAGAGTGGGATTTTGAGTGTTCGAGAACTGATGTTGTTGATAAGGAAAGTATAATAGTTGGCATATGGGTAAGAACTTGCAGACCACTTTGAATCTGACAGTTATGTTTTTGGGGTCCCTGCAGACGTAGGCTGACAGTGCTGCGATTGTTAGTGGTTATGCTCAATATTTTGAAGACTCTGCCACTGACGTTTTAGTACAACCGAGATGTAAGTGGGCTTACCTTTGTGGTAGGTTCTTGGATGCAAAGTTAGGTATGTGTTAAAAGCTCCTCTAAGGGACAATGGACTTGTACTTGCATTTGACTAGATGGTTTTGTACTGTTTGCTGGTTTCTGCCTTCTTCAAGGCACAAAACCTATCTTGTATCTCTTGTGGTCAGTTGCTTTGAAATTAATTGGGAATACCTCAAACAGTGTGGGGGGTTTTTTGTTTGGTTTTTTTTTTTTACATCCAACTTTTTTCATTTGTGTATTCTTGGATTTGAAAAAAAAAAAAAAAATTGTTCCGGGCATGTGTTTAGATGACTGTATAATAGTGTCTTGTATTTCTCAGCTATGGCAATTGGAATGAGAGCATCAGTGCAGTGTTCCACACATGCCTGCAGGGAAAGCTGTGTGAAATATAAGAGGCAGCTTCATGGAGTGGGAAGAGAAGAAATTCCCATCTCAGCTCTAATGGAGCAACAGGTACCCCCCTTGAGACAATTATGAAGAGGTTACTTCTGCCTCTTGTTCTTCATGTCCTGTTAAACAAACCTTCTCTACGACCAAATGGTGAACAGCACTTGTTTTCACATTGTGCATCCTGAACGTATGCAAACACATTTTCAGTCTCAATGGGCACTTCTGAACCTAAGTTTTCCGCAGGAGCCTTGTTTCGTTATTTGCATATTCCCTTGGTTCAGTTTTCAGCAGAATGGCCCTGTGGAAACAGAGCAGTCCTTAGAGGGTTGTTCCTGTTATACTTTGCCTCCGTACATTTTTGATCGATTCTGTTATCTCCTAGACAGTACTGTAGAATGTCTATTCTTTCAGATGCAATAGGGAACTTTGAGGTCTAATTGGCCAAGAACAAGTGATGTAACTTTTTTTTGAAGCATTGTTTTTGTGCGGTGTCATTCTTGAATTGAGGGAAGAGGCTTCTGGGTCTGTTGATAGTTCGTGAACTGCAGGATAGGCTCTTTGTGGCTTGGAAATGGAAAGTGTGTTTTAGGTTGCAGAATCTGACAGAAATTTGAGCAGGCTTAGGTGGTGCTGGGAGCGCTACTCCATTTGTTGATTTCTCCCTTTTAAGAGGTAAGCTGAGGAATCTAATAGCTAGACAAGCTTTTCACAGTGGTAAAAGATAAAATGGAAAGGCCTCAAACATCATTTGAGAATTAAGTAGTGCTCCGTGAAGAGTGGTTTTCAATATAATTGGTTTTGTAGAGTCAGATGGAAGAATAGCGCAGTTACAGAGGGAAGAGAGGAAGATGCAATAGGGAGAAAGTGTGTTCCTCTCATAGAATAAGATACTCTCTTGCTTTTGTGCTTTCTTTATAATGCAGCAAAAGGTATAAATGCATAATACTATTTTTCACAAGTAAATGCTTATGTATTGTAACTCCTTGTCTAATATTTAGAGGTGGGCTAAACCTTAGGAAATTAGGTATACCTATTACATTTGGCTAGCAGTCTTTAGCCTAATAAGGTTGTTTAATATTTCAAGCCTTGCAGTTGCCACTCCGAGCCTGTGAGAGAGAATTGATGATTAACAAATCTGTTTCACTGCTGCCTTTCAGAAGGGCATGAAGCCACTTTTCTCTAAAACCCCTCTCTTGCTGCCAACCTCAGAGTAGCGATACTGTTGCTGTGATGATTTTAGGATGAGAGGGGAGAAATGACGTCTGTCAGACTAGCTGATGTAGCTGGAGAAAATCAAGTGAGTATTGGTCACAAAGTTGGTCTTGAGGTCTGGGTTAGAAGTGGCAAACTTCAGGCTGAGCACAGTTGAATACTTTGAGGTCATTCAGATTTTAACTTTATTAATCTGTTAGACAAATGGAGAGGAGAGGTGGTTGCCTCTAATGGGGGGAAAAAATGTAGCGGGCAGTGGAGGGAGAAATAGTCATTATGCCCTTTTTGCATGTCTGTGGGGTGTTATTAAGACTGAGCTAGAGGTTGGGCCTGAGGGATGTGTGCCACAAAATCAGCAATGCTACCAAGTTTGTAATTCTTAATATTTGGATTTTGATTTTTTTGGTTCTAAGCTGCCAGTTCAATTTGATCAGAATAGCATTAAAAAAATTGAATTTACTTACTTTCCAAAACAAGCTCATTGTCAGTTTGCAATATGGAACTGTGTTCTTCTAGGCCAGCTCCCTGTAAAAGGTTTCTGGTAACATTCAAAGGACAGAACTCTATTTACTAATTAATTTGTCTGGCAGATGATTAAAATTATTTCAGTATGTCTGCTGTATTGCTAGTGCTAAACTGATAAATTCAATGTGTTGAGATTTTTTATTTTTATTTTTTCTTTGGGAAGAGGAAAGTAACAGGAGGGCTAGCTGGTAAAATTACTTGCTGAAACATACTTCAAACATGCTTTGTGTGAAATGCCCAGTGACTCCCTCATCCATAGAATGAGAGAGTTTATTTGAATACAGGTAAATTATGGAGTTTCTGTCCAAGTGAGCATTACTAATACCCATTTGAAAAAGGAAATTCAGGTATGACTAAAGCATATGGAGACTAGTGTATCATCTCACCTGATAGCTATGTGGAGATAAAAATCTGAGGCTATACTTTCATGTTGGGAAGACTTTAGATTATCATCTAATGGGCAGTAACTACGTCAAATAAAGAGCTTTTGGTGATCCTTCAGTGATTGCTGGCTGAAGCTGAAGTGAACAGTGCGCCGTACAATATTATGAGCTCACATCTGGGATCAGCTAAGCAGGTGCTGGAAAGACATTTTAAGGTGTTTTCCTGTACTGAATGAAACTTAAGAGTTCTTGTGTGAATGACATGTGGTGGACAAAATTCTTTCAATGATCTGTGGTGGGCTTAAAGTTGGACAATGGACAAAAATAATTGTAAATCAAGAGTGAATGAAAAATAGTGCTAGAAAAATGGAGTGCTATGAAATGCCTCTTTGCTTAAAGAAATTTCATTTAATTTTTGCTTTGACTGTGGGATATACTGCTGTATGCTGAAGGCAGTAGTCTATCCTGGGAGGGGGAATATCTTTCAGGGAGATAGTGACATTAAAAAAAAAAAAAGTAACATAGTTACTTAAATTTGGTTTGGGCCATTCATCTGAAGCAACTACAATGAAGGCTATTCTTTTCATGTGGTTTGGCTATTTCAGAATAGCTGTAAAAAAGTATTTTGCTGATCTGGTTGCTCCGTCACAGAGCAGGTGATCTCTCAGTTCCCAAGAGTTCTGCTGAACTGCAGCTGTTTCCCCCCACACCTCTCTGGATAATTCATTGCTGTTATGACCTAGTTTATTTAAATAGCAGAGATTGATGCTGAAATTGAAATGCTGATAACACAGAGCTCTACCTATGGTTTGTGTGGTTTGGGGTTGGTTGGGGTTTTTTTAGTTTAAAAAATTTACATAATAAAAGCTAGCTAAACTCCCATTCTCCACTGACGTCAAGTGTTTGAAATTTGAACTACATCATTCTTAAGGTTGAGTAGGCAATTTTTCTATTTATTAGTGATCTCATACAACTTGTAGTACAATTTCCAGACTTGGTGCAAAAGGATGAGGCAATAAAACATGCTTGAGAGAGAGGTGAGAGAAGCAGCATCTCCTGTTCTGTCAGTCAACCTAGAGATTTGAAAGAAACTTGAGTTGAAACTGCAGCCAGACATGGAGAGCTTAAGTTGTTAAGCTTGATAAGGAAGGCTAGCATGTGAATTGACTGACGTAAGTTTTTATATGGAAGTAAAGATTTGGTATGAGAGGTTTCTTCAGTCTGTCACACACATACGTAGCAAGATAAGTACTGGAAACTGGGATAGATTCAGGGTAGGAATAAGGTATAAATATTTCTGACTACAGGTATGGATCATTGAAACAGCTTGCCTTTCTATTTGGTAGACTTTCATTGGCAAGAAAACTTATCACAAGGTAAGTTGCTCCTCCAAAGAGGATACTTCAGATAGGAGTTCAAGCGGTTTCTATGGCATTGTGATATGGAAAAGTTGGATTAAATGATCACTTTTAGCATTATGTATGTTACATTCTACTGTTCTGCACTGCTGTAATTATAGCCATATGCTGTTTTTCTACAGCACTTTGATTTTATGCAATGTCTGAGACTACAGAACTAAGCTGGGGAGCAACCATGGATTTAGGGTTTCCTTGTTTAAATGTTGAGGTTTAGTTTACACTGTATGTGTTAAGTGTGTTACAGTTTCTAAGTGTTAAAACTCAGACAAGTTGAGTAACAGTGTGCTACTATGTGCTACTTTGTTGTTTCCTGTAAAATCATCTTTTTCTTTGCATCAACTGATATTTTTGAATGGAATTAGAAAGTTTGAAAGTTTTCTTCCCAACCTGATGATTAACCTTAAAAATAAGCTGATTTATTATTTCTGTGGTTTGCTTGAATTGGCAAGAATTTTTAACATTTTATTCATTTGGTTGGACAAGTTAGTAATCATGTTAGTACAAACATGCTCCCTGCTAAAGGGGTAGAAAACAACTCGCTTGTTGAGTAATTAACAGATATTCAAGCTGTAGTAGTGTCCTCCTTAGAAATTAATTCTCTCAAAATAATGATGGACATATTTTAACATGGAAAATTTGCCATTAATTCCTGTTGTTGATTGTTTTGCATCTGTCCATAAAAACGGGAGAGTGGGAGGAAGGGAGAAGGAAGAGGAGGCAAAAGCTATAGAATGCATATTGTCAAAACTTAGCTTTTGACTCGAGTCCAGCCAGGCCAGGTACCATTTGCTTATGTGATACTGAAGCTAGAAACTCTCCTGAAGTTGGAGCAGACAGTTTTTATTTGAGCTATGTCCTTGTATCAGCTACCAGTACCTCAGCTTTTTAGATACTTGTGTTTTGAGTTTTTGAAAACCTTTTCAGAATGATGCTTTGCGTCATTCTATTGTTTGTAATTTTGATCAGCCTCTGGTAGATAAATCTTCCGGTCTGACAAAGCATTGTTTAGGATGCTTCCTCTGTGTGCATAATTGTCTCAATCTCTTGTAACTATTTCATACTAAAAGTGAAAGCATTGACTCGAAGTGTCTAGGACTGTTTTTCCTTCTGTGATTGTTCTTCTCAGGTTTGATATCCTTCTCTGTCTAGGAACCTCTTAAATATGGCTACCTACTCTATTTTCTGAAGACGTAAGATGACAAAATATCCCACAGGCTGTTTATTTCCTCCTCTTCTGTGTAGTTCCTATTGCTGCTTCCTCATCAAGTCACTCTAGTTTGTTTAAAGATCTTTTGTGTTGCTTTGCTAGAAGGTGACATGGGAAAGCTCCAGGGCTTCGTATCAGAATTTTAAAATTCCTTATGTTTTTGCTTGATTTAAAAATGTAGGTAAAACCAAATTCTCACTGAGGAGTCCATGTATCCATGTTGCTTTCTCCTGATCTCTTTTGCAGAAGAGGTGCAGCATCAGGGCTTGCTAGGAATGCTTTAGAGGTCTGTTCTTGCTCAGCTGGGAAGTTAACTCGCACCAGTTCAGAGACCTGCACGCTAACTACTGGACACTTCTGGTGGTTTTGTGGGAGGAATCCCAAACTTAGAATGAACTTCATGAAGATGTTGAAGTCCAGTAATTTCTGCTTAGGACAAAGTTCAGCACCTTAAGTTGCTTCTACAATAATAATTTACATTGACATTTCATAACATTAATTTTTATTGACTAGGAATCATTAAAACTTACAGGCCATATTTTACTCACAAATTGTTATATTTAATATTGCTTCTTGCTTATCTGAAGAGGGCTATATCTGGTGCCTTTAAACAATTACACATTAAGCATCAGAATAAAACCAAATTAACTTCATACACAGTTGGCAGATTAGTTCTTGTAACTCTTGTTGAGCTGCACTTGGATGGAAATTAGATTTTTTTGTGTGTGTGTTTAATGTACTCCCAAAATATTTTATTTTAAACACTCATACTGTGCTAATACACTTTCAAAACTAGCATGCATTGCATTTTATTTATAGCTAATTATTGAACTGATTGCTTCTGATTGCTATGTTCTGAAAGATCATTAGAGCTGATAAACCTACCTGATAATTTTTTTCTCCTTTTCTAGAGTTTGTAGGAAGAAAATAAGTCTTTCTGCTTTTCCACTTTCTAGTTAAATAACTTAAAACTGAGTGGTCACAGGATTGAACTGATGAAACTATTTTCTTATTTCTTTAAGAAGCAATAAGAGACGGAAAAAGCAGTGTTTCCAAGTGCTTAGGATGTCTTTGCCGTATTGTACTGTTGGCAGCCTATGTTATCCTGCTTGAAAGTTTTATCACATAAGTTACTTTATTACGTTATAGTAAACATAGGCATAAATATCAACTATCAGATTTTTAAGTCTGTGTATTAAAATGATTGTAATTCACGTTATTTTGTTAAATGATTTGCAGTTTAGATTCAAACTAAATTAAAAGATTTAATACACCGGATATAAAAAACCCCACAACCCCAAAACACAACCAACCTCAAATGCATCTTAAGACCTTTGCTGTATGAAAGCTTCATGGTTTGTCTTTTGGCTCTACAGAAAGGTTCCTTTACGAGGCTGAGAAATGAAGTGGTACTGGAATGTACTCGGTACATGTGTAAGATCTGCATTTTTCTTCTGAAGCTGCTTATGCTGTGCTGTTGCCTGGCAGTAGGGATGATAACCTACGAGAGCTTGGAGCTGATTGTTGGAAAGCTTGTGTATCTCCCTCTTCTGAATCATGGTCTTCTCACAGATTAGGCCTAGGATCACTAGAGAATAGTTGTTCTTTTGAAGTTCTCATCTCCTTCTAATTGTGTTTTTGGTGTTTCCTTCTTCTTCGTTTCAAGGACTCCTTTTTGCAGTAGGAAATGGGAGCAGTGTGTGTGACATCTGGAAATAAAGTGGGTATCCAGTTTTGGCCTACAAATTTCTGAGGTTTCTTTGTTACCTCTCATAGAAGATAGTGATTTTTACTGCTTTTTCTCCTTGGATGAATCTCATGTCATCTTGGATCTGAAATCAGTCAAGCTCAGACTTGTTAGAGATGATGTTTTCAAATAAGGGAGTTGTCCCCAGTTTTTCCAAGGTTCACGATTCACCAAGGACTGGGTAGACTAGGACAGCACATGGTACTACTATGCTTCTTAAGGAGATTAGCTTCCTGATCAGGAAAATCTCCATAAAATGTAATGTGGAATCACATAATTATTTTTCATAGTAAATGAAAAAAAGGTCTACTATTATTCAACATTGGATTATGGCATTTTAAGGATATTCTTGGTTTCCATATCCACCTGTTTCCTGTTTATTGAACGGTTCATTTCTGTAAATGGCAAATTTGAAGAGATAAGTGTGGCCTGGAACTTGGGATAATGCACACAAACGTGGTGATCTTTGAGTCTGATCTCTGGCAGTTTTTGGTCACCGTACCAATTTGAAGGTATTTTACTTGCTTGCAGGTTGAAGTGGTCGAATGTACATGTGTTGGATTTGACAGAAATCTCAAGCTTGTGATGTATTTCTTGTTTATCTGCCATGACCTTTCTGAGGAACTTTATGAACTAGGATGGAGAAACTCATCTGAATCATTTACAGATCAGGACTGTGACATCACTAAACCTGTCAATTTGAGTGTTTATAGAACTTGACCATGTTCCTGCCACTTCTGAAAGGGTCTCTAAATTAAATTTTAACAGGCAGTAGTTAGTATGTATTAAATGGTTATAAGGTCAGCAAGCCATTCTGTTGTGGAGTTGATGCAGGAGTCACAAAAGTTTTTTGATGGTGTGTTTTTTTTTTTTTCTTTTTTTTAAACACAAAATAATGTGTAAAATCACCTGAGCAGAGCATTAAAATGTCACCAAAATCTGTTTGTTAATTCTTCAGAGTGCTTGGGAAATGCCTTCTCTTTAGCTTCTCAGGATGCCTTCAGATACATGATATGATGGAGCCTTTCCGATGACTCTGAGAGCTGGTGCCTAAGGATAACAGGGAGCAGTAGCCTTTTTACAAGTCCTAGAGTGGCCTGAGCATTTTAGTACCTGAACCTAGCACATCTGTTGGTACAGTTTCCCTTCCATTTGAGACATCTGATCATGGCTTCTGACTCTTAAAAACCTTTAAATGTGACCAGGGTACTTTCATATCAAGCATTCAGCATAGAAACCACTGAAGTTCTGTTTCCGAGTTTAGTGAAATCTTCAAGTCTATTCCTTAAATTTTCTTGGGCTTCCAGCTTAGCCTGTCTTCTGATCTTGCTCTTTCTCTTCCACCTCCTGTCTTGTGGTGTATAGTTACCAAATTTATGGGAGATATAACAGAAAGGTCCAACACTTTCTGCTGATACTCAGCTGTGTAAAAGTGTGTGCTGAGTAGGCAGATTCCTGTTAAGTAATGGCTCAGTTGACAAGTCAGATGGTTTCCTGATCCTGCCTGTGTTGAGATGCAGAACCGCAGTTCAGCGTTCAGCTGCTTTTGATGCTGCTCCCTCATTGGAGCTCCAAGATCACTAGCCAAACTTGAGAAATTAGATAGTCTCCATTTGCTTAAAATTCCTCAAGTGCTCTTCTGTGGCCAGGTAACTGTATGCAACAGGAGAGTGAGTCACATGGAGAAATACTTCAGGAGGAACAGGCAATTACTTTTTACTAATTGAGGTTTATAGACATTCTGTTTGTGCCAGTCCAGGTATTGCCTGCCTTGGCTGAGAAGGTGTTTTGGGTTTTTTTTAATAACTCTAATGAAGTGAATTTAACACTTGGGACACCTGCTTATTGCAGTGGAATTTGCATAGTTAGTAGGTACGTAAGGACTGTGTACTGTTCTTGCAGGCCAGGGTGGATCTTAAAGAACAGGACTACTCTAAATCTCTTTATGTTTGCAGATAGCAGGTGAAAGTGATCCAGCGGCAAGAGAATACGCTAACTTAAAGCAACCACTAAAGCTCCTAAATTAATGAATTACGGGCACAGTTAGCCAGTGATTAATTTATCAATTTTGCAACTACTAATCAACCTAGTTTTGGTTTTCTGTTGATGAAGAATTATTTGAATTTGGACTGGTTTTGTTCTCTGCTCTTATAAAGGTCCCTAAACCTAGAAAGTTTCCTAGAAATGGGTCATCTTGATTTTCTGAAACTGATCATAAGTTGCTAGCTTGCTTTCAGATTCTCTGGATGTTCACAGATGTTCATATCTTAAAGGTGGTGATGTTTTTTAGGATACAGTAGCAATTTTCTGAACAATAAGGTATCAAATCGTACATTTTCATAGGACTTCTTAGCGTTTGCAGCCAGGGTCCTCTTTCCAAGATGCTTCCCTTGTTCCTTTACCATAGTACAAATGCCTTTAATGTATTTAACCTTGCAGTAACTCTCAGACAGGAAAATGCTTTTGTTTCCGCTTTATTCCTGGGATTTTGACATACAGATGTTTAGGTGTCCTGCTGAAATTCATAAAAGGAAGCCTGTGGTGAAGAGGAGAGTGAAAGCCTGGTCTCTGGAGACTGGTGATAGTACCTTATTCCTTTTTTGTTTGGTTGGTTTTGTTTTTGTTGTTGGTTTGTTTTTTTTTTTTGTTTCCCTAGCTTGTCTTTTCCTGCACCTGGTTGAATATTCAGTTAATACTTTAAATTACCAACATTTGATTTCCGAACCAATAGTGTGTGTTTGTTTTTTTTCTTTTAGAAGTCTAGTGAATATATGGGCACAAAGAACCAGTATATCTAGTTTTCCTCAATAATGAGACTTCACATCTGGTGCACGTGTGAGATAGTTTGGGTTTTTGCTTGCTTGCATCAGCTGGGATGTAACGGAATCCCAGAGCTTTGGGGTATTTATCTGTGGGCTGTAGAAGCTGTGCCCTGAAGCTCTACTCAGTCCTGTAGGCGCAGCGTGGACATGTGGAAGACTACTTGATAAGCCTTCATGGAAATAGTAAATTCTATAGATTAAGCCCTCAGTACCTCAGCATAATTTACCAGGGTTTGTTTTTCTTTCTGGATTTACAGAGATATGAAAAATGCTGTAATTGGAAACAACAAACAAAAAGCCAACTTGATTGTTTTGGGAGCAGTTCCAAGGTATGTCCTTTGCTACTCTCCTTTTCACTGATTCACAACAGCTCTGGAATAATGATCCTTAGATCACAGGCACTTTTTTATTTTAACTTTGTAGTTGACTGCATACTTTAATGTAACTGAGAGACACTTGAAATATCTGTTAAACTCATGTATTGCGGACCAGGCTGATGAGTAATGCTTTTAATTTAGAATTTCATAGAATTCTCTAAAGTAGTCTTGGTGATTTTTAATAAACTTTATCAGCTCAGGAATGAAATCTTAATTTCTGACACTGATGATATTAATGATGGATGAAAGTGGTTGTAACTTAAGCCAATTGCCTGGTGAGCTCACAAGTGAAAATGTGTAAGGTTATGTTAAAAATATAATTTAAAAATATTAAAAAAAATCTGAGATAATTTGCTTGTCTTCTTCACCTGCTTCAGAGGATTAAAAATTATTGATCATACTTTATTGCTGAATTACTGCTTCAGCTGATGTTAACATTTTCTGGATCCTGATTCCACTAGTACAAATTTAACAGGTAACTTTAGCTATTGGATTGCTCACTGCAGCTTTCATTTCACTCCTCTTCTCCTCCAGCTTTCTTTCAGCCAGAATTTGCAGCAATGGAGAAGGAAAACATTGAGCACTGCATTGCTTGTGCTAGCAGTGTGAGACCCACCTATGATCCTTTTCCATTTAAATGGCAACTAGGTCCCAAACCGTCCTGCTTGAGAGAGCTGCTTCTGGCCTGTCAAAAAATGTGTTTTATTTGCAGGGAATATCTTCTTATTTACAGATTGAATTTGTGTCAAGGCTAGTCCTTTAAATTCTCTAGGATTAGCTGTGGGGAAACCCCCTCTACAAAACCTGCTGAATTATCTTCCGTTTTGACCAAATATAAACAGGTGAAGAGAAGACTTCACATGAGATGAAAAGATCGAAGTGGACATTTGTTGAAGACTATGCAAAGTTTAAGGAATTTTTTCAGCAACAGGCCCTAAGGGATTCTTGCGACTACTGTTGATTCTTGTGGTTCCCGTTTCAAAAGCGACAAGATCTCCGACTTGCAAATTTAGAATCTACCTGTTCTTAAATTTTGTAGGACTTCATGTTCCTTCAGTTATCCTGCTTTCTGCTGTTACTTGTTCTCTGCCAGTAATGAAAATACAATTTTTTTTTTTTTCCTGTTGTTAATGCCTTCTGGCTGTCCAAGTAAATTATATGGTTAACCTGTAACTGCAAATAAATTACTGGGTTTGGAAAATCTTAAAAGGTAAACTATCATGCTTATCCTCACAAGTTATCCTCAAATGACAGGAAATCTAATGTCAAACCTTTTCAGACTACAGGTACAGATGAAGGTAAATTGGCTGGGTTATTGTGGGAAAACACAATTCTCACTGGCTAAAACTTAAGTGGCGTCATCTACCCCCAAGTGCCTTTCTGAAGCCTTTAGAATGTCCTCAAGGTGTTACAGACAGACTCTAATAGATTATAGACCATTTGGATTAGAGAACTCCTCCTGTTGTCGTCTCTAACGAAGTGGTGGGAATTCATTGGCTTTTTTGACATGCCTTCTAGTTTGTGAAATTGTTGTTGAAGGTGTTAGAACCTTTGGAATTCCAATCTGCAAAGTCAAACCTCTCCCTCAATAAGAATAGGAGTAAGCAAGCTAGCATTCTTTGTTTTAAGTCTCCTCTGCAAAGTTAAGGAGGAGAACAGTTTTCTTTTCACAGAGTTAGATTGCAGTTTCCCAAGGGAAGTTGATTCTTTTCTGTAATGGCATGAGGATTGTTAGAATTCTGCTGCTGCTGCTTTGTCCTGTGGTTCAACTTCTTGTTTACTCATTTCTTACTTCTCTCTTCTTCCCCAAGTATTCTGCCAGCAAGCTTTCAGAAGAGACCTGAAGAACCCTTTCAGAATTCTGTCACTCAGTGGGAAAAAAACCACCAGTATGTTTAGATATTAGAACAGGCTCATAGGAGGTTTGGAAACAAGTTTAGAAAGTATATTTTTCAAATTGGGCCAAATACTACTGGTAGATATGAAGTAACCCTATTATTTTAAAATACTAGACTGGTACTTGGTTGGAAAGAAGTGAAAAGTCCTTTGAAGATGTCCATACAGGAAGAAAATACCAGGACAGAATGGCTGAATCGCTGTCATTTCTAGGCCAGTGGCCTCCTGAGTCCATGAGCTGACTGCTTAGTGGTCTCATCTTTAGAAAGGGAGATATATCTGTAACGTAAATGAATTTGTTTTGTCCCTTTGAAGTTTGGTCTGACCTATGGTCACTTCTTGACCACTTGTTCTGAAGGGAGTGCTAAGAAAAACAAAGTTGATTAAAGGAAGCTTGCAGAATTGCCATGTCTGGACTTAAGAACTAAGAAGTGTTGAGAACTGTACAAATGCGTACACAAACATGGTCCTAGATGTTAAGAATATAAATGTAGCCAGCCTGTATGTGGATTTTGTTTCTTAAGAAACAATTTTTTTTTATATCTCTTCCTCTCTACAGAATGAGAGTTAGTCTGTTACATTGTATGTATTCTATGATTCTCATGAAATGCTGGCCTCGGGCATCTTTGCCAGGACTGCAGCAATTTTACTTTTTGAAACTGTTACTTTTTAGTAGCGGTCCCAGAAAATAAAATTTCTAAAGTTCAGGGGGGAAAAAGGTATTTTAATGCTGTAATACCAAGTTCTTTCAGTGGCAGACCAACTTCACACAGAAAGTCAGCCTTGCCTAAAAATGGTTTACTACTATTACTGGCCTTCAATTTTCTAGGTTTTTTTCCTTATACCCAACATAAGTGCTAGCAGAGAATGAGGAAATCTGTAGTAATTATTGGTGTGCTCCTTCACTTGACAGTTTTATAAGAACAAATACTGCAGCTCTTGTGCCTATCAACGTCAGACACGTCTTCTGAGTCCGAGTTCAGTATTTAAAGCTTTTTGTCAGTTGCTCTTACCTCCTAAATAGCAGGAAAAAGATTTGAGTTGTCAGTTCAAATGTTCTTTTCTAAGTCATCTTGATAGGACTTCTGGCTCCCAATCCTCTGAGTTGTAATCAAAGCCCCTTTCTGGTGGAGTTTATAATAGAGGATACAAATAATGCTTGTTTACTGTGTAGTCCAGGCTGACAATCGTATTGTCATTGTATTCATTGCCACTTAATAACACCTAAGGCATAGGGGAACGAAAGACTCTCGTTAAAGCAGTTACCAGGGCCACCCAGATATCTTGCCATTCTTTGACATAACGTCAGAAGCTAAGTAGTCTTTCCCTCCCTACTCCTTGGTACCTTGAGGCTTCCTTTATATGCTTTCCCACAAACTCCGCATTTACATTTTAAAGCCACTGAATTAGTGAGTAGGTTTGGTTCTGTTGTAGGCAAAAGTTATTGCTCTTAAGCTCTTTCTGAATTCTGCAGTAAACAGTCTAAAGCCTCTGGCTTACAAAGATGGAATTGGAAAAGAAAAACATTCAATGAAATGAACACGTAAGTTCTTGATAACTCTTGTTTTGCAAGTCTGTGGACCACTTTCTGGTACCCTGAAAGATACGACATGCAGTGGATTGTAATCTGATCAACAGTGAGGCCTTTCAAGCTTATGATATATTTCCTCTCTCTCTCTTCCTCTTCCTTCATCTGGTGGATGGCAGAGCGTAGCGAAGGAAATGCTAAATTCCAGTCATCAGAGCATAGCTTTGTCTTCCTCTATGTTGTGGTTACCTGGTAAAGCTCTGAGCTGTGCCATTTTGTCAAAAATGTTAGCTGAATCAAGTTGTTGCTTATGTAATCGTTACTGGGAGTCTAATATTTAAAGTCTAATCCACTTCAGAGCTAGTTTCTTATTAAGAGCTTCAGTTATTCCTTTGCTCTAAAATGAATGTAGAGGTTTTTTTAAAACAAATCTTAAACCTAACCATCCAAGACCTTTAACAAAACCACTAAATTGTTCTGGTCGCTTACCAAAAATGACTTTTGAATTTCCAGCTGATTGTTCTACAGAGTCTTAAGGCATGAAGTCAGGTGTTTGGAGCTGTATACATGGTAGTGTACTTCCTCCCAAAGCTAAAGGTCTATCTGTAGGTAGGTGCAGCTCAAAGAACTTTATAGAGTTAATTTTTACCTTTCCCTAAGTAATTTATTAGAAATTCTGTTTAACTATTGGGGTTTTTTTGGGTTTTAATTTCTTTGGAGCACATTTTAAATGACATGTAGACAGCTGATGCACTCTATCTGTTCTATCATTTGAAATTTGAGTTCTGTGAAGCATACTGTTAGGTTGTCTGTGGAAGTGAAAAGTAGTAAAAATTTGGGGTTTTAACTTGTTTTTAGGGGCGTGAAAACACTGACATGCACACCCATGAAATTTTGTGTTTCAATTTATTGTTAAATATAATCAGATTCCTTCAGACAGTGTTCTTTTAGAGTTTGCCAGAAAAAGAAGACTGCTGCTTTGATAACTGTGTAACCTACTAATAAAATGAGAAGATATCTCCATTAACTGGAAGATTTTGTTACATCCCAAAGTCTGTCAGCAAAGGAAAAGGATTTTATATGGGCTAGTGTCTACATTAAACACAAGAAAAGTATCTGTAAAGAAGATTTTGTGTGCAGTATTGGCTGGCAAATACTGGCAAAAATAAAACTGATGTACTGATAAATAAGTAGAGGAATTAACATATCTGTGATAGTGTTTGAAATGTTTGAGTGTGTGTTCCTTTTGTTTAGAGATTTAAAAAGAAAACTTTGGCAGGATGGTTTTGCGTAGCTCACCAGTATTCTGATCAATTCTCTGTTTGAGTGCATGGTATTACAAATTTGTAGCTGACCCGTGTTGTTGATAGTTAATCCTGCATAGAACTTAGCAGAAGAGCACGCCTACATATTGAATAATACTAGGATGCTGACTGTTGTGAGAGCAGTTACAGGACTGCAGGGTGAAAAACCACCCTGTTGCTTTCAAATTTTCTTGGAGTTACTCAGATAAATGTCAGATAAAGTTCTTAGCTAAACAATTCATTTACTGTTTAAGTAGAGAAGCGACTAACTCCTTATGTTTGGATATTTAGGAATTAAGAGGCTTGTGCATGTAGCAAGTATGACTTTAGTTTAACACCAAGAAAGTATGTCTGTTAGTTTGTGCCCTGGGAAGCTTGGCCTCATGGCTAGAACATTGAGCAACCTGCTCTAGCTGATCCCTCTTTGAGCAGCAGGTTGGACTAGATGACCTCCAGGGGTCCCTTCCAACATCATCTATTCTGTGATTCTGCAATCTGATTTAATGAAGAACTGCCTCTATATGTCTAGTTTTTCCTTGGGGTTATTCTTGAATTCAGGCACTCACTCTAGAAATTCTTTAATTAATGTCTTTTTATAATGGTACTCCTGAAGGACTGGCCATACTTGACAGAACCATCTCCTGTACAGACAGGATGTATTAGCACTTGCCTGAGTACTCAGCTCCAAATCCATCATTACCTAGTATAAGGAAACACTCCCTTATGAGTAAGGGTATGGTTTCATTGAAAGACTTAATTTATAACTTTATGTGCTGAAATTAATCATGAAAGTTGTATTTGTGCAAATACAGGTTGTGCTTCACGCGCATGGTCGTGCCAGTCTCCAATTACTGGCTGGTTAGGGTTAGATATAGCAGTATTGAACCCAGTGCTATCCCAAAATGGTTTTAGGCAGAGATTCTCTAACCCACCTTTGGAGGTATGCACTGACCCATGAATCTGATACTGAATTTTGGTAAGGAAGGAACAGCACGGTAAGGGATTAGGAGTTAACTTGCATAGATCTGACATGACTTTTTCTTCTTTGTACCTGGGGCACTAAAGCTGTTGAACCATTTCAGAGAACAAACTTAGCCGTCAGTTTTCATCACAGTCTAAGGCTGGGTTACTAGACAGATGTGATTTGGTTTAGGAATGACAGCAGATAATTTTTTGAATGTTTTCTAGTTTCTAATCTTAAGGTAGCCATCAAAAAAAGAGTTCTCTTTCTGGAAACGTTCTGTTATTGTGAAGTGGAAAGGGCCAATGAATAGTGGAAACTGGTATGAGAAATATTTAACCTCTATGTGGTTTTTTTTCCTCTATAATCTGAGTGACTGATGGTAAATGATGTCTGCTGTTGACTGTTTTTTTATCTGTTGTTTATTTTCTCAGTTTCTTGGTTAAATAATTTAAAAAAGGTAAAAAATCCTTAGTAACTGGGGATTGTTCTTCTTGATAAAGGATGAAAATATTTCAGAGTTGCCAATTTTGATGAATCATATGAACCCAGGATTTGATACAGTAATAAAAATAAGAACTGCACCTTTGGGGGATTTCTAGATTCACCACACACTTTCCTATGAGGAAAAGGGAGCAGCCAGTTAATTTCATGAAATGCAAGAGGGAAAAGAAACCTCAGCGTGGAGGATCTATGCTTTTTATGGGAGATGGCAACTCCTTCCCGTCTAACTTGTCCATGCAACACCATTTGTTAGAGAGAATAAAACCCCGAACCATTCTTAAGCATGAGGGGATGCAGCATGCTTGCAGTGACTCCTGTAGACATGTGAACAAAGATTTCTAGTTTGAGATCTAGACTCTAGAAATGTTAATGAAGTAGCATATGAAGCTGACAATATTATTATTTTTTGTGTTTTGGATGATAAGCTGGACTTTGATAGGCCAGATAACCTGTATTAATATGTGTGGTAGGATCTTTGTTTCTAAAAGGAATGAACAGTGTTCAGAAGTAAAGCTGGGAGGAACAACAAAAAAAAAGGCATAAATAATTTGAGCTCCAAAAAATCCATGCCAATTTTAAGTATCGGATTTTTTTTTCCTAGATTTTAAATACTTATCAATGAAGGAATCAGTGTCTTTTATGGAGTAGTGAAATTGCATTTTACAGAAGGCTGGGAATCTGTTAAGTTTCACTTGGTCAGATATTCTGGGGAACAAAAACGTTTTAAAACCAGATACTAATATTTCCCAAGAAGAGTTGGTTTGATTGGTCTAACAAAGCCATAGGTTGTCATTATATGAATTGTTTTGGCACAAGATGTCTCTTAACTGCAGAAGAAAGTGTGTTGTGTATCTCTTCTCTAGAAGAGAGACCTACTGTGCTTAGTGATGCACAACAATCATCTTTTATAAAGTAGTTTTTGGCAAGATCGTGTCCAAAGCCAGAAAATACTAGGATCTACTCAAGTTCGGATCTCAGTTTGCCTTCCCGTGTTGGTACCTGTTCAACGTGGTCTGTTTCAGTGGGAAACCATTTGGATACACAGCAGAAACATGAGATGGAGTTGGAGGGTTTTTTTGCATGTTGGGGTTTCTTTCTTAGAGAAGGGTTGCTGAATATGAAATGTGCTAGCGCCTTGTTGTCCTGGTGCCGCCTTCCGTTTTAAACATAATCTGATCAAGTGATGACTTAGGTTCAAACAGGCCTTCAAACTTCATGCCTGTGTTTTGAGCTTTTTTCTTTATTTTTACTTGGCACCTTTCTTCTCTGAAATTAGTATTTCTGGAGTAATCTTGTCGCGAATCCCTCAGTGCTCAGTAGCAACTTTCTTGTCTTCCTTTGTCTGAAAACTTTAGTTGTGCTGCTTTTGTGTTTTGCATCTGCTTTTTCTGTCACCTTGGGATTAATGAACATGCCTTTGGTGGCTCTGACCCAGGCAGTGCAAGTGAAAAGCCAAGTTGATTTAACAGGTCTCCTCTTCTGACAGCGGGTTATGTCACAGAACTACCCCTCTATGCTTCTGATCATACTACCACTTCTTGTGTTGATGTTTGTGTGATGGCACAGAAAACTGCTTCAGCTCAATAATTACAGAAAAACTAACTTTCACAAAAAAGCAAGTATTGTTCTGTTGAGTTTAAAAAAAAAAATGGACAGATGAGCACAGACATAGAGAGCAAGGC
Organism: Balearica regulorum gibbericeps; assembly: GCF_011004875.1. Taxonomy (NCBI): domain Eukaryota; kingdom Metazoa; phylum Chordata; class Aves; order Gruiformes; family Gruidae; genus Balearica; species Balearica regulorum. The sequence continues at coordinate 2,520,093 of NC_046192.1, read as the reverse complement.
TGCCCCATAGTAATAGAGAAATGTATGTGCATCTGCACTTTGCAAGACTGAAAGGCTGCTGGTGGTCACAATGTGATGAATCTCCACCAATGGAAGTATGGAAAAACAAGGCGGTAACTTCAAATGATGTAGTGATTGATGATCCTGCCTTGGAGCGAGGTCAGTGACTAGAGGATCTGTCAAGATTCCTTATGGCTCTGGTTCTGTGATCCTCAGTTCCCACCTAATTGACCTGCTGCCCTGCAGAAGTCGTAAGGTGTTCGGGTCAGCTTGTACTGCATGAGCACTGCTGGTGGTGTTAGTAAGAAGTCTACTAGTTATCAATTATGCACGTCTTTTAAAACATTCATCATCTCCAACATGTTTTCAGCTTGCTTTCCAGAACTGAGGCAGTACATTTGGGGACCATATTACCAGGTCTGTCATGTACATTAATGAGGTGTTTTGTCCAAGCTTCTTGGACATCCTTCCGAGGACGAGGTGCAGTTGTTTACTGATGCCTTGTTCTGTTCTTGGCTGTGCTTTGCATTGGGATTTTCTGTGCCATGTATTCCGTAGGGTAGGTATTTTTAAAGGCTTCCCTTGCTCTGGAGAGGTGAAAGAGGTGGAGAACAGAGGCCCTAATAGGCCTCGTTTGGTTGTCCTTGGTTTTTTTTCTTGAAAGCAAGTCAGGAGTCAGGACCTCTTTACATAATTATATGTCTCTCTATGAGGAGAGACATATAACTGGAACAAGGTATTCTTCTAACCCAGCTATGAAGTATACGTGAGTCAAGGGAAATATTTGCAGTCAGCAGAATTGGGTTAGAGCTGTTTTTCTTTAAAAGCTGTGCAGCCCTCTGTCTCTGAAGTGCCTTTTCTATTGGCACAAAGGAAGCTGTTAATATAAGCTGTATTTCTAATGACACCTTTTAAATTGTGTGTTTTTATTATAATTTTAAGTTGCAGGTTTAAAAACATCATGTAAAAGGTAGCTTTATGATATCTGCTCCTAAGGAGCTGTAAGAGTCAAATATGTAAAAAAAGTATTCAAAAATGTATTCTTGACATCCTCTTTCATGTGCAGATACTGAATGTTGGGTGGTGATGTCAGATGGGGTGGGAATATAGCATAGCCATTTTGTATACAGTGGAGAATTTTAAAATGCAGGTGAATGGGAAGTCAAAACGTAGCTTAATTTTTGTTTTAAGGTTGCTTAGCACTCTCAGACAAAAACCTTTTAAAATTGATTTGTCTAAATGAAGAGTAGCTTTTCAGATAGTGGCCACAGGCTGTGTGATTCACTGATGTTTGAACAGGGAAAAAATATTTCCACACAGGAATTTCTGGAAGACTTGGAATAAAGTTTGCATGTTGGTGGTTTATAGAGGTAAATGGAACGAACAGTTTGACAAGGAACTTAGTCATAAGACTTGAGCAAAGTGGTAGTAAGATGGTTGAAGCAAGACTGGATGAAGATGTTGCTTTATCTAATGCCTATTAACACATTTCTTGTAGGACAAAAAGTTTGTATCATCTTAAAAATAGTCTTACTTTGATGAAGGCAACTTACCTAGTCCTATAAAATATTTGACCCTGTGTCAGACTTTAAAATATTACTAAACTGAATCAGTGTAATTCACTGTGTAAGTTAAAAATCTTTGAGTATTGTTAGTGTAAATTTACTTCTGTCAGTCTTCAGGGGTTGTGTGTTGATCCCACATAGTCTAGTATAAATGGCTGCAAAGAAAGGATGTATTTATTTTTTGCTAGATGGCTTATGGAGTGGTGATGGGGGAAAAATGGAATAAATTTAGCTCATGCAGACTGCAGATTTGACAGTGCTAATGCACTTAGATGTGAGCTTTCTTTTTCTAGTGACAATAAGGAGAGGCCATACTGTAGCAACTTCAGTATCCTTTGAGTTACTCTAAAAGTGTGTGCATGTGAACAACTTTAGAGAACTGGTAGCACTCCCTTACTCGAGTAAGGGACTAGGAAGAGGGTTAGCGTGTTATATGCTGGATTAAAGTATTCCTGTTATAAAGGTGAATCAGACTGCACTAGCTCAATGTAGCAAGAGTTATTTTCAAACTAAACTGGTCATTAAAGAGCAAGGTGAGGAAAAACTTGATCATAGTCCTTATTTACTCTTAGATGAAAAATGTTGTGTTTCTTTTTTAGTTCCAACCTCTTACAGCTCAGTAGATACTATAATGTCCCAACGTTGGTTTTAGTAAACGAACAAAAATCAGATTGGATGCAAGTTGTGATGTATATAGAACAAATCATAGAATATTAATGTAAGCGAAGATGTCTAAACGTTAGAATAAATGACTAGAGCTGTAAGCTGAGACTCTTTGTTCCTGAAGGAAAAGCTTTTTTTGCAGCTTGCTTCCGTAATGCTTTCAGCAGTATAATACTGTAGGAGTAGAAGGGTGTTTTTCTCTATAATTCACATGTCAGGGGAGTGTTTGTGTTACTGTCTCCTTTACAGACATTTAAGTAGTTGGAACATATTCAATAGTATAGTTCAAAGCTGAGTCCTACAGTCACACTTCTCGACTTGTTTTTTTTTTTTAAAAAAACCTGACAGGTACTATTTACTTTGTATGAAGTTTTTCAGAAGCGGTTATCTTTACTTTCTAGGATTTTTTTTTTAGCTTGGTAGTACAGATAGCCCATGCCCCTTGGATCTAACTTTTGGAGATTTTTGAATTGACTTGTTGCTTCCAGAAATGAGACCATGACATCTCAGTTTAGGATACATTTCTTTGGCTAACAGTCATAAAAATAGCTCATATTTTTGAGTCTTTGTGTGTAAGAATCCATAATTATTTAATTTGTCGCTTCGGATATTTTACAGAAATTATTCTGTGTACTTGTAAAACGATGGTTAGTTCTTGCTTTGGAAAATTTTGTGGCCAGTGATTGCTTCCTGTTATGCTGTTTGAAAAGTAATGCTTAAAATGCATTGAAAAGAGCAGTTTTTAAAAACAAATTGTATATTGTCCTATCTTGTTTGATCTATTCTCGTACTTCAGTTCACAGTTTGGGATTGATGCTCACTGGGACTTCCTATGTGTTCAGAGGTCAACCTCTACACATGCATTAATGTTTTATTCAATGTTCTGTAAGCCGACAGTAAATAATAGGCCTCAGTAGTACCTTCATCTGTGTATTTATCACATATGTTTCCATGTTAGTTTTCAGGCCTTCTTGCAATCGACTGAAAGACAAGCACCTTCCAAAGGTAGAATAAGAAATCACAACCTTCCAGCAAATAGTGCATTCATCTGGTTTTGCGAGAGGACTAATGATAAATATTCAGATAATCATGATTGAATTAAAGCTCTTATTTATTCACATAGTTTGATAAAAGGTATCTTAAGATTCACGGTACTATAACTCAAACTGTTACCCTGAGCTTTTTTTCCACTTGCCTGCTTATGAGGCTTGATGAGTGCTGAAAATGTGCTTTTACTAACAGCTGAGTTTTATCTCCTTCCAAGGTATTTTAAGAACTTTAGAGATTGTTGTGACAACTTATAAGTGGGATGGAATGTCATAGAGTAAATTTCTGTTAAACTTAGGTAACTGTGAGGTCTGTGTTCAGACTGAATTGATGTCTAAATCATGAAAGTGTGTATTACAGTGCACAGCTCTGCACCGTACCCATCTCGATAGTCTTTGAAAGAAGGGAAAATCTGAACCATTTATCTTCCTTGCTAAGCCACTGTAGTTACCATTTGTTCAGCTGCTACTTTCCTTGAGAGTTTTCTACTTTATCTAGAATATTGGGTGGTTTTCCTAGATGAATCCCTATCAGTTGTTCAAAGTACGTCGTGCCTCCAGCTAATCTTATTTTTGGTTTCTAGGCGTAGTTGTTGATGGAGTTCATTGAAGCATCTCTCCGGATGGATTTACTACCTGCCTCATTCAGATATGGATACCGTTACTGACATCTGAAAAAGAGGCTTTAATCAGTTAATTGCTCTTAGAAGCATAGGGACAAATGGAAGAAATAGTATTCTATATAAACATTAGAGGGAAATATCTTAGGGAAGCCTTCTAGAACATCAAAAAAGTCCAAATACTGTGTTTTAAACTACTTAGCGTCAAACCGTGGATTAATGTTCATGAAGCTGCTGTTGCAAGATCTTTCCATTAGCTTTATTTCATTTCCTGTCTCGTTACAATGAGCTTTACTGTGGGATCACAGGCTGAAGAGTGAATCAACAGGAACATTAACACCTTTTTGCTGTTTTAGAGTATCTGTTCTGGGCTTTTGGTTTCTCCTGAAGCTCTCAGGCTCTGCAAAAGTGAGTTATGGCGGCTCTAGCAGAGTCTTGTTCCAATATTTCTGCAGGTTTGGTAGAAGTCAAATGGCTGGCTGATAGGAATAAGGCCAGAGATAAGGGATCCAAGTTAAGCAGGGACATTGTGTTCTTAAAACATGTGGACTATGAACAAGTACCTTAATTTTTTTTAGATTTCCCAAATCCAAATTATGACCTTCCCTTTTATCCCTGCATGTGCCTGCCATTTTTCTACCTCTTTATCCTTTTAATATTAATACATAGGAGGAATGCATCACAAACATCTTTGCTGAATTTGTCTATGCTTGACTCTGGAAATAACAAACCAGTCCAGGATCTATGTTAGTGTGCTATCTCTGTGTCTCCTGCGGCAATAGAAGGATGTGGTCTTTGTCCTTAATGTTTAACAGTAGTTTATTAATGCACAATTTCATCTTTATCAGGTCTATGGGTTCTCCTCACTTGAAACTTTTTGTAATTTTATAGTTTGCCATTTAGCTACTTAATGTTCAATTTTACTTGGTGCTAGTTCTCTCTTTTTAAAGAAAGAAACAGAAAATGCTGTAATAGGATGTCTAGCTCTGGAAAACCTAATCTGAAACACAACCGTATTTTAAAGGTCTAGAAAAGGATGTTATTATTTCAAAAACTTACTATATGTAAAATCTGAACTTAATTTTTTATCTTCACTAATTATAAAGCTTAGTTAGGAATTTCTATGTTAAACACATAGAAAAACTATGGATTATAGTCTCAACGTGTTTCATTTTCACTCTTTAACATAGCTATAACATCTGTTCCAAGTGCAGAGTGTTAATGTGAAAGAAAATAGCAGTTCTTTTCTTTGGAAGAGAAGCACCTTCAGAATTTAGGGTTCTTTTGGATTTTGTAAAAATTCCTTTTTTTTTTTTTTAAAGTTGTTTAGGACATGACTGAACATTTCTGGATACGAGGAAAAGATTATTTATCGCAGTATTTAATAATCAGAGAAGGTGTGATCTGTACAGGGAAGATCCATCTCAGAGCAGGTTTTCAGGACTTTGTAGTGAAAATGGAAGGGAATATTTTTGTATTTCTAAATCAACATCTAGCTTATTAAAAACTATTAAAAAAAAAAGAAAAAGTGTTGCTGACATTGTTTAGTTAGTAATTAGATCCATACTTACCAAGACTTACATCAGAGGAGTCTCCTGGTATTCCCCAGACAGTTCCATGTCTGAAAAGCTTGCTGAATGGCTTTCTAAGCTTGTTAGAAAATAATCAGTTGAAAGGATTGGTTTAGTCTTGATTCTTGGTTTGAGGGGTTTTTTTCCCTTGGTTGGCAGGGGGGCTTGGCGGTCTTAAATCATCCAAGAATAGGTATTTTTCGGTAATGGTACTCCTTCAGATAATTATGAAATGAAGCCTAGCATATACCCAAGTTAGTAGTGGTCGGTAACAGTGTGTAAGTAAAGCCTTTCTCACAGCAAGGGGACAGATGCTACTGGCCAGTTCTCTTTGCCCCAGCACTCTGAAACGTATTTCCCAGCTTATTCCCTAAAAACTAGCCATGTGGGTAGTCTGGGCCAACGTGCCTCAGGAAGAGTGACCATTAGCTGGTCACTGTACGATATGAGAAGGATTATACAAGTTAAAGGATAATATGTGAGCAATACCAAATTGATGTAAATTAGTCAGGAATAGGTTTATACAAGGAATTAGAAAAGGTTTCTAAACATCAGGAATAATTTGCCCTTCAGATAAAACAGATAAACAGGAGGGCAAAGAACCTGGCTGCCTTTGCTAAGGTTGTGGAATGAATGGTTTAAAGAAAACAGCAATGATTTGGTTTCAAATGTAAGGCATTCTAAGAAGTAATTTCTGCCTTATGTAAGTGGAAAACATTTGGAGTGTGTGTTAAAGGTACTCTTCTGTCTACTGTCTGTTGTGGGGCTGCTTGCACTTCCCTTAGTGGCCTTTTTCAGTCCTATGTACCTAAATTGCATTTAGCTACTGTGTTTCTGGGTTTTGTTTGGTTCCCCCCCGCCCCCCCTTGCCTTTGATTTAGGAACTCAGCTTTTGGGGCATTTTGTTCAGGGATCTGTTTACCTGAGTAACTATTTCTGTCCCCGTCAGCAGTGGGGTACATTTTAACTTCACGCTCCTTTTTGTGCCTAGAGAAGGCTTCAGTATATTGCCTGGCTTTAGGAGAGACCTTTTCTAACTAGACAGAGTGTTACTTAATTGACAATATTTCTATCTTAGCTCACTGAATCTAGAAAAATGACTGTGTATGTTACATATACAGAGAGAATTCTATCTCAATGTCCAAGTCATTTTACCTGTTGTAGTTTTGCTCAGATCCATATGCAATATGGGAGCCCTTAGTTAAATGGTTTTCATCTTTGAGATTCACATGGTTTATAAACTTAAGTGATAATCTGTGCGGATGCGAGGTAGGAATCTGGTTGCTGTCTGGGCTCTTTGCGTGATTCAGATTTAGACTGAAAGTGTTTGGTGACCTCTGCTGTGATTCAGGTGCTACTGGTGTAATCTAAAATATGTTCAAAGGGGTTCCCTTTGAACATATTTTGATCTTGATACTGTATAAAGAATTCAAAATGATTGAGAGACAAGGTACGCTTTTGGCAAAATGTCTTTTAGGCTTGAAGTGATCCTGTTTAGCTACGATTCAGCTGCCTTCCTGCATATGAAACTTTTCTGGGCTTTCTTCATGTTCATATATGATCATTTCTCAGTGTTCAAAACTCAGATGGCTCTCAGCCCCCATGCTTGTGCTTGATGATGGAATTATTTTACAACAGTGACTCAGAAGAAATCACTGCCAAAGATAACAACCATCATGATAGTGATAGTCATGTCCCTAGGTGTTAGGGAGATGCATGAGGTTCCCTTTCCCATTGACGTCAAACTGCAGACTCGTTTCCTTTAATTGAAATTTGGGATCTTCTGGTATCCTGAAAGACCTCATTCCGGATATTAGTACTGTGGCACTACAGTTTTAGAAAAAAGTGGTATCCTTCTATCATGACAGCAAGTAAAACCTGCGCAGGAACACACAGTGTAAAAAGGTTCTTATGAATAAAGTATTCATCTTACTCTTTTGTTCTGTCTTCATCTTTCTGTTAAGGACTTCATCTTCTTTACCTAGCAGGATACAGATATTTTTTTTTTAAAACTACACTGAAAAGTTCTCTTCCATCTGAATTTTCCTCTAAAAATAATTCTATTTCCAGGTTGCTGTATTTACTTCAGCAAGAAACCTCCAGCACAGAACTGAGAACAGAATGTGCGGTAGTCCTCGGAAGCCTTGCAATGGGTACAGAGAATAATGTCAAATCCCTACTAGACTGCCATATTATCCCAGCCTTATTGCAAGGTACTTTTTCCTTAATGGATCTTTGTTAGTAAATATTCCTAAAGTAGGCAAATAAGCAAAGATAATGAAACTGAATAGTAGATTTTGTCTATATTTATAGGATTACTGTCGCCAGATTTGAAGTTTATTGAAGCTTGCCTGCGATGTCTCCGTACCATTTTCATCAGCCCTGTAACTCCAGAGGAACTACTATATACAGTAAGTTGTAAGCAGATTATTATGTCCTTTTAAAACCTGTAGAGTTGGTGGGAGTGAAAGGTCTTGTCTGCAGTAGTAATGAGGATGTGTTTGACCCAACAGTGTTAGCATTTCTGACCTACATTTAAGACATCTGGCTCACCTAACTTTTATAGCAATATTTGATATGAGATGGTTGACAAGGTAGCACACTGATAAAGAAAAACCCTAAAATTTTCAGGCTTGCTTGCAGTCTTCAGAAATAAAAACTGTCTCTAAATGGTATTTACAGCTATACTGGCAAACTTTGGTTTCTGAAACTTAAAGTTTTATCTGACACTGTCCTCCCACTCCAGATGTGAGGGTGCTTGCTTAACTTTCGCACTTCACGTGGAAGACATTCACCTCCAAAATTCCTCTGCTTTTAGTTAATATACGTGTGGTTTACATTTAACTGACAGGAGGATAGAATATGTCCCCTCTACCACTGCTATAATCTTGAGTTCAGCTTGGAGCATGGGAGCAATAAGGCTATTGGTGCTGACCTTGTTGAGGTGACTGGGCAGAACCATTGAAGCGGAGCCCCGTCGAAAGGTAGTGCTGCCTCTTGGCAGTGTAGGCACAAAAGGCCTTGCCCAAAGTCAGTGGCTGTCTTTTGGAAGGAAGGGAAAGAAGGATTTGCACTCTTCCGTCTTCCTTTGTCTCAGTGTAAGAGATGAAGAAGGCTGTGGCTTGAAAACTGTTCTATAGAAGCAATCTCTTTCTCCTAGGAAGAGGGTAGCAGTCTTGCACCAGTCTTGATGGAGGTCACTGAGCAGATCCAGCTTCTGAGTGTAATTGGCAGTCCACAATGCCAAGCATCTCACCACTCAAAGGGGTGACTGTTGCTTGCTGAGGAATACTTGATACTTGCAGAGAAGGACACAGCTGGCCTTTGATTTCATACTTTCTCTATGGTTCGGGGGTCTCTGTTGTGACCAGAAACTATTTCTGTGTGTTACTAGTCCTCAACAGACTTTCTTCATGATTTTTTTTTGTCTAGTTGTTATGCAGTGCTGTCATGTCTGGTTTTTTCTCTGTTGTTCTTCTAATGCTTCCTTACATTTACATAGCTATTGCCACTCTAGAACGAAAACTTGTTTTCCATGAACTCAGTTTTACCGTATGCCTATTCTGAATTTCATCTTCCAATTAGTCCATCTCATGAAGTCTTTCTGCAGCTTTTCACAGCTTACCCTTGTATTTAGTGTGTGTAGGTAATCAGCCAGCTTTGTCCTCCACTGTTCACTACCTTTTTGTTCCCAATTGATTTTTGATTGTTCAGCAAGGAAACCCTCAATGCAGATGGTATGTGTGGCCACTGAAGGCATGTCTCCTGAGTGATCTGAGAATTTCCTCTTTGTGTCTCCCTTCCTTCCTTTGCCTCCACTTCATGATCCCAGGTTTCCCCAAGCTGGCGTCTAAGAGTTCATAATTACAGGGGCATCTGCTTCCTGCTCTCAACATTCAAAGCCGAGGCTCCATTAACAATCCATACCTCTTCCTGGGGAGGAGCGCTCAATAGAGACTGCTAATTGCTCCCTATTTGTAAGAGAGGTTTGATATCTTGAAGGGAGACAAAGTGGAAGAGTATGAGCAGAATTGTGAAAGAACCAGTATTGGCATAAATTACCACTAACATTGTGGGTGAAATATGCTTAAGATACTGGACTTTCTATTTCATCCTTTGATTTGTTGCACAACAGTGACATCAGAACTCAGCCACCCCCGTTCCTTATTCAGGCAAACATGATGTCCCTTAATTAACCATAGCTACAGGAAAGGATCATCTGGTGAGGATGCCCTTGTTCTTTAGGTTCAACTGTGTAATACCCATTTATCCAATCTCCCATTCCAGTTGGGTGCCTGAAAGTTAAATATTTTATGACTGCTTAAGGTTATATTTCTGCAAATCAGCTGCTTTTTTGCTTCTCTTGTGGGAATACCCGAACCTGTGTTTTGAAAAGTAACGAATGCAGATCCTTCAAAAAGAAGAGACAATATTCTTACCTCTTGGTATAGCCACAACCCCACTGCTGCAATCTGTTTCACAAGGCAGCAGTTGAGAAGTTGTTTTTGCAATTAAAGAAGTAATTATGGATGTCATCAACAGTTTATGGCAGACACTGCTTTTCTGACATTGAGAATAACAGGAAGAACTTAAAGTTCTTGTTTAGCCACCCTGCTCCCTCTTTGTTTCTGATCACAACAGCTCCAGGGAGACTGTCATCATTCCAGATAGCTTCAGATCTTGACTGAATGAAAGGGCTTATTCAGCAGCCTCTCCAGTTCTGCCTTTAACAGGTCCTATTTGGAAACGTCAGAGACTAAGTTTGTCAATGGCTTTTTCATTCTTGTCCAGCAATTCTGGAGAAGACTTCTGAAAAGTTGGTTCCCGAGTTGTATCTAAGATAGCAACTTTTCCCAGAATTTCTTTTCTGTCAAACCTTGGCCAAGACTATTCCCAAGACAACATGATATGGCTCAGCTCAATGTCTCCAAGGATGTTACAGTCATTCTAGAGGTTTCAGGACACCTCTCCCTTAAGATCCGGGATACACAAGTGCTTTAAAGATAGCTATTTAAAGGGCCTTGAAAATATTTCTTTTTGTTTGTAATAGGTTTGAAAGGGAATAAACATGAAATCTCATTTAAAAAACAGAAACAAAACCAACCAAAAAAGTAATGCCTTACTCCATTCCTTCTGTTTGTGACCTCCGAGCCCATGCAGCAAGGCTAAATGTTCTCTAATCTGAACTGTTTCCTAAAATTGAGAATTGTAAAATGATGAATTCTAGCTTAGAGAGCTTGAATTTAAGTTATTTGGTTGAATGTAAGAATTTCAGTTTTCTGATTTGGAAAAAAGAATAATAATCATCTATTACAAAGAAATGCTTTAAGAATAGATGTCACATTTTGTTGTAATGTATTGGGATGCAAGCAGGTAAATGCAACTCTGTTAATTCTCTTTCTGAATTCTCTAATTCTGTTTGGATGGACAGTAGTTTTGTTACAGGTCATGTGATGCATAGATATTTGTCACGAGTTGCCAGGAACTAGTCTTTGTTAGCAGACACTTTAAGGGATTTGTATATCTCATAGTTTTAACTGCAAATTATGAATGTAGACTCAATGTTGTTTACTAGGGTTGCTGGAAAGATCCTTTGTTACTTAATATGAAAAGAAAAAAGGAATTATATAGCCTCATTGTCACATAATTACTATTTGCATTTATTTGGAAGTCACTAATGTCTACATCTTTTTACTCTTTCTAGATTCTTTTCTGATAAATATACCAAAATTATGATAGAATTTGGATATATTTTAGCAGAATCAAGGGGCAAAATTAACATGATTTTGTCACAAGTATTTAAGGAAGCACTCTTGCAACTTTTCAAGAGATTTTAACCTTTCCATACCCCAACATTTCTGATTTGATGGAACAAAATGAGAAATTGTATAAAAGATATCTCTAAAGAATCGCTTCTCAAAAGTATCCTTTTATAGTCCAGAATAACTAATAACACAGTTCTTTATTGGTAGAATTTCAGGGCACCCTTACTCTTGTTGATTGCAAGGATTCTTTAACCCTCGTATCATATATATATACATCATCATTGCTGGGGTCACAGTGACACTAAAAGTGCCCTGTCAGTGTTTGGTATCAGAACAGCCCGGTCTCATAAATGCTAAATTAAAATGCCTTTTGTCATCCAAAGTGAAAACCTTCCTATCCCAGGAACTTAACCTTGGGCCATGATGCCACACTGGTCAGTAAAATGTTATCTTATGCAAATTGCTGTATGTCATTCTATTCCCATTTCTATAACTCTATAGTAGAGCTTCCAAACTGTTAGAGGCTCAATTTCTGTCTACTTATGTCTTTATCAAAACTCTCCAATCTATCAAACTGCAGCCAAAAATACTCGTGTGATCAAGCCTGTTGAAGTTTTAGGTGAAACTGAACTATTGCGTGGTGATGTCACTGGCTAGGATGTGAAATAAAAGTTTGTTAGTTCCTTCCCTGATGTTAGATACAGGTAGAGAGATGTTATGCATTCACCTGTGCTGAATAAGAGAGTTTAACTGCATATTTTATTCAAAGATGAAAGCAATAGATTTGTATTCATAGTTTGGTAGATAAAACCAAGGATATGGGAGGATATGTTCTGGTGGAATCTGTGAAAGATAGCATCAGAAATCTTCTGTGCTTCCCTAGCTTCAGGTTGATTTCCAGTGACTCCTGATACAAGGCTTGCCGCCTTGCACTTTTTATAGATTTCAAGTGCTTTCTTTGTTAATGAAGAATAATCTAAATGTTATTCTTGTGATTTTCATAAGCAGTTCACCAGTTCAAGTTTAAAAATAGACCCGAGATGCAAAACCTTTCTACCAGCTTGAGGGAAGGAGAGAAAGTCCTATAGCCTTTTGTAGGACCATTTCTGAGTTGGCAGCATTATTCAGTATCCAGATGTGCATTGGTCATCTGGTGGTGGTGAGGTCATGAGTGCAAGTTGTATTCATTGCCTGACAGCAATGCAGATCTGTACTTGCCAGTATCTCTCTGCTGCACAGAGCAGTCCATAAGAATTACCCGATTGATGCGAGGGCCAAATCTGGCAGCAAGCTAGTCACCAGCAAATTAGTTGCTACTCTTCTGGCTTTCTTTTTCTCCCTAAGAACCTGTATGGATATTGACATCTATAAATTCTTATCTAGAATTTCCTGGTTAGCTGAGAGAAAAACAAATTTAAGGTATGACAAAATACAGTTATTGAGCAATGTATACTAGTGGGTGTTTGTAAATTAGAACCCCACCTATTTGGGGGAAGACACCAAAGCAGGACAAATGTGTTTTCTGTTTGCAGACAGCCTCAAAGTTTGTAATGTTTTATGGTTTTCTAGATCACGTAGATAGAAAAACATATGTTGCTAACATTAGGGAACACTGTGTCTATGCTTCTTTAATAGCAGCAGTTTGAATCGGTTTTAGTTCCTGGGGATCTCCTCTGGCTAAGGATTACTGAGCTGGTGCAGATTTTTCCACTCTGCTCACTCTACGTATATTTCTTTAGTTGTGAATTCTCATAACTCTTATCTTTGGCAAGAGCAATATCTCAATGAATTTAATTAGAGTTTAGCTTTTAGACCAGCATTTACATCCTTCTAGTTGCAATTTTTGAAATAAGCCAGATTACCTAGTCAGTGATTTCCCTGCAGGAGATTTCAGGTCTTGTATCCTACATTTTGAAGCTCCTTTTTTCATTAGCTTTACTGCCTCTAATTCATGAGGTGTGTCTCTTTTTTTTTTTTTTTTTTTCCTCTTCCCCCTACCCTCCTGACTTCTTGGTTGTTTTCTCTGAGGTGCATTTTATTGCTGATAAGCCTCTTAGCATGTATGTATGTATGTTGTGTTGAACATTAATGTGGGTTGATAGCTTCAGCTGCCTGACATTTACAGAAAATGACAAGAATCTGTTTTAATGGGTCAAATGTGTTAAACCACAAAGGAATCCTGGGTATGTTGTCAGTTTGTTTTGCTTAACTCAAAGGAGACACTTCAGAAGTTTTGGGGACCTGCTATGACTTTGTAAGAACAAGGTTGGCTTGTTAGCTGTTTCTGTTTGGTTTCTCATGGAAATTTGCTGCTCTGCTTGGCACATGCCCAAAACCCAATACCCACTTAGTTTACACACCACTGCAGGATTACCTCTGTCGGGGACAGTCAAGAACCACTTCATTATGGTTATGACCATGAGTGCTCTTACAACATATTTGTGGATTTAATGTCCACTATTGCAACCAAACCAGTTCCTTGCAGGCCTTTAGGTTCTGAAGTTGCAAAGAAATAGTCGTGTTTGTATATATGTAAAGGCAGAAGGTCAGATGGAGCTACTGTCGACCAGACGGTAAGAATACTGCTTAGAATAGTTTGTCCCTTGCTTTTCCTATGCACATAAGCATGCAGTAAGCATGGATATATGGCTGGTGTACCTGGTAGAACTCCAGCCCCTAGTAAGTAACTTTCTATAGGATGCTGAAATGACAAATGAGGTTGTTGCACGTTGATCCTTTCCAGTTATTGAGAAACAAGCAGTAGAAACAGAAGTTGGTTTTAGTCTCAGTGTGTTTCTTGGCTTTCTTGTCCTATTGTTTTCTGTTGAGAACAAGGAGGTTGGATTGTTGGCAGCAAAGCTTTCTAAAATGTCTGCTAAATTTTATACATTTATATATAAAATATTAAAAACAACAAAATTAAATATTGCAAAGCTTTGCCTAATCTCAAATACATATACAAATAGGAGAGACTTATGCATGTGTATCTTGCTAATATCAAAAGTGCGATTGGAAGTTTCCCAAGTAATTGGAAAATAAAACTTTCCACAAACCACTGTGCATCTCTGAAGCTGTAGCCATTAAAACCAGCAGGCTAGTGCTACTTTCATTGCTGTAAAAGTAGCCAAGGAGCATGAGGATTTTGCTCTGATTTTAATCCACCTCTCCCTAGTTAGAGGGTTGCAATTCATCATTCTCCTGCAGGTGAAACAAAAAATCTGACTTGTATTTAGGGTCAGTATAGCATAAGTTCTCTGGAAAGGAAGACTCATTCAGTCTTTCATCTCCTCTGTTCAGCACCCTTTATCTCATGGAGTAATTTAGTTTTCCGTCTTTCCAAACTAAAATGGCCAGTGTTTCGTTTAATAGTACTGCAGTTGCTGCTGCTAAAGTGTACTGGTAAAAGTAACTGAAAGCTTTAAAATGTTGCAGTTTTGTAATTTACCACAGAGCTTAAGTAACTGGATGTGTTTTCAGAACGGAACTTCAGTATGATGATTTTCTTTTGCTGATTTGTTTGGAATTCTCTGTCACTAGTGTTGCCCATACTAATAGCATCTATAGTGTGTGTGTCTATGTTTGACTTAAAGACAAAGGAGATTATTACCCCATATTAATCAGTTAGAAAGCGAGTGCCACAGAATTCAAGGTGGACTGTACCTTGTTCAGTCTGGGACCTTGTTCCCCTCCCTGCGCTTTTCTGCTCTGAGCTGAAATGAAGAGGTAAGTAAATCACACTTGTAAGAAAATACTAAGATAACTCCTGGAGTAATCACTTTCAGTGACCGTGTTTGCAGTTGGTATGTTTTTTTTCCCCCTATTCTTTTATTGTTTTCTCATGAAGTTTCTGGAGACAAATCCCAGAAGTTTTCTATCTAACTTGCATTGACTTTTTTATTTTTTCCATGAGAACTTGACTCAGAACTGTCACTTGTGCCTTGCAGTCTGTCTTGTGTCCATATGAGTTTCAGTAGGAGGGAGGACACTGAATGCAGAATCAGGAGTACTCTTTTAAGTAACAAACTATGAACAAACTATGCTGAAATACAGTATTAATACTTTTTTGTTCTCTGACTTGTTTCCAGGATGCTACAGTTATCTCCCACCTCATGGCACTGCTCAGTAGGTCTCGATATACACAAGAATACATATGTCAGATCTTCTCACATTGCTGCAAAGTAAGGAAGAGAATACGTGTTCTTTGTGCAACTTGTGTTTCTTGCATATAAGAAACTGTGTCAGATGATACTGCCTTTTGTGGCAGGAAAACTAGGACAGTAATGACTGAACTATTATTGCTCTGGATTTGCTGACAGATTTGTTGGAGTTGATATATATTTCTCTACAGTAAAACAAAATATGCAAATAAGCGCTGTTTAAAATCAGGTCTGTGTGTATATACCTTTGGCTACTAAACAAAGTCAACAGTCTAGGCAAATATCAAACCTCACTATGATCAGTATAAATTTTGGAAGGGGTTTTTTTGGTTTTGTTTTTTTTTTTTTTTGTCTGGAAGTCTCAAGACTCTGTGAGCATCTCTCTGCAGAGGTCTTGTATCTGCTTTCAAGACAGCTGTTTTATGCCCAGAGAATGTTTTCTGAGAGGTACTGTAGGTTGAGAGGAAGAAAAAAATGCTTTTCTCAGTTGAGCTCTCTACCAGTTACAGGTTTATCCAGATACATGTTCATTCCTGCAATATAATAGAATTCTCTTGATATGGGAAAACTAATTTAAAAACAGCAGCAACCCCACCCCAAACACAGTGTTTTCTTTCCCTCAAAGACACATACACCCCCTCCCCAAATTTCCACACACCACTGTGTTTTCGATTGTGGTAGATTTTGGTACTTGCTGTACCCATGGTTTATATAGTAACTGTACCAAAATAATACAATGTAGGAAATCAGATTTGTAAGCATCTTTCCCTTTTAGAAACAGTTTAAAACTAAAAGATCATAGATAGTATTTATCTACCAGACTAACAAATGAAAAAGTTCCAAAATTTAGGAATTTGTAAGTATTTACATCAAAATATAGCTTTCTACCTTATCACTTACAATGAATCTTCTGAAATTTGGAATTATTCCGTTGTTAACAAAGTGGTTTTTTCTCTACCTTGACTGTTACTTATGTGCATTCATCCATTTGCATTTCTTCTGTTAAGTGAAACTGAGGACTGAAAACTGTTAGTGTGATATAAAAACTCAGCTGCTAATATTTATAGAATTGTTTAAAGAAAACATTAAGACAAAATCCTACACCGTACTGTGGAAGTTCAAATCTATAGCTAATATTGGAAAAAGAATTTGATATATTAAGAAGAAAAATGCATCAGTGAGGTATCTTATGTTTAAGTGAATGTTTTGAAAAATCCAAGGTTTTGGAAAGAAAAAGCTGATTGTGTGAACAGATAGAAACATGCATGCACAAGAAAATCAGGACAGTGGATATGAGGATTAGGAAATAGTTTCATTTACAGAATAAATATTAACTGCGTAACAAAGAAAAATATTTGAGGTTGAGTAAACAGACTATCACAAATGTTAAATTGATCAAGAATTCATTTCTCGTGCCCAGGCAAATGCAGCTGTTCAGCAAAAACCTAAAATGCCCCTTCTTTCTTTTTTGTTTAGTTCTTGTGTTTCAGGTCTGATTATCAAGGTCAATTACTGCATTTTCAGACATACCAAAATACATCTAATACAGCAAAGCAGAATTTGCAGGGGATTTTCTGATTTATATGGGATAGGCAAAGTATGTTCTTATAATTTAAAAAAAAAAAAAATTAAATACAGAAAGTTTCATATTCACTACATTTTTAATGAAGACTCCATCTTTCCCCCAAAAAGCTATGAGTGAGAGAACCTTTCTAATTTTTTCCTGAATAAATAAATTACTGTAAGCTTTAGTATTTAGATAAGGCTTACCATATATTATAAGAGGTATTGATGCTTTTATTTCTTTTTTTTTTCTCATCTTAGTAGTTTCATTAATTAAACCAATAGCGACACATCATAGCACGAACTCTCCTTGTTCCTGCAAACTGTTCTCTGCTTAATCTTGTGCATCCATTTTCTCTCTTCCCAGCCAGAGCCTTGTTTGGTTGGGCTTCTCGGGTTTCTTTCTTTCTCGCCTGCTCAAATTTCCCTGGATAAGCACAGACCTCTTCTCTGGAGCTAGGAAATCCTTAGCTCAGGTTCCTAGCATATTGCTGCTATTTTCTGCTTTTGCTGCTTACTTTTACTACTTCTCACCACATTTTTAGAGTTAAAATTGACTGATGGAAAACATTGACCCTGGAGAAGAGCCATCCTAAGCAAGGGGAAGTGCTGATTTACAGGGAGAGCAGATGCAGTTCTTAACATACAGAGCCAGGATTCTATCAACATATAAGCAAATAAGTAAACTGAAATCAGGTTGATGTACAAGGCATGCTTAAAATGCAAGTCAAAATTTACTTTTTAAGATTCTCTCTGTCGCAGTTGATTTGTTTCCAGAGAAAGTGATGTGAGTAGGTAAGCTTTACTATTTTAATGGTCAAATTAAAAAGAATAGGTATGCATTTGGAAGCATATGGTTGTATGAATAATTTGAAAAGATAGTTCTGGAACTTATCTTTGAATGCGGTGACATCTCTGCATAAGTAATAACTTCACCACCAGTTGAAAATTAAAATCTTGTGTCTGGGAAAGATCCAGGATAAAGCCTGTAATCAAGGCAGCTTCCTCCCAAGCCAGTTCCGAGAATGTTTTCTTATGTGATCTTAGGCCTGAACCAAGGTACATTTGCATTTAAAATTTCATTATGGAATGAATTATTACATCGTTCTATTGTACTGCTTTCTTGAAAATTGACATATCATGATGGAAAACCATGCAAGAAGTGTGATTTCTATTTCCAAAATATTATGTTGTTCTGATTTGGAGAAAAAGATCACTGTAATTGGACCAGCTCCTGGAACTCTGTCAGTACACCCAAAGAGACAGAAAAGCATTAAATTGGTGTCTCAGCTGCTTGGAATTAGGAAGGAATCATATGTTATATTCCCAAGTTTTCACATTTATATGTGAAGCTGTCCCTATTTATGGCTTAGTGCTTAACCTGATTGTGCATTGAACAAGCTGGATTGGTGTGTGCAAACGCAGTGGGTGCAGATTAGGTATTTTTGTGTACGTCTGGTTATGCAACAAAGAATACACCCAAGTGTCACCTCTGTACGTGCGTTTATCCTGTTTACACAGAATTTACTGTCTGCATCTCATTGAAAAATCACTAATACTTGTGAATTACTGAAACTATCTAGGTCAATATGATTTCTTTTACTTTAATTTCATTCATTTTTTTCACATATTTTAATATCTGTTCTTCAGCTTCAACACTGGCATAGCTGCGGCTTTAAATCATTGCCTCAGCCACTTCTGTGTGCCAATGTAAGTTGTTTTCTTACTTAAACCATGCTGTTTTAATTGCATTTTTTGGTAGAAAGCTCTTGGTGGCAGTAGCAGCTGAAGCATCTCTTAAAGCACCAGATATGTTACATCTAAAAGTAGTTTTATGTTTTTTTGTTAGAGGTAAGGGATATTCTAAAAATATCCTTTTGAATGTAAGGGGAATCTGATTTCAGCTGTATCTCAAATGTGAAAATAAAATCTCACTCATGCGTACTAGGGTACGCATAAACTTGCTGGGTTTTAACAGATTAAGGAGTGATGATACTTCACTTGCAGATTAGTCAAGAAAATGTGTAGAGGTATGATTAATGCTGTGACATTCTAAAAGCTGAATTTGAATTGTGCATGACCTGTGCTTAATGCAAAGATGTCTGGGGTCATAAATCTGATTCTGAAGAGATGTTTGTAAGTCACAGATCAGACTACTGAGGGTTGCAGGCCCCAGTGAGATTTCATGTTGTTTTTTCCAACCTCATCGAGCCTTGTCATACTACAGAAGTTCTGAGACCTTTTTACTGCAAAATTCGATATTTGTTTTAATTCCAAATGCTTTTTAAATCTTGGGAAAATATTGATGTATCAGCCATTGTCGACTTAGAGATCTTGAAGTCAATAAATGGGTGATGGCTGGTTAGATTTATGGCTAAATATGTTTGAAACTAGTCTGTAGGAGGAAAATGTGAATCTGTTCTCAAAGTACTGTCACATTCTGTCTGGAAACAGTTTCAGAATTAATTCCTTCTTTTCTGAAGGTAGAATTGTTGAAAATGCTTAGTATTACCAGTAAAGAAGACATTAGTAACTGGGGTTCTCTTACATGGTTTGTAGAGAAAATCAGGAGCTTTTGATTGTTTCCCTTTTAAAGAATAGAAACATAAGTACTCTATCCACATTTCTTCATTTGTGGAAACTTATTTCATTGCCTATTGAAGAAAAGAGTGGAAAAGGACAAATGCTATAAAAAGAAGAGTTGAACTTATTTAAAAAATATTGGTGTAATAACTGATTACAAAGGAAATGTTAGTAAATCTACCTTTAATACTTAACAATAAGTTGCAGATAGTGGAAACCTCTTACAGGTTCTTTAAAAAAAAAAAAAATCTAAAAAATCATGTTTTATGTTTTCCTTTGAAGGGTCCAGATCACCAGACAATCCTATTTAACCATGGAGCTGTTCAGAATATCGCACATCTGTTAGTTTCCACCTCCTACAAAGTAAGACATTAAAATTATTTGGTGTTTTACATATATCTATTAAAGGGATCCAAATGAAGATTATAAAAACTATGTCTATGCGTATGAACTAAAACTATGAACAAATATAATGTGTATTTCTAGAACAGTGTTTTTACTTGTCCTATGGATTTCTATCAAAATAAGACCTACTTTTTTGGAGTGTTCTGTAAAGTTAAAACACCATTAATTAAAACAGAGTTGGCTTTTGTTGATCCAAAGGACAACAGTCATTTGGCAACCCAATAAAAAACTTGTTGAACAATACATGAGACAAAGAAATTAAGCAGAATAGAAACAAGGGTGAACTGTTCTCAGCAGAAGACACACCTGTGAAAACATGGACATTGAACATGTGGAGGCCGCCAGGTGCCTGTGTGTTGTGCTCACTGAATCTCCTGACTCTCAGCTCCATCCTCTCTTATATTTTGGAAGTCCATCCTGGGGAAAAGCATCACGCTTTACCTAGAACTTGGTGCCAAGGAGGGTCAACTAGCTCTTTCCAGTCTAAGGCCAAAGTTTCAAATCTTGAGCACAGCCTTAGGAGTCTGCTGTAGATGAGTTTAGTAAAATGTTTTGAGTGCATAAAATGCTTTCTGAGGCTCTTCTGTGTAGTTTGATTTTTGAGGGCTAACAGATGTCTGCTACGCAAATGATTGTGAAATCTGTCAGAAGCCAGTCCTATGATCTCTAAGGAGTTGAACTTCCATGGACTTTCTTATTGTTATATCAATTTATCCCTCCCCAAATATGAATGTCATCATTCTGAAAGTAAGAAACACTTCAAAGTATCCCACTTTATCTAATACAAAATATCTAATATGTTATCATGCCATTTTTATTTTATCGAAAGTAGGCTATTCACGGGTTGATTGAGACTAGATGAGGTAATTGTGCTTGTCTGTTCTGCCTAATGCAGAAGATTCTTGATCATTAAAGTATCTTTCAGCAGGAAAATCAGTCTTTAAATGAGAATTTCAAGTGAAGGGAAATTTGGTGCTCTCTTCCAGGGTCTTGTTAATCTCGTGTGTGGTGCTTTTTGTTTGGTTTTGGGGTTTTTTTTATAAATCCAGTAGGAAGTATGCAGTCTTCAATATTTTATTAGTGAGACTCATAAACTTCTGTATTCTGTTTTCCTGTACTAATTAGTTTTCATCATGATCAGGCAACGTTTCGCTCTTTCTCCCATTACCTGACCTTTTTTTACCCTGTATCGTAAGGTGTATTTTCCAAGGTATGTTTGGCTTGGAACCTTTTCTAATGTCTGTGAACTTTCCCTGATTTTTTCAAATAAAGAAAATAAGGAAATCGGAGCAAGGTAAAGTTTTCAAGTTGCTTTTTCACCAACAAGATACATGTAGCATTGCACAAAATACATATATTAAGTCCTGCCTTCCTGGAGAGATGTGTAAAGTATTCTCCCTCTCCTCCTTTGCTAGTTTGGTCAGGCCTTTAACGTCCAGGGGTACAGACTGAATTGCTTTTTATTGCTCTTCATACACTTCCCTCTGTTAATACTCCTGGGGTTAACAGCTTCATTGTGGTCCTAGCTGCTTTCTTAGTGTTCTGCAGTAATTAGATTTAGTTTAAAAACTTTGCCTACTTCTCGATACTTACAGTAAAGGCCAGCAAGGTGTCTCGGATGATTTAGGCAATAGGACCACATCAACAAACAGCGGAAACCCTCAAAATGGGATTTCAGTCCCCATTAGAAGAGTTTGTCTAGGTCTACCAAGACAGTTGCCTATTATGTTTCAAAACACTGTTTTCCTTTGGTTTTGGGATTGTCTCATAGCCAGCTGACTCTAAGACTATCTTTCTTGTGTGTTATTTCATTACAAGCGTTCAGCTTCACCACTGGTGAGATGTCTAACACAACGGAACTACAGCTTTTACAGCATCGTTACAGATAATTGTTTCAAGACCATATTTACGTATTTTTCCAAATGCTTACGTTCCCTATTTCTCATGTAACTACTGAACTAATTGCCCTTAAGTAGACATTACTAACAAAGAAAGTAATCATTGTAGTAATTTTAATACCTTTAATAGAGCAATATTCTATAAAACAGTTAACTTTCAGCTAGACTTCAGTTGTTCTCATTAGAACCTTTACCCCCTGCCCCGACTTCCGTTTGGCGGGAATACAGCTCCTGAGCTCTGGGTTTGACTTTTTTCAGTGCTTTTTCTGTACACAATCTCTGCTTCCTGCTGCTTTGAAGCATACACTGTATTCATTAGATTGTCTGAAGAGTAAATGGAAGCGTTGTCAAACAAGGCTTTTGTTCTGAAGCCAGGTAGCCTGCTAACCTTTCCTCCTGACTAAGACTTCAATACTACTGATGAGAAGAGATCTTACCATGGCTGTGATTAGATACTGTAAAAATTAGTGCACAAAAGTGTGATTGTCTTTGCTGTTGTTGTGTATTATTGGACTTCCATATTTCTAAAGACTTTTTGTCGAGGAGGGTGGGATGGCCCTAAACCTAACTTGCAGTAAGTGCTTTCTGCAGTGACGGGATTCTTCAGGTCAAAGTTTTGTTCCTTTTGCTTTGTTTTCACACTAAGAATGTGGTAACAAACATGGAAAGACAAGGACACAGTTTAAATATGTGCAACTGTAGAAGGTGAAGTCGAAGACTAATATCTGAACTAAATTAGATTCTTTGTCTGGAAAGATGATAATGGTCGATCTTCCTTGTGTCAAAATAGAGGTTATAAAGATTCCATAGCCTAGCGTGACTAGACAACCATGAAATACTGTTTGATTAAACCAAGACATGGTTTTGGACTGGAGGAGGAAGATGCAACGTGAAGAAATTTGTGAATCCTTTTTGTACAGGTGATACCTGAGGCTGTGTAACGATAGTCAAACTTACAGTATATATTTGCATTAAGATTAGTTTAGAATCACTTCAACTGGATGGTTCTCTTTAGACATTTTATTAAACTCATCTTTAGAGGCTTCTGAAATATAAATCTCAGACAGAATATCTGATTCTCTTATGTACTTAAGAGTCCTGGAAAGAAAAAAGGACTGTTATGATATTTCCATTCTTTTGTTGTTGTTTGCATGTTTGTGAGGCATCATAGATAAGACCAGTATTGCTGACTGGCTAGTTCCCAAGTTTTATCCTTATCTTTTCCACAAATAGTTCACAACATACCCTATAGAAGGATAATTCCAACAGGGAGATCACAGGAGTCAAAGTGTGAGTTCAGTGTTTTCATCTGCCTTGTATTCATCATCTACGTTTCTTGTTCGTTATACAGAATTATTTTTTACAAACCTATATAGGGGTATAGACAAATTTTGCTTTTAAGTTAGCATTTACGTTCGTGCTTAGTATATATTATGTTTTTACACAGGTTAGAATGCAAGCATTGAAATGCTTCTCAGTTCTAGCCTTTGAAAACCCGCAGGTATCAATGACTCTTGTAAATGGTAAGTATAATGCTGCTGTTGCTTATTTGACACTTGTTTTATTGACTGGCTGAATTAGAATTACTTGGAGTTCTCTTTCATTGCTTGCAGTGTCGGTTGATGGAGAATTGTTACCGCAAATTTTTGTGAAGATGTTACAAAGGGACAAGCCCATTGAAATGCAGCTCACGTCAGCCAAATGGTAATTTTCATCAGGAATTAGAATGAAATAATATGCAATTTAATTCTTACTTTTTAACTGTTCCCTTTTTGCTGGTTGCAAAGTAATGTGTGATCTAAACTCTTAGGAATAATTATAGATATTATTTGCATTATCTAAATGCTTGGAGAAGTGGTTCTCGCCTAATGATCTTTATAGCATAACTTTCACTCTTTGCTGTACATTAACAGGAAGAAATGTTGCCAGGCAGTAATTTTGGCAGGAACATGTATTCGGACATGCGGATTTTCATAAGCTGAACTGCACTTTTCACAAGTGGCTTGGATTTTATGATAAGTTTTACTTGGAATAGGCTATGGTTAATCGTATGTCCTTACAGACTATAATATTGATGTCCTTGTTGCACCACTGTTCGGAGGACTCAGGTGACTGGGGCTGCGGTGTGTTCAGAACTGTATGCACTAAGATGATGAGAGAGAAGAGCTAGTCCTTCTTCCCAACTGTTTTAATTAAAATAGATTATTCCTTAAGCTTCATGTGCTCCTGCAACAGAATTAATGTTATTAATTTTATAGTTCAGATCAAACTTTCCCTTCTGGTGTGGGCACATTTTTGTGTGTTCATATTCATAATAACTTTCTACCCTGTGACAAAATGTGACCAAGTTCTATAACAGCAATGCTTGGGTTATACTCACTTTGTAAGCTGGGAATCGACTCCCTGTGAGACCTTTTTTCCTTTTGTTTTATTGATAATAATGGAATAAATTACTTCAGGGGATTAAAGAGATAAAATTACCCATCACTATAAACTACTAAAATCAAATGTAACTCAGGAATTTGGTCACTGATGTATTGTTTGATTATTCTTTTAGAATTCGATGGCTTATTTTTGACCTGGATCAGTGAGTTCTCTGATTCAGTTCACCAAAAAATTTCACTGACACTTGCCTCAGTGCAAGGTCTCAAGATTCTGGGTGAGGAGCTAGTGGGGTAGGTAGGATGGCCACTTTTGTAATATAGCCGGGTTATGATGACTTAGCGCATTCATGAAAGCAGTTGTAAAGGTGTGGGGGTGGTGGTGTTGTCTTAGGAAGGTAATCCCACTCCGTGTGGGAGCGTCAGTCGGGGGACCTCCCATGCTCCCTTCCAACCACAATTGGTCTGTGCAGTCTGGTTTTACTGGTTTTGTTAGGTAGCTCTTTGCAAAGAAGGCACGTTAAATTAACTGCATTGTAGCAGTCTCAGTTCCGATTGATTTATGTGTTTCTTTGAGAATTCAGAGAATACATAGGGAATTAAGTGTTAGAAATTATTAATTTTTTTTTTTACTGATCTCAAGATATAAGGCAGTTGATAAGTCACGAAGGCAGGGTGGAGTTAAAAGAATTGTTCTGGCTCCCAGGTCTGTTGGTGTTCTTTACTGATCTGCTTCAAAGTGGAAGGAGTTGGGTAGACAATCCCATCTTTTGCTGTTGCTTTGCCGTACTTTGGCTCAAGCGGACCTTTGAAAGCATGGAAGAAAATGATGCGGTAAAAAGCAAAAAAAGAAAATTGCAAGAAAAATGGAAGACAAACCACTATCTTGAATTCCAGATTGGCTTTCTAATTAGTCCGTGGGCAATCACCCTTCTTAGTAGGGCACTTAAGGCCTCAGTTTCATGACAGTCCTGGGAGCTTGCGAAGACCTGCTGGCTTTTCTTCTATAAGTCCACTCCCTACTTGATTCCCTCCAAGTCAGACTGTCTGCTTTTTTGTCATAGCAGGTGAAATTGTCACAGGTCCTCTTTTTTTTTTTTTTTTTTTCTTCTAAATTAGCCTTCACTCCTGCCTTGCCAGCTTTGGTCCATTAATCTGCAGTTCCTCTCTGATTTATTAGTAGAGTCCTTGGAATGCAGATGTGGAAAGGGGTTTTTATGCATTTGTGAAGCCTTTTGTTAAATTTCTATTTGAATCCAGACTGGCATACAGGGCTATCTTGAGAAGTTTCCTTTGTTTTTCAGTAACTAAAGTAGACCTGTAAGACCCAAGTTAATTCCTCTTGACTGAAATGGAGTGGGGATCCTTCACTTGAGCAGCAGTGTTGGCACAGAGGGAAGAGCACTAAACCTCTTGGGAGAGTGATTTGCAGCTACAAGTGGAGTAGTAACCTTTTCTACTAAAATTACTAGAATTGCTTCCAGCCAATCCAAGACTATTTTACCTGAAGTAAAAATACTTCATGTTTGAAATAGAGCTACTTTGTCTGGCAAATAAGGTCTAGCTGCACTAAATGGCAACTGCAAGATGAGTGCTTTCCTTGTGATTGTTCCTGTGTGAAAACGAGTATTTCCTGCTGTCAGCTCTAAGGCTTGGGCAGTAAAAGTTTATAAAATGTTCTCTATGCTAACAATCGAGTCTTACCTTTTCACTTCCAAGAAATAATATATAAAAAGCTATTTGATTATGGGATTTTAGCTATGTCTGTCACTGGTAGGTGTTTGGAACAGGATCAGTGATATTACCTTCTAAGAGATGAAAGAACTCTCTTTAAGCACTTGGAAAGAGCTCAGGAATGCAGTGAAACATGATATGGTTACACTGTTAGCATATTACTACTCCTTAGCCGAGCAATTATAAATGTACATTTTTAACCTGCCCAGTTGAGAGTTGAAACATGCTAGTGTTAAGTCACCTTTACTGATCTTCAGGTTTGTTTTTTTTCTTAACCTCACCTGTGGCATGATAAAAGCCAGTTACAATGGCTTAGTTTAAAAGCTAAAACAAAAGCTACTTGACTGTTCGTAGTGTAAAGCTTGAATGGTTTCTGGCTGAGCTGTTGGACTACCAACCCTATATTGTATGTATTGCTCCAGCAAGATGTCCTATACTAGAAAGCCGCTTAAAAGTAGGTCTCTCTTTGTTACGTTGTTACAGCCTTACTTCCATGTGCAGAGCTGGAGCAATACGGACAGACGATTCTTGCATCGTTCTTAAGGTGAGCAGGTTGAAAGGTTTTCTGTTTAAAATGTTTTTCTCACATAGAGCTATCTTGGTTTATTTGTCTCTGATAAAAAGTAGCACAAAATCTGTTACACTGAAGATTTCAAAGCACCAAGTTCTGGTTTTGGGGGTTTTTTTATTTATTTATTTAAAAAAAAAGTTTCCTAATTTCCCTTTGTGTCTAAGCATTTATAGTGACATGGCTTTTTTTAAGAAGTTTTAAATAAAGATTTGTACTAAAAGGTTAATATCCAGGAATAATTATCCCAGAGTTTGACACACATCCATTTGAGGTTTGTAATCATTTCAGTAACTATTTGTAAGTAACATGGAAACAACATTACTGCCTTGGTCTCTGTATACGAACAAGGCACTGGTTTGTCTTTCAATAGCTTGTTTCACAAGACTGCAGTCAGAATACTTGCACAATCTATACATGGAGTCTGTCATGAGCAGATGATTTCTCAGGTTTCACAATGTTTTTGTACATTTGTCTGCTTCATACTTGGCTGGGGAAATTTGTTATTAAAAAAACAAACAACCACTGTCATGCTGAAATATTTGATTTGATTTTTATACTGCATATGACTTTATAAGGAAATTCAGTAAAGGAAACTTCATTAAATACCATAGGAATGTAATCTCTTAATAGTCACACTTCTATAGCTAGTCAAAAGAAAAAAGCTGTTGATGAGCAAGCATATGAGCCAGAGATCAGATAATACTGACACTGCTTGTTTCTCCATGAGATATTGAAGTATAACTGCAATGCTGCAATAAGAAAACATGTTTGCTTTCTCTGATAATTACTATAGCAGTCTGGCAGACTCCAAAGCTTTTAGTATGCTTTTAGCATCCTTCATTCCAGAGAATAACATGTATTTCAGACTTAAGGAAATGCTGTTTAAATGCCTGCAAAAATAATTTTTTCCCCTGTATGTGCCCCTGTACTGAGATTGAGAAGACAACATGTGTTCTTGGAATGAGTCTAGCAAGTGATGGGTCTAACCAACAAAGGAGTCATTGTCAGGATTTGGTGGGGTGTGATCTGAGAGCCAGTAACTTTTTATGGGAGCTCTTTGGTGCTGAAGGCCCATCCGTGGTGGTCAGGTCCTCTACTGAACAGACAACTAATAAGCGTATGCATGACCATAGCATGTGCTGAAAGTCTCTGTGGCACTACAGGTAACTGTGTGTAGTGCTTACAGCAACAAATACTTCTGACCACCAAAGGCTACTGATTAGTATCTTCTCACTGTGATCTGTTGCAAACCCTGATGGCTCCTGCAAGCTTTCATTTCCAACTGAAGAATTGTCACCAGAGTGTCAAGAACTGTCCCTATGGCGTACTTTTTGGTAACGCTGGGGAAGGAGTAGGTTTTATGTAAGATACTGCAATAAGGAAGCATGTTCATTCCTTTCAGTGTCCATGGCAGTAGAGTCTGGCATATCTACAGCTTTCGTTAGTGGGGTTTTGGTATCTGTCATCCCAGGTAATGACAGGTGAAAAATCTGTATGTTGGCTGAAACAAAGGCCCATCTCTCCCATCTTTTTACACAAGATTGTCCAAAATGCAATTCATTCCAGTGTTGCTGGTGTTGATAGCAGCATCTGTTCTGTACAGACACCTGTCTTATAGCAAGTAAGGCTGCATCCCTCTCCCTCATTCTCCTACTTAGCTTTTTTTCCAAACTGACCCTCCAATTCCCTGATCTCTCTCTCCTTTCACCACCTGCAAACTGAGGCCTACAATTTCATGCTCCCAAACTATCCTACTCCTGCAAACCTTATTCTTTTGAAAATTTCATCCCTGCAGTAATCCCCCACTGTCTGCTTAACCCCGGGCTACGTCCTGATCAAGATGTGTTGTGGATTCCAGAACTATTCTGCTCTGGGAGGAAGAAATGGGGCACTACTGCTGTAGGCAGAGGCAGGTTATTGCCGATAGCTGGCTGGTAACTACGTGGACCTACGCATACTCTGCCACGTAGGCTGAATGGATAATTGCAGTCCTTTCAACCCTGGGAACTGATTTGGTTGCCAGTATACAGCCATAGGAGCACTTTCTCAGGGAAGCAGCTTCTGCAC
The DNA here is from genome assembly GCF_011004875.1 of Balearica regulorum gibbericeps. Taxonomy (NCBI): domain Eukaryota; kingdom Metazoa; phylum Chordata; class Aves; order Gruiformes; family Gruidae; genus Balearica; species Balearica regulorum. The sequence goes on along the minus strand of NC_046192.1, from coordinate 2,491,504 downwards.
AAATAAATGTTTTAAAATTTGGACTAAAATTTGTTGTAATACTTGAGGGTAGACAAAAGAGTGAGGACAGAAAGAAGGAACAGAACCTTGCCCTCTTGTTCATACAACTCATGTAATTTCTTCTTTTCTTCTGGGGTCACTCCAGGAGCTTGTAGTTTTAAGATCATGCACTGTCTTGGTCTGTGGTAAATAGTCACAAATTGTTTGACCTCTGGTGAACTAAAACACAGCAATGCCCTCTTTAGTTTTAAGAAATTATTGAATAGAACTTTGACCCTTCCCTTCCCTGCTTCTCCTAGAAGGTAGCATGGGCCAAGGGAGCCATGAGATTAGTTTTGAATGCGTTGTCCTTAGTCAATCCTAGATCACAAAAGGGCAGGATGGGTCAATTAGTTCTTGAGGGCAGCTTGGCTACTTTTGGTTCATGTGTGTAGCAAGAATAAACCTGTGCAAAAATAAACTTTTGAGGGGATTTTTTTTGTTGTTTAACTTTTGCAAAACTTTGACTGTGGTCACTTCTAAACATTGCATTCACACAGACTAATTTTGACAGCATGAGAAGTTGGTATACTTAGTAATGCCTGAAAATTTCTCTGTATGTGTAGTCTTTAAAACCACTAAAATATTTTTGTCTAAAGGTATTAATCTAAAGAACGTTGTTGAGAATTGCTCTAGGATGTTGGGGGTTTTTTGTGAAGTTCAACTAAACAATGGTGGATTTTGTGTTGTGGGTTGTTTTTTGTTTTTTTTAAACTTTTCAGACTCTGCCATGTTTGGTTCGAATGTGTAGTAAGGAAAGACTGTTGGAGGAGCGAGTAGAAGGAGCAGAAACACTGGCCTATTTGATTGAAACAGATGTGGAGCTCCAGAGAATCGCCAGCATCACTGACCACCTCATTGTCATGCTTGCTGACTACTTCAAGTATCCCAGCTCAGTGAGTGCAATCACCGATATCAAGAGGGTATGTTGCCTTACCCAGGTTTGAATATTTGAAAATGTGCAAAAATGATAATAAATGGGCTTGGGATATTTTGTTATTCTGTTTAAACCTGATGTCTGAGATCCTCAGGTGATCAGAGGTCCAGCAGGACTTAATTTCTTATGCATATAGTCTCCAAGTCTGTGCTCGCTCACTGCTTTTCTGGACCCTGTGTTATCCAAACTAAAATCACTGTGTATATCTGAACTCCTGTAAGAAGGATGCTGCCATTCCTCTATGCCAAAGATAGATGGGCTATGGGGAGTTGAATATAGCTTCACCATATGAGTTTCATTACGCTTTCCAGAGATAGCAGTGAAATACCAGATTGAGACATCTGTCATGTTTTTCCTTTGCAGAGTTTAAAAGATTTACCTTCAGGAACCAGTACATTTCAGCTTCATAAGAGATAATAGTCTTTGTGATGAGAAATCAATTTCAATTATTAGTGTGAAAGTTCAGAGATGGTTTTGTTCTGTTCAAGCAGAATTTTGTATTATAAGTTATCTGCACTTGCAAGAGGTTGGATAAACAGAGACCAAATTTACCTTGGAGATATAGTTTCATAGGTGGTGTTGTACTAGGAGTACAATCCGTGAACTTTTTTTACAGACCTGCGTACACTTTCCAAAGCACTAGTGGATCAATCAACCTCAGAAGCAAGATTGGTTTTGATATTCTGCATAGGGAAATATCCATTCCCTTCCCCTCTTACTGAGTCTGATTTTTAGAAAGGTCCCCAAAAAACCTTGGTAACCTGGGTTACAGAGCCTTGGTCTTTCTCTGAAACTAACCCAAGAGTTAGACTCACTTCTCAGACTTTTATAGAATGGGATTGATAGAAAGCTGCCTTGAATTCTGTGTAAAAATGCAAATTAAATATTAAAAAATAAATTAGTTGAAGTATAAATTTAAATAAGCAGAAGGAAGTTTAGCAGCTGATTGGGGAGTAAAGGATGTTGGCTGTAGCATCAAAAAATGATTCAGTTCCAAATGTGAATGGGGCAATTATAAATATTATGACATTGCTTTGAGTGTTCAGAAGGTTTGTAAAAACAGTTAGCTGGGAAGCCAGGGTGCTTACTTTGTAAAAAATGCTTTGAGTTACACCCAGTATGGTAAAAACTACATAAGTGGGGACTCTGCTGAACAGATTACTTGCCTGTTTTAAATAATTTAACAATGATATGTTCTGCTCTGATATAGGTGCATCAGAAAGAATTACTCATACAGCTTAATTTTTGACAGGTCTTTTACTTAAGCACTTTGCTGCTTAATACTAGCATTTTTCTGGCGTTTTATGTAGACTTTAAATATTGTATTGTTTTGTGGTACTATTTGGTACAGAGTTTTGAGGTCAGTCAGAATCATAGAATTATTCTCATTGGAAAGAACGTGAGGAGGTCTGAAAGTCTTAATTTTCTGTTCAAAGCAGTGTCAATGCTGAGGTCAGATGAGGTTGCTCAAGGCTTCATCCAGTTGGCTCTTGAAAACTGCCAAGAGTGGAGATTGCCCCTCTGAGCAATTTGTTCCATAGTTTGACTGTTCTAATAGTGACTTTTTATTTCTTATATCCAGTAAGAACCTCACCTGTTTCAATTTGATTATTGTCTCTCCTTCTCTTGCTGTGCACCTCCATAGAGAATCTGGCTCCATGTTCTCCTTGTAGGTGTTGGAGGGCTGCTCTTAGGTCTCTGCTCAGCCTTCTCTTCTCCTGGCGGAATGAACCTCAGGGTACACCCCGTCTGCTCTCCTGAAGTGAAATTCTCTGTTGAAGATGACTTATCTGTAACTCAGTAGAGAAATTAACCGTTTTCTTAACTTCAGTTATTGCATTCAGTTGGACATCAGCTCGTGGAATAGCAGTTCGTTTGTGTTTATGGCTGCTCTTGGTATGGTAGAGAAAACCCCAGAAGATATGCACTAGATTACTACATAAGAAAATAGCACCTGTAATTTTTAATGTCTAAATTTGATATCTATGCTTTATTTAAATAGCTTGACCATGATTTGAAGCACGCCCATGAACTGCGCCAGGCTGCTTTCAAGCTCTATGCTTCCCTGGGAGCAAATGATGAAGATATTCGAAAAAAGGTGAGCCTGTGAAAAACGATAGCAATCGGGCAAAGACCTAGCTGGAACTTGTGCTGAAGGGCAGTGCAAGAATTCCATCCATGGTTTTCACTGTCGTATAAGTAAGCTGAAACAAGAAGGCTCTCTATTATGTTAATATAAATTTTTACATTGCACTTTCTTTGCATGGAATTTGAACAAAAATTATATTGCCATAACAAAATATGAGAGTAAAGTTGATTTATGTAAATGTCTTCACAGTGATGAATTAGATTCTCACAGTAAGTTATCTTTCAACATACTGTGGTCCTTGCTGCTCATAAGCTGTGCAGGAATATTGCTGTAGTGTATGAGTAACTTCTGAAACTTATGTTCTGAGGAACAGAATTACCTCTGTTCTCATATATCCGACTGTAAGACAAACGGGCTTTTTTGAAAAATAAATCCTAGAAAGTCTAATCATATTGGAAAACAAAGTCAAAATGTGTTCCATGACTCTGAAGTAACCAAGGGGGTTTGCTCTGTTTTAATAAAGCAATTGATATGAAGAACAAACTCTACTTGGACATGACAAGAAAGAGATTGGATGGTTGGAGCACTCACGTAGTTAAAAATGTGTGTGGAAAGTGGAGGGAAATTAAACAATGAAAAGCATTTTTAAAAAATTAAGCATGGAGTTGCCATGTCAAAGAAAAATGGGAGGTACGGGAGGCAGGAGAATTTTCTGACTTTATTTGCTGGATAAAGGGGAAAAAACAGAAGATAGATAGATATGGACAGGAGAACACAGCGTTGAAAAGATAACTAGCAGGCAGATTTGTTAGTTGGGGAACCCTTCAGGATCTCCAGAATTCAAACCCATGCATTTCTCTTTTGATGCAGGATGAACTTCTTCAGTTAATAATAAGGATCCTTCTTTTACATATCAAAGCATCATTTTTAATAAGTGGTGGGTGTGTACATGACAAAGTTGATTTATTATACAAAAGCCATCCTTCATCTTGGTATTAACTCCCTTTTATCCTAGTCTTAAGTGCTTGTGCTGGCCATGTCTAAATATGGCAGATGAACTACTGTGTATTTTTTTCCAGATAGCTCCCCAATGTGTGTCTAATCTGCAGACTGCATATATTGTGTATACTCACACATGCACTCTTTGGTTTAGTATTACATTAAGGGTAATTCATATATATATGTGTGTGTGCATATATATATAAAAAAAAAAAACCCTCTGGTTCCTTATCATTAGTAAAATCATTTTGAAAGCAGTAGTGGAGCATAGAATGTAGATTTCTTTTTTTTTTTTCCTGAAATTGTGTGCAGATACACACTCCTTTCCACTTAATCTAGGAAGAGAATGTGTTTTGCTGGTTTTAGCCATGGTTTTTATATGCAATATTTAAAATGTAGCAGACAGAAAACCAAAAACCTATCAATATTTAAAATGTTGGAGACAGAAAAACAAAAACCCATAAATGCTGATATTATTTTATTCATATAACATTAATTCCTTTTTCCTCCAGATCATTGAGACAGAAAATATGATGGACCGTATTGTTAATGGCTTGTCTGAATCTAGTATCAAGGTGCGATTAGCTGCAGTCAGGTAGGGGGCTTTTCTGATTCATACAAGTACTTTTGTCAAAAATCTGATGCTGCAATTGTTAGAATTTCTGCTAATTTTTCAAAAGCTAATCTGAAGTGATTTCTACTGTTGGAAAATTTATTCTGGGGGGAAAAGTTATCCTGGACTGATACAATATTTTCTTTTTGTTATTTATAGTCTACTACTTCACCAAATTCGAAGTTGAATATTTTTGTAGAAGCAAAGTATATATTACACTAGTGTGAGTGTGTGTTTCACAGTGAAGGTTTCTTTTCCATTATAGATGTTTGCACAGTTTGTCCCGTTCTGTACAGCAGCTCAGGACAAGTTTTCAGGATCATGCTGTATGGAAACCTTTAATGAAGGTAAGTAAAGCAAAGTCAAGCCTCAGCTCCTGAGGTGTTCTGCTCCATGAATGGAGGATATGGTGTCTGTTCAATTTGCATGCCTTTCTGTAGAATCATCATAGAAATTACCTAGAAATCAATATTCCTTCTCCTAAGAGTTGTAAATCAACAAAAAGCCAAGCAGTAGCCAAGAGGACTGTGGGTTTTTGTTTGGTTTTTTTTGTGATCAGTGAGTGAGGCTGTTATTCCCTAATGTTTACGTAGGGCAGTAGGACTATATCTCCTTTAATTTCAGGCTCAGGCTAGATGGCGCAGTTCAGACTTGGTCTGTAAGCCCTACAAGAGAATTTAGATCTGCATTTTCTCCTGTAATTCTTTACCTTCTAGATCTCATTGCAGATTCTAAAACTGAGGGCAAAGAGCTTAGTGAGACCTTTAAAAAGACACATTTTAATATAATGCAGTTATCCACATGATTAAATGGGATCAAAGTGTGTAAGGTATATATTGTCTCTCATCCTGGAATGTGACTGTCATTAAGTGCAGATGATAAAACCGGTTTCTCAGTTTCAGCATCTTTTAGACCTTGAAAATGGGGAACAAAGTCAGCAAGAAGCCTGAAAGCTTGGGCAGTATAGAAATCCATGAGAATGACCTGAAGTGAGCTTGACTATTCAGAAGTAAGATAGCCAGACTAGAGAAAGTGGTGTCAGCCCAGATGAACTGATGAGCCTGATAACGAGGCAGTTATGTAAGCTGACTGTCCAAACCTTCTCTCAAGAGCCTGGAAAGGAAGTAAAGCATTAGGCAATCCTTCCCTTACTTTGAGTGGTATTTCAGTACGAGAAAGATGCCTGTTAGACATAGTACTCCGTAACGCTTTGTTTGGGCCTGACTTTCTCTGTTCTGCTTGTGTTCAAATTCTCACAAGTTAGAGACTCAAGAAAACTTGACTCTCTGGTTGTCCTACGCTCTCTGGCCATCTTGTTGGCTGCACACCGAGAAACTTTCTCAGATTCTTGCATGAATTAGAGGCCCTAAAATACAGGCTTACTTTCTTCTACAGTTTCTTGATAGAAACGAAGTGGAAATTATTTCCTGACAATATACACAATACACTTATTACAAGTTAAGCATTCATCCTTGAATTGAGTGTGTGAGTTGATATTAATTCATGGATGTCTAACTCATTAGTCTTATTGGGAGGTCAAGGGAGATTTGATCATGCAAGATTTTGCTATCACTATAGCGTAATAATCCCATGATTCAGGACCCATGATCATCACCTGAAGAGGCTTGGAGGGAATGGTTTGAATTTTTTAAGCGTTTGTGAAAGGCCAAACATGAAAACATTTATAAATGTAAAACATAAAAATGACGGGATTGCTTGAAGAAGCACAACTCTCCTTTTAAGGAGACCCATGTGAAAAAAACCAAATGTAGATGTCAGACTGTATGTAAACACAGCTGCTGGCAGTTGTTCCTTTTGATTTGTATTAAATAAGTCGAAGTCAGAAACTTGTATGTTCGTTCCAAAGCGTCAAGAATTATTATTAATAGAAAAAGTAATAGTAAATAAAGATAAACTAATTTTCAGTCTAGATTAATCAACTTTGTAAGTCCTTTGTCTTTCCCCTAGCACGGATACTGTATAACCATGGAAGAATGTCTAAAAGTATAGGATGTATAGATGTATAGATATAGGATGTTAATATTCGCAGTTTGCTCAGTGCTCTGAAACAGAAGGTGGTACAGAACAACCCCTCCATAATCCCTTTCTTTGCTGGAGGAGCAGTTATATCCTCCATGCCCATTTCCTCACAACATGCAAGGGAGTTGCTCTGTTTAAGAATGGCATGTATTTGTCTTGCTGGAGATCCAGCACAGGTAAGAGAGAGTATAACTCATTCCAGGCTACTTGCTTTTCTGAAAGGATGGTTGTGAGGAAATTTGCAGCGTTGTGCTTTGCAGGAGGCACAGAAGTGTTGAGGAGGCCCCTCCTGCAGCTTCCTCCTCTTTTCTGTAAGGCATGATGCAAAGGTGTGCTGCGGGACACAGCATCCTCTCTGTGGAGAGAACGGCTGCAGAGGTAAATGACAAGCACCAGCACATGTATGCTTTGCAGAGTGGGGGTCAGTTCCCACTGATTTCTTCGAAGTTGGACCTGAAAGCTCTCAAATCTAGCTTCTGTGAAATAACTTGCATTGCTCCAGTTTGTCCTGTAATGTGTATCATCACATTGAGTTGAACGAGCACCATCTGGATCTGCACTGCTAGCAACAAAATATCTCCCGAAGTGCAGAATAATTACAGATATTCCATTTCAAAATGATCCCTTCCTTATCCTACTAGTTAATGGAGATTCCTTACTCTCCCCTTTGTGACTGCAGGTTTTACAGAATGCTCCAAATGAAATTCTTGTAGTAGCATCTTCCACGCTATGCAATCTTCTTCTGGAATTCTCTCCAAGCAAGGAGGTTAGTATTTATCCAGAAACAAGAAGAGGTAACAGACAAAAGTTATTATACAATGGTTCAAGAAGAATAAATATCTTAGTTGGTAGCCACTGCTTATGAAATATTACAGAGCTGTAACATTGGGCAGACTGTATCACTGATAGCTTGTGAATAATAATAATTAAAAAAATATCTTTACAGTGCTGTGACAGTTAAATATGGTTACATTTAACTATTCAGTCTCTAAAGAGAAGACGTAGACATGAAATTTTGGAGGTTTTTTACACTGTTTCTTCTTGCTTATGAATTTTTTCGATAAACTGATAATTGGCAATATGATCCCTTGTCTTAGAGGATTACTGCTGTAACCTTGAAAATGCTGATATAGCTGAGTCTCTTGTGGTTTTTGTTGTTCCCGACTGAACGATACAGGATATCTGTTCTTGAGTTCTGCAGTGTCTGTATTTCATACAGGTCATACATACATATCAATACTTCATAGCAATGGAACAATTCCCCTGGTCTTAAATATTTCTTAATTACAGAAAACATTTGCAAGATTGTTGTGGTATATGTGGGCTCTTACAGGGCAGTTTGGATTACCTTGGCTTGATCAGTTGATCCTGGTGGTTTTAGTCATGTCAGTGAGACAGAAAATTAGAGCAGCTAAAGTCATTGGATGAATCCTTTTAGCACATGAGCTCTACAGGTAGGAACCTTCAAATTCAGTTCAGGTTGAAAGCAGTTGTTTCAAATTTAACTGTCATTACATTCATCAGTGTGAAAGAAAAGGTGCCTGTATTGATAGTTATCCTGTCCTTTAAAATGTGGTACTACAATGTTTTGCATTTCAGTCTGACTGTCAAGAACAGTCTTCGGTCTTCCTTATTGCGCCAAAGTTTTTCTGTTGGATTTTAGTTTAGCGTTATTACTAAACGTGAAGATTAAATGTCAAGAAATAATCAAATAGCTTCCATTCTCCATAACCTCTTTTAAAAAGTCACATTTGCTACCCAAAAAGGTGTGATTGCTCAAGGAAGACAGTGTTTTTGGAGAGCAGTCCTAAACTGAAAGTTTTTGGGGAAAACGTTTGCTTGTGTGAGTGTGACAGATATGTATATAGTATCACAGCAGTATATGTATGTGTACGTGTGTGTATGTATATATACATGTGTACAAATACATGGATACACATGAGAATAATCTTGACCTGAGTTTTTTTCATGAAAACCTACCTTTTAATGCTCATGAATATAGGTTATGGCTTGGCCAGTTCATGTGAGTGGACTGGACATGTTGTAAACTCAAAAATAACACATAAGCAAGAGGTTTTTGTATTATATTTACATTTGTATATATGTCCAATTAGTCTAAGTGGTGTTTTAAAGATGTGTTTGGTTTTTTTTCCCCCACCCTTTTCATTTTAGCCTATTTTAGAATCAGGAGCCATAGAACTTCTATGTAGTTTAACACAGAGTGAAAATCTTGCCTTGCGAGTGAACGGCATTTGGGCTTTAATGGTAAGTAGAACACACTGATGAAATACTGCTTGTGATTTTGCATCTTAAGTTTGAGAATGTAACTTAAAAAAAAGTTGTCAGTTGTTATTAAAAATAACATAGCTGAAATCTGGCTTGTCCTTCTACCTAACTACAGAAGGAAAACAGTATCAGCCTGGAACACTTCTTCAATTCGACCAGAAAATAAAATAAACCCTTCAATTCTCATACCAGTTTGGTTGCCAAGATCATTCAGGGAAACAGTTAAGTAGTGTCAGTAGCATGCCAGGGGACAAATAAAAGCAGGTAATAACCAGGCCGGCCATGAGACTGTGTGGAAATTTAATTCACCGTGGCAGTTCCTCATAAATTATAACCTTTGCAAGATTAAGTTTACAAGGATATGTGCTTGCAGGTCGTAATCTACTAAAAGGGTAAAAGCCCAAGTTTAAGGTAAAAAAATCAAGTAAAAAATTTCTGTCTCTTTCAGAATATGGCATTTCAAGCAGAACAGAAGATCAAATCAGACATCTTACGAGGTCTGAGTACAGAGCAGTTATTCCAGTTGCTTTCTGATTCTGATGTAAATGTTCTGATGAAAACTTTGGGACTGCTCAGGAATCTTCTATCTACTCGCCCGGTAAGTAGAGCTGCAAACAGACCTTCTTCTGAAAGGCTGATCAAACATGCAGACAATGCAAACTAATTCTCAGTCGTCTTTGTAAGTTATTTTTCTATCTAAGATTAGTGTTCGATATATTGCTAAAACTAAGGCCTTTGCATTTATCCCAGTATCCGTAACCAAGTGTACAAATCAGTGTAAGAAAACATTTGAAAGAGTTCTGTATGTCCAATGAACCTTTGTTTTTGTTATCCAATACAGAGTTAGACAGTTATATTTAATGTTTGATTCCATTGCATTTAGCTTTCAGCAAAATTATTTTCCTAACAGTCTTACTGTGAAACTTGTCCAGAACATCAATAAGAGGGTTACATGTTGAGTCAATGTGTGGAGAGGTAAATAGCTTAAGGATATCTGTGTTTCTTCTCTCTTGACACCTGAAATATTTCTGTTCTTACCCAACTATATAGATAGTACTGGCTTTTTGAATTTGACTGTGGGACTGTGCGCTTACAAAATGCATACATTCATTTTACACACTGAAATAAAATGGTTTGAAAATGTAAGCCCATGAATTGTTTTTGACAGGGAGAAAGAGATATTGGTGGAGGAAAAGAAAGGGGTAATCCCCTGTGAAGAACAGAGGGAAAACATGCAGCAAACATTTGGCAAGCCAACATTTTTGTGGGGGAAAAAAACCACGAAGCCTCTACTGTGCATTTATCACGTATTGTGTTTCTACCATAAAAAGGTCACTGCAAAAAATCTTCTGATATTTGTACTCGTTGAGTCTCAATAAGCTTCATAGAAAATTAGCTCTGTCTTAATGTGAAAAGATATTTAATAACCAGTTATTCATTAAATTCACCCTAAGCTCTGACAGCAGTCTCATTATCACTTAGGGTGTTCTTCAGCTGAAATTATGTCCCAGGTTCACCTAATTTCTGTAGCATGTTTTAGAGCCAGAACCAACCATTTTCATTCTCTACCCAAAAGTCACTCCAGAATAACTCATCCAACAGCTTTCGAATGAAGTTTCATTATTAGCAACTTTAAGAAGTCCTACAAGAACCCCTAACGTCTTAAAAAATTGTAGTGTGCCATGTGATAGTAATCTCTGGTGGATGTTTGGTGTCACTCTTGAGTTTTGGTATTGGTTAATCCTGTAGATCTAGTTTCATCTTTTTCTGTTACTCTTAATGATCAATTATACTCTAGTATAGGTGTTCATAGTCTGTGATCAAATGACCTTTACCTGTCAGTCTCTTAACTTGAGGCAGTTTTCTTAGACCATAAGTAATATATATGGCTTATTTCTGTGAACCCTCTCAGGCTTTTGAAATGTGGATATCAGACCTGGTCACAGTGTTCCAGTAAGAGTTGCAAATATCAGATAAGAAACCTCAGTTTTCTTACTCCTCTCTGATATCCCTCTGTTATCAGAAGAGGAGAGAAGTGTTTGGGTTTTTTTAACTGCAGCATTGTACTTAGAGCTTGTGTCCAGCAGGATTCAGTCTTCAGACTGGCCTCCGTGCAACTGGGAAACCAGTGTCTTTTCTACAGGCTACAGTGAAAACAGAACCAAGGCCCTTATCTTGCTCTCTCAAACAAGACCAGGCTTCAAATGAAGAGGAATATTATGAAGTGTTTCTGCTGTAATGGGTTCTTGTTTTTAGGAGACCTCGCTAGGAGCTAGGGTCTTTGTGCAATGTTGCTACTTTTTACTTAGAGTAATTCAAGTAGGAATGCCACTTCTCTGTCTGGAAAGTTACGCTGATTGTATGTCATCATTGCTTTGGCAGCACATAGACCATATAATGAGCACTCATGGGAAGCAAATCATGCAAGCAGTGACCCTCATTCTGGAAGGGGAGCACAATATAGAAGTCAAAGAGCAGGTACCCTTTTTTGTTTCATGTTATCTTGGCAGAATAAAATTCAAGAAACAGCTAAGAATGCTTACTCAACGTATCATCTTTGTTTGGGATTATGATGTGCTGTGAATATTTTATGGAGAACTGTCCATTTAATAACTTTAGTACCTACAAGAATGCTACTCTTTCTGATGGATTGTTACAAATATGTATTAACCGAATTCAGACTGTTTCTTAAACGTAGATTTGGCAAAGAGGACGACACTATATACGAAAGCAGAAAAATTAAATCTAAGGTAATAGCATGGCAGAAAGGGGACAGTACAAATAATGGAAGAGAAAGAAGCCAGTATTTCTCAGTGGGGAAAGCTTCATGGTTATTTGCTCCTAAAGCAGCCGTAGGAGCAGTCAGTAATGAAGAATACCATCATTGCCTGCCTTGCTGGCAGTAATACCTGTTCTGCTGTGAGATGTGGTAACTCAGCTGTTCTTGGGTGCCTGCAGACACCAGCAGCGATTAGAAGAGGAGAGGCACTAGCAGGGAAAAGAGCATGCTGGTGTAGCTCGGGGAAAAGTGGGGAGGAACATGCCCTGAAAAATTACAGCTTAAGAAAAGCAATATGCAAGAGGAAAGGGAGAAGGAAAGAGGAGATGGCCAATAGGGAAAAGCATCCCTGGCTTGGTGGCAGCATAAGGGGGCCAGCGTACAGGGATACCTGCTGTAGGGGTGCTACAGCAAAGAAAGAGGATAGACTGGTAGAATTTGGCTGATTAACTCTTGTGACAGACAAGACAGTGAATTGGAGAACCCTGTTTCTTCCTCGTGAAAAATGGGGGCAGCGAGAAGCTGTGGGAGATTCCAGAGGATTGCTTTGGCTTAGGATGGATATTGGTAGCAAACAGTGTGGCAAATGAATATAAAAATACAGTTAAATCCAGACTGGTTTAAATCTCTGCTTAGTGAAGAATGGGCTGAAGGCAAACAGACCTTTTATGGCTATTTAGGTGCAAAATTAGAAAAAAACCAAAAGACTCTTCATGGATAGCAAGTTTAGTGATACCATGGTTCTGAAACAGCTGAGGATTAACCTAAATAGTTCTTCCTGCTAAAGCTCTAGTGACAGGAGTGGTCTTCACTGCAATAGAAAGTCATTTACTTTGCTGGGCCTCTCAGAATTATTTTGGGGGATGATCAGTGTACCTGAGAAATACTCTTGGACAGAGCTAATGGACATGGGTTGAATAAAGCCTTTAGGGTTTGGGGCCTTTATACACAGAGCATTTTCTGTGTTCCTGTGGTGTGATCAGCAGCTTGGTTTTATTTCAGAATCAAGTAATATGTCCAATACTGCCTATCTGCAACACAAGAGCCCGTACTTCTAGCAGGACCATGCTTATCTCTATCACTGGCTCATCAGTATGTAATTAACAGTTTGGAAGTAATAAATCCCTGCAGCTGCTGACATGAATGCAGTGCAGCTTAGACACAGGCATCACACAAGTGCTGATCGTTCTCCCATGTCCTCCTATAGTCATCCCTAAATGTCCAGAATAGATGGCTAAGTTTTTTCCACACCTCTTTTGGAAAGAATTTGTAGAGCATCTCCCAGTGCCTCCTGAGAATCGGGAAAGGTGCCTGTGTAATTCTGAATGCCATGTGCATGTACTGCCAACACGGGACTAGATGCTTCATTGTTATTCTGTAGGATGGCTTCTCTAATTTGTGAGAAATAACCAGACGTGTTAGTAGTTTGAGTTATCTCTGCAGGTAAGATGTGTGATTAGACTTGTTGAAAAAAAAAATAAATAAAATACTGCTCTGCTAGATCAGCAGATAGGCCTCTGTCTCTCCTTTTCCTGGCCTGAAGAACTAGATGAATATGTTTGTTTGGTTTATTTTTTTTCCCTAGCCACTGATACAGAATAGACTGCTTTATTCTCCAGAGTATTTAGTCTTTCCTATATGCTGCATATTTCCATGAGAGACTTAAAATTTTACTCGTTGAAATGAATTAATGTTGCTTTTTATTTTAAAATGGCAATGACTGGTTTTTGCTAGGGCTGTTCATCCCCAGCTGTTAATTCTTTGGCATTGGCCCCAGATGTAAGCAAGCTGGAAACTCCAGATTAAAGATATTAAGACTAATTAAAGAAATTGTTTGTCACAAGTTCAAAGCTGTCAGGGAAACTGTATAAATCATAGGATGTGATCTGTAGCCAAATAACAGTTTTTCTCCCTTTCAGACATTATGTATACTTGCCAATATAGCAGATGGAACGACAGCAAAAGAACTGATTATGACCAATGATGACATCTTGCAGAAAATCAAATACTACATGGTATGGAGAATTTCTCTTAAAGGTCTTATCCTGTCTTTTGCAGGAATGAAAAGAGGGTACTTCAGCATTTTGTGTTGTAAATTATTCAGTATCGTGCCCTTAACTTTCAGATCTATTTATGAAATCATGCAGTACAGCTCTATATGGCAGAGGTGTACTGAGGATCTGATTAAAAAAGGAAAATCCAGTCATTATTTCCTATAAGAATGACTTAAATAATACTTGTAACAACTCTACGTGGAAAACATTTCATGATCTTGGCATATCTTGTAGACCTCAATAAATATTTGGAAGGAATTGCTTGAACACCACTCAAGTGCCTTCTGTTATGGCACTACCTTTGAGAGAAGCTGTGGATAAGAATTAGTCCCAACTTTGCTACCTTATTTATGACAGGATGAATGCCAAAATGTAAGTCTGAGAATTTCTGAATTCCTTCTTCTAAACTTGAGTACTATTTTTCTATATTTAGAGTCATTCGAATGCTAAACTTCAGCTCGCTGCGATGTTCTGTATATCTAATCTCATATGGAATGAAGAAGAAGGTAAGCAAGCCTCGTTATTAATACATGTACAAGTTAGTATCCTGATGAGAAGGCTAATGTTGGATAGTAATCAATATTTGCAGTGCACAGCACAGTGGGATCCAAAGCATAAAGGCAGACATCATTATAGGTGTAATACGGAATCAGTGAGCACAGCCAGGAGGACATTGAGGAAAGTGTAGACAGCTGTTCTGGGGCAGGAAGGGGAGACACAAGAAGAGAGCATCAATAAATAGGACTTGATGAAGTCACACAGTGGGAGGTTTCCACCTGTAGCATTTCTGTAAAGTCTGCAAACAATTGGAGTGAAAGAGAATCCTAGTAAGAGAGATTAAGTCTTAAGGAGGTGGTGGGAACTCCTTGTTGGAGGGAACAGATTCACTGGAGAGGATAAATAGATTAGGAAGGGGACTTGTTGCAAAGAAGTTTTCCCCAGCATGGATGGCTTGAATGGGTTGGGTGGTGGAAACCAAAGGACTTGTGGGTGGAACTGGGAGGAACGGGGAAGGCAGTCAGTAAGAAGAGTCCTAGCCTGGAACAATGGAAGGTAGCCAGGAGGGAGCTGAAGGGTGCTGCTGCACAGAAAAATATGTGTGTTTGTATCCAGGGGTGGAGATGGTAGATGGAGGCGGCAGTGTGGAGCTGGAAGAAATGGCAAGGGAAGGAGTGGGGGGAGGTGGTGTGCTTTGGGGAATGGTGGGACTGGGAACAGGACTTTCCTAGATGGATGATATCCAGACCCTCAAATTGACCATGTTGCTCTTCAGCAAAGAAATCAGGGTCTCTACTTGGGTTTGGGTTTTTTTCCCCACCATGTAGCTTGTTCCACATTGCTCAGATCACAGAACTTCATCCAGTGTATGACGCTGTGCTGTGCTCCCAGTGGCTTTCTGCTCATTGTACTGGCATTATACAGTGCTACAAGTTAGTCAAATCCACACCTCCAGTTAAACGTTGTATGCATCCAGATCAGAGATGAGAATAAACCGACTGAAGTCAAGCTTCTTACTTTAGAATAAAATGTGTTCAGATTTTTGCCTCCAAAATTTTCTTTTCTTTAAACATGCATGCGGAGTACAAAAAAGAGAAACTAGAGCTCCCTTGGGAAGTAGCCACAACGGAGGGAGTTTTTTTTCTAACCAAACTGTGTTCCATACCCCTCCTTTAAGCTGGTTTGTACTGAAACTTCTTTCTTCTGTTCTGCAGATGTTTATTTTTGGTGATTTTCCCAACAATGTGATTTACTCTTGTAGGTTCACAAGAACGCCAAGATAAACTACGAGACATGGGAATAGTAGATATTCTACATAAATTGAGTCAGTCGTCAGATCCAAATCTGTGTGACAAGTGAGTATAAAGAAAAATCTAAAAAGAAGATTAGAGGGAAATTGCAGTTATCCCACCTACAGTTAGTAACAACCCATATTTCTTTCATGAACTAAAGATGATCTGATTTTTGGAAGAGATCATACACAGACAACACAACTCAAAACTGTGCAGTGTTTTAAAATGCATTAAATTTGGGGTTTGTGTTTTTATGAAAGATATTCCAGTGTTCTTAAACATCTTGGTAGTAAAGTTAAGACTTCTCTGTTTAAAATCTATGCCAGAGTATCAGTATTGAAGGTGATAATCAGGAACATATAGACATCAATAAGCAGGCTCAGAAAACTATAGAAAAACTAAATAGGGTTTTCAACCAGTGAGAAATAGGAATAAAGCTTAGACCAGTAAAAGTACTTTGTAGTAAATGTGCCTTGCTTGTCAACACTTAAGCCTTGGTTTTAATCAGGGAGCTGATTGTGCTTAGTGCTGTTGCAAGTCACTGTCCCCCCTGTTTCTTCTGGCCACCTCCTCCCACTGTTTACCCTATCCCAACTCTGCCTCTCAGCCCCCTCAGTGAGCTGATACGACTTGTGAACGTAGCAGGAAACTTGGAAGAAAAAAATACATAAACTTCCTTTGGGTTGCGGGAGTTGTATCAGATCTTGGAAAAGTCTGTCAAGGTGGTGATAGCGTGGTTGGGAGGTGTGGGGGACGGAAGAAGAGCAAAGCTGCTCACTTCAGGTGGTAGGAAACACTGAATTAGTCAAAGTGATGATGAAACTGTAACCCTAAACTTCTGAGAGGTGTTTCTTTTCTCAACAAAAATGTTGCACAATGTTAGATTAAACTCCAGTATTATGCTGGCTGTTGCTTCTTTTCTCCATCTGACCTTGTTGTGTGTTTTTGGTAGGGCTGATATTCCTGACAGGACTAACATGCTTTTAGTATGTTCTGAGTTATGACACGTCTTTAATTTCTCAGCTCAAAGACCTGCTTTTCATGGGACATCTGTATTACAGAAAAGTAATTGCTCTTCGCAATTGTTGCTCCTAGGGGTTTTTTACAAGGTGTGTTGATAACGAGGTTCAATATACATCTTAGGCTTCACCATACTTGAAAGTTGCTCAGTTTATGCTGAGCATCTAATATACTCGGTTAGATAATCTTATTCTTAGACGCAAGGTGGATTCTTAAATTATTATGGCCCACGCAGAGCACTCCTGCACGGTGGGCTAGATTCTGCCAAACTGAAGGAGCCAGCCGCTCGGCTTCCTTGTACCTCACTTGTTCACCATCCCTCTCTTGCTGGCACAACGCATAGTCTTGTACATAAAGCTGTTGATGATAAAGCCAAACCCCAATAATTCACGGGTTGTTCCTTTCTTGCAGGGCGAAGACAGCACTCCAGCAGTATCTTGCATGATCAAAGACTAATTGAATCTATGGACACCCCTCATGTCTACTAAAGGAAGAGCAGGAGATATTCCTGACTCCTTATATTTGCACAAGTCACCTTGGGCTGCATTTTTCTCAGGTGCAGGGAGCTGCTTTGCAGAAACAGTTTAAATGATCAGGTCTCCAGTGCACTTGAGAATTTTCTTGAGGTAGTTTCTTTACTCAGAGGACTCTTGGGGGGTTGTTTTGGTTTTTTGGGTTTTTTTTCCTGAGCTACCTGGACTTTCGGATAGAACAATCAGTCATCATTTTCCTTTTGGGCCTACAGTTTTCTGCTTTTGCTGCAGCCTGTGTGTGTGGGTGTGTGTGGGTGTGCTCGAGTGTGTGTGTGTGCTTGGGCGGATGTGTGTGGGTGTGATACCTCAATTTTGGTTTTCCTTTTTTTTGTGTGAAAATCTTTTTCTACAGGTTTTCAAGGGTTAACCATTGTTTGCTGTACGAATACTTCAATGAATTATATACAGTTTGAATGAAATGTTATTTAAAAAAAAACAAACTGTTGTATCCCATAAAGTTTATTTTGAATTTTGAACAGATGAATGTTTTTAAGTAAAATATATGCATTTCTGAACTTCAGCTTAACTTACATTATACTTCCTTTTTAAAGAGAAAAACAGAGGGAGACTGTAGACCCCAAGTTATAAGCAGCGCATTCTGTACTGACAAGGTCCAAAAGTTTTTTACCGCCATACAAGGTCACCTGGTACTGATGACGTGCTCAAATCCATGGAATGGGTCAACTGGCTTGTTTTGGGTTTCTTTACGCTCATACTTCAGAGTTAGCATGACGGTTGACTTTTCTGGAAAGGAACAGGTGGCTGCAATATCAGCAGGCATAAGCTATTGCTTTAGTAGCCAAGAATTTGCTCAGATAATTGCTGAAGTATTAGCTTATTTCACTGGTAATAAGTATTTGCTGATCACTAATATCAATAGAGCAAACAGTATGTTGCAGAAGTTAGACTTACAAGAGACCAGAAGGAGCTGGCAAGCAGTGATTAAGGGATTGCTTTTGTTTTGCATCCTTTACATCCAGATATAGTTAAGCGACATACAGATTATTTCCACGAAAGGTCGGCTGGGTGCATTAAGTCAGAGAAGGGATGGAAAAATTGGGGGTTTGGGGTTTTTTAGCTCAGTAATGTTGCTACAGATTTTGTGTATATATGCAGATATACACACTTGCATGAATTTGGATACCTGGATAATAAGCGATGGGATTTTACTGTGTTCAGAAGCCTAGATTGTCCATAAGTTCTTGAAATTGTGCCTGTAAGTGTGGAGAGAAAAAAACAACCAAACGAGTACAAATGAAGAGGACTGTGTAAGGTTAGGCTGGAACATGAGACCCCAGTGGCTTCACAGTCAAATACACGTAGAAACAAATGAGGGCAGCAAGGAGCTCTCCTTTGTGCAGTTCAGGGTTCCTGCTTTCTTCTGTGTCTACTTTCTGATTTCAGTTTAGACCGTAGTTTTAAATAGTCAGAATCTCCAAACACTATATTTACGTAGCACTAACAGGCACACTAAAGATTGCAGCCGATGTCTTAAACCAAATCTTTCATTACATTGAACTTCAGGAAGGCTGCAGCAAGAAGAGAGGTCTGTAACTTTGCTAACCAATTTTGATAAGTATCTTAATCTTTTCTTTCTAATCAGAAGGTCAAATTGTGATAGCCTTACTTTTTTCTAAGGTAACTACTTGTGTCAGAAAATGTGACCACAGTTTGGCCTGGAATTTGAATGTGCTATGTATCAGAGAACTGTTACCACTTGGTTGCAAAGGAGAATTATATACATTTCATGTAACTTCTTCCACTCTTGAAAGACAAATAAAAGTGAGCACCTGACACTTTTTCCCCAGGCATTGCAGTAAGTGACTGGCAGTTTTTAACGTCCTTCTGCAAATTTTTTTTATGATGGACTTTGGGGGCTGAACAAAAGGGAAAGTAAAAATATGTGAGAACTTGATAAGTATCAGTACCTCAGCAGTCAAGTCTTATTTATAAAATTAAATCAAATATATTTTTGCTTGAACTGAGAAAAAAGTTCTGAGGCAGGTATTGTAAATGCAAAACTGTACAGTGTGATCTGACTTCTAAATTTGCACTCCTGCTATGTACATTTAGGAGCTCAAGTTCTTACATATCTCCTCATCCTCCCCCCATTCACACTTCTAAAAGCAAATCTGAGTTTGATTCTATAAAACTTCGGTGCCTAAAGGTGTTCAGAAAAAAAAGGTGAGTGAGTATCTTTGTACATGTTTTGAGATGGTTTCCTAAAATTCTGCCAGAAAAACTAAAAAAAAAAACCTAAAAAAAAAAAAAACCCACCACAATGCTCAGACAATCTTGTTGCTGCATGAGAACAGTTGACATTTTCCACAGGTATTGATAGGACAAACTGTTGGATGAGAACATTTTTACATTCAGTTAAGCTTTGTGAATAATTTTTGATGTTGCTATAGGAATGTACAAAAAGAAGAATACTGTAAATAAAAAGAAATTTACCAGAACATCTAGATTTTTCTCAGCTTCATGGAGATATCTCAGCTTTGTGTGCCAGCTTCTCTGCAGACTGACAGTTGCTAGCCTGAGCTTCACAGCAAGAACAAACTTGTTTGCTGGTAGGCCAGATCTTTACCAACTTTATTTAGGTAGCAGCATTTTGTGAAGTACAGGGTTGCGTGCAGAAGCAAAGCAAGCGTAGAGTTTGTCTGGACATAATACAAATCGTCAGGATTTCTGCCAGTTTTGAGCCATTTCTCTTCTGAAAACCAGTCCTAATGAATTTTGATAAATAGGTCCATTCTTGATATCTGGGTCCAGTGATGGTAGTCCTTCTCTCACAGGTTACTGTGTCAAAAAGTGAATAGTTCTGCATGCAGTTTGGCATGCCAGATGTCAGACAAGCGGTATGCTTGGTTGCTCCCCACCACCTCCTGTCCACGTTTGGAGTTGTCTCTCCCACACAGAAAGTCAAATGAGACTTATAATTTGGCTGTTGTTCCAATCAGATTTGCGTTGTAATGCTAAGTGACCTGCTCAAAAGCATCTTGTGCCAGTATATTTTTAAGGCAAACATCTCGTATCTTCTAAAATTCATTTTTACAGACCTTAGCCATTGCAGTAGATGCTGCATCTCTGTGAAACTGCTGAAGCAGTGACACAGCAGGCAGAAGAATAATCGAGGTGCATGAGATTAGATTGCTGAAGAGTAGAAAATGGGCTTAACAGGACTGTCTTTGGTAATCCTAAAATGTAAGTGCACGATAGGTGTAAACATGCGAAACTTCAGTGGTGGTGCAGATCATCAGGACTTTACTGGAGGCTTGTTTCTACGAAAAAAGACAGTTGCTGGGGACGTCTAGGGATGAGGTTTGCTCTGCTGAGCTGGTGCTGGAGGCAGGGGAGCCCCTGCCAAGGCTCAGCCCCACAGTGTCCCCTCAGGTTGCCAGGGGCACTAGGGGAGTCGAAGCCTTGACCAGCTGGAGCACCAGGCCCCCGGACACCATGTGCCATGTGAAAAGAAGTACCTCTGAGATCTGCACCTGGAGCCCAGTCACCTCAGCCGTGGGAATGGATGGGATGAGCAGCAGCCCTGCCCAAAAGGGCATCACCCTGGGAGGGTGCTGGGCACAGGTGCTGTGTGCTCACTGCAAGTAAGAAATAACCGAACCCAACCAACCTTCAAAAACAGAGCTGCATTTGGAGTGGGGCCAGCAGCTTATCCCCTCTGGTCAGTGCTGGGGAGGTTGTATCTGGATCTTGTGCCTTGTTTTGGGGGCGATGGGGGAAAACTGGAGCCAGGGAGCATGTGGTGGGCTGGGGGGACCTCGGCAGGTTTGGCAGGCAAAGAGGAGGCAGAGAGGCGCCAGCTGCTGCTGCTTGAAGGGGAATAACAGAGAAGATGGAGCTGAACTTCCTGCTGCAGCGGACACTGAGATGGCGGGGGGCGGGGGCGAGCTAGGCTGCTGCTCCGCCCCGATGTTGCCAGGACTGCCGCAGCTGCGTTCAGGTGCTGCCATAGCAGTGTTGGGGTGCTGCCAGCCACCGCACGGGTACTGCCAGGCCCTGGCTTGGGCCGGTTCGCTTCTGCCACCCTCGTGGGGCAAGGGGGTACAGGCTCCTGTGCCTCTAAAAGTGAGCGGCGATTCAGGCCCTGCAGCAGCACTTAGCCTCTATGAAAAGGGTGCAAGCGGAGCCGTGTCCAGGCTTTGGGCACTGCTGAGCTAATACCGCTCCCTCCAACAGGACGGAGGCTGCTGTAGGTGGTGTGTCCTGGGTGGAGGAGCAAAAACGAGTAAAAAGCTTTCTCTGTGGTGCAGGTTGGCCAGCAGTTGGATTCACATAATTGGAGGACGTCTGCAGTGCTTTGTGCTTGGGACTGCTGCTCAAAGGACTCTTGTTCCTGCAGAAGAATGGCTGCAAAGAAAAAGGAGGTAGTGTTGCAGGTCAGTAGGAGCCAAGCTTTTAAAATACCTTTTAAACTCATAGTATGTGCAAAGGATGAGGTTCGGTCTTGGGGTATCTCAGATTCTGCTGGCAAAGCCCTACTGTGAGGTCCTTGTGGTGGAAAAGCGTTCCTGAAGGCAGGTAGGAAGCATGGGAAAACAGGGCAAGTCAAATCTGTCCCCCAAAGTCAGTGCTATGGGGTGCAGGAGGGAGGTTGCTACAGTGCCGCAGGTTGCGTTTCAGAGCTGTTAGGAGCTGGCACGGGTTTGACTGCTTTCATAGATCAAAATGTATCTGCATTTCATGGGACAATTGTTCAGGACATTTAGAAGTAGGGAACTGGGGAAAGGGGGGGGGGGGGTTCTCCTGAATGGTAAGTGTCGCTGAATGTTTCTGACCACTTCACGTATTTAGAAAGATTGCTGTAAAGGTGGAAAAGTTAGGAGGTACAAGAAAAATTCAAAGGCTGAAAAACCTACATCACAATGATGAGAAGAAGAATTTTTCCCTATTCCTAGGTCACTGCACAAGTGACTTGACGATGCTTTATAACTTACCTGCATAGGGGAGAGAGGGTTTCTGAGAGCAGTTTAGTAAGCAAACGCATTGAAAAACCCTAAGTAGGTTATGAAGGTCTCCTTCAAATTTTGAAACAATTTCAGTCTTCACAAGAGAGAAATACTGAAGGAGATTATGGGCTCTATAACCTTGTTTATTCACTGTTAAAATCGGAAAGCGTGGAGTGAAAATGTGAACATTTGTGTAAGAGAAAGAGGATCACTTTATTAAGGTAAAAATGGTTTCTACTGCTGCTTATCCAACTGTGCTTCTATGTGATGGGGAAACTCAGATCAACCAGACTTTGCACCTTTGGCAGAGCTGGGTCTAGATCAGCAAAAATGTGATTGTCCACATCTGCAGATGAAAGCTGAACCTCATGTAGGACGTGATGTGATGTCCTAGCAAAGTCCTGGTAATATTAGAGAAAAGCCAAGTCCTGGCAGCTTCAGGGCATCCAAATTAGCAAAGCCATTTGAAGAGTGCCGGCATTCCTTTGAGTCCATCAGCTGAATTCACGGCTGAACTCATTATCACAAATTATTATCATAAATCATTTGAACTCATTAACATTCTGTGAAATGCTCTAAGGGTGGTCCTAGCACTAGTGATAACTGGGATAATTAAATTGCTTAATTCTGCAGGTGTTCTCTGAAAAAATAAGGCTTGGGGTCATGTGCTCAACAGGAGAACAGAGGTGTTTGAACAGCTCCCCACTCTCTGAGGCAGGCAGCGTTCTGGAGAAACTACTGTATGACCTCCAGTGACGTCTCTGAAAATTTGTAAGAGGCCATTTAATTTGCACTGGAGTTTCCACTCTTGGAATTCTTGACTTTTGTAGTTTTAGCAGTCCTTTAATGCATGTTGGTGTTAATTATTGCAAAATAGCTGGCCTTATTGCAACTTACTGACTTGCAGCGTAGATTAAATGTAATTGGGATTATTGATACCAACTGAGGTAGTTATTAGGAATCTTCATTGAACAAAATCTGATCTTAGATTTTGCAAGAACTTTTTTTTTTTTAAACTTACTGTGTTTTTCTAAGTACATAATGAGGGACAAGTTCTGTAAGACGGGGAAGATGCTAAGGATATTTTTGCTTTCTAATAACAGTATTGGAAGTGTGGGATAATATAGTACGTGGCACCATGTATTGAATTGTCTAGGGCATCCTTGACTGGGCAAGTCCCTGAGCAACCTGATCTAACACTGAGCTTTGGGCAGGGGATTAGACTAAGGACTCCGCAGATCCCTTCCAACCTAGATCTCTCTGTGCTCTCTGTTTTTCACTGTTTTGGAAGTCTTTAGATAGCAGCTGGTAATTCAGGTAAAGACATGCTGGGCTCAGACCACCCTCTGGTGCCCAGACATAATGAAACTTGTGTATTTACTAGTTTATTTTATCAAGACTTAAGAAACATCTTAAAGTAGTATAGCTTGTGTGCAGGCAAGGTGAGAAACTGCTGGTGAAGAATCATCTGGCTTATAAAATGCGACAAGGACTGGGTCTGACATAGCTGTGAGGAAAGGAGGATGTGTGCTGGAGACAAGCATGTTGAAACAGCACTCTGAATGCTGCAGGTCAGCCCGTACCACTACCTCACTGCTGCTTTTGAGCACCATGCTGGCTCTGAGGGGGCTGTGTCCCCAGTCACACCCCCAGAACAACTCTTAGTCCCTCTGCAAACTGAGTCTGGGGTCCCCAATCAGCCAGACTGTTCCAGGAGTTGCTGCTTGGGAAGGCTTGCTGTTGGCTGGATCCTGCTACCCTTTCCATCTGCCTTTCCTTGGCTCTTGTGAGACAACATGAGTCTCCAGTAAGCTTTTCTACAGTTAGCTGGCTTGCTGGTGGGTCTTGGGGCTGGCATCAGGTAGTAGCAAGAGCATGTGGGAACTGGGGAAGGAAGGAGAGTTTGGGAGTGAGGATATCTGACTTCAGCTGTTTTTTTCTCAGAGGTCTTCCACCTATGTTCTAGCATAGCTCGGCTCTACCTAGCTGGTCAGAGGTGAGAGGATCACTGTCCAAAGTGTTTCCTGAGTAATACCTCTTCAGGCAGATGCGTCCATCTTAACTTCAAGCATGAAGTGAATTGTCACTATGGTTGCAGCAAGCAGATAGCACCCGATGACTCACTGTTGCTTTTACTGTGTTTTTAAATTTTCCCTCAGATTACCATCAATAGCCAGGAGGTTTGGGAAGAAATGCTGTATCTCAAAGGACTCATTGGTAAGGGTTTGGTCAACATACTAGATTTGGTTTTGTTCTGTGTTAAAAGGAGACCAGTTATCACACAATCAAAGCAGTGCTGGGGCAGGAGCTTCTGGAGTCTCCAGCCACCCACCTGGAGCAGGAACAGCCCTGGTTCCCGAGGGTGGAGGTTAAAGGGCTGTTAGGTGAGCCTCATGTGCTCTACCTCTGTGCAGCAGTTTTCCCTAGAAAATCTGGTGCCTTCCAAGGTCACAGCCATGTCAGTGTTCCTCCATAACATTGTTATTAGCTTGTTATTTTATAATGTGATTTAGCATTTGAAACCTTGAAAGAATATGATAATTTCTACTTCAGAACTGAATCCATAACCCTTCTAGCACTCAACAGGAGTCCTGCCACGCTCCAGACAGAACTATGGGAGCAACAGCCACAAGTTGCAGCTTGGGAAGCTCTGGTTGGACATGAGGCAAATCTCCTTCCCCAGAGTGGCGCTGCAGAGGTCACCAGAGGAGGAGACCTCAATCCTCAGAGGTTTTCAAGATTCTTCTTGTTGCATTAGCACCCTTTTGCAGTCCCCTTCCAAATGATTGTGCTGCAAAGTGGAAAAGTGCACAAACTAACTTACTAGTCTGTATCTGAACTTGACCCATTTTGACCTCATTCTTAACTAATTTTCCTGCTTGCAGTTGTTGATGCATTTCAAGCCTGGTGTGGTCCATGCAAAACAGTAGTGGATCTTTTCCGAAAAATAAGGAATGAAGTTGGCAGTGATCTCCTGCATTTTGCTGTGGTAAGATCTAATTTGGCACTGCTTAAAATATCCAGTCCCCTGAAATTAGCAGGTAGCTAAAGGTTGAAGTCATTGATCTTTCCAATGTTCAGCCAAAATTATAACAGTCCAGGAGTTCTAGCTTGTGTGAGTGAGCCTGCCAAATACAGACACTTGGTTACATCAGTAAGAATGTATAATATATAATCATATCGTTAAGCGTTTTCAGGCTTCAACTGTTCTGTACTCTTCAGATTTCTGCTGAAGCAAGTAATGCTAGACAGATTCATTAACATATGTGTCCTTCTGATGTACAGGGAGAGTCTGAAGGAGCTGGGTTTGTTCACCCTGGAGAAGACGAAGGGACAGATTTCTAGTAGGGGATTAACAGAGAAGGCAGAGACAAACATTTCTTATTGGAACATGGCAAAAAAACAACAGACAACAGAATCAAGTGGCATCAGGGAAAAATCCAAGTAGATAGAAGGAAAAAGTATTCCCAGCATAGGAGTGGTTGGACACTGGGACAAGTTCCCAGAGAGGCTGTGGAGCACCAATTTTTGGAGATGCTCAAAACTAACGCAGCCTTGAGCAACCTCCTATAACATTGAGACTAGCCCTGCTTTGGGAAGTGCCTCCCTACCTCAACCATGCTGTGATTCTGTGTTTAAATGCCTTTCCTGGCTGAAGGCCAGCTCTCGATTGCTGACAGAGCCGTGGGCAGTGAGGTTTCCCACGGACACCCCTGCTCAGCACTCCTTGCTGTCGCTGCTGCCCCACAGCTCCTCCTGTCACTTCTCTCACTCCTTATAGACAAGAGGCCGTGATTTCCTCTTTTCAGACTTTTTCCTCTGGGATTCAGTCAGGCGAGCTGCTGTGAGATAGATATCCCTGCCCCACAAGAGCTGCTGTCCCAGCTCCTGCGGGTGAGACCTGCCTGCTTTGCTTCTCAAGGGGCTGATACTGAGCTGCGAGTTGGTTGTGGCCCTGGCTCTGACCAGTGTCATTTTATCCCGTAAGACTGGGACCCAGAGGTGTTTTGCTGTACGTGGGGGATGAGTGCCTGCACCTGAGGGTGTTTGAGTCCAGGCGATTGCAGGTGAATTTCTCCAAAGCAGAAATGCTTTTCTAGAAACACCTGTTTTATTTTACATTCCTTTTAGGCTGAAGTTGATTCCATTGATGCTCTGGAAAAGTACAGAGGAAAATGCGAGCCTGTTTTTCTGTTTTATGCAGTGAGTGAAAATATTTTTACCGTAGTTCAATAGCAATAAACATGACTCGCCAGTGGGAACTGTCCTTTTTGAGAGAAACTCTTTCTTTCATGTGTGACAGGACAATTTTACTTGCTCTGTATCTGCTGGTATCTCCTGGCGATCAAGTGCTGCAGAGTTTACAATTAAATACCTTCTGCTTTACCACCAAGAAACAATAATGCAATTTTGTTTTATTAACAAAAAAAGCAAAAAGAGAAAATAAGATATGAATGAGGTAGAACAGTTTAAATTGTGCAGGTGGGTGGAAAGGCAGAGATTGCACAAAGTTACAGGAACACTCTAGCTAGAGATTGTCGAGCTTTTTTTTTTTTTTTTACGTGGGGGAGGCCCGTGCAGCTTGTGATGGTGGCCATCTTTCATGGCCCTTTTCCTGTCTTAGTCATGAAAATCCCTATGACTTACGCGCAGGGATCCCTGTGACTTACTGAAACATGTACGTGTCGGCAGGATCTTGTGGCTGAGTCCATGTGAGCGGTGTTCACGCCATGTGATAACATGGCATGGACGTGGGTGTTGCCCTGCAGGGTTCTTCAGGTTCAGCCTCCTGCTCCTGCAGGACCTCACTCTCACAAGGTGCTTTGGTTCATCCTAAGACTGATCAGAAATGACAGAGAAGGTTGTTCCAAAGTTTCCCTCTTCTTCTGGAGCAGAGCAGCTCTGTCAGGGAGGAGGACTTGGTACATAGTACCATACATCATGTGTTGCTGTGGTGATTTCCAGAGCCCTTGCTGACTGATTTGCTTTTCACACCATTCAGGGAGGAGAATTAGTAGCCGTTGTAAGAGGAGCGAATGCACCATTGCTGCAGAAGACCATCCTGGAACAGCTGGCAGTGGAAAGGAAGTTTTTAGAACATGGAGGAGAGCGTGTGGTGGTAATCAGTCACTAAATCCTTAAAGACCTGTAGATAGATGTGCATGCCAGAGGAGAGGGTCAGCTCCCTCGTGCAGCATAGCTCTAAAGCGTAGTTACTTCCTCGCAAAAATCCTGTCCTGTAGTCTGGACTGACTCTGAAATCTGGTTAGCATGCTGCTTGAGTGTCCGCAAGCCTGCGGAGCCTACCTAAATGGAGGAAGCTGGAAAGGGTGATTGTGTTTTTCAAAACCTCTGTCCTTTTGATGAGAGGAAAACTAGTACATACCATCCAGCTCTGCAGGATGAAAGAAAAACTCTGCTGTGACTTCTTTTGACCTGTTCACCTACCCTAAGCATTTATTTTATTCCTTAAAGATGCTTTCCTAATCAGCTTCTAATTCCAGGATCTCTAGCAGGTCTCTGTGATGACATTTCTCAGGCTGTGGTGAGGGACGGTTCATCGCAGTCACAGTCGGTTTTGTTTCTTGCTGTGACTGATTCTGTGGATTTCTGCCTGGAGCCTCTTCTGGAGCTCTGTTCATCTTTCTCACTAATCTACAGCTTCAGCACTCTGGCTATCACAGTGTGATGGATCAATCTGCCTTTCAGCAGCTCTGTAGTACGGTGGTTGTGCAGTCTGTAGTGCCTGCTGTAAAGCCCTGGCCTATTGCATGGCAAATGTTCTTCGCTCTCCTGCAGCGAGCTCTGGTGTCAGAGCCTAAAGCCAGCCCAGCAAACGCCAGCACCCTGCTGCTGGCAGGATGCTGTTGGGAACAGCGTTACCGAAAAAGTGCTGCCCTTTGTTCTGAACTCGTTATGCGATAGTATCAGTTCATTCCTCCCTAGTTCTCATACCAAAGTGACACTCACTCCCTAGTCACCTTCTCTGTGTCACCAATTTTAGCGCTTCAGACTGCTATTAAATCTTCCATCGGCCTGCAGATCTTTATTGTCTTAAGTGTCACGACCCTGTTTTGTCTCCACATTCCTAGCCTGGGCACTGCTGCTCCAGGGTGTATCCTTCGAGCAGCTGGGCAGTCCTCAGAGCTGAAACCAGAGCCAGCCCCAAACCTGGCCCTCCCTAGCCCAGCTGGTCTGCTGAGCCGTAGGGACCCTCTTTTTGTGTGTGGTCTCCTGAATGGGACTCCTGAACTAATGGCATTTCTGAGGAACAAAAATGACTTTTCCGTCTGTAACCTGCTAGTCTTAAGGCATCTTCAAAGCACAGATGATGGTGTGCTGGTAACTGCAAGCTCCCTCTGCTGAGCAGCACTCTCTGGTGATGTTGGCTGGCCTGTTTCTGTGAATGCTTTTTCCCCCAGCTTTTGCTAGTCGACTGATTCAGAGCTCAGAAGGTGATCCTGGACAGGTAGATCCTCTGCTCTCACTGCTAAGCTAAGCCTAGCCCTGAGGACAGCAAGAGGACTGGTTCCTGCTCAGGTAGAGGTGGAAAGTGGAGACCTGCTTGGCAGATGCTCACCCAGAAGGTAAGAGGACACTCGAGGTCTTCCCTGCTCATCCACATGCTCTGCCTGCTAGGTACAAGACAGAGCCTCCTCCAAAGAGGAGAGAAACATGGCTGCTCTTCAGGAAGAACACCGGGAAGGCCAAATGGGTAAGGTGGGCACAGCTGTGGGATGCTCTTTGTGCCTTTTGCTAAAGCTGGAGCCCTAAAGGAGGGTTCAGCTGCTGTTCTCAGACACCTGAGGGGCTGTTCCTCCACATGGGCACAATGTGGGCTCTTTCCCACTCTGACAGATCCATGCACAGGGTAGGGCCACCTTGAAACAGGGATATGTAGGCACAGATAAGAGACCAGGGTAGCTCAGGAGACTGACGTCATTAAAGTGTAAGTATTTATCCTTCCACTGTGTGTTTTATTTTACATTTGTCAGTATTGACCTCTCCCCTTGCCCCTCACATGGCAGGGGCTCTTGCAAATCCCACATGGCTTTATTCTTAAAGAACTGAAATACTGAACTAGCTACAACTGCTGCTCAACTTTTCCAGATGGTTTTTAAAAGAAAACACAAAAGCTCAGGCACCAAATCTTCTTACACAGGCTCTTGCCTTGTCTAAAATTAGCCACATGTTCCCAAAGGCTTTTGTCTCTCACCCAGTTTCTAACCTACAGTGACGCTTTGTCTTGGCTTTGTCGGGACAGAGGTGCAGACTGGTGCTGTGCCCACCGAAACCCTGGGAATTGTAGCAAACCCCGCTTGGCTTTAGCCAAGGCCCCGTGGGTCTGGGAGGGGTGCGCTGCACGTTGAGCTCTGTCTCTCAGTTCTTTACCTATTACTAATTTGTTCCCTTTTCCTTCCCTCGGAGGTTAACGCACCCATCGGTTCCGGGCCCGGTTTTCCAGCCGTCGTGGTGGAGCAGACGCGGGGTTTCCCGTTAAATAAAAGGTTTTCGTGTGACTCCCGGCTCTGTCCCTCCCGGCAGCGCTGCGCGCCGCGGCCCCTTTAAGGCCGGCACGGAGGAGTGTGGCCGTGCCGGGCTGCGCCTGCGCAGGGCCGGGGGCGTCTCCGGACGCGAGTTCGAGTCCCGGCGGTACCGGCCTGGTGTGATCGCCGCCGCGGTGCCCCCCAGC
The DNA here is from genome assembly GCF_011004875.1 of Balearica regulorum gibbericeps. NCBI lineage: Eukaryota > Metazoa > Chordata > Aves > Gruiformes > Gruidae > Balearica > Balearica regulorum. The sequence continues at coordinate 2,461,665 of NC_046192.1, read as the reverse complement.
CCGGGCCATGGAGGCGGCGCCGGAGCAGGGCGGCTGCCCCGCGGGAGCGGAGGCCGAGCCGTGCCCGGAGCCACCCGCGCACCGGCTGAGCGTGGCGGAGCTGGACCGCGAGCTGGACTCCCGCAGTGAGCTGGTGCGTCTCCCTCCCTCCGGGTGAAGCGGCCCAAGGGCGGCGGGGAGGCGGAGCCGGCCAGGCCGCGGAGCCCCGCGGTGTCTGTCCCGGCCCCCGCCCGGCCGCGCCGCTCCCCTCAGCGCCGTTGGTCCGCGGCGCGGGCGCTGGCGGCCGCGAGCCCCCTCAGGCAGCCGTGAGGGAGCGCCCGTGGGGCGGGCGGCGAGAAGCCGCCGCTGTCCGCTCGCTCGGATCGGTTCGTGCCGCCGGTGCGCTGCGAACAGATCTTACGGGTAGCTTTTACCGTGTTTAATTCTTCCCTGCGAGCGCACACCTACGCAGTTCTTGCTGGTGGGCAAAATTGCAGGTAACAGGCACGGCTGTGCTGTGCAATCGCTCGAGAAGCAGGTAATCAGGCGTGTAAAATAATGCCGTGTCAGCCCTTGGTCGTGCGGTCAGTCAGTTTAAGTCCGTGGAAGGGACACTGAGGAGGTGTGGGGACAGAACAGCGGCAGGTGAGTGGGACGCAAGTGCTGGGGCTAGTCTTCCCGCCATAGCAAAGCTTGGTTTTCAGTAATGCAAGTCTCTGGTAAAAGTATCTTTATTTTTAAGAAAATGATGTTTTTCCCTGTCAGTAAGCAGTCGGGGAAAAAGAAAAAATCTTGTGTATTGATGTCTGCTTGTATTAGAAAGACAGTGTAACATTGGTAGTGATCTTTAGAAATTAAAAAAAAAAAACCCATTTGAAATCTCAGATCTGGGCACAAGTCAGAGAACTATTTTATACTTTTAATAGTAAATACCTCTTGTTCTGTATTGCAATGCCCAATTTCAGAGAAGGCATTTTGAACAGGAGAAATTGTAGCATACGTGTTTCCTTTCTGGGTAGAGGGTGAGTGCATGCATAGCTGCTTTTTTTTTCCTCTAGTTAGAAAAAAGCTTGGAAGGTGGAGTAGGCAACCTAAACTCAGTCTATGGTTTCTAATGTACAGATCGATGACAAAGAATTCGACATTCCTCAAGTTGATACCCCTCCAACACTGGAGAGCATCTTAAACGAGGTGAGTGGTTCCATCGGACATGCAGCCAGCTCCAGTATAGGCAGGAGCTAAGACGAGGTAGCGCATGCTCCTGTGACTGTTCTTATATTGAGACTTTTCTGGAAATAAAATTGTATTATTTCAGAACTTCCTGATACTACTCTACAGTGTGTAATATTGAATTTTGTTTTTCAATCAAAATACCCACAGCTGAAACATAAAGCTTTCCATCAAACTTAAGCATGTTCACCTGTGGACTTGGAAGTCACCTGAAGCCCATTAAAGGTCAGGGTCATCAAACAACTTTTTAAGCTATAAATAAATGCAGAGAATTCTGAGTAGTTGTTAAGTTGTGGGAGGAGATGAGAACTAGATTCTTCACAATTCTATTTATATTGATATTTTATGTATTTAGCCTTCTGGCAGGAGTAATGAACTGTCTCAATCAACATCTGATGTTACCTGTAGTACCTTGCAGGGGAGAACTGATTTTGTCTCACTCATGTCTAATTCAGTGCATTTTTTACAACAGCCACATGAGTGCATGATCCTTAGAAAGGAAAGAGGGGTATGGAAGTAAAGATAAACTCCAAGAAAACAAGCTTTTCAAGAAACTTTGGTGGTTGGACTTCCTAGGAAGCCAGTATATAAAGGGAAAAGGAGCTCGGGTGGCAGTTCTTCTAAAAAGCTGTATTAAAGATATAGGTGTAAGGTGTCCCAAACATACAGTCTGGGAATGAGAGGAATAGTAGAAGGGGTAGTGTAGAGAGCTATGTGTAATTCAATGCAGAAGACTACAAAGTCTTACTCCAGTGCTGTTTATCTCTGTATATACAGGATGGGAATGACTTGCAAAGGGGTTTAGTGAAAAACAACCTGTCTGAGTCCCAAAGGTATACAGCCGCACTGGAAAAAGGGAGGCTTGATGGGCACAGGACTGTCAGTCAGATGAGGAGCACCTGCTCTGTCCTCTGCATGTTTGGCGTTAGGTGGGGTATTTATTGTGTTTGCTCTCTGGCTCTGTGCTTTGAGACGTGAACTGCGCCGAGTTTAGAAGACATCAGGGAGAATGGCTGTTTAAAAAATACTATAAAAATAATAATTCCAGGCTAAGCCTGAGAGAGGAGAGAGAGCACCAGCGGAAGAGCACAGAGAAGAGCAAAATCAGCCCTTGTGGCGGCTGGAGGGACCGCTAGGCCTTTAGCCACCACTTGGTGAAGTGCTGGGCTAGAGGATGGTAATTCTAGGCCTTCTCTTGGCAATTGGAGACTTGAGAAGAGCTTAGTTAAAGGTCTGTTAGAGTTTTGATGGAGTAGATAGTATCTGGGGAAGAAAGATTGGTTGAATAACTTTCTTTCCAACCTACTTCTGTGATTACTGTGAATTCTGGAAACTGGTTCTTCCACAGAATCAGTCTAGTAAAATAATACATAGTTCTAGTTTTTTACATACATGACTATCTTGTCCTCTTCTCGATTTTTCTGCTTAATCGATGCTAGTTTTGCTAATGTTTCAGTTAGGGTGTTGTGCACTTTGAACATTTAGTAAGCTGTGGTGATTCTCTTCCTTCAGACTGATGATGAAGAAGAGTCTTTCATTTTGGAGGATCCCTTTCTCTTGAACATTGATAACACGGATACACACTCCTATGACACATCTTCTGTAGCAAGCTCTGACAGCGGGGACCGGACACACCTCAAAAGGTACTGCAGGACTAAATCTTAAATATTTTTGAAGGAACACTGCTTACATCCGTTAAAAACATTCTCCTTTTTTGAGTGGGTAGAAGGACTATCCAAAACTAAGAACAGTTGAAACTTTCTAAGGCAACCTCCTGCTGCTTCCTCCCCAAGCTTTGCTGTCAGCATGCAATTTGTCTGTTGCTTAAGTCTGAACTCTTGAATTGCATGTGTGGGTTTTGTCTCCTGCTGTTAAATCCTAGTGCTGAAGTCCCAGGGGGATGCAGCAGGGACTCTGGTGAAGCTGCTTTTGACAGAACAGTGTTACTCCTGCAAGATCAAGTAGCTAAAGATGGGATTTGGTTTTGCGCTGAAGGCTAGCCTGTTTGAGCAATAAATGCATTTTATGGGGGATGGAGTATTTAAATTTTTCTGATTTTTAATGGAATCTTTAAAACCCTGAGCCATGATGACTTTAAAGAAAATCTTTCAAAGGTATGTCTGGTGACTTCCAGAATCTGCAAGCAGCTGGTGGTTATTTTTAAAAGGCAAGTGAACTGCTGTCACTCCTGTAAATTGAGTGCTAATCTTGACATCTAAAAGCAGCCTGGAATGTGATAATTAGCTATAATACTGCTGACTTGTCTCATTAATTACTCAAATGAGGGCCTGATCCTACATCCTGAGCCACTCCCACAGCTGCCTTATGTGCCATGAGAAGTTATGATTGTTGCATGAGCAATTGCGTAGGATATAAACGCTCTTAAGTGTGATGGCTTATGGTGGCTTATGGTGGTGTACCCACTGTCCCTTCTTTTTTTCAAATGAGATGGTTTGTATCAAGGGAAAGGTTACCTGGAGTGGCTTAAACCAAAGTGCTTTTGTCATCTCTAGGTGAAGCTAGTTGCCATGTTTATGGGTCCTTAGCCACAATATAAGCTATTAACAACAAGTTTCTTCAGCCTACCTGTGAGCTACTTATTTGTGCACCTCTGGAGAGATAAGAATCAAACGTTTCTGTGTTAGTTTTGGAAATTTGGCTTTCTGGTGGTGTGTGCTTGGCAGAAAAATTGAAACTTTCCTGCGGATTTTCCCTCTACTGCGTGTGCCACAGTATGCCAATGCTCTTTAGAAATAACTGTCCCCAGTTACTAGTTACTTTTGAAAGACATTTTCTCCATAAACAGAAACACTTAACCTTTCATATCAGATGGACTGTGTTTTAATTGAAGGATATTCTTTAAGCATACATCCAGTTTTCCTAGGGGGTCTGTGTTCTGTTAATGAGCCTTTTCCAATTGTGTATTTTCCTTAGTTATTCACCTTTAAAGGCTGAAACTTCCTGACTCACTGGCAGATTAATTAAAGAGCAAAACTCTTGCTTTCGGGCTTTATTAATAAATTCCAAAGTTTGCAGATACGTGCTTGAAACTGACAATTTGTTTAAAGAACTATTTTTTTTCCCCCCCCCCTCAGGAGATGAGTTAACAAATTTTATGCAGGCATAGTGGTGCATAGCAGGCTTTGCTAATAATCTCATGTCTGTTTCATTCTGTGCACGTAGGCTCCAAGAATAAGACTGGAAACTGCATGAGTTATGAGTGCATGCAGAATTTACCTCCTGGTTTAGCTGTGGGTTAGGCAAAGTTCCAAACTTTTATTCTGCTCTAATGCATTTGGTTTATTTCTTATTTCCTTAGGAAGAAAAAACTCCCAGATTCTCTCTCACTCCATGGATCAGTTATACGGCTCTCGCTTCTGAAAGGAATTTCAGCCCAAATAGTATCTGCAGCAGTAAGTGTCTCTTTCTCTTGGTTGCATCCATTAAGAAAAATTTGAACCTCTTCTGGTGTGGAGGGTGGTGTGTGTGATCTCCTCCCTTCCCCTGTTGTTAGTTCTGGATAATAACAACATGTTTGGTACATAAACTACTAACTAGTAATCCCTAGCCAGTAGTGAATCAGGTATTAGGTGACTTATTACATCAGCAATATGGTAGGTCCTCTTTAACACTGATCTGCACGGCTAGATGTTATTAAATCTGTTGGGAATTGTTAATATAAAATGATAGCAGTGCTATTGTTCTGCTTGCTTGAAGATGCTGGAAACAGGTTTGCTTAATGCCTGCAGCAGGTGCAGAACACACTCGTTGCTCTGAGCCAAGTGAGGAGCCGGTTTGCATCTTCCTGGCACAGGTGCTGCAGAGCTGGTCTGTAGGTCTTGCTGCCAGGGGAAAACTGATGCTCTGAGATCAGAGCTAAGGCAGTGATTTATAAAGTGCGTGATTTCTGAAGCAAGCAGGGTAGGCTTGTTAGCATAGAATACAAGTGACTCATCCGTGAGTGTTTGTGGCGGCTGTGTGACCAGAGTCTCGATGTTAGCGTGCTGCCGCTGGCTGTTACTTGCGTTGGTGGAGCCACCTGGATGGGAAGCTGATCAGGTGTGCTGGAGAGGGACGTAGTTTTGCAATGGATGTCTATGCTGTGTGCACAGAGAATACTGAAAACTGTTACTGAGGCTGTTTTGAGAAGAACACAGTAACTTTCATATGGAATTATAGGATATTCTGTGTCCTCTCCATTTCTGTGCACTTTCTCATCCCTTCTGGGTATTTCTAGCCAGCGGTTCCCTCAGCACTGTCTGCCCTGTGGGGACTATTAAAATGCAATTTGTGTTGATTTTCCAGCGTGTTGTAGTTCTAATTATTAGAGATGTGCACAGAGCTGGGAGTTCTGTCTCTCTTACTCGTGACTTGTCCTGTTTTTCCAGGACAAAGTGGATGCTGGCTTGCCCACTGCAATTGTAAGTACATCTTCCTTCTTACCTTTACTAAGAAATTTCAAATATGAGGGGTGGGAGAAGCAGCATGAAAAATCTAGCTCCTGGGGGCAGAGTTCAACCTTTCTTAACTGCCCAGCTACCCCTCTGCTGGTCAAACCCCATGCTCTCCCCTTCCTCATGTCATCGTCAGGCCTTGTTAGCTGAGTACCTAACCTTTCCCCAAAAGGTCTGTCTGTGGAACACATTGAATTTCCCTAGCTGCTACTTCTTTGCCAGTTAGTGCTTTGACTCCTAAAAAAAATTTTTTTTAAAGAATCTTTAACTTGAAGTGCTCATGAAGTGATGGATTCAAAATCTCTATGGTTCTGATGTAACTGAAATATGACTTTAAAATACAAAATTTCACTAAAAGCCTGTCTGAAAGATTCTCCTGCATAGCAATATGCCTTGAACTTCTTGAAGTCAAGCATGCTAATTAAAATACATCAGAAGTGAAGCTGCCTATAGTTAAAGGGGAAGAGAAACATTTTAAGGAGGTGAAATACACCAAGTATTTGTTCTGCCCTTGTGAAATGAGTTTGAATGTTTTATGAAGAAACTAAAGATGTGCTTTGTCGCTTTGACTGTAGAAGCAGCAATCCATAAGAAATTATAATTTTTGTTTAAAGAAGGGGAAAAAAAGCATAGTCACATCTAAGGGAAGAGGTTGCACAGCAAAATTGGAAGCACATTGTGACTGATGTGCATATAGGATAAAAACTTGTACTTAAATACTCCTGATATTAAAGCACTGAATTTTTTTTAATCTGACTTACTAAGAAATAAAAAGTAGAACAACATTATGTGATTTCTGTTAAGTTCTATTTAATTAGGTGCAGGTTTGCAAGTGCAATAGAATCTTGGAGCTATGTTTAATTCCCCACGGAAGGAAGTTGGAGTCTCTGGGCTTGCTGTGGAGTGTCTCTTCAGGGGACCAGCACTGCCCAGGGTTGTGGAGGAGTTCAGGTGTGGATGTAGCAGCTGAGGAGAACAACCCTCTGAGTGTTCACACTCAGCTACCCCACCAAAGGAAAGAGGCTGACTTTACAGAGGAGAAATTTCACTGTAGGTACCACCTCAGCATTTGAATTTCAAACAGCAGAGGAAAAGGGAGTCCTCTGAACTTGAAAAAATCTCTGTGATGGTCGCTCAGGTGTAATACTTCTCAGACTTTTGTGTAGGAACTGCTTGTCACTTATAAATTAGAAAATGGTTATATCTATAACCTTCTAAATCTTCCCCTTTTGGAAAACTTTGCGTGAGTGTAGTGAGAGTTTAAGTGGTGGATTTGTGACTGATGTTCTTCTTTCAATCTTTCTCCATGACTGTTTCAGGCAGCATCAAATCTCATAGCAGTGGGGACTTCCCATGGGTTAGCACTGATATTTGGTAAGTTAAAAATAAAGTTTTGAGTTCTTTGCGTTTTAAACAAACTACCAAACACAAGCAAAAAAACCCCAGCCTGAATTAGAACCGTAGAGTGGATTTCTTCTAATACCTTCTGTTTGTGCTAAATGTGATTTTCTGTTAAATAAACAAAGCCCAAGCAATATTTCAGTTGTCACTTATTTCTTCTGCTTTGGGGATTGGCGCGTTGATATTGAGGCATTTAGCTCTGTGGCAATTGTCTAAAGAACCTTTTCTGTGTTTAAATATGAATTACTCTTATTTTCATGAGCAAGAAACCGGAACCAGTATCCAACAATCATCTCATACAGTATTAATCTTCTCCCCCATGACATGATAGCTGCTAGCATTAGGTAAATTAAAATGTGTTCCTTGGGAAGTAGAACTTGGGATCCGTGGCTACCTGCAGGCTTGCAGCACAGGTTTCTCCTTCCCTGACCTTCCCCTGTACCAGTCACCTCTGTGTCCCTTCATTCTGTTATTTTTTCCTCCCTCTTCTCGCCAAACTTTCTTAAACAGAGGCACAAGCTGAGAAACTTTATCCAGCTTACGAACTGGGTGAAACCAGCGCTTGAATTGCTCCCATACGCATCGAGTTTTTGCACCTTTTAGTCTATGCAGCACCAAATTCTTAACAAATTTAGGAATTTCATTATCTTTGCTTTTCTTTCGAAGTTGGCTGAAATTATTCAAGAGACCAAAAATGACGGGGCACAGGGTACAACAGAAGGATGCGAAAGATTGTGACAGTCTAAGGCTTGCTTTCCTGGGTATTTAGATACTAAACTATCTGATGTCATTTGCTTAAGCCAGTATTACAGTTACAGGATGTGCTTAATCTGAATATAAATAATTTATTTGCTATAGTCAACACATGATCTTACTGACTTTTTAGTAGGACATCTTTGTGTTTTTTCTAAAATTTGTCTAGTATGTGGAGATCTGCAATATCACTACTATGGAACATGTTTTTACTCTGATTTTCCTGTTGCGCGCTCTATATGCAGACACTATGAAGGCAGTAAGCTTTTAAACAAGAAGTTGTTCTCTGTAAGTGTCATAATAGATGCTATTTTTAGTATTTTATACTCCAGAAGGGGCTCTAGGACTCTATGACTCTTAAGCATGCAGAGAGGATGGGTCATTCTTACCTTTGTCTTGATTATTTCTGCATCAAGTCCCATTTAAGAGGATGGACCACTGAATGTCCAAGGTGCTTAGCATGCTCTGGTATTTCAATTGATGGATTTTGTAAGGTAGATTTGTTTTGCTCAATGCAAGTATGTTTAAGCAAAGTTTTCTTTGTTACACCGTTGATTACTTTGTACCAACACGTTTCCTGTTATTTTGGCCACGTTCTTTGCAAGGCTGTGTAGTCTGTAGTCATTCAGGTTATTTTGTGGCCCTTAGAAAACTTGACACAATGCCAGCTTTCCCCACTAATTTATTAAAATAAATGTTAGTGCTTTGAAGAACTACTCTACATACTTGCAACAGGACATTTAAAGCTTTCTGGTCTATTGAAACATGGAAAGTTTTTCTTTATACAGCCACGTACTGGGCTGTACTATCATGAGTATGTCCTATGTTATCCAGCTTTGTTTCAGATATGGGAACAAATGCTTCCTGGACATGTCTGTTCTTTGCTAAATTCTTTTAGTTCTGTAACTAAAACTTGGGCGTTGACCCCAGCGCTCTCAGATCTATCTGTGCAGAGAGAAATCCTCGCAGGATATGGCTGTATAAGGCTTTCTTGTGTGCAAAGAGAGAGGATTAGTGGTCTGGCTTGGTTCTATTCTGTAATTTAAACCAGCAGTTTATGTCTGTAGACCAATCAATTTCTGTACTTTGTAAATGAGAACATTTTTCTAGTGGATGTGCTAATTAGGGTGAGATTTACTCCCTGAAGTTTTGTAAGCTGTGTGCATGGTTTATACCATATATATGTACAATGGAAACAACATCACCTTTTTTTGCCTGTAAAAATGTATGTCTGTTTCCTGGTTGAATGTTGCTGGTGTTCAAATTTCTCCAAATAGCTTTGTCTCACTAGCAAATTTTTTAACCCTTTATTTTTTCTTTCATATATTTAACTTTAGCTATTCCTTTTGTCTTCTCTCATAAGTCCACCTGTACCTCGACTTGTCTGCTTTGTCCTTTTTAAGGAAGACTTGGGTAGCTTTCAGTCTGTGTTTTTGAATGCTTCTGTCAGCAGCATTTTTTCCCTACAGGGGACAAATATTCCTAACAACCCATCTAAACCTCTCAATCTGCCGTTTCTGGTATTTGCCGTTTGTTACGAGATCTGATATTACTGAGAAGAGTATGGTGCTCTTGTTTGGTACTTATCTTTCAGGTAGTTTATTTTCTGTTTGATGTTTTGGTACCACACTTGGATAATGACAGGTTTTTTTGTGCCTTAGCTATATGACCCTTAGCTTGTTTCTAGAGCTGTGCTTGTTTGGGGGGTTTTCTTTATTTTTTGTTTTTTAATGTAAATGAAGGCCATCCTTTTGCCAAATTCTTTCTGAAACTTGTTTGGAGCTGTGAGCATTGTGCAAATGAACAATTATGCTGTGTGCCATGACTTTTCTTGAGGATTGCTAGCTGGAGTGGAGAAGTGCTCTCCCAGCAAGCCTACAGCAATAAACAAATAATCTGTAGAGGTTTTTTTTTTTCTTCTCCGTCTTTCTAGAAGAGCTATGAGATTTTTTCACTACTCAAAAACTAGCCCTTAAACAGAACTCACTGAAATGTGTTATTTTTTTCATGGAGACTTTGCTCTGGACAGAAGATTTCTATATAGCTAAACTTTGTTTTGATTAGTGCTGAACCATTTATTTTCTCTGTTGGCTGTAAAACTTATGGTTAGTGTCCTGAGTCTTTGTTGAGGTGTGGGGGTAGCATGATATCTTGACGGAACAGGTAGTGTAAGTACCTAAAGACAGCATTAAAAGTAGATTTTGGGGCCCGTTGTCCTTGGTTGTTTTTCAAAGTTAACGGGCAGTTGATTAGCAGGCGGGTGGTAACTGTTGAAAATAGCTTTACCAGTTATGTCACCGTGAACTTCCAGTTTTATTTCCTCTCAGATTTCTCTTTTTTTCTAATCTTCAATGCAATGAAGTCCAAATTTATAAACTCATTTTTCTGCAGTGATTCTATTTGCTTTTTAAACAGCTTGATTTTAAAACACTAGCTATCACAGCATCCTCTCAGTTACGTGGATAAACCAAAAGGGGGAAATGTTAACAAAAGGAAACACTATCAGCAAAATCTGAAGGTTATCTCTGTCTTTGAAGATTATCACATGTATGCTGTTTATTATTTCACTCCTTTCTCTTATATTGATTTCTGGCTTTTTCTTTCCTGTTTTGGCCCTTTCTGTGTGGACTGAAAAGGAAAAGGTACGGTAACTCTGCACTGTGCTCGTACCCTGCATGAACAACTCCTGTCTTGCCCAGTTTGCATGTTGTCTGTGCCAGAATTTAGGATGCCAGATAAGCAGCAAGGCAGGTGGTGCTGTAACCAGTCAGTGGGTAATACTGCTGCCCGGTCTGGGAATTGATTATCGAATGCATGTGCGTTGCACACATCCAAATTCTCCAGGCAAGAACAGCAGAGGAACAGGTAAATGTGCTATTTATAGTGGTTTAGGGCAGCAGGTCCGTAGCTGTGTGCAAAGGCATTATTTCAGGGCAGGACAAAGGCTCTGCCACGAGATCACCGTCCATCTGTTCCTTCCTGAGAGCTGTTCCTATGGAGTAGAAACCCAGTTCAAAGAGCCACAAGCCAGAAACTCTGTGAAACCCGTGCAAGCAGACAGCAGTTACTGGGGGAGATGGTGTCTGCAGGCTGTCCTGTTAGCTCACCAGCTATTGTCCCCCTGATCGCCAGGCCCAAGAGGGGGACATACGCCTCCTGGGAGAGCGTTCACTGGTACTGTGCTTAACAAAGGTGGGGAAAAGACCTATTCATAAAATTTGTAATATTTGCGAAATTCCACAGGAAATAAAGCAAGCCTTTCAAAATCAGGAAAATAGTGGCTTAAGTAAAAGATCTTGATGAAAACCTGGTGACCTGAGAAGTAATAACTACTGGAGTGCTATGCTTATTCCTTTGTTCTGGAAAGTGACCTCATATTCACAAACTTGTTTTTATTCTTTACTTGTAGAGCTATATCAAAGTGCTGTCTCATTTGACTTCAAACTTTGAGAGCAGCACAAATAGTTACTGCCAGAAATTTTTCAGACGAAGAATTGCTTTGTGTAAATTGCAAATAAAAACATTTTTTTGACAATTGATAGCCACCTTCATTTCAAGCATTTGGAAAAAGCTTCTTAGCTTAGTCTTAAATGTGCCTTAATTCAAAGCTGATAACATTAGTCTGGAAACTAATCAGATCAGCTTTTACAACCTTTTGGTTTTATCCATTTTTATTACTCTACCAGTCGATTAATAGGAGCTCATTGATTCGGGCATCTTTCTTTGCTTTGGAAGCAATTTTGTCCATCTTATAGTTAGGGTTTTTTTTAAAAAAATATCTTATCTAATGGCTCCTCCTTGTGCATTATCTTTTGATGGACTGGTAAGAAGATCAAGTACTGGCATCGGTTTCTCTGGTGTTAGCTTTCCAGTGATCGTTTCTCAACTCTGAAAATGCATCTCTGGCGAACAATGGGCACTTCCTTCTTAGGGAGGAATAACTTGAGTCATACAAAGTATTTAATTTGGGGGTGAAGTGGAGGTCTTGTTTATTTTCAATTGACATTTTGGGTGAGGGAAGAAGAAAATGGATTTGAAAGTTCATGTGGGTATATGTATAAAGATGTAAAGCTGGATTGAAAGTAGTAGTGATTCTGAAACTGCTGCCCTTTTTGGAGAAAGCTGTGAAAGATTCTCCTTTTTCATGCCTTGCAGGAAACAGGTTATTGATTGACTTACTGACAGGTTGCAGCTGAAGTGGAAGGAACAAAATGCAATTTGCCTTTAGTAGCAAGAGCTGCAGTATTCGCCTGCCTTTTACACATATTTCTATGGTTAGTAGATGGTCTCTTTGTAAATGAACTGTTTTTCCAGACCTCTGGAACAGGAATTACTTCTTTAGGACTTGAAGGACACCATTTGGAGAATACCTCTCTGGGGAACTTGTGTTCCAGCTGTAGCTCTGTGTTTTCTGAGCTTCTGTGGAAATCTTCTGTGACCTTCTTTTTCTTTGACCCGTTCTGATCTATGCCATGCGTACGCCCTTGTCACAGTGATGTCAGGATGTTTTTATTTCTATCGGGTGGCTTCTGCTTTCATCTTACCCTTACAAGGAGAGTTGTGTGCAGAGCAATGACCTTGGTTTTGAAGCGTTTCCACTGCCTTGTGCTTGGTAATAGAGGTGGTGGCTGAAACACTGTGCCTGCCCCTGGAGCAGAAGGTGGTGTGGTTTGCTGTGGCTCTGTGGCATCACATTGACCTTCAGGAAGCCTCTGTGCTGTGTTTGAGTGGCAGATGCAATGAATTGCATGTTGCTTTTTCTAATTTCTCGCTTTAGTAATGCTGAAGTAATTTTGGCTCCATGTTCCTCTTATGTCTTGAATGATGGCAGCTGTTCACGGCATAGTCACTTGACTTGTATACAGCCGTTGTGTAGTTAAACATGAGTGTCAAGGCTTATAAAATTTAGATATCTATTTAAACAGTAGCTTGTGTGACTGTCAGAGCTTCGAGAGCTGCTTCTGTACAGGTAGGTTCAGCCAATTTGAACCCTTACATTCTCCTTGGCTTTCAGAGGATTTTATCTTGAACAATATTACATTCATTTGGAAAGCTAATGAAAAGTAGTGTTTTACGCAGTTTCTGATTATTTAACTGTGAAAAATAATCTTCATCTACCTGTGGTTTAATTGATGAACATCTCTTACAGTAGAAGCAGTAACTTTATGGAATGTTTTTAAGTGTAAACAAGCAAATGCCAGTTCTTGTTTGAAAATGCAGCTCCATTGTTTTGTTTGGCGTAAGCCAGACTGCAGAGGAAGAAAGGGAGATGCTTGCTTCTTCGTGCAGTATCAGGTGTTGTGCTGGCAGGCACAGCAGGGCAGAAGACAGGTAGCCTCTTCCCGACCTGCCTGGGCTGCTTGTCACCTGTGGTGAAGAGGTGATGATTTTCATTGATACGGTCAACCGAAGGCACCTTTCCCTCTTCCTCCCACAGATTTCAAGAGTAAGCTCTTCAACATTCACAAGAATCCTGATGTCTCTGAGCACCCATAACATATGGCATCCTCCTGACTGCTACTGTCGTCATGTTTTAGAGCAAAACCGACAGTTTTCTATAATACCTGAGCCTGCCTTGTGCATTTGCAAGCCAGAGCATGGCTCTTCTGTCTTGTCCACATCCAGTCTCATTTGGTGTGCAGAACAAGTGATGTTTGTAACGCCCTCTGTATCCCTACCTCTCTGCTACCACCATGCAGATTTGGCAGGAAAGGGAACTTTTTACCTTCTGTTGGGCCACTACAGCAGACAAGTTTATCAAGGTAGATGCAGGAAAACAAGGAATAGAGTGGAAAAAGTATTTGAACTTGGTGCTAGCCTCTTTCTCCTCACCCTGAACAGTGCTTTAGAGTAATCCATGAGTTCAGGTCCTCTTCTTGCTAGTGTTTCTGTCCTCCCTCTAATGGTTCTTCATACTGGTAGAAATTGAAAGGTGACTCCCACTGTGTGTGTGCTCAGCCATCAATCTGTCTGTGCAGATTGATGAATACATCGCTTCGTATTGGGGAAGAAACGAGAGATACATCCATGCTCTGTTTCACATCTAGCACATTGCTAGCAGTACTGCAACTTGGAGAAATGTGTCCCCTGCCTTGGGCAGTTCTTCCAAGGGGTTTCTGGTGCTCAGCTGCTGTCTGGTCCCCTGGATCCTGCCCTTCCCCTTCCTTGCTCAGGATGGAATCCTGCACACAGTGTGTTTCAAATCTCTAGTCTTCATTCAAGCAGTGCTCACAAAGCATCTTTCCTTCCTGCTCCACTCAAAAGCAGGACAAAAATGGAGAAGAGGGGGAAAGCAGATCCAGAGCATTTGTTTTCTTGGCTTTTAAGAGCAACGCACCAAAGCCAGGCAGAAGGTTATTCATAACTTATAAAGCAATTTTTAGGGTCTCGTGGTGGAAGCATACGAGAACTTAGCACAGAGATGCCTACAGGGGTAGGCAGAGCACAGCCATGCACTAGCCTGTGTCCCAGGAAAGGAAATTCTGTCACAGTGTGGTGATCATTACTCTTTCCTTACAAAGTCAGAGCTATGTGCACTAGAACTCATTGAGCATTTTAACTGCGCAGCTTGGGGACACATGTTCATTTTCGTTCCAGCTTCTGGCCTTTATCAACAAAACTGAGGGGTCAGTTACGTAAAATTATGCTTACCAAAAGCCTGGGGATTTGGAGTTGATGTTCAAATCAACATACAGAAGTATAAGGCTGGGAAGATAGAATTAATTTTCTGTCATCTTCCTTGCTACAACTTAAGCACCATTGCAGAATAGTAAAAGGAAAGTTAGATATTGCTTTGATTTTTCTGGTAGCTGCTACTTCAATTTGTAATATCTCTGCCTTTCCATATGCCCTGTGCCTGTTCTGTACTTTTTGAAATGATTTTTGTATTTCTCTGCAAGACAGTGTCCCACTATCTCTGTACTAACATGAGCTCTCATCTCGTAAACTCTTTAAGAACTTTACTGTAAGCCTGTGAATCATTCGTTAATGTATCCCAAGTGAATTGTATATATAAACAATTGCATGATGTTAATTTTAATCATTGTTCTTTCTTTCTCTTTAATTTCTTACTAATTGTTCTGCTCTAGATCAGAACCAGGCTCTTCGGCTGTGTCTGGGCAGCACTGCTGTTGGGGCCCAGTATGGGGCTATCTCTGCTCTCAGTATCAACAATGACTGTTCGAGGCTCCTGTGCGGCTTTGCGAAAGGACAGGTAATTCCCGCCGGATGAGATGGTCCAGTGCTCTGTCCTTCTGCAGACTGTTACTGAGAGACTATCCAGAGGTGACAACAGCTCTAAGCCAAGCGCACTCAATCTGTAGCTGTTCGTTAGTTGTTTTTGTGCTGAGAAGCAGTATGCGTGGCTTGATCTGCCCAGAGCTTTTTTGGCCAGCCAATTCCTACGTCTGGTGAGCTAACTCAGATTGTTTGGGGTAGGTTTCTGTAGAGCAAACGGGTATATGCAGAATATAGTGGAGGATTCAATTAATTGTGGCTCCTTGTGACATAAGTCCTGCTCTTGATAAACTGAAATGTGCAATGGCACACCAGGACAACCAGCTTAGTCTTTTTAGGTCACTTTGTGAGGTCTGTGCTTTGTAATTAAAGCCTGTTTTTACGGTGGCAATGACTTGAAATTCTTGAAACTCATATCCAGCCCCAAAATTCATTTTTACTAATACCTTACTTCTGTTGCATGACAGAAGCAGCACAGCTTTTGAATTCAGGGGACAAAGGCTTTGAGTCTGCTGGTGTAGTTTTATGCCCTTCTCTCAACCTAAAGAGAGAAAGCAATTCCTGAATAAAAGTTATACTACTAAAACTAAACCAAAACAGATAGAAGTTAACTTGGTAAAACGTAGAGGTCTGTGGAACACAAAGAAGGCTGCTTTGTTTTTCTTTTTAGTTTCATTTCCCTTTGTTCCTTTGGCTTTCGCCTTCATTCTAAATAAAACACACTCCAGTGCCAATGACAGGACTAAATGACAGGCTGCTCCAAACCGTGTGGAAATACAGATTTGATCCATGCAGAGCAGTGGCTGATTTTAAACGATATTCAGATAAAATATTTTGGAGCGGCAGTTCTGAAACATCTGGTCTGTGAAGCTTTGAGAGATAATTTATGGAACCATATAAGATAGTATTTCCAATAAAAATTTTGATTCAAATTATAATCTTCTGAGCTAAATATTCCTCAGTTATGCAGTAAGTAGTTTGAGACTTCCTGCTTCTTAGTTGAGAAATTGCCTGAATTTAATATGCAAGTGCAAGCCAAGCTGTATACACCTACCTGACCTGTGATGCTGAGCAGCTGCAGGAGGAGAAGAGTGACAAGGTTCATGGTAGCCATGGAGATGCTCGAGTTTTGCTAACGGGTGTTGGCAGAGATTATTCAGCTGTTTAGTGATTTTTGTGAGAAGGAAATGCATTGAACCGTTTTGAACAGTGTTGCGCGGTAGCAAAGTTACCTCACGTTCTTTAATTGTGTTATCAGGCAGATAGCTGTGAGGTGAGTGAGTTCGGGCAGGTGGTGAGAGCTTGCCAAAAGGACATGATTCAGAGTTGTGAAGATAACTCTGATGTTGTCCATGAGAGTATAAACAGATAAGTAAACTGCTTGTAAAAACAGGGTAGGAACAGATTTCAGATCACTTTTCTTTAATAGGAAGACCCTACTAACTCAGGATGATATTGGGAATATAGAAATGTATTGATGTACTAACGCACAAGGTGGTGGGGAGAACCCCTTGGCAGTAAATGTGTACTGAGAACAATCTGCTTGCAGATCACAATGTGGGATCTGGCCAGTGGGAAGCTGCTACGATCGATAACAGATGCTCACCCACCAGGAACAGCCATTTTGCACATCAAGGTAATAAACACTACATGTACTCCTTGTTTTCTTTAAAACGTGCTCGTGTTCAGTCAGATGTGTTGACTTTCCTTGTGTAGTACTTTTAGATTTACAGATGAGAGCAGTTACCTAGGAGCTATATGGTGATAGTATCCAGAGGTGAGAAAAATGAGCAGCAATTCTATTTAAAAAGGAAACAGAGTATTTTTAGAGCTGAAATAATAGTATCGGCTGTGAGTTGTACTGTAACAAACAACAGTTGTTGTCTGTTACAACTCCTCTCTCTGGGCCAAAATCTATGAAGAATTAGTTGCTAGAATACGCGTCTCTAAAACTTGCAGTGGTTTGAACTGGATACATGACTTGCCAACTTTAAACTTTTAAGAGAGTCTGAAGTGTAGAAAGTAGCTTCTGTGAGCAGTTTTTCAAATAACTGATTGGGAATGTTCGAGGCGAAAGAGCAATCCGTCTGTGGCTTCTTGTTCAACATAGTGTTGTCGTCACACACAGAAACCCATACCTGATTTTGTGCATGGCTTTGTTTCACGTGGACCTCTCCTACCAGAGCATAATGCTCCTTGCAGCCCAGTCAGAGCAGTGACTTTGCATCACCCGAACTCTTCCCCCTCTTCTTCTTCCCTGGACCCTGCAGAGATGTCCCGGACCCATAGCGTCACACATGGAACTAGTGTAGTGGGTCTGGTGGGGCGTGTTGCTCAAGGAGAGGTTCTCGTGTTCTGGTTTGTCTGACCAGGCTAAGCAAAAATGTTTTGTGGGTGTGAAGGTGCCCTCTTACTGCTGCATCTTCCATGTCTGCCATCTTTTCCCTGTGTGTAAAGACGAATAGTCCCTGTGCCAGGCCGTCTGTTCCTAGCAGCCCCCTTCTCTAGCTCGTGACCTGATGGCAGTACCAGCATTGAAGAGTACTTGGACTCTGCTATACAGCCACGTGCTGGGTTGTAAAGTCCAGAAGGGTGCCTCAGCTGTGGTTGCGACCCTCTCATCTTGATTATTTGGTATCATTAGTAGTTCTGGATGTTTCTGATTTTGATCTCATTGACTGCAGCCCAGTCACCAGCTCTGATACCAACTCGGGCTTGAGGCTGTGAGCTGTTCTAGTGGTATCACAGGTTTTAGTATGCTGTAGTTCTGAGCTGCAACAGAAAGTAACGGGACTTTGGTAACAAAATCTAGCAATAGGGCTTGCTGGAGGGGTGATGGTGAAACACAAAACCTGTGTTTTCTTACACATCGTAAAAAAGCCAGTAATTGTCTCAACTCTGTATGTTAAAGGTGTCTTTCTCGTAGGTGCAATACTTTCTGTGCTGTAAATAATGACATGGCATTATTAACATAATTAGCACATTTCCCCTATCCATTTCATAAGCATAATTTATCCATTTTTTGTAGTTAATTTCTTAGTGCCACTTTTAATCTACTTATGTGCTCAGTTTACAGATGACCCGACGCTTGCAATTTGCAATGACAGCGGAGGCTCCGTTTTTGAACTGTCATTTAAGTAAGATAATAACTCTAAGTACCCATAGAAAGTACAAGAAACAAATGCTGGGTCATAGTTTCTAAAACCTAAGTAAAAAACCCCATTGTAACCAATAAAGCTACTGTCTGAATGTTGAAGGTGTAATTTAGGGCTGCAGTATCATTTCACAGCTGAAGCCAGAGGCTACCTGGCAGTATAACAGGCAAAGAATAGCCTAAGTTAAGGTATCAATGTATTGTCCAGAATCTTGGCATTTTTTGTGGGCTCTTGGTTTTTGTCTTAAAAGGGCTGCCTCCTGGTTTTCCTTTTTTCATTAGTGAGAGCTGCCTTGCAGTAATTGCTTGTTGTCTTTTTAGCTCCTTCAAAAGGAGGAGGGACAAGGAGGAAGCATTGATAGTCTAGGGAGTCTGATCATGTCCAGGAATTTCCAAAAACTTTACTGCTAAATAAGATCTTAAGGAATACTTGTCTGTATCTGAACAGCTGTATGGGACTGTTTCCAGTGACACACTAAAAGTGATCCCTGGAGCTGTGTAAAGGATTTTTTAAAAACAGTATTTATGAAGGATCACTCTTGAGGTTTCATGAGATTGTTGGGCTGATGTCTCCTCGATAGCTGGCCACCACGCTGATTTCTCTTCTCTGCAGGAGGGTTATGGGAGTGAGAACGTGTGAATCTCGATGTCTCTTCAGTGGCTCAAAGGGGGAAGTTTGCTGTATTGAACCATTACATGCAAAAGTTGAGCTGAGAGACCATCCTATCACCCAGTATTCACTGCTGGCCATGGCCTCCCTCACAAAGGTAACTCGCTGCTTGCAGAAGGCTTTGTGTGAGATATCACAAAGTTTTCTGGTATATGCTCAAACATTTTATTTCACCTTTTTGTTTTTTCCTGAAGATACTGGTTATCGGCCTGAAGCCATCTCTGAAAGTGTGGATGACCTTTCCCTATGGTCGTGTGAGTAATGAAGCCAAACAGTTGCTTTTTGGATTATTGCTACAAACAGTTCCTAGAGTGAAGGGGATGAGATTAGGGCCAGACGTTTGGTATCGCTACTTCATCAGCACGCAGTAAACTCTGCGTTGTGGAATTGCAGTGATAATCTGTTGGTCTGCGTGCAGACTGTGGGCAGAGAGGAGGTGAAAAGGCTGCTTTCAGCTGTATCTTTGCGAAGATGCTGAATTTCTCCAATAAGTAGGGAGGGAGGAATGCAGAAGCCCCTCTACTACTTGTCTTCCCTGCTGCAGCCTGGATGTGCCCACAGATGGGACGTTGACCCGATTATGGCTACAGTCACCTTGGACTGGGGCCATTGCTTTGCATAAGAACCATACAACAGAACTCTTAATTTCAATGACAGAAGCAAGGTGGAATTAGAGTGCTAAACAGTTGTCTACACTCTTGGTTATTTGCTTTCGCTAGCCGCTGGTATAATTCCTGTTGGAAAAGCAACTAGGGGAAGATGTGGGATATGTTAGATTGGGAGAATGGAGACAAGGCTGCTAGCAGAGCAGCACAAAGCTGCAGCTTGTCGTAGTCCATCAATCCGTGTGAGACTGGATCTACATGAAGCAGCTAGGACACAGGTTTTGCTCTGACTGGCTGTCCACTTTGCCAAGAGACACAGGTTGACACCCTAAACCATGTGGCTGGACCAAAAAGCTACAGCTTAGCTGCCAGCAGACCAGGAAATTGCTTTACAGCCTGTGTGTCTACATGGCAAAGTCAGTGAGTAGCAGCTGATGAACAGTATGTGTCCTGGAACTGAGGTTCTGCCTTGCGTACCTTAAATACCCACTGTGCTTTTTGTCTAACAGATGGACCCTTCTAGTGTCCCTCTTCTGGCATGGCACTTTGTGGCTGTACAGAACTCTGTGAACCCCATGCTTGCGTTTTGTCGAGGAGACGTCGTTCATTTTCTTCTGGTAAGCCTCAGATGTTTTATGCTGTTTTTCTCAGTTAGTCATGTCTTATTCACGTATTCAGTTGACTGAGCCTCTGTCTCAGTGGAAGTATGATATCTGCGCGTGCTAGGGATGTCTGCAGCTTGCAGCCAGCTTGGGAAAACAAACGCGTTGGTCATTGCTTTTCAGCAAGCAAATTGATCCAGCAGAGAGCATATATTTTTACTGCCCCCTGCTCAGAGCCTTCTGTTTCCTCACTTGCATGAGTGCTTTTGAAAGTGAGACATTACGCTCCATTTGAGAAGCGTGTGTGCTGCTACTGCATGCTCAGCGTGTTTGTCTGAGGGGAGCTCCAGGCTCCTGGAGTTGGTGTGATGCCTTCTGGGAACAGAGGGGTTGAGCTGAAAGATGTCTCTGAGTTGGAGTCAGCATGTCCGATTTCTCTTTTAGGTAAAGAGAGATGATAGTGGTGCAATACACGTCACTAAGCAGAGACAGCTTCATCTACACTATGACCTCATCAACTTTACTGTAAGTCTCAATACTATAGAATGGTTAATTTGGTTTTCACTAGTCTTCTTGTAAATGTATGTCAATAGCCCTTAGTTCTATAAGGTCGGTTTTACAAATGTAGCATGAGAATTGGCTGTGATTTCTGGGGCTAACTGAAAATGTCCTTAAACTTGGGACTCAGTGGAAAACCAGCACAAGTGAAATAGCAAGTAGTAGCTAAAGGGTAAGAAGTTAGAGGCAACGATACTGCCCTTTCTTGGGAAGGAGGGGTAGCCTTGTTGAGGAAATATTTTCAAGGGCCAGAGAGAATCTGGCAAGAAATATTTTTATTCTGTCTTCTCACAAAAAAGAATACAAAATTCTGTGTAATCAGCTCAGTAAATTCTAGTGTTTCCATATATGAGTGCTTGCTAAAGCACCATAATTGTTTGATGCTTTCAACTAAACAAAAAGATGTTGAACTCTAAAACACATTTACAGAATACAGCAAGTAAAACATGAAAGGCCAAAATACCAAGATGGACATCCACATCAGCTGGAATTCGAAGTTCATTAAGAAACTTGCTTGTCTGTTTTAGAAAAAAAAATTGTAAAAGCAGGGGGAAAAAAGCCTTTTTATTTGCAGGGGTTTGAACATAAAAGTAGAAGCCCCAGAATATGAATGACAGACTTCAAATTAAACTTAGATATACTATTTCTCTTTAATGCCTCCTGATGCCGTATTTGCCTCCTGCGGGTTTTGAGAACAGGTGTTGTAGCAGTCTTGGTTTTGAGACGTTTGGATAGAAAGTGTGCCAAAGCATAACTAGTGCACCAAGACGACAAGAACTCTAGAGGATTGCCATTTCTCTACAGGTGTTTTCTGTGGAGAATTTTCTTGGTGTTAAAGCTGATACTCCAAAAGGAGTCTCCCTATCTTTACCTTTGAAGTTATGCATGGGTGCTGTTGTGAAGTGACCGTGTGTAGTAACAAAGCTACTAGCCATCCTAGAACTTCCAGTGTTGATACTCGAGGATATGGCCAGAACCTGTTTAGATGGCCTCTAATTGTGTATGCATTGCTGAAATCTGCCATTTGTTGTGTTTTCAGTGGATAAACTCACGGACAGCAGTGCTTCTGGACAGTGTGGAGAAGCTGCATGTTATAGATCGTCAGACGCAAGAGGAGCTGGAGACCATAGAGATCTCAGAAGTTCAGCTAGTCTACAACAGCAGTCACTTCAAGTCGCTGGCTACGGGAGGCAACGTCAGCGAAGCCCTGGTAGGCACAAATGACCTGCTCGTGTTAGCTAACTCTGTTTCTGATATGCCCTAAGTGGAAGCCCGAAGCTTTGGAAGAAAACCTTTTCGAGCATCTCGGAAATCATACGTGGTGTTGATGTGGCCAATATGTTTCCTTTTGTGCACTGAAGTTTTTAGGTGCCATTCTTAGGTTACCAGGCTTTGGAATGCACTGTACAGGAAAAAAAGCTGATGTGCTTTATTCTTCAAGAGATTCCCACAGGCTTTTCTACTTTGTATGCCACAAATTCTCTGCTGTAGCAGTGCCTGTGCAGTATGTGCATTCCCTGCCCTCGTCTCGTAGGTTGTCATGCAGGGGTAGAGAGGATGAAACATAGTACCTACGCTTGTAGGTACTACACTTCTTTCTTGTTTGAAGTCAAAAGCCAAAACCATCCATAGTGGAAGTGGCAACATTGCGAATGTTGCGTTTTCTACTTTTTCCTGTTTTGTTTATTTGTCTTTCTTTTATTTTGAGTTTCATGCTTGTTGGTTTTTGGTGGGGTTTTTTTGGCCCCTGGCCCCGTGATGTCTGGACATGTTTTATTCCTGAAGTAGGTGTTAATTTCAGTGGCTCCTGATAGCTCGGTAACTCACCTATGCCTCTGCAGCAGACTCACTTTGATGTGGTATTTGTATTGCCATAGCACTCTGGAGGGTTTTTTAAAGCCATAGTTGTGGGACGAGTTATTGCTTTCAGTAGAAAATCAGTTTCTCTATTTTGGAAACAGTTTGCCAAGACTGTGTGTAGGAAATGGCCTTCCATCCTTGCATTCAAGCCTCCCAATGCCTCACCAGAGATAGCCCAGCAGCTCTGAAATTCCACAGCTGGGCTATACAGTTCCTATTTGATTCGGCCCAATGAGACTTGCCGGCCCAAACAACTAGCAGAAGGCTCATATGGGTCTGTAGTTTTGGATCCGCATTTTCAAGCCCAGCATATGGTTATAACTTGGGTCCAGAAGCCTAATGAGAAGTGCCTTCAATGCAGGGTGACAGGATTTACTAACAATAATAAAAAAAATATCTCTGTTGTGGTTCCCTTTGAGCACTAAAGGGACAGAGTGTTTCTTCCAGTCTGAATGGCCAGATCCATGAGGCGCCTTTGCTAGATCTACATAGCTGCTGCTTACCTGGCTTTCACTGCTTTATCTGCTTCACGTTGCTAGCATTGCTGTCGTTCTTTCTGCTGCAGATGCATACTGAGGAAGAAAGAGGCAGAAAGCAGAGTCTAGTCTAAGTTAGCTTATGTGCTGTCTGCCACGTGATCTGGAATTGCCAGGCACAACCTCACAGAACATAGATTGGCACTAAGGTGGTATACGAGCTCTCCTTGCTAGGGTATGTCGTTATTCACAGCCTTTCACTCAATTCCAGAAACTCTGCAGTGTCCTGTGAGGAATTCTGGTGGCTGCTGCCATCAAAGCCAGAGACATGTGGCTTGAAAAACTGGTGGGCCCAAATAAGTGCTGTCTGTTAAAATGCTATTGTGAATCTAGAAAAGACCCCTAGCTAATTCAGACTGTAAGTGGTAGGTGAGATCCGAAGTCTATAATGCCATTTTGAAATACTGAGGAGATGAAACAGGTAGTCTTTTTCCCTGCATTTCAGTAGGAACTACAAGACAACCTATTCCAGAGCAATTGAATCAAGGACAGCTTCTGATGGGAAGCTTTTGGTTTGTTTTCATGCCTCAGAGGCTCAGAAATACACCTTTTCCTGCGTTAGTTCTGCAGACGCTCTGGAAGGCAAATCCTAGAGGAGGCTGCTACTCCCATAAGAAATATTGTGGTTTCAGAGCTGTCTGGGTTTGTGGATGAAGACTGTCAGGCATCTAAAGAGAGATGCAGGAAATACCTGCTACTTCAGCCTTAGGTTCTGTGCTGAGCAGGTTGAAGTGTTACCGTAGCAGTCCCTGGAATGGACGTGCTTTTCAGCAGTGGGAAGAGATCCAGGAAGCTTCCCTACCTGACCAGACTGAGAAGAGTACAGGACAAACAGCCTGTGTCTGTGTCTCCAGCCTGTGTAACTGTGTAGCAGAGCGGGAAGCAAGCACTGCCTGTGCAGTGTGGTAAAATCTCTAATTTTGGTGTGATACTCCATTTCTCACGTTGTAAATGTGGCCATATGCAGCCTTTTGAACACTAGTTACTGGCATTCAGACTTCTGTTGTAGCAAATCTCACTTCAACAATATTCTTTCCATCTGTGTCTCCTAAACATTTGCTCTTGAGTAAGATTGTGAAGAAGCAGAAGACAAGGAAATAGCCCCCATGACTTTTTTTGTATGAGGATAGACACAGAGCACTGTTTGTGGGTCCTTATGACTCCATTGTGTTTTCTGGGCAGCCAGAGCTCAGTAGCACTTTAAGCTGCAGTCACAAGCAGCATGGAGTGACAGCAGAGCTTTTTTACTTACTACAGCCCAGCAATCTGTGGTGTTCTCTCCCAATCCTCATTTTGATTTCTGAAGTACAAAGTGTCTCTAAAGTTCAAGTGTATATATGTTTCTTGGGAAATTTTACATAAACAAAAAGCAGTTTTACTCGCCTGTAATTTTTCTCCCTGTAGGCATTGGTTGGAGAGAAAGCTTGTTATCAGTCCATCAGCAGCTGTGGTGGTCAGATCTTTTACCTTGGAACTAAGGTAGATGTGGGGAGTTTTTAATAAAAATACAGGGCATTCACTATTGATGGTGCCTCATCTTTTGGAGAATGGCAATTTTTTATTCTATGAGATGTGAATCAGGGATGGGTTCTCTGTGCACTTATCTTGTGGGATTAAAGAAATGCACAATAATTCTTAGCCAAGGTACGGGCTAAGTAAGGTGTTGTCATAGTTTCACGGTATCCTGGTTCATGCTGCTTCAGGGTAGACTTAGCGTGGCTTTACTGCCATCTCTTCTGTCCTAAGTTTTAATTTCTTTGTCCTAAATGTGCTAGTGAGTAAACAGAAGAAAATAAGACAGCAGGGAAAATTAGACTGTATTGTCTGGGATGATAAAAGGAATATCCTGTTCACTCTTCCTGCCCTGCAGTGCAGGCTGTCTGTGAAAAGGCAAGGTTTTCTGTTAAATATAAACATCCAATTTATTCCTGCCTTGCCAAGCCTGAGGGTTGTGTTACTTAGCTTCATCTGTGCCATTATGCTGTGGTGGAGCTGTGGGATACCATAGGCTGCATGAGCAACTGTAAGTAAATAACTTTTTTTTTCTTTTTCCTAGTCTGTTCACGTCATGACATTGAGAAGCTGGAGAGAGGTATGTTGAGAGGAAAACTGTACAGCTTAGTAGCTTCAAATTGCCTAAATATCGCTTGAGAGGAGGGAGGGAGCATTTGTGAAGCATGATCTGAGTGCTGTGCTCAGGATTGCCGACTGCTGCACACAGCCAGCACAGTGGTTACGCTGCTTTCCATGGTGGGATGCTACGGGACTCCTGGTAGCATGAACTTGCAGGCTGAATGGATGTGTTCCTGTGTTGTTCTTTTTGCTGGAGTTAAACAACAGTTTTTCCTTTCTGGATCATCACTTTGCAGTATGTTGGTTCAGTGTATGCATGTTCTCTCTTGGACTTTGTTTTGCAAGGCTCTTTCATCATCCTCTTGTAAGATTACCTTCCCATTTCTTTCTTTTTTTCGTAGTCACTGTTCTCTGCACCTCCTTTTGCTCAGTTTTTTGAACATAGGTAAACACTTTGGCACATGTTACTCTGGGGAGGGTCTTAAAAGTGCCATCTCTACTAGATATGTCATTCCTCATATATCCTTGGGTCTCATTTTGCTGTTCTTTTTGGCTACATGACATCAGTGGCTTGTGGCATTCCGGATATTCACCAGTACCCCATAGCCAAACTCTGATTTCTGCTGTAAGTTGCTTGTGCCATTGGATTGCATCATACTTCTGTTACCCAGCTTTGGGGGTCATCCTATTGTTTCTGTCTTTCTGGTCTTCTATCTCACATTACATGTTGACAGATGGGCATCAGCTTCATTAGGAAATTCAGCTTATGCCCAGTTAGTTGACCAAAGCATTATGTAGAAGGGGGCTTGAAGGCTGATTCTCAAGGAGCTCCCCAGTAGTCATTTCTTTCCAGTCTCACATTTCTCCTTAAAGCAGTGACCTTCACCATTTTCCTCTTACCTACTTTATGGCTCTTGTACTCATCCATGATTATAAGCTCCTCCATGTGATGCTGTATCAGGACCTTTAATAAAATATGAATGGTTCAGCTCTATTGAACTTTGGTACAGTTGCTGGTTTTGGTTACCAAGACCACTTTCTTCTGCTAGTTTTCCCTCCAGCCATGCACTACCGACTTTGGTTTGGTAAACTGTTAATGGAAAGTCTTGCTTTGACCCATCATTTAATGTACTGGTTTTCACAGAATTCAGGTCATCACAACTTACATGCTTTGAGCCAACCTCCTCCTAAATTGCTATATGGTTTCTGTTGTGCTGGAGGCCTCTTTATTGTAGGGGACTTAGTCGAGTTGTAATCGAGGATGTGAGGTATTAGAGTGTGAAGCGAGAATTAGTTCTTGCCGCAGTACATAATGCTGCTCTGAGGCTCAGAATCTCTTCTGTCAAACAGTACTTTAACATTTTGACCTAGCATGCCAAGACAAGTGATGCTTGACCTTGGGTGCTAATGATTCCTTAAAGCAGAACCTACTTTTGACTTCAATCCTTGCTGACTGTGAGCTCAGGAGAAAATAAAGGGTAGGATGAGTATGCCTGGATGCTGAAAACATGCCCGAGGTTTTTTTGTTGTGCTCTAAGTGATGAGGCAAGGATGGGGAATGGAAAATTTTGATTGTGGTTGCAGACACTCGCTGATGCTGTGGGTCTCCATCCATTAAGCATCTGACCTAAAATATAGCCCACAGAGACTTCATGTACTGGGGCCTGATGCTTCTTAGTTTCTTTTAACTGTCCAGCAGAAAATGTACATATGAAAGAATCTTTTTAAGATACTGTCCTTTACTGCAATGTGTTGAGAGCTGCTGAAGTTTCTTGTCCTCTTTCTGTCAGGGATCATGACCCATTACTGGGAAAATGCTGGTCTTAAATGGGAGGGGGTCGTCTCTTCCGTAATACTAAGGTCCAATATTCCTTGTTTTAGAGAGTCGACCACCTTCTGAAACAAGAGCGTCTCACTGATGCCCTGGCTCTAGCTTGGTCTTTTTATGAAGGTAAAGCAAAGGCTGTAGTAGGTAAGTTTGGGGTGGTTGTTGGGGTTTTTTGTGTGTTTGGTGGGGTTTTATTATTGAAACCACTAGGGAAGGTTTTAAACCTATTCATGTACAGAAATAATTTTTTCAGGGGTGAAAAAAAAAGGGAAGAGAATTGAATTGAAGAAGAGAAAGTAGGATGTGCTGCTTTGGGTTTGGCAGAAACACCACCTTTATATGGATTGCTTTGATTTTTTTTTTTTTTTTGAGTCATATTCCCTTTAGCAGTCAAATGAAAATCAGACTTGGTTTGTGTTGTAACTCCTATCTGTTGTCACTTTGCCATGAAGGAGGTGGATCCAGGTGTGGGATATTTAGCCTGCTAAAATATTCCTGAAGGTCATGCATGACCTGTAGGTAATTTTTGCTGTGACGTTCTGTCAGCTCTGCCAAGCAAATTCTTTCATTCAGGTCTCCTCTGACTATACAACCGACTGAAAGAACTGCTGGGTTTTGGCACCATGTTTCCTATGAAGGAGGATACTTCACTTAAATTGTTATGATAAACATGTTAATTATGCCAGAAACTGCTGCTTGAACAGTCTGATTTGGAGTGGACACATTGACTTTTCAGCAAATAACTTCTGATGGTTTTGACAGTTGAGACTCAAGTTCTCAGGATAAGATCCTTCTGCTGTGAAATTGCTAGTATATGATGATGTGTCTCATTTCAATGCATGGATATAATGCAATTAAGGGGATATTTTTTCAGTATTCAAAGAATTACTATATTTTTGAGTTGGCATTTAAGAATTTTTTTCCCTTATATGCACTTAATTCAGTTTCTTTGCATCAAGGCATCCTCCAGCAATTAGCCTCATGTACACAGTCTTTGACAGCCCTCCATTAATTGTTTGCTCGATGTTAAACAGCACTCGGATCTGTTCTTGCCATTCCTGTGCTGGAACAGTCTTTACATTGGGAGAAAGTTTTTCAGAAGAAGAGTGGGCTAAAAGTAGAACATAAATTATGTATTTAGCTGTCTCGACCTCTGTATCTTAAGGGTACCGGTGCTAGCATCTGAACTGTAGGATTTGGCCTCTTCAGGGATCTGCTTGGTAGAATACCACGGGAAAAAGCCCTGGAAGGAAGAGGGGCCCAAGAGAGCTGGCTAATATTCAAGGGTCACCTCCTTCATGCTCAGGAGCGATGCATCCCAGCAAAGAGGAAGTCAAGCAAAAACACCAAGAGGCCCCTGTGGATGAACAAGGAGCTCCTGGGCAAAATCAAACAAAAGAAGGGAAGCCTTCAGAGGGTGGAAGCAAGAGCAGGTAGCCTGGGAGGAATACAGAGAAACTGAGCAGCCAGGGAGCAGGTTAGGAAAGCCAAAGCCCTGATAGAAATTAGTCTGGCCAGGGATGTCAAGGACAACAAGAAAAGCTTCTATAGGTATGTCAGTGATAAAAGGAGGACAAGGGAAAATGTGGGTCCCCTCTGGAATGAAACGGGTGACCTGGTTACCCAGGATATGGAGAAGGCTGACGTACTCAATGACTTCTTTGCCTCAGTCTTCACTGGCAAATGCTTGAGCCACACTGCCCAGGTCACAGAAGGCAGGGACTGGGAGAATGCAGAACCACCCACTGTAGGAGAAGATCAGGTTCAGGAATATCTAAGGAACCTGAAGGTGCACAAGTGCATGGGACCTGATGAGTTGCATCCGTGGGTCTTGAGGGAACTGGCGGATGAAATGGCCAGGCCACTCGCCATCATATTTGAGAAGTTCTGGCAATCTGGTGAAGTTCCCACTGACTGGAAGAGGGGGAACATAACCCCCATTTTTAAGAAGGGAAAAAAGGAAGACCCAGGGAACTACAGGCCAGTCAGTCTCACCTCCCTGCCTGGCAAGATTATAGAGCAGATCCTCCTGGAGACTATGCTCAGGCACATGGAAAATAAGGAGGTGATTGGTGACAGCCAACATGGCTTCACTAAGGGCAAATCGTGCCTGACAAATTTGGTGGCCTTCTACGGTGGGGTTACAGCATCGGTGGATAAGGGAATGGCAGCTGACGTCATCTACCTGGACTTCTGCGAGGCATTTGACACTGTCCTGCACGACATCCTTGTCTCTAAATTGGAGAGACATGGATTCAATGGATGGACCACTTGGTGGATAAGGAATTGGCTGGATGGCCGCACTCAAAGAGTTGTGGTCAACGGCTCAACGTCCAAGTGGAGAACAGTGACGAGTGGCATTCCTCAGGGGTTGGTACCGGGACTTTATTTCTACTGGTAGCTTAGATGAGAAAAGCTTTTTCTTTCTGCCCCCCTTTCTAGGCTTATCTGGGGACACAAGCAAGCGGAAAGCAGTCATTGCGGACAGAGTGAGTCACTGATCTCTTCCTAACTGGATTTTCACGTGATACTAACTGTGTTCCTGGAAGGAATGGCTTCTGTCCTCCAGAAGTTAATCCAACTAAGTCTAGAACATGTAGACATGCCTCTCGTGCTAAAATTGTGAGCAGGATTTTAGAAGACACTTGAAAATACCTTTTGCATAAAGGTGAAGATAAAATCTGCAGCAGTGGCAAATCAAAATGTGACATTATCATCCAGGCCTTGAGATCTCTGGTCCCCTCACAGTGCAGAGAAACCTTTTTTGTAGGTAACTCCAGAGTTTCCTGACCTTTGGTTGGCAAGTATCCATCAGTATGTAACTTGCTTACTCTCAGGATGGAAACTTTGCTCCATGTAGACATGGAATAAACTCTTCAAATGATCAGTTGTTACAGAAACCTTTTTCTGGGGAGGGCATGTTTAAAATACGCAATAATTATGCAGCTATACTTTGTTCTTCATGTATATTTTATTTGCAGGTAATTAAGTTTTGCTGTTTAAGAAACTATAACTTAAGCTTTGCATAAAAGCGTGACCCACATGACCCTCACGCTTCAGAATGTGTTCATCTGCCTAAAATTCGCTGGCAGACTGTCTGCCCACTTTCTTGATCGGTTAAAGTTAGCGTAGGCTTTCAATATCCCACTGGGCCACTTCTATGCCATGTCATGCCATTGTCTTTTTTTTTCCCCTCTTCTCCTTCCTGCACACAGTAGTTCATACCCAAAATGGGACAACAGAGTCCCATTTTGGACAACAGTGCTGCCAGCCCCCAAGTCAGTCTGTTAAATGTATGACCAAGTAGGAGCTCTAGTGTAGGATTTGAATGAAAGTTCTTGTTTATTGTAATTCAGATGGTTGAAATCCTTCTCCATTACGCTGATCGGACTTTGAAGAAATGTCCTGACCAAGGAAAAATCCAGGTTATGGAGCAACATTTTCAGGTATGGTGATCCAGAGGACCCTCTTGTATAGATATATTAAATTTTTTAATCGGGCTTTGCTTTGCTGCAAAAATTACTTGTCTATTTTTGAAAAATATTGCTGTGGTTCACCTGAACTCTCACCTCTGTTGTGTGCACTAAGGAAATCGGGACAAGTTGAGTTGTTCTCCATATGAACCAGTACATGGGAAAACCTGTAACTGTGCCAGCTACCAGCTAATTCAAATAACTCATGGATTCTGCTCTGTATTAGCAAGGCTTCGTTTTGTGCTCTGCAGGATGTGCTACTTGGCAGGATTTCTGCCAGTCCCTACAGCTTGTTTATGTTTCTTCTGCAGGACGTGGTGCCTGTCATAGTTGATTACTCCCTCTTACTCCAGCGCACGTAAGTCTGAGTTTGCAAGTCTCTCTCCCAAGGCAGACCACCAACCCATGTAGTCCTGAGTGCTGTCTCATATAATATCACACGGTTTAGAGGAAATGTATCATGTCATTGTCTTGTCATGTCATATATCACATCACAGTTTAGAGGAATGCTGAAAAACTGATGCTAAAGTCAGGGTACTCAGTACTCAAAGAAAAGCGTGTCTTAAATTTTCATTGATGTGTTGAAGAAGAATTTGCTTCAAACTGTTTCCCCCACAGTATTGCCTTAAGAAAGAAGCTGCTTTGATAGATTTTCCTGTTGTCATCATTTCTCCTCTAACAGCAGATTTTTGCTGCAACATCCCTAGCTGATTTATTCTGTGTAGCTGCCTGTAACTTGCGTCAGTACAGGAGCTGAACCAGGGCATTCAGCTCCTGCATCTGAGAAATACAGAGAAAATGGGATTTAATTCAGAGCCCTCAGAAAGCAAATAAGTAAGGAGATTTTAATAAGATTATTTGATAACTAAACACTTCTTTCCTCCTAGGGATCTATTGTTTAACCAGATATATGATAAGATGAGTGAGAATTCTGTAGCTAAAGGCATCTTTCTGGAGTGCTTGGAGCCATACATCTTAAGTGATAAGCTGATGGGAATCACAGCTCAAGTGATGAAAGACTTGCTGCTTCACTTCCAAGACAAGAACAGGTTGGAAAATTTGGAAGCCTGCATTGTGCATATGGATATCACCAGCTTAGACATACAGCAGGTGAGCTGTTGTACTGCATACTGTATTGAGTTCCTCTGAATAAATGACAGCATCCCCTAGTCGCTGATGCGAACTTCTTGTACTTTTAAGCACAGCAGAGCACGTGGAAAACAAGGTGTCACCTTTCAACAGACAAGACTTCCCTTTGTGATTTTTGGTCACGAGTTTGTAACAGAACTTAGCCTTGTGTCCCTGGGATCAAATTCAATGAATGTGGGAATTATTTAGCATGGCTATGTCCATCCTGTTACATGGATGCTCCTGTAAATATGTTTTGCTCCCCCAGTTTGTATCCTGGCATAGGTTAATGCATCAGCAGCTGATGTGCTGGAAGCTACTAGTTCATCAGGATGAGTCTGATACTCACAGTCTTTCCCGATTTGAGTACTTAGCTAACATCAAAGGCTGCAGGGGCACAAAAAACTGTGAGTTTGGTGCCTGCCAGCCTGCTCTGCTCAGGTGCTGGCTCTTGCATGACAAAGTTAGTGGAGCAAGGCAGTGTTCCTGCTGGGTAGTCCTGTTTTCCTTGGCCAGTTTTTGTTCCTGCAGCATGGCTTTCCATTCCAAGGAGGGAACTGCTTGGGAACTTGACAAAATGATTCACAAACCCAACCAAGAGGCAAACGAGTGCAATCAAGGGTTTTGAAAAACTGATTTTTTTTTTTTATTCCTTAACCTCATGCAGATTATGGATGTTAGAATCTAGACAGTTAGATTCCATGTTTGGTGCATGAGCAATAAGCTGGATACTCCCTTTGGAGATTTGGGGTCCTGGCAGAGGCTGTTTCTGCGAGTGGAAACTCTCATCCTGCTTTAAATCATACTGTCAGGTGATGTGAATGCAAGCACAGAGATTGTATTTGAGAGACTGGGGAATGAGAAAACTGTGAGCTAAGAGCAGCTGTATATCTACATTGTGCTTTGTTTGCCTTGCAGGTAGTTCTTCTGTGCTGGGAAAACCATCTCTATGATGCCATGATCTACGTCTACAACAGTGGGATGAATGACTTCATTAGCCCCATGGAGGTAGGAAGGATGCTCAGTGCAGTGAGTTGTTATTTGTGTGTTCAGCACACAGCCTTTCAGAGAAACAGCATTTCAAACCCAATGCATTATCTTCTCATTCAGTTTGTATATGTTCTTTTTGGTTTTCATTTCCAGAGAGAAATCTTGTATGATACATGCAGTTTATTAGACTAGACACGATAGAGGAAGAAAGTAATTTGTAATTACTGTACTTTAGAACGCAAATTTCCCTGCTGAGGTAGCAATGCTCTGCAAAGTTACAGCAGGAAATTTAGTCTTGTTAACAAACATAAAACAAAAGCAGCAGAAGAGAATAACACGACAGCTTAAGGAGATTGCATTGCAGCACTGTCTGCTGACAGCTTTGTTGCTGGGGGTGAGCCTGGCCTATGTGGCGTGACGTGCTGAGAAAGCATCAACTTGCTGCACGATGGGATTAATGGGGGTGTAGGCGTGAGAGGTTCTGTGAACACCTCATGCTTTATTTCCTTCATACTGTTCTTCCTCTGCTGACAA
The DNA here is from genome assembly GCF_011004875.1 of Balearica regulorum gibbericeps. NCBI lineage: Eukaryota > Metazoa > Chordata > Aves > Gruiformes > Gruidae > Balearica > Balearica regulorum. Next base: position 2,428,601 of record NC_046192.1, on the reverse strand, counting down.
AATAGTATATTAATAAAGTATGACATAGTAATGCAAGCAAAGAGTGAACTTACCTGTGTACGGAGGTCAGAAAAAAGGCTAGAAACAGTCCTTGTGTTGAGGCAGGCGTTGCTCTTTGTGCTTGGGTCTGACCTATCAACCTCAACGCGATGCTGTGACTGAAGGCCCTGTTGCTGCTGCTAATGCTAAAGATGTGCCTGACACACCGATTGTTCTTGAAACCTATAGCTATAATGTCAAGATTTTTCGTTATAGAAGCACTGCTGGTATTTTCTCAGTAGTGCTGAAACAGAGAGCTGGGCCCATTCGAGTGTGAAAATGTTAAACTGCCCAATTTTTAGCAGTTAATCTCATTGGATTTTCCTCAGGAAGGAGATTCTTTAGGTGTTTGTGACTTTAAAAAGGACTTCCAGAACCCTAGCACTAGCTGTATGAGTACAAATAACTTTTTTTGGTTTCTAGAGCTAAGTATTTAGACGAGTCCTCATTCTACATAGCCATACTAAAGGCTCTCTGGTGACCCTGCTAGGTAGGCTGAAGGTTTGCGTAATCTTTGGTGGCAGAAGATTCAGGAAGAGGACGCGGGGCTGGCCAGTTATGCTCTGACTGTTCTTCTGGGACTACCGAACATTGCTTTTTGTAGTGTGGCCTGTGCTTAGGCTTAGATCTGATTGAACAAAGGCTGCTTTTCCATACATCATGACATCAGCTGGGAAAAGCATCCTTTGCCACATCTTGGTGTCCTCTGTGCCTTTTAATTGTAAGACATGGTGAGAAAGCAGAGCTTCTGTGAGGAAGACACCCCATTGATCTTTGCTTTAAAACCAGGCAGATTCTTTGCTTTGAGCTTTTCCAGCTGCTTGAGCACTGCCTGCTTTCTTGTTACAGAAGCTGTTCAGAGTCATCGCTCCTCCACTGAATGCTGGGAAGTCTCTCACAGGTACAGAATTCTTTCCCTTTAAGGGTTTCTAGTTTTGGTATTTGATGTCTTGAATATCTCTAGTAACTTCCAACAGAGGGATGCAAAAAGGAAATATCCAATCTAAGGGTTTTGGAGAAAGGAAAAGTGTTCTGGTACCATTTACTGTGTGTAAAGCTGCTCAACTTACTATGTAAAACTCTGCATGTGTGTCGGATGAGATGTACTGCTAACAGCTGGGAAAAAGAATTGCATCTCTGTATGTTGTCTTGTGAAGGAAAGGTGACAAATAATTTTTGTTTTGTAGATGAGCAGGTGGTCATGGGCAACAAGCTGCTTGTGTATATAAGGTAAGGTCCTTTAGAAAGCGTTGCCTAGTGGTGGCACCAGATTTTTAACTTACTATAATTGCATATTCTTACAGCATGTATAAAATAACAATGGCTACTTTGTACAGCTGACTTAAAGTTACAGCGGCTTTTTGTTACACATCGTGTGAGTAGATAGGTAGGATAAAGTTGGAGATTTAGAACTCAAGTTAGTGCTGATATGCCAAGATCATTTATCCGTAGGATTTGGTTAGAGTGGGTTCTTTGTCCCGTGTGTGACACAGTGCTCCTTGAGGAAGGACTCCGTAGCCGGAAAAGCTGTATTTTAGCCCTCTCTGCCATGCCTTTGGGATAGCTGTGCTCAACTGCTGCTTACTCTGTTGCCATCCTGAGACTGCACAGTAGTGATTAATTAGTGAATTTCTCTTTCTGGAATCTATTCAAGATCGTGAACGTTAGATTCTGCGTTACTCCTGTTTCCTAAAATGCAGGAGTAAATATTTTGTGAGAAATACTGAGTTTCTGTGTTACTTTTCTGCTACGGAATGGCATACCTCAGATGCAAATTGATGCAGTGCGCTGGCTTATCGTGTATTAACACAAATATTGTCTGCAATGCTTCCTTTCGTGATTTACAAAATAAATTTTTTTCACTTGTTTTAAGAATGTCCTGAAAACTAATTCAAAAAATAAAATGTTCTCCTCAATCTGTTTAATGTCAGGACATATTAAAAATGCCTTTCCCCTCCTTTCCTATAGCTGCTGCTTGGCAGGCCGTGCGTATCCATTGGGCGATATTCCTGAAGATCTGGTACCTTTGGTTAAAAATCAGGTGAGCAACCTTTCAGAAGGAAACTTTCCCATGTGAGGTTTGTAGAACAAGCTGTGTATGTCTTAGTTCATGGGATTCTGATAGAAAACTATTATCAATCTGATAGCTGCATCCTTGTGATATGAGTAAATATCACAAGATATGAGTAACCACTGTAAATATCAAATAAATTTGTAAAGAATTTAATCTAACAGTTGTTGCAAACTAAACATTTAAACATAATATTTTCCTTTCAACTGTAAATTGGGGTGTGTGACCATAGAGTTCTTAATGGCACTAATTTTCTTTTTTCCTTATTTTTTTACCACCAAGTTACCAAAAATTTGTAGCTGTGTCTTCTTTCTAAACTTGACTATGATGTGTCAAATACAGGAGGATCTTCCCTGTTTTCAAATGCATGTAACACGGGATTGACAGGAGTAGAAAGCATCAAAGAACATTAACTAAATATTCCTTCCTCTGGCTGTTCCTAAAACTTCAGTTTGTGTTGGAGTTTTCCTGCATCAGATATTATATCTCTGGCCCGGGCAGTGTAAAGTTCAGCACAGTTGTTTTCCACGATGAAGGTCCCATTAGATGTGTTTCTGTCAATCTCTGCCCTAGTGTCCTGTCACTGAATCGTCACCTCTGAGGCTTATCCATTCTCAGGTATTCGGGGACACACGTACCTGTCCTCTAGGTGTAATTCCCATGTGCAGGGTGAACGTCTCTGCCCCACTGCTTAAATCCACATCACACATCCACAGATACTTAGTAAATGGGTGCATGAGGTGGAGTGTGCCATGACTGCTGAGTTAGGAAATAGTAGGAACAGTTCAGGGGTAGAAATGTCTCCACTAAGTAGCTCTTGGTTGCAGATTTTGCTGAGGCTTTTGATTTTTATGGTCAGAATTATAGTAGTGTGTGTTCATGCTCATCTCTGCTCATCAAGACATTGTATTTGCTGAAGATAAATTTCCAGCCCTGTGATAATTCCAGGTATTCAGCTGAGGTCAAGAGCTGAATTGTAATCAAGTGCTCCACACTGCATCCTTGTCCCCTTGGCTTGCAGGGTCACCCAGCTACCTGTTTGTGCTGGCTGCTTCTCTGCCACTTAAGTAGCCAGAGCTACTTAATAGGTTCAGGGTGCTGCAACGCACCTCTCCGTAGGCTTATCTCGGGAACCCCTCTTGAGAGCCTCCTTTGGCAGGAAGGAGGTTCTGGGGGTCACAGAACCGGGAAAGGGTTTAACATTAGATGTTTTTTGGTACTTAGAGAGAAAGGAGGATGCTGTCAGTTCTGAACTTAAATCCTGTATCCCAGCATTTGATTTCAGTTGATGTGATTCCAGCTTTTTGTATGGGGAGTTTTGGGTTGGCCTACAGCTTACATTCCTGTTGTCCCTAATCTCTGTGACTATAGCTGGAGCTGAGGTGAATCTGTGATGGCTGTGAGGTCTGTGATTCAGGCGGTCTGACAATTCCTTCCCTTATGTGCTTATTATTGCCTCCTGCCCGCAGCACTGGAGGGAAGAGGCTTTCCCAAAAGACTGTTCCACAATGATCATGTTTAGAGAGACAATTTCCCTTTTCTGATAGTCAGTGCCACTTTGAGACAACTTAAAAGGTAGCCAGTTTCCTCCTCCTCTTGAGAAAAGGCATAAAGCAACCTATGGCTTGATATTTTCTGGTCTTGTGGTGACTCTTAAGATCGGGAGAAATAGCCTTTTCTGTCTGGATTGCCCAAGAGATTGACAGGTTGTTTCAAGGCAACAGGCGCTATTGCATATGCCTTATATATTTGTTCAGGACGGGTGTGAGCACGTTCTTAATGGTTTCATCGTAGGGAGAGAGTACCTAGCTAAAGTCACAGAGAACTTATGCCAAAAGTATGACTAGACACGCAGGTTACATGTCATGAAAGTTGGCTTGGTCACTGCCAAGTAAATCTCCTTTCCTTATTCATCATTGCCATCAGAGCCCTCAAGCTGACTATTTCATTCTCTTTAAGCTGTGTCTGAAGCTTGGCCTAAGGCAAAGCTTAACTCCTTTGGAGTCATCTCTGACAATTTCTTAAAAGAGAGGATGCTCCTGATCATCATTTTTTGCTCATAAAACTCTTTCCTGAGTTTCTGGCCACTTTTACCACAAACATTTTTTTGATGTCTCTAGTGTTTCACTTTAGTTTCAGGGTTTCAATAAGAGGAAGCGCTGTTTTGCACTGTCTCTTTCCAGTACAATGGAGCAGGTGTTTTTTAGTTGTGGGGTGGTTTTTGTGGTTTGGTTTTTTTTGTTTTGTGGGTTTGTTTGGGGTTTTTTTGGCTAATCCAGAGCTTGTAGCTATATGTATGTGGTAGCTCTGGGGTAGTGCAAACCCTTTCCTCGCAGGCTGTGCAAACCAGTCTGCTCCCCTTTGCTGGATGAAGCACTAGGCTGTTGCTCTCTCGCATGGTCCTTATCAAGTTGTCCCCTGCACACACTAGAGCTGGCACAGCCTCAGACTGTGGCTGAAGGTCTGAGGGGATGTGGTAGCCCAACCAGCAAGAGTAGCTCTGGGGAGGAACCATCAACCTCTCCTTTTTATGTCCTCTGATAGTGTTCCTGAGAGTTTTGCTTAAGTAACACCTTTCTATCTGGACACTTGAATCCACTCTAGCTACAGTCTGGGTTTTTTTTTTCTGTTTTCTTAAGTGTGCTGAGCTGGCAGGGGGGCATCAGGTTCAAGGAGGCATTTCCTGCAGATGGCTGGGGGACCGTATTGCCTGTCAGTCCTCTATAGGATCCCAGTGTGTATCTTAACATATACGAGCATTAGCCAGTCTGCGGCAGTCTGCTCTCTTTCTGCTGGTAGCCAGATCTGATGTGAGCATGTTTGAGACAACCCGAGCTGTTGTTACCCTGTTTGTTCCCTGGGAGGGTCTGGACGCCTCTGTCAGTGGTTCAATAAAGGCAGTTGCCTTCTTTTTAAAAGACACGTTCAGATTTCAGGAACTAGAAAGTCAGTGGAGGAAATAGGTGCTATTCAACTCTCTAAGTCAGCCTTTGCAGCGCCAAAAGCTTTGTGCCTCAAAGTGAGGGGGCAGATTGACTGGCTCTTCCCAAGGGAAGTGCTGACAAGGAGAGGAGCTGTGCCCTGGGTAGGGAGGAGTTGCACAGCTTCTGAGGAGAGCTGCCAGGAAGGGGAGGGAGTTACCTAATTTCACACGCTTTGGTCTGCAAGCCTTGATTTTTGCTTGGTCTTAAATTTTGATTGATCTTGGCGAGTCGAAGGAGGGTAATTTTTCTCCTACTAACAAGCACCAGAAAACATCATTCAAGTAAGAACACTGATGGACTCCTCAGGTGCTTTAAAGCTTAGTGCAAAGCAGGTAACGATGCTGCTTTCCCTTGTGCTATCAGCTATCTGAAATCTGTAGGAAATCTGCTGTGTTTGCTTGAATTTTCATTGCAGGTCTTTGAATTTCTCATCCGGCTGCATTCAACTGAGGGATCTGTGGATGAAGAGGTCTACCCTTACGTTCGTACCTTGCTGCACTTTGACACTCGGGAATTCCTTAATGTTCTTGCTCTGGTAAGAGATCGCTGATCTCCAAGGGAAAAACGCAACGCCAGTTCTTCCATCATCTGTGTCGTGGTCTGTAAGATTCCTATTAAAAAGTTCATGCTTTAGCTAAAGCAGTCGTTACTGGCTTGATGCAGGAACAGTTTTGATGTGTGTTCTATAAGATACCAGAGGAGATCATAATAGTCCTTTATGTCCTTAAATATAAATTGATGGATGTGTCATTATACAGTGAAGACTCTGGTAACAGAGGCCATCTTTAAAGCATAGGTAAAACAAGTATAATGTATTAGTAAAGAGTGTTTTAGTACCTACATCTTTCTCCTGCATAAAGAGTCATCTTTCTTCCTTTCCAAGTTTCTTGAATTTCCTCTGTCTGTTTGGACCTGTTCCTTTTATCTGAATATGTCAGAACCATTTTGGTAATTAGGAAAAAGCAAATTGTATCTTGGAACCTGCTGCCTTTTCTGATGCACAGAAAGGACTTAAAGGCATTGTCAGCTTTGTGATATGGCTGCTGCTTTGTGTTTGCTTGTACTGCTGGGGTTGGCAGTGGAGAGCATTCTTCTCAAAGTGTCCATGTTTTGCCTCATGCAGACTTTTGAAGACTTTAAGAATGACAAGCAAGCTGTGGAATATCAACAGAGAATTGTGGACATACTTCTGAAAGTGAGTGTGCCTAAAAATTAACCTCTGCGTTTACATGTGACTGATTATATACAACACAGTGCAGCAAAACTTGTAATTTGGATGAGGTGCTCCTGTCCTGCCCTGGATGACACCTCCGAGAAGGTGGTGGGCTGGAGCGTGGATTCACCTCAGGCGAGGCTGTCGGTTGGATATTCGGAAGTGATGCTTCCTGCACATTAAATATGGTGATACAGCGGTGTCCTTTCCTGCCTGTGATTTCACCTGGGTTGTACTTTGTTGTCGGATTTCTTCTCTCTGCACTGTTCAGTTTATTTTTATCTGCTTCTCATTGATTCTGCTCCCTGATTTCTTCTGAGCAGGAAAGAAGGTCCCAGGAATCCTGTGCTTGGCAGGGTGCCAATGCTCCTGTGATAAAACCCTGCTCTCTGTATCTGTAAATGCTGCGTTTGGGATGTAACATGCCCAGAATGACAGGCCTATCTTTAGTAAATGGGAGAGAAGAGGAATGTCAGAGTTATCAGCCTGGTGCTCTAGAAATCACTTGTCATCTGCAGACCGTGTTCTTAACAATGAATGTTCTCATTAAAAGCTATCGCTGCCAAATGCCGCTTGCTTTCCCCTTCAAAACTGTCAGCGTTAATAATGAGTAATTCCACTTGGAAGCTGTTTATGTATAAACATATCATAAGTAGAGTTTCCCCGTCACTGTCATCATTGATAGATGAGAGCAAGGGCACCAGGGAGTGAAATCATGGCAGCGCTGCTGCAACAGGCTGTGTCAGAGGGGCTGAGATAATGCCACTGCGGGGGAACTTTTGTGAGCCTGGCTGAGTGGGACGTTGCTGTAAGGATGTTAGCCCTGCGCCAGGTTAGACCGTGCTTGTTTGTGTCTTTAGCTGCCGTCAGCAGGAGGTGGCACACTGCAGCTGTGTTCTGGAGCTGCTGTGGGATGTGTTCCTGTGGCACGGCGTAGGCTGGATTGAGCTGTTTACAGCCCTGCTCTGTGCTGCTGGCCACGTAGCAAATGTCCGCCGCAACAGAATTCAACCCTGCTCTCGGAGGGGGAAGAGGAGGGCAATTGTGAGAAGTGCTGCAGGGTTAAATGCATCTGCAGGCAAACGATTTGGTGTTATGAGAACTGTCAGTCCCTTGGTCTGGAATCTGCTCTCATTTTGGATAAAAATAAAATAAATCTTGGAACTTTTAAAGTTATCATTGGCAAAAAAACCCCACTTAGGAAATAGCCGCACTTTTAAAATAGTTTGGTCAACACAGATGTTCTGCTAATGCTGATCTAAACTTTGCCAAATATATCATCTTCTAGAAAGTCCACGTGCTTGGCCTGCAGCCTCTGTAAGGTTGCTCTGTTTCAGAGGTACAGAGTGGAATACCCAGCATTTCATCTTCCTGTGGACTGACAAGGACTCAGTTTGTGAAAAACAAAGCCATGAATAAAACACTCTTACTGTTTTAGTGAGCCACATTTTTAATGCCATTAGCTAATGTCATTCTGACTAGGCTCCTGTATGAAATAGTCTTTTTAAACAGAACATGAAGATTAAAAAAGAATTATAGCATTAACTGATGTTTCAAGCAGAGCTGTACTTAATTTCTTATGTGTCTTACCTGTCTGCCTCCGCCTGTTTAAGATGACCATCAGCATCTCATGGGGATCTGGAACTCTGGGTCACTTTTAAGGAATCAATTGCATCTCCCAAGTTTAGATGGAAGGAGGTTATAAACTGTGAGATGCTCCGTGTCCAGGCTTTGCTAGCACGCTTCTCAGATGCTAGCTGACAGAGTTGTTCAGGTGATGGATTTCCTCCTAGCTAAACCTGCTGCTCTTAGAAGGAGACTCCAAACAGGGACATTTCACTTTCCCTTAGTGTTTGGGATTTTTTTAGAAGCGTGAGATACCAAGTCAGGACACATCAGGTTTGTTTTTTATATGCAGACAGGTGACAATGACTTCTCAGGTTTCAAATCCCTTTTGTAATGACTCTTAGATAGTCTATTTTTCTGTAATTTCAAGTCAGCGCAGCCACAAGTTTCTCAAAATATTCATAGACTAACAGCTAATTTAATGTGAGAAAAGAAACTTTTCCCCAAACCTACAGTTGTTTCTTAGTCATTTGATCGCTGCTTCTGCGTACCACAGTTGAAGTGGTGAGTGCCTGATGCTTGAAGTCAAATGCATTTTTTTTCCTCCTATAATTATTAATTTTATATTTTTTTTCCTTATGTGACAACATTTCTCTGCTCAGAAGCTCTGTTACATGTCCGGTGATCAGCACAGACTACAGAGGTGGAGATAAATGTGGGTTTGGAGCCCTTTGACACCCAAAAATCAGGGACATGCAAGAATATGTTCCTTGAGTGTATGGCAGAGAGGTTGAGCCTCTTCAGCTTTGGGACAGAGGTGATTTAGCAAGGACACGTCCACTGTCTGTGTCTTCAGGTGACACAGTTACATCCTTGGAAGGTGGCTTATCTTTTGACCTTCAGGATGGACTAGCACCAGGAGATCGTGTAGGTGTCTGGGTAGGGGATGACATGATGGCTGTGCAGGGATTTCTTGTTGCAGTGATTGCTTTCCCAAAGGCAGCTGCAGAATCAATCACTTGTGTGTTTATTTATCCCTTTTCTTTCTAATACTTCTCAGGTCATGGTAGAGAATTCCGACTTCACCCCGTCGCAGGTTGGCTGTCTCTTTACCTTCCTTGCCCGTCAGCTCGCCAAGCCCAACAACACGTTGTTTGTGAACAGGACGCTTTTTGACCAGGCAAGTATACCTTTGTGAGGGGCAGAAAAAGTTCCAAACGGGGTGCAGCACCGCAGAGAGTGTGGCTAGTGCTGTGGACTGAAGCAATTCTGGAAGGACAGGTGCGTTATAAAACAGGTAGCATCTGGCTGGGACTTCGCTGTGGTTTCAAAGAAGCAGAGTAGGAGAGACCACAGAAGCACAGTAAGCTCTGTATTTCAGCTTGCCTGCTGGAATTGTAAGAGAAATAGGGTCAGGTCCTAGGAGATGGCACAGCTTCTGCTTCTCTCCATGGAATAGGCAGATTCCTGTGGTCACTAGTGTGTCAGGAGAAGGAAAGCAAAGGCCCATAAGGGCAGGAACCAAGCTGTTTATCTTGAAGCCCTAGTGAGCATTTTGGTGGCTCTGTTGTCAACTGTTATGCGTATGAAGATGCCAAGACAGGGAGATAAAGGATGCCAACTAAAAAGACACTTATAGAGCTTGTATACGTAGCTGGTAACTTCTAGTTTGCATGGCCATCATCCTCTGCTGTTTGAAATAAGCTGATATGCACCAATGCATGCCTAAAGCTCCTATGGGTTAAGTTTATATCCCAGTTTAAGTCCCAGAAATTCCTGGGACTGCGGAGGCGGCTTTAATGGCTACAGCAGTTGCACTTTGATGCTAATATGGGTATATGAACGCTAATAAAAAGTGGGTTAGAAAATATATGTCCTTTGTCATAATTTAAGACCAAAGAAGCCTGTGGAGGCTAAATGGATTTGGATTAAACACTGTAATTACAGATACATTAAATTTTATGAATTACATGATTTCCTGTTTTTCCGGGAGCAAAGTTGAAAGGGTCAGCATAGTGGTTCCAGCTGTTTGGCATGTGGCCCAAGGCAGTGTCATGGGATCCCTTGAGTTCTTCTATATTCCCTGGGTTCCCCAAAGCTTGGTTCTAGATCCTGGTGCAGAGTTATGGGTTTCCCTCCCCGGAGTCTTTCAGCGGTTCCTGGTTACTCCAGTATTCTCAATTGTCCTTAGAGTACCTCGCAGATGAATAGTTCATTCAGATAGCACTCTTGTGTTCTGATTTGCTGTTGCCATTAGTGGTACTCACGATCTTCTTCTTAGGTTTATGCTAACAGCTATGCTTACTACACCTAGCTCATGCTAACCTCTACATCCTTGCCCAGGTCCTTGAATTTCTGTGCAGTCCAGATGATGACTCCCGCCATTCGGAGAGGCAACAGGTAATGGCCTCCAGGGAACATTTCTTTAAGGACCAGGTACGACCAGACTGCAGAGCAAAGTTCAGCCTCGTTGGGAACATTTGCTGGCTGAAGGTCGTATGCCAAAGTAGTCACTTAGCATAGGAACGGTGGCCAGTGTGGAAGAATTGGGCAGTGCTGTACACAGCAGGAGTGAAGGAGGATCCTACCCCAGCATTGCCCGGAGGAGAGGTTTGAGAGCAGTAAGAACAGAGGCAGGAAAAGTCCTGGATAAGTGCATGACCTTCATAATTAATGGACAATCAATTAAAAAAAAAATAATCTGTAAAATAAGCCTTGTGTTAATACGAAGTTTAATGGACTGGGAGCAGTGTACTTCTGAATGGCACTGGTTGTCCAGCTACTACTGCAATATGAATAACTGGTCTTCAATGTCTGCAGGTCCTCTTAGAATTGCTCCAGGCAGGAGGGATAGTACAGTTTGAAGAGACCCGTCTTATCCAAATGGCAGAAAAAGCAGAATTGTAAGTTGCTGTGTACAGTGTATAAATACTGTCTTTAAATCGCCTCCGAAGCTTTTTTCCCTCCACATTTCTTGTTCCTACTTTGCAGCTGTTTGTGATTATTTTCCCTGTGCATTCACATATGCTTCGTTTAATATGTTCATGTTTAGCCATAGTCTATCTTTTCTCTACTGAGTGTTCTTACAGAAAGCATTGTTAAAATAAGAGGGGGTGGAGCTGTGGGAACCCTTCAGCATGAAACCCTGTGGGGCTTGATGAGTTTTGGCACTTCCTAGCCTCAAGCCCAGGCTTTGTTCAAAGGTATAGTTGTATATTTGAATGCTCTACCACTGACAGATGGAGATGACTTGTAGGGGTGAGACCCACAGGTGGATTTAAAAGCACGAAGGGGTCTGGAGCCACCCCCATGGTACTCATTATAGAATTGAGTAGGAGAGACAAACGCAGGCTAAAAATTTCCACCATCTCCTTTAGATGCTTTACAGAGAGTCTGTAATGCCTGCACAGAGCCAGCCAGAGAGAGGGCATCTTCACCCAAGTCTTGAATGTCGATGGTTCTCTGAATTAAGGCACTGTACTACAAAGGGATAGAAGTGCCATGGTGGGGTATGCCGTGCCTGTTTTCCTGTGTGTCCTAGAAGGAGTTACTCAACCAAATTTTTCAGACTCAAGAAATGCTTTTTTTTTTTCTCCTTGCTTCAGAGTTTGACTGCGAGATCCACCAGCTCAGCCACTTCCATCAGAGCTAAAAGGCCTATAGTGTAATGTTATTTAGCAGGCTTTTCATTTGTTTTGCCTCAGTTGTGTCTGTTTTTATCAAAATATTTAAGATGTTTATTAAAATCTGAAGGTAGGAAGCTGTGTCATAACACATCATTGAGGCTCGTTCAGTGTAGCTCTTCAAATGAGTATTGCGGATTAGCCTTTTTAGACCTGAGTGTGTTATGGCAATAAGGAAGATGATCTATGAACAGCACAACCTGTGAAACCTGATTTCTTTAAGGATTTTTGTCCTCTGTCCCTTGCCTCTCACCTTAGAAACTCTGTTTTTCTCTGTTCTGTATGATAACGTCCCCAAAAGAGGGAGGTTGATAGGCTGATTGGCCTGCAGCTGATAACGAATGGCATATGTAAACTGGAGCCACCCAGCTTGCGGGCTTAAAACTTTAATGTAGGATACTTCCAAACACTTTTTGTAAAACGTGCTGTATCTTCTTCTGAGTGCCACCAAGCTGTGCTGGATCTGAGCTACCTACCTCGATTCTGCTGACTCAGCTGAGTGTGTTTTTTCTAACGTGGGAAGTCTTTTTCATTTTAGCTACCAGATTTGTGAGTTCATGTACGAACGAGAGCTTCGCTATGACAAAATAATCAGCTGTTACCTGCGCGATCCCGTGAGAAAGGTGAGTAAATCTCGTGCTTCTGGCCTGTCTTCTTCATAGCAGTGCTGCCTGGCCACAGTGTGAATGGGCACAACAGCCTTGCTCTTCTGTTGTACTTCTCTGTCTTAAAAAGTTATCTTCCTTTACAGTTGAGTTTTCTTACTTCTAGTCAAGGCTTTTTTGTGTTTGTGTGTGTGTTGGAGAGAAGTTAATTTTTTTTTTAAAAAAGCTTCAGTTTTTCCTTTCTTTTTAAATTTAAACAATGCTAACACATAAAACCTGAGTGCAAGGTGGGATTTATTGGAAATGTTGCTAACAGCAATATTTCTTTCTTTCTGCCATTAGTCTCCCCTTTTCTCCCCCTGGACAGAGTCTCTCTGCCTTTACTATCTCTTTGCAATTACCTTCTGCATGTGTATAAGTTGCATATCTGCTACAGTTTTTGAGGTATTCTGTTCCATACCACTAACAGAAGTTGGGAGGAGTGTCTGGCAAATTTGATCTCGCCAGTCTCACCAATTTGATCTCCTTATGAAACCATTATGCTGAAAGTTGTGTGGGTGAAGGAGTCAGCAGAGATAGGTTGTGATAGTGAGACGGTCAAAAAATATGGTACAGAAGAGCATCTCGGCTGAGGAGAGTGCAGGAGAACCTGGGGGGGGAGGCTAATGTCAAAGAGGAATTTAGGAATATGCTGGGAAAACTGCCCTGCCCTCTGGTAGAGCGTTCTTTTCCCTCTCTGTGCTCTTAGCTAGAGCAATCTCCTGTCTGTCCTTTTTCCCTCTGAGCAAGAGGGGGACGTTTCTAATAGTGGAAGAACAATTCTTTGACCTCAGTGCTTAACACATTTAGCATCAATTCTGTTCCTCTTGGCTTTTCTTTCCCTGGCAGGTCTTCAGGAACTATTTAGGGACATACAATCTCGCCTGCAGATAACTTATCCTGACTTTTTAAGAGAGGACTAGCCCTGAGGTCATCCTAAGACTGTTTGAAATGCTCTCCCTTACCAAAATCTAATGCTGTTAGCGGCACTGCGGAACATACTATACCATTTATGGGTTTATGCCTTACAGGAAGAAGTTTTCAACTATATTCACAACATCCTGTCCATGCCTGGCTACAGTGCTGAAGAAAAGCAGTTGGTGTGGCAGAAAGCTTTGGAGCATGTAGAGGTACAGTGTATCCTAAACCCATGGTACCTCAGCTACTGCTAACTCCCGTTGGATCTGCCTAGTGCTGTTCTGTAAGCAGAAATGTCACAATTTTGAATCACAACTGTTTAGGAAGCTGAATTTAAGGTTCAGTAGTCTCATACGTTAATGTAGGTACATCTCTCAGATTCAGGCTGGCCTCCTTGGTTTCCTGGTTTCAAGTTTGCTCTCTGGATAACCTTATCACGGGAGGATGGCTGGTGTGAGGGCTGTGTAGCAGGGAAGGGAACCATTAGCAAGTCTTTCACCTCCTGAGCATGCAGCAGCAGCAAGGTCAGGACATTGACGTCACCGTTCTCCCAGTCTGTGGTATCAGATTCTTTGTCCTACAGTGGTAACAGCATTCAGCCTTGGTACCCTGGCACTTCCAACCCGTGGGAAGATGGGGTCGTGACCTCTACTGTGAGAGACAGGCTGTTCCTAGACTCTTCTAGCTAGTAATTTTTCCCATCTCTTCAATCTCTCTTTGCTTCAGAGGATGGAGATGTGTCTGAAATAATTGTCCAGTCAGTAGACATGGAGAATCCATAATATTTCTAGTTCCTACAAGGCGGTGTCAGTCCCCCTCCAGGGTGATCTGGAGATAAGCCAGGAAAATAACTCTGTCTATAAAACAGCCATGCACTTGCCCAGACTACTTGGCAGAAAATAGCCACAGAAATCCGTGTCCTGTGAGGTGGACAAAAAAGTACCAGATACATTCAAAAGATAGAGAATCCTTTTAGTCTCTACCAGCATCCACAAGTAGTGCGTGACTAATGAGAAAATGGACCAAGAGGGGAAAATTATTTGAAAGACAATAAACAGAGAAATTCTGTGTATCCAGCTGTATGTCATTGTCCTGGTTTCAGCTGAGATGGAATTAATTTTCTTCTTAGCAGCTAGTACAGTACCCTCATGTTCTGGGTTGTGTAAACTTCTATGATATAAAGCCTTTTAGATCAAGGTTGACAGGATGCAAACCTACAGGCATCTTCAAGAATTTTTTCCTTTTATTACAGTAAAGAGATCATTCAGGGTTTTTTTTTTTTGAAGTCTGGACAGGTATATTGGTTACAGTTAAAAGTTACAGGAAACCTCAGGTTTGGTTCAGTTCAAGCCAGTTAAACACTATTTCCATTTGACTGAGAAATTCCCTAGGGTCAATCGAGGGCTTTGTTTCCTCTCTACTACTGGCTCCTAGTTGGCACTAGCTGGTCTTGGCAGGGCTAAAAGGCAGTTGTCAGAAAACCTGATGGAATAATTTCCTTGCGTTAGGACTGAGATGTGGTCTCTTTGGTGTGAAGAGTTTTGCATTCTTATAAGACCTGTTGTGTAGTAAAATCACTTTCAAAAATGCCAAACTACCCTTCCTTCTGATTGTTTTTCAAAATCACCTTTTGTGCGATGGTATTCATTATTTTACAGCTTTCATCTCAGTAAAGATGCAGTTACAATATGAATGAACTCAGTGATACCGCATAATTATATTGCCTATGAAATGAAAAGTAATTATTTTTGTTGTGTTTCCCTCTTCGAAGGAGTTGCTGTTGCTGAGCCCGTGTAAAGCAGCCGACTTGGTAGCCATTCACTTCAGTGAGCAGATTGAGAGCATCATTACAAACCTTCAGGTAAGGTGTCAAACTTCACTGGTGGTGGTGCTTCTTTACAGTGGGGTTGCCGTTCTTGTAAGAAATGATTGCTAAGAGTAATGGTAAGTCGTCACTCTCATAAATGGACGAAAAATAGTTTGATGGTTACTCAGCTGCAAGAATTGCTACGTTTTAATTATTTGGCCTGTTTGTAGAGTTCTGGCCATAAAAATGTATGATCTCTGAGGTGCTGATTGCATCACTTGGTAATGCTGGCATGGTTTAACCCCAGCCGGCATTTAAGCACCACACAGCTGCTCACTCACTCCTCCCTCCCTGCTGGTGGGATGGGGAGGAGAATGGAAAACAAAAGAAACTCATGAGTTGAGACAGAGTTTAATAGAACAGCAAAGGAAGAGAAAATAATAATAATAATGATAAAAGAATATATAAAACAAGCGATGCACAATGCAACTGCTCACCACCCGTTGACTGATGCCCATCCCTGAGTGCAGTGATCATGCCCTGGCCAGCTTCTCCCACGTTTATATACAGAACATGATGTTATATGGTATGGAATATCCCTTTGGCCAGTCTGGGTCAGCTGTCCCAGCTGTGTCCCCTCCCAACTTCTTGTGTACCTGAGTCTACTCGCTGGTGGGGTGGGGTGAGAAGCAAAAAAGGCCTTGACTCGGTAAACGTTGCTTAGCAACAGCCAAAACATCAGTGTGTTATCAACACCATTCTCATCCCAAATCCAAAATGCGGCACTATGCCTGCTACTAGGAAGAAAATTAACTCTCTCCCAGCCAAAACCAGGACAAGGCAGTTTTCGGTCTGGAGCTCAGTGTGGCTTGCACTCGGAGATCAGGCAGAGCTGCTGTCAGCAAACACATCCTCTGAGTATTTACACAAGAAAAACGTCTATACCAACTTCTTCAGCAGGCACTAGCCATCAACAGTATTTTCTTCAATGGATGTACTTCAAGAATCACTGGTTTATAGCACATTATTTAAAATAGTAATACTCTGTCGTCTCCTGTTGTATAGGACCAGTTTTTACTCTTCCAGTTTCTGAGGAGTCTCCTGGATCCAAGGTATGTAAGAAAATTTGACCATTTGCAAACTACAGCTTGAAAACGTGGGTCAAAATAAATTCCTTTGAAACCGTGTATCAATACACAGCCTACAGCCAAGTTTAGGGCTTGGAAAAGGTGACTTTCTCTTCAAAATGCACAAAGTGGAGAAGGATGACACAGAAATTAGTGTTCTGGGGACTAGCCTTTAGCAGAGCCCGTGCCAGCTTCCTAACTGGGAAGTGGTGTGGGTTCCTGTATGTGCAACGTGACGCCTCCCCCACGCTGGCTTCTTTGAGAAGGCTGTGAAATGGTCACCCTGTGACTGAAACTGCCATTTCTCTTCTCAGAAACGGCAGTTTCTGTTCTCAACCCACCCATCGATTACTTGACCGAGATGCCCAAGTTTAACATAAATAGAAAAGCATTTTGGTGTATTGGCATTTTTCATTTCTGTCTTATTTCAGAATTGCTGCCGTATCTCACTGCAAACTTCTCTTTAACCACTTGCTTGCTCCATCTGCTCCCGTTCTTTCGGTATTTCGGCACTGAGTGTTCTCTTTCTGTTGAATCAGTTTCAAGTGCTACAAGACCTTGATTTTATTTATTTATTTTGTAAGACATTTATATATGCACAGCTCCAACTGCCTTCCAGCAATTGTTAATGCAATTTAAGGCAAGATCTTGTTTTGTCAATTAGCTACAAATTAATTGTGCTTGAGGAGGAGGAGGAGGAGAAGGTGGTAATATCTGAATTTAAGTGTCAATGTTTCAGTTCTTATTGAAGTGGAATAAAAAGCATGCTTTGGAAGTTAGATCCTGGAATTAATTGCTTTTTGGATTTTATTAGGATGTAAATTAAAAATAATAATTAAAAAAAGACAGACATGTTTTGTGATCTCCTGAGTTTTACAACCTTGTTTGTATGGAAGGTGTGAACTTCCACACCTATTTTGTGTCTTAGAAGTCAGCATAAAATCAGCACTTCACCAAGAAAATATCTTGGTTGGATTCTACAGGAGATTATTTAGTTAATAAATTATTTTTTTTAATTGAAAAGTTAAGCAGAAATGGTACCCAGCTGGATGTTAAGTAGGACTTTGTTTATGCTATGATATCACTTGCAGCAAGTGAGACCCAATGAAGGTAGTAATTAACCTGGATTTTAATCTTACGCACAGAGTGGCTTCCATAATCTCTGAGTAATAAACATATCTAATTTAGCTCTACCATAATTAGAGCTAACTACAGCCATTTCTCCTGTATTTATCTTCTAAGCAAAAGCAACACATGATGTGTTCAAACCAGCAACAGGAAGCCCCTTTCTGTATCTGACCTTTCAGAAAGTTTATGAACAGTTCCTTCTCCCTCTGTGTTCCAAGTCCACAAACTCTCCCCACTGCAGTAAGATGTTCAGCATCCCAAGTAATGGAGATAAACCGTGTACTGACTGGATTGTTGTTGCCAGAATACTCAATAAGTAAAAGAACAGTGGGACAGTTATGTAGAAAAATAAAATACTAAATATTTTGGATTCACATTTGGCAGTGACCATAAAGCAGAAGGTCTGCAAGGCCAAGGTTTAGCCTTGATGATGTCAGTAAGAAGTGTTCTGTAGAGATCCTAGGTTGCTGGAGGGGCTTTTTTTTTCCTTTTTTTAATAAAACTCCAGGTCCTGTGGTCTGTTTTCAGTGCCATGAGGTTGTCTGCTTCGAAGACCTGTTGAAATGAGGTGAACTGTATCCTGAGGGAGGTAGGAAGGAGGGAGAAATCTTGCTATGCAAGACCTAATCTGCAGATATACCTGTACTCCGTAGTATATCTATACATAAAATAGCAATTATGTTCTTCTGAAAACATCTCTTTTCAGTCAATCTAAATGTTCATATGCTTTTTTGAGCAAAATTCTTATTCAAATAAAGATTCTTAGAGCAGTAAATGAGCTTTTAATGTCTTGAATACGAATGATTGCTTGATCATATGAGGACAAGACTTATCATGCTAGTATAACTATCCTAGTTGGTGGAATTGCATTAGGGATTAATTTGGCCCATTTAATTTAGCTAGAGATTTATTTTAAAGGAGGTGGAAGGGGGAAGGGAGGAAACAGGGTTAACAGATATTGCCTGGGGAAATTAAAACCAAATGTCCGTATGTTTGTATCCTCTAAGCAGCCACAGAAAACGGAGAATGGAGTGTATATTGCTCAGCTCATTAATCACAACCTTTGCTGCATTTCCGTTTTAAACTCTTTACGTTTTTTTCCTCTAAAAAACCCAACGCAGTGAAGCATGTCTGTTCACAGTATGTGTCTCTGTATTATACCAACAATGTTAATTTATTTAGCAATACAGTGTTCTGGGTCTATAAAGATATTAACAGATACCTAAACTTTTAGGTTCTGTTACAATGGCTCCTCTCACTAGCTATTGGTGCCGCTCACAAGGCTCACTTGTGCCAGGTTTTGTGAGAAACCAGTGGTTATCTCTTCCTTTTAGGAAAGAGCTTGTGGCGTATGACAGGGGAGATGTTTCGCCTGGTTATTTTGAAGGTGAATGTAATCACGTTGAGCTGAGCTGGACCTGTGAGTCTCCAGACTGTTGCTTAGCTTTTAACATTATCAAAATACAGCTTTCTTTCCATTCTCTCTGCATTTCTTAAGTGGAAATGGATAAGGAAATGGTCAGCTTGCTCATGAAGTCATGAACACTCGGTGCCAGAGTTATTTCCAGACTAGAATTTGTTCTTGTACTAAAAATGTACGACTTGCCATTTTTCCCATTTTCATAGACGGAGCTCACTTTAGATAGAAAGTGCTTCTTTATTGTAGTCTAGTCGCAAAAAGAGTAGAACGCTTGCTGCCTTACAGGCATTGGGGGAGTTTAGAGGCATGTGTTGTGGGAGGAGTGGATGGTGAACACAGGAGGCCAGAATTTAGGGTTCTTGTTTGGTCCTTCCAAAGCCCATTCTTTATTTGATGTCAGAACACAATAGTTTGCATACCAATTTTTTATACAGCTGTGTCCATGCGCAGTACCTGCGTCAGGCTTTCATTTCTGGGCAAATATCATCTATAATCAAGTGACTGACGTTGTAATCACAGTAAGCTCCTTTTGGCTTGCTAGGGGCATAGTGTTCTCCTGGCCTTTCTTGGATGATAATAATCCTGTTAGTGCTCATAGCTCCCAGGAAATAGAGGATCATATTGTGTATCAGACCTTTTCCATCCCATGGCTGTAGGGTTTGCACATCAACACATCTTCTGATTAGGAATTTCTGTTCAGAAAGGTAACAAAACTAAATACATACCTTGATCTGTTTTCTTTCCTAGCAGGAGCTTCAGGACAGGTTTGAGCCCTGTTTCCTAAACAGGATAAATGTCTGCTGTTTCTCTGCATGACGCATCAATCCTAGAACTGCCACATGAAGTTTAACCTTGGTTGGTGGTGGTGAAATGTTGTTCATTCTGAAGGGTTGCAGGTGCTATATCTATCTCTAGGAAAGTATCATCCCTTCCATCTGAACTCTTTGAAATCTCTTGCTTTGTGTTGCTCTTCTTAAAAAGAAGATAGGAGAAAACAGTCAGGACACAGGGACAGTCATGGGCACTGCACGCAATTCTGTTCTCTGTTTTGTTTCCCCCACATTAGGAGTTTACTTAATAATAAGCCAAGGGATTAGAAAACGGGCACTGCATGAACCAATGCAGTGCCAGCAGCTGCTGCTGGAAAGGAATTGGAGAAATCCTTTTTTACAGGGACATCTTTATTAAATGAGTTGAATTGTACTCTGAGCTTCACCAGCAGAAATGACCTCAGCTAGAATCAGAAGGAAGGTCCTAGTTTGGCCCCTGAATGGCTCAGGCCAGGCAGCATCATCCACAGCCCTAACCAGAAGAGAGGATTGTCAGGTCTGCACTGTCAACAAAGGTCGAAAAAGAATTTCAGGAGCAATAAGCAAAAACCAACAAAATATCTCTTCAAACACATACAGAGAAGGTCTATAGGACAAATAGATAATAGACATCTAAAAAGACCACTTGGAGGCCATAAGGTTTCATTGAAGACATTAGGTGAGTTCTTTGTCCCTCTTTCCCATAGAATTGCTGAAGAGATGTCTGCAATGGAATCTTTCTTCACAGGGGTCTTTGATAGTCGAATTTATACCGAGGCATCAGTAGAATATGTTG
Organism: Balearica regulorum gibbericeps; assembly: GCF_011004875.1. Lineage (NCBI taxonomy): Eukaryota > Metazoa > Chordata > Aves > Gruiformes > Gruidae > Balearica > Balearica regulorum. The sequence continues at coordinate 2,408,396 of NC_046192.1, read as the reverse complement.
TGGAACAAATGAAATGCCTACTAACAGACCTTCAGCACCAGTAACTACTAGAAACAGGATAATTTTTCTTTTAAAACCAGGGTTTTTTTACTTCTGTGTTAAGGATAAAAGCACACAACCGAGTAAGAAACTCTTCTTGCCAGCCAAACTTCCGGGCTCGAATTTGACTTGAGCGTCCTGTGCCTTTTTTATTCCAGAGAAGGCATTAACCAAGACCTGATACACTTACCGCCCTGCATCACTGAGCAGTTCATTGAGCTGCTGTGTCAGTACAGCCCAGACCAGGTTTTGGAGACACTTAAAGTTCTGGAATACTGCAGACTGGAAGAAACCATCCAGGTAGGAAAGATATATGTATAAGGACAGGGGCTAGGGGGAGCATCCAAATCGTCTCCTACCTCTTTAAAGTACTGTAAAAGTATTTTAGCCTAGGTTGTGGATTCTAATCCATTTCTAACACTGTTTGTCCCCTCGAGCTGCTCAACTGCTCTCCTGCAGCGTGGTTAGCTATATTTAATATATTGATTCTGAGTTTAGTCTCAGGGACAATAAGAAAAAGGCTGTTGGTGTTCTGAAGCTACTGAGTAACTGCAGAATAGAGACTGGCTGTGTTAACGGTGATGAATATATTGAAGGTATATGAAATCATGGCCTGGGGGTTTTGGAAAGCAATGCTGCCAAAATTTGACTAGTGACTGTTTCTTCTGAAAATTTTAACAATAATTTGTCCTTGATCTTGATTTATAGGCTTTCTTATTTTCTTTTTTTAAGCTGGTGGTGGCAATAGTGCAGGTTGAAAAATAAATGCAGCGTAGCCGGTGGGGGGAGGAAGCAGGAGTGCTGCTCAGACTGGGTAATGTGCCTGTGAACACATGGAGACGCAATCCTTTCTGACCATCTGGTCGTCATTGTCTTGTGGAGTAAACAAACACTGGCAGATTTCTTAAGATAGACATTTACCTTTTTTTTTTTTCCCCCCCCTTTTAACTCAGATAACCCAGAAACATCAGCTCCATGAAGCTTCTTCATATTTACTGGAGAAGAAAGGAGATATCCATGGTGCCTTTTTGGTTATGCTTGAGGTACAGTACACTGAAATCCCGCATGTGGCATTTTTGCCATGCCAGGATGTCGTGTCGCGTCATGCCATGCCATCAGCATGATGGCCTGGATTCAGGTTTGATATTGTCATTGCTTCTCAATTTGTTTCCCACTGGAAATCATGGAAGCGGTTACCTTCTGTCACATAACAATATGTTGAGTTGTCTGCAGACTCAGCAGATCAGCGTGTTTTTCTGGCATGTCTTTAAACATCTAGTAGATAATAGATGCTGAAATTTTTCTTAATCAAAAATCACCTTTCAGCTCCTGTTTTCCTTTCCTTGTTTGGAAAGACATTCATGCTATGTTAGTTATACTGGGGAAGAAAATGAGGGTGAGCCTTGGTAACCAGACCTTTTAAAAACACTTCTGTCGAGATTCTGTGAGTTTACTGTTCCGAGTTCTTTCTCATTTCAGCGATTGCAGAGCAAGTTGCTGATGCTTACACAAGATGATGAAAGTAAGAGTTATCAAGTTAGATTCCATTTCCTATTAAAAAGAGACAAACACAAAAATGTAAAGTGCATATGTCTGACACCTGGCATAATGAGATCCTCTTTTGGGTTTCTAGGTATTGTGGTGACGTGTTTAAAATTTATATTCACATGGCTGTGGTAGTTACTCTGATGCTTCCTTACTCTGTTATTCTGATCTCTGGCAAGATCAGTGTAAACAAAATGCGATGGATTTTCATGTGTGTGGGCATCTGCCCTGGTAGCTCTCTCCATTGTGACTGGTGCTCTTAGCGCCTTACCATATTTGTTACCTAATTGTATCCTAAACCACAGCTAAGATCTTCCTTATTCAATTACATGAAATGTTTTATATGCCCAGTTTATTGCACTGTCAGTAAAAGTGCCAAAAACCAGGACCTGTTTTTATAATTTAGTTGCTTGCTGTAGTGAACAGATTTTAGAACAGCAGCATTATTTTATTTTGCAGAATGATTGGGAGTTCACATATCTAATGGTTTTTATAATTGCAATTTGTGTTTTTCACCAAAAAACCTAGACTCAGCTGAACTCCCCTTGCTAGAAAACGTTGAAGATACTTTAATGAAGACAATTGCCCTTTGCCGGAGGAATTCACACAATTTAGACCAGCAACAGCGAGAGGTAAGGTAATAAAAAAAACCTGTTGCTAAAATCAACAGAGGCCTCTGCATCTCCTGAAACTTTCTCTTCAGACGCTGCTTCCTTTCCCTGTCTATTGAACACTGATATGTCTCAAGCAGTCATTGTTTTCCTCTGCCTTGTGGTATTCTTGCAGTGGTTCAGGTTTCAGACACACACGAGAGAAATCCTCACTTGTCAGGGTGAAGCACAAAATAAAGTGCATAGCAGCAGCAGAGAAGCAGGTGAGACAACAACCTTCTCCCCATTTTTAGCTCTGGTTAAAATTTGGTTTGAATCTCATTCAGACACTAAAGAAGGCATAGTAAGGTTTGCGCCAACTTGATGGTTGCACAAAGGTGATGCTGCTCTTGCTGTGGCTGCAGAATATTGCTGTTCTGAACATGCTCACAAATCCTGAATTGAATGTCAGCCTGGTCTTTGAGGGGTGGAGACAATACAGCTTGCTTGAGCTCTTGCAGAGAGAACTGGGTTTGCCAGTCTCCTTGTACTGAGGTTGCGTTTCCATTTTGCCAACATCAGTGACGTAGAACGCATCTCCTAAGATTATGCCCAACGTCTTATGTAAGTGAACTCAAAACTGAGAACGTTGTTCCCGTGTCTGACAATGTGGCATGTCTGGAAGTCGAGAATTCCGTAATTTCTTCCAAACACTGTCCTATGTATGAGGTGACCTGCTCAGTTTCTTCTCTTAAATGATTTTATTGCGCAACAGATAGTTGCTGTGTTTTATTGAAGAGGTGTCTGTGTGCACATCCTGTGTGCTTATGGCCTGCCCGCCCAATTGGATAGATTTGGGTTAGTGTTTGCTCTCACTCTGGGTCCTGTTCACCTGCTGGAATTGCTTTGTCGGTGCCCAAGTAAGATGTTACTCTGGTCACCAAACGAAGGACCAGCTTCCTCAGGACAATATTATGTGAATTTAGTTGGAATCTGTTTACTCTGCTACCCATTACATAAACAGTCTCTACACCAGAGAGTTTCCTTCTCACGTGGAGAAGTAGTTGGGGACTGAATGAAGTAAAAGTAGATTGTTGTCACAATTCCAGTCAAGAAACAGGTGAGAATGGAGGAGGAGACAAGGGTCTTCTGTGCTTAGACCCCAATCAAATAGTATCTTGGTCTAAGATATGAGCAGTCCAGACTGGAAGTGGATTTCTAAGCGCTTTGCTCTGAGGTTATTTTAACATGTTTCAGTTCTGTTCCATTGCAGTCGTGAGAAATGTAGTTCTGTTCTTCAGAATGTGGAAGTGAGCTTTTGGAAATGGACTCTGACATTGGTCACAGCTCATTTTTAGTACTGCCGTATTCTTACGGGTTTTTTTTCCTTGTATTTGATTATTTCAGGCCCTCTGGTTTCCCCTGCTGGAGGCTATGATGTCCCCCCAGAAATTATCTGGTTCTTCACAGTGTCGATACTCCAAATGTAAGTATTTTGGCTTTTGTGACCCCAAATATTTATCGTAATCTGTGTGTTGTCTCTCCTCCTCTGCTGAATGAATAGAAGAAAAGCAGTTGTGTTACTCAACCCCTGAATTTTCTGCTCCTGCAGTAGATCTGAACTGCAGTGACTGTAGGACTGAGCTCGGCTTGGGTGTTTGGCAGGCTGCAGCTCTCAGCCAGATAGTTGGGTTTTTTTAGTCCTGAGTGGAAGAGGGACCCTACCAAAGCCTCCGTTTGTAAGTTAGTTCCATTGAGGATGGTCTCTTTGAAAAAGCCAGGGTGCACAGCATGTACAAAGAATTCCCATGTTGTAAGTAGGTTGCTGTCTGCACTTTGGGAACTTCTGATGTAATGCACAGTCATCTTCCATGCCTAGCCTTTTTGTACGCTTATCCCTGCACCTGTCTATTGTATATAAAACCAGTAGAACTTGAATACACCAGCTACATTCTTTACTCCGGTTCCAGTGCCCTGAATCTGTTGCAGGTGTCAGCAGCACATCCTGAAAACTTAAGACACTCAAGCTTGAGGCTTAGGACTAGCTAAAAAAGGGTTTAGACAATGTGGTCTTGGACCAAAACACATTATTCTGTCCCATTCCAGCCCTGTGCTCCACAGTGATTACAGTTGTGCATGGTTCAGGATCACAGCGTATTACAAGTGTGGTGGTTATCATGCTGCCCATACTCCCTCTGTTTCCTTACAGTGACCATTAGCTATATCTGGACTCCTGGGGATAGTCTTGCAGAGATCAATAACCCAAAAATAAAAATCACCCCTCTTCCCTCAACTCATCTTTTCCTCTAAGTTCAGAATATCCTCTAGATTATCCATTTTTGGGAGCCAATGCTTGCAGAAAAGTTATCATCTGAAGTGATACCAGAAATGATGAGAGGATAATAAAACTGGATCCTGCATAACTCTCTTGTTTTCATTCCTAATGTGCATACTTCCCAAAAACTGCTCTAACTAGCTAATTATCCCCACAAAGAACCTGAATTGCTGGGTCCATGCATATCTCCATACTTTGGGGAATTGGGGATCGAGGAACAAGCTTCATGCAAAAGTTAATACTAGGAAGTTTTAGAGTCTGTGGGACTCTAACATGGACAAGGCATCCAAATTGTTTTTCGGTAGCAGTAGGAAAAGTGAACGACAGTGCTGCAAAGTAAGTCTCAATGTGAACGTTTACTGTAGGTCGGGTGTGGGAGAGGCATCATCATAGCGAAAACTTTAAAATATACTTTCTGATACAAAAAGCTGCGTGTGCTTAGTGCAAAACATGCAGAAGAAAAAAATATCAAAACTGTTTTCAAACTAGAAAACATGAGCTGGAATAAAACTCTTAATCTGGAAGATCAATCTCTCTTTACTCCTTCAATCCTAACTAACGAACTGATGGTGGCTTTTATGTTTGATGTTTCAGCTTTGAAGAGTTTGACAATGCAGGTGCTGAACAACATGGCTGCATTTATTGCTCTTCCTTCAATCCTGCAGAGAATTCTACAGGTGAGTTTCTGAAGAGAAGCAGCCTTTACGGAGCTGTGCCATTAAGTTATTGGAAAGAGCTGAACACGTTCCTGATGTGATAGCAATTTCCACATTGTTAAAGATCAGATTAGCTAATATTGCGTTACTTTGAACTGAAACTTTGCAGTTTTAGGGGCAAAGCCACTATGAATTTCTCAAAACTTGGAACTAAATTTGCTGAAAGGCATTTAGCTAAAGCTCTGGGATGGACAAGTGTGTGGGCTTTGGAGAAAGAGATCAAGACTGGGCCTTTTTGATGGTGCAATGTATTATTTCAGAGGTGTTAGTGAGCAACAAAGATCTTGTAGAAGGGCTGATTTCAAAACAGGATCTTGGGTTGAGTGATTACAAGTAGATATAATTTGTTAATTTGAAAAATAGATGAAAGATTAGGTTGGGATTTAATAGCAAACCTTGAGAAATGCAGAAAATGAATTAGAGAAATTCTCTGCATAGTGGAGTGATTGAAGGGTTGAGAAAGTGTTGAATTACTCTTCAGGGTTTCTATTCCTGATGAGAGAAGAAACTGTAGAAAAGGGCTTACAGGCTTCACAGGGTGAACACACCTCTAGCAACCTAGTAGTTTGATCTCAATATTATGCACAATCTTGCATATGGATTTTGGAAAAAAAATCATAAAGACAGTGAAAAATGTTGTAAAAGAGTGGATAGAAAGCATGATCAGATGAAATATGGTTTTATCAAAGGCAGAAAGTGTCGAGCAAACTTAATGCCTCTTCAATAACTTATTTCGTCTAGTTTTAACTGGGGCATTAGATAGAGTTTCCTGTCGGGCTTTGTTTGATGTTTAATGTAGGCAGGAAATGATACAGAAGCTGTGAATGAATAAGTGGGGGGGCTGACAGGGAGGCTTTCCTGCGTTATGGTGAGAATTACCAGAATGGGGCGAGAGGCAAACCAGTGACCCCTGTGAAGACAGCCCAGCTGGGAGGTGTTACGGTGTGGAGGAAATTCCTGTTCTCCTTCGGGAAGAACAGAAATTGTTGTTTGCAGTCTCCAAACATTTCATCCCATTTCTGTTCTTACAGACTCTTTTTGCAGAAATAGAAAACCCCTTTTCTAGAGGCTCGCATTGTGACATGTGCTTGTCAGTTGTGCAGGGAAGTGGTTGGTGTGATGGCACCTATCGCAAAGGATAACGGGATGCTTACGGTGCATCCGGTGAAGTACTTTTACTAGGGACAGAAATGTGTAAGGCATTATTTAAAGCAGCACGTGCAACTCTGGTTGCTGGGTTTGGAGGCAGGGGCGATTGCTCCTGCTCGCTCCATTTCCCTGGTCAGCCTTACAAATTCAGTCTGACAAAACAGAGATTTAAAAAGGCAAATGTTTCTGTACAACTAGAGGAAAAAATGGAGAGAGATGATGACTTCTTAAAATGCATTCAGAGAAGGACTGAATTCCAGGTAAAGAATGTTAGTATCAGCACTTCATCAAACAGGAGTAGTAATTGGTACCTCGTAGCTCAGAAACAGGTGTAGGGGAACTAGTGTCATAAAACTCATTAGAAGATCCTACGGAAGGGAAGGTGGTATTTATTTACAGGATCTCTAAATAAATTGACTTTGCCTCTTAACACTCATTCTTTTATAGATTTCATTCACTCACACTCACGTATTTGCAAACACCTAAGATGTATGGGAACAAGTGATCGGACCTGGATTGTTTGTGGGCAGTACAGAGAGTGTCAGCCCCTCACTGCCTCTCTGGGGTTCTTCTGATGATGACAGCTTAGGTTTGGACAGCTTAGTTATGTCTTTTAGAAGTTGCTGGCTGTTATAAGGTGGATTTTTGCATCTGAATCTCACTTAAGCTTCCACAAATCTTAAGCCAGATTGCTGCACATTTTGTTTTCCCTTGTTTGGAACCTAGGTTTGAAATACACGTCTGTAGTCTGCTCTCCTGTTGGGCTAACAGAAAAGTGGTGTGTGATATCCTGCAAATTTGTCGTCCTCCTCTCATCAGGAGATGAGGTCTTCCACTGTGACTTCTCTGTCCTGGGCTCTTACCAGTCTGCTGCTGTCAGTGCTTGACACCCTCCCAGCTTTGCAGCTGGGAACAGCGTCCTTTGTTACCAAGGCAGACCATTCATTTAACCCTTTGTTCTTGTGCTTAAAAACACACATTTCCAGTCAACTGTCTTCACACCAAGCTTGATTTCTGGGATTGCGTTGCTCTAGGTCACTTTTGCTTGTGTGTTTGTAGCTGTGTTGTATTAAACTTTTGCTTCAGGGCTTGCACTGGATGCCTGTGGGAGGTTTTCTTTGGGTTTTATTTTGGTGCACAGCATGGCTATTGGAAGAATGTTTGCTTTGAATTCGGCTGGGAAGACGATGTCGGGAATGGTGATGAGTCTTACCATGTGGCCATGTCTTTGGGCTCCTAGCTCAAATGTTCAGGGTTCTGAACCCTTACCATCAGGAAAGAAACTCCCCCTGTGTTAGACGGCAGGGAGCTGTGGATTTGTTGCCTCCCTGCGTAGTGTGACCTGTTCTGCTTCCTTGGATTATCTGGGAATGCCATTTAAGTGCCCTGTGGGGAAGAACAGCAACACAGCCTGTACACATGCTGTTTCCCCAGAACACTCTGGCTCAACTGCTTTCTTGGCTAGGAAGATCTCCATTTTGTTAGCCCTGGGTGGGTGTTCCTTTTGCAAAGCTGTGTAATTGCTCTTTGAAGCCGTGTAAAATTCTGAACCCTGGTGCCAAGCCGTTGTGTCTTGGCTCTGAGCAGCATGTAGGGCCTCGTTCAAAATGTTATTCATGTGCCACTTTACCTGTGACCAGAAGTAAATTCTTAAAGCAGTTCTTCTGGGCCCTGGAAAACATAAAGCATTTCCCAAGCTCTCAAAATATTTCTGTGAAACCCAGAATTATAAGTGGTGCTTGTCTGGAAAATGCCCTCAAAAGCTGCTCCAACAGAGGTCAAGTCTTGGTGGTAGAGCTGCAGGTCTGGAAGGTAGAACAGCTGCCCAGGAATTAACTGGGGGATTTTTTGTAAGGTGGATGACATCAATAAACTGAGGTAGATTATCTTGCCTTTTCTGAAAAGGAATTAGAGTATTCCAATTTTAGTGGACTGTTTTTCTTCTTCTTCTGGGCTTAACTGCTTATAGATTATACTTTATGCAAATGTTAACTTTGCAATCAAAATGCTTTGCTAAAGGGCACCTTGCAAAGGGCTATGGCCAGACTCCGCAGCTTTCACAGAAAATAGGTAGGCTCTGGGCATCTGCCTACTGCAGCGTATTGACTTAACTTTATATAACTGAAGTCATATGAAATAATGATTAATATATTTATGTTCTTGCTCATCCTTAATAATGTTTTAAAGATATTTATTAAATAGGAAGTCTGAAATAACTGTATTAGGAGAGATACTAGAGGAATCCTCTTGAGCATTAAGAAAAATTCCATGTCATTAAGGATGTGAAAGCTGTCTGAAGAGGGCTGAAAGGTTGAGTGTTAATTCCCTTACAAAGCTGTAATCCTTCATGAATGTTTTGTAAGTAGATGCAGCTGATGCCTCCTACAAAATGGAGAACTGGAGAGGCCAGAAATTTAAAATTTACCTGTAGGTACCCCAAAGTGGGGAAGGAAGGAATCCCTAAAATCTGTTACAGAGTGGAAGCAGAAAGATCCAAAGAAACCTTTGCCTGAATCTCTTCTGTCCCTGCTTAGGGCCCTGCTTGGGGTTTTTATTCTTTCCAGTCCTGGAGGTCAATGCTGGCATTAGTGTTACGTACAATAGTTGCTCTGTCCCCTTGCAGATGGGACAAGCTGCAAGTGAATGCCTTTTCTGAGTTCACAGTGCATTTCTTAGCACTGTTCAGTGAGTGCTGTTAGCAAAGAAAGTGCTGTTTCCTGGAGCCGGGAAGAAACTGGAAATGGAGGAGACAGAACTGGCTGAAAGGCTGCGTGATCGCCTCTGGCTTGCATCCTGATACCTGCCAGCTTTTCCTGATCTGTTTGTTGGTAGCGGTGCTGGGCAGTGAGTTTGGCTTCGTCTTACCATGCTAAGCGTTGCCATGTTCCCAGGGAAATGCCAGCCTGGGAACAGCAGCCGGGATCTGTTCCTGGCTTGGTGCAGCTTGCTGTTGTTACTGAAGTGCCATCCTGTCCAGTGCATTTGGAGCATGCATAAATTCCAAACCGAGACAAATTTTGTAAGGTGGAATTAATGAAACATAGTCCTCCATAAAAGTAAGCGATCCCACAAGGCTCTGGTGACTGTAAATTTTGTGGGGGCTGAAACCAGCAAATTGGAAGACTGCATTATAACTTGCTGGAAAGGTGAAATTGCAGCTCTGGATTCCATGCTGAAGGCAGGGAGAGCGCTGTGACCCAGGCCTCTGAAGTGCTGTCTTCGCTGGCTGCTGGCAGGAAATGTGCCTGAGCTTCACCGCTTGTACTTGACTGCCAGGCTCGGTACAAGGTTTTGCAAGACCAAGTGGCTCCTCTTTGGAGAAAAGTCCATTCTCTTCCTACCTGCCGTTTTTTTTAAAGATCATTAAGCGTGACTTGAGAAAAACTGAGCAACTGAAAGTTGGCCCTCAGGCTCATGTTCCTTCTCTGCAAAGCTGTAGGTGGCTCTTTTATTCCTCTCTCTTTGTGTCTCCTCTTCCTCCTCTATCTCTCTCCAGACAAGAAACAAGTTGCTTTGAAAGTCTCTACTTGCAGCTTGGGAAGTTTGAGTTGCTACATGTAAATGATTGCATCTGTACAGTTTTGAGAGTTACCTGTTTGAGTTTCCTTGGCCATATACTTGAGTGCTTTAGAAAAGTATCTGGTAGATACAAAAATAACTTGCTCTATGTTATGGATCACGTACATGCTGCGTTGGAAGTCCTGAGTTCCCTGTTGCCCTCCATAATTCATATGGTGACTCAGTGTAGTGTATTTTCTACGCTGTTGCTTTTAAATTATGCATGCGGAAAGAAAACTTAGTGTTGTTTGAGGCTGTACTGTTTGTCTAGTAAAAAAGTAGACTCTGCAGCATGTCAAGCTCTTCTGTATATTCCCAATCTACAGCTGGTTTTGACTCAAGTGATATTACTCAGTGCTATTTTTATTTAGGCTTGAACATTGGCGTTTCTGCCTGTCACGTTTCCTCTGAAGACTCTTGTTCAAAAATTGCCTGATTAGTTTCTATAGCTGTTTTGGAGATCTCTCTGGGTATCTTGCTAAGCTTACCCCAGAGAAGGGGATGATGCTGAGTTTGTAGCAGGCCTAAGGAAGGTGGTTGAGATACACCAGGGCAATGACTTGCACCACAACCCTTCACTTGTTCTGCTGGGACACAGAAATAAAGCTTCTCAGGGCACACGGAAATCATCCCTGCAGCAACAGCAGAGCCCCAGGCCCCTGTTCCCTAGCTGGTTTTTGTGACCTGGGCTGTGAGAGCAGGATTGCCCAGGATTCCGCATACCTCTGCAGCCGCACAGCCCCCCGGCCCTCTGCTCTTTCAGCCTGCAGCTGAGGGGTGTTGAATGAGCTCGGGGCAGAGCCGTGGATGCACAGAGACTCAGCAGTGAATTAATTACCCTCTGGCACAGGCAAGAGCGCACCGGCAGCGTGGGGCCCGGAGCCCTGTGGGCAGCCCAGCAGCTTGCTGACCAGCAGACACCCCGAGCAGTCGGTGTGAAGTCGCAGCACAGCACAGACGGAGTTGATGCCTCCTGTGTCGCTGCGCAGTGCTTTCTGCCATTTTCTTTGATCTTCCTCAAATGCATTTTTCCAGTCATCTCCTGAATCTCCTGAATGAAGTTTCCAAGGTCACATGTGAAGTCTTTTGACCCAAGCACAGTAATTAGTATTGATGTTGTCATCTGCTCCATTTTGCTAATTACCAATTTTCCCACCAATACATAGGATTGTTCTGCTGTCCTTGTGCATGTACAGCATCTTTAAATCCAGAGTCATAACTTTGGTTTGCGATGCCAATCTGGAGAGCAAAAAACTAAATTTAAAAAAAGTCAGAATGCTCATATCTTCTCATTCAGCTGCAGCTTTTCATTTCTTCATACAGGATCCAGTTTACGGAAAAGGGAAACTTGGAGAAATTCAAGGACTTGTCCTGGGAATGCTGGACACTTTTAACTATGAACAAGTAAGTTCCGTGCACTTCTGTCCGCTCCTGTATACAGGGATTACTTTTAGCTATCTAGCCTACTCTCTCTCATTTGCCATTTCTCTCTGCAGGGCAAAGTACATGGACATGCATGTGATTTATAGTTCTGTGACTGGGGGAAGGGGGATGAGTTTGTATTGCTCACAGTTTGTAAGTGAAGGCACCAACAGGTACATGGTGAACTGTAGCTCAGTTTTATGTTAAATGTACTGGAAGGATCAACATCTGCTTTTTTCTCCAGCTCATCCTGCAGTTAGGGATTCAAAGGCACAAAACCAGATTGATTTGTCTTTTTATGTGGTTTTAAATAAGAGCTTTTTAAATTAGGCCGTTTTGCCACTTTCCAATGGCAGTGCTGTGCTTCCTTTGTCACCCGATGAGATTTCACTTTTATCTCACTCCTGCCTTTCTCTGTCCAGTCTCAAATCCCAGGCAGTGTCCAAACTTCAGCAGTTTTCTAAAACTCCTTTTCCCCCAAACAGAACGCATAGTCTTCCTCCAAACTCGCCCTCCCTCGTTCTGTCTACCACATGGCGCTACCATCCCAGCTACTGCTCAGGCCTCCATGCAGCAGCATCCAATTTAAAAATAAAATGGCAAATAGCTTTACTGTAGAGCGCTGAACATAAAGAGCCGTTATCTCTGGGTTCTTGGGAAAGGTCTGCTCTGAGCAGGTCCTCTGTCATTGCCTGCCAGTCGTCCAGTACGGGCTGCCTGTCACATCTGGACTAGGCCAGATGTGAATCACCGGTGCAACTTCTGCACCTTTTGTGAATTGCTGCTACAGAGCATCGATACGTCACAGGCTTGTTACCGAAAGCACTGACTGCTAAAAATTAAGGGTATTTTGATTTTTGGCTCTCCAGAAAGGGAAATCTCAGTTGGGAAGAGCTAGCAGATGAGTAGTTCAGCATTTTTTTGTCTTTTAATTGTGATAGTGCATTTGGGCATTGATTTTTATTGGCATGTTTCTACTAAAATGGAGCACAGAAGCAGTAGCTTACCAAATGGGGGGGGGGGGGGGGGGGGGAAGAAGAGTCTGGTATGGAAGATGACAAAATGAGCCTACTGTGTGTCTCTTAATGCTCTTGGACAAAAATCAATAAAGCACTTACCTTTTCACTCGTAAATAGATATCGCCTCCATTAACATGTGATAAAAGGATAAGTATTTTGAGGGCAATGGCTAGATAGAAAACATGTAAAGAGAAGCAATTTTGTTGGGTTGATTTTGCTGTTAGTAATCTGCTAAGCTGCTTGTTGTGAAGAATTGATCAGTATGGAGTTTGTGCAGTCTGGAGATGACAGTGACCTAGTTATTCTGTATATTGTCTTCCACACAGACCCTTTTAGAGACAACTACGAATCTTTTAAACCATGATCTCCACTGGTCCCTGTGTAACCTAAGAGCGTCTGTCACTAGAGGGCTTACCCCAAAGCAGGATTACTGCTGCATTTGTCTACAGCAGTACAAAAGAAGGCAAGAAACTGCTGATGAAATCATTGTTTTCAGGTAAAGTTAAAGGTCACAGCTGTGATCATGTTAGTAGTTTTAAAAGAAAAGAAAGAGACCGAGCTACTGGTCTCTGACTGACACAAGTAATCATATCTATTGCTGTGAGCTTGTATCCCTGCTGCCTTGCACTGTAAATGGGCTGGCTAATCAGACCCGTCAGAGCCAGCCTTCTTTGCATGCAGCCAGCTCTGTCTCGGCCAAAATTGCATTACAGTTCTGCAAGAGCTGTTCAGTAAGCTGTCAGTTTATCTGTCATCTCTCCCAGCAATGCGGTTTGTGCAACTGCAGCACCCTGGGTTTATTTGCCTGTATTTGTACCTCTCGGATTCATCGCAGCCCTGACTACGTACTCTGTTGGCATCTCTGATTTTCTTGTCTGTGACTAGGTGGTTGTAAAATGAGACACGATCATTATTACCTGAGTGTTGTGATCTGTAACTGTGTCAGCAAATGGGCATCTACCATTATATTTGCAAGCCTAGAAATACTACAGGAGGGTGTGGAGGTACGAAGGGAGCGTACACACTGCTGATCTGTATTTACAGAGAAGCCGCCTTGTTTTCCATTGACCAGAGATTTCCCCTCCAAAGCGTAGAGCTGGCAGGCTGCGTTACCCTGCTTTCAAGCACTGAGCAGAATTCTTCTCTTTACAGCTGCGGCCACTTGTACCATTCGCTGTGTTTGCTGAGTAAAGAGTGTGGGACGGTAACCAAAGGCATGATGAGATGGATGTGCTATAAATGCAACTCCAGTAACAAGGGAGGAAAACTGAGCGAGAACTTCTCAGAGCTAAAAAAAGGAAGTGGAGCATCCTTGGCACAGGTAAGGTTTGTGAGGCAGTTTCTCTTCAAGTAAGCTTTGAGCAGTGCTTATCGACTTCATCACTTTGTTCTCATGTTGGTCTTTGCTTCCACATGAGCCCATGATCAGTAACTGTCAAACAGTATCTGCAGTTAATTGGTCACGTTTATGAATGTCATTTTGTTTTGGCGTGGGTATACAGAGCTGTGTGAGAAATAGAAATGTGGTCATCCAGGTTTGGGAACCGCTAGCCAGCGGATGTTGCAGCTGATTGCCTCTTAGATGCATCCACTGCTTTGTCTTCTTTGTGAGAGCCTGGGATGGGCCACTGGGGACAGGTCCTTTCAAACTATTTTAGGTGTGTTTTATAGAAAAATTCCATTAAAAGCTGGCATGTTCCTTGTGGCTGGATCGTGGAGCCTTCGTTCTATCTTCCTAACTGATAACCTGGCTCTGGGTAAAAGATCCGGAATTGTTTCAACTCGCTAAGTGCTCGCTTTAAAAGAGCTTACATGTAAACAAGACCAACGCAGCTGGATTTGGGTGAAAGAACGGATAATTAGTTTGTATTTACTGTCAGTATTTGCGTGCAAGAAGTTTCACCATCCCCAATTCAAACAGAAGTCCAGTCTTGATATGCATTCTTCTGTCTCTTCCCCGGCACGGTACTGTGGATGGTAAGCAAAAATGGCAGGAAGCTTGTTGGGATGTCTTTTATGGCACCAGGGGAAGCTGAACCCCTCTGCCCTGTGTGCCAGGGAAAGCGGTCACTGGCGAGGGTTTGTTCCGAAGTGCCTGAAGGTACTTTGTGCATTTGTCACCGCACAGATGCATGCAAAGTAACGTTTTTCCACTTCTGAAAACAAAGTGATTCAATCTTGGAGTATGTTTTTATAGTACTACTTTAGTTTTCCTCTAGCAGATTATTTCAATTTCTGCCAAATCAATTCCGATCAAAGATAGCTAACAGCATTAGTCAACTTCCATCAGCTTCTGTATCAACAAAGAAGCTTCCTGCTTGAAGGCAGACCTGGGGGAAACTAATCTCTGAGGAAAGCATGGAGCGCAATGCAATCTTTGCAGTCAAATCGTGTTGGTTTCTTATATGGTGACAGAAAGAAAAGCTCTCCCAGGAGATGGTAAATTGACTGTGGTCCTCACAGTCTGCTTACAAATGCTCGTCATTTTGTGTACTGTCCTGCTGCAGTGAAATAGAGATACTGGCTCTGAAGTCAGGCAGCCCCGTGTTTTACCCTCTACGCTTCTGCTCCAAAGGAGTGGGTGCGAATGGGTGTGACAGAGACCACTTTAAAGGGTAAAGGCAAAATTAAGTACTGAAACTACATTCATCATTAAAGTGCCTGGCATTTTATAACAGTGCCTTGTAACTTGGTTATCACTGGGCTTCTCGTGAGCTGGCCAGTTGGAGAACCCCTGTGTCTCCCCTTCAACACCCGTCTGGACATACCCTGTCCAGAATGAAGCAGAAAACACCCCAGATGACATAGGAATGATCAGGCAGGGAGGAGAAGATGCTTCCCTTGATTTAACTGATCCATCTGCAGACGTGAGGGTCTGGCTGGGACTCTGAGGAGCCGTGGAGAGTCTGCCCGGGGAAGAAAAGGGGGGTTACAATACAGATCATCTAGCGCAGGCTACAAAACGTCCATGCCAGACCATCTGAGAGTGCTGGATGCTTCCCTGCTGTCATGTGCTTTTGGCAGAGAAGCCCATCGCTTCCTGCTCTGTGTGCAGCCGGCCCAGCAGAGCTTGGCTCTGGCTCTTCGGAGCCCAAGTGCTACTCCAAGCCCCCCCCCATCCTCCTGATGTCCCAGATCCTCTCCAAGTTTGTCATGTTCCTCATATATTTAAATTATAATATTTAACTGTTGTGCTCGCATGTGATTAAACTGTTGCGCAGTCAGATCTTTAAAAAGCTGAATATATTTAGACTTGGCAAAAGACTCTAAAATCTCTAGCTTCTCCAGGAAGTTTGTTTGCTTAACAATCGCTGCTCAGTGGTGTAATTAACCCTTTGAGGTAACGATTCATCTGGCCAGGCAGTAGTCTGAGTTACAGAACAGACTTTTTCGTCTTGGGGAAGTGCTGGGAATGCAGTCGAGGAGATGGATGTGTGTATTGCCTGGCTCCGCAGGAGCCAAAACCAGAAGGGCGAGGAGGGTTGCCTGGAGCATGGAAGCGCTCGCTGGAGGCAGGCTGGTGCATGCCAGTTTGGCAGGGTTTGGTCTCACACAGCGTCAAGTACGTTTAAGCAGAGAATTAAGCATGAAAACAGCTAAGCTCCCCACGCTTGTTTGGATGTGACACTGGTCTGCGCAGAACAGAGGTCTGTTTGACAGATGCGTTTTCTACAGTAGCCTGGTGCTGGAGAGAGGAGGTGCGGGCTGAAGGAAAGGGGAGACTCACAGGGCTTTACCCACCCTGAGCCACGTTCGTGTGTTCCCAAGTGTCCTTCTCGGCCTGGGTCCAAGATAGCAGTGGTCAGGGGTCTCTGGTGCCACCCCAGGCATGGAGCGGGTTCCTTCTGTTTGTCACGAGGTTGGTTCAGCCTTTTGGTGCTGCAGTTCTCTGGTGAAAGGGTTCTCTGGCGTTCCCTCTCAACTCCACTGACACCCGGCAGACCCAGAGGTCAAGCTTCTCTTGCTTCCACAGCTGGTGTTTGTGCAAACAAGGAACAGGAAACCCCAGAGGGAGGTTACGCTAACACAGTTGTGCTTCCAGCCCTGCCTTCCCTAGACCCCGGAGAGCCAGCTCCAAAGCTTCAGGGACATTTTGCAGATAGATCTGTGGGGAGGGTATTTCTTTGCAACCACTTTGAAGACTCTGAAAACTTAGTCTGTCTCTTGGCAAAATCTAACATAGGGTTTGTTGTTTGGGTGGGTGTTCCCCCCCCCCCATAGTGAAATCTTCAGTTTGGGTATTTATTTTCTTAGCAAGCCTTGAATTAGGAATAGATTCATACTGAGAAATGCCACTGAGCATCTGGAGTGCATTTCATAGTACCAATTCTGCTCTGCTGAAACAAAGACTGTCAGCCTGAATTTTGCAATGTTGTTGAGATTTATATGTGAAACGACAGCCCAACAGACAGTGTTTTCTCTGTCCCTGCTTTGCATGCATGACTTCGGTAGCAATTGCCTTGAAACTGGGCGAGGTGGAGAGATGCCACAAGCCAGCGCTGAACCGCTATTGAATCTGGTGATACCACTTATTTACATGGAGGCTTGCTGCGATGAGGACTGGAGACGTTCTGCCCCAGAGAAGGGGAATAGCAAGAGAAGGGCAAAGGGGCTTTTCCTCTGGTTTTGCTTCCAAAAGTTTGCGTTTTCTCTGTTATCCCCTAAACCTTGCTGTCTTCCCAAGGGTAATCTTCTGTGTCTAAACTGATCATCTTTCCTGTCCTCCTTACCTTATATTATACCATAAATGAGTGTTAAATGAAAGCCTGTGTGTGTTTGTGGCAGATTTTAATCCGATTTAAAACTTGCAATGCTTTTTTGCATTGTGGTGTTTGAAGTTAACTGAGGCGTATTAGGTGAAAGCACAGTAGCTGGGCTTCTGCCTAAATACGTAAGTGAAATAGTCCTGATATCTTAGTCGTTGATCTCCAAAAATAATTTGCCTCGTTACAGTGAGCTAGTTTGTGTTTTCCATTTATTCTGCCAGCCTACATACTAGGGACTGGGGAGAGGAACACAGTCTTGGCTCTTGGGCCATAAGCTCTGCAGGAAACGCCATGAACCCCTAAGCTGACATGCTCTGGTTATTCCGTGTTTGAGAATGCGCCTGACTTCTAAGGGCACCATTGTTAGAGCTGTCCAGATGGTAAATATGTTTTATTCAGGAGTTTAATCCTGTCAAGTTGTGCCAGGACGGACAATGAACGTGATCCGTAGTTAATCCAGTTTGTCAGACTCTACCTCTGAGCTCTGTTCTGCAGCCTGCCACCGGCGTCCCTCTCTGCAACGTGGCCTTCCATCCTGCTCGGAGCTTCTTGACCACCTTCCACCTGGGAGGTGTTGATACCATACAGCATCAGTTAACTGAGGTGTTAAATGTCCCTCTGCAGCGTGTCTGTGTGCTTTCTATTGGGTGAGAACGAAGGGTTAGGACATTTATTTCTTTTTCACCAATACTTATTTTAGAGCTAGATGAATGTTACATGACCTCTGTCAATCAGGAGACAGAGCCAGTTTACTGTTTGCAGTGTAATGGTGACCATCAGTTGTTAGCTTGACTCCCAGCAATATAAAAAATTTCCAAGGGCTTTATAACTTTGAAAATACCCAGGCGTGATTTTTTTCCCCCCAAATGACACCAAGCAGATAATTAGCATTTTATACAGTTACAAGATTGTGCGTTCTCCTCCGTAGAGAATATTCCCACATAGGTATTAACTGAGAAAATGCCCAGGCCTTTAGCTTTGGAGTTGGTTTTGGTGGTAGATTCCTTAACTTCTTCAACAATATGTAGGAAATCCATGTGAGGAAGGAACTAGAGACACTTTTGTACTGTTGGCTTCTTATCAGCAGAACATCTGTGTTTTAAGATTTCTTGTAATCTATTGGAAACAAAAATGATTTAGCTAGAAGAAAACTCAGTGCAAGCATCCTTGACTAGCAGCTAGAGGAGGACTGGCATCAAAGCTAAAACAGAAAATAAAATACAAATTTAAAAAGACTTATTTCAAAAACATAATTATCCTTTAGCAGCTTTTAAATCAAAATTGACTATTTTCTCGGCCTTCTCATGGGTTACTTTGTTGGGGTGTTTTCTTGAGAAAATTGGGCTGAATTGCAATTGTTTCCCCTGGCCTTCATATATAGCAATCTGTAGCCTGGCAGAAGTTTCCTTTTACTGCCTACAATCCAAAGCCTCGCACTCTAGGACCGTGAGAGGCTAGCACAAAGCAGAGCGAGCTGACTTTCAAACTGCCTAAAGCGAAGACCAGTAAGACTGGCTGCCCTGTGCTCCTGGCGTCACCTGGGGAAGCGCTGTGTCCTGGCGAAGAGAAAAGATGGCAAAATTTCAGTGGGTAATCTTTGCTTCGCTTTACATCTCAATTTCAAAGTAAGTATTGTTACAGTTTAATGAAAATTTCCTCCCTTTTAATAAAACATTTAATATCTAGGAGGATCTGTAGCACAGACTCATTTAAATACAGTGACAGATGCTGGGCTGTTGCAACCTGTTGATATTCCCACGAACTGCATCAGTCCCCGTTGCCAGTAATTGTGTAGTTTAGCACCGTGCTTGACAGTCACATATCTGTCCTCCAAGGAACTGGCTGACTCGTTACATACATCTTCGTTGTGAAACTGCAAGCTTTCAGTCTGTCTTTGCAGATCTGCCTTGGAGCACAGGCAGGAAAGTGTGTGACTTTCCATCTGCTAGGAGAGGCTGCTTTTCCAGCCCCGCCAGCACTGCCGATAACCGCTGCTCTGGTACTCTGCTTGCTGCTGGAGGGGACGATTGCTGCTCCCCTCCGTGGTTTGTACTCATTCCAACCTGAGAAATAACCAAAAGGCCAAAGGGTTAAGAAGGGTGCAATGACCCTCCTTTCTTCTGATGCTCTTCTGAAGGAGGGGAGCAGAATAAATAGAAGCTGAGGTTTTGCTTCAGTTTGTCATCCCCGGATGAGAGGGTAGGAGAGTAAATTACGGCTGGTTCAGCGGTGGCTGCTGTAGCCAAGGGTGTCACTGGCTGTTCTGGAGGGTGGCTTTCAGAAATGCAGGTGGCAGATGAGCATCTGTCTCTCTAAGTCCCTGAAATGGAAAGCTGCGGTTTCCACGTCCTGCTTCCTTCCCCGTTCCTTTTACCCTCCTGTTGCACAATAGAACCAGGGTGTTGTGTTTGGTTTATATGAGAGTTGAGCAGAGACAGGCTTGGGCAGCTGCAGCGTTGCTCCCAGGACCAGAGCTGTTCTTAAGCACATTATAAACTTCCCTCTTAAGGCAATACTAGATTGCTGCACGGGTGTCAGGAGCTACGAAGGGGACAGATAGAGGCGTCCGCTTGGGCCTTCTGAAAGGTTTGGGGTCACATTACCAACAAGCCTCTGGCAGGAGGGGTCACTAATCCTTCTCACACCAAGTAGGACTACTTCTACAGGTCTTTACCTTCCCTTTCTCTCCCCAAACTCTGCCACTGAGAGAATAATGCACCTCTTGAGTTTTCTGTGGTTGGCTCTTGTGGGATGCTGCCTAACAGCCTCTTAGCTCATGTTTAGAAAACGAATTAAGTATTTGCCTTCATGCATGACACTTCTGTCCTCTTGGGTTCAGGCACTGAACTGACATCAGCCTGAGCACAGGCCTGTTGTGCATCATCTTTATGTAACGTTTAATCCATGTGCTGCCATGCTTCCCTCGAAGCCTGCTACGTTATAAATAAATATCTCATCTGCTGGGCCATAGTGTCCAGTGAGGATATGTGGGGTTTGTGTTTATCTAATTAATCCTGAACAGCGTTATTGCTGCTTTGGCTGAAGGCATCAGCGGAAGTCCAGGGGAATATTCCAATGGTGCCTGGTGTAAGCACGAGCTGCTGAACAGGCCAGCTAGCAGAGGAAGAATGGAGGTATGCCAATGCGTTTCTAGATATTTAATACAGGCAGTTCTCCTTCCTCTTCCCTCCTCAGTCACTGCCGTAGCTCACGTTGCAGCAGCAGTGAGTCTATTAGAGCACAAATAAGCCTGTCCTCTCCCTCGTCTCGAGTGGGAGGTTTGCTCCTTAAGTTCAGCTAAGTTCAACTGGAAATAAGAGACATCTGCCTTTCCCATTCTGCTCCTGAAGAGATCAGAGCCGTAGCGCAGACCTGTGTGACAGATTGCTTCTGCTGTAGCAGCGCTGAGGGAAGGCTGCTCTGCGATGGGCTTTGGTGAGTCAGTGCGTCTGTTTACTCGCAGACAGCAGGTCCTGGTTTGCCTGGCTCCGCCAGCCCCGGTGGTACCGGCTGCCGCTGCGTCCAAACAGGAGCAGGCAGGGGCTGGCCTGCTGCCAGGGGTTTCACTCCTGTGCGCGCTGGCAGAGGTAAGTGGTGAAATGCTGTGGAGACTGGTCTTGAAGCAGCATGTTCTGCTGCCGTAGCACAGCTACAGTGGCTCTGGGACTTCCTCGTAGCAAAGGTTTGCCCGCTTGCTGCACTGCCCAGAGTGACTTGCAAGACTCTTTTCCACCTCCGCACTGATCGGCCGGTCTGCGTCTGTCCCGTAGCGGTGGTGCGTTACTCTGCAGTAGCTCTGCAGAGGTCTGCAGCAGCATGCTTGTGTTCTACAAGGGCTGTCCTGAGGTTTTCTGAAGTTCATTAACAATTTTGTAACGTTGGTGTCATTCTAGTGACTTTGGGTGAGAGTGGCCATCTGCCTTGCTCTCTTCGGGTTGATTGTTCCATGCTCCTGGGAGTACCATGAGAACAGCAGGGCCTTACCCTGGGGAAGAGATTATGATGTCCTCCTTAGTTTTACATTAATTGGCTCGGCTCTCATTAAAAAAAACCTGCTTTGGGTACTTTTTTGTAAAGCTACTTGAGCCACAGTGAAGTAAGCGTCCAGCCGCAAGGGGTGAATAGCAGAAGGTGGACTTGGTGTCCGTTGCCTGCGGATTTGGCTCTGTAAATGAGGGAGGTGGGTGTTGCTTTTTGTTCCTAGGAGTCCCAAAACCTTCCCCAGGACTTCTGGCTGCGTCTGCCCCATGTTACGGAGCAGCCCCCTGGGGTAGTGTGGTGCTGTGATGCTCTAATTGATGTAGCAATCTCTTTTGAGGAAGGTGTGGCTCTGAGAGGCAGCAGTTAGATGGATCTCTTGGCATGACTATTAACGGTGCCTCTGCTTACAACTGCTGTATGATCTGCTTTGCTTAGGCACTAGCTGATGATGGATTTTGTAGCTGTTAAATTAAAGATAATTGCAGGCTTAGGAGGGCTGTGTGGTGACTAGCGGGGGGGGGGTGTGTGGAATATGCGCAAGCAAAATGTGCAATGGAGATTAGCGTTATAGTGGTGGGATCTATGAGAGCTGTAAACCAAAAACGGAACCTTTCTTCTCCTGGCTGGCCCGGATCCTCAAGGGGATAAATCATGTCTCTTGGCGTCTGCATCTAGGCTGAGGCCTTTCCTTAGGGGCGCAGGGGTTTGGCTGGAAACGGCTTGGAGGTGCCGAACCGCCTCGTACTGATCTAGGCAACAAGGAGCTGGCTGGCCCTGCGGTACCACTGGAGGCAGGAGCTGCGTTGGGGGTGAGCGAGTGAGCCGAGTGGATTCCACTAATGCCCGAGTGCTGATGCTGGTCTCCGAGAGCCTCCCCGTAGCTCTTGAATGAAAACATGCCTTTAATGACACGGTTAAAAAAGGAAAAGGCCTGACAGCAGTTGTTCCCATGACAACAGAAAGAATTGCCTGCAATATTTCAGCTCATCAGCCTGGAGAACAGTCTGATTGATAGTTACAGACGCGTGGTAGAGAGGTAGCAGAAGAGGGGAGGCCAATTATATCGCGTTTTCCTTGTCCTTGAATGCCTGTGGCCACAGCAACTGTGGAGGGCGGTTTTTCCTTGCTTTTTGTTGGTTTTTTCCAAGTGAGAATGACCTGTGTGTCCCTTGGAAGTGCCTGTGCAACCTGCCAGCCACGGATACATGACCCTTGCTGTCATAGGCTCTCTGGTTCAAAGACTCTGCTGTGTGTGCAGGGAATATGGACATTTGGCTCCTTGATTGGTGATTAGCAAATAGTTAATTACAATATAGAGAATATCTTGGAGAGGGAAGAAGTGAATTTGAGCACATGCTTCCAGTATAAATGATCTGCACTCGGGACTTTCCCCTCTTCTCAGACTGTCTGATGAATGTCTCAAAGGCAAGATGCTTGTGGCTTCAGGAGAGTAACAGAATGATTTGGGCTTCCGGAAACCCACGGTGGGTTCAGTGCATCTCCCCCCAGAGCACTCCCGGGCTTGCCATCTCTGGGACGTTCACACGATGAAGGGGTGGGTGGTCAGGTTCTGCCCTGGCTCTGCTTTGCTCAGAGTGGAGTAGGAAGGGGAGCGTGTGATGGAGGAGCTGCCAGAAGAGAGGGGCGGGTAAAGGTGCTGTGGGAGAACACGAGAAGACAAAGCCACGGGTCTGGGAAAAGCATTCCCAGATCAGAGTTTTGCTGAGCTCTGGGGACAGCACAGCTCTCGGGTGGAGCAGAAGGCCCTGCCAGCACAGGGCGGTGGGAGGGAGTGTTATGCCGCCTGGGGAAGCTAAGGCTGGTGCTCTGAGGTGGTGTACCTGTCTCCCCATGGTGTTTGTACTCTGGGTTTTGTCTGCAGTAACCTTCTTTGAAGGCAGCTCACTTTAGTTGATTTTCATGGCACGGTTGCCAGCAGGGTTTCCCTTTTTCCTGGGTAGCGATTAAAAATCAAGTCAAAGACTAAGATGGCGTGATCTCTTGGAAAACGTTGTTCCCTCTACCCCCAGACCTTACCCATTGCAGACTGCAGCTCGTCATCCACTTTGGTCAGGGCTGCTCAGAAGGAGCCTTGTCCAAGAGGCCCTTAGCTCTGCCTGGGACGTAGGGTGCTTCTCCAGGGCCATGAGACAGAGCCGCAATGCTGACTGCAGCCCCCCCAGGCAGCAGCAGCCACAAGCTGTACCTTAAACCTGGACAGCAGCATGTGGCAAGCTCAGGATAATTATCGGAGTGTGCTTTCTAAGGTGTTTGCTGAGTCTTGCTGGCTTCTGTAAAGAGCTGATGGTGAGCTCTTCCAGAGAAGCTTGGGAGCAATGGTGAGCGTGCTGTGCCACACACAGCACCGTATCGCTGTAGCATGCGCTTACTTCCCCAAATAGGACAGGGAGTCACAATCACAGAGCTTTTGGACGTGCTCTTTAAACACGCCGTAAAGCGTGGGAAGTACAAAGCCAGCTGGGTGTTGCAGAGAATGTGCTGCAACCCCAAAGGAGAACGCCTGCCCCGGGAGAAGGGCCTCGCTGCTGGCAGGAGCCTGTGCGTGCCACAGAGGAGCATGCTTGTGCCTGACCAGGAATGGTCCTGACTCCGGAGGAGCTGTGGAGCCAGGAGTTCAGCCTTAATTCCATGATCACGCTCCTTGAAGGAGCTGTGTACTTCTTCATGTTGGGCTTGATCTATTGCCAAAGAGAGTTTAAAGTAAATTCAACTTCAGCCAGTACCCACTGGTAGGACTGTAGCATTCTGGGATTAATAGCCGTTGGGAAATGTATTTTGGGGAAAATATTTGAGAATGAACATTGAATGTTCCCTTAAAAATAGATCCCCAGAGACAACAGATGCCAGATTGCTGCTCATGAGGGAGGCTGTTCTCCCTGGCTCCTGTTGTGGTTTCTTGATGATGCTTTTGCTTTGGAATATGAGCAGAAACATTCAAAATAGAAACATTGCGATGTGATAAAATGGAACAAACCTACAAGAATCTGTGATGCTCTGTCATCTCTCCCTGGGATATGTAAATGATGCCTTTTAAAGTGGTTTGAGTATATATGCAGCCCTCCTTGCGTTAATGCTCTTGTTGCAGGCTGTGGTCCCTCTACTGCAATTCTGTTTGCCCTCACCTGCAGCTCCGTAACTGCCCTGGTGCTGCTGGGGTGACACTTACCTTTGCACCCAACTGCTCGTACCCCACGAACGCTGACACTCTGTGTCCAGTTCCTCAGGGGACGTGGCTGCCACTGATGTGTGTCACCTTGCCTCCCCCCACCCTTTTCATCCCTCATTTCCTGGCTTTTAGTCTGCAGCATCCTACTGGGGGGAAAATGGACCTTAGGAGAGACACCATTAGTAGGTAATAGTCATTGGCACAGTAATCATCCCCCATAATAGCCACGCGCAATCTGTGCCTGGTCACAGCACGCTGCAGTCAGCGCTGTGTCGGGACTCAGTAGGGAGGCTGGGACCTGGGGGATGCTATCTGGAGATGAGGAGGAAGGACTGGGGGGAGCTGCTGCTGCTGCCTGGGTAAGAGCCCAGGAGAGGCTGCTCATCTGCAGAGACCCTTTACTTCTCTTCCCAGCTGGCTGCGGGGGAGTTTTCCCATCTCTTTCTTTTTTTCTGCCTCTCCTTTTATTTTTCTTTTTTGCTTCCTTCCCCTAAAGGTAACTTGGTACTGTTAGTCTGTCTGCCATCAGTTACGGATCCCAATAATAAGTCCTTGTGGATGAAAGGGTATCTCAGTGTCCTCTGTGCAACAATAGGATTTTTTTCCAAAATGAAGGTGCACATGGTGGCTTCAAGCCAGAGGCTAAAGAAGCCTGCAGACCAGGCTGCGGAGTGGCCTGGAGCAGGGATGAATTTCTGTGTATATGAACTGGACATCTTGTGTGTTGTTTCTGTAACTTTCTCCCTCTCTTTATCAGACAAGCTCAGAGTCTCTGTTGGACCCTCAGCAAATCCAAGCTTTTGACCAACTCTGCCGGCTCAACCGAGGAACCTCCAGAGTACGTACCACCTGTTTTCCTTTTGGTTTTAGATCAGTGAAGGGTATTTCGCGTGCTGCCAAGCCAGATATTAGCACTGGCAGTGTGGGTTTCGGCTTTTCCCTTGGGTTTTCGTTTAGTGCTGGGGATTTACTGTGCCTAGAGCTGGCTGTTTCACATCACAAGGCATCCATGCTGCCTCTGACAGAGCTGGGGAATCACTGGCAGTGAAACCATCGAAATGCCTCTGGCTTTGAGGCTGGGCGTGAAAAGTGTCCGTGGTGTGAGGTTTCTCAAATTCTTTTTCAATTTACAAATGACCTCCCCTCCAGCCACTGTGTGACTCCCACGATTGCACAGAAGGGTCCCTCCTCCTGCCCCCGCTGTTGTCCCAAGAAGAGCAGCTCCTTCTGTCCCTTGTGTTTTCCTTGTGCCTCCTGCCTGTTTGGGCTGCAGTTGTTGGCACTTTCACCTCTTTCTGGGATTGTTTTTCAGTGATGTAACTTTTAAAACAACTTAGACACCTGAAAGTTGTTTGGTTCAGGACTGTTGTCCTGCACTGAGCTCTAATAGGGTCACTATACCCTTTTCTTTACATGTTAGGGTTTGTCTAATTGCTGCAGGAAGAAGGTGAGCCGCCCATGAGTGCTTTGTCTTTCCGCACCTTGCACGAGCGTTTCTAGGCAGTCTGCCCAGGCCACTGGACAGTGATCTGTCTGGGTTTTGTCTTGCAGCTAGCTCTCCTGACAGAACTGTCTCGCGGCCATGGCAGTGAAAAGCATGGGCTGCTCAGCGTTTCCCACGGTGACCCGGCCACCAGCAGTGTCTTCCAGAATGAGAACTTCCAGCTCCATCTGGCCCCCCCTCCGCTGGCTGAAGACTAGTGCTCCTGCCTCCAGCTGCAGCAAGGCCACAGTTGGTTTCAGCTCTTGGTGCTGGGAACCCTTTCCATCACAACGCTGGACTTTCCCCCCACCCTCCGCCACCTATCCCCGAACCCTCTGTGCCATGTTGGCTTGCTGGGCGCTGGTGGATTTGTAGCAGCGGCTGATCTCCCGACTCTGCTGCCTTTTCTCACGAAAGAGAGGCAGCCACGAGGCAGCTGGGCTGAAAGCTGTGAACTCTGGGGGCAAACCCAAGCATGCCGAAGCACTGCGCAAGACCTGGGCTACCTGCAGTGACCCGGAGGCGCACGGCAGTGGTGGTAACTTTGCCAAATAACAGAGTTGGCTCCACTCCATTGGAAGAGTGTGGCCTGTCCTGTGCCCAGCGGCTCTATTTCACGGTGGCTACCATACCAGATTTTAATTGTTGTACTGGTAAAAGCAATCATTTTGCCAAGGCCTGGCCTCACTGTCTCTGAGGGCACAGAACAGGCAAACTTTGAAAAGGCTGAAGAATGCAGAAAACAATACATGTGTGAGCAAACTAACCTGCGCACGGTGTGTTCCTACAAACTTCCATTAAAAAGGCCCTTGGTTGAACTCTGCTGCGTGAGCTGTGCACACGGGGAGTGGGTAAGAGAGCTGCTGGTCTGGCAGTGCTGCTGGCTGCTGTTTTCTTAGTGCAATTGCCACTGAACTCTGGTAGAGAAAGATGCAGCTTGTCACTGGGGGTGAAGCACAAACCTCCCCCCTCGCCTTGTTGTACCTGTGTTGGGGGACAGGGGTGCGTGTGTATGTGTGTGAAAAGGCACTGCAGGCCCTTGAGGGCTGCAAGGGGAGAGGGCCGGTGTGGTGGGCGCTGATGGTCAGATGTTTGTTGCTTCTAAGCCCAACCCGCTGTTTTGCAATACCCAGCTGGGCAGTGTCCCTTCCCAGTGGCACCTTTATCGCTTTGCGCACACAACTGTTACCCAACGGCAGTGGTGTTTCTGTACCCGGCTTGTGAAACACACTCCTAACAATGTGTGTCATTGGTCTGGTGATCGTGCTCTCTCCTCTCCCCACTGTTCATTTTGTCACTAGGACTTGGGTGTTTGGGCGTACCCTTGGGGGTACCCTTGGGGTCCCAGGCAGAGCACAGCACCAGGTAGGTGCTGCTCTCCGTGCACGCAGAACTGATGTGCAGAGCAGATGGCAGAGCTCACGTTGGGTGGCAGGGATACGGGGCAGCGCTGCTGCCTCCAAGGAACACAAAAGCGCTGGCTGTTGTGCAGAGCCTACCTGGCTGGGGAGCAGTGCCAGCCCTGTGCCCCCTGGGGCTTGGCGTGCCCACCTTCTCCCCATGAGCATTAAGAACTACAAAATGGTGCCCCGGACTGATGTTTCCAGCCTGCAGCCACACATGAACCTGGTGAGAGGTAAGTCAAGGGGCTCCAGCCAGCTGAATTCTGCCAGACGTCAGCCTGGGCTTGCAGCCCTCTTCCCCGCTATCCTCCCCCCTGACTAGGGCAGCTCTTTTACTGGCAAGTGAGAACTGGGCTGTGAGGTTGCCCGCCAGCCCCAGTACTTACCAGGTGCCCAGACATGGTGGGGATGGGCCTGGTGCGCTCCACCTGGTTATTCTATTGCTCTGCCTAGCACTGGGTGCCTGTTTGAGGTGCTGCCATCTGAAGCCGTAAATGACCCTTCCTTTGCTGGAAATATAAGAATGTTTCACGCTAGTATGGAAAATACACAGTTAGGACAAGCAGCGTTTCAGTTGTTCAGTATTTTATTAAAGAGGAAATATACACACCTCTCCCTGGCAGAGTGGAGCAACGAGCCCAGGGTACGTCTCTTACAGCATGTCCATGCCAGTGTTTGTGCAAAGAAAGAAATGGTGGTTCTGAACTGGGGTGTGTGATGGAGCACAGTGAGAAACCTGCCACTGTGCCGGCTGCTGAAACGCCCTGTCCCACACCAGGCTGCTCCACTGACGTTTTACAGGTACAACAGAAGGAAGAGGCAGCTTATTGTGCTTAAGACATCTGAACAAATCCTGGGTAGGAGACACTCACAGCTTGTGAATATTGCTAATCACTTACAGTTAAGAAAGAACGTATCCTGACGACAGTGATATGAACCTGCAAGACCACAGGATCTTATGGTAAGTCTTGGTCATAAATACCCAACCAAATTTCACTACGCTCACAGCCGGTGCCCCCTAACAGCAGGAGGGCCTTGTGGACAAGGTGAGCTCCTGCCAAGTCAGAGGGTCCCGATGGCCTTTCCTGTGCTTGGTTCCGCGCAGTGAGAGCTGCGGAGGAGCACCCTGTCCTCGGGAAAGGCTGGTCCCTGAGGAGGGTGCGTCTGTCAGCCCACCCCGTCCTCCCGGGAAGGAAGAAAGCTTGGGCAGGCCAGGCACGGAGTGAGCGCTCTCAGCTCTCCACTCAGATTATAATTGAAAGATTAAATATGAATAAATGCTGTAGGCTTATATATAATGCTTCCTTCCACCTATGAAATGTGTCTGAATGGTCAAAAGACACTAAAATGTTGTTAGAAACCTTAGTTAACCAAGAAAGACAACTCTGCCCTTAAAAAATAAATAAATCCTATTTAGTTTTACTACGGCCTTCATTTAAATGCCCTCAGTATTTTTTAGGTGCCTTGTGAGAATGTATCTGTTCATGCAATGGCCCGAGTTCCTCATTTAACAAGCATTGCACTTTAAGTCATCAAAACTATAAAACCTATTATTTTTGTCTGAAAGTGTTAGTCTAAAAAGTACAGTATTACTTTAACCATTTATGGTAAATTCCTAGCACACGCGCATGTGCGCAGACACACACTGTTGCCTAAACGTTTTCTAAACATACTGATTACAAAGTGTATAAAATTAGTAATACGTTGTCAGGATACGGTGAGAGTGATGAGCCA
Organism: Balearica regulorum gibbericeps; assembly: GCF_011004875.1. Classification (NCBI taxonomy): domain Eukaryota; kingdom Metazoa; phylum Chordata; class Aves; order Gruiformes; family Gruidae; genus Balearica; species Balearica regulorum. The sequence goes on along the minus strand of NC_046192.1, from coordinate 2,379,469 downwards.
TCCTATAACACAGACTATAATCTAGTATCAATCACTAAACTGTACACATTTATACAGCCTTATATTCACCAGTGACTTTTGAAACGTAAACAGCAAATACACAAAGAAATTCAGTAATGCTGTCGAAAACACAGTTATTACTGACTCCAACTGATTCAAGCTGACTGAAATCTTCTGAGAACGAAATTTTTGTTCTGTCAAGCTGGGCTGAAACCAAACCACCAGCGACACAGCTCGCTGTTAGCAGCTCTGTGAGGAAACCCCTGTTCAGAATCCACTCTTGAACTGGGCGCAAAGGAGCGGGAGCCAAAGCTGCTTCTCTCTGCTAGAATGCCCTTAGGCTGTATTTGAACAAGCACACGCGCTACTGAGCCCGTGGGCCACCTCCCGCGGGCACCTCCGTGCTGTCCCCAAGCTCTGCCGACACAGTGGTGTGGCTGATAAAATTCTTTTTTTTTTTAATTTTGTTGTTATTCAGGCAAATGCAGGCCCTGAGGCCGTTTGGTCCTGAGCGCGCATGTCTGGCACCAAACAGCACAGGAGGAAGCAGCAGGCAAAGCCAAGGGTGGATTTTGTGTGTTTGGAGGTAGTCACTTCCTTCGCCTATCGCTTTACACCCCAGTCTAGCACGGTTTTGGTTAGACGGCCGCGCTTCATCTCTGCCTGCTCCCCCTCCTGCCGAGCTGCAAAAGCCAGATCCCCTTCCCGAGATCTATCTAGAGAAAAAGGACCAGCTGGATCCAGGCAACGGATCCCCCTCCAGAGCAACGCTTGCCTTCTCAGGAGACTTCAGAGCCTGACCTAACTCAGCAGATGCTCGGTGCATAGCCTGGAGAAAAGTTGGAGGCACTTTGTGCATTCTCTAGCCTGCCATACCAACCTGCCGGAAGAATGGTGCCAACAGCCTTCGAGAAGGGTCGCACCAGCACTAGAGAAAAGGACGGACAATGTGCAAGGACAGACAGAGACGGAAAGAGCCTCTTGTCGCCGCACCTCGCGTAGCTGTTTGAGAAAGAATAAGGGCAACTTGGTTTTGCTGCTCACAGGCGTGCTGCACCAGCTCACCCTCTGTGCTTTGAAGGTCCATTGCAAACATCCTGACAGATGGAAACATCTCGAGTGGCGCATCCGTGTATGAGAAGTAGTATGTGATGTAACCCAGACCAAGAAAAGGGCCTATTTCAGCTATAAAAGTCTTAAGATTTATCACTACCTTACGTGCAGACGTGGGAGATCTGATCAGGCTGAGAACTTGTTAAAATTGCTCAGGCTGCTGCTAGTTCACCAATATGCAAGTCCCGTGACCGCACTCCCATGAGGAATCTGAAATATCAAGTGCACTGGAAAAAAGGGATTGTCAGAAAAAACAGAAAATATAAATACTACAAAAGCAACATTACTGAGTGGGAACTGGACTCATCTGATACCAACTTGTCGGATCACACAGTGGTTTCTATAGTCTCAATCACTTCCATTTCGCACTGCGAGGGTGACAAGAGTGGGCATTCATCTGGTTCCCAGCTGCTATCCGGGCTGTAATCTTCCTCTGAACTTAGCTCGGCCACCCCCTCCGTGTCCTCGTCACACGACTCCATGTAGTGAACCCCCACTGCATTGATCCCGGAGTCCTCGGAGCTGGAAGGGGATGAGCAGTGATCTGTTTTTGGTGTATTGCTCTCTTTTGTGATTAAGGCATTGCGAACAGGGACCTCCTCGGGCTTTATCTTGTGGGGCGCGGGGGGAGGCTGCCTCTGCACGTAGCACATCTTCCCGTTGATGCATTTCACGCGGTAATTGTCAATGAAGAGGTCTGCGATCGTGCAGAACTGCGGGGAATCGGGGGGCAGAGGGGGCTGGAAGACAGGCGCAAACTTCAAAAAGTGTTCGGTGAGCGAAACGGAGATCTGGATGGTGTTTGTAGACTCCCGAGGGCGAACGGGTATTTCGGTGCTGGGAAGCTGCTCCACAGGTGTCATGGGCTGATAGACATATTTACCTGTGGGGAAACCAGAAAAGCAGCATTTAAAGATCGTTATCTTTAAGTTAGAAACAAACTGATGACACGGTGCTTGCCCTTGGCTGTTAATAATAACCAATGGTTCCGTGCAGTCAGCAGCCGCTCTGTTTTCAGTGGCCTCAAGGTGTTCAGTCCTCTCCTGGTGTGGATGCTCTGATGCTTAATACTGCAGGTAAGCATAACCTTCCTCACCTCAGTCCCACTCCTCTCCCTGTCCCTGCTTCTAAGGCATCTGTAGGATGCCACCAATTCTAGAAAATTAACTCTGGCGCACAACTCCATAGCTAAGAAGTGAGACAGACAGCAAATCTGCCTGCACCCCTTTCTAGGGGAAAGAAAACTCACAAGATGCTCAGAGATTATTTTTTTTTTCCACTGAACATAGAGCAGTTCTAGCTTACAGCTTTGCTACAATGATCTAAACTTTATTAGGTTGTTGTTATTATTCTAAATTACAATGAGTCGCTCCGCATGCATTTCCATGTTCTTTTTTTTCTGGGGACTAAATTGTGATTGTCTGTATTATAAACCAGAGGTTCGTACACGACTGCCATTAGAATTTTAAGGCAGAAAATAAGGGAATTCCCAAGCCATAGAAATGCTTTTGGCATCTTGATTATCTGGTTAAGCAGTAAGAAAATAGGATTATGTTGGTTATATAGAGCTGAACCAAGTGTGAACTGAAAATCTTTACTAAAAGAAATAAATAAAAGAGCAGAAAATCAGTACTTTGTTAGGAAAAATGAGAAACCGGAGGCTATGCCCAAGACTGTAAAATTTTGTATTTTATTTGCATGAAGCCTCTGAAAGATTCATGTCTCCCTAGGGGCTCATACGCTATGAAAGCACAAACTTCCAGAAGGCTGGCAAGTGGTGGGGCTCTCGGAAGAGTTTTGATGCACGAGTTCCACATAATGCTTTGCAAAGGCAGAAGAAGTATCAAAGCACTGTTTTGATGCTTGAAGCTCTCCAGGTAAGGAGCAGAAAGCCACCATTCACTGCATTAATGAATCTGGCTGCGCTGTGATGAGATCTGCCACACGGTTTTGTGTTTGCAGCTCAGAGGTAGGTGCAGCCCTTGTCCCCCAAATTATCTGCTCCTTTGGAAAATCGGAGCAATGATTGCATTTCTGTTCAGGGAGGCTGAGCATGGCCTGGGAGAGCGGCAGGAGAGAAGGGCTTTCCTCTCCCCAAGGAAGGGTTCGCTCCCCCCGCCATGCCTCCCTGCAGTAAAAAATCCCATCCTCAGCCTGGGGCTCCTTCCCAGACGTGGGAAGAGCTCTGACTGCAACAAGTTCCCAGCCAGCGTGGCAGTCGGTGCCCCAGCCGTCTGCTGAAGGTGCTGGCAATGGGACGGGCTGAGAGATCCCAACTCTTGGCTGCAGCAGCCTCTGGGGTGTTCACTGGCTCTGCCAGCCCCGACGAGCCAGGGCCCACGCACGGGCTGCGCATTGCCAGCCCAGCTCCAGCACGTCACCAGGGGAAACCTCGAGCGCTGGAAAAGGCTTTTCCCACCCCTGCCGCGCTGTTGGTATCGGAAGGGAAACAGGTTGTGTGAAAGTTGGCTGCTCTCTTCCGCCAGGGCTTCAAACCGCGATCGCCGAAAGACAGGGAGAACAGAGGAAACGCCACAAAGAGTACAGAGCCGAAAGAAGAGCTCAGGGGAGCCCTGGAGCGTGGGAGAGGCACGCTGCGAGGCCAGCAAACGCAGAACGCAGGCTCAGAGGGATGCGCTGAAGGGAAAAGCCCACCCCTGTTGTGCCACGGGAGAGAACAGCCAAGCGAGCCAGACTGAGAGCAGCGAGACGGCGGCAGTGGGTGGGCAGGGGAAAAGAACATTCTGTGAATAGATTTGACCGGTTCCCCTCGAATACCTCATCAAGCACTTTTTTCCTACAATCTGTGGAATGATAATTGTTCACAGAGCCACTGGAAAAGCTCAGTGAAAATAAACCAAGCTTTTTTTCCCTCCTGTTTGATTATGGCTGGATGGCAGAAAATACAAAGAGATCTGCTCCACCTACCATCTTTTTAACGTACCATGGTCTAGTTCCTAAACTCGCTGTGACTCAGGAATGAAGTGCTAGTATCAAACGAGCACTTCAACCAGAGGCAGAGCAAAGCTCTTCCTCCTCTGGTGCCCTTTGGAGCAGCAGCGCAGAGATTTTCGTTCTGGCAGTCACGGAGAGATGGGGTATCTCAGGCATTTTTCCGGTCTTGCCGACACAATTTCCCTGGGAAGCTCACTGGGGCAGGTAGACAGACCTGCTGTAACAGCAGCAGCCCATGGCTTCCCGCCATCTGTGTTCTCCAGAAATTCTTCTTTGAAATTAGTGAACATTAACTATGCTACTGTCTTGCAAAGCAAGATGGCCAATTAGCGTGCTGCTGGACGGAATAGCATCTGATAAAATTCAGCTCACGGAAGCTGAAATGCAGCCTACCCTTGCCTGAAACCACGACGCTGAATTTATTCATATATTTGGAGTGCTTCTGTGTGGGCTCCTATTTCATTCCATTGACAACCAACCATAAAAAAACAGATATTAGTGAAAAAAATTTTCTCAACTCAATTCTGTGCCACCTCTATTTGAAGTGTCCAGGGAAGGCCCTGGTGAAGATTTTAACAGGATCAAGTTTTTTTTTTTTTTTTAAAAAAAAAGGTATCTGCACAAGAGGACTATATTTTTCCACTTAAAATAGCCACCACGTGCTGGCAGAAGGCTGGGGGATGTTGGGAGAAGAAAGCCAGGGATCTAAGCCAAGGTAGCATTGACATTGAATGATGAACCTTTAATTCATCAGTTTGACTTTTTGAGGGGTTTTTTTGGTGTTTTTCCAAAGAGTGGTGGCAGGGGGAGATGAGGTGTTGCCCAGGAGCTCCGCTGGCTGTTTTACCATTGCAGCAGCATGTGGTAATTCTCTGCGTGTTTCAAAACTGCCCTGCTGGCACTAATTTCAGGCTGGAAGAAACCAGTGGCTAGTCTGTAAACAGAGGATTTCAGATCCCTATTTGTGTGACCTTTCAGTGGCTGAAACCATTTCCTCACGTTCCAAGGACAAGCTCTGCCAGGGTAAAGCAGGAATTGCCCAACAGAAAAAAGAGAATTTTCTACATTGCTTTAGAATTCTGGTCTAAGTTCGTTAAGTTTCAGCTAGTTTTAGGGCCAAGTTTGTTTTAGATTAAAATTCTGTTTTAAACCATGATGAGGTCCCTCTTTAAGGGGTGCTGGTGCTCACAGCTGGGACTGTCAGACTGGATGATGGACAAAGCTGTGGTTACAACCTCGGTTATAACTCCCTACCCTACATAATGCATGTGTGTAAATGTAGCAACCATGATGCAGCCTATGAGAAAGAAATGCAGAAATTGAAAAATAAGATTGCCTCCCGCCCCTGCAGCTTGCAGGATTGGCAGGGATGTCTTTTTCACAGACAATTATCCCAAAAGCACAAGTCCTCAAGTTGTCTTATTGTAATCTTGGTCCAATTGAACTCCCACTAAAATAAACAGCAATATTTTTGCTGACTTTAAACAGCTGGCAAAAGTTTATGATAAAATAGTATTTTGAGCACCTATTCTGATACATTCCTTTTAATATGCTAGCACGTAATTTATTGCCTATTTATTCCAACCAAGTCAGTTGAAGAACTCTGCAATTGAGCTGCGCTGATGAATGCTCCCGTAAATTACAGTGTTTGGCACAAATACAGATGCCAGACTAGACATTGCAATGCAAGTTGTTTCCTGGGTCACTTGCCACCGCTGCCTACACGGAAGATGGTAATTTGGTGAAGGAAAAACAGCGCACGTGCCAAACACGTGTCCAAAAAAAAAAAAACCAAACCTCCAAATTCTGTGAAAAGCAGTTTGCTGCATTTGCAGAAGTTTGGGAAGCTCTTGAGCACTGTAATAGCTCCTCTGGGGAAGTGTCACAGTTCTGGCTCTGTAGTTCCAGCACTGTGGCAAAAGGGCTCGGGGAAACAAGAGCCCGTTCCTCTCCTGGGTATTTAACAGGAAATGTGTGAGAGTAGGCTCTGTCAAAATTATTGTCATGATAAGTCTCAATTATCCATGACAGCCATATGCTAACAGCTGATATGATGAAATGTGAAACAACGAGAGACTTCAGAAGTAGGTATGTAGGCTATGATTAACTATTTGTCACAACCGAAAGCCCGCACCAGTTACCTACGCTTTCTGCTGCTACCCGCTCACAAAGTGTTATCCTCCACGAACATGGCAGAGCTTTGTCTGATCCCAGTCACAGCGGTCCCAGTGACAGCGGTTTGTGCACAACTAAAAAGGACTGATTGTTTTTCCATTTCTTCATTATTCAATTGATCCTTGTGAAAGCCTAAAAACAAATCCTCCAGAGAATTAGCACACAGAAAAACTGATACTCAACTGCAAAACAGCTATTCCAAATGCATCTGAGGTAAGTACTGGGCAGTGCTCATCTCCCTGCTTCTCTGTTCACAGAAATACAGGTTTTATTGCCAAATCAGATGGATGCTGTTCACCAAAGCCTGGCCCCACGCCTCCAGTGACGCCTGCCAGCAGGTTAAGGCAGAATCCAGCAGAGCAGTGAGCTCTATCATGACCTGCAGATCTTGAGCAAACTCAGGTAACTTGGAAAATTTTTTATCCCCAAAAGTAGATGCACACTTCCATATAATACATATAAAGTCTGTTTGTGGCATTGATTACTAGAACTACATGGCTGATTGATTGGAACCTGCATTATAGTATTTCCTGCTTACAAAAACCAAATACAAGCCTTTAGAAGCAAGCCACGAGGTCATTTCTTTCTGATTTTTTGCTAATTGAGCAGTCTGCATGCATCCTCACCAAACAGACACAGCAGCAATTTCCGTGGCTAATACAAAATAACTTAACCATGAAATAAGCAGAGGTGCTGCTTAAACATTTTATTCTCCCACATCCCTTCGTCCCAGCATTCTAGTTTACCTCTGACACTCATTAACGTGCTTGGCATATAAAAAAAAGAAAAGAATAAATCCATCTTTCAGCAGTGAGGTTTCTCATAACAAATTCTCAAGTTTTACCCTTCAAAATGCTACCTTGAAGGATTTTCTTTTTCCCCCTGATAAATAACAACATGAATTGCAATGCACTTCAAAAAATAATAAAAGATTGCTGTGGGTCTTCAGTGGTGGATCTTACAAGTCTAAGTTGGCGATACATACTGTATATATTTGATTGCGTGTAAGACATTTAGACACCTTTTAACTGAAACATAGAAACTTTTTTCAAATGTATTCTTTCCCCTGCAGCTGCTTGGACAAAGATTTCTATACCCTTCAATCTGCTAGCTCATCTAGTCTCTAAAAAATCAGCAGGGTTAATGAAGACCCGCTAACCACACACTATTTAACCATAACCTGGCTCAATTTAACCCGTACAGCTTAGGAGCTGCTCCCAGGTGCCTGAGCTAGCTGAGTGCTTGTAGTGAAAGCACCTGGCTGAGGTGTTGCTGGAGGAGAACTGGCTCCAACCTCACCAGCTTTCAGTGCCTTTGGCTGTGATGTATGATTTAGGAAGGCTGGAACAATGACCTCAGCACAGGGCAAAGCACATGGACTGGCATTTAGGCAGCTGTGTGTTCCCGCCAAACAATGGTGCACAAAGGGTGCGTGCGGTTGGTGTCCATGGTCTAACAGTGGAGAGCTGCTCTTTAAGTGTTGGTGACTTGTTTCTGCTTGAAGCTACACCTTTGTAACAGCACCAGCGATCTTTGTTGCAGAGTCACCTGGGATTCCCACTCCAGCCATGCAAGGCTCTCCTATTGCCACACACAACCCTGCCAAAAAATTCAGCTTATGTGGGAGGGAAATCGGTCCCACTATGAAGAACATAAAATCTAACTAAATGCTACAGAGCTTTGAAGGAGAGAAGGCAAAACAAGTATTCATAATGCACGTGTAACAGGAGACAGCATTAGCTTGGAGGGATTCTGCATTCACCTAAGGAGTGGTTCGCAGCACGGGCTCTTCCACGTTATCTGCTGAGGAAACCTTGGAGATCAGCTTCTCAAGCGCTGGCTTTCTTCATAGCTAAAAGATGGAGAACTACCAAGCGTTGTTCCAGTGGGACTTGCTTCATACCTCACCAGTGTGGCAGGAGAGACAAGGCTGTCTCTAGGAAGAGCTGACTGGATGCACACCCCTCTGACGTCTAAATGAAGTTGTCTCGTAGGTGATGACAGCTACAAGCTGCTGCCTGGATTGGCACAGTAGCCCAAGGACAAAGTAAGTATAAACTGTCAAACACCAAGCTGGTTCTCCAAGATCCCCGGGGCGGCGGGTGGCACAGGTGGCAGACAGACCAGCCCACGGGCAGCCCCAGCCCGTGCATGGGAAGGAACCGGGTATCCTTTCACCACTGACAAAGCAGAAAGTGAGGGCAGATGAAGGGTTTTCCTCCTTTACAGCCTGAAGCAAAGCTCGCTGCCCACAATCTGGAGATGTATACTGAAGGGCACGCAGCACCCTAAGCCTGCTTGAGGTACTCACCACACCTTTTTTCAGAAGTGTTCAGCAGAGTAGAAGGCTGCCTGCCAGCCCCGCAGGCTGCACCAGCGGACAAAATGACTGCCTCTGGCCTTCCTCCTTTTCTCTCTCCAGTTATATGCGCAGCTTGGGACAACAAACCTTTGCAAACAAAGACTGCCCTAACCATAAATATTCACCAAGGACTACAATAGTTTGAAATAGCTTAAAGCACAGTAATAGCTTTTCCAGAGGGGCGAGAACAAATGGAAGGAGAAACCCAGAGTACGTTTGTAGATGGCACATGTAAAAAAACCCAAAAGCCCCACTGCTAACCCAGTTTCCACTTCTTTGTATTGTACGGAATAGCCATCATGTCGTATCTAGCAAAACTTCACGGGCTGTGTTGGGAACATGAGACATGGAATAAGCCACCAGAGGAAAAGGACACTGAGGTACTGTCAGATTTACAGAACAAGCTCAAGTAGAGCTGAACTGTGCTATTGGTTATTTTAATGAAGCATAGCTAAAATTCGTGTTGACTTTGAAGGAGCCTCGTAGATAAAGATACGCGGCACCTTAATGCAAGTGATACTTTTGCCCTGCACTACTTCCGAACAACTTTGAAAAAGCACCAAGATTGTTCAAACAAATTGCAGGATGCTCTGTTTGCACTAGAAGACTTCCAGTACTTCTGGCACAGCTAGAAGGCACAGTAAGAGATCATAAAAGAAGAGTCCAAGGACACAAGCCATCTCTGCAAAGGAACACCAGTTACCCCACCACCACCACGAAAGAAAAAGAAGTCATACCGCAGGACCTTAGCAGTCTGGGAACACACCAGGAAACATCAGCAGGCTCTGACCTGAAGCGACCATTACAAACAGCACCTTTTCCCAGAAAACACCTACATCAGAGCACTAACAAATCCATCCCATTCCCGACCTCATCCAAGCGCAGAAAAGAACCTGTCTAGCAATGTTTCTACAGCGGCTCCGCCAGCAGCGATTTTGTACAGTTGCCAGTTCTCCTGTGAAGGAGAGGTGTTCCCTCTCACTGCTGTATAGCGAGAGACAGCTGTGACAGCCCTTGACTTGATGAGCCATAAGCTTTTCACAGGAAACCAAGAAAGGGGGGGTGGGGGGGAGAAAAATCAGTAAGTTTTTCTTCATCTAATTTGTATTTTAATGTCCTTTTGTCTTGATTTGTTTTAAATACAAAAAGGATCATGATTGTACATGCTGCGAGCTGTCTAAGCCTTTCAGGGTTTTCTGTGCACGTCTGCTTAAGAGCAGGTGACTCTTAAATGCAAACAGACCCTGGAGCTTCCTTCTATCATCCCTGCTCTTTCCTCTCATTTCTTACATGGATTTACCAGACTTAAAGAAAACGCAATGCTGGAGGCTTGAGAAATGTTTTGTGCGGCCATAAACCCTCTTAAAGGGGCCATATTTGCTTCCCCATTGTAAGGGCACAGAATATTGACACCCAAAAAAGCCGTGAATGACAATGCACACCACAAGTGCGTTCCGAAAGGAGCTCTTGTGTGTGACTTCTCACAGGTACTGCTAACCCCACCCTGGGTTACAAGGGCACACGTATGCCCCACAGCGCAGGCATGGGAAGCGTAGCAGACTGTCTCAGGTACCTCCAGGAGCACAGCAGCTAAGCGCTAGCTACCCCAACCCGAGCTCTAAACCCAAGGATATTTGCCTTCCAACATCCCTTTACAAAGCTACCCCCTAAAGGGGAGAACAGCCACTCTTTGCGCATTTCCTTGAAAATGTTTTATCCCCAACTTACACTAGATATTTTTTTTAAATTCAGTAGAGAAGATAGCAAAAAATGGCTCAGTGCTAAATATTTATTCTACAAAACCATCCCTGTGCACCATCTGCTCAAGCTTCAGCATCCCATCATTTTCATGCAGACAGTCAGTGTGCTGATATGGTAACAAGGATAAGCACAGATCAGTGTCAGAAGCTACCTAAAAAATGAGAACGGTATGGAGAAATCACAGGCACTAGAGAGACAAGTTACAGTCTTCTTCCAGGTGCGTAGTACATGCTGCAGGGGGCCCCTCGTGAGCCCCTGTATGCAGTGGGAACGTTCTCCTGTGAATTCTCAAATAAGCAGAACAGCTCATGGGTTCTCGAACGGAAAGTCCTCACCAAAGGCCTGTACCATGGAACAAAGACCCATGCTCTACACCCACAGGAGACAGCCTGGACGGACAGCTGAGGCAGGAGGTTGGGTTTCGTAGCTTTAGATGGATCTTTATGGCTACAGCCTGTTTTCCTGGTGGGTTGACAGGAGAAACAATGGCATACATGATGTGCTGTACCTGTGTGCTCCCTTCCTGTTGTCAGAGTACAGGGTCTCCTGCTGACAAGTCATCTGTGCGGTGGCCTTACCAGAGCGTGAGCCTTCTGGGCTTGACAAACAACACATTCTTCAACTTCATCACTGAGAACAGTGTCCTTATTATCGTTCCTTTAACCCTTGTCCTATTGCTGCTTCTGGTGCCTATCTACACACATTTCCATTCATACTTCATTCAAACCAATCTTTGTATTTCTATTACAAGCCTCTACCGAACCCACTTCTGGAGAATTTAAAGGACTACTCTCCCTGCTTATGCCCAGAATACGTCACCACGCGGAGCTGATGTGTGCAGGTACAGGTGCCGGCCCTTCCCTCGGAGGGGTGTGGGATCCAGCAATGCTCTGCATGAAAAAATAAAAGACCAAGCACCACCCTTGGAGGCAGAGGAGGTGGGCCATCATGTCACACAGTGCCACTGTGAACAAATGGTTCTGAGCAGCTGGACAATGCAGGTGGGAGCAAACTCAGCACTTGCTGCTGTGGCAGTGTAAGCCAATACTGGCAGAGAGTTAAAAGCATCACCCTTGGTTTCACATCAAGAGAGCCAACAGCCCACTGCACCAGAGCTGGGGAATGCTGAGATCTGGTGGCACAGCGTAAGAAAAACAAAAAAAAAAAGGTGAGTGCCTCCTTTTGCCTGCCTTGCCTATGAACAGGCTAATGCTGGTGGACTGCAGAAGATTGCAAGAGCTGATCAGTCCACGCTGACACAACTGATGGTGTCCAAGCCTTTCACCAGGGACAAGAGGCACTTGTGAGTGAGTATAAACCCCTGGAATGTGGCTCAGGATGAGCAAAGCACTGAAATCCAAACAACACAGGCAGCCACACAGCACGAAGTGTGAAGCAGCCAAGCACCCTGCCTGAAACAGCTGCAGGTGTGCTCTGGCACTGGCATCACGCGTCAAGCAGCGAGAGGGATGACAAGCAGAGCATGCTCTCGCTGGGCACAGCAGGGAAAGGTTTCAGGGCTGGGTGCAAGTACACAAGCAAAACAAGCAGTTTTGAGAACATGCGTGCGGGCTCTCAAGCTCTGCAGCCACCAGCGAGAGCAAGAGTACAAATGCATGCCTCTTGTTGCAATTGTTTTACAACATAGGTTATATATAAATCCCAACTGTTATGTTGCCTAAATTAAAGTAGATTAAAAACAAGGTCCAGTTGCCAAGCAATCAGATTTTACTTTTCCAGTAGGTTTTTGACTTCCTTCTATGTGAATATACTGAACTATTGGCAAAAACTTCTCTAAATTGCACTGACCGCACTTCTTGAATTCTGTGATCAGCCACTACATAAAAATTGATTAGTGGAAGAATCAAAGTCATTATGAAAACAGACTCTGTATCTTGTGGACAGATAAATTCATGAAGGTGCTGGAATAAAAACCACAACACACTAAAACAGAGTCACTTTAGATGCACAGAGAGAGATCTAGATACATATATATACACACTACCTGGAACCCAATCTACTGTCAACCAGCTTTTTACATTAGTATAAGCTTGTGCCATCCATCAACAGCTAAGCCCACACTGTTACAGCAATCGTTCTGGAACATCTTACAATGTTTGTGAGCAAAGCATTTTGCTTTTCTGTCCCTCACAGAAACATAATTTTCTGGTATAGCCTTACCAACGCGCAGAACTAAGTTACTAAGGCTTGAAGTGAGTCATGAAGTGTAAGGCAGCGTTGGTTATGTTGAGAGCTGTTACATAAAAATGCCCCAAGATGTCCATTCTCTACCAGCCCAGCTCTGCTCACCATATTCTTGATGATCACACAGATGCTGCCAGGAAATTTGAGGTCCTATGCCAAGTACCTGAAAGCCCTCTTCAGTGCTTCCAGCAAGCCTGAGCACACAGTCAGCTCCACAGACCTGCAGGATGGAAACCATGAAGATGACGATCTCGTGACTCTGTCTCATGGGGCAATGCAAGGATATGACCATGGGCTGCAGCTGAAGACACATGAAACATCCGTCAGCAATCATAAGAGTAAGGATAATGTGTTAGAAGGCGCTGCAGTCTTACACTTTTGCATTTAGGCATTCAGAGTAAGCACGCTCGCAAATTCAAGCTGGCAAACAGATTTCCTCACCTGCAGAGTCCAGGAAGCAAGCCACACGCTTGCCAGAGGCACTGACTACAGGACAAATTTTATCTTTGAGCTGTTACTCTGCAGTGAGAAAAGTGCCTGAAGCCTTTTACCAGAACGAAGACCTCTGAGCAGAAGGAAAGGCTCAGCCTTCACCATAAAGATGTTCACAACATCCTGAATTCACAGACAACCGCGCCAGCTAACGGGACACAACGTTAATGAACTTTTCCTTCAGAAGTACTTGCTTCTGGTAGGGACCATCTACAGCCTCCTCATTTTAGGCTGGTCCTGAGCAGGCTTCATGAAAAGAGCAGGTTAACCCTGCGAGCAGCTACAGAGGAGAGGTGTCATTGATCTGCAACTCTCAGAAGTTCTTACCACCGTATCATTGAGTTTTGGGCAAGCAGACGTAATTCTTTGTGAACCATGCCCCTCAGATAGACAGATTACAAGACACAGCCTCAGAGTCATGCATAACAAACGAGTTTTTGGCTGGCAGAAAGCATTTTGGTACACAAGGCCCCTTTTTCTCAGGGCTTTTGGAGAAAGAAGTGCAGCAATTTCTATTCAATCCTGTACGAGGCATAGAAGAGCTAGTCCTATAAGACGTATTTACAGCAAGTAACTTGAATTCAAAGATTTTCCTGTGGTCTATTCTTGTTAAGTGATATCAGGGGTTTTGTTAATAATAATAATAGAACATGCATGTCTCTAAACATAACTGCATTATAGTCAGGATTTCAAAATGAATGCCAGCAGGTTCTTTCGAAGATGCTGATGTTCCCACTGGGTATGATGAAGCTACATGTAGGGGTTCTCTTTCTGAGACACAGCATCGATAGTACATTCATACTGTGATTTACAGATTATAACTAAAATCAGACCAACAAAACGCAACCCAGGTCCAGAATGGTGCGCCCATAAAAACTGGCAGAGAAGTGTTTTCCCTTAGAGTTACACTTCAGAATATATTAAGCTGACATTCTTTCCTTCACTGTGTGCAGCTTAGCGAAATGAAGCTAGAATATCATAGCTCTTCAAACTACAGGTGAAGAGAAGATCTTGCACAGCCACAGGCAGCAAAGCCTCATTAAAAGTCTTTTCCCATTACAAGCTGAAAAATCCCCCTTTCTGCAGCACTTGCCTGGTGCTCAGTATAATGCCTTGCTTGTACACAAACATTTTGTCCAGATACGTGGACTTAAACTGGATGCATGTTCAAATCCTTTTCACAGCCAAAGAAATGAAAAATGCCTGTTTCTCCTGGGATTTGTAATCATCCTCCCACCAAGACAAGCCGTGTTCTCAGAGAACACCCAGCCCCAGAGTTCCTAGCCCCGCTGCTCCATTCCTGTTTAGACAGTTTTCCGCAAAGAGAAATGTATGAGCAACTCCAAATATCCAGTATCAGAATTTAAAACATAAGCATGTTACAACTCCCTTTTTATGTTTATCCAACAACTCAATCACCGGAATATAGTTTTGCCCTGTGGAACAGCACTGCTGGAAATTTAAGTTGCCATCACCAGTGCCAGGCTGGCTCCTTCCAGTAAGTTCCAGTCTACATCACCTTTCGCAGCCAGAGATACTGATACGCTACTGCCCTTTTGCTCTCTCCTGGATGTGGCAGAGGGTTTCATAGCCACCAAAAACCAACACAAAGAATACCCCCCAGCAAGGCTTTTGGGGATCTACAATGTATGCAATGCTGCAGAGTGCCCCAGGGCTTGTTTTAGGAGCCCCTCCAGGGCTGTAGCTGCTTCTCTAACATGGAGGGATCAACAGAAGCTGGCTGGCAAGCAGACACAGCTCCTCTTTAGACCCCCAAGCTCTGTCACTGTGCACTTGAATACCTTCAATAACCATTTTAGCTCACTTACCAGTGGTCTGTTACAGGAAAGAAAGGCTGCCTTGCTCATTCCCTGCTTACAGTTCCCACAGGCAGACCGGGGTCTGAATAATTACACGGGCTTCAAAGATTGGCAGAGCCCCTGCTGATAGCTTCTGTCGCTCGAGAGGTGGGAGAGACACTGCAGAAATGCTACTTGTGTGCACAGAGCTACTTATATGCTGCACACATCACTATGTAGCTGGGGAAAATACCAGCACCTGGCGCGTGGGGCCAGGGTGTGTACGCTGCCAGAGGACAGGTAGGAGATGCGATGTGCCACACAACACCACATCTTTCGCTCTGGAAGAGGTATAATCAAGGCTGGCCTCGACAGAGAGCTTTCACCAGTTTTGTGAGACAGAAAATGAATGGTTTTATTTAAAAATGTTATAAGAATAAACCACTGGTATTTGAAGTAGAGAAGAATATAAGAAACAAGTATCTGCTCAGAGTGCACACAGGTGCAGTGACCGTGCTGACTTGCTTCATTCCCCAGCAGCAGCTGTGGGAGATGGATCATCACCTCTCACTGCCCAAGCACACAGCAGAGACCGACCGCAGACCCACAACTATGGCTGGTCTGGCTCGGGGGCACCTGCAGACGCCCGTAAAACAGACGCAATGAGGAAGCGATGGAGCTTGCTCTGAAAACGAAGAGAAACCCTGGTCTCCCTGTTCAGCGGGCAGATGAAATGTAAATATACTCTGATTCTGCATCCCCAGAATACGTGCTGGCGCGGCCAAAATCAGAGAAGTCTTTCTCCCCAAACCCACCCAGAAAACGCACGCCCTTCGTGGCGTGCCACCCATCGCATAAACCCATTTTCTCCACTTGGCCGAGGAATGACAGTTTCTTGGGTTTCTTGCCAAGCCTGCCTGACCTCATGCAGAAACTGCCAGGTCTGGATCTAAACTCAGGGTGTAACAGTCCCATAATTACGTGATGCACACCAGGGAGCAGGAAGCTATTTCAAGGCACACCTGCAAGTGTTATACACCACTTAGCAAAACGCAAGGGCGGGGGAGCATTTGTATTTTTTAAAACCTATACTGCCACCACAATCCTTTTACGTGTCTGAGCCTAGCAACTGTTTTCCCTTTCTGATCACCCAAAGGAGACCTCACAGCTTTAACCCATGCTCAGTTTGTTTTCTTGTAAAGAGTCCAAACAGCTGAATCTCACAAAAGTGGTGGAACTGAAATTTATTTGCTGCATTTATTTTTCAATGTAAGATATGCAAGAGGCTTTAAGTAACTAAAAGCCTGGGTTTTTTTGATGCAGAACCAGGGAAAAAAAAAAAAAAAAATCTCATAAAGGCTAATACAAGGTAGCACAATTACTAGCTACCGATACAACTGTTGCGAAATGAGTATTGTGGAACCATTATTCATACTGTATTTTTGATAACTGCAACATAACATACTGAGAGTTTTGCAAGGTGTTTAACACAATGCAAGATATTCAGATTAAAAAATGAACACACTTGCAACAGAATACCCTATTTTTGCATTGTCTGGGGATGAAGCCAAGCTTGTAATTGTATCAAGTGTGATGCATTCTCTGGTGAGCTAATTCTTAGGAAGTAAAATTAGCAAAACACAGTCAGGATGGATGTAACCCCAAGGATGTGATCCCTCCTGACAGAAGCAGGTACCACCACACAGCCAGCAGCCTCACAGACAGCATCAATGCAAATCAGAGCCACAGTGGAAATCAGAGGTGAGGAAAGGCAGGCAGGCACCTTGCTGCAGACCTGCTGCCAGCGTGTGCTTTCTCTGACTCTGGAAAAAGTAGATCCGAGTAATTTAAGGCTCACAACCTGCCTCTAATAAACAAAACCCCACAAAGCTGTCAGAGGGGAGGGGAGGAAGGTGAACAGGGTGGCTGTCGCTCTGGGAAGGGGAATGCACGTAGGGATAGACTAAAAGGGCGCAGTGCAAGCAAGAGAAACATGTACCGGGACAAACATAGGGAATGAAGTCAAAACACCTCTTGGGCCAACACCTTCTTCTCTGCAGGGAAGAGGACTCGAAGGCTTGAGCCCTCATCCCGCGTGGAGACAGGAGTCGGCAAGTGCGCAGGTATCTGGTAGCACGCAGGGGAAGGGTGTTGCAGACATCTATGGCAGCAGGATACGAGGTGCTGCCTGCTCTCCCGGAGCCCCGATGCCCACAGAGCCAGGCATCTCCAGTGCCAGCCCTCCCATCTGCAGCCTCCCCAAGCCCACTGGTGCCGCACATTTTGCACGTGCCTGCTCGCAGAGGGTTTAGTTGGGTTCAGAGCTCCGCAGGCACAGGGGCACATTAGAGAACCACCTCCCATCTCATAGGGAAATCTGCTCCCCACCAAACCCAAAACAGACTGAAAATGACCCGAAATAAGCTCCTAGGCTTAGACTCAGAAGTCATACAGATATCCACAGCACCTGAGGTTCTCGGAACTGTTTGGATACGCTAAACAGGCTCTGTGATCTTGCCTGCCAGCTATTATTGCTATTTTTACGGACAGAGAAACATCGAAGGTAAAGAGAGCGCTTATAGTACTGCTCACTTCAGAGTGTGCCAACAAAAATGGCTTTGGGGAATTCAGACTAGGTTCTTTCTCAATTATTACTTCTATAGCCAAGTGGCTCTGCAACGCTAAATTGCTTCTGTCACTGAAGTAAGCAGATGTGATCCTGAATACACACGAGGAGACAATCTACTCATTGTAGTGGGGTAAGTTTTTGTAATTTTTCAGTGTAAGTGCACTTTAACTGAGTTGACATTCTCCAGGACCTTGGACACTGATGGAAAATAATACGTCAAAGGCCATTTTAATTGATGTAGAGCTTCCTGTACCCCAATACAGCTCTTAAGAGTCAGAGAGAACCACTTTCAAGAACTCTCTGAGGATTCCCAAGTCAGTATTACAGCACTGAGTTTATGGAAGATAACTCCCAACACTGTTTAATTACATATCTGACCTCTATACAGTTTTCCATTATAGACTTCATTCTTACTCCTTTTAAGTCCATCTGAACTCATTCTGCAGGAGCAGGATACAAAGGGATCCTTAGCTCTGAAATTTGCATTAGGAAATAAGGGGGCAGGAAGGGAGCGCACTTCTTCGTGGCTTTCAGAAGATTAAAGAAGAAAAGGAGGTATGTGACTTGCTTCATTTAAAATCATAGTTTCACGGGGCAAATGTATCTTAAAGTTTCCTTAGCCATAAAGGAGGACTTAAGAAGGAAGTTTGTACTTCTTGCAAAAGCTATAATTATTTTTAAATCTTATGCTTGCCACAGGGAAGCTAAGGGTTGGATGGGATCTCAACTGGTCCTTCCAAGAGGGAATCAGCTCCATGTAACTCCTAAGAGACACCAATCTAAGCCTTCCTTAAAGGTTTTGTTCCCTTGCTTCATTTCTCTTCCTGGTTAAAATGTTTTCTAATAGCCAAACCTGAACTTTCCTTGCTGCAGTAAGGGATAACTGGTTATCTTCCAAGTCTGTATAGAGAAGGACTAGAACATAGCATTCTTTGCAAGGCTATCTTTACACTTTGAAAAGCCCATCTCCCCTCCCTCCGTCAATCTTTTACAGCCCCAGCAACCCCTTTGCTTTTACACCTTCTTGTAAATCCTATTTTCTAAGCTGATCACTGCGATTTCCTACAGAACCTCCCCAATTCTCCTACAGCTTTTTAAAGCGTAATGCTCAAAACCAAGCCCATCAGTCTGGTTTCATCATTACTGAGCTGAAGAGACTAATTAAATTGCACGCTTGCAATGTTCCTGTTAATGCATCCCCAAGTGAAGGCTCGGGTTCTGGTTTTGGATTTTCTACCACAAAGGCCTCCTGCCACTGACGCACACTTAGTTTGCGATCCATCTTAATCCCCAGATGCTTCTCCACAATCTCATTTCTCCAGGTGTTCCCAGTTCTGCATTTGACCTCCCCTTCCCAGGACCATCCCCGACTGATTTCAGGTAACATCTCCACTTTATAAACACCATTTTGAGCTCTGATCCTGTACTTCAGAGTGCTCATAAGCTCATATATCTTGATGGTGACCAAATAACTGAGACCAGAGAAATTTTGGAAAAGAAGAGTATATCTAGGTCATAATTTGAGGGCCTCTGTGTCATCAGTGAAATGCCAATGAGACATCCCTGTCCCCATGCAGCAGGTGACTATGGCACCTTCTCACACAGCCAGTTGTGCCACCACACAGTACTCATTTCAGGGCATAGGCAGAAAAAAACCCCCATTGTTCTGATTTCAAAGGAACCCCAAATCAAGGCGAAATTCCTAGAATGTGTAGCTGACCCAAATAGAAGCTCTCATCCAAATAAAAGGTGGCTTTTTAGGAAGGCCCTTTTTTCCCCATTAAGCAAATTTGCAAATAGCGTGTGTGAGGGGGAATCCACGTAGGAGACAAAACTACAAGGAAAGCTGGCGACAGACTTAAAAGGAGAACGGGATGTCAGGAGGCATGGGACATCGTCTGCAGCATCAAGCAACCCTCGCATAAGGGTCCAACTTTAACCCCGACCACCCAGGCTTTAAGATCTCCGAAACGCACCGCGACCCAAGTACACGGCTCCATCCCCATTTCCTGACCTCATACCGAGACGCTGTTTGAAAAGCCTGCTCTTCAAGGCTATATGTGATTAATTATTCATCAAACTATGTTTGGACATCCACGGTTCAATCCCAGCCTCCATGATTATACACATCAGTATCTTGAATACAGATATTAAAGTCAGGCGCCGTTTCAACAGAGTCGGATCAACACTCGATCTTGAAACAGTAGCTACCTGCTATATATCTCCTAAAGCAGTTACTTCTCTACTCAAAAGATTTTAAACCGGATGACTGCAAAAAGAAAATAATTAGAACCGAGAAGGAAGTAGCCGGTGAAGAGGACAGCCGTACGCAGCAGCCGCGGCGAAGGCAGCAGCCAGCGCCACAAGCAGCTCACCCTTCGGCCGACACCGCGCTCCGAGGGCTCTCCGGACGCCAGGCCCTGAGGTAACTCTCCCGGACACCCGCCGCTGCAGCCGCGCCGCTGCTCCGCCCGGCCACCCCTCCGGGACCGGCCCCGAAGTTTGGGGTCCCACCGCAGCAGGCTCGGTCCCGGGCTCTCCCCTGCGGCCGCGAAGCCACCGCGCTGCCGCCCCGCCGTCAGCCGCCTCGGCAGGGACAGCTCCGCGGGGACCGCGACGGGACGGGGCGGTGAGGCGGACCCGGGGCAGCGCCGCGCGCGGGGACCGTTAGGACCGTTAGGACCGTTGGGGCCGCGCGCTGGCTCACTCACAGTGGCACCATCCCAGGTGGCAGCACCAGTGGAGGCGGAAGCAGCGGCCGTGGCTGTGGGTGGCGCAGAGCGAGAGCCCGTCGCAGGGCTGGAAGTCGGGTCTGCCCGCGCAGCTGCGGGCCAGCGCCTGAGCCTCGTCCAGCTTCTCGCTCTTCGCCGCCGCCGCCGCCCCGCTCATGGCGCCGCCGCTCCTCCCGCAGCCCCCGCGCCGCAGCGGCCAGGAGGAGGAGGAGGTGGTGGTGGCGGAGGAGGAGGAGGAGGAGAAGGAGGAGGAGAAGGAGCCGAGCCGCAGCGGGGACCGCCCGCCCGCCCAGCGCCGCGGGGGGCAGCGCCGCGGGCAGAGCCCGGCCGCCCGCCCCGCCGGCTCCTCCCCGCCCCGCCCCACCCCGGGACGGCGGGCTGCCGCCCCTCCGCCCGTCCTTCAGCACCACCCGCTGCCCCGGCCCCCGCCTGCAGCCGGGACGGGGGCTGCGCAGACCCGGGGGCGAGCGGCGGTGACCCAAGGGCAAAGCCGCTCCCGGAGCGAGGTGGTCGATCGCGGCGTCCCCGGCCAGAGGTGCGGTCACCCCTCGGGCCGCCCTACGCAGCTGTGTTCCGCCGGGAACACCAGCTCTGCCGCGCCGAGGTGTGCGCTGCCGTAAATTTTGGCACATTACGAGATTTAACCGATTTTCAAAGGCATCTTGTAGCAGCAGGAGCACAAGTGCACGAGCAGTGCCCAGTCCCGGCCAAGCCAGCCTGGGTCCCAGCAGGGATGAGCAATGCCAGCGGGCCACGGTGCCAGGCGCTCCTAGGCCAGCCAGCTCCTCGGAGCATCCCCCTCTCACCCTTGCCTTTCCAGGGCCTGCAGAGCTCCTCTCCAGACCCCACCGGGCTTGTTAAATGGGATCTAGGCATCCATACAGCAGCTTCCAAGGAACGTGAGATGGAGGCAAGCAGGCTCGATGACATGACCAGGTACAAGTGTGCGGCTCTTGGCTATTTCATGAGGCAGGTGGACACAGATCGTCCCTGCAGTGCCAGAGTCACTGGAGCAGGAGACCGAGCTGCTTGCACACGTGGCCCACGGCACAGGCAGTTCTTGGTTTGTGTTTTATTCTTCATTGCTACTTATTCTCAGGTCATCTAATCAGGAAACCCATTTATTTCTAAGCATGCTGTGATTTTAAAAACACTGGTAAACTTTGTCTTCCATTTTGTAAAACAATCAGTAGATATAATTTTGCTTAATAAGTATATGAAAGTGTACTGTGATTTTCCAACAATCATATCTTTAGACCAAAATTAAAGTTTGGATTTATCTTGAGCTACATTATTCGGTTTCCTAGGTGTAGTGGTGGGCTTGTTTCCCTGTCATGTTTGAAAGTAAATTGTGTTTTTATTGCCCCTCTGCTCAGTACTAAGAGAGTTGAAGTCAGCTTTCTGTTAGAACAGAAATCAAACCGGGCATTTTCATAGTCACTTATCTTTGTATAATACTCAATAGCTCTTTGTCAGAAGTAGTCAAAAAAATACTTATTTCTCCGGGTTCTCCAGAATATTCCCAGACAGTTCCTTTGAGGTCTGTCCTTGGGATAGATCCCAGAGGCATCCACCCTCCTGAAGATGCGCTGAGAGAATCATTTGCTTCTTGCCAACAAAAAGAGCTTAAGAACAACCAAGCTGCAGGTGTATCGCCCTGATCAGCTATGCACTTTATGGGTAAAAACAAGGGATATGGGTCATAACTGTAGAGCAGAGAGTTGCACTGAGACTTTGAACCACCTCTGACTGTTGTCCCTGACTTGCAGCATGGACCAGCTCCCTGCAGCGTTGCTGGCCCTGGGATGTTTCACCACTCACACCAGTGCTGAGCCAGGCACAAGGCTGAGACCCACCAAAACAGCATGTACAGGTGAGCAGCTCCTACCCTGTGCACTGCCCTGTCCCCCACTCGGGCTGCCAAACCTGTTTCCATATGCATTTACACAATACTCCCCACCTGCACACCCACAGCACCATTTCCCTCAAAGCAAAGGCGCGGGAGGATGGAGTTTAACTGGCCGGGTGGTGCGTGGCTCATTGGGGAAGCCTCTGGCCGGTGTTACGATGGAGGCTGCACAAAATGGTCCTGCTGGTCTCTTCGGAACTGAACCCCACTCCCTCATTGCTAGGAGCGTGGATAAGTGCTTTGCCTTGGCAGGTTGGCCAGAACGCTCACCTGAGGTACATCTGGCTCCTGTTAATGCAACACACACGGGCAGCCAGCACATACCTGGTCTGCTGCTGCCCTTCCTGCCCTTACGTGGTCCCAGGGAGTCTTTCACTGCCTCCCGCAGCATCTCAGTGCCAGGCAAGCCCTGGGCACACACGACTGTGTCCCAGCGTATGCCCTCGCCTCCTGGGATGTGCAAACGGGGGCTGCAGCCTCTCCCTCTCAGCAGGCTGGTCACCTATGGCTCGAGGGAGAGCTTTTCACCAGGCTCAAGGGATGTTTCTGGGGCTGGTTTTGATTGCCGGGACAAAAGCAGTCGGCGCTGGCTGAGGGTGGCAGGGAGGTTTACACCGTGCCTCAGGGACGGGACCTGTTAAACTCTGCCTAACTGGGCAGGAGATGGGTGCCCAGCTGCACCGAGCAGGGGGCTTTGAGCCTTCCTCAGCACTGGTCATCAGGACTGAGGGAGCTTCACAGGCCTGTAGATTTTAAATGCCTCCAGGGTTAATTGTACTGGAAAGTGAGTTTTCTGAATCGCTCCTCAAGGCTTACCTGCCTCTGTTTTGCCGAAATCCCACTGCAATCTGCAAACATTCAGGGCCCTGCTCAGCTGTTTGCAAGCAGAGAAGAAACTGACTGCAAGATCAGGGGTTTCTTTGACACTGTCCTGTTGTCCTCCTGTTCCCCGGAGCCCACCAGCAGCAAACAGGGGATGCAGCTCAGCTCCCACGGGACCCTCGGCCCAAGGAGAACTGCCTCTTCTACCTGCTGGCACGACGCCCTCCCTCTCCACCGCTGGTTCACCTCCAGAGCTGCTCTCATAGCCAGCCTGGGCTGTAAGATCACTTTCTGTTAAAAAGAAATAAAGCAAAGGAAGGTGAACTATGGCTTACAGAAGCAGCTGTAGGTGCGTCTGACAAGACTCAAGTGCGCCGTCCAATTCGGCCATGCGCTGCAGGACAGGGCTTCTTAGCACACTGTAAGGCAGGGAGCTTTTTGCCTCCCTTTGAAGGCCCAGTGCTGCAGGGGACACTGATCAAAGCTAGAGCAATTCTCTCCTTTGGTGCACTCCCATTCTTTACTGTTTTGCAAAATGCCTGTGGCTGAGCAGTTAATGGAGGCATCTGCTGCACTGGCAGAGTTCACCGACTTAATTAAAGACATCTAATAATTCTGCAGCTGCATGCGAGAGACCACTGATACTCACAGGGCTGAAACCGAATATCCTCAGCACTCAAAGCAAGCGTCCCCACTGTGCAGAAAGCGTAGATCTGCAGCCAGACACTCACATGAAAGTAGAAGCAGGGCCCAAAGATTATGGACTAGAGCCAGCTTGCAATGTGTGTCACCAAGGCCTCACCGTGCTGGAGAACTGTACAACCTCAGCTCACGCTCACGTAGTTTAGAACTGTCAGACTCACAACAGGTGAGCAGAGCTGGGGACATTCCTCACCAGTAGGGATGGTTTTACCTGGAAAATATTTTAGCAGATATTTTCTCACTGAGTTAAAATAGTTAGCTGGTTTAAAAAGACAGGTGGGAAAACTAATCCTGTACCAAGTGGTTATCAAGTTCTCCTCTGCGTGGGGCCGCGTTCTCTCCCTGTTAAATGAAGAAACATTTAACTCATGGGCATATTTCTGGTATCACCGCATATTTGAGCTGATCAGGGACTTTGCAAGGCTGTTATTTTAACAACTTACCAAAGAGGCTCACAGAACAGACTGCTGCTTTCTGATCAGATTGCATGTCAGCAGACACCAAGGGCTTTGGATCAGGCTACCGAGCGGGGCTAGGAGCCAGGGAGCTGCGGTTGCCCTTCGGCTTGCTCTCGCCCTGCCAGGAGCCTTGCCTCGTGCCTGCCCTCTCGGAGCTGCGAACGCAACCTCTCAGTGCCAGCAATGTCACTGATGGCTGGCTGGGGTGTAAAGCACGCAGACCAATCAATGCTGTGCTGCTTTGGTCAATATGCATTTGCAAATGAACTTCTGTCAGGAGAGACATTACTAGTGTGAACAGACTCTGTTCTCAGTAATTTCGGCGAGGGGAGATGAGAACAGGCACATCAAACGCACCAGCACAAAAGTGCTGCAGGTTGAGGAGAGGCATTTTGGCCATGGGGTAGAAGCTGGTGGGTCTCGATATCCTGAGACCAGCATCTCTCCTGCAGAGAAAGGGCATGCCCTCTCCTCTGCAGCCCACTCCTGCTGCAAGGGGAATTGCCCTTTCCCAACTCATCTCCAGTACGGGTGAACAGCACGGCACGAGGCAGAGGAGAGGGGGATGTTAGCCCGGGCAGTGCATCGTGTCCAGAGCTGTCCTGCTGGATGACGTGACAGCCGCCAGCACCAGCCAGTGCTGTTGTGTAACATGTCACGCGGAGCCTGCTCACATGGAAGCAGTGCTTCACCTTCGAGCAAATGCTGGATTGCTCTCAGCTGTGGCACACAAGTGATTGGGGGGGGGGGGATGCAGCAGTTCGCTGGACCTAGAGTTAGCTCTTTCTCTGGTCCTGGAGAAAAATCCTCTGTGGAACCAAGCACTCAGGTTGGCTTGTGACTTCTGAAGGGTTTCCTGCCCTCAGTTTTGCACCCTCACCCACTGAAGGACAGGGATAGATAAAGGGCAAAATAAGATATAGTTAGAAAACAAGAAGCATGCAGCCTTTTCAAACACAAACTCCTCCACAAACAGAAAAATTATTTAATTCTACCATTTAGAGAAGCAATGAAGGTATGTATAAAGAAAGAATAAGCACATTTTCCTTTTTCTGCTTTTCCATATGATATAATCATATGATTAGACAGTCATTAGATAATCCAAGCACTTTTATTGAAAAAAAACCCCAAAAGTTAGACATCCAGTGATAATCTTCCTGAGAAGGGAACCCAGACCAACCTATTCCCCAGACTGGACTGGAAGATACATTCACTAGACCGAGAAATGGGAGACTTTGTCCCAGAGCATCAAGCCTGGAGCAAGTTTGTCTCTCTCCCTCTGCTCTCTGCTAGAGATCTGCCACCTCCCTGCCTGCAGCAACGTTCCTGCCTACGCAGCTCCTGAGCCGTGTACTTCTCAGTGTGCCCTCTGCCCACGTGAGAACCCGGTGCGTGCCAGGTCAGGCTTCAGTCTGGTCAATTAGAACATGCAGAGCCCCAAGACCGGGTAGCTGTAGGCAGGCAAGATAGGGGGGTGATCGCAACTTAAGACATGCCAGAAGATGTTTCTGCTGGGACAAAGCCGGGTGGGGATAATGATAACGGAGGATGGAGTCTGGATGCAGAAGGCCAGTCGTGAGCTAACACCACAGGGCAGGTTAGTCAGGTCAATGCCTGTGTGGCTTTTCTGTCATTTATTGGAATCTCCTCTGCAGCAGGGAGGAGGGACAGTACCAGCCCTACCCCTTGCTCTGTGCCCAAGCCTGCTCTCTCCAATTCATGTGACTTTACCTCGGAAAAGTGCTGTGCCCCTTGTGCCATCCCTCCCCCCACAGTGGGAAGGGAGCAGGCTCCAGCTGGCTGTCTTTGGCAGAGCCAGGGAATCCAGGGGAGCTGGGCCTGAACGAACTGGGAAACAGATTTAGGGCAGGATCTGGTAGATCCAGTCAGTCTCAGGTGAACTGTGACCATCTCTCTTTTGTCTCCTACCCTGATTTGCTTTGTGGGCTGTGGATGCTGCTCCCTCCCTTCCACAAATACAGACTGGAAGAGATGTACAGCTGTGAAGAGCTGAAAGCAGAGCAAAATGAGAGGAGCCTTTATGCAGCGATGTGCAAAGCAGGCGGGTAAGGCTGGCGGTGGGATGGCTGGGTGATGGCAGTGGTTACCTGCAGTGAGAGGGAGATTGAGATCAATCATCAGCCATAGTTATTCTCTGCAAAGGCCCAGGAAGGTCAGTGACATTGTTTGCGAGCCTGTAGCACTTTGGTTTTGATTGGAAAAGACAGTGCAATTACAGCACCTGTTTCATGAGATCAGCCTCCACTGAATTTATATAGCAGGCATCAACAAAAATCACAGCTTGTTGCTCTGCCGGCTTTGGTAGGACATCCACTCTTTGAGGGGAGGGTTCCCCATAGCTACCAGCTTTTTCAGAAAGGCACTGGGCTGTAGCCCAGGAACATCAGGGTGGGCCTCGGAGTATTTCTGCAGTTTAGCCAAAACGCGAGGGAGCCCGATGGTAGAAGCATAGAACATGGGGCCCCCCCAGTGCTTCGGCCACCCATAGCCATTGATATAAATTACATCCAGGTGTTCTGGGCCAGCTGCTACCCCCTCAGCCAGGATATCAAACCCTTCATTGATGAGGGAAAACAAACACCGCTCCAGGATTTCTTCCTGGTCTATAAAGCGGGTCTTGATGTGATGGGTGTCTCTGTACTGGGCCAGGAAGTTGTGAAGCCATGGATCTGGCTTGGCTGTCCTGCCCCCAGCCTTCTCATACTGATACCAGCCTTTGCCAGTTTTCTGGCCGAACCTGCCATTCTCACACAGAAGATCAGGCAGTGGACTGTAGCGATGGCCGTGCCGCTGGCGGGCCGGTGTTCCTGGGGGCAGTGAGGCCCCGGTGAGACCCTGGCCCTTTCGAGACCTCCAGCCCACATCCAGCCCAGCAAGATCAGACATTCGGAAAGGTCCTATCTTAAACCCAAAATCTTCAAGAACCTGATCTACAGCTTCTGGTCTGCTTCCTTCCTCTACAAGGAAAACTGCCTGTTGTACATACGGAAACATCATTCGGTTCCCAACAAACCCAAAACAATTCCCTACCACCACTCCAACTTTTTTCAGTGCTTTGGCTAGCTGCATAGCAGTGGCAATGGCGGTAGGCGAAGTGTGATGGCCATAGATTATTTCCAATAGCCTCATCACATGAGCAGGGGAGAAGAAGTGTGTGCCAATGACCTGGTGTGGGCGGCTCGTGGCAGAAGCTATTTCATCAATGTTCAGGGCTGATGTGTTTGTACACAGAAAGGCCCCTGGCTTGCAAATTCTTGATAGCTCGTGAAATATTTCCTTCTTTAGTGCCATGTTCTCAAACACAGCCTCAATGACTAGATCTACATCATGCAACACATCAAAGTCCACAGTGAACTGGAGACGTGCAGGGTTATGGAAATCCAGGGTTTGGGCACCCTGCTCCATCTTCATAGCCTCGCGTTCCAAAAGAAGCATCACAGCTTTTCTTCCCATGTTCAGATACTCCAGATTCTGCTCAAGGGCTACCACGGGTATGTTGGCCTTAACCAGAGAAGTCACAATGCCTCTGCCCATTGTTCCCAGCCCTAGGGATAAAAGTAGAGACAGAATCAGAGACTATGAAGAGAAAACGTTACAATTAATCACTTGACGGTAGCACTTCCTTTGTATCTCCAGGATAAAAAGCAGAAGCCTATGCAAAAATCAGTGGTGCGCACATAGAACAAAAGAATTGAAGACTGAGAAAAAGGAAGGTGAATTCTTCCTTTCGGTGAGCCTACATGTTTGAAAAGCAGTGGCATACAGGCAAGTTAACGTCCTCTCAAGCTTACAAAATATCAGTGGGATTCACTCCAGCATGTGCAGGCCATGTGACTCATGTCTTCTCCCTGCAAACTTTTATACCTATGGAAACCAGTATCACTTAAGAGATAGAACCTGGGGATCAAAACCAGGAGATCTGAGTTTCAGCTTCAACCTTGTTCACACCTTCTAGCAGGCAGTTTCATAAGCAAGCGTCACCCTGAGGATATTGGTGCCTCTCTGTTCCTGTGAGACAGTCCTTATGGGCACTCGTAAAAAGAATATTAGTGTAAGCAAACACACCACACCCAGAGATTTTAACACCAGCAAAGCTCAGACAATTGATTTCTCCCTCCTTCCAAGCTTCCTCTTTGCCCCCTCCTCTTCTGCCTCTGCACTTCACTGTGTAATCTTTGAAGCAAACAAAATTCAGCTGACCTTGGACACTGATCTTCTCTAAACTTTGTCTCTAATGTCTTGTATGTCTCTTGTCACCAGGTCAAACAGGATGGACCTAACACAGTGTTCTTAATCCAGATTTCAACATCTATCTCCTTTTTAATCACTCTGGAACACCAGTAGCCTTTTGCTTGCTGTTCACACTTTATATCAGGGATCTCTGCCCATTGGGACTCTCCCAGTCCTCCAACACAGGCCATTCCTAACTTCTGAAGAGTTTCAAAGACGCTGTCTTCCTTGTCCAACCATGCAGTTAAAGTGCTTGCCCGGAATTCCTGTAACCAAGCATGCATTCAAGCTGTACTTTTTTTCTCCAAGATCCATAAATGCGCTACTACCAGGTCATACCCCCAGGAATACCAGTGCAGAGATTACTGGCTTGATCCCTTACCTCCTCCTGAGCCCTTCCACCTGCTCTGCCCTCTGTTACATTAAATGAAGCTGCACACCTACACTTTCCTGTGATACTCAACTCACACTATTTATCCTGCTCTCCCATGATGGAGGCTTTTCAGACTCAGTTAATACAAACTAGTAAGAGAAGGTCAGCACAAGTTTACCAGCTTTAAAAGTGCGAAGCATCTGAATGGGAGGATTATTAATATCCTAAATAAAGCAACAACCAGACAAAGTACAAGTCTGTCATAATTCTGTAAAAATGATTTTTTTAATCCCAGGTTTACAAATGAAACTCAGCTAAACAAATAAACAGAAACAAGGGGATTAAAAAATTTGTCTAAAGCAGCTTTGTAAAGAAGTGCTGAAATTATGTCATCAGTTAAACAAGTTCCAACAATCAAGGTCAAACAAGGTCATAAGTTTTTCCTGCAAGCTACACACCCATGGTTTAGTTCTGTCCACCCTCAGCTTGTGTACACAAAAGACATCGAAAACATTCCCTGCTTAGCTACCAGAAGATCGTTTCTACAGACATCACTATCTGGCAGCCTGCTTATAAACCATTACACTCCCAAGCAAATGCTGAAGTTCCTTTCTAGGAAATTAGATTTGCTACTTCATAATCAAGTACTACTAAAACCTAATTTGAAAATAAAACTCGAATATCACAAATCAGTTCTTGGTATTTCAGTGTCCATGGTTTGCTGACTGAAAAAACCCCAAACACAAATAGCTGCTCCCACTGTGCTCAGTACTCAGAGGTGTGGATGTGGTAGCAGGGACAGTTAGAGACAGTTTGTTCCCTGTCTTTGGAGAGCTACAAGGACTGCTTTCTTCTCGGGCAGTGCGGGAGGGTATCTCACTACCTCATGCATATCCATCAAGCCCAGCCCCATCTTTAAGGCTCTCTTAAGACATTGAGAGTTTGTGGTTCCACAGCTGGGTTCTTCATGGCTCCTTCTTGAAGTCTCTTCTTCCTTTCCAGGGTGGAGACCTGGGGTTTCTCCCTAGAATTTCCAAGCTCTCCTAAAGAAATTAACGCACACATCCTGGGCCTCACTAACTCCTCTTCCTCTCACCTTCGGTCTCATGACTGAAATCTCAGCAGTTCTCTCTGCTTCTTCCTACATCAAAACCCCTTCCATGAGCAGAGGTTCTCCAGCCTTCTTTTCAAGGGAAGTTCTGCAGTGGTGTTAGCCGATTCCCGTTAGCTTTCGTCCACATGTAGTATGAATACTCCCACCTAGGTTTCAGCCATCCTGCGACAGACAGGCATACATGCTTGTAGTACTTCACTTTCTAGGCCACGGGAATAGGCTTATAGATAAGATATGAGCTTGCCAAGCTTGTTTCTGACCTAGAAAAGCTGTCTCTCAACTTACTACATAACTCTTCAGTGGCCTGTATGAAATGATGTTTAATGAAGCTGGCAGAGAGAGTAATGAAAGCCCCAAGGGTTTTGTTACGTTAGAGCTTGCACAGCATGACTCCCCTGGAAATATTGTCTAAAATTGGGCTATAAAACTAAGGAGAGATTTGGCTATCTAGCAGGGAAAGAAGCATTTCTGAGGACTCCCCTTTTCAGTTTTACAAAACCGAGTGATCTTGGGGAAGAATACATTAGAGCAGAAAAAATAGTAGGGAATCATTGGGCCTTACATGTGTGGAAGGCTGCAGAACAAAGAGGAAGGGAAATGTTGCACGCTCAGCTCAGATCTCACAGACCAAAACATGGCTAGGAACTACTCCAGAATTTCTACTGTACATTCCATTTTCTTCCTCAATAGTGCTCCCACTTCCCCCAAACCATGAAAAAAGCGTATATTCTTATCTTCCACGCAGGGGACAGTTTTCAGAGCTGTGTTACCATCTTTCATGCCCAAGGCACATCTTTCAAAAGAACACTGAAATCTGCTTCAGGAAAAAACCCAATGTCTAGCCATCTTGCTTCTGGTCTTTTGTTGTGAAATGTAGCTTTGGCATATAAATAAAACTATACTTGAACCCATGTAATTTCAGGCCAAATATGGATATGACAAATCCATCTGCTGGGCAAGCTGAGTGAATAATGACTGTTAATTATTGATCTGTCACATGAGGTACTTAGAATATGAAAAATCATGCAAAATTAATTGAAGGACTTTAAAAACAAATTTCAAAACAAATTAACTCAAAATATGTTCAAAGCAACTCATGTACAGTCACACACTGGAGAAATACAGATCAGTGGGAAATATTCTGAACTATAGTGAATATTTGGACTTTAAAATGCCAGGCAATGGAAATAATACTTTATAGATTGGAAAAAATATGCAAAGACTGTTCCAGTTTTCCTGTTAAAAACAACAATGAGCAATTGGCAGTGGCAGACTGCTGCAGACTGGAGCTGCTGCTTTCTCTGTTTCAGGGTATTAATTTCAAGCAGAAATAATGTGATACTCAAGGCAAGCAGGGAGCTGTGGGAAGACTGCAGAAGGGATAGAGAAGAACTCTTTTTCTGGGTGATGAGGAACCACAGCAAGTGGAGAGACATGGGAGCCAAGAGTTCAGAATAAGCAGAAGCAAATGAAATAGGTGACATTCAGCATGTGGCTGAAGACAGTCAAGGACAGCTAGGCCAGGAGCAGGAGGGCTCCCACATAGGTGGTGTTACCCGCTTACCGGTCTTCCAGCAAGCAAACTGCAGGGAAAGGCAGCTGATGGGAAGGCAGCACTGCACAGGAATGGTTGCCAGTTCCTCAGCAATGCTGTCTATCAAGCAAGCCCACAAAAATGATAGATCATCCTTGATGTTGAATCTAAGACACAGTCAGCAAATGATGTGCCAGCTCCCTCCAACAAATTCCTGCTAATATTGCATAGACAAGGGAGCCACAAAGCAAGGCTCTCCTAGCATTCATGGCACTACCTCCATACCCTCAAGATCCTTTGTGCCTATGGAAAAGGTACTGAAGGAAGAGGAAGTCAACGTGATCTTCTCAGTTGCTTCCCATCGTGCAGCGATAAAAGATAGAAGCAGCAGCATAATGCAACATGGGTTTGGTGTGTGAAAGAGCACAGCTCTGTCTATTGGAAAATGGGGTCTCCATGATTTCTGACATTCCAAAATAGATTCAATACCTTGCTCTGACTGCCCTCCTCTCTGCAGTGAAAACAGAGAGACCCTGGATCACCTAGGTAGACTCAATACTTACATGGATGAGCAGCACTATTTTAAAAGGTGTCAGACCCTCAAAAATAATCCCTAAGATTTTGATTGCTGGTGCTGCAAGACTTTACTTAAGATCAGGAATGTGAAATTATGAGATACAGCATGGTACTGGCTGGAGAATGGCTTTTTGTTACAGCAGCCTGAAAGAAAAAATACAATTGTGTTGGCATGTTCTATGCCTGTCTCTAATGGACTTGCAATTTTACTGATATCAAAAGGCAAAATAGGAAAAACTTCCAGAAGAAGGAGAAAAAGCACAGCAGAGTGGCAAAAAGAAGTGATGGAAAGCAGTGACTATACGGTGTGGGATTCAGAGTTAAAAGGCGGTGATCAATAACCTCCAAAAAAGATGTCACTTATCAAATGAAGTATAACACGAACAACTGGCATAAACAAAGCAAGCTATAGCTGTGGGGGCTGTATTGATAGAAGCAGTGATTCAGAAAAGGCATTAGGAGTCTTGGTAAGTGTCAAGGCTCTGAGTGCACGGACAAGCTCTAATGTCCCTGAGCGGCTACACCTGGAGCCTCCACCCACCCACACTGCCCATCAGCCTCGCAGCCCCATTTAAGCTCAGCTCTAGGCCTTCACTCCTTTCCTAAGCTCTGCTGGAGGAAGGAGTTGTGGTGTCTTGCTGTTAATCCAGACCTCAGCCTGCAGACTGGCTTCCCAACTTTACCTCGGACCTGTATTGTCATGTGAACTTTGCTTGATCATCTCTGCTTCTAGTAGATCCTGGGTCTGCCCTGCTTGCCTTGCTCAGGTACTGTAAATAACTGATACAGCAGTGGATTGTGCTGCCATCCAGAGGGAGAAATGGGTTGATAAGAAACTTTGTGAAGTTCAACAAGGAGAATTGCAAAGTTCTGTGTCTGGGGAGGGATAGTCCTATGTACTAGTATATACTGAGGGCTGGCTGGAAAGCAGCTCTGCAGAAAAGGATCTGGGGGTCCTGGTAGACACCAACTTGACTATGAGCAGCAATGTCACCTTGTGGCAAAGACAACTAATGGTATCCTAGGCTGCATTAGGAGGAGTGTTGCTGGCAGGCTGAGGGAGGTGATCCTTTCCCTCTACTTAGCGCTGGTGAGACCATACCTGTGTGTCCAGGTCTGGGCTCTCTAGTACAAAAGTGATAGTGAGTTCAGTGAAGGGCCACTAATATGATTAAGGGACTGGAGTGTGTCTCCTGAGGAAAGGCTGAGAGAGCTGTGACTCCAGCCTATAGAAGGATCATGGGGGATTTCACCAATGTATATAAATCCCTGAGGGGAAGGTGTAAAGAAGATGGGGCCAGACTCTTTCCAGTGGCCTGTGGTGACAGGACCAGAGGCAATGGGCACAAACTGAAACATGAGAGGTTCCATCTGAACATAAGAAATCACTTTTTTTTTACTGTGGGGGTGACTAGGCACAGGTTATCCAGAGAGGTTGTAGAGTGTCCATCCTTGGAGATATTAAAAAAAGCTGTCTGGGAATTGTCCTCAGCAACTGGGTGTAGGTGGCCCTGTTTGAGCAGGGGGGGTTGGACAAGATGACATTGAGGGGTCCCTTCCAGCCTCAAAGATTCTGTGGTTCTGTCCCCTGGGAGGTGATACTGCCATTGGCTCCCTATTCCTGGGGTGCAGCTGCTCCCTGCCAGTAGATAAGTAACAGGATGTGTTGAACATGGCTAATATGAAAGTTGGCTGTTACCTTGAGCATACTAAGTAGGAGTAAGAAATATCTTGGTAGCTGGTCTTAGCATAATTACTCCTGGAATACTGTTCCTACTTTGGTTATGCGTGCTTTAAGAAATGTTGAAGTTCAGAGTCATGAAAAGGACCAGGGTGTGCCAGACCTCTGCAGCAAAAGTATCAAAGCACTTAGTTTATTTATTTTGCAAAAAGTATTGGTTAATGTAAGCATTGACTGTAACCAGCTACAAAACCACTGAAACTGAGGGGCAGAGGTTGTGGCAGCTTCCGAACAGAATTCAGAAACCTGTCTGGAGGTGGGATGCAAATATTTAATACAAGGGATGGGAGATGTAGCTTTCAAATAGAGATTGCATTTGTTCTTAGAATCCCCTCTAGCTCAGTTACAGCACCAAAACAAGCAGATCAGATCTAAACAGCCCTTCTGGCTAAACTGTCATTGCGATTGGGATTTTGCAAATGCATTATTCTGGTGTGATTTATCAGTACGTAGTGAAGAATGCCCATTCTAGTCATCTGGTCCTTCCTACAAAACTTCAACACGTGCCCTTCCTGCCTAAGCAGACGTTCCAGGACTGACCTGTTTGGGATTGCATGTGTCCAAAGTACTGTGCTCTTCAACTCATGTACCAATAATTCATGCCTTTCTACCTGAATGCTGTAACAGCCACGGATCCTCCTCACAAGGTTTGTGGACCAATGTTTAAAAATAATTTTCATTAAAAATATGGCATGGCAGCTAATGAAGAGAAGGGAACTTCCAAAAAAAAAAAAAGTGTTTCTGTGGCCTGAAATGAGCTTTCAGAGTGCTCATTGTAGAACACAAGAGGCCTGAGAAGTATCCAGAAAGAGCAGTGTTATCTCGTGAGCTTTCTCTGAAACAGAATGGATGTTTTCCAAGTGCTCCATTACTTGTCTAACCATTTTTTGAGCACTACTATCAACAGGCAGAGCTGAAAGATACTTTTTTTTTAAATCTCAGCAGTGCATCAAAGGTTTTATTTAAATTGTTCTTATAAAAAATTAATGAAGGCATTATCTTGCTGGGCTACAACATGGCAGGAGTGGATCCCAGTGAGATGAAATCTTCTTAAAATACAGCTGTCAAAACATTTTTATATTAATATATCCCTGAGTGACTCTGTGCACATGTACTTGCAGTACAGAGCTAGACCAGGAGGAGGAGAATTTCATGCAAACCTGCTTATAACATGGAACAAAGCCAGGACTAAACGTAGCAGTATTTAAAAGGGAACAGACTGCTTATGGTCCACAGATGAAGCTGTCTCTGAAGTGAGAGGAAGTTATTCTTCCAAAGAAAGAGGCGGCACCAGGTAACAATCTAGTGGGATGTGAGTTGCCATCTGAATTTCTGAGCTTACCAATGCAGTGACAACTTCCCTTCTGGCATGTCACTGATGGGTCTGGAGTATCTTTGCCTGTGATGGTACCAGTGACTTTGGTGAGTGATGGTTAGGGAATCCCACTTCAGCATTCTGCTGTGAGTAAAACCTCATTATACTCATCCCACCCCCCTTCAGCTCTGCTGTTAGCTGGGCAGTCAGCAACCACAACAGCTTTTTCATTCCCTTACCTATCACAGCTGCTTTGTGGATGGGCTGAGGGGAAGCGCTTTTCCACGAAGCTCCGTTGGATGTTGTCCACTTCTGCACCTCTCTCTCAGCGAAGAAAGCATACTGCAGTGCTTGGGCCTGGCCTGAAGTAAGCAGGATGTTAAACAGCTCTCGCTCCTTCCGGACTCCATCTGCAAAGGGCTGCTCTGTGGCAGCTTTGACTGCCTGGAAGCACAGCTCTGGAGCCAGGCACCCGTGGGCCTGTTTCTTCACCTTCACAAGAGCCTCACTGAGAAATGCTTCCATGTTGGGCAATTTTGGAACTGGCTTCAGACTGAGCCTGCGGGGTCCCAATGGCTGGCCTGGGGGTAGAAAAATGGAGTTACAGAACAAAGCATCCACATCTGGAAGATTTTCACCCCTTTCTACATAGACTGGGAATGCAGTCTACCTCTTTCCTTCTAAGCTCACTGCATTAGGGCTTGCATGGCACAGTGATCTGGGTCTAGAACTAAAGTGTCTGACATTTCTCTTTAGCTTTCTGTTTGCTCTGACAATTACAATTTTTCAAGTCCCTTCTCAGACTTCAAAAAAGCAAGATTTCAATTTCAAAGAAGTAATTATCTCCTTCCTTTTCTCAAGTTACACAGAATGCTGTGATTTCTCCAGTTCTCTTACTGCATGGTCCCAGCTGCTGCATTCATATGGCTCTTTCTACAAGCTACAGTACTAAAGTTTTCCTCCAGTATTGTTTAGTACTAGACTTTGCTAGCCAGATGCTTTCCAGCTGTGGTCCTGACCCAGGCATTTATAAGAGAGACTGGAAAGTATACCCTGACTTCAATTCTTCCTTGACAGCAGGAGTCCTTCTCTTCACCCTGGGACTGAGCAAGAGGACAGCTCACACAGCACGAATTGGGGAGCAAATGAATAACAAGGGAGTTCATGCTTCTGTGTTAGCAAGGGGTGAATCAAGCAGCCACACAAATACATGAGGCTCATTACAGACTGAGGTTGCTATGGTGATACCTAGAAAGGATTTTCATTGAGAGAAGTCAGTTACATTTCAGAGGCTGAAGTCCTCTCCATCCTCTTCAGAAGTACAAACCTTGGTGCCTGCTGGAGATGTCTATCTGGCCATGCTCAGGCTGTTCCCATGCTCTTAATGGCAGCTGGCCTCAGTAAAGACCATGGAGGAACAAGATCAGAAATTCAGGATGTATCCCCTTGATATTCCAACATTTTCACAAAGGCCCTTTTGTCATTGTAGCCACATCCAGATCGTTAATTAACTGTGTAGTGATGTTACTGCACTGACTGCTGCAGTGCTGTTCTCGGAAGCACCCAGGACTGCCACCAAAGCAGGATGATGGGTGAGCCCCCTCTAATGAGAACCTTATCCTGAGGAGCTCTCTGGTATACAGTCTCACTGCCATAGTTTCTCTTTAATGAGCTCTGCCACAGGACCATGCTTCCTTCAAAGGTGTCATCTTGCATCCCACTCCCCTTTTTCTTCCTGTTGTCTGAGTTGGGAAAGTGGCAGTGTATCAGCAGAAGACTCAGGAGCAGGAAATCATACACAGGATGCTGAAGAGCAGGAATAATGGCAGTACCACAATTATGGCTGCCCAAAGAATGTGTTGTGACTCTAGCTTTTTCTCCAAGACTTAGCAATGTTTAAGAGAAACAGAAATATGAGTTTCCAGGGTGAGCTGAGATATTGATTTCCTGAAATAATGGTCTTCAGAGCTCAGGCTTTTTAATTGAAGCCTTTTAGAGAACATTAAAAGATGAACACTCACTAAGTAGCTTCCCTTGTAATCAGAGTTCATAAAAATAATGTTTTCACATTGACAGTGAGTATAGTTTGTATCTGCCAGTATTGCAGGATTTAGTCAGGATAATGTTCCTTTGTTTTGGAATCCTTTGTTTTTTCCCCTAAATGTATGATTTTTAACCCAGAAATGCTCTTTATCCACAGCCCTTTATTTAGGACTTAAATAGTGCGTTTTGTTTCACCACAAGAGGAAACCTGAGGTTTGTCCCAGAAAGCAGATCTGATGGCTGGAATGCCACTTAAGACTGGGCAGATGAAGGGACTTCATATGACATCTCTGTTGGTAAAAAAGGAATACTACTGGATGCCTTTAAACTTGGTCTTCAGATAGTACTTGTAAGCACAAATACTGATGGGGAACATGAGACAGTTCCTCAGAGTGAAAAAGAAAAGTAACTCTCCTCAGGGTTCTGTAATAAAACTCTTATTTAGCTGTAAGCAAAATAGGTTTTGCTAAGTATTTCTACAGTGTCTCCATGCAGTGTCTTTGCTTCTGCAATGCTAATAAAGGGCATTTATGAACAGGAAAAATTATCTGAATCCAAACCTGGGAAGAAGAGATCAGTGTGGGACACCTGTGGCTTGATTTCTGAAATGAAAGCAGCAGGAATGTGATGAACAGCATCAGACATCAGAGCTGCAGGGAAAAGTGTTGTCCATGCACAGGAGCTAGCATAGCTACCTGCTTTGTTTTACTGGGGTTTGTAGTCCAGGTGGCACAAAGGACAGATCAATCTATAAACTTTCTATCAGCAAAAGCAACATGTAAGTGTGCAATATCAAATATTGTTATTTAAAGCAAAAACAAAAAAGGAAAAAATCACCCCAGAGTTGTAAACCCTCAGGATATTACAGGACTCCACATGAAGAGGCAGGGCTAGCCTAACAGTCTTCCTGGTGCAGTGAACTGATTGTGAATTGCTGAGAAACAAAGCTGAACCTGGACCTCTGCTCCTCAGGCCTGCAGTGGTCCCAGACCTACCAGGGACAAGTCCAAGTTGTGTCAGACCTTTCGCAAGCTCTGCTTGTGTCAAAAGGATGCTTTGCTAGACCTTCTGCCTAAAGCAGCTGGCAGCCAGAATCATGAGCCCTGGAGAGAGACTAAAATGTCTTTACGTTGCACATCTTCCCAGAGATGATGCGGTAAAGGCCCTTGCAACTGTAACTGAAAGCCTTTCTCCAACAGTCTCCATTTAAAGCATGCAATTACCTAACAGCAAAATCTGTTACTCCTTTTAGTTTTATGAGACTCAGAAGAAACACGTATTTCCTCCACAGTCACTCCTAGGTGGCTTACAGTCAGAAACTCGTAATCGTCTTTTCACACGGTTTAACACGTGTGGGGCCTGAGCCCATCTAAATTGAACTGATTTTCCTTGGCTCTTCGGGGCAAGCCATTGATACTTTTGTGTTCCAAGATGATGATAAAGGTCAATCAGAAAGCAGGTGGATGATTATCTATGAAGGGAGAGCTTCAAAGTCTGCTGTGCAGAGGATCAGCAGCCATTTTCTCCTCCAGCCGAGGAAGACTACAGCAGGTCAGCAAGAGCTGGGCACTATAAACTGCAAGGTACTGCCTGCCACAAGCAATTACAGCAAATTTTCAATTTTGTGATGCCATCAGGTGGACAAATTATGTAATGCAGCTTTGAATTAGTGCAGTGAGATAATCAAGCAACTTACTGAAAGAACATTCTCCTTGTCTCCAAGGATTTATTTCCTATTCTTTCTAAAAAATGCCTTCAAAAGTGAAGGTATTTTTCTTTTGCCTGAAGGCCAGGAACATATGCTTGCTTCCTATCTGCAATATACAATTACTGTTTTCCAATGAAAAATTTAACTTAGAATCAATAACTGTCTCTATGTATTCCTACAGGACTGTTTCAGAACTCCTTTTGAAGGTGTTTTTCATTAGGAATAATCCATAAAAAAAGTACAAAGATGCTTTCCCAACATACCTACCATCAAGGTAGCTCTGTCAACTGTGGACTAAAAAAACAATCAAGGACCCTTGCTTCAGTAAGGCCAGTCATTTGAGACTGA
Organism: Balearica regulorum gibbericeps; assembly: GCF_011004875.1. NCBI lineage: Eukaryota > Metazoa > Chordata > Aves > Gruiformes > Gruidae > Balearica > Balearica regulorum. The sequence goes on along the minus strand of NC_046192.1, from coordinate 2,340,352 downwards.
TCTCTTGCCGTGAGATACTGCAGCTCCAGCACTGAGAAAGCTTTAGAAGAAAATAATTTTGGAATTGATTCTTTAAGACTTATCTTGCAGTACAGCCTTCCCAGGAATACAAATTCCATCAGTGACAAAACTAGTTATATAGCCAGACTGCTTTGTAAGAAGCCAGCAATCGTTACGCTTGTGTTTAAAATAAAAAAACCAAACCAAAACCCTCATCAGAAACAAAATGCTACATGCCATACAAAGACAGTGGACTTGTGATGGCATTTTTTGTGCAACTTGGTCCCTGGTTTTATTAAGATTATCTGAAAAATGTTCACTGACAAGAGATCTCAATGTGAAAAAAACCCAGAGCAGCTATGCAAGGCTGTCATCTCTTCTGCAGCCCTGAGTTAGTGCTTGATGTAGAGAAATAAAAGTGCTGGTTTGCCTTTATGGCAAGAGAATTATATTAACTTTAGGCAAAGGCCAAAGCCACGAAAGACTCAAAAGGAATATATGGACTCTGGGTACACTATTCTTTCAAATTATCAGGTAACCTGAGGCTAAATGGTGCATCAAAACTTTTCATGGTCTTCTGCAAGGCCTAATGAGAAATTTTCCAAGCAGAAAAGAAATAAAGATTAGCTGACTTGCCAGTATTTTCACTGCCAAAGCATGTACTGTAAATGCCAGTAAAGCTGTTGGAAAGTCTGAAAGCATTTTTAAAGTCCTGTTGGAGTTTGTATATAGTGTGATGTGAAACACCTTCAATGACATTACTCATTTTTACTGCAGTAACTCAAACCAGCAACAAACAGATAGAAAATCTACCACTAATTATGAGTAAGACTGGGACAGGCTACCTGCTGAACATCCAGCTAGGATTCTTGTGTGCTTATACAATTCTCAAAAAAATGTTTCTTGGTACTGACAATTTCCAATGAAGATGAGGTTACAGAAGAGGAATTTGCTGGTAGTGGGCGTAAGTTCCAGAACGCGAGTTGCACCGAGGAATAGTGCACTCAATGATTCATTCATGAGGTTCTCATCTAAGGTCAGGCTGACTTTGACAACAGTCAGCCGCTGCACAATGTCTGTCACAGGAGAAATAAGCATATAAATATCTAAATTTCACTCGATTTCACATAGCATTTGTTGAAATCCAGAATGCTTGCTGGCTTGCCAGTTCTAGCAATGTATCTATTAATCATTTTATGATACAGTGCTGCTGCCATCAATACTGGTATAGATCTTATGCAGGGCATCATTCGGAAGCCCAGAGGGTACATCGGAGGGAACACTGTTGGGTTAATTTGCCTAGAAGAGTGATAATACTTTACTGTTCTCCCAACAGATGGAGGAACAGAGTTCTTATTCAAAACAGACAAAATCAGTGAGCCAAAGTATCCTTGTTTTCCTTAGAAGCAATAGTGAAGTACGTATTTCTAAAGAATTACATTTAGTCTGATTACATATAGGGAGAGATAAGAGGACTGCTTGTGTCATACTTCTGCACTAAAAATGAAGCCCAAAAATACTGTAGGATGAATACAGTGAGAAGGAAGGGCAGCTCTTACTGAAAACCTAGCCAAACAACACCCTTTTGCACCTATCTGGTATATCTCAAGCTGTAGGGAAGTATACATGACACTGATCTTTAAGAATAGCCCATTCATTGAACTCTTTTGTGTGGTGCACTGTCACCTAGGACAAAGCTTAGGCTGCTTCAACTTCTAGCACAGGAGAGGTGCTCCTACAGAGAAGAAAGGGCTTTGTTTGCAGTAAAGAGAATGGCAGGAGCAAAAGCAGCAGTCCAGCCTGGAAAAGCATTGCCTATAAAGGCCGTGTGATCAAAGCAGAAAGGGTTTTTTTGCTTCCTCGCACGCATCCCATTGTGACAGAGGAAATCCTGGTGGAATTCAATGGTCTGTTTCCAAAGGTACAAGGAGGTTAGTAGTGGAAAAAATTTTCTGTTTTCTCTCAAGGCAACACTCTTTGTGCTGCACAAGGAATGTTCCTCTTCCTGTGCTAACTCCAGTGAATTTGATTGTGTTATTTCTAAGGTGGGGAGAAAAAAAAAATCTCTTCACAAGCCATTTTCTTACATAGTAGCTAAAGGATTAGGGACAGAGTCCCATCAGACTTGTGGATCATTAGGTTGGCCTGAGGATGTGCCAGCCCCTCCCTAGAGGGAGAAAGTTATTTTCCATCAGCCACTACTGATGGTGCAGCCAGAATACATGTGATACCAGCTCTGGTCCAAAACTATATATGGAAAGAGCACATACTCCCCAAAATCAGTGGAGTGCAGCACCCCAGAGGAGCCTGTGAGTTTGGATATATAATTAAGAAGCAGGAGGACTTGATGTGGATTTGTTCTCCAGATCCTGACTTGAATTTCTGCAGCTTTCCAGTATCTGAATTTTTTCACTTCAGACAACAGAAAACAAATTCTGCAATTAATTCTCTCTTACATGGATGCCAAACTCAATGAATGGAACATATAAATTAGAACAAACTGGTGGGTTTTGTTCTGACTCTCTCCAGCTCTGAAACATTACCAATTATTTCTTGGCATTGCTACAATTCTTTTCTCACCAATCACTTTGTTTGCGAAGAGAATTGCTGCCTCAACTGTGTTTTCTTCCACAACTTCATCAACCAAGCCCAGTTTCAGTGCTTCAGTTGCTGGAATGTGTCTTCCTGTCATAAAAAGAGAAGGAAGGTGACTGCAGTGGGGCATGATGGGCAACTTCATTCTCTTTCATCTGATCAAATGCCTTGTGTGTAGCTGGCTTGAGACATGCTCATCAACAGGTACTGCATGCCTCAGAAGCACGTATGTCCCTTTCCTAGTCCATCATGAGTGGAAGCAAGCTGAATTGTAACCCAAGCAACTACATAGGTAAAAGAAATTAATGTTTTTTAGACCAAGCTGGTGGTATGACTCAATGCCATGTTCTTATATAGAGAGTAAGGCCAGGACATGGTCCTTTACCTGTAGTGATTATATCCAGAGCAGCCGGTACCCCAATCAGTCTGGGTAGTCGTTGAGTGCCTTCAGCACCTGGAAGTAACCCAATGGTGACCTCTGGCAAACCCATCTGGGCCTAAAATAAAGCCAAATTCAACAACAAATCTGATCAGAAGGAGTGATAACTACAAACTGAGCAGAATAAAGACAAGCAGACTTGATTCATGCATTGCTCCTCCAGGAAGCCTCAAAACTTCTACACAGAAACTTCACCTTTGCTTTTTGTCACATAAGATATTTAAGACAAGAGCCCACTCAACCATTTCAAGCACTCATGTACAAATTCACAGGAGCAACGTCACCTTTCAGTGGATGTATGTGTGCTAGCACAGCACCGGAGGAGAGCTGTGGGGCCAACAGTATCCCCCAGATTGACGCGTGTGAACTAATGCTTTCAAGCAGTTGTTACCAAATGCTGGAGGGCACTCTGACTTAACTATTATTTCCCTGCTCTAATTCTTGGAAGTTTAGTAAAGGAACATTGGTACTGAACTCTTCCATGATCTTCCTTCAAATGGCTCTTGGTGCACTTGACATCTAGCAGGGTTATGGCATAGAAGCTATGGGCAGCAGGAAGGGAGGGGTCTTGTCTTCTCTTAAAAATCTACCTAGATGTTGTTGCCTTGTTTTAAAAAAAAAAATAGTTTCTACATTTCCCATTGAGCTTTTAAGAGATCTGGAGTCACTTTAAGGCCATTACTTATGGCACCCACCTTAGGTGGCATATAGGGTGATGTAGCATACTTCTTTATGCTGTTGCAGCAACCCACACTGTCACGGAGAAGCAGTGATTCGCACTGCAGAAGTGAGGGGATGGTCCTAGCAGTGAAGCATCTCTATAAGGACACCAGGTACTGCTAAAAGGTAGTTCAGCATTCCTGAGTCTTCAAGGAGGGGATTCAAGAAAAAAGACCACAGATCACTCCTTAAAAGACTCTTAAAGCTGTCTTTTGGTTCAGGCTCATAGGGAATCAAACCATAAATGCTCTGTGCTAGCTGAGTTTTGACTGCCTATTGAAAATAGGCCACTATTAGCAAGAAATGCAAAATTCATAGGGCTGGGGAAGGAGGAGGAAGTAAGAGCCAGCCATGCTGCATGAGCCAGTAAGATACAGCCATCTACACCAGAATATAGATAATGACTACTGAGACCTAGGGCAAATTCACACTCACTCAAGTTTCTATGCAGCCACCTTATTCTACTAGTTACAAATAATTTTTTATATTTAGAAATGACTTGAAACTATTATTTAGTAAGACTTCCGAAAGCATGTCAAGGGTGGTGGTGTAGGTGAAGAATGTCTGAGCACACAGACTCATATCATGTAGCTATAAAGCCGCCCTGCTCTGGGCAGATGATCCCAGGAAAGGCATGCTGTCCCACTGCTCTTTGGGAGCAGTCTCCCACCCTGTCCATGGCCACAGGTACATGGCTCCTGATGCCTTCACCGGCCTCTCTAGTTCGTGGCGTGTGTTACCTTCACGTGTGCAATTCGATAGTGACAGCCAAGTGCCACCTCCAGGCCTCCTCCCAAGGCAATGCCTTCAATGGCAGCCACCACTGGCTTCTCGCTCCTTTCTATGAGAGAGATGATGGGGCCCAAGGGAACACCATGTCTCTTTGGAGATGAAAATCCTCGAATGTCAGCTCCTGAGTTAGCACAAAGAGATTAAGAGGAATTAGTGGGCAAGGCAGGGATTGGAACAAACCTCCTGTCTGTGCTGTTGAACATAGCTGCTCACAGATGGTCAAGTCCTTGCAGAGTATGCTGCTGGCAGGAGAGCGGTTAACGAGAATCAACCCCTTTTGGGTCCACCTTCAAGAAACCCTGACTCCTTGAGCCTATTCAGAGAGCTCAGGGGAAGGCTAAGTACAAAAATACACGGTAACTGTAATGATCATGCAGTTGGCATAATAAAAAAAAATTGAGTCAGGAATAGTTAAATGCAAGTTACTGTTAACAAGCAATGGGGACCTCCACAGAAATTCCCTAGTGTCCCAGGTTTCTACAGCTGGAGGAGATCTGTTATCTACCACTGCTCCATCCCAGGTACGTTCCATTTTACTGGATCAGTTGATGGTCTAGAGATTTTATACAAACAAAGCTGTGGAGAGTAAGGAGGCACCAGCATATTGGGAGATGAGCAGCTGTCCCTCAGTTCACTGTGAACACACCAGCTTATTTCTGCCCTGGCCAGCCCAGCTTGTCATGTGCCTGTGTCGATTGTGGCACAGCAGAATAGAGAAAGCCCCCTGCCCTGTGGCCACTGCCAGCCAAACCAGGACTTGTATCAGCCGTGTTACAAGGCAGAGAATCTTCAGACATGGTGGGTGGAAAGTGTTTCCTCTTTTTCTCAGGCTGTGTTTGATGAAAAATGTCTTACCTGCACTGAATTTCCCATTCTCGCCACAAATCATAACAGCTTTCACTGAAGGATCTGCATCTGCTCTCTTCAGCCCATCCTCTAATGCCTGGAGAACTGTCAAACTGAAATAAATTAGAGGTCTGTGTTATAAACACCAAGTATCCCTGTGAAAATGAGCAGTATGTCCAAGCAGGTCCCTCCCCAGCCTGTCTTCTGCAACAGCCTCTTCGGGTGCATCCTTTCCTTAGTCTCCCTCTTACTTCAAGGGCAAGCGCCAAAATCCAACAAGCTTATGCCTGCTGACCTGTCAGTCACCTCCTGGAGAGCCATCTTCTGGCTATGACATTGCTGTTTCCAAAGCAAGCAGCACAGGGAAATGTTCTTTTGAAAATGTCTTTATGAATTAAACATTCGGTTTTTCAGGAAAACAGTTTAGCATAATTTAAAAGTAATTAATGCTAAGCCACTGACAATCTAAGAACTTTTAAAAAGGGAAAAGGAGCTCCAGGGATGAGAAGCTAGCTTTCAAAAACCCAAGAGAGTTGGTGCTGTGCTGACGATTATAATGCTTTTAGCGTGTGAAGATCTGTATATAAGTCCAGCCTTCAACTTGTGTGGGATCCTGTCAAAGTGATTTGGACCTAAAACACTACATAGAATGTCATCTTTTGTCTGAACGTACTTCCACAGGCACAAGCAGTAAATGTGGCCAACAAAGAACTTCAAAATGGAACAGTAAAAGTATAAATAGTGCTTTTACAAATCAGATATTTAAAAAAATCTGACCTGACTATATGCCCACTTTGCATTTGAAGCTTAGAAACTAATTTATATATACGTGTGTGTATGGATATGGAGAGTACAGTCTGTTTTAGAACAGTGACAATAAAGATGATGGTAGGTAAAAAGAGAAGCATTAACACCTAACGCTTTATTAACGGCAATGTTAACACAAATTGTGTGTATATATAATTTAGATATTAAATATTCATATACACACTTGTAAGTATGTCAGTGTCTTTAGATTTTCTGAGAGACTTTTCTGTGTGCATGTGTGTATATATACTACATGTGTAGATATGCCCCAATTCAGAAAATCTGAGCCACAACCAGTTGGAAGAATACTCAAGTATCATACATGCTCGCCCAGCCCTTTATAATAACAGCTTCCGTTCTTAGACCTTCTCCAAGCTGTAAGCCCAGCTTAACATGTATGCGTGGTGGCTGATGAAAAGGGAGCAGAGCTCTGTTGATGCCTGGTGGAGAGGAGATGTGCAAATTAAAAAGAACTCACAGAAAGGTCTGATGCATACTCAGTTTGTGCGTGTTTTTCAATAGATGTGAGGGCATTTCATCTGAAAAGGAAACTTCTCATGAAGTAGATGATAAATGTATCACTGTACTCATGTGTAATACTTCTAGGTGTGTCCAGGGTGGGTGATCACATATTTATATAAGGCAACAGCTTGCAGCATTGGAGTGGAAATCCATAGACTGAAAAGGAAAACCTGGGGAACCCAAGAAATTTCCTGTAAGCCAGCTGCGTGAAGTTCTGCCAGCTGACCTCTGCGTATTTCCCCTTCAAAATCAAAAATTAAGAGAAGCTATTAGCAAAGTCTATTAATCAGGGCTGTTAGCTGAGGGGGGCTGTCTAGAGGGGTCTCCAAGATCAGCTGCTGCGCAGAAGGATCAGTGGGAGCCCGAGACCTGACAACCAGACACTGAGAGGAGTGTTATTTTTGGAGAGAGAACAGCCAGTTATGTACCAATTGTCTCATCTGGATGTCAAAGACAACTCTGAAGTTTGACATTAGTAACAGTTCTGAAAGCTGAAACTTAAAGTGAGAATAATTTGGCTGCGACAAAGAAAAACTACTAGGTGACTTGGTAACGATCCAGTACACGTAGTTCCATGTAGCAGAATATGAAAGCCTCTCCAATTTGAATAAATGGTTTCATATTCTGTGGGGTGAAATACATATTAAAAAATTTTGGTTTTATCTCACTCCCTTTGGAATATCAAGTGCTGCGGCTGCTGCTATTTGAGGAGGACCCACAGGCTGCACCCAGTGCTGGGGGCTCTTAGAGGGCTGTTTTTTGCATCAGTGGAGAGTCAGGCCACAAAAATACCAAATTCACCCAGCAGCTGGAAGATTTAAGGGAAAACCATTATGAAATGTCATTGCACTTTGCAAACCATGGTGCAAAGAGGTGCAAAAAGGATGTACCAGGATTCCAAACAAATGTTAAGTTACTGGTTTGAAAATATTGTATAAAAAACTCGCACAATTCTCTTGGGAACAGAGAAGAAGCAATCAAAGCAATTTTGTGCCTGTTGAGGGCACATGGTCAGCAGATGCAAAATGCCCATATAAAAGATTTGTCTGCATTAAATGGAAAGGTTCAGGATTTTATGCAGGAAATTAGTTACAAGCCCTTAGCACTTACAACAACATACTGCTATAAGAAGAAAAATTAGTCATCGAGGCTGCCACAAAATAATAGTTCAATACCCACAGGACCTGTATTAACCCAACTATTTTTGCCAGGGAATGACTTGACCCTGTACTTGCACAAGTATTTCTTCTCCCTCAATACAACTTTTTCCCAGTGGGAATTTTTTTTTTTTGTGGGACAAAAAGGAAGAAACATCAGAGTTTTTGCAGTTCCTTGGTCTTCTAAGGTGGAGCAATACGTTTGCCTCAGGATACGTTACAGTTCAATGCACAGGCTGCACTGCTTGGTAACTCACGTATTACAACTGGTACTAAAAGATGTAATTTTTGATGAAAGTATTGTAGTAAAATATATGACAGTAAAACCATAAAAATACTCAAGAGTATCACAACTTCAAACAGCTAGAGCATTAAAGAAACAAAAAGTCACCAGAATTTGCATAAGTATTTCATTACTGTGACAGTGTCGTTCATTTAATAGTGACAATGCAAAAATTCACCCCATGCATTCCAATCAACGCTCAGTCCCATGCTATGTAGTCAGCTTCACCACGTACGGTATTTTAACTGCAAGAAAAGCAATTCTGCCAAGGTGATTCAGTGTTGCAGGTCTCAGAAACACACTGCAGGGGCTGTTAAAGAACACATGCACACCAGGGTAAGGGAATATTCTTGTAGGTGACCACATCAGGTTATTTTTATTTTGCATAAAACTCATTGCAGTGATGATATGCTGGATTGGTAACGAGGTTTTATTATTTACCTTAATAATTTCAGATTTTAGCTAGGGTTTGTGAATGTGAACTTCTTTCATTTAAAAAAAAAAAAAAAAGTGATTTAAGAGAGTCCTGAAAATTTACTTAGTCACCTTTAAATTGATTTGGTAAAGAGTTATGCCTTTAGTTTATTTACTTTATGATTTTGTAAACCTTGACCTTATTGTCTTTTCCTCTCCAAACTGATGACACTCAGCTTTTTCAGTCCGCTTTCTTAACGCAGTGTACCATCCCTTGGGTTGTTTTGGTTGTCCCTTTCAGGATTGTCTCTATATCCTTCTACAAACACAAAATCCAGAACTACGTACAACAATTAAGATGTTTTATATTTCAGAAAAGAGATGCCCTCTGCTCTCAACATACGTCCTGATGGTACCCAATATTTTGTGGGCTTTTTGGGCTGCTACAGCACATTGAGCTGATGATTCACAGAACTATCAAAGGTAAGGATCCCTTCCCTGAGCTGCAACTGCCAGTTTTCAGCTTGGCATCCTGTAAGCTTGTCCTGGATTATATTTTTTTAATTTAAAGAACTTTTTGCTATTGTTTTTTTAGCACGTCTTGATCCACTCTTTTTATTTTCTGCACTTGTGAGCTCAAATGTCGAAATACTCTTCCAGATCCTTCTTAATTTTCAGTGCCAGCAGCCTGTATCTGCTAATAAGGTGTGGCTGGTCCTTTCCCTTGCAAGTCTTGTCTCTCTGTTCCCCAAAACTTCCCAGATTTTTGCATATCAAAATCCCTTCTTTCTATGCCGTGGTCTCATAACTGCAGATCTCTGAGTACGAAACTTCTGCAAACCAGGAAAGAAAACCCCAAATAAATCAAATTTGGCACGTCACCTTTGTTCGTGGAGAGAAAGATGAGCTTTGAAGGGCAGTCAGTGTGTGGGAGCCAAATTTGCTGCCAGACTCACAAGTCAGCATACGTTCCTCAGGAAACCCAGGAGGTACTTGCACAGCAGCGCATGGTGTCAGACAGGAGAAAGCAAATTCCTTCCCACCGGTGGCTTCTAAAGTGCTAAGAGCCAGGGCGATGGCCTGGGAGCTGGGCTAATGGCACCGAGTGCCACGTAAAATGGGGAGAGAGGAGTGAGGCTGAGCAGAGCAGGAAAAAACCCACTGGCCTTTTAAAAAGCCTATGCCTGCTGTGAAACTAAATTTTCAGGATCGCAGGAGATGGCTCCTGACTGTAACTTTCACTGCCTGCTGTCTCCTACGTAGTCAAATGTTTCCAACAGCAATCACAAACCTGCTCCCCTATGGTCCAGTATGTAAAGTATACAGAGGCAGCAGGAACACACAAAGGTCAGAGGGTTCTCTCTTTCCTAGCTATAGCCAGGGCTCAGCTAAAAACTACCCCATGGCAAGTATGAGATTATTATTGATCCCTCCTAAAACAGGTATTACCCTGACATGCGATCAAAGACCATAGGCAGTCTCAAGCTACAGTTTCACTGCAGCTTAACTGATTTAAATCTGTGCTGTGGAGGTTCCCATCCTTACCCACGTACTCCTACTCTGTCCCTTGTGCAACTGCACAAGGAGCTGATACAGAGAGCTAGGCTGGCTGAAAAACCAACCCCAACCAACCCACGTTTGCACCTCGAGCCAGCTCGCTGCCTGTCACAGGAGCACCGAGCAGAGGCTGTGAGGAACCGTGGCCAGGATCACAGCAGTCCCATCGTAGGTCATGTTATGGAGCTCGTCACAAGGGAATTGAGCCTTGTGAAGGAAGTACTTGGGTCTCTCGGGGGCCTTCACGCTGCAGGGCTGTCAGTGGATATTTTTTTTCCCCTCATGATAATTATGATCTCACTCCACTTTGTTGCCACAGAAGAGCAAGCGCTGCCAGTTACTGCAGAGCGTTGTAGCTTGCTACAGAAGAGCTGCAGGTTGTATTTCCTATTCATGCTCCTACTTGTCTCTTTGAGCTTCTTTTTAACAAACTTTCTGGTTTAGAAGTCGAGCGTAACTGCAGTGGAATTTTTTTGCTTGTGAATATATACATTGAACAGACACTACGGTGGCTGTTGAAGAACTGTTCTGTAACTACAGCTGCTTGAAAAGGGCCTATGCAGTACTCGGAACTGAAGGAACTAAAACATACACCTTATAACAAATTATGTAAAGCAGAAAAGTCCTTTTCAAACACATGAAAAACTAAAATTTCAGGGGCTCCTACAGATCAGTCTTCAACTTTTTCACCGGCTCATGTTTGAGATTGCCTGGAGCCTTTCTTGACCAAGATCAGTATTTAGAGGCCAATCCTTTACTCATTTTTAAAAGGCAAATGAACTGCCTTCACTTCTGGCAGCCCTGGCTGTGCTTTAATCCCGGTGCCAGCTCCTCACTGAACCATGCCCGCTATCTGCAAAGCCCTTTGCCCTAACCCCTGCGTAGGGACTTGCCATGCACGCACTGTGGAGCACCTGGGCCCAGCGGCTAAACCAGTAGTAAATCTGAGAGCAGTTCTGAAGGAACTCCAGGGTGAAATGCTGAACTGCCTAAGTCTGCTATGGAATCTCTGGCTGGAAGCATGATCTTTATGTTTAAAGATGATGAGAAATACAAGAAGTTTTGAAAGGGCTTCCCAGATTGATGAGCCTGCCACCCCTCTTGCAAAAAAACCCCACAAACCAGTAGAAATTACAAGAACGAGCAGAAGTCATGGGAAAAATCAGGATGGGTTTTTTTGCAAAGGCTGGTGCAGGTACCCGGGTGCGTTTGGAGGGGTTCCTCGGCAGAGGCTCGTATCGGGCAGCCTGCGCAGGACACGGCGCGGCGGGGAAGGAAGGAAACCGGAGCCTGCCCCGTCCCGCTCCCCGGGGAGGGAAGCGCCGGGGCCGGGCCGGCCGCAGCCCGGAGAGGAGCGGCAGGGGCGGCCGCCCGGGGAGCCCCGGCCGCGGCGGGGGGGGAGAGGGGAACCGGCCGCAGCCGCCGTTACCTCAGCGCGTTGACCGGCGGGTTGCGGAGCCGGATGACGGCCACGGCCGCGGCGCCCCTCGCGTACTGCGCCATGCCCGCCATGCCCTGCCTCCCGGAGCGCGGCCCTTCCCCGGGGCGGGACGCGACGCCCAGCCCGCGGGTGCCTTCCCCGCCCCGGCCTGCAGGGACCCGGGGACTCCGCCTGGGATTCAACGTGCGAGTTTCCCCTCGTGTTACGCCTCCTCGGGCATCGTTTTACACCTAGCCCCGCAGTTCCGTGCCGGCATACCGGCGGTAACCCCTGCGTGGGAAGGATGTCACGGCTTGCTGGGACGCAACATGCTCCTGGGGTTTGAATGGAAAACATCCGTCACAAGGGCTGGTCCTGCTTAAAACTCCGCGAGAGGCTAAGGCCCGTGTGATTTTCTTTAATTAATACAGAGAAGCTAATGAAGTGAGGATTTATCTCTATTATAATCAACCCTGTTTTCAGCACGAATCCAAAACATTGCCCCATACTAGCTACTATGAAGAAAGTTAACTCTATCCCAGCTCAAACCAGGACAGGTAAGTTTTGCCATGCTGTAAAATCCTACTTAGAAAATTATCAGTTTGTAAAAAGAGCTAAAAGATAGAAAAAAAAAAAAAAGTTTCTAATATTACAAAATGTATCCTTTGCATGAAAATGTAATACAAGGGAAAGAAAAGGTTCTTCAGAGGGAAAATTTCTGGACATTGAGGAACTGATGACTGTTTGCATGGATCTGTGGTGGCTGGTTGCCCTGCGCTGTGAGCATCCCTGGTACAGGAAGCGATTCAGAAGACATGAGGCGGATGCTCCAGGAGCATCTGCTCACAGAGCTGGGTAAGGTACATATCAGAGCCAACCCCCACACCAGGGTGAGTCTCCCAGTAACTCCCCAAAAACCCACGAGCAACCAGACGTGCTTCTCCAAGGTGCAGGTGTGTGATGAGGGTGGTGTTTAATCTGCGGGGTGCAGTTTATCCTAATTAGCTCATTGGGGAAAGTTGACTTTGCTTGAAATGTTTTTATAGCTCTACAATCTCTTTTTAATATCTCTTGGTCTTTAAATGTCAGCCACTGGGCAGAATGGCTACAGCTCCTTCCCCGGGTCTGGAAAAGGTACAGATAATTTTAGAACTTGATTTATGTGTACAGAAAGGTCCGTACAAATATATAGTCTTCACTTACTGCAACTGCTGCCTTTGTTGTTATTGCTGCTGTGGTGGGTCAGTACAGCTTGTCTGTCATTTGTTATGTTAAAAAAAAACCAAAAGGCATAATACTCTGCAATTTGCTTGTAAAACTGTGTGGTTTAGGAGTTTATGAAAATGCTGTAAACTATGCCTTGGCGGGCTAACTGATCTGTTGTATTTTTATTAACCAGAATGAAACCAAAGATCACTCTAAGTTGTACTTTCTGTTGATAATTTACAGATCTATTTTACTTGTCATTTAATAACAGAAGTGCTATAGTGCTGACAAAACAGGACTCTTCTGAGCATCAATAACCACAGAAGAAAGCAGTTCTCAGGAAAAGAAAGCTCAGTGACTCTACAGAGTCATGGAAAGGCTCCAGTTTAAGGTTTATTATTGTGAGCTTTATGGGTTTTTTTTCCTTCCCTTAAAGATAAATAGAGTTGGGTAGTGAGAAGAGGAAGTGCATTTAAGTGGAAAAGCAGAGAAATTTTAAGTCTTCAGAGCTTTCTGTGAAGTATTTAATCCGTCCTGTGCCAAGTTGTACAGGGGCCTAAGCATAAATGCAACTCCCAAACCAATGGAGGAAGACGAGTGCAGGGCCCTGGGTTAGGCTGCTGGCTGGTTTTTCTCTCACAGCAGTCTGATCCTGAGCACAGGCAGCCATGGGAGAGGGTTGAGGTTGTCTGTTGGTGCACTTAACCTTGACAAAATGTAATCAAGATGGTCAAGTTTCTTTCTGTAAGCTTTTGAGAAATTCCCCAAAAGTTTGTACAGGTCTCCAGCGCAGAGCTTTCTCTAGCCCTAGGCCCGCCAAAAGAAAAGATGCCTCGCTGTACGAAGAGAAATACAGCTAAACCTGCATATCTAATATTACTCATGTCTTCATGCTCTGCTAGGGGACAGCTTTACTCTCATTTGTCTGAGGCAGCTGATGCCATTGCAGAAGTAAACTAGGATTATGGTTGAGGCTTAACTTCGTGTAGGAAAGTTTGAGTAGTAATGAAAGGCTTTTCTTTCAACAGGACAAGGCAGACAGTGAGGCAGGTTGTGGATATTCCTCTGGGTGGTGTTAGGTTTTGTCAGCCCTTTGATTTGTAAAATTCGTAGTCTTTTGACTACATAGTAGAGGGTAATGCTCAGAAAATGTACCTGGTGCCCATTCCAGCTCCGGAGAAAGGAGAGGCTTCTCAAAACAGGAATATAAAATCCCTAGAGACTCCATTACTAGAGACGGAAAGGAGGGATATTCACCAAAAGACAGATTTCAATGAATATGAAAGTGCTTTGCCTTCCAACCCTCCTGCCCTGCATGTGCTGTGGTAAAAGCAAAAGAACCCTGCAAGTCTGTCAAGTCTCCTACAACCTCCTGGGATCATCAGCCTTGTTCAGGAAGTGCTGAATGATGCAAATGAGTGCTTTATTTATAAGAAGCTCGGGTTAATTTTTATTAAGGTCCTTCAGAAGATGCAGCTTAATTTGCTACAAATGTATTCATACAGAACAAAAAAATCCTGAAAAATGATTATTTGACTAGTTGCACAAAACATATGTTTCTGACCCCAGAGGTGTTTGAAAAGAAGAGTCTGCAGCGATGTTCCAGCTGCAGGAGCAGACTATTTCTGCTGAAACTACCTCTGAGGAATATGGAAGGTCTAACTAGCTGTGTTGTACAGTCTGAGGTGAGGTTTTGTGCTAAAACCCAGGATCACAGTGCTGAGAGGGGTAGGAGCCCTGCAAACTTACGTGGTTTTGACAGCAGCTAAATTCACCAACAACTGTTTTCTGCTTTCCCTTTTCCAGCTACGACTTTTTCAAAATTTTTTTGGCTTAAAAAATATATGTATTTAGCGTAAAAAGAGCTATTGATCTCCTTACCTTTACAATCTTTTGTCTGGTACATGGTTCTCTGATCCTGGCTAATACCTTCATCTCTGGTAAAAACCAGTATTGGTAAACATCTGATCATAAAATAATTTTCAAAAGCTCAAACACACTTTGCTAACTGTAAGGCCCTTTTCTAAATTGTCTCCAAACCCAGCCTTGCAGAGCCTCAGTGAGCTGGAGTTCATCGCCTCGGGGCTGGTACATACAACTCTTTGAAAGGCAGAGCTGGACTAAGTGTGGTAACTACATCTACAGAACAAGGCATACTGTGGGCTGTAAAATATCATCTTACTCTAGAGTTTAAATTTCTGCTGAAGAGCCTCAGCTTGTTTTAGCAATGGAGGTTGTTTTAGCGTGATGGGATAAAGACATATTTAAAAACTTTTCTTCCTTGCTGGGTATCCTTTGAAGCGTTTTCCTTCTTTAGTAAAAAAGGTTTTAAGTGTCTTGGAAACTGTACCTGCTGTTCTGTCTTCTAGACCAAGACTGGGTATAATTACACGCATAATGAAATTTGTCACTGTTAATACGTACTTAAAACCAGGGCTGTAGGTGGAGAACAGTTGTATATCCAACACTGCACTCCCCCTTAGAAAGAAACAGCTCATTTTCTTTTAAAATGTACATGTGCAGCTGTGGAGAGGGACACTCCAAGCAGGACAACTTTGTCTTACTGAGGCTTACTCTGCTACTTGGCTTCTTGAAACCAAGAATTACCCCTCTAAAACTCCCCACTGCATCAGGTCTGTTATGTGTGTATATATATATATTTTAACATCCAGACCCGCAAAGACAAAGCCATTGAGTTTAGCACACACAAAGCTGCTGTAACGTATTTGTTAGCAATGTACAAACCCACAGTATTTCCTATTGAGCGGGTGCCCTGGTCAGTATTTATTTCCCTCTGTACTACTCCCACATTTCAGATTTAAACTGTCTAAAAAAAAAATTACCGTTTCAAACTGAGGATCTTGAGTTCTCACTGCCAGAACAAAGTATGTGTCGGTTATTTTTAATAGTCCGAGCCCGTATCATGATTTTTAAGCTCCGATATTTGCGTGGTTTCAAAGCAACACCTCCTGGCAAGCCGTGGTATTGCTTGGGCAAGCAAAGTGGCCTTCTTCTTGGGTTGAGACAGGGGAGAACAGCAAGAGCAGAGCAATCTGCAGCCATAGTCCCTCACTGCTCGGTGTGCACATTGCAGTCTGATTGACGTGGCTGTTACGGCTTCCACTGGAGGAGAAATAAAAGTGCGGAGCATGCTTCAGAATTTTTTCAATGAGAGCAAACATAAGCACTTAGTGCTGTCATACATGTATCACCGTCTTTTTTTGTTTATTTATACTACGAGTGCTGGTTTACAGTGGCCACCATCACCAAAAGCAATGCAGGGCTTTATCCAAAAAACTGTGAAGCTGACGAACAAAGATGTTTGCGATCATCCCCGCAAATGGTAATAAGGACATTAGAGTTCACCTTTTCCCTCTTAATTTACTCCCTTCTCTAACCCAGCGTAAATCTGACTGGTAGAAAACAGAAGCGGGAACAGAAATTCAGAAAGGTTTCAGAAAACTTCATTAATGTTCCAAGTATGGCACTCCCTTAGCACTGAAGCAGTGCCGCTGTCCTGACGAACGTACAAAACTACTGCTAAAGACATGGAAGCACTACCGGAACCCACTAACCGAGAAGATTACAGCCCCCTTATTCACGGTTTCAGGCACTGTTGTGCAGCATTACCATCCCCACAAAACACTGACCGGCCGCCTCACAGCCTGGCCGCCTCACGGCTTCCCGCCTCAGCTGCAGCCCAAAAGCCGCCCGCGTGCCGCTGCGCCTGCGGATCCGTCTCCTCGCGGCGGGGGCGGAGCGCGGCCCCGGAAATGACGGGGCAGAGGCGAGGCTGGTGCTGAGGGGAGTGAGGCGGTGATGCCGCTGTGCGGACGGGGCGCTCAGGTAACGCGGCGGGGGCGGCTGGGTCGTCCGTGTCCCCCCCCCCCCCCCCCCCCCCCCCCCCCCCCTTGTCTCTCAGGGTCCCTGCCCGCGGGATCGCCTTGGAGGTGGGCGGATCCGGCGGCCCCTCAGCCCCCGGCGGCTCCTCAGCCCCCGGTCTCTCCCCTCGGGACGGCCACCAGTGCTTCCCCGCTGAACCCCGGGCGCGCAGGGGTGGGAGCTGCCGCCCGCCGCCTTGCTGAGGGCGTCCCGGTGTGCCCTGGTGTCGCTTCTGCTTTGCGCGGGTCCAGCCGGGATTTGGACGCTCCTGTTTGGAGGCGCACAGCTTCCGCGCTTGCATCGTTAAAAAAAAAAAAAAGGAGTTTCGCTTTTTGGTTTTTTTTTAATTTAAAAAAAAAAATTAGAGCTGGTTCCGTGGCGCTGGGTGTTTCTGAGCCCTATAATGAAGCGAGGGGTTGATAATGCTTATTTTGGGGCAGATGAACAATTGCAGAGTATTATCTCCTCTTCCCGGGAAGGAGGAAGCATTTAAATAAATCCCCAGACAAAATCTGAAGCAGATCGTTACCGAATTAAGTCTTATTGTAATCCTGTCTGAGCAAAACGTACCAGAGGCTGTTGACAGATCAAAAAAACCAGCACGGGGTTCTATGGTTTTGTGCCCTATTCAGTAAAATAAATGCAATTGTGGTAATTTCAGTGCTTCTCTTGTCTGACAGAAGTTTGGAAGAGCAAAGGGGACGGCTTGAGCAGATGCTTTGCTTAGACTATCTTTGGCCTTGCCAGATAGAGTGAAAGAAGGTGGTAACTAATGAAAAGTGCAGTGCTTCAAACCATGGAGACAGCTTCTTGCCTTTGGTATAGGGAAAGGCAGTTCCCAGGGCAGAATCTAGGACCTCAAGCTTATAGATGCGAAGTGGATGGAGATGGATGTAAGTAACGTTTGCAACCATAGTACAATGAAAATAAAACCTGCAGAGAAAAGGGATAGGAACCTGTCAGCCTTCTTTCTCATTTGAGTTTTGTGGGAGTTTTGGTGGTGGAAACTGCTAAGGCCTTGTTGTGAGTTCATTTCCAGTTCTTTTATCTTCTAGTTTTACTGGTTCAGAGATCGACTGGTCTTAACATACTGATCTCATTCTCAAAGCAGAGTGAAAAAAAAAAAAAAAGAAATGCTTTCTGCTCTCACTCTGAGATGGATTTGAGTCCCGATCCGACAGCTCCAAGAAAGCACCTGAGATGTGAAAGCTTACATTTTCGTGGCATCTGTGGCAGTAAGGGTGGAATTTCAAGATAGCAAGTTTAAGATGATGCTACTTCTGAAAAGGGTGGCCCTGTGCACTTCTTTTGTCCATTTTCATTGCCTTTCGTGTGCAGGTTTGGTGGTTGCGTGGTCGCCGGATTCATCTACCAAACTGGCTGGCAATTAGCAGTGTCCAGAAATTGAAGTGATGGGAGCTGCTTGCCTGCCTGTCTGTACTAAAACTAGTGTATATAACAGGGAGAGGCAGGTCCGCCCATTAGGCAGTGTCATGGATCAAAATCAGTTAAGCTGCTTGTGAAAGTGTTCCCTGAGGCTGCGCTTCCCTGGAGAGGTGAGCTGGCCTAGTGTTTGTGTTGTTTTCGATGGTTTTTTTGTTGTTCTGTTTTGCTATTTTTTTTGATGAAAGGTGTGCAATGCTGTCTGTTTCCTTATTTGATGATGTGGCTGATAGCCTCAGCTCCCTCCCTTGCCCCCTTCCACTCTTTCCCAGTAGAAATATTTTTATTTTGTTTCCTGAAAAAGTTTACTTTTGGGTGATGACCAAACTGATACATGTGAAGGGTTAGAAATGTAGAACTGGAGAATTTTTAGAAATTTACCTGTGGTGATTATCACAGATAACTTCACTGGGTTAATTGCTAAAACAGGTGTTCAGATTTAGAGAACAAAAGCATTTTTTTGCTAAATGTAAAGATGGGAGTACTAACAGTAAATAAAGAAATCACATTTAGACACAGAAAACAGGTGGCTAAGGAATTGAAACAGGTGTAGGAAATAAGAAATTGCTCTCAGTTGCTCAGTTTTGGTCTGAACTGTATTTTAACAGCTGTTTCTGACATCAGAAAGATCTCTGTCCAAAAAGATGATAAAAGATTATTCTTTTAGCAAAACTTTACATCAGAGATGTGCAAAGAATTTTTTGGGGATATAAACCTGTTGGTTAGCTTCACTAAGATTAAGAACAATTGGCTTGAAAACCAAAAATCAGTCTTTTGTTTGTTGCATTATTTTAAAGTCTATGTTAATACAGTAGCTCTTAGATATTATTTACATGTTTAGTGGAGAATAACTACTTCTCCTTGTAATGTCCAAGAGTTTTATATAACCCTGTGTGACATACTTTAATGCCTTAACTGCAGTGTTAAAATACTACCTCTTAAAAAAAGCGCTGAATTTCCAGAACTTGGTGCGGTTTAGTTTTAAGTAATTTTTGCACTATGGCTCCTGTCCCTAACTTGAACCTGTTCTGTGGCGTACACATCATATTGTTTAGATCTCCTTTCATGGAAACGTTTTGTTTTAGGTCCCTTATTAAAATTATTAAAGCTGAACCTTACTGCTGTCCTTGTAGAATTTATCTTTACAACTTCTCATAAAGAAGATAAGTTGCCCTTTATTATTCTTTGTTAGAAAAGATAATGTAAGATTTAATAAGTTACTATATCAAATACTCTAGGTGGGTCTCAACAGTATGGTGCTTAAGTTAAATATTGACTTGCTGTGTAGGACTTTGGTCTTGTGTAACCCTTGCTGAAGCTGCAGCCAGGAGAAAGGTGTTGTGGCAAAGGTAACGACAACTTAAAATTACTCCCTATCAAACTGAAGCCAGTCTGGCTGTGCACAGAGGCAGCTAATGATTGCAGAGGAGGCTCAGTTTGGTGATGCTTGTAACCAATTAAATGTAGAGTTAATTCCTCTGTCTCTTTTTTTTTTTTTCCTCCATGGAAGATAAAAATTAGTTAAAATACCATTTAAAGAAAAATGCAAAATAAGGATGTAAAAAATGTTAGTGTTTTTTGCAGTGTAGTCTTTAGCTACATAAGCCTTCCTGTACTGTCCTCATGCCCCATGTTGGTAGTCTCTGCTGCATGATGTGAGTAGGTAATTAAGTTTGTACCTGGGAGTGGTGACAGTCCCTTTCTGTCTCTCTAGAGATAGTGAAATGATTAGAATTTGGGGTCTTATCGTTGGTGCCAAGTCTAGTGGTCCTTTCTAATCTTGCTCTTATTTATACTTAAACATACCTTTAGCTGGAAGAAATTGTGTGTGCCAGTAGGCCAGCTGTCAGGAGGTCTCCATGCCTCCCAGTACAGAAGGCTCTTTGTGTTTATATACACGTGATCCCTTGAAAAAAATAAACATTTCCCATTCTTCCAAAGATTCACTTTCAAATACAAACTAAGCTTAACTGGTTTGGTATTTTCGGCCTGCTCCATGCCTCTTTCCTTGCTGTTGTGGGCTTTCTTACAAAGGTCTAAAATCTGGTTGCTAAACTTCATTGAAAATAGAATTCCTCTGGAACCGACAAGATAAATTTTGTTCCTTGCTGATGTGGCTTGTATCATTCTTGAGTGCTTTGCTGTGAGGAGCTCAGCATGTAACACAGAGCCGTATATTAAAGAAAACTCATTTTTCTCTACTAAGAGGCTTTGTAGGTGGGAGGCATCTTAGACTTTCTTATTTGCCAGTGGGGAATAGGAGTTTTAAACTAATCAGAAGGTTGTTAGCAAAAAAAAAGAGCCAGTCATCTATGGTGCTTTAGGTGAAGGAATTTCTGCATCCTTTAATAGTAAGATATTTTGAGCCGTTTACATGTTGTGGGAGGGGCATAAGTTATTTTATATCTCTGGTAAGTCTGCTTTCCTGTCAGAATCTAGTTCTAGGAAGATTTTTCTCTTGTGTTTTTGGAAGAAGGTTGGGTATGTCATGTGTCAACTTTGTTTGCTATAAACTGAGGTTTCAATGGAAGAAACATTTTATTTTAGATGTAGGATTGCATTGATAAATCCTGCCTTTTTACTTAGTCATTTTGAAACCATTTCCCTAAATGTGATAGGCATGAATTGCTCCTTGCTCACTCTCTGGATATTCTAGAACATGCATTTATAGAGCTGTCTGTGAAGAGCCCATGGAGGAAAGGTGGTTCAGGTTTTTAGCATTCCTGTCAACTTTTTCCAGTTTGAATCACATCCCGACATGAAATTCATGTTCTCAGGTGTGTTTGAAAGATGCACGGATGTTTGGTGTGACTGAGGTCAAGATTTAGGCTGAGCTCCAGATGGTGGTCAGAGGATTACTTCGAGACCTAATTACGAGTGTTCTTTGTATAAGTGTGAATAGTTACATCACAAAGATTTTTCTTTAATGGTTCATCGAGCAATTGGGGGGGGAGGGAGGGGAAGACTTTTTAACTTTTCAGCGAAGCGTGTTTTTCCCTTAGCCCAGCAGGCTCATGTTGAGCTGGACTCCAGCACTTGCAGGCTATTTTAATGGGTATTCATTTCCTCATTCTGAAAATGATATCTATGATATTTTTGAAGTCTGGATATCTCTTTTTCACTGCATGTGTGGCCTACATTTCTCCTCGTATCCATCTACTGCGCGAGTGTACTGCTGTGGTGTGAGCTGTGAACAAAGACCTCTGCCCATGGTTTATTCAGGTGTAGGCTCCATTGAGTGCTATTTTTGGAGCTCCCTTGGGGAGAAGGTGGTCAGCCTACCTCACCTCAGAGCCGAGAAGAGGGGAATGTAGCGATGTCAGCTTTGGCATCACTGTGCTGGATCAGCTGGTGGTGGTGGTTCTGTCAGAGAGGATCCTGTCTTCTGCAAAGGGGGTGTTAGCAGGGTCATCCAACAGCAAGTCAGTGAGAAAACATTCATTTTACTCTGTGGGTTTGTTATTGTTGCCAAGAAACACCTTGTCCACGTTTCAGAGACTTGTGAGTTATGGCTGCTCCTATCTTAGCTCAACAGATTTGCCCTGCAACTCATAGATGAAGGTCAGTGCCTGTGACATCCGCAGTTCAGCATCCCTGTGCCAGCGTGTCTTGTCAGGTTGCATTGTCACTGTCTCACTTGGTGCCTGGTGCTGTGGCCACTACAGTTTTGGCCTTTGGTCTGTGGCAGGACAGCTTAGTGCTAAAGGGGATGAAGCTTCCTTTCAATGATATCCCTCCATATTTCTGGACTATTTGGGTATCCCTCGAGGAGCAGTTTCCCACTGGTGCTGTGTATCCAGTGCTGCTGCTGGCTTCAAATCGGCCAAGCATCTGAATGCTGCTGGAGGTGGAGGAAGCATAGTGCTGGGGCATCGTGCTGGTGGTGCCATGGACTTCAGCACGTAGCAGATTGATTTCTGAGTTTTCTGTAACATAATTTGATTTCTACCTGTTTTCCTTATAACAGTGTGAATGTTGAAGTTTGGGATGTTGCTCGGTGGCATTAGGACACCGCTTTGGGAATGAGAATGTTTAAAAGTTGCTTTAGTCATAGGGTTGCTGGGAGGACTTTTCTCTCTTTATTTTCCTAAGCAAAGGTTAGTATGTCATGTAGCTGACACAGAGTAATTTGACCTTCCTGGTTCACTGACAAGTAGAGCACTCTTTTAGTGGATTATTTACATTCCTCAAGGCACAATGTCCTGCAGTTTCGATGTACTTGCGTGTCTGTAATGGGAGGAGATACTAGTTAACTGATTTGATGTGTTCTTGTGATTAGAGTCTCCTCCTGCAGCCTGATGGGCAGAAGATTGAACAACGGTGCTGGCTGTAAGCTGCGACTATTATTTTTATGTTCAATCATCCATTGCCTGTTTCCAGGGGCAAGCGCTGTGTGGGGAGAGATAATCTGAACTGTTGATGGGCTGTTTAGTGCAGTCAAGTTCTGGAGCTCAGTAAGCTGATCAGGTAGGCAGTTGACTGAGGAGATACCTGTATAGAAGTCTCATAGTGCTCAGAGCCATAAGGAGTGTTTATAGAGTAATTTTTCCCCTGTGTCTAGTGTCAGAACGTACAAGTTGCAACAGAAAGAGTCATCATGATGTCCCTAAGAGATGAAAGGATTTGTACGGGTTTTCCTATGCTTTGTCAAGGAACAGTTGACCTTGGGACCAGTGCCTCGAGCTTGCTGGTGAGCTGGCTGCTTTCCTGTGGTTCTGAACACACTGAAGCAGCAAAGATCTTTCCCAGACTCTGAGTGAGAAATTTGTTCAGCGCCCTCTTCAGAAACCAGGTTACATTGCAGTTGATCTCTTTGCCTTCATTTCCAACAGGAACTGTCAGTTCTCTCTTGGAAAATCTAAATCTAAGCCCAGACTTCCTGATTCATGGAGTGGGAGGCTATTGTATATCTGACCCCAAATTGGCTGCTGCTCAAGGTTCTGCGACGTATGAGGCCTTGTGTTGCATCAGATGATGGATGGGTGATTTTGTTGATTCCCTCCTGGCCAAGGCATCTTTGAACCTTCTGCCTATTTTGTGGGAGGCCCATATGGTTGCAGGACTGAAAGAAACCTCAAATTTTGGGTTTGTGTTGCATCGCATGGACTGGGTGCTGGGTAGTTCTTGACACTTAAAACAGCCTGCTCTTCTGCAGTACGAGACTGTCATCAGTAGCAGGAAAGATGGTAGTAAAGAACCTGCTCGGCCAAATGGCTAGCTTCCTTTCTTCATGCTCAATGAGTTCACTGTTTTCTTTGGAGGTCACAGTACTTCATACTCCTTAATTTCTCTTCTTTCCTGCTAAGTCGTGCTTTTTCCAGGTTGCTCCCTAAGGTTTCATTTCAATCTTTTTGCTGAAACCTCACATCTCCAAGTCAGAGGTGCTATACCACACTTGTGTGTTGAGAGAAGACTTTTTTTTTGTGCAATTAGAGGGTTAAATCTTCCAGGTGTTCTTTGAAGCTACTGTTGAGAGAGCAAGGCTATTGCCAGAGCCACTTGGAGGTGCATTGGAGACTCTTAGGAACTTGTTTATGCTTTGTGTCATGAGAGATATTCCTTGTCCTCCTTTCCCCCTGGGTTAGCTCAGATTATACTGATAGTATTAGTGAAGAACACTTCCAAGTCTGATGTCACTGTACAGCTAAAACCTGGAGGTTTGTTGAGATCTCACCAAGCACTGGGACTTTGCAGTGTCATCCAGGAATGAAACTGCGTTTTGTGGAGCAAAATGTACTGAGATTGCTGTTTGCGTGGAGGACTCTCATGCATGTTTTTAGAAGGAGTAGCTCCAAGCAGAGCTGTACACATATGTTGTGTGTGTGCGCAAAGTCACCTAAAGGTACAGGAGAGTTGCTTTTAAGTTGCTGGTTTTCTTTAATCTATATTGTCTGTATCACACTCTACTACTCCTGTCTTTATAGTTCTTTCAAACTCCAGCAGCAAGTTGATGAGATATATATGGGATATAAGCAAAACCTCTATACCTGTGAACCTGCAAAGAGGTGTGAGACTTGCCCTGCAGCTATGGCCAAAGGGGAAAAAATATCTCAGGGAGACTCTGCACCTCAAGCAGTGAAAGTGAAAATGGATAGCATATATTGAGCTGTAATTATTGGGAAGTAGCTGTGTTTTCCTGGCTAGTGAGAACCTTGAGAGTGTGACCTGAGTAATCTGAAAGAGATGGAGGGTTACACTGCCTTGAGTAAGTTATGGCTCTTTCATGGACACTTCCAAAAGGACAGAATATTGCTAACAGGAACTGCAGGACATGCTGTGTTGAAATTTTATCTGCCGAAGTAGCTGCTAGTCCAATTCCATTAATGTTTGCATATTTAATAAACTTTTAATGTTGGATTTTAATGAGTTGGCAGTTATCTCTGAGCATACAGCAGCGGTTGCAGAGTCGAGGTGGCTCTCAAATGTGGATTTCTCTCACTTGAAAGGCACGTGGCCTTTCCTTGGGCAGTCAGCACTTGACAGACTATCACATGCTTTGATTCAGTTTGTGCATCAACAAAGAATTTCTTAATTTGGATGGAGCCCTAGGGTTAAGTTTTCAGGGGAGGAATCTTTTTAAAAAGCTGAGTAGAAGAGAACATGACCTTGGTTAATCTTGTAACACACCATTTATCTGCTTGGGATGATTCTTGCTAGTGATTTAATTATTTTGGCTGCAAAATGGGCCTCCTAGGGAATTTGTTTCTGATGTGGCATTTGGTCATTTACAATCCCAGTACTTTTGCTTTGTCTTTTCCTCCTTATTTTCCAAATGTATATCAAACTCCTCAGAACCCCAGGCAAGCCAAGAAGTGCCCTGGTTGTGCTGTGCAGTTGGAACCAAGTGTCCCTAATGAGGTTAAGGAAGCTAATCTATTATCGAGGGAACCTTGGCAAAATTCAGCAGAAAAGTTCAGTGTTTGTGCTTTTGAGATAAACCTAAGCATAGTAAACGTGTCAGTCTGTAAGATGTAGCAGACAAGGTGAAAAAGGGCTTTTGATAACAGTGTAATTCTCAGTTCTGACACCAATATGACTTTAAATAAGTCCCTTCCCCATTTCCAATCTTTAGGATAAATTCTCAATATGCTACTTTAATGTAGATGGTAAATGTGTAAGCTCTGACGGTTGCAGGGGTAAGGAAAGAAGCCCTTACTGCTGCCTTTGAGATAAGACCACATAGTAATTCAGTGACTGGAGCCATCAGATTGGTTTCAGGTGACCTTTCAGTGTGCCTGGTAAAAAGCAGGGAAAATACAATGTTTGTGTAACATAATATCTTTACCCAAGAAAGCTGTATTTTACATTGATGTTCTTTTTATATCTCCAGAATACCAGTTTCTGAGAGGAAGAGCAAAGAGAGTTAACAACAAAACCTGATGGACCATTACATCTTCCAAAATGAGCCTATTCACGCTTTTCTACTGGAAACTATCATGTCTTGAAGGTGAGCAGCTGCCCAATGTCTTGGGCCTTGACCATCAGTCTTCCCAAAGTTAGATCTGTCCTCATTTCAGCACAGCCTGTAGAAGCATGCTTGTGAAAATATGTATTTTATCACTGGGAGAAATATGTAGGAAATAGGTATTATTTTCCACCAGTACCAATTAACTATCATTAATTTGGAAGCTCTTGAAAAAGCTGGAGTGCTTAGTGAAAGAGATGAACTGTTGGGAACATGGATATTTTCTGGTGAGTGGAGGAAACGCAGGTGTTTTATTTACAGGATGAGAAAATTGAGTTTGTAAGACAAACTTTTGTTTAGTTTGGTGAATGTATTAAATTAGGTAAGGCATTTTCAAGTTCTGTTCCAGTCATACCTCAAATGATATTATCAGCGTTCAGAGTAGCTGAAGAAGAGTGCTTGCTATCAAAGATGGTAAATTAATTTCCCTAAAGTAAAGAACATAATGCTTGAATGAAATTAAACCAAAATTATATTTTGTAGAGTTTGTGATATCTTTTATGTTATTTTTGTACTCAACCCCTTGGGGCTGTAGGCAGTGATTGTACAGTGTTGTTTTAAAATCCTTTAATAACAGAAATCAAAATGGGAAATGTCACTTGAGTCCTGCACTCTGAGACTAACAGTTAAGGTTTAAAATTTCTTGTTTTAAACTTTACTGTCACTTTAATGAATAATATATAAAAGAAACCCATTGAGCCTATGTAAGCCTAAGTTTGCCTGCTTAGCAGCATTAATTCTGATTTTTAATTAGGCTAATAAATTTGCTTTTCTGTGGGTTACTTTATTGATAATTAATTTTTCTATTTTTTGGTATGAGCCACCTAGCATCTATGAACTCAAAACTAATAGTGGAGTGTAAGTGGTGAAAAATAGGTCTAGGTGGTTGTCAGTTGTCATTCTGTCTGCACAGAAATTGTTCTGAAATGTTCAGCATTGGAGTCATAGGCCTCTTGTGCCTAAATGCTTTTCAGTGTGAGGAAAAAGGCCTGATAGAAATTCAGCCTGCACTGAACTCAGTTTTCCTGTGGTTTTGCAGATTTGAAGCTGTGTCTCATTATTCATGTGAGTTTCTTAAATATTTGTGTATTTGTAGTGCTGATGAGCCTCTCATGGGTGTAGTACTTGACAGAGGTAGGAGGGGATGCAGCATCAATACCTTACTACTTGAGGAAGAAAAGCCTCGTAGCTGGAGAGAGAAATACCGTTCACATTCATTTGTGCTATTTGGTCTCTGGTATAGTCTGCATAATTCTGAATAAAAGGGTGGAAACCTGAAACCCCCATATCAAAAGGTGTTAACTAAGTTCTAAAAGGTTCTCTTGTATTGACTAGTTGCCTGTGTTTTGCAAGTGTCCTCTTCAGATTCCATAGGGTGAGCTTTGGAATGTTTTGGGAACGTGTATGAGTAACTTCATATATATAAAGTTAGAGCCATGGGACTTTGCATGGAAAATTAGTCCTGGAGGAAAGTGATTTGTAGTACTGGGTCCATGTTCCTGAATCAGCAGCTTTGTTTCTGATTCATTTTTCGTTAATTGTAAATGTGTTGCCCTGGGTGTTCCTTATAGCTATGTGTGGGGAAAAGTAATATTGAAGCGTTCGAACGTACAAACTGAGGTCAACTGAGTATCTTTTTTTGTGAGCTGGGACAATTGGATTTTGAGTTTTTGTTGTTATACCTAGATAGACACTGACAACTCCTGGAAGACTTTAAATAGGAACTTGCTGTTGATGTTTCACACTTTCTGTGTAATAATGTGGAAGCTAATCTAATGCTATGGAAAAGTAGGATGTGTTCCAAGAGCTATAAGTCAGGTGTTATCCATGTATATGGAAAAAACAATTTCTTCTGTACTGTGTTTGCAGTCTAAATATTCCAAACATGCTCCAGACCATAGTTTCTTCTATATTATGCGCTCTTTATATGTAAGGAGGCTGTGAATGGTTACATATTTGTGTAATGATCTTCAGTTGTTTCAAGGAAGGATATTGTAAGAGCAGTCTATGAATTGTGCACAAATAACTATATATGTATTAATCTCCAATATTAAAAAGTTCTTGTGATGTTTGAGTGATTGTGGAAGTCCACAATGAAACCACGTGACGTTCGTGTGTGGATGAAGGATGTTTTGAAGGTAAAGAAGTTATCTGTGAGCTCTTTTGCAAAAAAAAAAAAAAAAAAATCTGGAAAAGTAGGGAATCTCACTTGACTTGATTTCACACTTCACATCCGGTGTAGTGTGAAATTTCTGTTGATGTGGACAAACAGAAATACCTCTTCTTCCCTTTGCGCTCTCCTCTTTCTTCTGCTTTCATGTTTTGTGAAAAGTCCAACTTTAATCTGTGGAGAAAGATTGTGCAACAGGGTAAAGAAAGAGGGAGAGTGAAAAGAGGATAGTTTGCTGTTATAAGGCTTCTTTGTTCTCTGAGGTCAGGAAGAGCTGAGCTCCCAGTGATTTCATAAGCTCTTCTATTACCTGTTCACATACTGGCCAGTAAGCCTAAACACCTAAATCCTCCTCTATATGAGTCATTAAATAAATACCAGGCAGTACTGGCATTCCTGATACTTTCTGCTCTGACTACTTGCTGCTGTTGCTTGCTTATTGTTGACTTGCTAATTTCTTAGCTGCTGTCCCAACCCCAGCAGATTTTGTCAGCACTGGGTCTTCTCACGGCGCGAGTCGTACAGACACCTCCACTGGAGCTGGTAGCTGTTCCAGCCTTGTTAGAGGACACATTTTCAATGGCAGCCAGAAAAATGTTTGGAGGTGTTTCTGGTAAAACAGTTGGTACTGATTCTTGGCTCAAAGCCTCCTCTCGATCAGAGGCGGCATTGTGGTTTGCCAGATGGCCTGCAAGCTGGATCTGGTGCCTGCTCTGATTGCATCCCTCCTGCAGGACAGGGCACCGGAGGAAGTGCCTCTCTGGCCTCCCGTGGGAGCACCAGAGCACGCTGCCTTCAGAGCTGTTACGAGAGCAGGAGGTGTCAGCAGTTCATTCCTGCTTGACTGCCTTTGAGGACAGCTGGCTGCTGCAGCTAGGGCTTTAGGACTGGAGGTCTGTGAGCTGTGCTTCTCTGGCAGCTGCTGCAGCCGAAGGGCGGCTGAGTAATGATGGTATGTTGTTCTCTCCTCAGAGAGGAGATTTGTGGCTTATGGGGGCGGGGGGACAACACAGGGCACTTCAAGTGTTTGTGCTCACTGGGAAGCTTGACTGGGGAGGGAATATGACATGTTATCCACTGGCCCACCCAGGTACCAGAAGCGTGCACGCATTCAGATACTGGATAACCACTGGGTTTTCCAAGGGTCTAGGTTTGTGTCCATTTTTCATGTGGATTAGACTGTAGCAGGCTTCTGTCCTATGTGTAAGACCTTGGATAGGTGTCGGGGTCCCTGTTAGCTTCTCTCCCTTGCCTGTCCGTCCCTGATATGTCATCATTTGTGGCCTTAGAGGACTTGGAAATGCGTCAGGTTTCTGGATTAAATTATCTTCTTATTGGGAGAAAAAATTGCTAGCAATTTAACCTGAATCTTGGCTAAATGGGGACACTTTGAACCCTGGGCAAAGACTCACAAACTGGATGATGCTGCCCAGGCAGAATCAGTTGTGATCCTTACTTTCTCTGGGAGGT
This sequence comes from Balearica regulorum gibbericeps, assembly GCF_011004875.1. NCBI lineage: Eukaryota > Metazoa > Chordata > Aves > Gruiformes > Gruidae > Balearica > Balearica regulorum. The sequence continues at coordinate 2,311,164 of NC_046192.1, read as the reverse complement.
GGGATGTTTCCAGTGCTGAATGGCTGCGAGAATTTTCGGAGCTGTCCAGGCCACGAGAGACAAGAGCAGTGGAGGAGAACTGCATGAACTTTGAGATACTCTTTTGCTTTTAATGATACTGTGTTCAGGGCATTGCTTATCCCCTTCTGCCAAGGAGAGCTCTTCCAGCCATCTCTAGAGATGCTTAAAGTCATCTGGCTAATCATGGGATTATCTCTCTTTCTGGAGGTCTTGAGGGTTTCACGTTATAAACTGAAAGCACAATAGATGCAATGCAGTTTAGTACAAGCAGTGTAAGCAGTGTGAGATGCAACGCCGAGTTTCCTAGAGGAAAATCCATCAGACTCATCCCCACATTGAATTCATAGCTGTTGTCAATGTTATGGCAGTGGATTTGACAGCTTGGTTGTTAGATGTGCTCAGGATTTTTTTGGATGTTTAATTTGCTGTGTTGGGAACCATTTGTTTTGCTTCAACTGGATGTGAAATATTACCGCTGGGGACTGATAGGATTCACTTAATGGCAAAGGAGGCTGTACGATCAGCCTGAGGCTCGCTGTTCTTAGGAGCTGTTTTATACAACCACTGCATTGTAATTAACTTTCCATGAACAAAACTTCAGGAATTCCTGATCTGGGACCTCACTGTGCCAGGAGGAGCTTGCAGCCCAGTTTAGTTAGAGAATAAGTGTCCAGACTGAAAGCCACAACATGTTTTTCTTTTATTAAGATCTGCTGTTGAGAAATTCGGATTTGGTAAGCAGAGCACATTAAGCTGCCAGTTAAGGGAATAAACTGTAGAAACCTTTTATCACATTGGAGGGGAAAAGGAGGTATCGCTTCAGAGTCTTGAGGTGTTCTTTCCAGCTTCCAGAGTAAAATAATTCTATTTTTAGGGTATATTTTTCTTACATTTAAATATTGTGTGGATATATTTTTAAAAATCTTGATTACATTATGATCATGTGTAATGATCAGATACTGATTAGTGCGAAAGAGATGCAGCATTCAATTAATTGCCAGGTAACGTTACTAGTCTGCATGTTGCCTTATCAAATAAGATATTGTTTCTCAAGCACGTTGCACTTGCCATCTTGGAGAAGAATTGCATTTCTATTAACATAACATTTGCTCAGTGCTCCCAAGTCAGGGAAAAGTTTGGTATTACTGATAAGGCCCACAGTAAACTTTTATTTAGTTCATTTAGCACTCGGTCTCCATTCCCTGGTGCATGAGTGTTGCATTATCTGTTATTTTGAAATAGCTGTGTTTGACGAGGTGCTTGACTCTTGTGTTCTGTCTGTTACCACAGTTTATTTTTCCTTGAAATCTAAACACTGTCTTTGAGTTGATGCATCTTTTTAATCTCGAGCAAAGTGGAGCTCTGGTTTTATCTTTTTAATTTACGCAACCTTGATAAAAGCAGCCAGGTTATGCTGGAGTCAATTTGATGATAATAAATTCCTTCTGTTCTTCCTTAAGCCACAGTGAAAATGAAACAAGCTAAATGTACTGGCTGTTCTTCATGCCTTTTTTGTCCAGTGCAGAAGAAAATTAAGCTATTTTGACCTTTCTCTGACATGCATAGTCAGTGAAGATGAGGGCAGAGAAAGGCTTTGTAAAAATAAATTAAGTCGATATTGGTCTTTCTAAAATCGTTATTAATGCACTCCAGTATGCTCCAACTAAAGTCACAGCCTGTGAAGGCAAGCGCAGGCAATCTCAGCTGCTATTTCATCCACCAACATGTTACTCGGTTTCAAGTTTTCCTTCCTGTCTTTGAGATTTGGAGGTAGTGGCTCTGAGCCGGTGCCATGCGCCTTATGGGCAGCTTTGTGCTGCACTTCACCTGGAATATGCTTGCTCCCCCAGCAAATCAGCTGTGCTGAATCTGAACAGGGCTGGTCGAAATCAGGAGCATACCCTTGCCAGTGGTACACGTACGTGGACCAAAAAAAGGCTTGCAATAAACTGGAGGCTTTCAAACTTTTAACACTGTGAATATATCTCTGCAAATAGAGTTGCATACCTTTTTGTGAGAGGATCATAATTCTTTGTGAAAATGGAGAGAAATGGTGTCTCCTGTAAACTAGACACAATACTGCTGAGATTAAAAAAAACCTGAAAATAAAATAAAGCAAAAAACCCCCAGCCAAACCCCACACCCACTTGCTGATCCAGTGTTTTATAGTGTGTTTGCTAATAGTGAGGGAGAGCTTCGGTTGCCAGTCCCTCTCTGTGTTTAAGTTGTGCTGACCTGGTCTTTATCCCAGTAAGGGCTGTGAATTTGTTCCCCCAAAGGGGTCTTGTAGAGGAGATGGTGAGTGTGACAACTCATGGCTTTTAAATCGGTTGTGTTTTCTCCTGAGATGGCAGTTAAGAGGGGAAGGCTTAACGTTTGCTTGACAAAATATTGCAGTGGTAACAGAGGATATTGTATTCTCAGTCCATGTAATTTCAGGTCTAACAGAACTCCTACTTATGCTTTGGTACATTCCTGCTTCTCTGCTGTATATTTTCTAGAGAGCTGTGCTTGCGCTGGCTGACTTATCAAAAAGTTAATTATACTGGTATCTTTATTTGCTCTGCCCTGTACTGATATCGGCCTTCAGCCAGCACTCCCTGTTTGCAGTGTCAGGATGGGCAAAGTGGAGACAGCAAAATGAGCTGGTGCTTAATTCCTTGCTTGTGGATGGGGGAGTATTTGTACACTGAGAACCTGAACAGCATAACTTAGTGGTGAACTTAAACCAAGCTTGATTCTTTCAGGTATACACTCCAGGAAATTGGAACCAGCCCTGATTTTGCCTAATAGAAGAGTTTCAAAACTTAGGTAATGTGACTCAAAGGAAGGGCTTTTCTGGATGCAGTTTTCTTCTAGAAATTAGTAATACATTTATCTGGCACCCTGTCTTTTGCAGTTAAAATGATTGGCAGTTTAGGGAAAGTGCCATCTGAAAACATGAGGGATTTGCTTTCTCACAGTATCTAAAAGAAAGTTTCACTTTGTTTCTGCACCAGAAATGGCAAGGCTCTGTTATAGAGTTAGGATGTGTGCCATTGCAGGTTTTCATTTTAGTTTCCTCTGAAAAGAGCTCATATCTTCAGAGGTACACGTTGCAGTTTGAAAACTGCTACTGCTATAGATGAGTCAAACCAAATTTTTAATTACATTGCTGTGAAAAATGGGGTTGTACAGAAACATTTTGCATCCCTTAAAAAAAATAAAAAAAATTAATGTTGGTGCGATGGTATTGATATTGGGCATGGGATGATACAAAGTTAAGGTCAGAGTTAGAGAAGAGTATACCCTGCCTACTCAAAAATTCCTCCCCTTTGTTTTTGGGTGGCTGGATGTGGTAGCCTAGATTAAAACAGGCTGAGGAAGCAGCAGTGTAGCCACCATTTGAAAGTCAGGCCTTTCAGCTGCATGCCTGAACTAGTGGATACAATTCTACGTTTTATGAGTGTGTAATATTTACTAGGTATTATAAATGCTTCTGCATATTGCTTAAAAGGATGAGAAAAAAAGCATCTTGCCTAAGAAATAGCTGTGTTTTAAGGTTGGATAGAAATTTAGCTTATTGGGACCTCTTGGAATGAATGCTGTTAAATGAACTTTGCTATGTGTAGCAGTGAAGAGAATTTTCTGAATTTCATTAACACTGAAGGATTTTTATGCAAAAAGTACATATATATATATGTATGGCTATAGACATGTGCAGTAAGAGTGGGCAATTTTATTAAACCATGAATTTAAGGGAGTGTTAGAATGGTTGCCTGGGGCTTCAATATGATTTTTCAGTGCTCTGGATGGTTAATACAGAATAGCCTAACTGCTAGGACAGAGAAGCCCAGAATAATTTTCCTTGTCCCAGTTAAGTCAAGAACTATTAGAGCAGTGGAAATAAGGTTTCAACAAGAGGGGAAAAAAAGGGTGAGGGAAGTGTCAGCTCTCACTCTTGCGAGTGAGAGGGGAGAGCACACAAATGCACCAGAAGTTAGAAGGGAAGAAGGGTGAGTGGCAGTTACCGGTGAAAATAGGCTAAGGTTACCAAAGCACGTAAGCGGACTAGGAATTATTTTTGCTGTTTCTAGTGCTTTAAAAAAAATTAAAAAAGCAAACTCTATGAGTGTTTGCAGTAAGACGTGCAGGTCAAAGGAGTATGTGATTTTCTTTGACCTGCATGTTTGTCAGGAAAGGCTTCTTCTCTGTTACCGAGCCTGATGCCATTACAAGTCATTTCTCTCCAATCCAGTACCACCGAATTGTGCTATGCTGGCTGCACAGGAGCCCTGCCATCGTCTGATGGCTTTGTTTCCCCTGATGCTGGGAGCAGGGAGTGCACAACAGCTAAGAAACTCTAGTAAACCTTTTTCATTGTCTAGCTGATACTTAAATGTTTGGAGGAGTGACATCAAGTACTTTTTTAATGTACCTTTCTCACCTCCTTTTCCTAAGGTATTTTTCTCCTGTCATGTCATGAGATATTTGACTGTGATACTGCAGTAGAAGTAACTTTTCTGAGCAGCGTATTCAAGGACCGGGAGCTTGAAAGGTGGGCTTGTGTGAGAAGTATCTTTAACCTTCTCATTGCAACAACCTGTGGTGATTTACTGGGAATTATTCAGTAAGCAGAATTTCTAGATGCTTTTTGAAGTGCAAGTGTAACAAGACAATGAGAAGGAATGAAAGGGTGTAATGTGGAAGGCCAGGTATTAGACAACAGTCCCATATGTGGCTGCATGCGTGAAGGCTGTTGGCTCAGTAGCCGTGACCACTAGCCATCATGCTTCTTAGCTGTTAGCTTTCTAGTCCAAGTTGACAATCAACAGACTGTTAGAAGAAATGGGGCTCTTCGCTAAAGGAGAAGATATTCTGCTCTACTCTTCTTTGCAAGGAATGCAGCATTGTGCTTGAGGATTGATTTTCTGATGATGGTGCATCTTTATTCTCCTATCAGCAGTCTGGCTGATATTTGAAGCTATGAATTTGAAAAAATGGATAATCGTGGGTAATCAGTAGCCATAGCTTCATGGCTGGCTTTTGCCTCTTACCTGTGATGACCGTTGGTGTGTCAGGACCCCCACAAAAAGGGTCGAGGAACCCAGGTGCTATCTTCAGAAACCACCATACCTCATTCTGTTGTTTGGTGATTCCCTTTGACAAATGGGTTTTGAATGTAATAGTCCTCAGCAACTCATTTGCTTGTGCTGTCCTACCTGTAGCCCATCTTAGCGATTATCTGTCATGCTCTGACCAGAACAAGATGCACCAGTGTGTTTAGGCTTGCAGGAGGTTTTGCAGGGCCTAGGGTACAGACTTCCACTGTCTGCGTTTCCTCGTTCTCAACTGATGATCTGTCTGGAGCACGCCAAACTGTTCTCACACTTTGGTAAAGATACAGTCCTCTCTCTCACTCTCCCTGGTCTACATTTTTCATCATCAGGGTTAGTTTCTGTGGTTCTCAGATTAAAATACTTACGTTCCCGTGTAGTTGAGAGTCATTATCTATGCAACACATTTGCTCTTGAACCATTCAGAGTCATGAGGCTATTTCTGTAATGCCTCCCAATGAAGCATGGGGAAGGAAGAAGTTTGACCGACCTGTTTCTTACACAGAGGAAAGGGGAGGCAGAAGGGAGCATTAAGTATTCTTTTCTTCTCAGCAAGCTCTTCTAATGTGCTGAAGAAAATTGTCCTTCATGTCATCTCAGATGATTATATTCGCAAAAGCCAACCTAGAAAAATCATACCTGTATTCGACACTAACCAACTACAGTCAAAGTCTTGTTTTGTGCCCTTATCTTGATTACCTTTGTTACCTTGGGCACTTGGCAGGAGAAAAATGCCGCATCATTCTGATTGCTTCATGGTTCCAAGATGTTTTTTGGGAGAAAATGTTTCCTGAGCTTTCTTCAACCTCTGAATTTGGTCATTCTGGGAATCATGTGAAAGCAAGTGATTGCCTGGAGCGTGAGAATATGTACTGAAGCTGCAACAGCAAAGACCCTGATATCAAAGGCCACCTGCTATTGCTCTCCATCTCTTCAGCCCTACAGTTTACCAGGTTATAAATTCAGCTTGTCATTCCTGTATAATGGGTAGCAGATGAACAGGACAGTTTCTCAAGGATTATTTCATATTTATATCCCAGCCAGAAATCTCCTCCTGCAGAAACCTTGTTGTAGTCTTCGCAAGGCATACAGAGTTGTCTTTTGGCTTTCTTTCTGGATGCTCCTTTTACTATTTCCCTGGTCTTCCTAGAGACAGTCAACAAATCCACATCAGCATGTAGCTTTGACCTTCAGGTTTGCAACCCAGCTTACACAGATACCTGGTAGGGGGAGAGAAAAATGTCCCCCAATAGAACTTTAATTTTTTTTTTTTTTTTTCAAAAAAATGCTTCATATTGATCAGCTTGTGTGAAGAATTTCTTATGAAAAACTTAAACAAACTCTTGAACACTTTCTGGTTGAAGAAAATGGGGAAAAATGTCTGATGGTCTATATTGATGTGGCTGGACTTCACACACAGAGAAGAGCACCATTTAACCTGTATTTTCTGTTCATTTCTGTGTATTTTATTAACTGTGCTCAGTCAGAAATACATTCCTAGCAAGCTGGGATTGTATTTTTGGAGTTAACTTTACCAGTGTTGTAAAACTGATAGAAAAATCTTGACTGGGCTCCTTGTCCTTGTACTGGTCTGCAATTCACCTCTGATGTTTTGGTCACATACCTGTATGTGGTATTTCCTCACCCTTCAATCTGTGATATAAAGAACAGAGCACCTTTTCAGTCATTTTGCTTTTAAGTAGCTGTAGTAGTTCAGTATAGCTGTGCTAAAATATTTTTTTTTTTTTTTTTTTTTTTTTTTGCTTACAGCATAAACACAAACACAGTGGCCCCTTCAAGGCTATGTAGGTTCAGGTATTGCAGTATATGCAAGGTGTAATCATTTTTTTGGTTTATTTTGTGTGCTGTTTGGCACAAGAGAGATTCCCCCGGCCCCCAACTGCTGCCAACAATTAAAGACAGTTACCAGTCCCCAGCGGGAATAAATATTTCCAGCCAACATTTACAGCCGGTTCTGTCCTGGAAGAATGGAGCTACTGCTGCTATTGTCAGCTGGAGATGTAAGGAGGCTTCCTTTTGGCTCTTCAGTGAGAAATAAGATGTAAAATATAGCTCTGGTGGTGGTAGCTTTGCTTGTTGCCCAAGAAACACTGCAGAAGGGTTTGCATAGCTATGGCTCAAACTGTTTCACATATCTCTCCTTTCTTCTGTGGCAGAAGGTCCTGATCTGGGGAGTAACCATGGTCACCTTGATCCTAGTAAGGAGGGATCCTCCCTGTAGTTGAATGTCACAAAGTATGACTAAGGCCGAGTCTCCTGGAGGTGTTCTGTGAGTCTGTCCGCGAACTGCTTCCTTGGAACGTCCTCCCTTCTGCAGCCTTTGTATGAAGGCAAAATCATCAACCAGTGCTTGATAAGATACGGGACAACTGTTTTGCTTACTCAGTACCATCTATCTCCTATTCAGAGAGAGTTTTTTATAAGAAAAACCAGCATGATTGTGTCACAGGAGATTGCAATTACAGTAGAATCATATCATAATATGTCAATGTAAATATTTAATGTTTTCTGTCATTTGAGTAGTGGCACATGATCATTTTGGTTGTCATCTGTATCTTTTTAGTATTGGATTTGGCTTCTTTCTCCAGAGGCTTGCAAAGGTCACCATTCTGCAAGGAGAAATGCTGCGTGACATCAGCTTTCGGGAAGCTGACAATTCAAAGCAGCCAGCAGTGAAAATCAAGGTCCTGCTTTATCAATGGTGATGCGTTCCTACCTAAGGTGTGTATAGAAGAGCCCAAAGTGCTGTCATGGCTTTGCCAAGTTTGTTGCCAGCAGCTTATTGCGGTGAAAAAGAGGTTTCTGATGTGGATATACTTGCAACATTTGTGTCCTTGTAGGTGAATTGAGGCTGTGCTGTGGCTTTCTGTTTCTTTTTCTTTTTTTTTGTGGGTTTGTTTTTTTTTTAACTGCTTCAGGAGAGGAGAAAACTACTTGTTGGAAGTGCTTCTGAAGCTCATGGTCACTTTCTAAAATATATTTCCAACCTTGGGGAGAGTGCAAAATACAAGACTACTAGTGTATGTGTTCTATATCTGTTCATACTTCTTCTAAAAGAGAAAACCTATACTCATTGACGTCCTGCACTTGTTGTATGGAGATTTTCTGGAGGCTGGACAAATTTCAGTAGGCTCTGTAGCATCTGTCATTTGCTATTTCCTACCTTGCTAGTGTGTTCAGCTATATGAGGTTCTTATACAGGGAGGAAAGCTAAGCAAAGGGCTTTCCTGCTCTTATTGATGCTTGTCCATTCAGTACTTGGGGATAGCTGGCTTGGGATAAGTGACATGATTCTAATAAAATATGGTTATGCTGCTGGGGTGAAAACTGGGTCTAAATGAACCTTTGTGTTTGATTTTAGTGAAGCCACATTTCTCTCTAGGATTGGAGACTAGGGAGGAAGACTAGATACGCCAGTGGACATGGCAGAGGAGAGAGAGGTAGTCATATGAATTTCAGCAAGAGGACATAGAAGCAGGAAAAAAGAATGAAGTTTGAGATGAGAAAGATATAAATAGGGAAAGGAAATGGGCTCCTCTGCAGGTGGAGGGCAAAGAAACAGATAATGGTGATCAGGTGACAGTCTGGGGGAGGTAAAGAGCAGGAAAGGGAGGAAAAATGGAGCTGGGGATCTCACAGGGGTCATGGAATGCATTCATTTCTTTTTTAGACTCTTCTTGCATTTTAGGTGGGAAGAAACGCTAAGTAGCAACTTTTTTCCCCGCTCATAAATTTATTTAACCGGTCTGAGCTTATTGTTTGGAGTCAGATGGGAGTAACTCCAGGAGATGGTGTGGAAGGAGTGATCCTTACTGATGGGTTTTATTTGTGAGGGAAAATCAGCCCTTCTTTTAGGAGAAGTGCTTCAAGAGGAACAGTTCCAGGTGAGTCCCTTTTCTGCTCCCAGAGCTCTGTGGATTTGTTTTCTTCAGTATGTCCACATGCACCTTCATTCTCTGGTTCTACAGTTTCACAGTTTTCTTAGCAGGCAACGTGCTGCCTTTAATCAGAGGTTTGCAGCACTTGCTGTTTTCTAAGGTACAGTGCAATAGCTCTTGTTCTCAGGTGACGTTATCCTCAGCACTGTGTCGAACTGTCAAAGCTGTGAAATTGAGGTACCTAAATCAGAGCTCTGTGTATGTTACTAACCCTTGTACTGCTGCATTGTGCAGTAGTGAAGGGCAAGAGCTTAGTAGGTTGCTGGATTGTGCATGCTGCATCTGTAGTGCCAGGTATAGAAATCTCCCTGTTCTTTTCCCCTATTTTATTTTTATACTTATGTTTTCACTTTGTGTCATTTAGAAATCAAAGCAAGAGTGTGCAGTTCAGCAGCAGCAGATCTATGCTTACTACGAATCTGCTGCTTTGCTCAAATTAAACATTTATGGGGCCAGAAACTCCCTCACTGCTCCATCCCAAGTCTTTCAGCCTCCTATGGTGCGATGACTCTTTTCTTTGCACTTTGACACAGCTCCTGCAAGAAATACAGAGAAATTATTCTCCAATTGCCTCTCTCCCTTCCAGCTAGTCTTTCCTTTGTATGTCCAGTTTGTTTTTTCCTTAACCATAGCTTATGGGGAGCAGCTGTCAGTACAAGTAATGCTTAATATTCCCTGTGAGTTAGAAGATTTCATCCCAGTCTGATGGTCAGAGATCTGGCCTTAGTTATCTGTACCTTTTTCTGCTTTCAGCAGTCTATACGGAGGTGGTGTTATTGGGTAGGAACTCCTTATTCATCAAACCAGGTAACACAGCGCTGCAGTGTATTACATACCAATGCTGATAGCTCTGTCAACTGGCTTGGTTTCTGTGGAGAGCAGTCAGGTGCCTTCAAAGGCCTGGGTCTTACCTGCAGGCTCATCTGTGGCCTGATGCCTGGAGTGAAACCTGGGCAGTAGTTCTGTTTCTTGGGCATGCTAGGAGCAATGATAACTGTGGCAGAAGAGAGGGTTTTTTTTCTGAGCCTAATCAGAGACTTTTACAGGACCTAAGGGGTGTTGCAAATCCTCAATCTTCCCTGCGAGAGCTCGGTCTACTTCTTGGATTTAACTTTTTTAGCTTAAAACAGTGCTGCATGGATGCTAAAAGCCCACGCTCCTAAAATAGATCGAGTAGAACAAGCACTTCACTGATGACTCCTCTTCAGGAGAGGAGAGAGAGAAGGTAACAATGAACAGATGGCAGGTATTAGTCATGTCACCTAATATATCTGAAGACCTCAGGCGCTATCAGTGCAAAGGTGGTGGAGGAACATAGAGGGAATGAGTCCTCCTAACAAACCAGACTGGATCTTAGAGTTGCACAGATAGAGGGAACCTGGGAAAGTGAAGGAACTTGCAGCCAAATGATCTAAACCACGAAGAGTATGCTCGCAGAGGCTCAGAAAGTCCTGGCCAGATCCTGAGCCAGCTTTTACCTGCCCCGTTTGCAAAGCCTTTCCCTCGTGTGTTTGACAAGTCCCTCGGAGCATCACTCCTTGGAGCTCCCATGCTTATAACACAGTTGCGTCTGCAGAAGGCCTAGTACAAAGGCCCAATACCTCAGAAAGGACTGAATTCTTCCACTTTCAATATCAGCTTGAATGGCGTTATTCTCGCTTTTACTATAACAAAGGCCGTACAGAAGCTGCTTGATCTTTTCCCGTAGTATCTAAATTGCCAGTCTAATTTGGCTGGCTCAGCATCCCCTCTCTTCTCCAGGTCACTGGTATCTACACATTGGCCCTGGCCCAGTTGGCAGTAAGCTCATAGGAGAGCTTCTGCGCTGCTGCTGCCTGCTGATTTGCTGGGAACACGTCGTGTAAATGAAATATAAAATACGTACAGTCGTTTGTACATAAGTGGCTTCCAGCAAACTTGACACCACAGAGCAAGCAGGCCACTGAAGTACCTGTGGAGGCATCATGAGAGAAGTGCATCATTTCCAGTTGCTTGCTCTGATTGCATTGTTTGTATTATAATTTGCTTTAAACCCAGTCTGTCTGAAAGGCAGCATGGCTGTGGGCACACTAGAGGGTAGGTGTAAATGTGAGCTCTTTTCACTTCCCTGTGCAGAGATGGGATCATCAGGAACCACAGCATTGGTCTGCTCTCCCTGCAGAATGGCTGTATCTTGATTTTTTTTTTTCCCCATTTGTTTGGGGTTTTTTGTTTTAAAATCTTCAGCAGCAGAGGCTGAATGTGCGGTCTCCTTTTTCTCCTCTTTTGTTTCATCTTTTTGGCATTCATTTATGGAGAGGGCTACTCTGCTGGAGATACTCCCATCATTTTTCACACTTGTGCTCAGACCTCTGTGGAAGCCAAGCACCCTGTGGGCCGCTGAATTACAAGTACCATTTTGGTGGCACCTTGCATCTTTGGGCTTCAGCTATTGCCAAACACCTAATGCATGTATGAAGTGAGTAAAGCACTCCTGCTATGAACTCTGCTGATACATAAGGGGTTAAACTAAGCCCTGTTTATTAATGTTGATGCTTTAAATTGTGCCAGAAGGCTTTGAAAATGTGACAGCGGACAGGGCAGCAGGCAGCAAACACCGTTAAATGACAATACTATTCAATATTTGCTGTTAATTGAGAGAGGCAGCAGCTGCTGGTATGCAGCTTCAGCCAGGATGAATTAGTAATGAGTCTGTAACTCTGGGGTTTTTTTTCTGGTTTAAAGTTGCATCAGCCCTTTACGGTTCAGTAGCGTGCTTGGGATAGAAATAAGAAATCGTAGCAGACCCTAAACTGAAGATTTTATTTTGGTTTTGTTTTCCAGTGGGTTGTCATGGAGCTATGGTGTCAGTGATAAATTCGGCAACGGTAATAAAATTGCCTTGTATTTAAGGACTGAACGTAAAGATTTTGGGTTAACTTTTCTGTCCTATGTAGCAGACAGTGGGAGTGTAGCAGGCAAAGCAAGCTCCTCCTTTGAAAGAAAACACTTTTGTTGCTTTCTCACTGGCTTCCAAAGACACTTTCACTTATGGTGCCATTGAACAGGAGTTTTGGTTTAACTTTCTTTGCTGGACTGCACGGCAGGTTGTGGCGCATGAAATCCTTCTGGCCTTTGCTGGAGGGAACACTAATTCAGCGTTTTCCTTGTGTTTTCTTTGCACTTTTGCCATGCAAATGTGTTGAGTTTAACCTTTGAAAACTTGCTGATAAGCTTTTATTGGCCAGCAGTTAAAATAACAAACCCTCCCACCTTGCAGAGTCCAGATAGGAACTTCCCAAGGCTTCAAGGCCTGGGGATGGTTCAGAACAGCATTAATCCAGGCAGAGCAGCCAGACTGGGGACAAAGTTTATTCTCTGAAGAAATCAGCCAGAGCTGCTACTTTCACGCTGTTTATGCAACTTTCCCTGTAAGTATTTATTTTGCCCGAAACACTTTTTATTTTGAACTATAGATGTGATCGTGAGAGTGCAAAACCACGTTATAGTGGTTAGCAGCATCTTTCACAGATCTTGAGTTGGGCACAGGAAATGAAATTCTAGCTCTGCTGAAAACAATGCTAACAGTCCTATTGATTTCAGTACAGCTCGGCTTTCACCACAAGTAGAAGAATTTCGAAGCACATAATGTTTTGTTTGTTCAGTTCTTTAAACAAAATCCATCTGCAGGGGTTAGTGTTTGAATCCAAAATGGTATTTTGTTAGGCTGAGAAATGCTGGATTGAAAGAATTCCTTGGGTCCATGATGATGATGTTAGAGGCGAAAAAAAAATCCAATCAGCAGGTATGTTTTGTAACCCTGTTTCCAGTTTGTATGATTTCTGTGTACATTTGGATTTTGTATTTGTTCTGTTCGCATTAATGGTTTTTACCAAGTGGGTAAGTGCATTTATGCATTCTTAAAAGCTTAAGTCTGCGATACACCATGCTGTCTTCTTTATTGGCTTATAGGTGCATAAAATCTTTCAGGTCAAATCTGGAAAGCAAGTGGTAAAAGCCAATAGAATACTGTAAAAGGTGGCAGTAAATGGAAATGCAGAAGAACTAAACTCATCTGGTGGTTAAAGTCCTTTGGCCCCAGAGGTCCCTTCTCATCAGGAGTACTGACAGTTCCTCCCTTTGCTAGCAGTTATCAAATGATGTTCTCAGATCTGTCCTTAGAAGGCTGTATTTTTTTTCATGTGAAATTAAATCGTTTATTCCAGTGGCATTCTGCCAACTTTGGGCATCTTGTGTGTTTTATGAACATCTCTCCAATTTTATGTGCTGTTTTCTGTATATGTGAATTGTGGTTAAAACTACGATGCAATCAAATGCAGTCTTTCCTTTTTTTGTGTGTTTTTTGATTCTCTCAAGTCTATATTACTGTTTGATCTGTAGTATCTACTTACTATGTTTGTTTTTTTTAATGAAGAAAATAAACCTTGGTGTGTTTACATGCACCATTCCTGTCGTAAAACAGTGGTAAAAATTGTAATTACTGGCTTTTGTGCTTTTTTTCATTGATTTAGTAGAACCATGTAATTTTATATACTAAAAATGTAAATATTTGCCTTTGTTTACGAGAAAAAGTATAAATGCTAAGGTTGGTCTAATGAACCTGTTAAAACGTATGTATATTTACTCTGTTTTTTATCTTAAAGTATCCCTCCTTACCTCTGTTGGAAGGAGTTATTGACTGCTTAATAAACATTGCTCTCAGCAGTGAGCTAATTAGGAGTTAAACTATATACCTATGTTGTACGTTCCCACTTCCTAGAAGGTTTTTTGCTAGGTGTTTGTCATGGTCTGTAACAAGGTGTGTACATGTTCATCTGCTTTGGGGTGGTCAAATGTCTGCACTTTAAGGAATTTGGATGCCATTTCTCACTTTTGCTTGTGTTGTGCCCCTATCTTGCTCTCAGGACGTGACCGTGTGGCCGCTGTACTGGTGCCAGTGAGTTGCTGACTGGGTGCTTTTATAAAACCACTTGGGCACCAGCTCCTGCTAGAATAATGCTGGTGCTGATGGCCAGTTGTTCAACTTGAGGTAGCGTACAGCACAGCAAGAGGCTTTGGTGACTTATCTGCTGCTGATGATGGTGGAGGGGTGTAAATGGGTGAACACATTTCCTATGGTTCTGTGTCTTCAGTGCCAATATCGACGTATTGTCTCCAGGAAAGTGATTGACCTGGAAATTATTCTGTAAATAAATGGGTAATACAGGGCTGATAGAGGGCAACAGAGGTTGCAAATTGGTATTTTGTTGCTCAATGTTATTGCTGTATCATCCTCCTCCTTTCTATTGCCCAAATATAGCCTTTGAATGTAGCATAACCTTGACTTCACGAGCTTTCTCTAATTGGGAATGTGGAATTACCTTTCCTGGTTTTGTGGCAAATTAGAAAAGATAAGGCAAGAACTAACACAGAACTAAAATGAAATGACAGTGCCGACAAGGCTTATAGTGTTGGTGGTGAGAGAGAGCAACAAATGTGTGCCAAGTTGAGCTATCAGTGCTAGGAATTTGTTTTGCAGGACTTGTTCTTGCTCCTCCTTGGTCAGTAGTTTTTAAGGCATATTCAACAGAAATTATTCAGCTTCTAGAATTATGAACTGTTTTTCTCAAATGCAAGATTTTCATGCTTGTTTCCTGTAACACAGTGTAACTGTTATTCTCTCAGTAGTAATTTTACAGACCAATTCACAGCTGTCCTTTGGAGATTGTTTTTCTGATGTTACCATCAAAAGGGACTGTTTCAGAATATGTGACTGCCAGTAAATGTGCCGGAATAAGAGAATAGCAGAAAAAGTTGTGAAGAGTGTGGGGTGAATTGGTCTGTGGGAGGGACCCCTAGAAAACAAACAGCTCCCACTGACAGTCATCGTTGACTCCTATACAAGAGTGCTGGCGGCACCTTCTTTCTTGCTAAGGATTGTTGTTACAGATCTCATTATTGTGTTTCCTACATATGTTTTTAAATAATCCTGAAAATTAATCATGGGTTAAATCGAAGCATGCAGTTTTGATATGAGGGGAATAAGAGAGGCTTACTCCTGCTTCTGCAAAAAATAAGGAATACGCTGAACTTCCCAAACTTTGGGAGTGGTCTTGAGTCCAGCTGAATTGTGTGTGATGCATAACGTGAGGCAGATGGTGCCTATGATTTTCAAACAAAATTAAATGTAAAAGATCATTAATAGATTATCTTGAACTATGTTATTTTAAAGTCTAATCCAATCCTGAATTATATAATTATGTAATATGGAAGGCTGTGAGCTCTTTTACTGGAGCTGCTTGCTTAATTTAGATCAAAATTGTACCATAAAAGCACTATAGAGTGTATGCCTGTGCTAAGAAAGGATGTACTAAATGTGTTGAGGTCTTTTTCTACTTGCGGCTTCTTTTTGAAAGTGCATACTTAATATTGGATGTTTTCTGCTGCATTTAAACGTGCTGCGTAATCCTGTGCTAATGGGATGTTTCGGATTGATCTTGGGAGCATTTATTTAAATACATTTTTGTTCTGTAGGATACTGAGTTTTCCTCTTCTTTTTAGAGAGAAGAATTCACTGCTGGACTGTCCTAAACATTATTCATGGTGCAACTTCAGAGAAGAGCTCGATTTATCTTACTTGAAGAGGAGGCACATGTGCAGTAAGCCAAGAGGACATGGGCTTTCAGTGCATCTGGAAAAATGATCAGGTATCAGCCATTGTTGATGTTTAAACCATAGTAACTAGTCAGAAACTTGAGAAGACATGAAACAATAAAGCACTCACTCCTGTGGTTGTCCTTAAATTGTGGGTATACTTTCCTTTCAATGATAGGAATGAGGTAGGTGTACCTTCTTGTTTTATATTGTGTCCGTAGCCATTTCACTACTGAACTTGCTCGCTCGCAGTAGCTCAGTTGCAGACACCTAACGGGATCCAGTTCAGATGTGAGCAAGCAGGAAGGGACAAGTGCCAAAGGGGTGTTTGACTGAGTAAAAGTTAATCTTACAATGTTTAGATTTTTCAAATATAAGTTGAACTGCGAAAGCTTTTGAATCTATTAATTCAGGTTTATTGATTTAGTGAGGGCATAACTTTAACAATAGAAAAATAAGAAGTTCTTTTTCATGGTACTTACTCTGGTGATTGGCTGGAGAACGCAGATGTCCTCACAGGCACCCAGGCTGTTGTAGCTGATGTAGAGACACCAGCAACGTTCCAGAAAATGCAGAGTCTCGTGGTTCGTTTCAAATCTGAGCAGGTTACAGGTTCAGTAATGTAAGAACTATATGGGGTTTTTTTTAGCTATTTATTTTTTTTGAAGCATCTCTAAAACAATGTCAACTGTCTAAAGTAGTGTCAAACTTTATTATTGGAGGTAACTGCTTTCCAGAGGTACTTGGATTAGCTGGCTCGCTTGCCGCTGTGTCTGATGTCTGTTGCCATAGGTAGCGCAGAGCTTGTGCATCTCTGGTGTCCTGCCTCTGATACTTCCCCTTTGGCAAGTATCAGCCCCAATCAGGGACTTGCTTTAGCAAGCTCACAGCCCATTTCGTTATAGTGAAGGGGGTTTCATTAAAAAGTAGCTCGGCACTTCTGCGGTAGACAGCATTTGTTTGTTTTGTACTTGTGTTCACAGTTGTGCTGCCTGTCTTTGAGAAGACAGAGCCTGCATCACGGAGGAGGTGACTGCTGTCTGGGAATGGCCAAGTTCAGCTCAAGGAGAGAAGCTTTGGAATGCTGAGCAGGGCAGGGGAGGAGGAAGGAGTGAGAGATGCAGTAGGCAGCCAGGAGCCTGAAGCTCCTGCAGGGAGACCAAGGTAACACTGAGAAGCAAACAGTTCTCAGAAGTGATGAGAAATGTCCCTAGGGACCAGACAGCACTGGGCAGAGTTTGCTGCAGTTCGAACACTGAGGGGTAAAGGGAAGAGCGGAAACAAAGCAGAGCAGGCAGGGAGTGCTGTATATAAACCCTTCTTACTTCTAGTCTGACTGACCTGGTCTCTCTGAGCTTCCCTTGCTGAAAGCATTCTATTCCATATTCCAAGAAAACTTGGCTTTTTTCTTTAGGGAGCTCCCTGCAAGGCAAAGGTCTCTGTGTATTTGGCAAAGACTCTGACTAAAAAGGAGTCTGGTCTCAGGTTGATCTGTTGACTAATTACAATTTCATTTTCTGAGGAGTGGCAGCCATTTAGCGATAGAGACCGCTTAGGACACAGGTTTAAGAGCTTGAAGATGGCTTTTGGTCTTCAAGTGTATCATTTGTCCCCTCTGTCCTCAAAGTGAGTCTTTATGGTCTGCTGTCACTTTTGAAATGTGATGGAAATTGCAGGAGGTTTCTCTCTTTGCCTCATATTCTAATCTTCTAATGCATCTCTGTGAGCTTGTGATATTTTGTTATAATGTATATTGCCCTCGATGTTAGCATGATACTTAATGTGGTTTGGATATTGCTATTCCTAAGAATATATCACTTGTTGAATCTGTGTCATATATGCAGTTTTTTGGTTTAACTACATCTATCTTGTGTATTAAAAATTAAACGGTAAAACTTGTATGTTACCAAATGTGCATATATCTATGCGAAGAACTGAAAAGGAGCAAAATGTATGAAAAATCTGTAATCTTTTGGGAATTAAATTTGGAGGAATACATTTTAAAAAATGCTTCTTGTTCTCTTTATAGATGCTAGCTGAAAAATTACTTATTCTTGTCTCTCTCTAGATAATTGTAAAATTATCTAAAGTTTTCTTCAGTTAATGAACGGATATATGCATAAGGCAAGAAAACATTTAGTTGCTTCACTCAAGGAGACTAAAAATAGTTTTGTTCTATATGATTTCTTTATGTTTGTATGATCTTTATCCTACAGAGATACTTCATGCAGGGAAAGCCACAGATATGTAAGTTTTAGGAGGTGCCAGAGCCACCTCTGAGTGGGATTGCAGGAAGATGTGAGCTGGAGCTACATTTTCAGATTCATTTCTTAATATAAAAGCTGTCAATTTTTACCCATTTTATGAGGAGTGGTGGGTGCTGTAGAGGCAGAGCATCCATATATTTAGACTCTAGCTGTCTCTCATTACAAGTTATAATTAAGGTGAAGTATTTTACTGAAGAACTAAATTCTCCCTTGATTTGAACCTGGTTTCATCTCAATGAAAGCAATTAGTTGCATGAACTACCCTGTCCTTGCTTCATCAACGACAATTAATCAGTTGCTTCATCAACATTGCTGCTTCTTATTTATCTTATTTTTTTCAGTTAATAGACAAGGCGCTCTATACTGGAGTGCTATGTGCATAGTAGTAGTGTAATAGAGGTGGCTTAAGGATAGAAAATACGGCTTGTAATGGGGACTGTGACATTTATAGATGGCATGTGATGTGAGAGCAAGCTTTGAACCATGTGATCTGTCATGTTTTTTTCCTCCAGTATGTTATATCTTTTGTGAAAAGTATACAAGCACTTTCTGTAAACCTTTCCTTACTAATAAGGGGGAAATTGGAGTTTGAGCAGGCTCACATCTCTGCTTGAAGGGAAGTTCAGTCATCTCTTTTCCTGTGCTTGTGGAGGACTATAGGTTGTAAAACGTTGGGAAGGAGTTGTCCTGGAAGGTCCCCAGGGTTGATGCTTCAGCTGACATGTTTTTGAACATGGCTCTCATTCTTTCTCTCTTAGCCATGACTTGAATTTACTAACGTGGTGCTTATTTTCCCTGGATGGATAAGTCTAGTGTAATACAAAGCTGATGGCTTGATTGGGAGTATTAGGACTTCGGTTAACCTTTCTGTGCCCTTTTGGTGAAGGTTGTTTAATTTTTGGTTGTCTCTTAAGGTCAGCTCTATGACTTAAGGCAGAAAGCAAGTGTTTGGTATGCCAGAAAGCATCTCCAGAGAGTGTCCTACTTTGGGGTGCCTTCTGCATCATACTGCATTGTCCAACATTGTGCTTGAAAATGAGGATCAAAATCGCCACTGCTGACAAGTTTAATGTTCTCAATCTGAATATTCAGGACCAAAAATCTGTTAATCATGATTGTAGCTATTTAAAGTGTTGTCATAACTCTTCACGAAGTGAGTAATTCTGTGTCGTGGTACCTCAGACAGATCAAGAGGGCTCTTCTAGGGTCTGCATTTAGCAGTGGGGGAACAGAAGTCTCTTGGGAGAGGAAAAAACAAAAGGAGTAAGCTCTGAAGCAAAAGCTACTGATAACTTCATGACTGACAGTAGTCTGGGAGGAAGATGCTGAGCAGGTTTTATTTGTCTTGAGAATATTTACATAGGGCTGATCCACTGTTCTTGAAGGAACTTTATCCCAGTACTACAGAGAAAACTGTTAGTACTAAATATAGTGCCTTATTCTGGCAGTCTCTGACTTATAAATGCTTTAATTCTGCTGTCTTAATGGGCTTTCAGCAGTTTATGTAGGGTTTGGTTTTTTTTTTTTTTGTAGAAATCTTTATAATATTCCTCAGAGAGATTGTGTAACAGTAGCAAGGATGGAAAGATTTAATTTGGCAAGACCTCATACTGCAAAATATCAGATTAATTTTTTAGCTTCTGGTCTTGCTGCAAAGCTTTCAGTACTCTGATATCCTCACAGAAGAGGCCTGAACCATTCCAAAAAAATCATCTGGACCCTCGGTATCAAAACATCATCACTATCGCTGGACAAGTCTTGTGAGACGTTTGTTTTTTTTTTTTCCTTTACCTCCTAATATAGGAGACAATGTGACTTCCTTAGGCTGGTGCTTCACTATGTTTACCATTTAGAAAAGTTCTTCTCATGGCCTATTTAAATCTTTTTTGTTGCAGTTTGGGTCCATTATTTTTTCTACTCACCATGGATGTGAAGGATAGGTTTCTTCTTCCTTTGCAGAAACTTTCTATATTTAATAGAAATATATCATATCTCAATCTTAGCATCTCTTTTTACTCTGTCCAGATCGAACAACCTCAATGAGTTAGCTCACTCATCCCTTGTAGCTCACCTTACTAACTGTCTGTCTTTTCTTTTAGTGCTGGCATGGTTTCTCTCTTTGTTAACAAACCTGACCCAAAAATGGACTTTACCAAAGACTTTATGAAAACTGAGTAGATCAGGAACTTGTGCTCCTGTCAATGGATAGAAGTTGCCTTGTTTGTGACAACTTGGTGTTTATAATTTGTGCTCAGTCTGTGATCCTCTTTATCCCAAATCCTTATCTACAGAACAGCTGCTCAGCAGTTGTTTCTATATTTGTGCAGGTGATTTTTTTCCTCTGAACAAAACTTGACCTTGGGAATTGTACCACATTTTTTTTAAGCACTTACCCAGTTTCATGAATTCCTCCCTGCAACAGCTTCCCATTTATGCATGCCTTTTTGTGGGAATATGCCTTTTTGTGGGAATAACATGAATTATAGGACTTTTCTTTCCACATGGCCCTAATACTGAGGCTTCATTGTCAGGTCTCATTTCTTTTGTATGCTCCTAACCTGAAAGAGGAAAGGTGACTATAGCTCAGTTGGCTTTAAAAGTGTCCCTTATAACTGCTAATTATACTTATTTATTTTTACTTCCCCCTCCAGTATTTCTCACTACTGGCAATTCTATTAGAATTAATTATTGTTATGGAAGACTTCATTGTGGCACGTTCTCTGGGAGGAATATTATTTTGTGACTGTTTCCCTGAACAAATAGATCCGCTTTTCTCATATGGTCTTTGCTAAGGGTTTCTGGAAATGATTTCTAGAGGAAAAAACCAGCAAGTAAACAGATTTTTCATCTCTCTGGTTGTATTACCCTACTCCTGACTATCAGTATTTAGTCTGACTTCCTGTTTGTTCACCCTCTGCTTGATAATTTTATACCCCATCGTCTGATTTCAACCACATGTCAGAGATGGAGGTTTTCAGATCACGAAATCCCTACAGGTTTTGTACAAACATATGGGCAGCTTGGAAAGAGATAAAAGTTAAATGCCCTCACATACCCCGGACCAAGGGAGAAGGTGTGGCCTGAGTCCATGTAGTTTCAGGTGGCAGAGAGTTCCCCCAAGGAAGAAGACCTTAGTCAGCAGCTTCCCCAGACACAAAAGTGGTGTCTTAGTCGTGTTTTCTTTCCTGATGGAGTTTCAGAGCTTCTCCTTATGTCTGAGGAGCTGGGCAGTCTTCCTTCAGGAAGATAAAAATCTGCACAAGTAGTCTTTCGAACTTCCCCAGCATCATCAGTGCATGTTCGTAATGTTGTAGTGGCATGCCTTCTCCTAAAACTACACAGACTTTTGTCATGGTGAGGAGCCTGAAAGGCAGGGCTTATCTGGAAAGAGTGGGCTTGCTGGGAAAAACGCCCAGAAACTCCTCAAAAACGAATCCATACCAGCCTCAGGCTTAAACAGGTGAAGACTTAATGCATTTTGTCTTGTCGTTGTGTTTTAGTGCTTTTATTAGTTCCTGGAGTGTTGCTAAAGGCAATACAAGGTTAAAGGAAGTCATCATAGAGTCTCATGTACTCCTACCCACCGTATCTTGCAGAGCACACTCAGTCAAAAAAAACCCAACTGGCAGCTGTGTGGAAGATGGTTTTGCTGTAAGAAGCCTCACTTTAGTACCAGAAGTTGGTAGCGTTTTCCTTTGAAGATTGTACGGTGGTGGTACAAGTGTCCGTGAGTTTGTTTGAATAGCTTTTGGGGAGACGCTTGATGATATGGGTAGCTTTCTCTCAGGATATTGCGTATCTATGAGTCTGTAGCCTTCTCGAGCTCTCTGCTTCTGTTTTTAAGCAAAACTAAATGTCTCACCATGGCTCCCTAATGATGCTGTTTTGTGAGCAGAGGCAGCTCTGATGTTTCTGATCTGAGAGGGTCCAAGCCTTGTTCCATGGATAGCCCTATTGCCTGTGTAGCAGCAAACTTGGTCACCAAAATGTAGACCCTAGCTTCATCCTACCCCAAAGGCAACCCCTTAACCAGTGACGGACTCGCCTGCCCTACAGGCTCTGGGCCATGGTGGCTCAGCAGCTGCTGCAAGAGTGGCGAGGCTGGAACCGGGTCTCAAATACTCCCTTACGAAAGAGGGCTTGTAATAATGGTTCCTGACTCAACTTGCAGCTCACCTGTTCTCATGGTGTTGCACATGTCCCACTTTTGGCTTTCTTATCTTCAAGTGACATTTTTTTCCTTTGGTCACACTTGCCTCCTGGCTCCTGGCTCTGGTCTTGTCAAATTGCAATGCCATTCAGCTGCCTTTGCAGGGAAGACTTCTCAGAGTCTCAGATCTGGGGGGGATTCTGGTTAAAAGCCTGAAGATCTGATGGTTTAAGTATGATTATGGTTTTTTTCTTTTTCCCCCCCTTCCTTCCTGTCACCCACCCCACTGCTGAAGGTTAGGATAATCAGGAGAGGAATGTATGCCTACAGGGTTGGAAGAGTGGGTGAAAGACTTCTCGGATTTTAGAACTTGACAATAAAATGTTGCTCAAGCCATCTTACCAATGCAAATATTTACCTAGGCTTTCTCCTGTTAGAGAATCATTTGCTGTTTCACTTCACCTATTTATTCATCCACGTAGAACATTTTCACAGTGGAGTCCCTCTTGTACCTCCAAGTGTGTGCTGAGTAGATTTATAAACAGCCTTATTGATGTATAATTCTGAAATTAGCCTTTGAGTCACTTCCATCTGCTTTTGTTAGTGGAATATGCCACAAAAACTTAGGCATTTGCTTTGATTTTCTGCTTCCCTGTGTGTCTGTTACTGGGCACCATCAGAGACAGGACACTGGGATGAAGGGGCCTTTGCTCCCCATGCAGCAGAACCATCCTCTCCAATCAAAGGTTGTATTGTGATTTTAGCCCAAGATCAGCATCAAGTTACCAAGGCCTATAAATAGCAAACGTATGCTATTTTTGAATATTGGCATAATATTGTTATTTTCAGTCTTCTGCAATTTTATTCATTTTCCAATTTATTAAAATGGAAGGTCGCAGGATTGGAGAACTTGTTAAATGATTATTTTAGGACTGGGCTCAAATTAATATGATGTGCCAACTTGAAATGTTATGCCTAGCAGATGCTGTATAACATTCCTATTAGTTACTAATTGGCTTGAAAGTACTTAATTATCTTCTCCAGATACAGATATTTTTTAAATACTTCTAGCTTTCCTTTTTATACCCATTGCCACCAGTTTTGCCCACTATGTCTCCTAGCAGTCTGCCTACTTAGTTACTCAATCTTCTTTCAGAAATCCTGCTGCCTGTGAACTTTTCACTAGTATGATCTCTTATGAACTTTATTTTTTTAATATCTTATACCCTTGTTGTACTTTGTACATTTTATTTTTCTATTTTCACATTAATACTGAACTAAACTTAGCCATGGAATTGTTTTTGGGCATCTGATACTCCACAGAGTTCCCTGCTTTTACCGGTGCTTTTGTCTGAATGAGAAGGAGGAAAATAATTTCTCTTTCTAATATTGATCAACTTAGTTAATCACCACTGATGCATGCAAAGAGCTATGATGTAATGTATACTATTAAAATATGCAACTGGTTACAACCATCGTGTTTTCTCACGCTGTTTGGCTACCAGCCTAATCTCGTAACAGCCATCAATTTTAGGCCAATGATTGTTTTTAATTTCTTTTTCACAATGAGTTAAGGTAGTGATCTTGCATTAAATTCAGGACTTTTGCGTTGGAAAATTTTAACCTGAGCTATTGAGACACAGACAAAATTGAGTGTTGATAGGCCAAACCAAGTCACCATAGAAAAGAAAATCTTAAGTTGTATGTGCAAACTCTTTTTCTCTACTGGAGTCTTCCTGGGGTCTTGTTCCCATTTATTTTCCCTGCTGGGTGGGTTTTTAAATGCCACTGCAATTAACTCTCTGAGAATTATTTTCCTTTCTATTTTTATTCTGACTTTTCTCGTTCTATAGCGGTATTTCTCCTTTTCTTCCTGGTACTGTGCTCCCCCTTCTAGTTCCTGAATTTATCCCTTTTTCCTTTAGGGTAAGAGAGTAAATTTTTGTTTCTGTTTTGAAAACGCCAGGGAAATCTGGAAGCTATTGTTTTCATACCACAGTGGTGATGTCGGCTGTAAGGCAAAGCGTTGGGCCCTGAAGGGGAAGGGAAGGCAGGGAGTCAGAGCAAGTGCTCTGACCTAAGTAATCTGATGCAACGGGGATTTGAAATCGTGACATGAAGTGATCCCTTTGAAGAGACGTGTCTCACTGTGCCCCTACTCCTGCTTCCCCTGGTGTACAGTAGCTCTCAATTTGTAGCGGTTGCATTGTCTGGGTAGAAATCTCATGATTTGTCATTTGTGACTTTTAGCTCATAAAGAATAGGTATTTCATCAGCCAAAGTTAACCTGCACTTTCTTTGATCTTGAAATAAGAAATTTGCATTAATTTTAATTTTTCTCTGGCCAGCTTCATAAAGTTCAATTCAAAATCTAAAGTCAAAGCTCAATTTATTGTGGCTGCTGTTAAATTCGGAGCATACTAATACATTCTTATCATTGCAACTCTTTGGTGGAGTGATAGTATCTAATAACACGCTATGGTACAACTGGGAGATGAAGATGTGCTGAGAAGCAGATGTAGGAGTCCAGAAACTCCCAAATGGTGTCTTTTGGCATAGCAGAACTGGAGAAGAGAAGAACTGACTTGTATCGCCCTGGCATGCATATTGCATAAAAAAATAAACTACTGTCTTAATACATGCAAAAACCTACCTATCCCCTCATACAAGTATATTTTTAGGTAAGTATTATGTCTGTATTCTCCTCCAGGAAGGCTTTTGCATCCTGCCCTTCTCCCTCCACACAAGTTAGTATCAGTGGTGCTGGCCCAATCCCTTGGTTTCTAAACCCAGATCCTCATTGTTGTTACATCCAGTCCTGGTTTATTTTGGGATGTTACCCAGTTTCCTTAAGGAAAGGTGGGATTCTCTCAGTCATTCTCTTAAGATGTGCTTCACCAGAGTAAGTTTTGGGACATCCTATTTTGGCATAATTGCTTCCTACTTGCTAGGAAAAGGAGCGGTAAAAATATGGAAATTCTGACTCTTAATAATTTCAAAGCTACAAATGGTTTAGAAGGAGTTTTAGAGGCCAAATTGATGAATTCTGGTAAATCCTGAGATGGTGTGATCACATAGCTGACAGCCCGGGTTTTTCTTCAGACCTAGACCTTAATTCCTGGATATGCTCATCCCTCCACTCCTTCCCTCGTATTTCAAAGATACAAAAATAAGGCAAAACTTGTGCTCTTCCCCTCTGCAGATCCAAGTTAATCGCAGCCGCTCTTGCGTGTGTTCACCAGGACATTGCCATCTATTTGGGCGTCCAAAATGACGCCCTGCGCCCTTGCATCTGATGCACACATCTGGTGTGCAATGAATATAATTGGCATGAGATTGAAAAGGAAATTAAAATAGCTGGTAGGCTGTGATACGTGGATGTTGTACCCACCGTTCGTTACGTGGCCGCAAGCATGAAACTGCGCGTGCTCTGATTTTTGGTTCTGAGTGTTTCTGACATTGTGAGCTTGTCTGTGCGTTGTTGGGAATGTTTGGTGAGAGCTGAACGCGTGATTTTGTTAGTGCTCCTATTTTTATTTTGTTGGTGCTTTTGCATCACTAATCAAATACAAGCATCCTATTGTTCTCTCTGCAGCTTCCTTCCAGTACATGCTTATATTTAGTTATTTTAATAATAATAATACCCAGGGCTTGTAATCCTGAAAGAAGCCAGAGAGATGGTAAACTCCTTTTCTGATTACTAAATACATCTGATTCATATAACAGATGGCTGTTATTTGATACGCTGTTGTTATCCACGCTGTACGGAGGGGCAGAAACTCGCCGGAGCGATGACTTGAAGGCATTAGAGGATGTCCTCACTCGGTCCTCTCCGCGGAATGGCAGCAGTGATGCCATTTTATCCAACAGCTTCACTTCAGTTACGAACAAATTGTTTTCAGTGTCCTCTTCCCCCCCCTCGCACACGTAGTACGGAGGCGTGCAGCCCTCCCAGCTGCCGGGGGAGCCCCACGGACCGGCCTTTTGGGGTGGCTCGACGGTGGGCTCGGGCTCTTCAGTGCCCAGATTTTTGCTGGCAGAAGGCGTCCGGCGGTGCCTGCGCGGATTGGCTGCCCCCCTGCTCCCCTCTCCCTCTCGCCAGCGTCGCCGAATCTCGAAACAGCCCGATTTACATCCATTCATGAATCCGTGACGTCAGCACGCTTCTGTGCTTCTTTGCAGCAGGCTGCAGGATTGTGTGGGTGGAATTTCCTTTTATTTTGCAACACTTCCTTCTTTTTTTTTTTTTTTTGCCTTCCATCTTTTTAAAACAAGAAAATGGAGCATCACATAAGAAATCTTAATCCTTGTAAGTATTTAAATGAAAATGTCTTTTTTTTTTTTTTCGGAAGCGTGTGTGTTTGTGTGTGTGTTTAATGGTCAGCGTTACCCTTTCGCCATTTATTTCAGAAGGACAGATGGATGTTGCATTTGTGATGTGAAAGGGCTGAAAAAATGATGCTGAGAGAAGGGAAGAGGAAACATGAAACCTTAATTTATCCATCACAGCATATAAATCTGATAGCTGGCCTGTCCTTTTGCTTGTCGGTGTGCTAGACATTTTTCAGTTGCAATTTTGCACGTTATCTTCTTGTGCCCCCCTTTTAAAGGGGAAGGGAATGGCAATGGAGAATAGATATATATGGAATACACAGGGAATGATATAAGAATTACTAGAGGTAGTATAAAGAAGCAGATTTGGGTTTTTTTGCCTTCTAGGGAGTTGTAATTTTTTTTCCTTGTGGGCTAATCAAACAATTCTTCTGTTGTCTTACAATAACAAATAATTTTATTTTTGAGATGAAGAAGAGATGTGGTTTTCTTTCTATCAGCCGGATAGGAATTTGTTCCTTTATTATTGAAAATAGCAGTTTGAGCTGTCTCTGTTGTGCCAAATGCATGATTCTTACCCCTCGTTTTCCTAATAGATGAGGAAGCTGGGAGTACCATTGCAGTTAACGATACTGTTCACTTGGGCAAGATTTGTCATATTCTTGCTTACCTGAATGGGGCATGATGTCATGTTTTCTCCCAATGAAATGAGTGGAGCTGTTCTTTATTTTTGTTTTGGGGGGAGGTGGTTTAGGTACTGCAATAGCTTAATCATATCAAGCCACATGTCTCCAAAGTAAATGAAAAATTGGGTATTTTAAGTTGATCTGGAGAAAGATGACATCAGGCCTGTGTGTTTGGATATACTGATTTTATCAATAGGCTGTCTGCTCAATAAAGAAACTGAAGGAATGTATTTTGCTCGGTAATTTTGAGGGAGAAAAAATGAAAATATTTGAAATAAAAATGAAACGGATGAGTGACATGAGAGAGATTCAGCCGGTCTGACTCACAAATGTGGACACTTGTCACAGTAACTGCTGTCTGTGGAGCCCAGATATTTTGGCATATCCAAGAATCCTGGAGGTTAAAGTTGTCATTGGTTTCAAAGTTTTTGTTACCATCCTTTTTGTTGTGTCCCCCAATGTATGTGGGTTTTTGTTTTGAGAGAGAGACAACCCTTTGAACCTCTGTTTCTGTAACAGACTTTGGCTGTAAAAAAACCAAATAAATCATGATTTTGATGTCTGGAGTTTGTTTGTTTGTTTTGCTTTAACATGAGTTTTGTTTCCTGTATTGTGGCCCGCCAGTCTGGTTCTTTGATCTAGAACGGTCCTGTCGTTCAGATCTGTCTTTGTCCCCTGCTGCCTGATAGTTAAATTTATAGCTGGCATTCATTTTGACCCCTGTGCCTGGAATTAGCAAATAACTTCTGGCACAAAATATATGGTAGGGACTCTTACTGCTTCTCAGCTATACCTGAACTTGTGTTTGAAAATGTGTGGGAGGTGGGTTTTGGTTTTTTTTTTTTTTTTCTGGTTGCATTACTAACCTTCCTCTTTTGTCCCCTGTTGTAAAGAGTTGGTAAGTGGCTTATCTCCAGTGGATCAGAAAATTGAGTAATGATTTATTTGAAAATCTCTTCATAGGTAAGCAGTTTCACAATTAGTAGTTATTAAAATACGGTTCTACTCTAAGCAGTGGCAGCATAAGAAAGGTTTTACAGTATTTCCTGTTTTCTTATGACTTTTTTTACAGCAAATGTGAGATGGTGACTGATTAGACTGGAGTTGTTCATATCTGGTACCTGCTCCAGGCTTTCTGCAGTTGAGATGTGTGGAGTGGATTTCAAAAAGTAGGACTTCTCAAAATGGCAGTCTTTAAATAAAGCTTTCATAGGTAAAAATAAGAGCAGTATCACATTGGTCATATGAACAGATTTGAAATCAGTGCAGGTTCCTCTTCAGCTCTGGTCCTTGGGCCAGGCTAGGCAGGGGAAGGTGCCTGAACCTTGCTGTGCGTAGAGCATTTTAGCCAAGCTCTCACCTGAGATCCTCTGTTTGGAGGAAAACAGCAGCAGACTTAATTGCTTTTACAACTTCCACTGAGTTTCTCAGCTGTAGCTGAATCAAAATGAGCCAACTGAGGCAAAGAGTACCTCTGCATCTCAGGGGTTTGGCACTTCAGCAAGCCCTGGCTAGCTTATGGGACGGTTGTTTGGGTTTTGTTTTGGTTTTTTTTTTTTCCCCTCCTTGGCAAATAAATCCTGTGCATGGACTTTAGTCTTTTGTAGGCTGCTGGTTTTGTGACATTACAGTAAACCACTCTTGCTTTTTGGGGAGGAGGAGTAAATATTTCACCTAAAACACATACTACTTTGGATCGAATAGCAAGTTGGCAGCTGCAGCAGAAATACCGAGGTGGGCTGGAGCAGAAACACTGTGTGCACTTACTCCCACCCCTATAAATACTCAACATGTATTTTGACCTCTGTCCTCTTTCCCTGTTTACAACTTCAACCGAAAAGTTGGTCGTTGGAGTGGGTTCAAAGGCATTAGCAACAGTTGGGTGTAGGCCAGGGTGAAGAATAGTTTTTTCTGTGTGAAGTACGTGGGTTTTAATCCTCCGGTGAACCTGTAGTTGTTTGTGCTGTTTCTTCTGGAGCAGTTGCTAGCTCAGCATGAGAGGTGGTATAAGGGAAGGAGGGAGAAAGTCCTGGCGGGTCGTGGGTGGGAGGCTGGGCTTTTTCCAGCACAGTGGGCTTGAGGAATGGAGGTCTCTCTGCTTTGACATTTTCTTCATTCCTAGGATGTTTGCCCTTTCCTGTCCCCAACCTGTTCCTCTGTTACCTTCAGGTCTTCTGGAGGACACCAAAATCAGTAATGCAGCTGTACAGCAGAAGCACAGAAAATCTAACCTCACCATCCTTTTGTGTCTGAGGAGGTTCCCAAGTGTTGGTTTATCAACCGTAGTCAAAAAGTGATCTAGTAGGGATGAACCAAGAGGCTGAGTACTGCCTTGGAAGGTCTCTGCAAGGTGTTAGATGGCATGGGTCACGTCAGGCCTCCGGAGGGTTCTCTACAGTTCTTCAGTCCGTGACTGTGTGCTGTCTTGATCGTGTTACCATCACGTAAAGCTGTAGTGGCCTAAGAATAGGATCATACCTCTTGGATGTTGCTCTAACCCCTTAACGCTGTGTCGGTAATACAGGCTTAATAGAGGCTCCTCAGCAAGTCATTGTGCTTGCTTCTCTATCTAGGAGTAATCCTCTTTGCTCGTAGAAGTGTTATGGTGCTTACTAACTACAACTTGGTACTGCTGTCATTTCTCATCTGAGAGATCTGCCAGCTGGATTTCAAGTGTCCCCTTCCATCAGGTGCACATGCTGGATCCGGCACCTGGTGTAATGTTGATAGAGGCCAAAGCATTGCGAGTACCCCAGTTACTTTTGTACTTTCATGGATAGTTGTTCAGTTACTTTAATACTGGGTGTGAAGCATGTAAGCTGTTAGTGCTGAGAAGTTTGTGTGTATAGCTTTTACATGTCAAGTGTGCTTTGCAAATATTGAATAATTCATACCTACTACAAAAATAAGAACAAGCGTGTGAGTGAATTTACCTGAGACCAGTTTGATGCCTTCACATGAATTAAAGTGAGAGTTTGATTCATTCACTGGATTCCTGAAAATACAAATTTGATATTGATCTTCATCCTCAAAGATCTTTCAGGCATTAATTAATCTTAACACTACTCCTTGGAGGAGAAGATGATGTTTCGGTTCTGGAAGTGGGGATATGACAAGATACTGTTAGTTGGTGATACTGGACCATTGTAATGGCTTCGTGCAGCAATGCCGAGCTGTAAGATGTCTGTGAGCTTAACTTTGAGTTTTTCCTGGTTTTTGTAGTTGTAAAATATTTGAATTTAAATCCTTTAGTCTGTTATTGCTATTTAGTAATATAACATGGATCTTTAATGAGGTAAGAAAAAAGTGCAGAATTCTGAAGGGTGAAGAGAGAAAAGGAGCAGAGCAGAGCCTGAAGTCTGCGACTGGGTTTTAAAAGTTGTTTCATACTATGAAGACAGCTGGAAAGATGAAAGAGAAGAGTGTAACTTAAGGTCATTTCTAAATTTTGATCTAAGACAGATTCCAGTAGTAATTCAGTAGTATAAAAGGCTAATCAGCATTTGGTCTGTCTCTTATACCAGCTAAACGTTTTACAATAGTATTGATGAGCCTGTGATGGAGGGTGTCAGTGGCCAGTTAAGACGTCAGAACATTGAATATGAAACTTTGAGTGTTTAATGTATGCACATAGCTCAAGCCATGCAAACAACCAGAGTGAGGGAAAACAGAAGTAGCAAACGGGCGCACGAAGCTAAACCGATTTTTGTGAAGTGCAGTTCTCATAACAGTGTGTTACAAGACGGTCCTTGGTTTGTTACCCCTGTCCCCCAAACTCAGGCAGCTGATAGATTATCCCTTCTTCAAAAACAGAGGACCTCAATTCAGAAACACGGAGAAGGGCTGCTTTGCAATGGAAACATGTAGTACCGAAATCCCGCAGTGAATCTAAGAATCATTATGCAACATCACTTATTTCCTATGGCATCAGATTATGCAATTTCTGAGCAGAAGAATGCAAAGCCCTGGAAAAACACTAGCATTTTAGCAGATCCAAAAATACCTTATACAGGATAGAGGAAGCATTTATGTATGTAGTGCTGAAAATACACAGTTATGTAAGCTGCTTATTTCACAAACTGCACTTTGCAAAGCTGGCTAGCAGGTGAAACAGGAATCAATCTCACTTTCATGGAAATGAGCCGAAGAGGTCTCCCTGAATACAAGGGAGGGTGGATTGGCTCTTTGTCTGCCTTGTTCGCAAAGGTGATTTTTTTTTTTGCTTTGTTTGTTCCTCATGCCAAAAAACCCCCCACAAACCCAACAAAAAAAAAAACAAACCCTGGGTGCTTGATTTCTTTTTCCAAACTGAGCACTACTTCTCCCCCCCCCCCAAATTTGTGATCTTCTGTTGAAGGAGTTCCTAGTTAAATATTTGTCTAGTGTTTGTGGAGGTAGAAATTCATTCCTATGCTGAGGGCTGGTGCAGATGCACAAATTTCGTGTGGGGATAAGAGTCAACACAGTTCTTTTAAGGTGAAGTAATGCCTTGGGAATCTATTAAATGTCTTTGGAGGCGTCAAGAGCATGTGAGAAAAGGGGATCTGATTGATACATCTGTTGGGAATTTGGCAAGAATATTGACTTACCAGAGACTCTTAAGGAAACTAAACACCTATAAAATAACAGGGACACCCCTCTCACAGACAAACGGTGGGTTAAATGGTATGAAATAAGAGCAGGGATAAATAAATACCAATGTTGAAACATTTTTCTCTAAAAGGAGTTGTCATGTGGCTCTGCTTTGGAGATTGCACTACTTGTACTCTTTCCACCTCTTCTTCCCTTATCCAGATCATTTAGGAATATGCTGAAACAAGAGCATTTAGGCTGCTAGACTGTAGAAGTAAGGTGTTCGGGATAATAAACGTGTAAGCCAATTGCAGAGACTACTGGAAGGCTCTCGTGAACTTGGGTGATAGTCAGTCAAACAGTGTTGATCAAATAGAATTTAATCTTAACATCCTGTACGTAAGATTTAGACTCTGAACTAGCTTTTACTGCTCAAAAAGGTCGTAAGAGATGTACGGAAGTTAGCTCAGTGTCCTGAAGCATGCTTAGAACATCAGGTAGCACTAGGGGAATAATTAGGAAAGAAATGAAGAACAAAAATGAACTTTATGCCTTTGTGCATTTCTGCGGTGTGCCGACATCGGGGCTTCTGCCTGTGGTATTACTCCCCCACTTCTAAGATGATACAGGAGAAATGGAAAAGATGTACAGAGGTGGTCAAAGATGCAGAGCAACTTTCCTAGGGTGAATGAATAGGGAATGTGGGAATTTTTAGGTCTGAAAAAAGATGTCAGAAGGGAGAATGAGATAGTTCATAAAATCACAGCTGGCACTAAGAGAATAAGTTGGGTTCAGGTGTCATTGAAACAATGACCAGCTGGTTGGTTGAAGAATGGAATTAGATGAGAGATGCAAAGTGAAGAACAAATAGTTGGTGTTACTTTATGCAGCATATGGGTAAGCTACAAAACTCCTTCCCACAGTATAGGGGTTGCCAAAGTGTTCTGGTTAAAAAAATTCTTGGATGCATTTGCATGGGAAAACTCTAGTTGTGGGCTATAGAAAAATACCACTGTGTGCCGCTGCTGGAGAACGTGAGCACGCTGCAGATCACAGGGACCTGGCTGGGACTGCCCTGGGGAGGGTTTGCTGCTCCTTTTCCTGGGTTTGGGGGCAGGAAATGGGGATGTGTGGTGTCTTCTGCCACTGTAGTCTAGGTGTCACTGATTTCTGCTCTGACAGGCGTAGTTGGAATGTATAAGGTGCATTGCAAACCTCCAGCTGGCTCTGTGCACAGAGCTTGAATTTAGCCATTATGAATATTTCTTGGCTGGTACGCCATGCTATTTTTGTCATTGTCAGAGAGGGTTCAGACCGGAAAGCTAGACAGAGTTCTCTTTCTCACTGACACAGCGACTGACAAAAGTATATTACAACTCTAAAATCACTTTTGCCAAAAAATGATGCTTCCTTGTTTTAGATTAGCCTTTATTCACTATATTCAATCTAACTTAAATCAGCAGACATGTGATTTCAAGCTTCTGTTTTGATAATATGGACATAGCAACATACAACGTAGTTACGTGTCTGTGGTCTCATGTGCTTAATGCCCATGGCTGTATTAAAATATTCTGTTAACATTTTAGAATGCTCATGATAGTTGTGAACCCTAAGCAATTGCCACCACATAGCTCAGGAAATTATTATGGGGTCCACAAAAGTTGGTTGTCTTCTGTTGAGGTGGCATCCAAGTGTTTACTGGAGAAAGGAATTGAAAGTATATATTCCAGTCAGTATTCAGCAGCAGCTACAGAAGTAGCGTAATATTTATCTGACAACCAGAAAGAACAGGGGAAAGCACGAAAAAAGAGAGTGTTTTAACACCTCAGTGTTCCCCGATAAACCTGCTGTTTTCTTGAGGAGTAAGTTAGGGTACGTGCATAAATGTGTTCAGAGCTGTTGCACTGACAATCGGAAAATCTCAGAGGTGGGTCAGATGAAGAATTTTCAACTGTTTTATGAGGAATTAATTATGTTTTGGCAATGTCATAATTGTAATACTTAAAAATAACCCTGGAAACAAAGAGGTTGCATTTTGATGATGTGTATCTCATTCTTTATTAATAAATCTGCTATTACAGTTTGTGTTCAAAACAACCATGCAAAACACAAGCATACATTCCAAGTAATGCAAAGCTGTAAAAGTGCAGCTTAAGAGGAATATCTGATCCACTCATACAGCACTTTCCTCACCAAGAGACCAGGAAAAGAAAAGGTTTGTTGGAATCCTGTGAAATAAAATCATGTGATTTCAAAACCCAAAGGTCAGAAGTGACAGCAAAGCTCTGGTACTTGCCAACTCAGCAACTCTCAGTTCTTTCCCGTGCTAAAGTTGTACAGTGTGGAAGGTCAGGATGGGAGAGCACTGTGTATCAACCTGTTGTAAAAATTCCCAGTAGAAATCGAGAGGTAATCACAAGGGGCAGGAGAACTCAGCTGCAAGATATGTGTAGTGAGATAACTATATTTTATGAGCACGCTTTTTGCAGTTTTGTTACGTTCTAGACCATTTTAAAGTATTGTCCCAAGGAGCATTGCACTAGTGTTGAGATGATGTACACATGAATTGGAGTCGTGTTATCAGTGCAGAAAGGTGTACTTACCTTGCTGTATCTAATGGAGCCAGAAAGAAATCATGCTGAATTCCAGGAAAAAGCAAGGGAACTCCAGGGCTTGAATATAAGTAGTGATATGGCCAGGAATCTCTTCTGATATTTGCTGTGTATCAGCTGGCTAGTTTCTGCCAGCTGCTCTTTTTTCAGCCCTTTGAATGTGGAGCAGACAATTGCTTTTATTTCCTTTGTATATTGGGAGTGCAAGCATAGAATATGCTTGACTGGGTAATACAGGAAATTGTGCTTTGAGGAAACTAACTTAATATTACTAGACATTTGTGCTGATAGGAAACTGCTTTGTACTTACACAACCTTTACAGTATACCAACATTTTGTTTGTGGGCTGTATCTGGAATTGTGATTTGCTACTTTATTTTTAGCACAGCTTTTTAAAGGAGAAACTTCTTATGGTCCGTGCAAGGCATTTGTTTAACTCTGCTGTGTCTTCAAACCTCACCATTGCTTTGACAGTCAGAAATACTGGGTTTGTATAGACAGCCGCATGCTTTGGTCGCTCTGTGTGTGTGAGAACACTTACCAGAGGGATATTTCCAGGAGAGAGCATGCCTTGGGAGAACTGATTTACCTGCTCTGGTGCTGCTTCAGGTAAAATGTCACTTTTCTAATAGTTTTAAACTGCAGTTCAGGCTGTCTGATGTGTTGAGGTGCAGTTTCACTCTTCCTGGAAGAGATGCACTTTGTGTCCCTTCTGTCTGGGCACGGTGGGATTTTTGCCTGGAAAAATACTTTGCCTGGAAATGGAATCATTTACAAGAAGTTGCGACTGCACAAACTTACAGTGAGCCTCAAATTTCCTTATAGATGTAAAATAAATTTGTTAGCTGCAGAGTGCATGAACTCATCAAAATAGCTCAAATCAGAGGGTCTGCCTTAAAGTCTACTTTTGCAGAAAAAAAGTCTGAGTTTCTTAAATATGCACACGATCCTCCTACGACACAGAGCTTTCAGTTTTTAACTTGAAGACTGCTACAGCAGAAGCATCTTTAAGATAGAAACAGAATGCTGCTTAACTATGCTTTTCACTGTGAAAGTTAAGGTGGCACATACAGATCATAAACATCCCAAATGGCAAACAGTCTATGTTTAGTGCCATTTTAAACTTTCAAGAAAATGTTTTTCTTTGCATTGAATGAAACTAAGATTTCTTTTGTTGGGAAGAGTTCAATGTGAATAATCTCAGCCATATCTTTGGTACTCCAACCAGAAGAATAGGGGAAGCGTGACGATAAAGCTTGAAAAATGCTCTTCATCTCTTGTTTGAAGGGATGGCAAGGTCGAAGACAACCTAATTTGTCTGCGTTAAATCAAATTTTGCTAAGGCAAGAGGTTGCACGTTGTAGAATTTACTGTAATATAAGATAATTAAAGAAATTCATTTCCCCAACAAGTCAGCATTGATGCATTGTGGCAGAAAGTGCCTTCTACCCCTCACCCATGCATCTGGACCGCTTCACGCTGGCTTGATACGAAGTTGTTTTAAAATAAATACTGTCGTTTTATGCTCTTAAAACAATGAGTTCACTACACCTCTGAAAAACCAGGCTGCTTATGTAAGTACCTAAGTAAGTCTGTATCATGCCAGTTTGAAAATAATTTTGTAACTTTTACATGCCTTCTCTCCCCATGAAGCAGATACAGTGGCAGGGCATTGTGCTTAAAGGCTTTTTTTTTTTTTTCTTCTTTGAAACATCTAAGTCTTGGAGAAAGCAATTTGATCTGGTAAGACACAGCTGATGTCCCTGAATCTGGGGGTTTGTTCTTGGCTGGGTTATCATAGCCATGGCTGAGCTCTGTTGTGATAGCCCTGAGAACTTCCAGAGGTCCTTGCCAGCCTATATGCCTGTGATTCTGTGATCGGCCTACTGTACGGCACAGAAAATGCACGCGACTTGCCTAAACTTCATCTTTTTATTGAGATTTAAAAAACAAAAAAAGGATTCTCTGTGTACACTTGCACTGTCAACTGCATTGAGCCCCCATCCTGGTGGGAGGCTGCAGGTGTCAGTAGGGCAAATAATAATTGTGAAGTCAGAAAACTGCATGGAAAAGTAAAAGCAAAATCCTAGCCTTTATTAGTGTGTTTTGAGAGCTGTGTACCAGCAAAACAGTTTTATTCTCCAGGTCTGATTTAATCCTTAATGCACTTCTCATTGTTTAATTTGAGATACTTTTGGGATGCTCTTGCCCCATATTCTTATTTTGGCTCTTACTCTAGGGTTTCTTGCAGGGAAAACTGATGTTTTATTTACATTGCTTAATGTGCTGTGTTATGAAAAGCAGGTTCCACTGTAGGAACACTGGTCACATTTTGATTTTGCTTAAAGATTCACTTGTCTCTCCCAGACCTCTGGAAATGAGCAGGGGCAGCACCCAGGAGCATTGAATTGGAGTTGTTTTGGTATTTTCCTGAAATTCTATTCAGGTCTGAAACTTTTCCCTTCTTTATATTGACAACAAAATCTGTGATCATATAACAATTATTACTAGTAGTAACCATACTACTGCAATCACCCTACACCTTCCCACGCTGGGGAATCAGTCAATGTAACGCTGGTCACAGGTAGGTGAGGAATAACCAGCTCTGAGCTTCCTGTACAAGTCTAATTCAGCTCCTTTACTAGTCTGGACTGTGCTCCAATTTTTGCCTCACTTGCTATTTTGCTTTCTTTTAAAGAGCAGAGTTTGCAGCCTAAATGACGTTCTTCTAATAAAGCTTTTAGGCATACCCCATGCGATCGGGCGGAAGTACGGGAATGTAAAACAGGCTCCTGGCTGTTCCCAGCTGCCGCTTCTGCTGTTGGAGAGGGACTGGAGCCCAGGGCATGAGTCTTACATGGCTGAAGGTGTTATCTCTCATCTCTAATGACCTCATCTTGAGAAGTTATGGGACTGAGCTGTTCCCTTTCGATTGGCTGCATGCTACCTGGCCACCTCTTTCTTCCTTGCAGTGGCTGTTTGCAGAGCCCAAGACTTTGCACCCGGTGTAACTGATCTTGCTTTTCAATAAAATAGCTTCTGTTACTGCCATTTTCTTCCCCCCCCCCAACTTCATATGGAATTTAAAATCAGACTTTGTTCTGTGTTACGGGCTGAATGCGCTTGATTACTTCTGGCACAAAGTTAGAGACTCGTGTTTCAGAAGTGGCTGTCCCCCAGAAAAGTGCTTTGGCAGCGGGGCAGCTACCGCAGCGTGACCCCCGGCTCTCGGCCCGGCTCTGTAGAAAGGCGGCACTACGCTGGATTGTGGAAAAAGGGTCTTTCAGTGGAACACGTAGCAAGAGATGGGGCAAACTGTTTAAAAGGGACGCCAGCTCTGAATTTATATGCAACCTGCCAGGAACATCACGCAGGGAGAAAAGTGGAGAGCAGTGGGAGGAGATGCTCTTCAGGCTTGTGGAAGGAGGGAGATCGGAGAGGAGGGTATACTGCTCTCATGAAGCTCTCTAAGTCTTAGTCATTTATGAGGGTGGCATGTACGTGGTTAGAGAATAATAGCATATCTTGCTTTATACTTGAAAGGATTAAACTAAAGGACCAGGATGGTCATAACTAGGAGGGGCTCTGAGGGAGCAGCTACAAACCGTCCCTCAGTGGATTCAGGCCACCCGTATCGCTGCGCTTTGTTTCTCTAACGCCTTGTCTCAAGGGTTTGTAGAGGAATCCTGAGCTTGTGGGCTGTGCCAGACCCAGAATCAGCAACTGGACTCAAACCATACCTGAGCTGAGAAATGCCTGGGGGTCAACTTCAGTCTGACAAATGCTATAGTAGCCATGAAGAAAGAGCTCTTTGCTGCAAAGAGTCTTTCACAGTTTTGACCTTTAGGTTTTTGTTTAAAACTTGTGGTGTTTGTTTACTGGGAATTCCTGCGGTAGGTTACTGAGGGTGCTGTGTTAGTGGAGTTTCTGTTGGAATAATTTTTTTGCTTCTTTTAGGGCAGTAATTATTTACTAAGTATCAGCAGTTAGCTGGAATGTCTAGTTAATTATCAGCTCGCCTCTGTGAATGTGCACGTAGTGAAAATACTTAAATAAAAATTTGAAAGTTGTTCTTTTTCCTCTTGTTTCAGGTACTGGGTCCATGTGTCACATCTGAATTGTGTTGTACTGATTCTCTAAGTACCAGCTCGGACCATCTCCTTGATGCACACTCACGGCATCATGGCCAGTACTCGGGAGCGCCTGAGCTTGTCTTCCTCTCCAAACTCGAACGGCAAAGCTTTCTGTGAAGATAAAGACTTTAGTAGGTTACATGATGAACATGCACCTACTGGAAACCACCCGTCCCCCGAGCTCATAGAGGATGTGCGTGAGAAGGGCTTGCTGCAGGCAGACCTCATCGAAAACATGAGCAGCCCGGTCACTGCAGCAGTGCTGACCAGCATCAGCGAGGACTCTAGGGACCAATTTGAGAACAGCGTGCTGCAGCTGCGAGAACAGGATGAGTCTGAAACAGCCATTCCTCAGGGCAACAGGAACACTATGGATGGAGAGAGCAACAGCGGAGCGGATGATGTTAAAGTCCAGTTCAACAGATCAGGCAGCGGGAGCGGTGGGTTTCTTGAGGGACTTTTCGGTTGTCTGAGGCCCGTGTGGAACATCATAGGCAAGGCATACTCCACAGACTACAAACTGCAACAGCAAGGTAAGTAGGGAAGCAAACCTGTATTGCTTCTGGGGGAATGTGTGAAGATGAGGAAAGCAACCCAGGGCTTCTTCCCAGCTTTCCATGTGACTGTTCTTGTCTCGTGCAGCCCTATTATGGGTTTGCAGAGAGAAATCCTGCACTGTATAGCCAACAGCTATCATTTGTAGCAAAGGCAGCTCGTGATGGAGTCAAAAACAATTGCCTGTTCTGACCCATGCCGTGGACTGTTGTGACAAGGTCTGAACCTGAACCGAGTATTTGTGTAAGTGAGGATCAGAAAGAATTGTTGTTGAACACAGATATTGTACCAGCTACTTCATTTCTGCAATCCTTTCATGCCAGATGAAAAACATTGACATAGGCATTTCTACTCCTGCATGTGTATGTGCAGGCTGTCTCCAGTTGACCACCAAATAGCAGAAGTATTGCTTCTCTATGGGCACGTTACGTGAACTTTTATGTCTTTTTGTTCAGGAGTAATTTTGCTCTTTAAAATATCATTCAGTACTTATCTTTCCAGAAATACATCCTTTAATGTTTATACCTTTTTCATTTAGATGTGTAAATGTGTAAGCGTTTGTGTGAGTGTGGCTATAAATATATATCTCTCTCTATATAAAAAAAAAAAAAAGTGGTTTGGGAATAAGTAATGTCCCAGTCAATCACAGACATATATCTTTAGAGGCTACTGAAAGCTGAAGAGCAGAGTATGCTCTGCCTTTGGTGTCTAATTTCCCCCTAGCACGGGGGGGGGCAAGTGGCAGATGGGGAAAGAACAAGCTGTCATTAGAATTAAGGAGCTGAAATGGTTGAGGCTTATTGAAAATGGGAACAGCCTGGCCACCGTACTATACCGTGGGGTAAAAGTCTCCTCTGTTGCTGTGATCATGACTTGATCAAATGGGTTTCTGGCATAGACAAATTATAAGATGTGTGGTCAGAACACCCATCTGAGTGGTTCATATCTAAACCCCCAAGTTGGGCTGGGGAACAGTTCCCAATATGAGGGAACAGAGCTGTTCAGTAACATGTTGGGTGAATCTGCCTTGAAAAAAAAACCTTACTACTTCTTGTGAGAGTCAGTCATTTCCAGCTCATAACTCTGAGCAGGGACACGCGCCTCCGTGTTGCAGAACGGCAGGTGCCTTCCTAAGCAGCAGCCTCTTGTCTCTCCGACCTGTGTGCTCAGCAAGAGTCTACTTGTTCCTGAAATCCTTTGGTTCTAAGTTGCATCTGCGTGTTGTAAACTCAGTATGTCATGCATGGTTGAGTCTATAAATAAAAAAGGTGACTGAAAATTCCTTGGGGAATTAACACTTTTGGGGTGATTGCACAATATGTGGGGACAGATGTAGCGAGTTTTGGAAGAGGCTGCATCTGGCTGGGGAGCCAGCATGCCTTGTGAAGGAAAACGAGCTTCAGAGCAGTGGGGTAACATCCAAAGGAGTTGCGATGTCAGCGTGTCTGTGTTCTGCTGCTTTGGTTTGGATGCTCACTGGT
Source organism: Balearica regulorum gibbericeps (assembly GCF_011004875.1). Lineage (NCBI taxonomy): Eukaryota > Metazoa > Chordata > Aves > Gruiformes > Gruidae > Balearica > Balearica regulorum. The sequence goes on along the minus strand of NC_046192.1, from coordinate 2,270,667 downwards.
TTTAAGTGAAGCTGAAACTTCTCAAGGAAAGGAAAGAGAGATGTAGAGTTATGTCGGCTGCTTCCAGCAATTCTGTGAGTATCCCGTGCAAGCTCTATCTCACCAGGTCAGACTTCTCGTTGTCGAGAGCTGCTGAGCCATCACGTACTTGCATGTGCCTGTAAGCTCAGGTGGGTGGCTTCAGGAAGGCTACCTGTGAGGCGAAGAGATTGTATTGCGCATATAATTGGGACAGCAGATGCATTGGAGACCACAGTTTAATATGTGCTCTGATGGCCCACTGGGGACACTTTCTTTTGTATGAAAGTCGCTAATAAAAAAGATTGAAGTGCTAACTAATGAAAACAAGCAGCTGAGAGCTTTGCTGGGTTTGGAGGGTGCACATAGAGCTCCTCTTTATACACCCAGAACTATCTCGCTGTTCTCAGTGTCATGAGCACGTTTAGAGCCATAGATTCATGGATGCTTTGCAGTTTGTTGGCATTAGGCCCTTCCTAAAAGGGTAATTTTGAAATGGCTACAGAAGTGGTAAGACTGAAGATTAATTGGGATCTGCTATCTGTGGCCTGTGTGGTTTAGCTGCACCTTCGGTGTCTTCACTGTCATAAATGAGAGTGAAAAGAAGATTGTTTGTTTGTTTGTTTTATTTATTTTTCCACTGGAGCTGATCAGTTGGACAGATCTCTGATGGTAGTAGTGCGCTTCTATTATCCACGGATAAACCTTTTAAAATTGCTTCTTTGTTAAAACTTGAGGATTTTGTCAGAATATTCATGTCCTGTTTTCCAGATGATCTCATTCTTGCTTCTTGCCATCAGGAAATCTTCTTTGTGTGTGTTTCATCAGCTACATACAAACCAGCAGTTTAGTAACTGCTGTACATGATTGCTTTTATTTTTTCTGTCTTTTAGCAAGAGTGCAGAGGATGCAAGTTTTGTGTTTGTGCAAGTGTTATGTGTTTGGAGAAGACAGGCTGTGGAAGTGTCTCTGGCCCTTCTAGCAGTAGAAGGGGGCTTGCGATGGCCTTTCATTCTCTTGGGAGCTTATTTACAGCTGTGGGCTGGTGCCGTAGATCTGTGCAGATGATCCTTCCCCTCTTTGTGACACAACTGCTTTAAACCAGAGGAGTGTTTGGCCACTAGTCCAGGAGCAATCCTTTGGGTTGGGCTGAATCAACAGCTGGGGTAGGGGTCCGGTTTGGACGTGCACCCATGGGAACTCCATGTTGCCTGTATTCACCAGCATCTCTGCTTACCCGTTTTGGGTCTTCTTCAGGCAGCTGCTCCTCTTCTATGACCAGAAGTTGCCCGAACACTAGAACACAGTGGTGGTGGTGTGATGTGGTTGCAAGTAGTAAAATATAAATAGGTTTCATGCCCCTTGCAAACGTCTGATACTGGAGTCCATATTGCCTGCTTGGCTCGTGACTTGGCAAATGGGGGAAAAGCCAAGAACAACTTTTACGTGATTCCACCTTAGCTTCTTGTTGAAATCACTCCTTGAGTTTCCTTCTCAGCATCTGAGACTGTCATCAAGAGGAGTGCATTTCTGTGCTTCCCTTGAGGACCCACGCTGGACAGAGCTTTGCTCAGCTGGAAGTTGCTGCAGGGTGGTCTGCTGGTTGTCTAAGCAGTGCCAGTTGCTGCTGTTAAATGCTCTACCTGCTTGGTGAATAGTCATTCCTGCAGGGACCATTTGCTTTTGTATTGGTCAGTGGCTGCCAGTTGGTTATCTGAGGTTTAAGTATTTTGGGTTTGACCAGTAAAATCACTCCTGACTCTTTTTTTCCCCATTGTTTGCCCTGATTTCTACAGGCTGTTGGTGAGTGTAAAGACCGTTGGTGAGTGCTTTCAGGGAGATAGACTTAGTTCTTTAATTTGTGTCTACCAGTTATTTCACTTGGATCATTGGGGCTCTAGCACTTTATAGTATGACTTGTTTGTGCTTTCTATGGACTTGTTAGACTTTTGAGCCATTTCCTTTGGATTAAGAATCTGTCTTCAGGAGTTGCATTCACCTTCCCTTTCACAAGTTACGTGTTTATTGTCATTGTGTGACATTTTTGCGTAAACACGGAGACCAAGGTGCTTTATGAAGTGTGCTTGTGTCTGTGGGTTTTTTTGTAAACCAGAGATGATGCTTGTCATAATGCCAATGCTGGCGAGAGGCCAGCGCTGGCAAACAGCAAAAAATTTGCTTCAAATAGATTGACTCAATGGCTCAGGCTGCTCCTGCCTTTCTTCCCCATGGGAAACAGATTCCCATCATTCTACTCAAATGGTTCTTAATCACCTTAGAAACACAAGGTCTGGCGTAATTCCTGCTGCTATTACACTTTAATTTATTTAGGGGAACTATCCCACAGGTTTCTTTAGGCCCAGAAGAGTCTGGAATAAAACCCACTCCATCCTGGTAGGAGATACCCTCATCTTTCTTCTGCTGGAGGAGCAGGGAGTGCTAGGAGAGCTGTAGCAAGCTCTGCAGTCTGGGCAATCTCAAAGGATGTCAGATGGAGCAATGTTAATGGACTTCTTGAACAAGGCTGGCAGTACAGTCAAGTCTTGATTAGTATGTCCAGACGTGTCTCCTTGCCACCTTTCTGATCATCTGAGGTGTTACTCTTCTGAACAGAAACTTTGGCTTAACTACAGTTAGTCATTGTAGCCACACACCCAAGTTCTTGTAGCTGGTTTATTCAAGTCCTTTTCTGTTTCAAGGTGTTGACATGACAGAGATCTCGGCATCATCTCTCGCATGTTTCTGTGTTTCTTGTTGTACCTGCCGTGTAGATGTGCCATAGCTGGAATGGCCATAATTCACCGTTCTTTGCTTCAGGCTATGGTGGGCTGTTCAAGATGGGCAGTGGGGCGAGCTTCATAACATCCTGTCCGGGTGATGTGCACAGTCTTAACTTTCAGCTGTATTCAGCTGGCAGTGTGTTGAGTCCTCTCTTTTCCAGCCTTGCCCATTGCCATCTGCAGAACTGACAAGCCTAACTTTGTAGTACTGACCCTTGTCAGCCTGGTGTCCTTGAGGGTGGTCCCGTAGGGAGCTTGTACGCAGGGGGATTTAGATGCATTTTTAAATCGGTGGGTTTGGGCTGTAGTAGAAAATGCATTAAAATACGTTAAAGGTCACATATGGTTTGGCTCTTTGTTTTTCTTGAAATTCCCAAAGATGTAGGATTGTTGCTTCCCTGAATCATGCCCTTGATGATAGGGTGCAAGTGGGATATGGGAAAGGATATATCTTATCAAACAAGCACGAGGTGATTTTGCAGGAGGAAGTGCATGAACTTTTGCTTATTTGGTTTACAGTCTCTCTCTGCCTTTGCCATTGCAGAGGTTAATAGGTAATATTAAAGGAAAATTAGGGCTCCTAGGTGATAGCAGTATAGTTACTCATTACTGCTCAGAAACTTTGGGAAATAAACGTTGTGTGCCTTGTACTGGAAAGGCAGTCTTCACACATGTAAAGAAACAGCTATTTCAGTACAACAGAATAGTTTCAGTGTTGCCCACGTAAAAATACTGTTCATCAACAAACACAAAAATCAACTGTATTTGCCACCTTCTTTCAGAAGCAATGCATTTGTGAATTAAATAGAAATACAGATCTTCTGAATTTATTTATGTTTCCTTATTTAAAGAACTGTCTTGAAATGCCTAAAGAATTAAATACCAGTTATAAGTATTGTGACAAAAAAATTGCTCTAGCTGTTTGGTGAAGAAGAATGCTTATTATTTTAAAATACTTGAGTGTCCTGTGGTCGAGATAGTGGTCACAGCATGTTTCATGCATTAGTTTCTGTTAGGTCCTTGCTTCGATACCAAAGGACACATTTGCTGTTAGGAAATATCACCTTCACAGAGTCATGGCATTTTTGAAAATTGAGGATAGGGATCATCCGCTGCAAATCCTCGCTGCTTGGGGTTGCTTAGGTATAATGCATTTCAGTTGAGAGCTGGATGCGCCGTCTTAATGTTTTTGTAAGGTTGCAAGTGGATGTATCAGTACTAAAAATAGAGTTGTGTCTGTGAAGAAACATGTGCTGAGGATTGAACTTTGCCCTGCCAAGTCGAAGGAAATTTTTGCTGTAGATTAACAATGTGTGTGTTTTCTAGTTCAGTGAGCAGAACGGGCTCGGTGGTCTGGCTCGGGATGGGAGCTGCCTTTCCTTGGCCGTGCCTGGAGAGCAGTCATGCTGCAGGAGACGTCCAGCTAGTGTCTGACTGTCGCAGGAATGATTTGAGGGAAAGATTTGAATCGGGGTCAGTCTAGAGACAGTTTGGGTATATAAGTTTCCCTTCGGTGATGACAATATCTCAAATGGACACTTTTGCCTAATCCCAGTTGCAGCCCTGTGAACTCCAAAGGCTCGGAGGCTGGATCAAAGACCTGTCTTTGCAACAGGCGTGACTTTCTTTTGTTTCAGAAATAAGTGGGTGACTTGTTTTTGCTGCTAAATAATTTATTCTCTAAATGTACACATTTATTGAGTTACAGTAAATAAATTATTGCCTGCCTTTTGTTTTGCTGTTTGTGGGATGTTAAAGTAATTTCAAGGCAACTTGCAGACAACAAGGCTTTTTGTTCCGATGGGTACAACCGTCTTGAAACAGTTTATACAGTGCTGCTGGACCACTCTGGCGGTATCCCTACAAGATGCATATGGGTACTGCAGAGGAGGAATCTCTTAAGAATTTTTTTGCCCATTTGACACTGATATACACAGCGTTGGCGTGGGAGAGACCTGTTTCTGTGACTGGTGGTGGTAGTTAATGTGCTTTGTTTTGGGTAATTTGGTGGTTGCTGGTCTGTGTTTTACAACCTGTCTGACTTTGTCTTTTATTTACTATTTTTGCCCTGTTTCAGGGAGGGAAAAAACCCTCAAATTTTTCTTTTTTTGTTTGCCAGTTGTCAATGTTAAATGTTTCTTCTTATTTAAGCAATGGAGTCATGTATTTTATAAGAGATATACCATCATCGTTCAGTTTTGGAGTAGAGGACCTGCTCCCTAAATTGCCAATCCCGTGTCCCTGGTATGTTAAGTTGCCACCTGCCGGGTCGAAGTGGCTCACCTGAGGGTCAACTCTGTTGAAAAAGCCGATGGGAGGATGGGGAGAAACAGGCTGGAGGTGACCAATGGGGAGAGGAGCTGGATGAAATAGAAGCTGGGGCTGAGCATGTGCAGTGTGTGCTTCAGCTGCACCTGTACTGGGAGGAGACACCATCTACCACCCCCAGAAAAGTCGTCCTCAGGATATAGCAAGGGAGATGGCAAGTGCTGTCCTGGTGTGATCTTGCAGCAGAACATTTTTGTGGTTCTTGATCTTTCACGTGGTTTCCGTTGCTTGCCTGTGTCTAGATACCTGGGAGGTCCCATTTGAGGAGATCTCGGAGCTGCAGTGGCTGGGCAGCGGCGCACAGGGAGCCGTCTTCCTGGGCAAATTCCGGGCGGAGGAGGTGGCCATCAAGAAAGTGAGAGATCAGAACGAAACGGATATCAAGCACTTGCGGAAACTCAAACATCCTAACATCATCGCGTTCAAGTAGGTTGTGAAATTTGTTAGAAACATACCTGTAGCCAGGGATATTGCTTATGTACCCTGGCCAAGTTTTTAAAATCCAGGGACTAAGCTGTCTGTAGGACAAAATGGGCAGTTACACTGCCTCTCAAATTGTTGCACATTGTTGTGAAAACAAAGCTATGGATGCTATTCTCACCCGATGCCGCGCTTTGCACGCAGGCTCACAAAACGCCTGCTGTGAACCCTACAAATCTGCAGGTGTAGAAGTTGAAGGAAACCCACCCCTGTCATCAGCGAGTTTCCTCCTGTGCAAAGCACACAGGAATTGCCTCAGGAAGGCAATATTAGCAGATGCTTGCCCACGCAGAGTAAACAGTTTACTCTCCTGCCTTTTGATTGTCACCTTTGAGAGTTGCTCTAGGACTTCTACTCTACTGATCCTCACTAGCTGGGTGTTTTCTTTGACAGGGGAGTTTGCACTCAAGCCCCGTGCTACTGTATTATCATGGAGTACTGTGCGCATGGACAGCTCTACGAAGTCCTGCGAGCGGGGCGGAAAGTCACCCCTCGGCTGCTTGTGGATTGGTCCACGGGGATTGCAAGTGGGATGAATTATCTGCACCTTCACAAAATCATCCATCGAGACCTCAAGTCGCCAAAGTGAGTCTCTAGCTACATAAACATCCTCCAGTGTGGTTGTCTTCTTTTTCCTTGAGGAATTGTTTAAAGTTAGGTCAAAAGCCCCATTATTTTTTTTCCATGTTGACTGAAAACTAATGAAACTAATGAAATTTATTGTCACATCTCTCCTGGGCTGAAGCTGGAAACTTTACCACTATCTTACATGATAAATACCAGTCAGGAAATATTTCTAATGATTTGATGGTGTCTGGTCCTTTTTGAAAGTGGGATATTCTGTTGCCTTCTGCTTTTTTATTTTTCCTTCTTATTTGTTCTTTTGTTATTTCTCTGGTTTTCTAGAATGTGTCTTTCTCATTTCTCTGTTGCTTTCTGACTAAAACTATCTGACTGCTTATATTCTTAGTCCCTAGACGTTTATCACTTCTTTAGCCTGCGACATGACTGTGACAGTGTGTTAGGATAATACTTTTAGATGGTTTACAGCACAGCTTAAGATACAGCTTTACTAAAATTTTAAAACGTCCCCAGATGTAGTAAATCTTCAGTGACTTGTTAATTTGCAATTTAGTCAAGATTGATTTTTTTTTTTTTTTGACTTGGAGCATTTAGAAATGCATTTGAAGCACAAAATGCGACTGCCCCAAAGAGAGTGAGTGCTTTCGTCGGTGTAAATGCGTAATCTTTTTTCTTGTGCTGCAGTTGTGAAGAGCATAGCCTCATCAACCATTAGTGTTGATTAAGAAGGGATTTACTCCCAGTGGCTGTTGTACAAGAAAAACTGCGAAATGCTGATTTCTTTTTTTTTTTATTTTTCCTCCAGCGTTTTGGTTACACACACAGATGCAGTAAAAATTTCAGATTTTGGTACATCTAAAGAACTCAGTGATAAAAGTACCAAAATGTCTTTTGCGGGAACTGTGGCTTGGATGGCCCCAGAGGTGATACGCAATGAGCCCGTCTCTGAAAAGGTGGATATCTGGTGAGTAGTATTAATGTTTAAGTATCTTCACCTTCTGTTTAGCTACTTGGTTTCCCAACACTTTACATGTTCAGCGCTTTTGTTTTCATTCAAGGCATGGGGATAGTTTGCTCTGCGGTGGACTCTTCCTTTCTCCATCTGCCTAGTGTCCTGACTTTGTTACTGAACCATGGGCTATAATGGAAAGAGAAGTGACATACGTGTGTAAGAGTTGTGTGCTGAGGTCTGAAGGTACCTAGTGGAACTCGATGCAGACTATCTGTGTCCTGCAGTAAGCACATGCCACAGTTCTTCCCTGTGTCATTATTCAGGCCAGAGCTTTCTTCCACTCCCGGTGCTTAGGGTCCCCTCAGCAATTTCTGTAGCCGGGGTATTTTCACTTGCTTTCTACCCTCTCAGGGCCTCACTTGAACTGTAGGGAGGCCTCTCCTCTGCTAGCTTGAAGGGTCTGATGAGCTTTTGTTTTCTCCATACTGGGCTTGGTTGTTGTATGTATGGCCATGGGATTATAGCCCAGTGAATCTAACCCTGGATTCAAGAGGGAGGAAACCAGGATACAGTGTAAGACTTTTCAATACCTATTTCCATCCCATGTGAAATGTCCTCTGTGCAAAGGAACTCAAGGAAAGGATCAGAACTCTATGCTATTAAAAATGCATATTAAAAATGTCCTCCGAGAGGACTGGGCCTCGGAGCTCCTTTGGGATGCCTCTCCACAGGTTTCAGGGTCCTCAAGGGAACTGCATCTCTGCTTCTGCTGTGTTATTTTTGCATATTAAATGTCAGTAGCCAGGACAAATGGCCTTCTCCCTGCTTTACAGCCAGGATGAATTTTCCTTCTTGCGGTTTTTCAGCTTCAAATGCTGCCACCTCCCTCACGCAGCATGAAGCTGCAGGTCAAAGCCGCGGGTGGCTCAGAGTGTGAGTGCAGTCCGACAGCAGCCTGCTGCTGGTGTTTTAGCTCGGAGCTGGGTCGTGACTTGAAGTCAAGATTTCCTGTAGGGAAAGGGAAAAATCTCGTAACGTGCGGTATGCAGCTCTTCTGGTGCCCGCAGTGTTCTGCGCGTTCATTTTGTGTGGATGTGGCAGGCCACAGCATAGCTAGCTCTTCTGGGAGAAGCTCTTGGATTGTTTGTTTTGGAAAGAAAACACACTCACCATTTGTCTTCTGAGCTCCTCCCTTTGAATCACAGGTTCATGAGGAGGAGTGGTGCTGGATTTCCACCCTCAGCTTTCTGTCCTTTAGCATGGCTGACATTCAGGAATATTGTGTGGAGCATTGTGTCCAATAAAAACCAGCTGCTGACTCCGCTGAGGACTGTGGGCACTCCTTTACTCCTTTCCTCGGTGACTTAGAGATGTTGCTCTTTGGTGCAAACCCAGAGGTGCCTTTGGTGCAAGTTCCTCTTGAGTCTGCTGCAGTGGTGATTGCTCAAACTCCTCCTTGACATCCCTTCCTCCCCAAGATGAGTAAAAACGATGTTCATGAATGCTGACAACAAATGAGAACAGTTCCTAAGCTGCTTATATGTCTGCTCTCTCTCATCTTTAACAGCATGCTAAAAAAAAAAAAAAATCTATAATCTTATCAGGAGTCTTGAAAATCCTTTGTCAGTTCTTAATCATAACAGAGCTGAAACCAGATGGGGTTTCCTGGTAGCTTGTCCAACCACCTGGATCCCTGCTTTCCTGCAGCCCACGGAAAAAAATTTCCAGAGAAAAACCATTCAAATGCTGCTTGTTTTGGTGTTTGGCTTTTTTCTCCCCCTCGCATGATTCGAAGCTTTGAAAGCGCAATGTTTTTCACACGAAGTTCTGGTTCCTGAATCATGGTTGTTCAGATCCAGGCAAGTTTGTCCCTTAGATGTTCTTCTGTACTTAATAAAAGCAACTTGGTATTAGTACAAGGCAGAAACATGCTTTTCACCTGGTTTGACTCGCCAGCGTGCTTGGCAGGGTCGGTGTCCCACAGATGGATGGGGCATGTGAGTAAGGTGGTATGTCGGGGTTTGAAATGGAGACGGTTGTACCTCACCTCGTATCGCAGCCTGGTGGTTAATGTGCAGCGAGAGTGGTGGTGGTTCTCAGCGGCATTTTGTTTGCCTCTGTATTGACTGGTTTGATATTTCTTTGGTGTTTTATTGGGTGAAGATTGTAAATAATACAAATAACTGCTGTTCTAAGTTAAGGTTTTGGTCCTTACTGATCATTTCACTAAGGAAGAGAAGCAAATTTTTCTTACCTATATCTTTCAGTTCTTGTAATAGGAGGTTCTTTTCCAGGCAAAGTTACCTTAATTATTTTTTTTGTTCTTTTGCCGTACTTTTTTTGTGCTGAAGAAAGGATCAGATGTGCTTTTGATACTGACACTTACGCACGTTGCATTTGTTTCTTCACTTCTGTGTTGCAGTCGTTGTAGCGATGAGTCTCAAACTTATGGAACTCTTACCTAGGAGTACACATAACAGCAGAGGGAGCTTTTGGCTAGAGAAAAAAAATAAATTAAATGGAATATACTGAAAAACACGCAAAACACAATCTTTGTTCTGTTTTCTCTAAGACGCTTACCAGTTCTGTCTGTCCTGTAGGCTTTTGACTGTTCTTATTGGTAAGAACAGATCATCTGCTATCTCAGAAAAGCTATCTTTCCTCTTCATTTAACAGGAGTAAGATTTCATGTATCCAGAAAAGCTTCTGATGTGCTTTCAGGATTTTTAAAATCTCACAAAGAAATAAGGAAGGGTAGGTGAAAACCAGGGTGGCTTGGTGTTCAGCCCAGGGCTGGGACAGAGGAGGAGGAGTTACCTTGTGTATGAAATAGCTATTCTTGGTTAAAAACTAGTATGTAAACACTGTTGCACCTAATTGCAATTTCAGATCAGACACACCTGACAAAAATAGTGGGTGGGTTTGTTTTTTTTCCCCAAGCTTCAAACATTTCTGTTAAATTGAATTCACACAGAAGCTTTTATCCTGGTTTTTTTTTTTTTTCATCAGGTCGTTTGGGGTAGTTTTGTGGGAGCTGCTTACAGGAGAGATTCCCTACAAGGATGTGGACTCTTCAGCCATCATTTGGGGAGTGGGCAGTAACAGCCTGCACCTTCCTGTCCCTTCCACCTGCCCAGATGGTTTCAAAATCCTCATGAAGCAGACCTGGTAAGAGCCTGAACTCCACACAACCTAGGGCTGGCTCCCAGCTCTTGCCAGATGCCCAGTAAAACCAATGAAACCAGAGTCAGGGTGGGAGTGTTGAGCCCGGAGCAGAGGGCTTTTAAATACTCTGATGCCTGTCACATGCCAGATTAGAGTTTAAATTCTTTGTCTTGGCTTAGGCATTAATGTTTTGTCTTTGTAATTGCATCTTGACACAAAGTGTAAGTGGTCTTCCAGCATTTTCCCTCTTCAGAAGTTTTGCTAGCTACCCTCCGGATGGCAGAAAGGGAAAACCAGACCAGAGCATCCGTGGAGCTCTTCAAGTGGCTGTGTACCCCCTCGTCCCCAAGCTGCAGCAGGTCTTGCTGTTGTGCTGTCTGTGCTGAGACGTGCTCTGCCTGGCTGTGCTTCTGCTCAGGGCTGCACAAGGCAGGAAGCAGTTTGTGCAGCTCTGAACATGGAGTACACACACTCGTATCCCCACCTAGTGGAAGCAGGTGGTTTGGAGGGGAGAGGTGGCTGAAGAAGCTATTTCTTCTGTATCTGTGCAGCAAGTCTGGTGGGCGCAGTCCTGAAGCTTGAGTGCTCGGCTCTTTTCTCAAAGATACGAATGGTTTTGTACTTGAATGTGACCTTACAGAGATGTTCAGTGCATTAAAATACCATGTAGGCTTAAGCATGTACTATGTGGCAACATAGCTTTGGTGTTTATAGACACCCTGTTTTGTTGAATGTAAATTATCATTTACACTAGATTGAGTATTCCCATTATAAAATTTGGAAATTAACAGGATAGTGAACTGAGATCTGTTTCTTCTTGACAAACAATTTAGGAACAGTTTCAGTTTGTATCCTGTCTTTCACTGTGTAATCACATTTTCCTACAAAGGCCTACAAAGATGATTAGGGGACTGGAGCATCTCTCGTGTGAGGAAAGGTTGAGAGAGCTGGGTCTGTTTAGCCTGGAGAAGAGAAGACAGAGGATCTGATCAACGTTTATCAATATCTAAAGGGTGGATGTCTAGAGGAAGGGGCCAGACTCTTCTCAGTGGTGCCCAGCGACAAGACAAGGGACAATGGGCACAAAGTGGAACACAGGAAGTTCCATCTGAACATGAGGAAAAACTAATTCACTTTGAGGGTGACCGAGCACTGAGACAGGCTGCTCAGAGAAGTTGTGGAGTCTCCTTCTCTGGAGAGATTTGAAACCTGCCTGGACACCATCCTGTCCAACCTGCTCTGGGTGATCTTGCTTTAGAAGGGGGGTTGGACTACATGATCTCCAGAGGTCCCTTCCAACCCCTACCATTCTGTGATTCTGTGACATGGAATGGTTTTCATCTCTCTGTTTCTTCAGAATAGCTCATCACAAACCAAAAACTGAATACAAAGCAGCTCTAGCACAATAAACTCATATTCAGCAAAAAAGAAAACCTGAAAAGCTCTTTTGCTCTAACCTGTCAGCTACATGATTCAGAGAATGTGTTTGAGTGAGAAACCCTTCCAGAAGGGTAGGAGAGGATAGCGATGTTAACCTAGTCTCATGCTTGCGTATTTGTCTGTTTTGCTTCAGGCAGAGCAAGCCCCGGAATCGTCCCTCCTTCCGGCAGACGCTGATGCACCTGGATATTGCATCTGCTGATGTGCTGGCTACTCCTCAGGAAACCTATTTCAAATCACAGGTAACTGGAGAATGGCTGGAGCCCGTGAGAGTTACTGCCACCCCTGTGACAGTCATCGTGGTCACGAATATCAGTTTCTAAATCATAAGTCTTTCTGTTTAGTTTAAATGCCAAAAGGGAAGAAAATGCTGTATTAGGACAAAAAGAGCTTTAGAAATTTTTAAAAATATTTTTTACAAAATGCAGCTATATTTTAAATGATCTGATCAGAGCATAAAATTGGAAATACCATTTGAAAATGCTGAAACTAAACACGCTGAAATGTTACCCAAAATAATTCAGCTAACAAAACCACATTTTCAACCCAAACCTGTAATTTTCTGCAGACAAAGGATGTTGCCCAAGAGGTTTTCTTTGGTGCAACCAGGGATCCCCAGTCCTTTGTAAATACCTGAAAGTAAATTGCTTCCCTAGGCTGAATGGAGAGAAGAAGTGAAGAAACATTTTGAGAAAATTAAAAGCGAAGGAACTTGTATCCACCGGCTAGATGAAGAATTGATTCGTCGTCGAAGGGAAGAGCTGAGGTCTGTTGACAGTGTTTTATGTTTACCGCTCACTTTTCCCATCCAGCCTTTTCTTCTGCAGCTACATGAGCCCAGCTCCCTCAGCTTCTCTTCACAGGGCACGTGCTCTGTGTTTTCATCCTCCTTTTGTACTGAGGACCCCAAAACAGGACTCAGGATTCCTGACAGCGTAAATTCAGGCAGCCTTAATTCCTTGTGAGTCCAGAAACTGAAGTTCCCGCAGGCATGCCCTGGGCCTTGGGCACTGCTTGGCTGAGGGACAGCTAGAGAGAAAGAAACAGTGGAAAGTGTCCCTGCTCTTGGGTGCTCTGAACAGTTTGCTCCAGGCAAGGGGAGCAAAGGCTTGTGTGTTTACTAGGGAATATTTTTGCCTGAGTCTTGGTGATTGTGATAACAGCACCGAAGCAGGTACACCCATCTCAGTGGAAAATGCATCTTGCAGTTTGCTGTGAGCTTTCTCTGCCCTGAGACTTTCTTTGGATTAGTTATTTCCAGAGAAGGGAACACACTCCAGTTGATCAGCCCACTGAAATTCATTCTGAACATTAGACCAACTTAAAAATGAAACAGAATGTTTATTTAAGAAAGAAAACTGTTATTGTCTGTGGTACAAATTTGCAAATATAGCTATGACAGAAACAGAAACCACCAAGTAGCAGTTCTGTGTCAAATCTGAGAAACCAAAGGTTGATGTAGGTGTTGGTCGATGTTCCCTAGCCCTAGGGAGCTTTGGATGGTCACGTCTTTCAGCTCTGATTCAAGATGTCTTCTGCAACTATACTGTAGCGGTAGGGGCATGTTGCTTTTTGTGACATACAGAAGACTTCTCCTCCTTTTTCCTTAGAAGCTGACTTAGCCCCTTCTCTGTGCAAACAGGATCATCGGGGCTTGGCCAAAGGTCTTTTGGATGATGTGAGGCATTTGCAGCTTCTCTAGTGAGAAGCATTGCCACTCATTCAAGGCTGTTAAACGCTTTCTCAGTCATGATTCAGTGCTGTATCAAGCTCTAAATCATCATTCCCTGTTAGCTCGATCTGGGGTTCACTGCAAAACAGCTAGCAAATTTGACTTTTAGAAGGCCTTTTCCTGAAGCACCTGTACTTTTCCTTATTCTCCTCTTTTCGTCCGTGGACATCAACTTGTGGAATAATAACGTCTCTGTTTTTCAGACATGCATTGGATATCCGCGAACACTATGAGAGGAAGCTGGAGCGAGCCAATAACTTATACATGGAGCTTAGCGCTATTATGCTGCAGCTGGAGGTCCGTGAGAAGGAGCTCATAAAGTACGTATCTCTGGGCATAACAACATGCCGCGCATGTGGCAATATGCATGCAGGAGGGAAAAAAACCCCAGTGCTTCATTTCTAAACTGCATAGTGGTACTTGTAGATGTACTGTCCCCTGACAAACTTCCCGGGTAAAAGAAAGAGCTGGCAAGCAGGGAGGTGCCTCATAGGAGTAAATTACTTCAGACCACTTAGTGCACATAGCTTTACTCACTGTTTACTGACTGGAAGAAAGGCGCCTTTCCCATTTGGTTGTTGGCATCCTTTGGCCCCTTTGTAAAGAGAAAAGCAGAGCTGTTTCTGGACTGTGCACCAGGGCCCTGTTCCAACTGCCTGATCTCTGCAGAGAGAATTTAGAAAATGACTATGTCCTTTTCCAGAACAGCATGCTGTGTTGCACCCAGCCATAGCTGGGAAGCAAGCACACTGTGTGCTCACAGTGGAGCTGTGTTTCTGTCCAGCAGGAGCTGCAGTTGGATAAAGAGAGAGCTGATCTGTTTGTTTTGGTTTTTTTTCTTCCCCAATGTTTCAGGAGGGAACAAGCAGTGGAAAAGAAGTACCCTGGGACTTACAAACGCCACCCAGTCAGACCAATAATCCACCCCAATACAGTGGAGAAGCTCATGAAGAGGAAGGGGGTCTCCCATAAACCAGGCAGCCAGACTAAACGGTAAGAAGTAACAAGCTAGTTCAGTGCCAGGAACCAGCAGTAGATCCCCACTGAGATGAGCAGACAGCTTACTTCCCTTTGATGACAGCACAGGACAGGCCAAAGGGGTGTTCACTCTTGAGCCTGGTCTGATCCTCAGAACCACAATTGTTTAATTACCTTAAGGTAAAAGGGATGAATCCTGCCATCCCTTCTACCTGGGCAGCTCTCTGGAACAGTTTAGTCCGTATGATTTTTTTCACACATGATGGTGCTTTGACAGGAGGTATCTAATGTATTGTCTTGAATTCCTGACTGCCCAAGCAGAGAGTGGTTAGATCATCCTTGACTTGAACGGTAATAAGCAGGGTGAGGGATTGTGGAAATCAGCCAGTCCTCAGGGAGGATGGACTCATTGTTGAGGAATTAAATTGGGATTTGAGAGTTGGGAATTCATGCTGTCCTTTCAGCTATTTCTCTTCAGCATGACTTTCAGACAGTGAGATTTTATTTTTTTTTTTCAGAGGAGTTGTCTGCTTTATTCTTCCCTTTTCTGGGATTTCCAGGAGTTAAAGTCCTGATTAACAGTGAATAATCCCTTCGAATTAATATCCACGTATGCTTCTGAAATGAGCAGGCTGATAACCATCGGCAGATCGGGACCCTGTTGTGCTGAGCATTGTATATGCTCTGTGGTGGGTTGACCCTGGCTGAGGGCCAGGTACCCACCAGAGCTGCTCTATCACTCCCCTCTTTCATTAGACAGGGGAGAAAAGGTACAATGAAAGAAAACTTACGGGTCGAGATAAGGACAGGGAGAGATCATTCTCTAATTATCATCACGAGCAAAACAGACCGAACTTAGAGAGGGAATTCATCTAACTTATTACCAAGCAAAACAGAGTAGAGGAATGAGAAATAAAACCAAATCTTAAAACACCTCCCCCCACCCCTCCCATCTTCCCGGGCTCAACTTCACTCCCGGCTTCAACCTCTGCCCCCCCCCAGCAGCACAGGGGGACGGGGAGTGGGGGTTACGGTCAGTTCATCACACGGTGTTTCTGCCGCTTCTTCATCCTCAGGGGGAGGACTCCTCTCATCGTTCCCCTGCTCCAGCGTGGGGTCCCTCTCACGGGAGACAGTCCTTCATGAACTGCTCCAATGTGAGTGTCCTCCATGGGGTGCAGACCTTCAGGAGCAAACTGCTCCAGCGTGGGTCCCCCACGGGGTCACAAGTCCTGTCAGCAAACCTGCTCTGGCGTGGGCTCCTCTCTCCACGGATCCACAGGTCCTACCAGGAGCCTGCTCCAGCGTGGGCTTCCCACGGGGCCACAGCCTCCTTCAGGTGCCTCCACCTGCTCCGGCGTGGGGTCCTCCACGGGCTGCAGGTGGAATCTCTACACCCCTCATCCTCCCTCCATGGGCTGCAGGGGAACAGCCTGCTTCACCATGGTCTTCACCACAGGCTGCAGGGGGATCTTGCTCTGGCGCCTGGAGCACCTCCTGCCCCTCCTTCTGCACTGACCTTGGTGTCTGCAGATGTTCTTACATCTTCTCACTCCTCTCTCTGGCTGCAAAAGCTCCCTCTAACTGTTTTTCTTTTTCTTAAATATGTTATCACAGAGGCCCTGATTGGCTTGGCCTTGGCCAGCGGCGGGTCCGTCTTGGAGCCGGCTGGCATTGGCTCTGTCAGACACAGGGGAAGCTTCTAGCAGCTTCTCACAGAAGCCACCCCTGTAGCCCCCCCCGCTACCAAAACCTTGCCACGCAAACCCAACACATGCACATAGTAAGAGACATGCCCTACACCAAGGTCTTAGGAGGGAGCTATTTTGGGAGCAGAGCATTAAAATAAGAGCAGAAAAAGGAGAGTATGCAGCAGATATTGGAAAAAGCAGCAAGAAAGGAGTGTAGAGCGTGATGGGCTGAACGGAAAGGACATTGAGTGGAGAGAATCAAAGGAAACTGACTGCAGAAGTCAAACAGCTGAAGGGAAGGGAAGCCTGTAGATTTTAGAAAGCAGAGTGTGCTTATGGCTACAGCTGCCTCTTCATCCTTGCTCCAAGCCGATGTAATTTCTTAGTTTGTGGTTTAATGTGTAACTTCTGACTGTCTCTCAGGCCAGACCTACTGAAGTCAGAGGGCATACCCAGCACAGAAGCAGCATCCAATGGCTCACCAGTCTCAGGAAGTCCCAAAATGTCAACGCTGAGTGGCAAAAGCCGCTATCGCAGTAAGCCACGTCACCGCCGAGGGAACAGCAAAGGCAGCTACAATGATTTTGCAGGGATCTTGAAAAACCAGCCAGTGCAAGATGATGCACCCCCACCTCCACCTCATAATCATTCTCATCATCCCGGCCTCCCGCAGCAACCTGGCCACAGCCATCCCCATGGCCATCACTCACGGCTTCATGCCCACGGACAAGATATTGCCAACTGCGCAAACAACTTAAGGTACTTTGGCCCCGCAGCAGCGCTGCGGAGCCCTCTCAGTAACCACGCGCAAAGGCGGATGTCTGGTTCCAGCCCCGATCTCATCTCCGCTGCCATGGAAGCAGATTGCCGAAGGAATCTGGAGACCCAAGAAAGCAAAGCTGATCATTGGGAGTGTTGCAAAACAGATCCGTATAATTCCTGTCTTCAGTGCAGGGAAGAGGACAGTGGTCAGGTACAGATGTCATCTGTTGAAACAGGGATGAGCCATTCCCAATCACCAACGTCCGTTTCCCTGTACGAAAACGCGCAGTTCATTGAGAAGATGGAGGAAGAGGGATTCAGCAGCTGTAAGTCAGCGTCTGCCCTAGGCACTCCCCAGCACATGGCTTCCTCTGTGCTACCTTGCAAAGCAAGACCCCTTCAAAAGGTAAGGACAAAGCGTAGTGTTTTGAAAAAAAAACCCCACACCCAAAACCCCACAAATCTTGCTCCTCTTGTCCCTCTCCACCAAAAGCAGGTGTGTAGCATAGGCCGGTGTCTGGATATAGCCATGTTCCCCGCGCACAGAGCTTTATCTTCAAGAGTTCGTGCTTATCTGAACCTTGCTTTGTGATCTGGACATACTTTTAAAGTCAATTTTATTGAGAAATACTGTAGGCATATCAGAGTGTACTGCTGAGACTGAGGGTTGTCAAATGTGGTTTGCACAGGGCCTAGTTCTGTTAATTGCAATTTAGCCAGTTTTTATTTGAGCTGAAACGTGGTCTACTGAATTTTTATTGTTGAAACAGTCTCAAAATGTTTTCAAGCCTTTCTCAAAGCAAAGGAAGGGATAAATGCATTCTTTTGGTGAGGTTAAATATCATGTCCCAGTTTCATTGAGAATCTGTAGTGCCGCTGTTCCTGGGAACAGAAATTCAACATTTGCCGTGGTCTTGGGGACATGCCTTTTGCTGCACCTGCCAGAAACTGTCCCCCTTGATCGAACGTCGTAGTTCTCATGTATTTTGTGAAGATTTTGCAAGGGTCAAAATGATGTTATGGCGCAGTTGTACAGAAGCAGTTCTTCATTCCTCCTGCTTCCATCCATGTGGTGAGAGAAGTAGGAACCAGTCTGAGTGTAGTTCAAAGAACAGGAAAACTGGGCCTGAGTGGAAGAGTGAAGGAAAAGAGGATGAGTACCAGACCAAGAGTGTGGTTTGGGCCCAGAATGGAGGGAGGAGGAGGACAACCTCGTTATTACAAGGGGATGGGATGAGAGAGAGGCTGAGTTTGAACAAGGGGTTGGCAGGTTGGATAGGATAGAAAGAGTAAAAAAATCCAGAGTTCGGGGGGGATTTGGATGGGAAAAGGAGAATAAAAGGCGCTGTGCTCACTGAGGTAGAGAATGGAATGAAACTCAAATTTTCCTAGTTGGTGAAACCCACCAGCAAAGGCTGTGTCATCCCCCACTCTGCTCTGTGATGGGCTCGTGTAGAAGAGGGTCGAAGTCCTAAAGCCAAGAGAGCCAGATCAGCTCAATAATTTATGTGGATTTCAGTGTGATACTAATTACTTGATTTGCTTCTGTAAAAATCCAGAACGTTATGTACTCAGTGCCTGCTAAAGTACTCCTGTGTATTTCAGTCAATCACTCCAAATCCAGAAATGGCAGCATTAAGACTGCCTGACATAATCTCCTGGTAAGATCTCTGACTCAGTTTTCACTGATATGCAGGTTATTTTCTTGTCTAGATTGTTGCAACCCGTTGACAGACTGACTTTGTCCTGGAGGACCAAGGGGCAGCCATGTAGTTGCATGTTTGTTCTTTCACAAACGTGACACCATTCTTATCCTTGTTTTCTGCCAGAGTGGTGATGACTCTTCAGAAGAGGAAGAGGGCGAAGTAGACAGTGAAGTGGAATTTCCTCGTAGACAAAGGTAAAAGGTGAATTCACTCTAATCTCTCTTTGGTGGGACAGAGCTCAGGAGGAGAACTGTCAGAGCAGCTCTGCGCCAGCATTGAAACTGTGGAAGGTGCTGGCAAAAGAACCAAACTGCTTTCAGTGCAGCCCACCTGCCCTCAGCGATCCTTCATGTTCACCTACTGTTTTCAGCCTGTTCGGAGATGTTTTCTGCAGTGCAGCTTCTTTGCTGCAGGCTGGTTATAGCACAAGTTGATCGCACTTGATAACGTTATTCAGCCTATAAAAATAACTGCTGCATCTGTTTCACCAGAATCAGACTTACTGGGTGCAGGGACCCCTTGTGAACTCTTTCAAATGTTGTTTAATAACTTTTGCTGCAGTGGGGCTGACTCCAGCATCTTCATAGTGGAATTCAAGTAGGATTGAAGAGCTGGGTGACAACAGAGCAGATCAAATTTGGTGGCATTGCCTGTAAAATAAGAGAGTTGAGGGAGCATTCCTACCTAAGCCTATGTAATAGTGGGCTTTACGGTCCTGTGCTTAGGAAGGAGGTCATGGAATTGGTACCATAGTTTTATGAAAGCAGCTGCTCAAAGTGCAGAAGTGATCCAGTGGGCAAACAGGCTAAGGGTTGTTAGGAAAGCAGAGAAGAAAATAAAAGCTTCTTTGCCGTTGTATGCATCCAGGGCACACCTGCAGCTTGAATCCTGCCACCTTCATTGCCCCAGCTCAAAGACCGTGGTAGAATTTGAAAAGGTACTGAGAAGTGTGACAAGAATGGTTACAGATGGTTTCCATAGAAAAGGAGATTAAATCCATGAGAAATCTTTGTCTAGCAGGAGGAGAAGCAATATTGGAGGTGCATGAAATTGTGAGTTATCTGGAGAAAATAGACAAGGAGTGATTCCTCACATTCATGTTAGGGACACCTAGTAAAGCAAACAGGCCGTTTAAAATGAGCAAAAGGAAGTGCTTTTTCCAGCCAAAATGTGTTCAGATGCGGCACTCATTGTCACAGTATGCCATGAAAATCAGAACATAAACAAGTCAAAAGTGTTAAATTTGTGGAGCATAGATCCATCAGGGGTTGTTAAGCGCTGTTATCCAGGTTCGGTCTTCAGCTCAGAAGTCTGACCTGCTGAATGGTACAAACCAGGGAGATATGCCAGGAG
The DNA here is from genome assembly GCF_011004875.1 of Balearica regulorum gibbericeps. Classification (NCBI taxonomy): domain Eukaryota; kingdom Metazoa; phylum Chordata; class Aves; order Gruiformes; family Gruidae; genus Balearica; species Balearica regulorum. The sequence goes on along the minus strand of NC_046192.1, from coordinate 2,250,700 downwards.
AAAGCAGGCTCTGCCTGCACACCCTCTTCTCAGACTCTTCCCAGACTATTTCTTCCTGCCTGGAGCTGGAGGCAGAATGCTGGGCTAGATGAGTTTTCTGACTCATATGGTTCTTGTGTGATGGTTGCTGCTTCTGTGACTTACTAACTTGGAAGACAAATTGCCTTTCCTGAATTCAATGTGATGACCTGTTGGGGGTCTGCTGGCATGTTCAGTCATCTGGTGCTTTGTAGTATTGCTGTTGAATGCTGGCACGAGGCGATTTCCACATTCAAGTATCTGTGAGCTTATTTTCTGAGTGCGCATACCTAAATTCTAGCCTGGCTTTTGGGACCCCTACCAGGTGGTGCAGATATTCCCAGCTGAATTAGCTTGAACCCTACAGTACAGCCTTTCTTTGGGAAAAGCTATGCTCTGGGGCAGATCATCTAGTACGAACATGTAGGAGACAAGATCAAATAAGAACAGATGAATTTAAAGATGCAGCTCTTGAACTAAGTCATTCAGAAGGTGGTGGGTAGATTTCCATAGCTCCAGATGTGAAAGGCAGCCCAGCACTTTGCAGAGCTCTTGCTGCCAGCCTTGCAGATCAGCTGTGACTCAGCTGGAGGTGTGTTCTTGGGGTGGGAAGAGGCTCTCAGGGAGTTGATGTAAAGCCTTTTCTAGGGATAGGACCCGTTTTGCTCAAAGCCGTTTTTGAAAGGATCGAGCTGTTAGCCCAGTGTGGAGAAGCAGCCAGGCAGTATTGCGTGCGCTGTGCCTGAGTGGTAACCGCTAGGGAGAGTGGGACTGAGCGGCCTGGGCTGCCTGGTACGGTGAGCAAGCCCTGTTCTTGTCATGCTGAAGCCCAGGAGTGGGGTCTGTCGAGGCCAGTTGTAGCAGAGTAGGTGAATACAGCACCCAGGAAATTGTTTTTCCTCTGCAGTCAGAGGCACTGTGATACAAGCTGAACTACTCTCCTGGTTTGCAGACCTCACCGCTGCATTAGTAGCTGCCAGTCCTACTCAACCTTCAGCTCAGAGAACTTCTCTGTGTCAGATGGAGAGGAGGGGAACACAAGCGATCATTCGAACAGCCCGGATGAGCTGGCCACCAAGCTGGAAGATGAGTTGGCTGAGAAGCTGGAGGACATGTTGTCCCAGACTCCAGAGATCCCCATTGAAATCTCCACCCAGTCTGATGGGCTTTCAGACAAAGAGTGTGCTGTGCGGAGAGTCAAGACTCAGATGTCTCTGGGCAAACTTTGTGCAGATGAACACAGCTGTGAGGTGAGTGCTGTGTTCAGCAATCCCCTCTTCCTTTGATTGAGTTAAAAAAAAAAAAAAAAAAAAAGTTATGGAAAGGAATCCAAGGGCCAGAAAGTTGGATGACTGCCTAGGAAATGCTGTGGTAGATGTACTACAGGAAAGCAACCACGTAAATACGCGGTCTTTCTCGTACGTGGCCAGATGGGTAGATGGGGGGAAAGGAGCACAAAGCTGAACATAATTTGCTGGTCAAGATGAGGGTGATATTGGGAGGCCATCGGATTTGCATTTGCATTAAGTGGGATAAAAAATAGCACATAAAGTAGATAATGAAACGGAAGGGATATAAACTGCCTGCCTCAAACTTATCCGTCGGCAGCCTTGCTGACGAAGCTAGAATGATTTTTGCCTTTTAGTGTCTTTCAAGTGTTTGGGAGGGGTAGGGCAGAGCCTGCTGCACTATCTTCTCCTAACGCTGTCGGTCTTTGGTGGTGCTTTGCCCAGATATTTTTCTGCTGTCCCCTCATTGAGGGGAGACAAGTGACCTTTGGTAGGGTGCTTGTGTGTTGTTGCTATCTCCTGTGCACCGCCAATCTCTCCTCCTCTGTTGGTGGTGACCTTTGCCTGTCTGCTGTTACAGATTGGGATGGTGTGGTTGATGTGCAGCGCAGGAATTGTTGCTCAAGTCTTCCCCTTTCCTTTTGCTTTGCAGAACCCAGCACAGTTTGGAGAATCAGACTGTGACTCTTCCGAAGGGGAGTGTTCTGATGCCACGGTCAGGACCAATAAGCCCTGCAGCTCTGCTACTTGGTAATACAGATCTCCCCCAAAGCTTCCTGATACTGGCATTTTGATTTCCCTGAGATTCCACTTCATTCCCCTTCATCACACTTTAGAGGAAGAGAAGATGCTTCTCCTTCCCACCCCAGGAGTGATTTGCAATAACCCGAATCTCTGGAAAATGTCCAAATGAAATTAATTCTCTTTGAGCATTTCAATCAAGAATGGCAGGGATGTATTTTATTGAATAATCTAGTTACTGTAACATGGATATTTATTTTTTTGACATTTTAACACTTTTTACTGTAAAGAGTGGATTGTATTTATAGACACACAGACTTGTTGCAAAAAAACAAAAAAACAAAAAAAAAAGTTCAGAAAGCAAGCACATTACAGAGAAACATCCTGGGAGTCCTGCCTGGACAGCTTTGTGTACAAACGCGGGGGGATTCTCTTGCTGCTTTCACAGGGGACCAGGCCTCATGGCCCTGAAGATTGGAGAACAGATCAAGAAAACTAAACCACTCAGTCTTATCAAATGAGGAAGCATAAAAAGACCTTACTGTAGGGTAACCTGTGAACAAAGCGTATTCAGTATAACCAGCTGGGTCATTTTTAATCAGAAGGTGGACATGTTCCTGGAGAAAATTGGTGCCGAGGTGCTAACATCCAGGGTCTTCTGAGTCGATACATCCCCAGGAATGTAATAGTGGGTTTTATTTTAAGGATTTTTAGTTTCTTTTTTTAATCAGCATTTTGTTGTGAGATCCTGCAAATGTATTCTAACCTCGTCCTCTTGAGAATTGGTATAAGAGCACTTCTTAACATCGTCCTTGCTTCACTCTGGCAGTGTCGATCTCCAGTTGAGCAGGGGAACCTCTTTCAGATGCAGTGTGCCATTTCCCAGTTTACTTCCTCCTCTTACCTCCTGTCTGTTTCAGTCAGTCAAAGAAATCAATCAAATCAGTGTTGGAAAAGCAAGAACTCGCAAACCGTGGAAAGCACATTCTGCAGAGCCCGAGCACTCTTCTGGGGAGGAAACCGGAGATGCCTGTACTGGACTTGGAGAAGCAGTCTGTCCCCTACAACAGCATCGATAACCAGCAGAGCGCTGTGTGTTGAGGGGGAAGACTGAGAATTGCTGGCCTAGATAAGAGCATCAGCCCCGCTCTGTCTCCTTATTCACTGTACGTTCTTGAAAGCGTTAACAGCTGCCTGCCCTTCCTGTCAGGCGTTGTGCAGAACAGGTTGCAGGGGGAATCTCGACGGTGGCTGTGGCACAGCTGTGTCTGGGGCGTACCCTGAGGCCTCTGTTTCTCCTTCAAGCTGAAACTCTGCAGGTGAAAGCGAGGATAGGACTGGTATGTGACAGGCCGAGGCATTGGCAGATGAGAAAAATTTGTTTTATGATAGAACTCATAGTGCCTTCCCTTCAAACACTACTCTTCTAAATCAATATTTAAAGAGAACAAAACGATAGAGCACGTTTCCCTCCCCCCATCCCCTCCCCTTAGTCGATGTCCCCCTGCAAGAGCCCCCACTCTGCCCTTCCTAGCGTGCTGGCTGGCGCGGCTGTGCCACGCGTGTGCGGTGCACGGCCGCGCTGCTGGGTGCTGCTCTGCAGACTGGCACACCAGCCTGAGATGAACGGCAGGAATGGACCATGGACAGGTACTTCTGTTGCTTTGTTTGTTTACATTTTATGTTAAAATATTGGTTTGAATTTAACTGTGGTAATTTATAGCCTCATGGCAAAATGAAGGAAAATGTCTTACTTATACAGAGAGCAGTATTGTATGAGTTAAATTATCCCATATTTTTAAATTTTTGTAGCTGGACTACACACAGATCTTAAGTTATGATGTTATTTTATTATTTATTATCATTTCTGTAGATCAGAAGGTTGGCTTCACCGCTAGCACAATTGTAATCTGTTTGTGTGATGTTACCTTCTTGCTGGTCGCTGGGAGGGATGGGAGCAGAGCTGGTCTCAGCGGCTGTCAGTAGTTGCTCCCTCTCCTGATTTCCAAGGATGCTGTTATACCAGGGCAGAGAACCTGCCGAGGCTGGTCCGAGAGGGATGGATGCAGTCAGCCCCGTGGGCCCTGTGATATTCCTCGTGGTCAATGCTGCAATTTGCTCGTGTTGGCAGTCCCTGAGCCGGTGGGGAATGGTGATCAGGGAGCGAGTGGCTTTGGAATTGATCACAAAGTTGAATGACCATCACGAGATCCCCTGGCAAGAGCATCCAAATGGACAAGCGGAGAGGAGGGCAATTGCTCCGGCAGCGGGTACGAGATCAGGGGTGGCCAGCAGTGGATCCACGTGATGGATCACCCGTGCGGGACCAAACAGGCTGCTGGAGAGGGAGCGACCAGCTCACCCCTGCCTGCAGCAGCAATACTCAGCTCTGGGCGGAGGCAGAATGCCGCGGGGAGTGAAGCTCTTTCCTGGCTTGTTTCTCGTTTCCTCTCTCTTCCCATCCCTTGTTTCTCCTCCCAAATGTTCTCTGTCCCTCGGCCAGTGGGAGGAGGAGGTGGCAGGGCCAGAGGTGGCTTTGCTGTCATGGTGTGAGAGGGGTTTTGGTGCAGAAGAGGCGGTGCAGGTGGTTGCTCGGGAGGCTGGAGGCCGGGGTGCCGGAATTTAGCAGCGGAGATCTGTGTGCACGTAACATAGGCACACAAAGAGGAAGACCAAACTATTACATAAAGAGAGGTTGAGAACTACCATCAAACGTCCCCCAGAGCAGAGGATGGTGTGGAAGGATAGGCCCTGATGCCCCGGGAGAGACTCTGCCGCTCGGATCTGGCAGGCTTGCCGAGCTCCAAGAGGCAGGGCTGTTGGCTGCCGTGGGCAGTGCGATGCCGACCCAGCGCGTGGCCCTGCGGTGCCCGCTCCCTCTGGGCAGCTCTGGTGTCCTAGGGCAGCCCTACAGCAACGGGCTCAGGCTGAGCCTCCGTGCAGGGACTTTGGTCTGCAATGATCCAGTCCCTAACGAAAAGATCCCGGTGGGGTTTTGATAGCTGTGGTCTCTGCTTAGAGCTCCTCCACCATGTGAGGAAGCTCCCCTGGGCTTGCAGAGAAGCATAGAAGCTTTGATGTGCAGGATTTTGGGACCCTTCTGGGCCAGCTGTCCCGGGTCTGTGCTGATTCCTCCCCGTCCTTGCCTGGGGACACACTGGCCCGTTCTGCAGCCTGGAAAAGCAGAGCTGAACCCTTCAGGTTGCCTGCTGCCACACTTAGCTCATGTTTCTTTACACGCCTGGGTCGTTGCACAGTTACAGTCCAGTGTCGCTCCTCCTAACTGCTGCCTACTACGCAGTGTCCCTCTGGGACCCCCAGTAGGGCTGCCCCCCCTTGCCTGAACGCGTAACCCTCTACCTGTGGAGCCGTAATGATCCCAGCCTCCCCCTGCGCACACATCTGGTGCCCTCGGCTGTGCGGGCAGGGGTGGCTCGGCAGCCCCCCACCTTCCCGGGACGGTGGCTGTCAGTTCTGCGGGGTGTTCTATAGGCATTTTCCTTAGTGAAACCGAGCCAGAACTGCACGTAGACGTCATCTCCACGTTGCTGTACGGGTGCCTCTGCTGCAGTTCCTCGCACTTTCCCTCCGAGCAGGGTACAGGGCTGAGGGGTGTAAATTGGGCTGCGCTCGCGGTGACACCGCATTCGCAGGACAGAAGTAAACCGTGGGTTCCCTTTTCAGCATCCCCACTCTCCTGATCCCGTTCTCGTGGCTGCTGACAGCTCCTGAACACTAGCCTAGATTTTCTCCCAGAGCTGAACGTTGCCTTCCCCACTGTCGTGTTAAGTAACCATTTCATCTTGGCCCTGTCCAGTAGTGTTCATCTCTCTCCTCCCTGCTCTGCGGATTCCTGATACAAACTTGATTTTTTTTGTATTGAACAGTGTACAGTGATGGAAACAAGAATGACTATCAAAGCAAACAATGCATGGAATAAAAAGCCAGTGTACTTCAATGCTTTTTGGGCTGGTCTGGTGATCTGGGAATGGTTTCTCATCTACTTTGGGATAATGTCATGAAGCCTTTTAAAAACTAACAGGATGTTTGTGAGCAGTTTGTTGTTACCTGTCTCTGAACACGGCTGAACTGGAACTATTGGGAGCTCTACTGAGCACCCAGGTGTCCCCGAGCGTTGGCCTTTGCTCTTGTCAAATGAGTGATTTTTGCAATGATGAGAGCTGGGGGACTGAATCTGCAACCACAACTTCCCATCCCGGGGACCTTGCTGTCCCACTCAGGTCCAACCCTGCTGCTGGAGAAGGTGCTAAAATGGATGAAGCGCTCACTCTGTCAGCTTCCCGAGTGCTCTGGAGTCTCCCATCTGCCCCCTTCCATGCCAAAAAGTTTACTTTATCCTCCGAGTGGAGGAGAGTAGAGCAAGTAGGTACAAATACCAAAAACCCAGCAGCATCATATCATCCCTGCGGGCTACTGTTCTCCCATAACTGGGACAGAACCTACCTGCTTATTTGGAAACCTTCTAGTTACACACGAGCAAATGTGGAGGTTTAAAGGTGTTTCTCAAGGACAAATCTGCCAGCCAGGCACAATCCCTTCCTTCCCCCCTGCCCCTTCAGTCTTCGTGGGGAGGAGCAGCCACTGACAGGCCTCAGAAGCCATCTTGTGTGTTCTGACATATGAATGATACGTACAGGCAGCTCATAGTTGGCCCCAAAACGATTTTGCTGCGGGGTGTGCTGACTTAACAGCTGCACGACAGAGGAAATGTCTTCTACATCTATGAAGGCTCAGGGTGGAAGGACCCTGAAACATCTTCTCAACTTGGTAGTTGTACTACTGCACCTAACAGCCCAGAAGTGCGTGGTTTGTCATTTCAGGCCAAAAATGCTAAGTAAGTATGGGTTTGGGGAGGGGAATAGGGCCTGGCTAGAGCTGGGAAATACGGCTGGTGATGAAAACCAGCTGCTGTTACAGCTCAGTAAAGCCCCGTGTGCTACAGACTCCTCGGTGCCAAGGGATGAGGCTGGGCAGAAAACCAGAATGCCTGGTGCTCAGAGCAGGCAGCAGCTTTCTGCTGCCACATCAGTCACACCGTGGAGACCAGGTGGGCTCACAAAGCCAGACCCATGGAAAGTGCAGGGAAGCCTGTGACTTGGGCTGGGCAGGAGACCGTGGGCAGGGCAGTGCTTGGCCCCTGTGGGGACTAATAAGGGTTCTGGTTTGTCTTCCTCAGGGGATGCTAATACTCCTGATATTTTTTTTTTTTCCATTGCTTTTTCCCCACTTGCGGTGGGCTGGCAACACCCCCAGGCACACTGGAGACACAGGCTGACTTAAAGGAAACAGGCACATTAACTGGAGTGTTCACAAAGCCCCTGTATAGTGCTCTCCGTGCAGATACACGCACAGTTAAACATTCATTAAAAATAAGAACCTTACACCTCCTCTTAGATGAGAAGAACGATTAAAAACTGCAATTTTCCACAGTGGCGCAGAGCATGCAGAGTAAAACCCACAAGAGGAGAGACCTGCAGCTTTTGCGAGGCAGTTCCCCAATGTCTGGGGCACCTGAGCCCTCACAAGCTCTTTTTGCCATTGAGTAACGGAGGGTGTTTGTCTTCATCCAGCTTCAAGTGCTTCTTGCTGTATTTCTTGATGAGGGTCCCTGGTATCAAAGCTACCACAGCCATCGCAAGCAGTTTGAGCAGCGTGTCCCAGGAGAAAATGGCATCCAACGAGGTGATTTGTGACAGAATGGCTCCTGTCTGCACGCAGATGAAATTATATGGTGTAAGACCTGAAAGAATTAGAGTAAAAAAAGCCTGTTAGCATCCCACATATTTGCAAAATGCTCCGAGACCTCCAAGTGTAAGGGTGGCACGAATGCAAACAGTTTGATGGGGCAGAGCTCTGCCCTCCCCAGCTCAGCGTACCACCCGAGGCTCGGTGAGGAGGAGAGGCAATGTCACGCTGCCCCTTCAGACAGTCTCCCCAGGCCTTACCGATGAGAACTGAGAAGAAGAACTGGGACACAGGGATGTTTAAAATGGGAGCTGAGAGGTTCAGAAACCAGTTTGGTGTCATGGGGAACAGCCTCAGGAACAACAAGAAGAAAAATAAGCTGCTCCTGTTCTCTTCTACCTGTTTGAGAGAAACGTTCCAAATTATTTCTGCTCCTCAGGCACCAGTAACATCTGAACGGCCATGATATTAAAGCGAATATAAGTTTTCTTCTAACTGGCCACAGTATCAGTCCAGAACTGATGAAAAGCGGCAACTTTATGTATGTATGGGAGCCTAACGGTGAGGCAGCCCCTTCCACGCAAGTGGTGAAAAAGGCATCTAACCTGAACGAGAGCTCGGGAAGGCAGCAGCAGAACCACCTCCCGCTGTACAACGCGGCACGGGATGGGTGGAGGCAGTTCTGGGGCACAGGGGCTTCCCAGGCAATCCATTACCTTACTTCTTGATTGTCCTTGGGATCTGGGATTTTCCACGCACCCCCTCTGCGAACAGGCTTGCTCCTGGGAGCACTCTCCTCCCTCACCTGACCTGACGCATCCCCTGCACATACTCCTTTTTTTCCCTAAGTCAACCCAAAAGACAGCCTCATCCAGGGGCCGTTCTGGGTGCCTGCCTACCTTTCTTTGCAGCAGAGCCACTTTATCAGGAAAGTAGTGGACGACGAAGTGTTTCCCGAACGTGTCGGAGAGCAGGTAGCAGAAGGTCGCTCCCACAGACGTTAGGGCCGAGCAGAGCACCAGCCCGGTCCATGGCCCAAAGAGAGCTCCGGCCAGGACGTTCTGCCGGGGCACAACACGGAGTGAGAGCCCGGGGACGCACACGCACACACGGGTGTCCCCATGAGGCTCACCCCGCCTCACCCTCGGGCAGGCCAGGCACCGACCTTGCCCCTCGCCCCCGCAGGCAGCGCCTGATCCGGGCCTGGGGGGCAAAGGGCTCCTCCGAGGGCTTCGTACCAGCCCCGGCCCGGCCCCGCCGCCCTCCCGCCGCTCGGCCGTACCAGGAGGCTGGAGCCGGGGATGGCGAAGCTCTGCTTGTAGAGGTAAGCGGCGGAGAAAAGGGCCAGCGCCGCGCCCCGGTGCTGCCGCTCGTAGTCCCGCAGCGCCTCGGCCAGCTCCCGCAGCTCCTCCAGGTCCGACGGGAACCGCAGCGGCCTGAGGGGGGTGGAAGGAGGAACACGGGGAGACCCGGAGCACCGGCCCGCCTCGCCTCGCCTCGCCCCACACCGCCCCCCCCCCCCGCTCCGCGCCCGCACCCACCTGCGCGCCTGGCCCGCGCTCAGCCGGGCCGACAGCAGCCAGAGGGCGGCCGTGGCGGCCGCGAAGACGAGCAGCAGCGCGGGCAGCCGCCGCCACATCCCGCCATGGGGCCCGGAGCGGCACGGAGCGGCCCGCCCCGCCCCGCCGCCGAGGGCAGCGCCAGGCGCAGGCGCGGGGCCGTGAGGGCGGGGCGCGGCCGTGAGGGCGGGGCCGTGAGGGCGGGGCGCAGCCCCTGAGGGCCCGGCGGGATCCCTCTGCCCCCTCCCGCCCGGGTAAAGCCTGGGGGCACAAAGCCGGCTCTGCCGTGGGAGCGGGCTCCAAAACCACACAAAAGCACCATTTTGTTTTTGGTCGCTTCTACAGCCCCGTTTATAAATCTCTGCGTTGAGAGCCCCGCCACGCTGTCTTTGGCCTCCACAGAAGGCGCTGAGGAACTTTGAGGTGAGTCCGGTTGTGGCTGTGAAAATGTCCGATGTTATGTGCGGAAGCAACGCGCTGGGGTCTTAGCTCATCTCCAACACGGGATGGGCTTGAAGGTTTTTTTGGTGTTCTCCATCAGGATGAGGTCATACCTGCACAGCTGCGGCCTGCGTAAAAACCAAAGTGAAAAATCGGCCTTTCTTGTATCGCCCCCCATCAGGTCTCCCACAGCGTGCTGCAGGCTCACGTAAAATAACTCATGGCCTCAGGACAACTGGCTTGAAGTCCGCCTCACTTTAGCGTTACCGAGGTCAGGGATACCTTGAGCATATTTTCATTCTGTTCTGTATTATCTTTTGCTTTGCCATGTGGGAAAACAAGCCAGCGAGCAAACTGCGGTATTGGCGACGGAGCTCAGGGTTCCCTTTAAGCCAGGGACTGGGACCAGGCATTGACCTGGCTTAGAGCTAGCCCAGCTGAAAACCAGAGGGCATGCTTCCACCTGGGGCAGTGGCTGATGACTTAGTGGTGGTAAAACAGGCTTGAAGCTGTAGTCGTGGCCTGTGGCAGCCCCTCCTAGGGGAGAGCGGACAGCCTCTGATGAACTGTTTGGGCGTTTGTGTCTACTTTTAAAAAGATTAAATGCGGATCTGGGGCTGGAAGTGGCTGTGGAGATGTAGGACGTGAGAAGGGGAGTGCCAGGGGGAGCTGGAGGAGGACTTTGCTTATTAGAAGTGCACAATCGTCTCCTTATTCTACAACTAAGGTAAGGGTAGCAGACCTTTGTGAACCACAAAGAAACACGTTCCGCAGCTCTGTCCTTTTTTCGCTTCACCCTTCTCACTCTGTGATGTGCAATCCTCATTTTAACCCAAATCTAAAGCACGTATGACCGGATGCCCACATACTGTCCTTGCACACAAGGTCAACCTAAGAGATTCTGTACTTGCTGAGCTTGGGCAGAGATCCCCTCCTGCAAAGATGCCCTAAAAATCAGGGAAGTTTGAGGGTAGGACTATAGAGCAGACAGAGGTTAACAAGGTGACTGAAGCGGCTGTAGAAATCTCAGCAGCAAATGGCCTGGTAGGTACAGGGGCATAGTGGCCAGCAGCTTCCTGTTACTGGAATTCTAGGGGTAAACTAATCTCCCTGTTTGACTGGACATAGAAATTGATCGTGATATAAAATGTGTATTTGGGGCTGGTCATCTGTATTTCCCTGAGAGCTGCATTTACTTTCAGCCCAGAGTTCAGGCCTGGGCAGCTTCTCTGTAGCTACTCAAAGGCCGTTTTCAAAGGTTAAAACGTCAGACCACTAATTGCATGTTTTCAGTACAATAAAACAACCTCTGTGTTCAAGTTCAGATATGGGATTTGTGTGCATGCTCTAAAGGCAGTATTTATTCCCAAGATATGTGTGTAAGAATTATTGAATGTGAAATAAATATAATTCTTCTGGATGAACTCAGCTGGGCCAGGCATCTGGAAGATTCATTTACTTCTGTCCAGTCTGCAGCAACAGAAACTGTTTATAAACCTCTGCTTACCTTTCTGGATTTGTAAGTGACCGGAACCTCATTTGGAGAATCCTGAGTTTGAATTTTGGGCCAATGACAGATCCCGTGGAAAATGTCAAGGAAATTCTTTTTACATTTTCAAAGTCCTGGTCGAATCCAATTAGCAAAGTGATTTGGTTGTACCGCTGAAAGGCTGCAGCTTCTCTAAAGATAAAGCAGACTGGGTGTCAGAGTCACCAAGGGAATAGCACCATTTTTAAAATATTCAGTGTAATATTCGAAGCAGTGCTGGGGGAGGAGGAGGAGGACTGAATTTAGGATTAGTTTCTGATTTACAGGAAATGGGTATGAATTCAGCTCTCCAGGTGTGAACCTGCTCAGCCATTTTTGCAGAGTTATTTGGGGTGGGAGTGGGGACAGAGAGGTCTGATGCTGCTCGCTCTGGGCCCGAAGCAGAATCCTCTTGTGATTCTGCTTTGAACCCGGGTGGACTAGACCCAGATGATGTTCGTATGTGGCTGGCTGTGCGAACCTGAGCACTGAGGCATCCGTGGACTTTGCTGTATATAAAAATCTGTTTGTAACAACACCGTATGGCTGAGGTAGCTCTACAAATGCAAGACCATACCTTGGGGGGGTATTAATGCCCCTAACTAAATTGGTAGTTCTCTTCTGACAAATGCAGCAGAAGCATCTGTGCAACAATGCAGCATTGATGGGAATTAACAGAGCATAATCCTGCTTCTCAGGATAGGAAAATAGATGCGAAGCCTCGCAGGGCTGGGGTTTGACCTTGGTCCTTTTTGACAGAATGGCCAGTTCCACTTTGAGATACGCAAGACAACTGCACGCGTCTTGGTGCAAAAGAGCTGCTCGCGTTAAGTGCTGTGGCCACCCAGCGCATTCTTTATATACCTGGTTGTGCGGCCATAGCTTCAGGTTCACTTTAGGAAGGTGAAGAGTACAGATGTGACCAGAAGTGTATCCAGGTTACGACATTCACAATGACTGGCCTCGTTTAGAAGTTTTAGGAGGACTGACAAATAGGACGAGTTTTAACCTGTCAAAGGTGTTTACGACCGTGTGTGTAAGCGTGCTGCCTGGTGGGCTGTCACATGCTCGGCAGAGCGGGGTGGTCCTGTTGTGCAACCCCAGGGAGCTGTGCAGATTGCTCCAGTGCAAGCGGATGTGGCTGAGAGAATATGCAGTTAGAGACGGTTGGGAAAACTAGTTGAGCAGGATTTGTTTGGCTGAAGTGTGTTTAGATCAATCAGGAATTTGCATGTCCACATAAACACCATTAATTTGCCTCTCCAAGTGGAATGAATTGATTTGGATGTTACATATTCAGGCCCAGGTTCATCCCAGCTGTCTTGGGCACCTGGAGCTGAAACAGAACGCTCCCGGGAAAGGGAAGCAAAGAGGGGGAGACCTGGTTTTCCTCCAGCTTTAGCAGAAGCCTGGGACAGCTGTGCTGCTGGCTGAGATTTTCCACTGCAGTCCTTAACATGACTGAGAAGGGTCCAAACTAAAGGACTGGTGTGCGCTGGGGGAGTCTGTGAAAATCACGCGGGGCCAGGCAAGCCCTAGGGCATGTGCACGATCGCATATCAGCAGAGAAAGTAGAGGAGGATATCTTGCCTCATCCCAGATGCAGTTGTACCAAGTGATTTGCTAACATCTACAGATCATCAGATTGGTAAGACTTACGGATTAACTTTAGATTCTGCCTTCTTCCCAGTTTCATCAGCTAGTACGATGCTGAAGGTGCCTCTTCTGGTGTCTTTGTTCCAGGTAGTAATATCCACAAAGTAGTGATAAACTGAGGTGAGAGAGAGTGTGGTTAGACTCTGCACGCTTGCTCTGCATTCCAGCCCGGCTGTGTGGCTGTCTGGGAGCTGAGCTGCAGGTGGAGGGCATCTTTCTCCCATTTCCTTGACTGACACAACTCATTCAGTTTATCTCTAAAATCTGTTTCTCCTTCCTGCTTGCCATCTCCCTTTGCAGAGATTTCTAACAGAAATACTAAGAGATGTCTGGGAAAGCACCGCAGCAAGCGTTACGCGAGTGGCGTGCAAGATGGCCTCTCTGTATGGCTTTTGACATGCTGCCTTTCACTCCCTGCCTTCCCTGTTCTTTTTCAGATTGTCTTTTCTTTCTCCTGTCCGCCTCTGAATCTCTTCATTTCTGTTCTCAGCATCTTTCATTTGTCTTCTCTGTCATGGAGCAGAATCATCTTTTTCTTTGATCTGTAAGTCACTGAATTTACTTGCTGACCAGCACTGGAGCTCGGGCCATAATCCCTGCCCGTGGCTTGGTATGTCGGTGATCACAGGGGAGAGGAGAAATCTTGGTGAAACCTTTTTTTTTTCACCGATTCGCCCTTGCCCTGTGCGTTTCACTTTTGTCCGGGGTAGCTTTTTCACCTGTTCAGCTCAGAGCATGCCTGATTCTCATTGTTCCCACGCACCTCTTGCACAGAAAGTGGTGTGTCGTTTTGAAATACAGTTTAGGAACTACCCTTTTATATTTCATTTGCATGTTCTCAGCAAATTCCCTACCATTGTAAGCAAGACGAGCCTGTTCTTGCACATTTCTAGAGACTACTTGGCTTTCACAGCGCAGGGCAGGTTTTCAGATAAGGAATGTAATGGCAAGACTGCAGATGGACATAATTCTATCCAGCAGCCACTGGCTTTAAATGCTGGCTATGATGCCAGTAGCAACTAACCATCTCTCGTTCTTGCTGAAGAAGGCAATACACAAAGAAAAATCATCTGGGAAATCTTAGTCACTTACTGCAGAATGGCTCTTTGTCCGCCGTATCAAAAAACATACTCGTCACTGGATGGCTCTGTTGTGTTAAATAGCTTTTCCACTTATGGGCATAATAACCTATAGGTGACAGTTTGAAAATTGTTGAAACAGAGGGTTACTGCACAGGTATATAAGCAACTAAATAGCTCAAAATAACAAAGCAAGTATTTAAGGAATAGTATATTGCTTGCCAGCTGCAAGGTGTTACTGTGACACACGCTCCCGTACTCTGTAGGCTTATACCAGGGCTTAATTTTACTTGGGTAACTAAAGCCAGCTGAGTGTCCAAACATGCCTGGTTACTGTTCAGCACTTCTTATAAGGTTGATCTTTTTCCACATCTGACATCTGTGGTCAAGAAGGATTTCACTTTGCAGTGCAGAATGAAATTCATCCCCTTAGCTTTGCAAGTTCATTTCTGGAAGTGTCAGGTTTTTTTTAGCATGAACATTTCAGAAAGGGCGGCCTGAAGCTGGGCTGTCACATCCAGGCTGGGACACCTCTGTGGGTCAGTGACAAAAAAACAGAATACCCTTGGTTCACCTCTCTCTGCCACTCCTTTTAGAGTCAAGAGGGGTTTGCGGTGCTGAAAATCTCTTAGAAAACTTCCTATTTTAGCCAGAACGTGCCCCTATCCCTCAAACTGTGCAGCTGTTTCTTCTGTGACTTCAGTGTAAAGGTCTCGGGTGGTGTTTTGGCTTTTCTAGTTCTGGATCCTTTACATGTGGATTTTAGTTCTAGGTCAAGCACTGGAACAGGCTGCCCAGGGAAGTGGTGGAGTTGCCATCCCTGGAGGTATTTGAAAGACACGTAGGCGTGGTGCTTAGGGACACGGTTTAGTGGTAGACTTGGCAGTGCTGGGTTAACGGTTGGACTTGATGAGCTTAAAGGTCTTTTCCAACCTAACCGATCCTATTAACGTGATGTCAAGGAGCGATCATCCCAAAAACCTCAGTGGAAATAACTTGCATGCTTTTGCAAAGCACTGTGTTGTGTTAGTCCTTTAGCAAAACAGTTGTCGCACGCTAAGTTACAGTAATGAAGGGCAGCTCTGTCAGACATTCAGGATGTATTTACGTTCCCTGGATCCTTACCTAGGATGGGGCACGGCATAGGCCAGAAACTTTCGCAGCTGGTACATTTGCCATTCCTGTAATTTCTGTAGGAGTCACACGGGTATGCGGTAATATTGCAGCTCTGTTTCAGGGATGACATGAACAGGAAAACAGACCTCTGGTGGTCACATTTAAAATACTGCAATCCTTAATCATACATAGAGAAAAAAATATTTTGTTAGCAATCCTCATGCTTCGGGAAAACAGTATTAATGCATTAGCAAAAACGGAGATGCCAGTGGACAGTCACGAACTAGTCTGAACACGACAGATTGCACTGGGGAGCACTGGGCTTGGGCAGAACAGTGAAGTGGGCACCAGCCTCTCCCTTTGAGCGCACGCAGCTCTGCCTATGTCTACTTTATTTTTTTTCCTGGTCTTTTTTGGTTTTAAAAATGTATTTGTTAGTATTGTTACTGCAGTTCCAGAGGATACAGCTATGGATCCTACTCCGTCTCGGGTGTTTTCGTCTTCTCTCTGAGCTCAGGCCTGACAGCTGGGTGTTGCTTTTTATTTTGCACACGGCCTTCCATTTTGGTGTAAAAAAACTCTTTAAGAAGACATAACTCATAAAATGAGTTGCTGCCTGAGCACCAAAATGAGTGAAGACTCATTTCCTATGGATTTTTGTTTCAGGCTGGTTTCCTGTGTAGATTCTCTTGGGTCTGATAAGGGTTGAGTTCACATTACTGCCTTTTCTTCTGTGAGGTATCTTCTTCACCCAGCTTTCATAAAACCAGTTCTGCTGCCAGGCTGGAAAGAAAAAAAAGCCTTCTTGTGTTCAAGACTAGGGCTCTGTCACTGCCAAGAAAGAAAGACGCACTGGATGCGGTGTAACTGCCTACCCCACATTCATCTTGAACCTGTTTTCTGAACAGGTTCTTGCCTTCACTAGTCCTTGGGGTTTTGTGTGTGATCTAAGTAATTAAAAAAAAAAACAAACCACCCACAGGTTTTCTAAACGTAGTCGCAAAATGAAAGCACAAATCTACCTGATGATATTTTGCATGGAAAATTAATCCCATTTGCATTTGTGACGGAGGGCAGAAGGATCACCCCTGACTCCTATGTCTGCCTGGTGCACATCAGCTGAACTCCTGCTAGGTCAGTGCTGGGAAAAGATTGCTGTCATGCCTTTCCCAGAACGTGGTTTTCATGTATTTTCTAAGCAATGATGATGTTTCTCTGGCCTTCTCCTCTTTCGTCTGATTGGAAACATTTTGTCAGTGTTTGTGCAATTCAAGGCAGAATTAATTACCAGAAAATATTGTCAGTGGACAGCCAGGCTGGTCGGTCCCACCGTTGGGGTAGAAGTCTATGTGGCCTAGTGCTTCTGCGTAACCTAGCCCTGACAAAAGAAAATATCAAGGGTGAGGGGAGGGATTATTAAATTGTAAAATACAGAAGAAGGAAACATAAGAAACTAACTGGAAAAAAGAATAGTTGTTTAGCTCTAGGATGCCTGCCTGTGCAGGAATATTAATGTCATTCATTTATATGAGTCTGTTTGCAATGCAACTAAACCAGCAGCTCCCGAGGGAGCGCTGAGCACAGTGTGGGGAACACAGGACCTTCACAGCACCAGCGAAGGAGACTGCTGTCCTCCTGGCCCAAAGGAGCGAGGATCCCCCAGCACTGCTGCCTACCAGAGCCCCTGCTTTCCTGCGCTCCCCATTAGTCTCTAGGTTTCCTCATAATGGTAAAGAGGAGAAATGTCACGTACCGTCGGTGTCTGAATGAATGATGTCGACAAACTGTGCGTCCGTAGGATCCAGCCTCTCACTGGGCGGCTTTCCTCTGTACAAGGGGCCCGCTGGGTCAAGGCCTGCAACACAAACCCATGTGGGTGGCATCACTTCAGTAGCGTGCCGCTCGCTCTGCTCACGGATAACAGCCATCTTCGGAGCAAAGGGACTGACAGGAGGAAGGGCTTACCTGTGATTCTTCCAAGTGTACCATCAAACATCTGTCCCACGAAGCCAGAGATGTGTGCTCCCAGGCTCACTCCTATCATATGCAAGGAGTCAAGCGATGCTCCATCAATCTGCAAAAAGTACTCATGGTCACAGATTTTAGGCATGTGAAAGGCATAAAAATTATCAAGAGGACGAATGTAAATGCATCTCCCTACTTTTCCTGCATTTTCCCTTGGTGTGTTCTACTCTGTGTAAATATTCCCCCTTTGGTAGTCCCACAGTACAACTAGCACTGATGTTGAAGGCCCATATCTGAGAGAGCTGCGATGAGAACAGTTCTGGCAATGGCTGCATTTTCCTGGGGCAGTGACACAAGTGTGGACGGGAATGCGTACTCCTGTCAGTACAGCTCCGCTTGCTCACATGTGGCTCCTGCAAGGCACGAGCAGACGCAACGATCCTAATGATCCGGCGTCATCACTGACTGTGCCAGTGCAACAGCTTAGAGGAGCTGCGAACTGTAGCATAAGCTGACTTTTGGACATCCAGAAAGTGGAAATAGAGTTTCCGTGTATGGGAAAACATATCTGTAGAGTTTTGTATCCAGAAATGTAGAGACTTAAGAGTGTAAACTGAATATTGCAACAAAATATCATCGTACCAAGTCCAAGGGTAGAATTTGGCACTGCAGTATAGCTGCACTTCCAAAAATTAATGTAGTCCTTTTCAGGAGTTTCTTCTCCCGGACATCCTGCTGTTTTTAAACGCTTCCTTTGTGCCCTTTGCATACTGTGCGCTAATGACTATATCATAGTGTGAGCGTTCAACTTACCAGCATTTCATCAATAAGTTTCTTCAGAATCTCGGCAACTTTCTTACAGTTTCTGGAAGCATTACTGTAGATGAGAGTTGTTGCCCCCTGGTTCCAGTCCACGAGGATGACGTTCATGTCTTCTACAGAAAGCAAAAGATGTACTAAGTCAGGGATCCAGATCGGGGTAGAGCCTGTGAGTCGGTATCCATGGATGATGAAGCTGGTTTTCTTGGTCACATCTAGATACTTGGAGGCTGTTGAATTGAGCTCTTCAGCACAGTTTGGGTTCTGTCTGGTGTAGAGCAGCAGCTTCACTTTCAGGTCTGTCCCTATCAAAGCGTTGCCAATGTTGAGAGCTGTGAATGCAGGGCATGTCTCCCCAGGATCTGAAAAGAGCAGAGTGCGGCAATCCTGAGGTTAGCACCAACGTGTTTGCTTTCATCTTTTTCTACCAGCCAGCCCTGCACAGGCACAGGAACGTATGTTGTGAGCTGTCTGAGCCGGGGCTGCTCCTTTCCATCATGTTCATGACTGGAGTGACCCTGAAACAGGTTTTCTTGCCGTGTCGGAACAAAGACGGCAAGCATACCTTCTTGGAGCAGCATTCCCTGAAAAAGCACAGTCCTGCTTCCACTAGCAGCTGGGAGATGGGATGGGCCCTCTCCAAAAATCCCACTAGTGTGAGGAAGGTATTGGTGACCAACAACTAGGGGGGTTACTGTATTGGTTTGAGAGCACATCAGATGCTCTGGACAGGTTCTAGGGTAAAGAGATATCCTCATGGTTTGTTCGTAACTTCAGTCTGGGGCTGACAAGCTGCAGAGGATCTCTCTGTTGTGAGGGGCAGCTCAATGCTTCATTTGTATTTGCAGATGCGGCCTGCTATTTCAGACTGAGAAACGGGACACCCTTTGACTGCATGAGATATGTTGCTGCTATTGCTTTACACACAGCTGAAGAGTAACTGAATTTTATGAGTGCTGCTTTATGGGATGGTCTCTGCCATTTGAAAGCCTGTCTTTGTTCCTTGCTTTTCCAGCAGAACACCAGCTGAGCCTTCAGAGTCCAATGCAATCTGCAACAGGGCACAGGCAGGGGATGGAGTAACTGTCTCCAGACAGACACCGCTTATGAAGGCCCTCCCAGGTTTTGTAGCCTCCTTCTGGCTCACAATCCTTTTCCCCAAATCCCCTTAATCTAATTGAAGAAACTTGTGGGAAAGAGCGTCCCTCTTACGCATACACCCTGGGCTGCAATAATTGTTCAGGCTGCAGTTGCTAAAGAAATCTTCCTGATCTTTGTCGCTTAAAGCCCTGTGCAGAAGGGTTTAGAAAACCTGCAGCTGTGAGCTAATTGTGCTCTAGCAAATCTCCAATACTCTGTGCATTTTAATTTCTAAATGATGAGGCTCTCATGGTTTCTATGAACAACTTTGCCTTTTCTCCTCCTCTGGAAATCAGGAGCATGAGAGCGATAGAAATGTTATGTGCCCAACACATAAAATAATCTGCTCAGTTGCCATAGTTCTGCTAATTACTTTGTAGAAGCCCCAGGAGCTCCAGAAATAAAAGTTAATAGGCTAAAAGGATGTTGCAGTTAAGTCCAACTGGATATTTTAAATTACTAGCATAAATTCAGAAATAAATTTTAACATTTGAAATCCACGGAGTCCTTCCTGTGGTAAAATACGAGAATAGTGGGACAGGAGCAGTGGAAAATGAACCCTCAGCCAGGCCCATCGGTTGTCATCAGTGGCCTTTGAGTTGAGCCTCCGTAATGCTCCCAGTGCAGTGGCAGTGTGACTGGGCCCTGCTTGCAAGAGTGAAGGTGGTCTGGGTGGCTGTCTCCTGACACTGCTCGTGTGGAGATCTCAAAGTAACTAGCAGAGAAAAATTACCATTTTTTTCCTGATACACACCAGCATACACAGCGATACTTTTAATGGCTGTCCTCTAGGTGCTACTGCAACACAAAAAAATGCAATTATATTTATTTTTTACTAATAACTAGAAATTGGTTTAGGTATTGTATAGTATTATTATATAGTGCTGTTAATCATCTTTACCGCCACTGCAGCTGTAGTAATACAGGCAGAAATGCCAGGCAAGAATTACTTCTATATGGTGCAAGATTATACCGATTGCTTAATTTGTTTATCTGTCTCCTGCACTGTGCTGAGACTTGCCGAGAGGAGCACTCTGTCACCAGAACAACCCAAACCTTCTGGTAAAGAAGAACCTTTGAAGAGCTGATGGGCATTTGCTAATACCTAACAGAGGAACTGTTTAAAAAGCCTTGTTATATCTGCACCAAGTCTGTTAGATTTGTTCTATTTTGATTAACAAAAATCAGATCAGTACTAATAGTGGGGGGAAAACCTGCCAGCTTCTCTTCTGGCAGGCTGGTGCACATCCCAGGCTCATCCACCATGTGGTACAAAAGCTGACACATGAGGACAGCCAGTTATCCTGGCTTTGCTCTTCATTCTGATAAGCACGGTGAATCTGACCCAAATGGCTGGAAGTGTCTTTAAACTCCAACAAGATTTCTGTGATGGGGCAAGAGGTTTATGGAGATTAATTCTGCAGGCAAGTGAGGTGGAAACTCACAGCCTGGCACTGTACTTAACTCGTGTCCAACAGCCCACTGCCCTCCAGCAAAGGTGAATAAATGTGACAATTAACCCAGTGTCCCATTAACTCGCTCCCAGCCCTGTCTTGGCCATTAGCTTGCTGAACAGCCTCAGGCAATTCGCTTTTCCCCCTCCACCCAGTTTTCTGATCTGTAAAATAGGATGGCAAACACAGCAGTTTCCTGGGCAAGGCGCTCTGACATCTCAGCACTGTAGCAGGGGCGTACCGATCTGTTAAACCCACATTCCTACGTGGGAGCTGGATGCCTTTTGTCTCGAGCTTGAGATCAGCCTCTGAGGTGCTACTGCAGCAGGAGGGGCACCTTCAGAATAACTAGGTTCTGAAGTCACATATACATATACACACACAGATATATAAATATATTCTGAAGTTATATGTTCCCAGGTGGGAGTGTTGCGATCATGAGAATGGTCCCAGGCAGATTCCGTGGTATTTCCTGCAGTCAGTGCTACTTAAGGCCTGCCTTCCCCTGTCCTTTCTCGTTCCTTTCCAACGGCGTTTGGAGGCTTTTTCTTCCTTCTGTCCTGGATGTGTATCCCATGGACAGGCAGGGTTTGTAATAGTCGCATTTTGGGGCCGTGATCTTGAGGCAGTCTGTGTGAATAGAATAGCAGCTGAATTTTTTTACCTCCACCAGTCTGTCCTCTTGCAAAGTGAAGTTCCAACAGATTTTCACTTCAATGGGTCAAGTGGTCACTTGGTCAGATTTGTAGTTGTCCTAGCCGTCGGCCTCAGGAGACTGCACTGCCAGGCAGAGCCTGCGAAGGGGGCTGCTCACCCAGGCAATGCCTTGCGTGGACCTCGGATAAATGTGTGGCTGCTTCTGCGTCTGTCTGCGGTTTCGCTCATAACACTGTCACCTTGCCTGGACTTTTTCCAGTGTGTTTCAACAGACTGGTCTTATGCACCAATAATGAGGCTTCAGCTTTAAGCACGCTTCACATCCACACAGCAAATCTCAGTAGCATTAGTGAGGAATGCCATTGCTTCTCCACAGAAAGAGTGTGCCCTCTACCTCTTAAACTGGTCTTCAGGATCTCACTGGGCTTCCTTGGTGCCTTTTCGCACAATTCTCTTTTTCCGCTTCTTATGACTATACTTCCTACAGCACATTTAACAAATTAAGCAAAATGCGACCCCAAGATTACTCCAGAGAACCTGATGAAATACAAGTTAGTGTTACTGCTTTTTTGTTTTGAGGTTTGTGGGTTTTTTTAATCCTGTTTGTTTTCCCTACAAAACAGAGAGCTATAACTTGACTTGCTCCCATGTGTATGCTAACACAAGGCAGTACATTTGTTTCTTGTTACACAGGTTGATTCTTGATAGGGCTGTGAGGATATCAAACGAAGTTTATTGTTCATAAATGGTAATTCATCCTTCACGTCTGTCATATAAGATACTGCTGAAGAGAAATCATTCTTCTCTGAAGATTTCAGATGACATTTTCAGTGTCGATGGATAGTACTTATATAAAGAAAATGTTTGCAAAGTGAGGAAAAGACAATAAAAATCACTTCTGGTTTTACATTTGGAACTCTTAGAGCTGACTACATTCATGTAACCAGTATAATTTGCTTTGCCAAAATAAATAATGGTAGTGAGAAACCCTACGCAGTAACTATAATGCAGAGGGTTGATATATTCCTGTTTCTGCAAAGCACCGAAAGCATGTTACATTTGACAAAAACATTCAAAACACACAGTTGATTTCTTACCTGTTTTCACCCCATACAAAAGGTAGATGAACACGACGCACAGCCTCAGCATATGGACTTCCACATGGAACTTCTACAGGTAAAAGATTTTAAGGATCCCACAATTGCTTTGGCATGTGTCTGCTGTCTCTGACAACAGTTCGCTCTCTTTTTCTGCCAGTAACAGTAGGTGTGGTGAAAGGAGGAAGTTACCAGCCACGAAATTAAGATCAGTCTTTAGTTATACAACGAAAGCTTCTTCTTAAAAAGGTGGGGCACCTTCTATTCTACCAGGTTTCCTTATTTTAAATATAGTTTGCCCTGGGGAATGACTAATCAAAGACACAAATGGTTTGTTATCACGCTGTAAGCAGCAATTCGACTACAGGTGTTGAAACTAAGGAAATGATTGCATGTCTATTTGTATTTTGCAAAGAATGTCAAAAGGCAGCAAAGAACGTAGGTGTCACTGCAAGTCTGATAAGCATCTGGGCAGGGCCAGCACTTGGTTTCACAGGGCCCTACATTGCTACCATTCACGACGATCCCTGCTCTCCCGTGTCCCTCTGGCTTTCCTGAGCACCACGGCCCAGCATTCCTTCCAGCCCATGAGATCCTGTCGTCTCAGCGGGAGGCCTGTCACGATGTCGTGACAGTGAGAAGGTACCAGTTCGAGTCAATCTGGACAGGAGGAAGAAGATGGCAAAGACAACTGTCGGGAGCAGGAAAGGAAGTCTGAAATCGAAGCTGGAAGATCTAGTGGCAAAATTGGAAAGATGGAGGGTGGTGGGGAGGTTGTCAAGAGGGAAGAGAGCAGGGATGGGTGCTGGATAGAAGCTGTGTGGTAGCTTTGCCTAATGTTTTCTTTGCAAATTCCTCCAACGTAGGCCAGGGAAAGGGAACACAGGGAGTATCAGAAACACCTCATTAAGCACAGGCTCCGTTTTATCCCTCTGGTGATGATCCAGCAAGGAGCTGAACTATTACAGTTCCCAGCTGCACAGCAGTTTCTTTGGTCCATGCTGTACATACTAAGCTTTTTGACATTGCTAATTCTTGGGTTAATCCTTAGCTCTGCCTGCTGGCTGACTGCAGCTCCTTCTTGTTCAGACAAGTGCGTACGGCTTGTCTGGTGCAGGCACGGCACACGGCTCGCGCCTCAGACGGAGGAGCGCACCCAGCAACATGCATGATTTTTTCACAAGCCCCTTGAGTTCTCCGTCCTCACGCAGCTCGGCAATCAGAGTCTTAGGGGACACGTGCCGTGCTGTGATTCCATTTGGTAATCACACAGGCAAGTTGGGTTTTGTGATTTCAAAGAGGATAAACATTGAGAAAAGATACCAAAAAACTTCTGTCAAGTCGGGAAGCTACAAGCTCCAGCAAAGTGCTTCTTCTGATGCACTGGCAAAAGAAAATCATTTGAAACATTGTTTTCCTTCCAGTTCCTTTCTCACCTCTACCAGTAATCCTAAACTCTGTCAAAATATTTTCTCCTTAGGAAGTTCTGCCAATGGTGCGAAGGAATCGGTCCAACAGTGAAACATGCAAGATGAACAGAAGGCTTTTACCTATCGTGAAAGACGTTTGAGAGTCAGAGATAAAATGAGATAAAAGAAATCAAGAGGGCCTTGCCTTTCTTCTCAGCACAAAAAGAGGTAACAATTTATTGCCTGAAGCTAAGCCCCACTTGTTTCTTTTCCCCATTGCTTTCCTCAGATTTCTGTTTCTCTTCTGAGACAGCTCATCCAAGCAGCTCTCAGTTCAGCAGGGACTGGCAGGCTCTTCCTTGTTTTAACTCTCAATCATCCCTCAAAAGACAATGATTTTGAGTAACCACCGCTTTAGCATAAAGTAGCCTATCTGCTTACAGGACGCGTATCAGCAAATGTACCCAGAATGTCAGCACTGGAAATGCTGTCCATCGCCACCATCAAATCCTGAGGTGAGGAGTTCAATAACCACCTGTGTTTACAGATTATTTGAATCCTATCGACCAGTCTTTCATGCCTGCCCCGTGTTAGTTAACAACGGTAAAACCTGACTTAAGGTTATTTGGGTTTTGTACGCTGAACTCTAACCACAGAATGCACATGGGTACTTCTTGGGATGTAAGCCTTCGGAGTCAGAAATGATCCCACCGCGAGCTTTAAAATCAGTAACAACTTGACACAGTAAAAACTATTTCTTTTATCATACATAGAAAACATTTAAGATCAAAATTGTCACCGATTTAAGAACACTTTAACAGAAGACATGAAATAATTTTACATAAGAGAAACATTCTGATATTAGTTCTGAGGTGTCAGATAGCCGTTGTCATTTCACACTCGTTATACAAGCATTTTAAACGTGGTTTCAATCTGAGCCTTCTTCAGAAATGTTGTTTCCTCCTTAGAGGAGCTTATAACAGTGATGGTCAGCTGAAAAATATTTTTTTTATATTGCATTCATGCATCCATTGCATGAAATCTCAGTGATTCACTAGTTTCCCGTGGGCGGAACGTTTTCATGGAGATACTGGAGAGCCAAATCTGTCCACTTCATTTCTTGCTCTTTCACAGACTCAGTTGTGCCACCGTTGTCTTGCTCTGGTTCAGGAAGCTCATTCTGAGAACAAAACAGAGGTACAACTCATTCCACACATAATACACTTCCTGAAAGGAGCGGGTTACTAAGACTTCTTATGGATAACTACAAAAATCCACAAACGAGACCAGAGGGTGCATCTGAACAATACATATCATACATAATGATCCACTTAAAAATATTACTAAGCCTAGTTATGAACAGTATTCTTTTCACATGAATATTGTGCTTAATCTGAAAGGTAAATTGGTTTTCCTGGGCCCTGGGGCCTTGCTATACACTCAGACCGCACACACAGTGAAGAAGAATGTATAGCAAACGCAAAATAAGTAAATAATAGTGCGATGCAATTATTCCATTGCTTGTTTGCAATGCGTTTCTTTTGCTGTTGCCAAGAATACAGATATTGCGTTCATTATAGCTGTTATTAAGACAACTGTAACGTGTTACTTTCCTATGGCAGGTGAGAAGTCCTCCCTCTTTCTCCACGCTGAACTCAGGTGTGGCTGTGCTCTATCAACAGCAGAAGTCAGAAACCCCTACCAGGTGCCACACAGAGCTGCTCACGACACAGTAAGGAGGAAGTATAACTGAGATTTCATTTTCCTTCCTTGTATTATTTGTTCTCTGTGTTGCTGTAGTGGTGCAGTCACACAGAGCGCATTTGATTCTGCTGCATACCATTTGGGCACAAAATCCGAGTTCTAGATCTCTGGAAATGCCAGCGTAAGTGAAATAAAACTTTTCAGGTTTGAAAACAGCGATGATCTGAGCCCGTTTCATAGAAATCTCTTGACTGAGCTCTGGATCAGATGCTCAGGATGGGCTCAAATACCACTTTACAACCATTCTGTTTGCTCCTTTACAATGCCACTGAGTAAGTCTCCTGTGAATTTGTGCTGGTTTTTCTATGTGATCAGAGCCACTTCCATCCCTGGGGCTCTTTATATTCACAGCCAGGCCTTTCTTTCTATTGTTAGTCGATGAGGCTTCCTGCTCTGAGGCTGCCATCTGTACGTGACTGTAAGTAGCTCAAGAGATGGCTGTAAGGAAAGAAACAGTAATGTTTGGGCACGGGTAAAGGCAAATGTCAGCAAGGAACTAGTTTATAATAGTTGCCCAATAAAGGTTATCCCAAGCAAAGGGGGGGGGTTGAGCTCTCGTATCTGAGAATCACAGTTCTGCAAGATCATTCCCTAAAGCTCAAATTTTGCCAGGAAAACTTGCGTGCTAGATACATGGATTTTGGAGATGTGTAGCTGCTCCTTGCCCTCTCTGAAGAGACAGTGGTGTAAGGGCTAAAGCTTGAGCCATGCCACTGGCAATTTGGAAATGTGTCTCTGCTAAAAGAAACTAGCAGCCTATCAGTCCCCATGATCTTAGCATGACTGCTTTATCAGCGCTAGCTGGGGTAAAGCCTGCGTACCAGAGAGAACAGGGAAAGGGAAAATCCTCAGCTACTTCTCGCTTCCCTGGGAGTTCCCAAATGGCCAAGAAAGACATCAGTGGGGCACATCTGAGGCATCAACTTGAGGATTTGTGGGATCAGAGGTAGCTTTTCACCAGCTGCACCTCTCTGGCCTGCACAACAAGCTGTACGCTGCGTGAGAGGGTAACTGCCACGCGCTGGATGCGGTGCAAGAATCCCACTGCGGATGCAGTTTGTTCACTACTATCCTTGAACTGCCAATAGCAACAGTGTCTTTGGAAAAGACTGATTAGGAAGACATTTGAAAAAGTTTCAGCTTCTTTTGATGGAATTTCAGGAAGGGGAAATAAAGTGTAACCAAGAGTGCAAGTGTCAGCATGAGGCTGATCCTCTCTATTCTACAAACCAACTGGGGATCCACTAATACCATGAAGGGGAAGCGCAGAGAAAGGATGATTCTACTTCTCCCTGACACCAAACCCAGAACCGTGTGATGGGAAGGGCACACCAGTTCCGAGGAGATACGGCAACTGGTCAGGGGAAGGAGGAGAGAAACATCCGTGTCCTCGTCTGCACACAGGAATGACTGGCAGATAGGACAGAAAAAGAGCAAGTCAGATCCGTCCCGGGAACCTTTTGTACAAATTAGCCGCACCACAAGCAACGCTCTCTGTGCCGTTTCTTGGAAGGGGCGGTGATAAACACACCAGTCTTAACTCAGATTGATAAGTAGCAATTCACCTACCAGAGGGATAGCCACATCCTCGTACGGCAATTTATCTTCCCTCCAGGCATCATCGATCAAATCCAGGATTCTGCCATCCCTTTGCACTTCACTGTCCATTGTTGCAGCAGGTGAGCACAGCTAAATCTGTGACACAAAGCAGATACTCTTTAACATTGTCCCCAGTCACGTAGCTGGAGTTTGGACTAGGGGCTTGCTCCAGTTTTGATCCAATTCCTATTAAGCTTAAACTTTTATGGAAAACCTTGATTTTTCTTAATCCACTCAAAAAAAAAAAAAAAAAGAGGTTATAACCACACGAGAGCTACTTAATCTGAAAGGAACACTATCAAACTGAATTGCAGATTGACGAATATATAAAACTAGCCCATTATTACTAATTATAGATTTATATGTGGTTATAGCTACTGACCTTTAGGAGTCACTTGTGCGTGAGCTTGGGGACCTGGAGCTGCCCCGAACTCAGCGCTGAAATGTTGCTTATTGTTTGCTGCCTACTCGCTTTCAGTCCCCGCTCTGCTGCCGTAACTCACCCGCACCTTTGCGAGCCTGGGGAACGAGTCAGAACAAAGCATTTAATGGCACCCAGAATGCTGCCAAAGCCCTGAAGTCCTGGAAATTGGTAAAACAGGAGAAAAAGGAGCTGCGTCTGCCGCCCTCGGCCACTCTATCCGTTGTGGCGGTTAGTACTCTGCAAATGTCACCGTAGGACTGGCCCCTGCGGGACAGCACTCCATCGTGCCAGGGTTGGAGATTACCGGTGTCTATGTAAAACCAACCGGTGTTTATGTAAAACCAACCGGTGTTTATGTAAAACCAACCGGTGTTTATGTAAAACCAAGCCGGGCTTGGGACCCTGGGGAGGGCGCAGGGCCCAGCTGGCCATGCCTGGCTCCGGCGCTACGCACTGAACAGGCCTTGCCTTTGCACCCAGAGCTGGGGCGGGGGGGGGGGCTGGAACACGACAGGCAGGCTGCACGGCGACAGCCGCTGGGAACGGGTCGAAGCGCCTCCCGGCCCCGGTCACCGGCGCGATGCGGCCCCGCGTCCCTCCCGCTGCCCTCCCGGGGGCCGCGGCCCGCGCCCTACCCTGCCCATCTCCGGCCGGCAGTGCGCAGGCGCGGCTCCCGCGCAGGCGCAGTGCTCGCTCGCCGCGGCGGTTCCGGCGTTGACTCAGTCGTTAGGGTGGCACCGAGCGGCCGGTGGCCGGGTGTTTGCGGGGAGGGGGGGCGAGCCAAGCCGGGCCCGGCCCAGCCCAGCCCAGCCCAGCCCGGCCCGGCCCGGCCCGGCCCGGCCCAGCCCAGCCCACCGCACCGCTGGCCTCCGTTCGGGCGGGCGCCACCCGCCGTCAGTAACGGTCGCCGACCGTCACCCCCCGCGCCGGGGTCCGCCCCGCATTCAGCGACCGGGGAGCCCGGAGCGCAGGTCGGCCCCGGGGGTGTGTATACGTACATGTGTATGTGTGTGGGGGGGGGTTCTCCCGCCTCTGGCCTTGGCACACCGGCGGGCGCTTTGGGAAGCTCTCGCTGCGGGCTGGCTCCTCCGGTTCGTTCGTGTAACCGTACCGCCAGCAGCGCCCGGAGATTGCATCCCGCTGGGGGGTTAAACGCAAAATAATCCCCGTCTTTCCTCACCGGCGGTATTCTAAAGTTCTCCTGCGTATTGTCAAATTTTCTCCGCTTGGCTCTACTGCTGCGATTCTTTCTTGAGTTGGGATGCGAAACCTTGTTGATTTTTAAACGTTCTCTTTTTTTTTTTTTTTTTTTTTTTTTTTTTTTTGCAAATACTTCCTTTTTCTTCAGTTTCAGAAGTGACAGGCCAGCTCTCAGCTGTGGCAGAGATTGTTTCCTCTCGTACTGTCCCTATGGACCTTTACTCCTTAGCGGCCTGTAACTTGTGCATCACGAGTCGCAAGCTTGAGAGGTCAAAATACGATACGAAGTCAACAGACCTGATGTAGCATCAGGACTGGCTAGGGGTGTCTGAGCGTGAGGCTCTTCCCCCAAACCCCGGTAAGCTGGCAGGTACGCAGAGCTGGCGGATTTAGGTGTCTTACCTCGGGGGCCCTGCGGAGAGCCCACCAGGAGCAGGAGCTGGATGTTCTCCAGCTCCTCGTGGCACTGGAGCTTCCAGTGGTGAAGCGCTTCCCGACCCCTCAGGGAAGGAGCTGCTGATTAAGGGCCTGGGTTGCTCTCCAGACGTTCTGTTTGAATTTTAGCAGGCGTTCTCTGTGGTGGACAATGAAATCTCTCTGCTACCCACTGAAAATCGATTCTGCGTTAAGTGTGATTAGAATGAAACAGAAGAGCTCCTACTGGCTAATGTCCGCTCTTGCCACCTGGAGAGCTGTCAGCAGCTCTGGGGATCTGCTCATCTGCTCTCCTCAGCAGCTCTGCCCATCAGCAGGACAACAGAGATGTTCTGCATACTGATTGAATCGTGTTAACCACAGACGGGGCCAAAGAGAGACAAAACACTGTATCCGGATAGAGATAGGAATTCATTTTTTTTTCCCTCGGTGAAATACATATGTTTTATATGCATGTGGTTCAAAATAGAGCTGAACTCCCAAGGACAGGTTTTAATCTCTAGGTGGAGTTTTAAAGTGCTGTAGGAGCAAGACAGAAGCTGTGATGGAAGTGCAAGAGAGCAAAGCTGAGTCTGCGTTTCTGAAAGTCTCGCTGTCGGTGATCTGCTCCCCCTTTTGTTGATTGCTTAATAATGCCATAGTAATCTCTGAG
The DNA here is from genome assembly GCF_011004875.1 of Balearica regulorum gibbericeps. NCBI lineage: Eukaryota > Metazoa > Chordata > Aves > Gruiformes > Gruidae > Balearica > Balearica regulorum. The sequence goes on along the minus strand of NC_046192.1, from coordinate 2,220,952 downwards.
CAACGATGTTGTGAGGATCTGTCTTAGTACTTGAGGCAGTGCCTAGATGTTTTGGAGACAGAATACCTCCAGAGGGTGAAGCTGAAGTGTGGTTTTGTATCCACAGGATGAGTTTAACCATTTTTCTGTTGGCGAGCCACAGTTTCATGGAGGAGCCACTGAAATAAATTCTAGCTTTCTGGGTGTGGTTCCATGGTAACTTTCTTTTAGTTTTTATTCCCCATTTTTGCCTTTAATGTAAACCTTTCTTGCTTCACAAATATGTGAAACTTCTATGTGTAAACATACATACATGTGTTTGTGACTTAAAGGATGTAATTTTTAACTAAAACAATGTACTGCTACTGTAAACTCATGCAACTTACTTTCCTAGCTTAAGGCACCAGAGGAATTTTGGTTGGTTTTTTTTTTTGGTAGAAAAATGTGTTTTCCTTTATTTGGTAGACATTTGACCTGTAAGTTCATGAAGGTGACCACTGTTTTCCTCACCTGTAATTGTGTGCTAATTGTAATTTTTTTACCCTTCTTTCTTCTGCAGACTTCTGCAGTTGGGTGGACAAGTAGCCTTGTTCGTGTATTGCCATGGGTGACTGCTGCTTTGGGGTAATTTCCTAGCTGCTAAAGCCACCAGGATTTGACGATGGAGGCTTTGCTGGAAGGAATGCAAAGAAACGGGCAGGGGAGGTAGGTATGCAACAGTATACACCAGTTACTCAAAATTATTTAAGTACTAACTTTTCCTCCTGATCGGAATCAAATCCTCTGGTATCTGACAAAGCTTCCATTGCTTAAATAAGGGCTTTGGAGTTTGTCCACTAGCACGTGCTGCCTTCACCTGGTGCAGAAGCAAAGTCACTGGGTGAGCTGGCTTTGCAGCCATCCTTTGCCTGATATTATGGTCTTAATTGTTAGAAATTTAGTTCTACACCTTTCTGAAAAGCTTACCTTTGTTGTGGTTGTAAACCCTTCTTCCCATCTAACCTCAGGAGCAGTAGTAATTAAAGGTGTGAATAAATGGTTTTTTTGTAACAGCCTTGCAAGGTTAATGAGACGTGACTTTGTTATCTGGGTTTGTTGAAAATATCTGATTATTTCCTGCTCGCGTTGAAACTGCAGAGTCCCATTCATCTCTGAAGAATCCTTAATGCTCTGTCTTAGGTGAAAGCATCTAGACTTTTGGATGTCTGAGAGAGACTGTAGTGCCAATAACGGAGAAAAAAATGTTTATGTGTTAAACAAGCGTGAAGGAAAAGTCACTGATGCCATTTTCGTAGTCATCTTTGTGACTCAAGTTTACTGATACCGTATCTTCTACAGAGAACTGGTTGCAGAAATCAAGTTTAAGACTTAGCTTTATATTAGCAGATGCTGCGAAGGAAATGTTCTTGCTCTGCATAATAGCTGCTAATTTTTGGTTAACTTGCAGGACAGGGTGAACTTCAAATTTAACTGATTTTGGCTCCTTTAAGAAGTTTTTCTTTCCCTATAGAAAAACTGCCAAGTTTTGAAGTGTGCATATGCTCTGGGGGAACAGAGAAATTTCAATCCCTTAACCTATTGATTTCCATTTCTTTTCAGTGCTGCCTGTTTGACAGGCAAATTAAAGGGGTAAAGATCATTGTGGAGTTCACTGCCCTCTAGGGCTGTATCTTGCAAGCCTTAATATTGTCCCTGGCTTAGCAGCTTGTGAAGTTTTAGAGGAGTTACTTGAATTGGCTTCAATAATTACTGCACCAAATTAGAAATCGCAGTGTCGCTAGGGAGCATGCTCTCCCCGATGGATCGCAAATGTTTTATTCTTCATTATCATGTTGTCATCCATCCCCCTCTACTTAGGGGTTTGTCTGCATTTGTGATAAACTTCTGTTTTCAGGAGCTGATAGCTTGGCTGTAAGATCTCTCTGGTGACTGAAACTTGGTATAAAATGCCTCTGCCTGGAGAGCAATTAAGGCAAATACAAAAAACAGATGAAACATGCTCTGGTTTACTTGGATAATGCGTGGTACCGAGACAAAGGGATAAGGGTTCATCGGTGCTCATAACGGTTCTCTGTATAGAAGACAGACCCCCCCCACACATTTAAAGTGTGTAGGTCATTTGTTCACACTGGGATTTCACAGTATTCTTCATTGATCATTGCCAAATTTAGGTCTCTGTCCAGTGGTATGAGCGTACCACTTGTGAGCTACTGCGTTAGAGAACAGGATGAACGCCCAAGTATTTCTATTTCTCCACAAGCTGATACGCGTAGAGATCAAAGCACTGCGTGTGCAGAGTTGGTCCCTCGGTGCAGATCAGTTTGTTCTGCTGACTTTGTTGGTGTGGGACACTGTAGCTGTGCTGGGTGATGCCTGCTTCATAACTTCAAGCTCTTTTCCTTCCAGTGGTGGGTTCTTGACTTCCTGTGAGGCTGAGCTGCAGGAGCTGATGAAGCAGATCGACATTATGGTGGCTCACAAGAAATCTGAATGGGAAGGACAGACGCAGGCTCTGGAAGCTTGCCTGAGTGTTCGAGAGCAGGAACTTTCCTCTGCCCGGGCTGCTCTGCAGGAAAAACATAAGGAGGTACCGCCTTAGGTTCATAGTTTCCTGATCGTTGTCGACCTGTGTGTTTTATGTGTTACAAATACAATATAAAGACTGAACCTGAATTTCAGAGTTTGGCTTTGCGTGGACATGTGGTTTGGGTATTGTTTCATCAGTTTTGATTATTATTTTTTTTCTTTTAATGTTTAAATGCTAAACCAGAACAAGGGGTTAACTTCAGCAAATAGCTGTGCTAAGCGAAACAGGAACCTGTCCTGTAATTGGAAATCAGGAATAGAATTTACAAAGGAGCCTGTCGGACCAAGGCGTCAGATTCATAATTCAATCAAAGTCAAGTGATCAACTCCCTAAGGGTTGGTGGAAGTCCACAGGCTGAATTGTCAGAGGTTCTAGAGAGAACCCAGAGATGCTGAGTCTGGATACAACAGTAATCGACAGCCCAGTAACATGCAGTCATTGGTAGAAAGAATGTTCGGTGGTGTAAACTACACCTGGATATTGCTGGGGGATTCTCCAAGGGCTATTTTATACAGCTCAGGTTTTGTAGCCTTTAGTTAAAGGCCTGGGGGCAGTGCACCAAATTTCTGTATCGGTGGAGAAGTACCAGTAAGTGAAGCTTTTGCATAGGATGTGGACCAGAAACTGAACTGATGTATCTTTTCCCGGATCAGAGGGAACCAGCAGGAGTCTGGGTGGCTATATGTTAAGATCTAGCTATGTTGACTTTTTCTGAAAGTGTTTAAAATTTATCCTTATATTTACAGCTGCTGCATCCTACCTTTCGGCAGGCTCTTTGCTACACATTGTGTTTTGGCAGCTCCCTGAGGAAGTTGCTTTGACTTCTCGGGTTGAAAGCCAGCTGATAATGGCACAAGTGGTTGGGGTTTTTGGGTGCCTGTACAGCTATGCTACAGCTATTCTTACATCCTCAAAATGACCCAAGTACTGCTGTAGCTTTTAGTAATTTGGTGTGGAATCTAGTTTAAAAAAAAAAAAAAAAAAAGAAATGTGACAGGCTGTAGCAACAGTGGGTTAAGAACTCTGTAGTTTGTTGTTAATATGGTCCACATGGCAGGTTTTGGAATTAATGTCTTTGTTACAGAGTTACTAAATATTAAACAGGGTTTTTATTTGTAGGAACTATCATTTTTATCATGTAGGTTAGCGTTGTCATTATCAATTATATTTTCTTAAGACACTTTTGAAATATTTCTTACCACCAAAAGCAAATGTTGATTTCAAAACTGAACTGTAAACTATGATTAGAGTCACTACTGGAGTATATGCATGCTTTTGGTTTACTCACATGAACTTTCTGTAATGAATTTTTAGCTTTAATTTGTTGGCTTGCTGTCCTTTGCACCTGCAGTTAGAAAGGTGGCCACTTTGGGTTGTGGATGGGAAAAAAAGAGACAAAAATGAGTCACAGGAGTATTTGAATCAATGTGAGGGGAGTCTTCCTCACGAGTTTCAAAGCCCCATTTCTTTCCTTGTCCCCCTCATCTCCGTGTATTATTTGGAGTCTCTGCTTCACCTCACTAGTGAGATAATGACATGGCCATCTTTTCTCTTGCTAGATAGGTTGAAATTGTAATGCGTGTTTATGAAGAATTTGATGAGAATGCCAGATAAAAATAGCCTTTTGACACAAGCCAAAACTGTCAGTTTCATCCTCAAAAACGAAAGCCAGAAACTGGCTCTAAACAGAAAGAGTTCTGGCCCCAGCCTAGCAAAGATTTAGGCAGAGACTTAATCTGATTCTTAGCGAGTGACCCCGTTGAAACGTGCAGTTGTGAACGGAATTAGGATCTTTTAATAGTCATTTACCACTCCTACTATGAAATGAAAACTAATCCCAGTACCAACTGACAATAAAGTCCACTTCTGTTGTTTTATTTACTTGCTTTTTAACTCTTCATTCAGGTTGGCATGTTGCGTCGTCAGGTAGAAGACACGGAAAAAGCTAAGCAGGACATGGTTAGAGAATATGAACAACAGCTGAAGAAATTTCAAGAGGAGGTGAGTCGCAAAAAGAGAAGATTGGGTTTTAGTTCCCAGTTGATATATGGTCTGATAGGTAAAATACTTTGTGTCATTGCTTTTGTTTAAATGCCATGGTTTTTAAACTTCCCATTCTTTTATTGTTTAGATTCTTACAAAAAAGAGCATTGAGCGTAGACAAAGTAATATTTTTATGCTTCATTAGGCCTGTTTTTTGCACTTTGGAGGAACTTGGTGACGAACAGAAAACTGTTGGGGTAGAAATGTGTAGTGAATGTATTGGTGCAATTGTCACGTGTTAGACATCTGCATTAAGTTTACTGCAAAACCATCCTGTGTTCGTCCATCCCAGTCACCATAGTGCTTGTTCTGAAGTTGCCACAGGTACAGGCAGCAGCAGTTGGCTCCTTCAGCACTTCCTGCAATTAAAAAAGGGGGGTGCGTGACTGGCCTTGATCGTATGAGATCGAGAGATGAGAACGATACGTAGTCTCATCTTCTTTTTGCCTCCATTGACTCTGATTCTGTTGATAAGGATTTCAGAGCTTTCACCTTAAAGCTTCTGATTCACCGCAAGGTGGTACGTGTGGAATGTCCTGCAGGTGGTATAACAGCATTTTCCGTGTTTATGCCTTAACTCTGTGCCTGTCTCCGCTTGCGTGTCAGTAGCAGTGAGTTAAATGGCAGGAACAGCTAGTAAACCGCTAGTAGAGTGTTGACCTGTTTTCTCTGGAGGATTGGGCCTAGTTTATGCTCACTGTAAGCTGTAAGTTAAATTAATTTGGTAGTCTCTGCTTTGAGGACAGAAGGCATCTGTCCTCATTTAAAACACCTTACTATTCAGTATGACTAACAGTCTTCATTCACTAGATGTTCCCACTGGAACTGCGGATAAGCTGCAAAGCAAAGCTGAGGTGCGTTGGCAGATCTGCCTAAATCGCTAAGGCTAAAATACAGCGTGTGTGTGTTGTGGCCAAAATTGCAATGTGTTGGTATTTTGCCCACACAGTAGTAGATGACATTAAGCTCCAATATTCCTCAGTCTTCTGTTCTTAGTACTATTTGGGGAAACACTTTCTGTCTCAGTTCACCATCATTACCAGTACAATTACAGGTACAGTGTCTAACTCACTGAGGTTGTTGAAAGAATAAACCTGTAATCTCCTGATGTGTTTGGCAAAAGATGTTTGTGTATTAACTCTAAGCCCGCGTGTCTGTCCGTTCCCATTGAACGTGCCGAAGTACTTTGCTGACTCGGGGTTCTGGAGAACCTTTTGTGACCAGTGCATCAGGTCTTGATTCGGATGGTTTTTTCTTCTCATGGTCCTTCTGTTCTTCCATGGGCTTAGCTTTCTCCATCACTAAAATGGGAATAATGACTTCTCAAATTCATGTGGCTATTTGGAAACTTTTTATTTAACAGGTGAGTTGTGGGGAGCTCATCAGATGGAAAATTCCGTGCAAGTTGCAAGTGATTATTTGCACAGAGGGTCATTTAAATGTCAAGAGTTTTTCCTCATTCCAGCTTCTGATATGACTTTAGCATTCTAGCAGTAGGCGTAGGAGTGATATTTTCTGTTGGCATTCTCTACTCATTGTGAAATACATAGTGTATCTAAGCAGAAAATGACAGATGAAGTAGTGTTGCTATTATGTATAATGGCAATTCTCAAATCTTCCTTCTCCCACTAAGCGGAAGAGTTCCAGTTCCCACCTGAGCTTCACAAGTGTATTTTAAGCATGTAAGAAACTACCTCTGTGTAGAACTACCTCCCACCCTGTGTGTGGTGTGACGTGCCCCCTCTTTGAGGAGATCAACCACAGGTACTGCCTGCTGCTACTGTGGCTGGGAGCCACCTGGATGAGAGGGGTACCATGCTCTTCCTGCATTGACAGCTACGTGGAAACCTCCATCTTATCAATGTTTTAGTCATGTTTTAAGACAGAGGTCTAATTAGAGCTGCTGATGTCATAACTATAGTGGCGTCTTGCTACTCCTATACAACTCAGCATATTTTGTAATCCCGTTGGTATAATAGGCTCATTATACAAATAGAAATCTTCACTTGCAAGCTGTGTGGCTTTGATTAGGGGAATTGTTTGTGAGAAGCCATTTGGTGTGCCTTCTTTCCAAGTGCTGTTTAATTCTTGCCTTGGGGGCTTGAACAAAGTTGTTTCTTTCGCTGAATTCCCTTGCAGTTGTCCAGGCTGAGGAGGAGCTATGAGAAGCTGCAGAAGAAACAACGAAGAGAAACTAGAGAAGACGCTAACAAGAGACAAGAGGAGGACCAGTTTGAAATGAGCCGACTGACCAGGAAGCTGGAGGTATGTGGTGAAAAACCAAATGCTCATCAGAGTTTATATGTATTCCCTGACTATCTGGGCTTCAGTGATGAAAGAATAGTTGGCTAGGAAGTAGACTATGAATCATGCTTGAAAAGTAGTCTCCATCTACTCTCCAAGTGTAGCTCGTCTCAATTGCTTGTGTGATAAAGGCAATTTCCTGCGTTGGGGCCTCTGAGTACACACAGGATAAACTATGCCGCTGTTCTTAGACTAAAGAAAAGGAAGAAGGTGCTGGAAGGGTAATTAATTATGTGAATGGAATGAATTCCACTGTGGTGAGGTTGTCATCTCACCTCTTTGAGGAGGAGGGAGCTACACGTCAAACGTCTTCTCGACCCTGTCTCAGCTGTGCTGAGCTCAACCTCACTCAGCCACATCTTCAGGGTACAGTAAAGGAAAACTAACACGCACATGTGAGTGATGTAGTGTCCGATTTCTGGAGCAGAGATGAGCATTAAAATTCTGTAGTTCATACTTGCCATCGTAGTGATTTCAGTAGCAGCATGTTTTGGAAGCTAGAGACAGTCTGAATTGTTAAACCTCTGACAGCAAATCCATGAAACTAGCCATGAATCTGTTAGCACTTAACATTTGTAAACAGCAATAATTGACACTGACGTCTTAACTCGGGAGGGAAAGAAATACAGCAAGCACAGTATGTGAGGGGTTTTATACTGCTGAGTTGGTGCATCAAATGACTGGCTAATGGTTTCCCTGCTGTGGGGAAAGGTGCATTGGAGAGAGAAAGCAAACATGGATAGGAACTAGAAGGGGGCCTTCTTGTCAACTGCGTGGACGTACTGCTCCGAGCCACCCCTGCTGTCCTTGCAGGAGTTTCGTCAAAAATCACTTGACTGGGAGAAGCAGCGCTTGCTTTACCAGCAGCAGGTGGCATCGCTGGAAGCACAGAGGAAGGCTTTGGCTGAGCAGTCTGAGCTCATTCAGGTACAATTAATATGTGCTGAAAGTTTTTGTTTTGTTTGTGGCAGCAGGTGGGAGGGGAGGGAGGGGGAAAGGGGGAGAGAGGGAGAGACTAATGAAATCTCTCAGCCTTGAATCCAGTTTAGGTTGCCATTGAAATGACTTTTGATGTCCCGGTGGAATAAGATTTACTTGTGTAAGTGCTGTATGGAAAAAGGATCTGGAGTCTGTCAACAGAGGTTGCATAAACCTGATGCAGCTCTCCCTGCCACCCCTCCGGTTAGTGGAGAAGATAGTAGGACGAAGCTTTCCCTGGGAGACAGAGACCACAGCAGATGACACTTTAAAATAGCTGTTACATCATGTCGTCTAGTTCAAAGCTGCGTACCTGCCAGTAGCTAAATGTGTACCTTGTGGGTCCAGCTCAGAGGGTGATGCTGGAAAAGAGTCTTCCCCTACGACAGATGCTTCTGCAAAGTCCTGAAGTAACAGGAGTTTTCAGCCCCTTTGCTGGTTTTTTTAAACATCTGTTAAAGGCGCGAAGTAGTGGGGCTGCTGTTCCTGAAAAGCTAATCGTTCGGTGAGTTAGTGGTGCTGCAGCAGAGCAAGATGAATTGACCTAGAGCACAGCTGTGAAGTCACACTGACACAATCACAGCAGACACTGATAAGAAGCTCTTGCTGGGGGCTTTACACTTAATGGGCTCCTGAGTTGCTCTTGAGTGGAAGCTCCTGCGAGGAGGGAGCCTGTGATGACAGGATTGAAGCTGGCTCCAACAGGGGCTTTGTGAGAGGCTGACACTAGTAGATGTACAAATGCAAAGAGAGTCGTTGAGCAGAAGGTCTTGCTGCTCTGCTGTCTTTGTATCATTGATAGCTCAATTGTCTGAGAACAGATGTGTCCTTGGAGTGCAGAGGAACTCTTCTGACTGCAGCAGAAAAACAGGAATTTGGGGAGATTTTCCCGAAGCAGCGCCGATGACTTTGGTGCATAGGTCTGCAAACAGACTGCCAGAATCCTCAATTTCTTTGAAAAGCCCAGCATGAAAGTGCTAAATTTTTGCCTCGGATGTTTCTATGCATTTTGTATGCTTGTCTTTTTCTCGGCACAAGGTCAAGGTCTCTTCTTTCAGCTGGCTTCCCCTCCTACCTTTCAGTGCAGCTTAGGGAAGCCTGGCATTACCCAGTGATGGACACCTTCCTGTAACGCCTGCAGCCTTTAAAGTCAACAGGCAAAAACTTGGAATTCTGTGCTGTCCTGCATGGTCTGTGGCTGGAAAGAAGAGATAGCTTAAATGTTTTCTTAATGCAGAAATAAATACTCAGGTAGCCTGATACTCCGGTTTCTTGGGTGGAGAAAGGCTGTACTTTAAACTCTTGCCCCTCCTGATTACCTCTTCTGTAATGACTATTCAAATAATGAAAAGACTGTAATCAAAATTATACCATAGCCTTCCAAATGCACAGTTCCTATAGTTTTCTCAGTTATGAGGCATTATGCGTGAGACAATGAATCAAGGCGTGTGGTGATTCTGAAGCTGGCAGGAATTGCAACGCTTAGAAATTGGGACTTAAGGACTACTCAAATATTTTGTTTCAGCTTTTAAAAATTATAAGGTACTATACAAAGAGAGAATATATGAAGTGAATATTCTTAGAAGCTTGTATGAGAGCTGGCTTGTTAAGTTTCACCAGCTAGCTACATGGAAAGAAATGATATGAAATAAAGTATTGTGCCTATAAATAATAGAGCATGTATTGTTTGCTAGTCATATGTTCCTTATAACTTTTTTGTCTGCCATTAAAACAATGAAACATTCCAAGTGAGCATTCTTGCAAGCTGTTAGAACCAGATATTTACTCCATAAAGCAAAACATAATTGACTGTTATACCCAGTTCAGTGTTCGATTTGTTTGGTGATTGTGGTTTTTTTCATTGTGCACCAAGAGCCGCTTTCTGTCCTGGTCTGGAATTAACACTTGGGTAATGTCTCACTTGTGTATGGTATTTGCAAACCTCCTTATGTGCTGCTGTTTCTCCTGGTCTAGCCTTAGGTTAATGAGCAAAAAAAATAGTAGGCAGCTCTGTTCTTAGTTCGTGCTCGGACAACTTGAATGATTCGAGATTCTCTTTTCCCAGATTCTCCTTGAACCCCTTTTGGAATCAGTGGGCCCCCTTGTTTGTTTTTTTTTATTCTGTTTACCTTCAGAAGTTTTATGCATCGTGAACAATGCTTTCCTTAATTCCCTGAAAGGTAGTGTTGCTTGCTTTGGGAATGTGCCTTTTTACACAAAGAACTTGGCAGTTGTTTTGAATGTAGTTTTGATAACACCGTGGTTTTTTTATAATTTAGCTTTAATGCAAACCAATTGCTCTTAGCAGACTCAGCTTGCCAATCGGAAACAGATTCTGGAGTCAGTGGAGCTGGCTAGCAGATCAGAAATCCAGCACTTAACCAGCAAGCTGGAGAGGGCCAATGATGCTATCTGTGCCAACGAGTTGGAGGTGGAGAGACTTAACATGAGAGTGGACGACCTGACTGAAAACAATCGGATGATTCTGGAAGATCAGCAAAGAGTTCAAGAAGAATTAAGGCAATCCAAGAAAATGTTGGAGGTCGGTGGAGGAACTGTTAGGAAACTGAATGTAAAGCAGTGCTCCTGAGAAGCAGCAGGACAGCTCTTCATCCCAGAGCTCCCAGCTCTTCCTAGAGCCTTTGTAAAGTTCCTGTTTGCCCTCAAAGCTGGCTTGTACCCACGTGGTGCTCTGCAGTATTTCCAAGGGTTCCTTAAGAACCTGATCAACCTCTCATCGCCTTACAACAAACTGATTTGATCCTCATCCTCCTCCTTCCCGTGCAGGTGCTACAGGATGAGAAGATGGAACTTAGAGCCACATTGCAGTCTCAGGAAGATTTCATTGACAGCACCAAGCTGCACCACGAACAGTTACAGAAAGAGCTGGCCAGGGTGACTGAAACTCTTCACACAAAAGAACTCCTCATCAGGTAGCGTCTGGGCCTCACTGCCACTTGAATCCAGATCAATATTCCAGGTTCTCACACTGAGGATGGTAGAAGCATTTTCTGGGCCTGTATTGGTTGATGTGCAGGATGATACGCTGTAGTTTCTCACAAGGGCTGTTCCTCCTTGCAGCATTTGCCAAATTGCATTGCTTTTGAAATCGACTGACAGTCAGTGGAAGGAATCAGCTTTCTACTCAGCTCAGTTTCTGGAGGCAGCACAGGGCTTTTGAGGTTTTCAGCTTTTTTTTTTTTTTTCACCCCCAGGCGTTTTCAGTCAAGTGCTGGAGGCTTTGCAGGATTTGATACTGTGCTTATTAATGTAGGTGAAAGTTCTCACCGATTAAATGATGTCAGATTAGGGCCTTGGTAAAGTAACTACATATGTGACAAAATCATCTTGGCTTTCCCCTTCTGCACTGGCAACACGCAAAGGCTATAGGGTTCTGCTGGCTGTGCCAGAAGGTTTTGGCGTATGTCACCTAACAGCCACACTGTTTCTTGCAAGCTGGATGTCTGCTAATGGCAGGGAGAGCATCCGGATCAGGGAGGCCAACATCAAAATGGGATGTAGTCTTTTTTTAGTCAGCCTGAACTCAAACAGGAGGCTGTGATCCAGCTGATATGTTTGCCTATTCACAATGCATGCAGGTGTCACCTAGCGTTGGGTTTTGTGTATTTTTCAGAGAATTTTGAGAAAATGGTGGTTATGTTCCCTGTATTGGTGAACTCAGACATGATGTTTCTGCGCTGAGATTAAAGTTTGTGTTTCTCCTTAGGGCCTTGGAGGAACGCTTGCAAGAGAAAGAATTGTCTTCTCCGGGGCTGGAGCACATTCTGCTGCAGCTGGATGTTGCCCAGAAGAAGGAACAGCACTTACAGTCAGAAGTGACTCATCTTGAGAACAGGTAGCTGGCTGCTTGCTTCCCCTGGATGTGCAATGAAACTTGGATAATAATGTAATACCTAATATACTGTAGTCATCAAGTTAACCAGTCCCACTGATTTTTGTAGGCTTATTTTAAATATCAAAGGGCTGAAGAAATGAAATGCTATTCATTTTGCAGTTTAATAGCGAGACTGTTTTGCTAATTGGTTGGCTGCTTTTCACCGCACGCTGTGGGTGTTTTCAATGTTTTAGCTTGCTTAGGCTTAGCGCCTTCATTGGTAATAGGACAAGGAGTCTTTGTTAGTCAGCTGGTAAGAACCAGATCTAGACCTTACTGCGAAATTAGAATTCTAAACAAGTCTTCCTCTCTGGGTCTGTGGTTTTCAGGCTAACCTTTGCATGGGAAGTTTGTAATCTTAGAATGGTAAAGAAACAAACAAGAAACAGTTATTATCTGTTAGATCAGCTTCCTGATCTCTTTTGAAATTATTTTGGTAAACGAAACCAAAGGATTGGTAAGGAACTTCTAGGTTAAGACTCCAGTTTCTGTTATGACGGACATAGGAAACTGCTTGGAAGATCAAAGTTGCTCTGACCATGCCCCCCTCCTCGAGGTATTCTAATCTGTAGTTTTACATCTGGCACCCAGCCTGGTGTCTTCAAATGCAAGGTGTGTACAGCTGAGCGAAGAGCTGGATGAGAATATCAAAGAGCTGCAGTCGATGGAAGAACACCATACCGAGTCAAAGGCAGAGATTAAAAAGGTAATGCAGCTTTGTTCCTGGAGAGTGGGAAAGGCACTGGTGGAGTCAGCCGTTCCCGTCTGCGTCCTGTGCCTCGGCAGAGGTGGCATCGCACAGTTAGCAAAGCTCCCGGTGGGATCTTTGTGGAGGCGGTGATATGCTGAAGGGTGAGGAGCAGATCTGACAAAGGAGGATTTGAGAGGATGGGTTTGCAGGTTTCTGTACGTGGCTGCGCAGTTTACTTTGTGAGCGTCTGTTAGGCCTACCCCTGCGTCACGCTGTACTTCTCTACAGTGTGGAATTAGTGCTGGAGGGGCAAATATGCCGAGAAATTAAGGCCTGGAATCCTGAGTTTAAGCCTAACACAGGCTCCCACCAGGATGAAGAACAGGGGATGGGTTTTGCCCTAGTATGTCCTATCACACTTGAGACAGGGCTTCAAGTGTGTTCTAGGGACTCTAGGGAGTTTGTTTCAGGCTTGATACCTAGACCTGACCCAGGGTCTGGAAGAAATGGAGCAGCTCATCTGCCATGAGAACCTCACCCTAGTGCTTTGTGCACCCAAGGGTGGCAGGCCTTCCGAAAGGCTTGACTTTTAATAATGGTCTAGATCAGTTAGTGTGGGAGCTTTCACTGGTGCACGGTCAGAGTAGAAACCTTATTGGACTTGAGTGAAAAACCTCACTTCTGTGAAAATCTTTCATCCTTTATTCCAAATGTACAGAGGCGCAGATCTTGCCAGAGATGTGTGCTTGGTTACACATTTCAGCAGCCACACAATAAATGAATCTCCTACAGGCTGCTGGGGAGGAAAGAGAGATTTATTGTGGTTGTTTCTCTTTTATATACTTGGGAGGCATTGAGGTGACATGGAGATAAATCACCATATTTATAGTATTTACATGGCTAGGCAGAGATCATCTGGTTCAATTTTCTAAAATGCTTGTAATTCTGAGAAAAATCCTGGAGGTTTGGGTGGCTAATATTTCTGGCTAATGAAATGGAATAGTAGGGAAGAAATTATGCTATGTTGTTGTTCTGCTATGTCACTGAATAAATACACGGTGTGCCTACCAGAATATTGTATGCAATTCAGGTCTGCCATCTCAAAAAGGATAAATAAAACAAGATAAGGTATGGAAAAAGATGACCAAAAGGATGGAGTGTTTTTTATACAAGGAGCAGCTGAATGGAATAGGACTTACCAAACTGGAAAAGAGATAAATGAGATTGAACGTACTAAAAATAAAATCATGCCTGTCATGTGGAAAGTAAATAGGGAATGATTATTCTCTCATAATGCAGGGACTAGTGGCCATCAAATGGAGTTATGAAAACAAAGAGGTATATTTTTACCCTCCGCATAGCTAGCTTGTGGAAGTTTGCCATGGGTAGCTTTAGTTGCTACAAGCTAATATCGATTCAGAAGACTTAGGACAAATTAGTGGAAGAAAAGACTGGCTGGAGCTATTTAAAGATACTGTCTCTGCCCCAGGAAGGCAGAGTGGCAAATTGCAAGGTCATATTATGAAAGTGTTACTGTGCTTGCCCAGTGATGGTAAACCCTTGGGTATCTGTTCTTCGCCACAGAGGTAGAATGGTGAGCTAAAAAGACTGTGATTTCATCAATTATGGGCCTTTTCGAGCACTCCACAGCATAACGTATGTCTTGTCCCAGTTAGCAGTTTATGGTGCGGAAAAGAATTGGGATGAGGTGGTTTTCAATCAGGAAGGACAGGCAGGCACAGAGGGCTTGTTACATACAGCTTTTTGTTTTCCAGTGCTTACATGTCACGTTACCATGTGCGATATTTTTGCTTTTTTGCTGAAACATCTTTTAAAAGCTCGTGGGTGGTGTGTGTGTATCTTCCTCCAGCTGAAAGAGCAGCTCTCTCGAGCTGAACAAACTCACAACAGTGAGCTAGAAGGGATGAAAAGGGAAATCTCCAGGTTGACACAAGAGTTACACCAGCGGGATATCACAATCGCGTCTGCAAGTGGCTCCACGTCAGACCTAGAACAACAGCTGAGAACAGAGATTGAAAGAGCAGAGAGGAAAGCGGTGGAGCACAGGGTAAAAAAAGGCAGAAGACTCTTATGCTGTCTCTTTAAGGGATCTGAAGGTTTGGAATACCACCCTAGTTTTTAGCTATGTTAATAGTTTCCTTCTCTCTTCAGCTTTTGAAAAAAGGCTTTGAGACCCTTCTGATGAAATCTTCTAATTTATGTTTTTCACTGAATCTGTCTTACTTCTTCTTTTCAAACCCGTAACTGGCAGTCCCACAGAATTCTTTGAAATCACTCATGTTAACGAGGCCTGGATGATGACATCTTTGAAAACTAAAGTAAATGACTGTGCATGGTTATTTGCATGATCTTGTCTATAGAGTCCCTGCAGAACTAACGGCCCAAACCTTGCTTTGTACTCGTGCTTGAATTGAGGGTGGAAAATGCCTGTAGGGTGTTGTGGGCATGTGTTGTGTTCTTTTTTTCTGAGCTTGTTGTTTGCCTGTATCTCCTCAGGTAATTCTGGTCCAGCTGGAAACCTTGAGGCTGGAAAACCGTCATCTCTCAGAGATGCTGGAAAAAACGGAGTGCGGTATGCTAGAGGTATGCATTAGGGAAAGGAGGTGGGAAGGGGCTAGCATTGTGTATCCCCTACCTGGGAACAGTAAAAGTCTTTGCCGAGGCCTCAAAATGCTTGGTAGAGTTCAGTGAACTTAAAACCCAAGCAAAAGGGGTGATTTGTGAGGAAATAAGGCCCAGAAATACTGAGCATCTTGTTCAGTTGCAGAGTAGTGAGGAGAACTGCAGAAACAGAGCCCTCACCTTGGTTTCTTCTCTGTGCGGTCTGGCCCGTGGTTTTTAGTACATGTTGTTACATTTCCATTTTATGCCAGTTTACCTCAAACCTCTGATTCTAAATCTCTGGTGTTCTTTTGACCTGTCTTCGAGCTGTAACTGCTCTGGTCCTTGCAATTTCTGGGGTGAGAGCATGTTCCCTGCCTGGTGAGGAGCCGTTCAGCAGGGCTGTCCCTCGCACTCCACAGGCAGGTAGCAGCCTGGGAACATGGGCTGGACGCCTTGGGACAATGCGCCGGGAAGGGGACAGTGGTGGGCTCCTGCTGATGTGGCGCTCGTCATGATGAGTCTCGGTGAGGGCAGCTTGGCCAGAGGGGAGAAGGGGAGTCTGGATGGAAGAGGTGCAGTCTTGGCGAGGAGTAATACCTCGAAGGCTGTTCATTTTAGTGCCTGCGTGAAGGCAGAAATGGCTAATTTGCAAGTTCTGTCTCACATAAACCAGAATGGATGCCTTAGGGGGGCAAGGAGTGGATTCAGACAGCTGAAAACCTACTGGGAGTATATCGTCAGAGCTTTTATCCTGTCAGATCTGTGGGAAGGAAATGCTCGGCTCTTCATGTTAGTTTGGGGTGATTGTCAAATGTGCCAAGTTCTTGGGAAAGTGTTGAACAGAAGCTTGTGGCTGATGAGATGGAGAAAACCAAAAGCTTTCTGAAGGGCTGATTTGAGACTGAAATGACATAAGGCCCATTCCTTTCTGCTTGAAGTGCCTGCCTGACTTACCAAAAACTTGATAGCAAACTGCAAAGCAAGAAACCTGCTTTAAAAAAAAAAAAAAAAAAAAAGAGACACATGCCCTACAGCCCCATGACACCGGAGCTACCCATCTTGGCCAGTTTCTTCTAACACACATTTAGAAAGTCCTTAGATACAGCAGTGATGAGAATGAATTGAGCATCTAAATTTAATAGAATTGGCAAGAAGAAAGTGGGAATATTGTAGGAGTAGAAACAATGGAAATGATATCCATTTCCAGTAAGGAGGAGATGGGGAGAAGCAAGTTTTTCAGAGTTTCAAAAAGAAAAGAAAAAATTTATTTCTACTTGTAAAAGTTTCTAAAGGGCTGCGGGTCATCCCAGGTGGGGAGTCATCTGCTGGATTATTACCATAGGCCTTCGCTAATTTGAGTGAGGGGATCTAGAAGTGTTCTTGCAGACAGCCCTGCTGGTCGATCCCATGGATGGTGGTTTCTCACTGAGAGTGGTTGCTTTTCATCCACAGCTAAGCCACTGGACTTCACACCTGTAGGAATTATCTGGCGGAACCTGCTACTCTGATACCTGGAGAGTTGCTTCTCTGATATCTGGAGAGTTACTCAGACTGCGATAGTTTATTAGGGTGCGACCTGGATGTTCTAAGCTTTGGCTGAGAGGCTTGCCTCTTAGCTAAGTGAGAGAATCCTGGAATGTACAGCTGGAGGAGAACTCGAGGTCATGTAGTCCTTCTCATTATCCTAAGATACATCAGAACTATTCTTGGTCTGTATTTTCCTGTTTTCAAAAGCATCCAGTGGTGAGAGAGACTTCCTCAGGCAGATCAGCCCAGTTTGTCTGGATGCAGACACAATAAGACATGTATAATTGATTTGCTCTTATGAAGGCCTTGAAAATGTTGCCTGTCAAAATTGGGATTAGAGGATATGCCATAAGGAAGTGCTTGCCGGTCTTTGCTCTGAATTTGACTATGGTGTCTTGCAAATTAGAAGTTTTGACTTCAGCCCTTCTCTGTCTATTAGGGAAAAGGTGTCACCCTAGGAGCACTCACTGAAGACTATGCCATTGAACTAAATAAATTAAAATCTGAGAACCAGCAATTGCGGAAGGATCTAGCGGAGGCCAGAGCAAAACTGGAGCTCACTCAGCAGGTCTGCCAGGATGAACCCGAGGGCACTGCTCAGCAGATGCAGGATGAAGAGCCCGAGGCCGGGGATGTGCAGTACAGGTGAGTGTTGCGTGACCCCAGGGCTGCTGCTTCCTTATTGTGAAGGAGAACAGAAGCCACGGGCATGCGTGGGTTTGTAATGACCTGCTTTACGTATAGCATCTATCTCCAGCACATAGTACGTATGGGAGAACACAAAGGACTGTTTTGGAATCTGCCTTTATGCAATAGCTTTTAGTCCCAGCTGGTTTGTGTTCTGCAAAGCCAGCTAGTATTTGGCTGTCTTTTGACTGCCTTTGCCTTTTTCTTTGTTTCAGTAGCCGTGTGCGCTCTTTTTGGGGAAGGGATTAGATGTGGCCCAGGTGGCTGTGCTCCTTGCTTTTGCAGCACTAGGATGTGCAGACCATAGGTTTTGGTATCTACAGTAGCAGGAGATTGAGAGAATTCCCTAGAGACTGGATGTGCATCTGCAGGTTCTATGGAACCAAGAGCCAGTTTGGATTGCCAGGGCTATTAGTAACCTGTATGTGCATCGTTATCTCTCTGCAAGTTTTTGCTAAAGTTCAGCTGCTAAGAGGCAAACTGTCCAACAGTTATGTGTTCAAACCTGCCTTGCAGGACAACGGGGGAAGCACAGCACAAACGTGATGAACAAGCAGAGAGAAGACATCACAAGCCTGGTGGGACTATTCAGCATCATCAAGGGGAGCCCCAGAGATGGGGGGCTGCTGAAATAGGAGCTGTGACCCCTGAGACGGGTGAGCTGCCCACCCAGACCAGCAGGAAGGACTGCACGGAGTCACTTGCTTTGGGCACCTTGCTGGGAACGGATTCTTTACTCCACGAGCTGGATGAAAACAAAGATTTTGCAGATGAAGCATCTAAGCAATCCGTCTCAAATGATCAGAGAGAATCTGTGCCTCTGGTAAGCAGTTGTAGAGAAGCTGGTTGCTAGTCAACAGCTGAGGATATAGCTGGGTTCTCATCTGGCAAAAGGAGCCGGATTTTTGAATGTATGATCTGGCTGCGCGGTATGTATCATTCTTTAGGCATACATCAAACCAAAGGAAAAACTTCTGCTGGATGGTTAATACTTGGACAGTGAGAGCCATGTGGTTATTCTTCAGAACTCTCTGGGGAAGGGCTTTGTTTGGTTTAACTGATGAGCTATTTCCAGAAGCTCGTGGTTCTCCCCATACTGGTGCTGTACATCAGCGTGTACCATGTACCAACTGCTTCTGTCCCATCGGAATTTGCTTCAGCTTTTGGCTTGGGTCTGTAGTAGAAGCTGGGAGTGAATGCAGAGTGCCGAGTATTTCAGCATACAGTGTCTGGGTGAATCTGAGAGCTGGTGCTATGCATCTGTGTTCTCTGTAACACACAGGGTGAGCTTCACCCCTCTGAATGGGACTGCCGTAGTCAGCACACTGAACTTAAAGCCACTTATGCCAGCTGATAGGGAAGCCTGAAATGGATGCTTCACTGCCCAAGGGGAGGCTGTTATTTTTCCTAGTCGCTGATCATACTGTTTTAGTAGTGAGCAGTCTTGCCACCTTCTCTGTCTTTTCACCCCAGCGCAGTCGCTGGAGCACTTGCCCAAGATACAGGAGGTTTGGACTTGATCACTTCCTGCCTGTGGTGTTCAAGACCGTGTGTCCCAGTACCCACTGTAACGACTGGGCTGTAGACTGACTTGAGCAGGGAGGGGAATGGAAGAGGGATGCTGAGAGTAATTGTCAGACCCTGTAGCAGCTGTAGGGCTGTAGTAGCTCTGGGAGGTGCTGATCCTTGTTCCAGACATGTTTCCGCTAGCAATCTTAGGAGTATTTTCTCCTCTGGTTGTATGGTGTTAGCAGTGACAACAGCTATTTGTATTTTGTGGGGAGCCCAGAGAGGAGTCTCTAAGGCTGACGCACAGATAAGTGGAGGCTTGTCAGGTTTGTAGATCTTGAAGAGGTTTACTACCGAGAATAGGTCTTGATTGTTTCAAGACTAAAGTAACTTGTGGGCATGTCCAGAAAACAAATGTTGGGAGCTTAGGGAACTATAATATTCTAAATGGAAACTTCAGACTGCAGGGCTGGAACTGAAGCGTGAACAGTTCCACTTCAGGGTCTGAGAAGCTCTAGGGCTTGATGTTTAGTAGAAGAGAATGTGCTGGGTTTTGTTCTGAAAGGTAGAAATAAGGTTCCTAAGGAAATGCAAATATTTCTCCTGGTGTTGACTGGGACTCCTTGCTCATGGTCAGGCTCTGATGTCTTTAAATCAGCTCCTTTAACACTAAGAGAGGAGAATTCTCATCAGTAGGCAATAGTAGGATAGGAGACATTTGCTTGTTATCTGCAGCCTTTTTTTCCGGTTCTCTTTATTCCTGGCTGTGGATAAAAGCCCAGAAATCCACGAGACTCCAGGATTTGGAAATAACCAGTTACATTTTCTTGCCAAGACACTGAGGCAAGTTTTCTGTAACGGAAAGCAGCCCCTTAGTAACTTTATAATTCACCTGCCAGCCCCTGCGCAGGAAGCTTCTCTTCATCAACTTGCAAATTAAGCCTAGTTTACAATGTTATTTTTGTAAGTTAAGAACTTGTGGGTAAGTGATGTGAGTAGCAGGAGTAGTTCGTGACCATAAAGGAAAGAATCTGGAGTAGTTTATTGACCATTGCTAGCTGAAGTGGTGTTCAGGGAGCGTGATGGGAATCTGGTCTGTGCTTCCCCTGCGAGACTGTAGCAGGAACTCATTATTTCAGGGAAGCAGAGGAGGTATATTAAAAGAAAAAAAAAAAAAAAGGCAGAGATATCCCCTATCCCCAGTGCCGGTCCAATCTGGCAGTTCTTTCCCTTCCCTGGAACCCATATTCTGAGGTGATATTGCTCACTGAGATTTTTATGAAAACAAGGAGCAAGATGTAGACCGTAAGTGCACGGCAGGACTAACACAGCCAGGACGAGACCCTCGGTATTTCGCAGTGACGACCTCTGGAGTTATGCTATGATTGCACGTGCCGTGTCATTCCCTCTCGCTATTTGAAGTGGAGAGGCTGGTAATTGAAGTGAAACTCCAGTTCCCCTAAGTAAACAGTCGATTCCTCTTGATACTGCTGGGGTCAGGGTTCCACCCGTGAAGTGCAAGTTACATAGGCACACGGCGAGCTTGTTTCTGTTCAGCTCTAGTTCCCCAGTGCCTTAGAGAGGGGAGCTGCTGAAACAGAAAAATTATGTGTTCTGAGGTACTGGTTTTATTCCCTGCAGTTTTGGCGGAGGCCTGGAAGGCTTTCACTGTTGGTTAAATACTTGGGAGGGACATTTACCTATGCTACAAGCATGAGAGCTGAGTGCTTAGTCCGCATGATAAGATAGAAATGACACAAGAACCCTTTGGAAGCGTATTTAGTGCATGGTTTGCGGATCGGTGGTGCTTCTGACTCAAACTCAGAATGGAAGAATACCTGATATCCCTCTGTTTCCCTTCAGTGCCCCCTGCCTACAGCTTCAGTTGGATCGATAGCTGCAAGATACCTGGAAGAGGAAGAACTGAGATCCCATCACATCCTGGAGTGCCTAAATGCTCACATTGAGGAACTGAAAATAGAGAGTGAAAAGATAGTGAGACAATTTGGACACCAGGAGTAATGTTTCTTACTGAATTTGAATGCTGGGTCCAAACTGTCACCGAGGAGGTACCTATAAACCAGTTGCCACTGGGGCTTGGGTGGGAGGCTGGATGTCCCCGCTTGGAGCTGAATGGATGGATATCGTGGAAAGGAAACTCCTCTCTAACATGTTTGATCTGATGGAGGGTATTACACCACAAACGCTTTAGTCGGCTTGCTGTAGGTCAGAAAGCTGCATCAGAGGTATGTGTGCACTCGCTCACAGAGAGATTACAGTGCTTTTTAGAAGCAAACCACTTGCTAATTTTAATGTAAAGTATTTTAAGTATATTTTATACATGTAAAAAGCATTGAAATAAAACAGAATGGAAAAACACCTCTTTTCTTGTTCATACAAATATACAGAGTAAATTTCTTGTGGCTTATCTTGCCTTCTCCTCAGGAACTTTGATCAACACCTTTTCCATGCTTTCTCTCCCAGAGTAGCTACGTCCTTCAAGGAAAAAGGAATATAATTCCTCTTTCCTTTAGGCTACCTGTATTTTCTCCAGTTATTTCCGCTTAGTGGAATTTCTTTATCTTTCCTGGTTCTTGCAACTTTTGCCCATTACTGTTTGTATAGTATCTGGTGTTTTTATCTTGCCTTGCATGTTGCTTGAAGTTCTACAGAATAGCTGAGGAATGAATGGCTGAATTCTGATTGTGGCCACAGCCCTTAAAAAGAAATGAGAGTAGTGGAAACTGGAGGTGAAATCAAATGGGAGGAGAACCACCAAACAAGGGAGGTCCATCTGTACGGCAGATGGAGTTGCAACTGCTGTGTAAGTTGGATCAGCCTACTTTGAATCTAGGCAGTCTCGGACACTGTCCAGTCAAGTTGAACTGCTGCATTAAAATACATCTGTGACCTGTTTTGAGGAATGTATTCAGTATTTCCTCAAAGAAAGCAAGCTGTTGGTGAGTGAACAGAATCTGTTTCCTACAGATTTGCTTTTTTTTCCTGGGGTAGTCTGCAGTTCTTCTGTGGCTGTGACTTCCCAGCCTTTGTACAGGCAAACCTAGGGACGGAGATATCCCTTGTCCATGTCTGTTATGTTTTCTGTTCCTTTCCATCAGCTTCACCTTGTCTTAGAGCAGCTGTTGAGAAATAGGAATTCCAAAGCAACATAAGCATGCAAAACCCAACCATCGGACTAGGCAGATGAGTTCAGCAAAGGGGATGCCTGTCTGCAGGCTGCAGCCTCTTCCTCGTGCCATAAAATGGGACTGCACTTGGTCAAGCAATTCTGCGTTCCGGAGTTCAAAAAACATTTGCATCAACAAGTCCTTTCATTTTGGCTTTCTTCTGGGGTTCTCTGAACAAGGATAAAACCTTCAAATCCATTCTGGATTCTCATTGTGCAGTCTTTGTGATGAGGCGTTGAACTGTCTGCAGCTGGGGACAAGCTCCGGTCATGCTTTTTGCTCACAGTCGGCATTGGCCTCTGTTCCTGGTCGGAGCTCTCCACAGGTAAGCAGTTTTGGAACACACACCTTAACTATCCAGATCTAAGGTGAGGGCTTGTTGGTCCTGGGGTATTTTGACAAAAATTGAACAGCAAAATGGAGCAAGCTGTTGTTTCCTCTTCCCAGATGAACCTATAGTGGTATGCCAGAGCTTTTAAATACCTTAACAAATCTTCAGGAAATATAATACGGTTTTTAAGTAAGTTACTGAGTGTTGCCTCGTGCACAAAGTGTTTTCAGAAGTTTAGAAGACATTTTTTGCTCATTAGTGATGTTTGCTTTCATATCCCTTTCCTTTAGAGATATTTGGCAGTTCATCATGTTGGCAGAAGTTAAGAGCGAAACTGAAGATGATCCATTTGTTTAATTAGCAGCTATTATCCTACAGTATTTATCAATTTCCAATACATGTAATGAGCAGCTTCACTCAGGGAATAGGCTGTAAAAATGTGATCTAAAGTGATCTAAAGAGTAAAATTTGCAAGAGGGGAACTGCTGAATTACTTCTCTGTGCTGGTGTACGTGCTCTGTCTTTCCCACCTCCTCTCCCTGCAGATACACAGTGCCACAGACTCTCGTATGGCTCCTGGAGTTGCCGTGGACAGAGGTTGAGCAAGGCAGTATGAGGAGTTGAACGGTTTCCTGCTCTCGCTGCACTGCTTGTTTTTAAACACGTGCCTTTCTCACGGCCAGCATGACAATAGCAGAGCATCTGATTGTATACTGACCGTATCCGTTCCATTTGTGAGGAAGCTAGCTCGTGAGTAGTGGAAGTGCAGAGATACACTTGCCAGAGATAAAAACTTGTTTTACACATACTTAATTTACCTGAGAAACAAGGTGTTTGTAAAACTGAGTGATGTAAATTCATAGAGCTAAGTAATTGCACCTCTCGGTGGTGTAGGGATTACTGAACCTGTGCAGTCCAAAGCCCTTCCAAGGGAGAACTGACTGAAATGGGAGAGCTGGCAGTCCCGAGATAACTGAGAAGTCTGTTCCAGAGATGTTCTCCTGGTCTTGGAGTCTTGGCTGTGCTGAAGAATGTGCATTTTTTTATAAGGGGAAGGAGAAAAAGGCTTGTTTATCCTGGAGGGAGATGTCACAGCAAGCACAGACTTCTGAGGTGCTTTTATCTGGGGCTGCAGGGTTTCTCAGGCATTCTTCTCTGCCTTTGCAGTGTCAACCATCCCTTGGAATAATCACCTGGCCCTGGAAGCTTTATAATTAATGAAGCTGGAGAGGGGTTTTGTGTCTTTGAACTCATGCCTGCGATAGCACTAAAGAATTTCTTATGCATTTGCAGGGCTGAGCCAGATGTTTGTTTTCTGTTTGAAACAAAAAAAAACGGGGAAATTTATTTGCAGTACTTTTGTTTGCGCCAGCCTAGCATCTCGCAAGTAGGAAGCTGTTGCAGGCTCGGCCTGTCTTTTGGCGTGCTACAAATGTTCTTTCGTGGGTGTGACAGCGCTTTGGGTCACCCTTCACTTTGCAGGGGTTAAATGTGTGTGTGTGTGCCTGTATCCATGTGTATAATTGCAGGTGTCTGGGTTTTGCAGCATTCTGCAGGCGGAGGAGGCAGTATTCCCTGAGATCTTGCTAGGTACAGGGCAATGGGATAATTTTTTTTCCCCCCTGCTGTGTTGAGATAGAAATAGAGTGTGTTGGGACCTTGGGAAAGGGAGTCAGGACGACAAGGAGCAGGGGCTGCGTTCACACGTGTGTAACCCTGCGGAGAGAGCCTTTGCGGTGGCTGCCCACTAGTCGTATATGTCTAGGTGAACATCAAGTGTTTGGCTGTGTGGAGGGGGTGTGTAGTTGGATACTCTTGACCCTCTTGTGTGGAAAAAAGTAGTTTTCTTTAGTTCCTGAGCTCTCTGGGATGCCTTGTTATCCTCCCGTTGTAAGAAGTGACGTATTTGACTGGATCAGCTTGACCTGTAAAGTGAAAGCTACTGAAACGTGTCCTCCTTGATCTGAAAAATGGGATGTAAGAAAAAGGATTCTTCTGCTAGGCACCAAAATAAACCAGGCTGTCTGTGCTTAGAGGCAGGGCTCGCTTTAGCCTTCAAGGTCCTCGGCAATCAAAAAATCCCTGAGTCTTTTTTGCATCCGCATCTGTGCGGTTCAATATGTGTTGCTGTCCAGGGAACGGATGCCTGCTGGGCTGCAAGCCTTGTTAGCGTTCCTGCAGGGAGAAGCTGCTGCTGCCGCCAGTTTTTCAGGGCAAAGACACTTCACTGTTTGGCGGAGGACCTAAAACCTGCTTTTATTTCATGTCTGGAGCCTCCTTGTCTCCAAGTACAAAAAGACCCCAAAGCATTGCTGTACTCCTGGCATCCTTGAGTGAACTTGGCTTACGCGCTGTGTTTATACTTGCAGGTTGTGCCTGCGTAGCCTGCATCCTCACTGAGAGTTCTGCTCCGGCTCCCCCGTGCGCTCGCTGAACTTGATTAAAACTGGGACTCGAGCCTGGTTGCTGGGGTAGAGGGAGTGATGTAGGAGGGATCGGAGGCAGCGAGCCCGCTGCAGGTGGGCAGCCCTTTGCTATTGTGTGTAACTTCTGCCACCCAGCCGCTGGGGAGGAGGGGAGCGCAGGAATAACCCACGTATTTTGTGGGGAAAATACAGCAGCTTTCTGAAGAGGAATTCGTGTCATTTGGTCATACAGAATGGCAAAACAGAACAGATTTATTTTAAATTCAAGCTCTAACTTAATAACTCTCGGGTCATGCTAACACTTACAATGCTTGATCTTACGATGTGTATTTGTGGTGAGATTCACTAGAAGACCACCTTTGCCTTGTGCGTGCAGGTTTTTTCCCAAGAGTATAGCACCAATTATTATCATCACCATATTACGTGATGATAATGTCACTCGGCTTGCTGTTCCACATAACCCCTTAAGTTCTTTAGTTGCAGTATTGCATAGACAAGTTGGAGTAAGGAGTGATTTTTGAGAACTTTTATTCTCCATTTTACTGTAATTTTAATTACGGAAACACCTATATGCTTGAGATATGATTACAGTGTTAATATTGCAGAAAAAAGTGTTTACAATTCATATGCTCTAATATAAAAAGTAAAAATTATTTTGTTTATTGTATTTAAGAGTCAGTGTAAAAAGTCATTTCGCAGTATCACTTAAATTTGTAAGACAATGAAGTGCACAAGAAAACTTCACGTTGTATTTTCTTCCTAACACTTCTCTCTCCTGGGATGTATTTTGCAACTTGAGTGAAGAGATACAGAAACTCGGTTTAAACATCCTGAAGTTCCTTGTGACCAATATTGCTGCTCAAAACCAGGGTCTACTTGCTGCATCCTGCCCCATAACTAGGTGGATTCTTCTTGGAGTAGCCACTGTAAGACTTTTCTTCTGGTCCATAACTTGGAAACCAGCCATCGCTGCCGACACAGAATGATCTCTGGCCAGACAGTCAGTTGTTTTCTTCAAAATGTTTGTCTGGACTGTATTACTGAAGAATAGGTGAGGCTTTTATTTAATTTCTTTCACTGCTGCTCCCTTCTTAACAGGATTTTCTGCTGCTTTGAACTTTTTTGAGCCCTTGGTCTTGCAAAAGCCTGCAAGTGGTGTCCTGCCTCCGTTGAAAGAACAGATTTGATCGAGAGAACTAAAGCTGTATTGGTTTTGGGCACGTCGGAAATGTTGGTGAGTGAAAGAACAAGGAGGGGTTGTTACTGGGTCTCAACCTCGTATTTCAGGACGTGTGAGTAAAAGCTGTGGTTAGCGTTCTCATGCACCATCACAAACACCTCTCTGCACCCCGAAGTGTTGCAGGTTCCCTCCCAGTAGCCCCTACTCTGGGTGAGAGGATAAGCGTTCTCCGCTTGAACTAGCACCTTTGCTATCCCATGCATTTTGAGTTTAAACTGAACGTTGCGATTCGCCGGCAGCAAGCCGGAGAGCGGCTCTAGTATTTCATAATCTTCCGCCCACTTGGTGTAACTCTGCGGGAAAGCTGGCCACTTTACTTCAGTGTTCAGGCAAGCGATGAGGTAGTTGAAGATGTAGTCATAATTGCCAGGATCTGACTTCTTCTTGGCATAGATTTTCAGAACAAAGTTGCCTGCGTGGGGGAGATGGATCTTCAACTCAATTTGGTTCCCACGATGGATTTGCATGATGTGCCGCCTTCTCATATCCTCCGTCAGGCTGCTGTTGTCGGAGTGCAGCGAGGCTAAGACGCTTATGTCTTTGCCCAGGGTGAAGGTGACGGAACACCGTCCGTCGTTGGTGTGAATGATGGGGTCGGGGTGTGACGGCCTCAGGAACCCTTGCCGCTCTGTGAACCAGCTTGGTCCGACGGGCTGATGCAGGTCCTTGGGGAAACGCATGGCCTTGTCCACAGACTTGCACTCTACCACGTATTCTAACACACACTTGTAGACCTCCTCTGAGGCTTTGGAGGGCTTGGCAAAGATCTGCAGCTTGTGACTCCCTGTCTTCTGTGGGTAGATTTCCAGCTTCATTCCATGTTTTTTCAAAGTCATTAAACCGTGTTCATCTGTTCCCTTCAGCTTAAATGTAAATAATGTGGCAGACCGGCAATCCACTGATACAGAGGCTTTTCCATTTACTACAAAATGCAAAAGAAAAGAGACTGCATAGGAGTTTCAGTACATCTTTTTTGCACTACACCCTGTTCTGGGAAGACTAATCTGTGCCAATAAATTGCTGCTTCCCTAACAGTAAAAGAAAAAGCTGCAACCAATAGGTCATACGTAGCTTGTCAAGCTGTCTGCTCAGACCGGCGTCCCTCAAAAAGAATGAGGTGAAGAGTGGCCTTTGTTTTGGAGCCGTGCGTTTATCCTGTTTTGATATACGCTGAAACGGAACTGTGGTCCTATAGAATATGAAAACCTGTGTGAAATGTAAGTGAAAGTACCGTCAGCCCACGTGCTCAGGAAGGGCTTAATTAGATGTGATTAGACCGGATTGCTAGTCCAGAATAGTTATTCCAAGAGGCTTCAGAGGAAAGCGCAGGAACCCTCCAGCACGTAGATAGGGATAACCTGTTCCCAGACAGCTTGGAGACAACATGAAGTTCTAAAATGTTGTTGCCTTTAAGTTTTACCTCCTGCAGCTCTTTTAAAATCCGAGGAAGGTGATCTTAAATGTGGGCCCTGTAGTTCAGTGGTGTTACCTGAATAGTTTTACATTAAAAGAGCTGCTGGACTTACTCAGAGTGCTGAGGATTGCATAAAGAAGTGCCTGTTTATCTATCATTCAATAAGTCAAGCTTTTGGAACACCGTAAAGAGTTTTAATCTCATTTTCAAGCCAGAGTTGTTAATAAATAATATTAAAAAAGAAAGAAAAAAAGACTTTCCTCTGCCCCAAGAGCTTTAGTGCACTCTGCTTGCCAGAACCAAGCTGGAAATGTAATTCGCTACACGCACGACGGTGTGTGGTGGATGCAGGGCTGCGTAAGGAAGGATGCTCTGCAGCTTCCCCTCCGCAGGGTGTTACCTGTTTGGATGACAGCTGTCTCCGGGTGTGCGGTCAGCAGGCCCAACGTGTAAAAATTACTGTTGTGCAGCATGTTGTTCTCAAAATCTTTCAATGTCAGGGTTGGTTTAAGAAGCTGCCAGTTACTGTTATCTGGGAAGTGATTGTTAATGAAGAGAGCCGGGTGAGTCAGAAAATAAAACTCATTGTACCTGGAAGAAGAAGGAAGAGATGAAAGGAAAATGAGTAATTATATAAATGGTTAATTCTTCCCCTGCACGGTGGTGGCGGTTTCAGCAGGAGGTAGTTGGAGTGTTCTGGGCTGCTGAGAAACTGAGATCGATGGATTTGAAATTCTCCAGGCAGAGAGGGAACCCAAACTTTGGCCTTCTGTTATTTCCAGGGCAAATGCTGAGCTTTTGGATACAACTAGAGTATTTGCACTACCCCCTGCAACTATGGGCTCCCGAGGGAAGAGGGAGGCACTGCTTGTCATCTGAAAGTGTGGAGGCACCCCCTCTCAGGCAGCTGAAAGCTGTGAATCAAGTGCCACCTGGTATTGCACAGACTGAAGAAGCGAGAAGCAAAACAAGCTCACTTGTAGCAGTTATGCGGCTTGCTGCTCGGGGCCACTGCCTTTCTACAGGTACATGCTCCATCCCTTGTATAGGCAGCCCAGGGACCTTCCTTGGGGCTTTGGGTCTTGCTGTGGGACCTAAAATTTGTCACCGTTTGGTGGTATCATGCCCGTCGGCTTTCTTCTGCCTTTGGGGTAGATTTCTGTATTAACACAGGGGATGGTTCTTTACCTGAAGGTGAACTTGGTAAAAGAATCATCAACAGCACCACTTCCCCAGGTGCTGTCGAGTAAATGCCACCTTCCATCAAGGTAGACGGCGTTCCAGGCGTGGTCGGAGTCCCCTGTAAAGGTCTGTCCCATCTTGTACCCGTAGCCCTTGGAGTATCCCGATAGCTTCATGCACTGGATGCCTGCAATGCTAAAAGGAAACAATGAGATGCAGCAGGAGACTTCTGTTTAAACCTTTTGGTGTACTTTTGTGGAAAAAAAGTTCAGCACGCCTGCAGAACTTCGATCCTGTAGTCAAGTGGACCAGCTCCATCAGCTCCTCAGGTTCCTCCTTGCAGTTGAGTCCCAGGGGAGTTTGGAGCTTTAAATGTCTGAGCGTGCAAGTGTACCTCTCTCTGAAAACTCTGAAACGTCTGACCCTGGTGACAGACTGCTGTGCTAGATGTCTAGGTTATTGCAAGTTCTCCTCTTTCACCGCTGACATCACGTAGAGTCCGTATTTTTCTGGGCTGTGCTAGCGAATGTCTTCATATGGGGTGGGCAGGCAAGAGTAACCCAAGGTAACGATGCCCGGTATTGGGTTGGGGCCGTTCTTTCTTGTAGTCTTTGCGTGGGCGCTTGGAGAGAGCGTCCCGATGGAGGAAGGGTCTTCTCCCTTCCTGTTTTTGCATAGTCCCTCGCTTTTTCTCCAGCGCACCATCAATTCAACATTGTTAGAGGAGGGTGACAAAGATGAAGTGTGCTTAATTGCTCTCTGTCTTGTTACTCAGTGGAATCCCTTTGATGCTGTCCACAATTAGCCCATGTAATTATAAATTAAAAGTGCGTCTGTTCGTGCTTGTGTTCTCTCTGTAACAGTAGACCCGGTGTTTGACACCAACTAAGCTATCTAAACCTCATGGGATTGTGGAAGCTGATTTAGTTTCTTTAAAGAGTGAGCTCGTGCTTGCCCTGGGTGCAAATGATTAAATAGTCTCTTTTAAAAAAAAAACAAAAAACAAAACAACAAAACCTGTGTTGATGTGTAAATAAGATTTAAATAAGCACTGCGTTAATAAGCTCTCTGCTGTTGATAGCAATAGATTCTAACATTGGCATCTTATTTCAGCATTAATCTAAAATTGCTTCACTTCGAGGATTGTCTTTTGTGTAGGATGGTATTGACATTTTTCCTCTTCATTGAAAAGTACATTAAATGGAACAGCTACCTTAAGTAATAAACTGTGCCCGCTTCAAGAGCGAGATTGTCTGCATAATGTGGGTTTAACTCTGAAGAAAAGTGATATTTATGGGGAAGATAATTAGCATGGTTGTTAAGAAGCTGAGGTCTGGTAACAGATACTGGCTGGTAATTGGCAGTGCAGTAGCGCTCACAGGGAGGATTGCTTTTTTCACGGAGGCGATGCTGATTTAGAGGGAAGGTGGTCACTTCAGCTTCTCATACATCTTCCTGAACTCAGACCTGGACGTCTTTGTGTTACTTAGCTA
Source organism: Balearica regulorum gibbericeps (assembly GCF_011004875.1). Taxonomy (NCBI): domain Eukaryota; kingdom Metazoa; phylum Chordata; class Aves; order Gruiformes; family Gruidae; genus Balearica; species Balearica regulorum. Next base: position 2,190,853 of record NC_046192.1, on the reverse strand, counting down.
TTTGATACTCTTTCTTTAAGAGCAGCAAACTAAATTCTTACATTCTTTGTGAAATTCTTTAAGAAAGAGTATCAAATATAGAATCGCAACTGCAAAGGGCTGATCGGGAACTCATGTTGGGTAGCCTGCAGAGAGTAGGCAAAATGATACGGAGAGGAGAAACGTGGCAGTACCCCAGATAGTTAGCAAAGCAGCGGAGGGAGCGCGCAAGCCAGCGTGGGCCGTTACACGGCGATAGCAAGGCGCTGTCACACGAGGCATTCGAAACGAAGGTGGCGAGACTGGAAGGAATGCCATTGAGAAACCTGGTGCCGCAGGTGGTCTGTAAAGCCTTTGCCAGCCCGCGGTCGCCTGCGAGCCAAATTCTAACGCGGAGCTGGGCAGTAAATCTGGAGCAACTCCACTGACAAGACTGGTGAGAGCTTGGATTTACATGGTGTAACTGAGACTAGGAGCTGGCCCGGGAGTTTCGAAGGGGCCTAACAGGAGCTAAGTACCAAATTCCCACCAATTTCATGGGGATCGGTGTCTAATCCTTCCAGGCTTCTCTAGACATTCTTGTTAGCTGGGATATTCGGAGAGAACGTTAAGGGACAAGTTCTGCCCTTCGTTCTCTCTGCGCTCTCGCTTACAGTGAATGTTAGCAAAGCAGCAAGAAGAGTTTGTGCTTGGATGTGTTCCAAGTTCCCAAAAGAAAGGTCGGAGCATTTGAACAGTGGTCTCTCTCTAATAATGGACAGAACAAAAAACCAGGCTGAAACATCCTGTAAAAGAGCAGTCTTGTATCGGTGAAAAGAGTGATGGTGGCTGTTCTTGCATAAATGACTTTATGCAGCTAAATTAACCAGGCAGAGAGAAGATGGAGATGATCTCCAGAAATACCTGAAGTTGGCAATGTGATGGTAGAAGATAACCTAAATACAAGGTGGACTGGAAGAAGCAGTTGGCAACATCTGCTTGGTGCAGCAAGGAGGTTAAAAGCGAAGTTGCTTTTCTGCTTCAAAAAGAGTGGGAAATAATCTGGATCTTGCTACAGGTGTCACGGAAATTCAATGGCATCTCCTTCTTCCCTTTGATTTCAGGTTGACTTTGATGATTTCATCTAAAAAAGAAGCAAATTTGGCTTCTCCAAAGGGAGACAGAATGGTTTATTCTTGTGGTAGGTGGGTGTACATTCCTGTGCCTCAAAGGAAGGAAAGCTACTGACTACAGAAAACAGGAAAAGCAAGAGGATGTGAAACCTGGATTATTTGCAGACTAATTATGAATAAGGAGCAGCTAAGTGGTCAGATCCACCGTAGGGAGTGCGGTCGGCTCTGCTGCCAGAGGTCGTGCTGAACCCTCTCAAGTGCAAATAATTGTTTTGCCTCCACGGTTAATTCTGGTAAGGGAGTTTCTGCCCAGGTCTGGACTGCTAGGTTCTGTCCTAAATTGAATTCTTGAATTTACACTCCCTGATTCACTCAGCCACGCTACCCCCTTCGAGTTTGGTTGTCAGCTGAGAAGCCAATTCTTGATATACGCCGCTAAAATGTTGGTCAGCAGCCTGTGTTTACGTTCCTTGCTGTTACGCCTGATGTTTGGAAACTGATGCTTTGTGGCTGGCTTCCCACGACACGTGCCCACCTTTCCTCTGGGACGGGAGTCCCGGCTTCTTGGGACAAGTCTGACGAGTCGGAGGTGGCGGAGTTGTGTCTGCAGCAGGAGCTCTTCTCTCTGCTGGCACTGGGACAAGGAGGACTCAATCAGCGTCAGCCCTTGACTTCAGCGGGACCTTTGAGGGGGGACTCCTGGTGACTGGCAAATTGGGTTGTTTGTTAAAGTTGCCTCAACAGGAGCTAGGAGAAAAAAGCATGTTAAAAGACCTTTTTTTCCCCCCAAAACTTGGCTCTGAAAAATCTTTATATAAGGTGATTGCTCTTTGCCTCTTGCCTTTGTGCTTCAACTCAGCATAAGACTTGAACGGTGCACAAGAAGAAGGGATGAGGAGATCCCCTTGCAAGAAAGAGTGGATGTCTTGGGTTAGAGATTTTTTCAGGAAAAGAGCTAAACATTTAGCTGGTATTTGACAAAAGTAACAGGCTGGATGACTGGGAGGTTTCCTGAATCACAAAATGAATAATCAACCTGGAACTGAGGAATTAAGAGTACGTCAACAGAGCCTTTAAATAGTAAAACATATCCTTGGAAAGATTAATGTTTTTAATGAACTAAGCATATGCTTTTTAATGAACAGATGCAAATTTCCCCCACTTCTAACTGCTAATAACTGTTCCATAAGATGCAGTTACAAATTCATACTTCATCATCCTATTTCTTTATTTTACTCTTTAGAAAGCAAGACCAGATACTGTGGGGTATGTTACTGGTTGGGAGCATGCATCGCTTTAGCATCTGGCACAGTATTAGTATTATTGTTTTAAAAATCTGTCCTTTTCCCTGTAGATTTTATTTGTTTCATGGTGAAAACCTTCCCAAATCTTTTTGGATGGTGTGGAAAGCCAATTGTTACTTACACATGCCAATTAATAACTGGTCTTTAATTTTTTTCCAAAGCTGACTTGTAGATGGAAGCTGCTCTGCTGAGAAGGTCCTCCTTGGGAGAGCCACCATGCAAGCCCACGCTCTTAGCAAAGTACACCGCTGCTTTCTGGCATTAGGAGGCCCTTTCCGATTCTGTGTCCCGGAGTCGTCAGGTCCACTTTTCTCCTCTTGGACCAACCTTGTACATGAGGCCGGTCCCAAACTTACCAGGCACCTTCATTGCCTTCGCTACTCCTCTGAGCCAAACTATTGCGTACCGCCGTGAGAGGCGAGATGCCGCTCCTTGCTGCGGTGCTCGAGGGTTGCCTGGCCTCAACGGTGATGCTGAGAACGGTGTGGTAAGTGTTGTAATTCTGTCAGGGAGGGGAGAGGGCATCTCCAGAAGGTTTTGGGAAAGCTCCTTCTGGGACTGTGCCTACCTCTTGCATGGGAGCATGTTGGAGACAACGCTCCTCCTTGTTTCAGCCTTGCCGTGCTTTTAACCTTCACGTACAGATACTCAAAGGGAAAACCTAGCTTCTTCTAACCAAATTAGCTCTGTGTTTTCATCTGCCATTATGTTAATGCAATGCGAAGCTCAGCAGATGGCACAAAGTAAATTATGCTGGGAGGTGGGGGGGTGGAGGGGGTGGAGGAGGAAGCAAAATTGACCTTTCTAGGACTTGCTATTTTTCCACAGCATGGTTTGAAAGCTAAAGTTCCACGTCCTGCTTAAAGTCACATCAGTCAATGCAAAGGCAGACAGAAGACAGAAGAGGCATGGAGATGACAATGAATGTTAACTCTCCCTGGCACCGAATGTTTCTGAGCTTCGTTTACCTGCACATGTGTTCAAAGAGCCCAGCGTATCCCTCACAAATGCTCTTCCCCGTCTGAAGCACGTCTATGGGTTTGCTGGACAGCTGGCTTTTGTTATGGTAGCCCACTACGTCGTATTCTGCGGGAAGGAACACAAACGAAAGTTCATCCAAAAGCCTGAGGCAGCGGGATGGACGGGCAGCAGGAGCAACCCTCGGATTGCTTTTCATCTCCGTGAGCGCGAGCAAGGAGAAACGTGCTGCACGAGGATGTCGCGGACGGCTGCTGGGGGGGAGAGGGACGAGGTCTGTCCCTTATCACCATTTCTTCTAAGCCTGGGCCGGGATTCTGCGGTCGAACCCAAATGGGAGGAAAAAATCTGCTTTTTTGGAGAAAGTGGGTCTCCCCAGGCGCTGCCCTGGTGCAGGGGGATCTGCAATCTCAAGAGCTCCTGGTAAAAACCCGAGCTCTGCATTTAAAGAGTTGGACTGGTGTTACTGTCAGAGGAAACCATTGAGCTTTTTGCACTCTTAACAAGCAATTTGTATTAAAAAAATACCTGAAGAGTAGCTCGTTGGGAAATACCTGAAATGATTTATTGCAAGTGAGTCATATTAATACCTGGAAGCGCAGGAAATCTTAATTTGTCTGAATGAACGCAGAGAAGCGGCACAGCAAGGTCCCTTCAGACAGAGCTCGAGGAACTGGTCTGGGAAGGTTAATTCAATACCGACCAACCTCGGTCATGTCCACAACCTCGTTCTCAAAATACAAACGTGTTTTTCTGACAAAGCTCTAAGGAATGCTGCATCAGCTGATTCATCCTCCCTTGGATGCTGTGGAAGAGGAGGAGGGGAAAAAAAAAAAAAGCTGGCGACGTGCTGTATTTGTGCTTTGATGGCATGCTGCAACCGCTTGCCTTTTATCGAAGGGGCTTCGCTGACGGCTGCTTTAGGGTTGGCTCGTGGGGCTCAGGGAGAAGCTGAGCCACCAGCAAAGCCGCAGAGCACTTTGAGGGGAACAGAGAGCTAGGTGGCTGCGCGTGGCTCTATTTATGCTAGAAATGATAGCTAAAATAATTAGTGCTACTGCTGCATGGAGGTAGCAGTCCATTGCAGGCAGGGAGGTGAGTCAGGTGGGGAGAGAGACCCGGGGAGCAGCGGTCCCACTTAAAATCCAAGCAAGGCAGGAGTTTATATTTTCCGTGCTCTGCCAGGATGGATACACGGCGTTTTTGCAAGCCGATTTAAATTCCTAGCAGTGTGTTTATTTCTTGTGCATGTAAATAGGGGTCAGTCTCTGCAGGAAGGCAGGAGAACCAGGGCTGAGATGGTGGTGGTGGTGGGGGGAATCTTGCAGGGAGATGACAGCCTACCTGTCGGGATCAGAGACATCCTGTGAATGCAAACAGACCGACTCAAACCAGACCGGCCATCCCAACAGGATCTGGTGCAGGCAGAAATGAGTTAATGAACGGTCAGCGGCCGACGGGAGCTCGGCGCGGGCATGAGTCGAGTGCTCGGTTTCAGGAAACGCAGTGAAATCGGCAGTCTGCATGTTTAAGGGCAAGATTGAAGCTGCTTGGGATTGACCCGACTACGCTGACCGAGCAGTTGCTGGCAAAGCTCTGCTGATCTCAGGCCAGTGCGTCCCAAATTGGTCCTGTGCTCTCCATCAGCTGGCCCGTTTGGCCGGCAAACGGCACCGCACCGCAGCCTGTCCGGACGTGGAAGAGGCGAGGGGAACCCCCCCCAGACACATAGGGAACTACAAGGGCAGAGTAACGGGGGACAGGGACAGCCTTAGCTGAAGATGTGACCCACCTATGTGATGGCATATCCACATCCATATGGCTCGGACTTTCTCCAGATCAGTCCGGGCTTGTTTAAGCAGGGCTTTAACGAGTTCCTCTACGCTGTTCTTGACGTTTACCTGTTTGTGAGGAGGAAGCATTGCAAGATCGTGGTGAAGAAATGGTAGATCTCCCTCCCCGCTCCCTTGTTCTTCTAAAGCTGGTGAGACCCCGCCTGCTCTTTAAAAACAGAAACACAAAGCCGTGTTTCAAGCAAGAAGTATTTTTGGTCATAGTTTCTGGCCTAGAGTGGGATCTCTGTTTGCAGGGAAATGGTTTTCCCTTGTTTGGGGGATTTTGAGGCGCTTGGCCCACTAGCTCAGACCAAGCTGGTGTTAGCGCTGGTAGCTAGGTCTCGGGGCACGGTTCCGCAGGGGAGCTGCGAGGAGGGCAGAGGCAAAAGCAAGACTTACTTTTAATGCGTAGGCATCCAGCTTCTCAAATTGCTGCAGATCTACTGGCATGGATTTCAAAGAGGATTTGTCCCATGGATATGCTGGGAAGAAACGAGTTGTCATTGTCTCAGGAAGGGAGGGGGGCATTTTTCCTGGCCGTACGCTTGAACGAGGGGACAGGGCAGAGCTCCTGCCCGAGCCGCGGAGGCATCCATCAGCGGGCGCTTAGGGAGCAGAGGACGCGAGGCCACTCGCAGAAGGTCCCTGCCAGCTGCACGGAAAGCAGGAGCCATCCCGTCTGGTATAATTTGGGCAGCGCTGGAGCGGGGGGTGCCTCTGCACATTTGGCACCGCGTAACAGCGTAGAAAATCCCGGGATATTATATGGAAGCGCACAAGATGCAGTGCAGGAGTATCAGGGAAAACCTGTGCTGTGGACGCCCTGGCAAAAGCATGACTTTTTTAAAAACTCAGCTGCGTTTCTTCAGTAGTTTTGCCGAAAGCAATGGCTATTTTGCACAGTAAAGGGCCACGATTCTACACAAATTCAAGCGCGCGGGGAGCAGTTGGACTGAAACTGCTGTGCCTGCCCCTCGGCATCCTTGCGGGCTCCAGGCTCCTCGTTCTACTCCGTGTGAATGAACGGTTAATAACCTGCCCTAATTAATCAGGTAACTTATTTTTTAACAGCCTCTGAATGAGCTGATGCTGTTCTCCCTCATCAGTAAGGCACCCGAGTGATCCGGCTAGAGCTCGGTGCGCAGCCGTATCGGACGGACGTCTCCCCCGGCCCGCCATCTGCGCAGCGTTCCCTTTTCTTCTGAGCTGGTGAGAGAAGAATTGAGCTCTACGGCAATCTCTTCCCCCTGTCAGGAGCTGTCAAAACCATTCAGGGCTAAAGAGATTCTTCTAGCTATATCTGTAGGATTGTTATTTCTCTGGGAAAAAAGGATTTAAAAGAGATCGTGAAGTGAAAATGCTGTTGCGTGACTCTGGAGTGCTGGGAGAGGTGACTGAATGATGCCGTAGAGCTGCTGTCTGCCTGGAGAGAGGTGACAAGGAGAAGTGAATTGCCTTGGGCTGCGCGTGGGGGCACAGAGGCTTCGGCTGGTTGTGTACCCCTTTATTTGTTGCCCCCGCTAAGCAAGCGGGACGCCCCTCCGCTGCCTGCTCAGCGAGCGCTGGTGGGAGCGGGACGTACCAGGGGCTCCGGGAGCATCCTGTCCTCGCTCGGAAGCCGGCGGTGCTTCTGAAATCTGTATTCATCACCTGCTCCCTCCCCGTGTCCCCAAACCGGGGCTCTGGCCCCTTTGCTGTCAGCTCCAGCCCATTGGGGAGGTGACCAGAAGGTCTAGTCCTGACTCGCAAAGGTGTTTTGTTAACGTGAGTCCCACTCTTCTTGGAAACCTCTGCCCCGGGTGGGGGGGCTATGGGGCGTCCCAGTGACGGTGCGGCTCTGCCCGTCTGCCAAAATCTGCCAAAATCAGCGTGTAGACACACACGGTGTCTGTTTCTTTAACAGCCTTGTTTGTTTATCTCGCTTTTCCCTGAAAAGGGCTATTATGCTGACCTAAAGAGAGATAAAGCAGATTTACACGTTTAAAGGTTCCCACTCTCTACAGCTCAGAAAATTACTTTTTGCTTTTGGGAACAGGATGAGTTTTGGGTTGGTTTTGGTTTTATTTTTTTTTTTTTAAATTGTTTATCAGTTTTCATCTTTGTCAGGTTATAGCTGCAAAGGTTCCCCGCAGACGCGGGCTCTGCAGTAACTCGCACAGCCCCGTGCAGTTAGAAAGTGTGCATCCCGCCTGTTTGCATAGTCTTCCTCGAGCGTGGAGCCTCGGGAAGGTCTCGGGCACGTGTGACATTCCCAAAGCCCATCCCCATCTGCCTCCCCGACGAACACGGGGCTGGGGAGCTGAATGTTATTTGTGATACTAGAAATTAAATCCCTTGTCTGTGAGCTTCGGTCTAGGCTTGCGGCAAGGTAAAGCCTGGTTCTAGGACGGAAGGGTTTCCTACCCGGGGCTGCCCCGCGTTGTGCCCCGCCGGTGTGGGGCGAGGGGACAGCTGATAGTTACCGTGCAGGTCTTTTCCTCCTGGCGGCCGCGGGGCTTCGGTCCGCTGGGAACCTAGAAAATTGGGGAAGGGAGCGTGAGGTAGGCAGTTCTTGGCAGGAGAAAAAAGACAAACAGAAATAAGGGGTTCTGGGTGGAAAAAAGCTGGAATTGAGGCTTTGCTTTGCCCGTTCCCTTGCGTGCGGACGTGGATGTCGACAGCCAGCGGAGCGTGGGCGCCGAGGGGAGAGGGACGAAGCAAGCCACGTGGACCGTGGTGTGCTCTGCGTCCCCTCCCCGCCGTCCTGGAGCTCCGCAGAACAGCATTCCCCGGCAGCCAGACATCTCCTGTTCTAGCCCGAGGCTGGGGACATCTAACCCCTGCCCACCACCCGGCCAAACCCCCAGGCGTGGAAGAAGGCAGAGCTGTTAGACGATGACCCCGCAGAGAGCTCTGCGGCAGCTGGAGGATTTCTGAGGGACGCTGCGGCCCCCAGACTGTCACCACCCGCTTTATCCCAGAGCCGGAGGAGGAGGAGACTCCCCTCTTCCCGGGAGCAGAAGCAGTTTGCTCCTCAAGCCCCAGGCGCTGGCAGGGTCTGGCAGCATCTGCCTGGCAGGGAGAGTGGATGTAGGGGTTGGCATCCTCTCAGGAGCCTCGAGGGGAAGAAGGGAGCTGCTCTTCTCCTGGGGGCAACCTCCCGGGCAAGGGCTAGCTTGGAGACACGCGCCGTGGTGGAGCAGAGCCTCACCTTTGCTGTCCTGACCTCTCGGGCTGGGCAGCCTCCGGGGACCTGCAACAACCCCAGTGTGGTTAGTGCAATCGTGGCAACCCCTACCCTGGCTTGAGGGGTGCAGCACCTCCTCGAGCTCCCAGAGGGCTTCTTGCCCTCCCTGCTTCTGCAAAGGGAAGGATGCGGCCCCTCCTCCCTCCCACCCCTCTGCAGGGCTCCAAAGCCCCGGCTGTACCTTTTCCAAAGGAGAGTTTTTTGAAGAGTTGTGGGGTCGTATCCTTGGGATGAATCTCCACTGTCACTTGGGTTCCTGCAAGAAACCACCACAAATTCCCTAAGAAAGGGAAAACCACCCGGAACGCGGAGGAGAAGGGGCGGATTGCCTGCCGAGGCATCGCTGAAGCCAGTTCTTAACTTTAGCAAAAGAAGTGGCAGCTCTGGCGATTGCGGAGGTACCGAAGCGCTTGGCTTTCCTGGCAAAGCAAAGCTCCCTTGAGAGAAACCGTACGGCCAGAAAGCCTCTGGTCACCTCTGGTGTGATTTGTAAAATTTGTGATTTGAGAAAGCGGATCATAAATAAAGCAGAGGTCCTCAGGGAGGATTATGGGGCAGCTTAAAAAAAGGTTTATCACCATATGAAATAGCTCTTGATGGAGATACGGTAAGCAGAGAATCAATTTCTTTCATTGATTTTTCTTGGAATCAAACAGAAAAAGGCTCAGAGCTTTGAAAATGGTTTGGCTTGTGATATTAAAATCTCTGGCAGAGGCCGTTGCCTGTAAGAGGCAGCGTCCTGGCAGACCCGGCTGCGGTCCAGGCGTGCCGTGGGACTTCCGCGTGCCGTGATGCTCCAGAACAACCGCGGATGGAAACCTGGGGGTCTTGCGATTAAAGTTTCATGGAGAGAAGTGCAAGGGAAAAAGTTAGGGAGTGTCTTATATGAATTACCTGAACTTTTTGAAAGAGACTGTATTCCCCCCCCTCCAAGTATTTCAGAAGGTTTTGCAACCACCGAGGTTCCCTGGAGGAGCTCAGCGCGGTCGTGGGCTCCCCGTTTCGGATCAGACTGAAGTTGCTTTGGAGACCGAAGGTCAAGATGTTAATGCACCTTGGGGCTGCCATCCCATCGCACCTCCTACAGTTTTATCGTCTCGTGACATTTGGGGTTTTCCTTGAAAGCCAGCTCCTGGAACCAGCTAATTAGGTAGGAATCTGCACTTTCATCAAAGAATAAGTTGTTCCTCAAAATTTAACTTTCAAAAAGTTTTTTTTTTTTTTTAAATCTCCTGTGATTACGCAGAAAAATTTGATGTCCTTTAAAGCCCCAAAAGCAGAAGGCAAGAAAAACTGTAAAAACTGTAAAATCCTAGAATTTTACTTCAGTTCTGGGATGCTTGCACATGTCAGGGTGTCAAGATTAGAGCTGGTTGGTGCATGTTAATTCAAAGGTAAAATGAAGTTGTGTCTCAAAGATATGACTTTGTGCAAACAGTATCATTTCCTTATGATTTCTATATTTTCAAGGGTCCTTTTTTATTTCTCAGGATTATTTTTATCTTCGGGTCTTTGTGAGTTTTCTTGCCAACTTCCACTTTCTCAGTTTTCCCCCATAAATTAAAATTCTTTGTTTTCAAGAAACAAATACAACGACGAGGAATGCCTGCTTCCAGTAAGTTTAAAAGGCATTTAACAAGTGAAAAAAACCATAATTCCACAGAAATTTTTCAAAGCGCTATGTCCGCTGCTTTAAAAACTAATGGTATGAAGTGGCTGCTGATGTTTTTATGTTTTGTTTTGTTTTTTTTTTTTTTTACTGTTCCTAAGACATCCTTCATAAAGAAACACTTGCATTTCTCCTCATTCTCTGTAGCCGGACGAGTCCTTGGCCGGTGAAGTGCTTTGGGATGTTCCTTCCAAGGATCTACCCTATGAAAGGACTTCTGCAACCAGCTGTCTGAAGTGAAACTTCTGCCAATATTATTTCTTCCGGCCCTTGCACCCTTCCGGCAGCGCTGGAACATCTGACGGTGGCGGGAGGATGTTCTTACCACGCTTTCCGATTACGATTGCGCTGTGTCCTGGTGGGCAGGGGGATGGCGGGTGCTCCAGGACCTGCCTCCGTGCATCCATGCTGAAAGACCCGAGGATTCTCCAGGCTCCCCTGGGATCTTTAATTCTTCACGCTCAAGATCACAAAATTGCCAAGGTGGGATTCTTTCACTCTTTTGGTGCGTTCTGAGGTTATTTTATTACCAAAAAAAAAAAAAAAGCTTGAGCAGGTGCTCACTGAAGCCCTGCTCTGAAAACCCGTTATCCCTTGGGTCGCCACTTACCTTCATTAGAGTACGACGTGACGGCTTGCGTCTGCTCGCAGGGCTCCCTGGGGACTCGCTGACCTGGTTGTACAGAGAAAAACATCTCGGTGCCTTGAAGAGAGCAGAGGTGCCCGGCGGGGAGGCGGATTAAACCTCTGCCTTTGCTCAGCAGCAGAGTGAGTAACCACACGAGAAGCCTGACCCCGTTCTCTGGCTTCGAAGCCCGATGGCTCGTGGTCCAGGGGCACCTGGCTCCGCTCCGGAGGGATGCTCCAGCCTGGGGAAGGGTTGGAGCGGGTGCTGCAGGGTGGGGGGTGAGGGTGCTGGGACCTGCGGGTGCGCGTTTGGCGAGGTGGGGGGGAGGGAAGGGCAGCGCGCGGAGCTCGGGGGCGATGCGGGCCCTGAGCGGGAACGTTGGTGCGGTTGTCGGTGTCTCATCTCCGGCGTCTCGTCCCTATCTCTGTCTCTCCCCGCTGTGCTCTGGGAGCCCCTGGGTGTCTCAGCGATGCGGGCTGGCCCCGGGGTCTGTGGGGCAGAGGGAGATGTGGGGAGCAGCCGGCGTGCCTGGGGACTACCGCGCTGTTGAGACGGCATAAATCTGCTCCCGCGGGCTGCGCTGACAGCCAGGGCGGTCAGCAAATGCCAGGCGACACCGAGCCGTAGCTCCCGCGCGGCTTTGGATGCTCGAGCCTTGCCGGAGGCGGGGTGGATGTTGGCCAGGATGCCAGGGCGATCCCTCGCTCCTTTTCAAAGCGTGACGGGATCGCCGTCCTGCCAGCCACCAGAGACCAGCACAAGGAGCCTGGTTTTCACGGCTCGTCCCAAAGGCCAGATACCGTTCGTACCGGCGGCCGTGACGAGGATCAGGCCTGTGGATGATGGGATTTTGTGGCGCGGCACGGGGCCGCAGCCTGTTCGCCTCGGCGGGGTTGGGGAGAGGCTTACGTAATACATTTTGTAAATATTGCGGCAGCACCAGCTGCTCGCTGGTGTCAGAGGCTTCACCAAGATGTTAACACGGCTGATTAAAGGGGAATTTATTAACCCCTGCGGCGCAGGAGGAACGAGAGCTCTGCCTGCTCCTCTGGCGTCTGAATTCCTTAGTAATCCTCGTGGGGATTTAGATTGTGCCTAAGGTAGAGCTGCAAGGAAAGGTTTCCCGTATGCATACTACTAGTTCGGGGTGGTGAATGATCGATACCGTCCTCTCACTCGTAATGGAGGCTCTGACTTGTCTCTGTAGCTCTGGTTGCAGACCTCTTGAGCGTGATGGAAGAGGGAGAGAGTGTTGAATATTTATCTGCTTCCCAGAGTGGAGTCTTTTGTTATCTGGTGTCTGAGACACCAGATTCTTTTGGTTAAAAAAAAAAAAAAAAAAAAAAAAAAAAACCAACAAAAACAAAAACCCAAACCAGACCAAAACTCCACAAAACACCCCCCCAAAAAAACCCCAAACCCCAAAGATGCACCTCGCCATGAAATATTGCTTGCTCGCAGTCTGTGAGCGCGGTCCAGGCACCCCTGATTTCAGAGGGGCTTGGGCCAGGGCTCCTATCGAGCATCGTAACGGCTTTTGTTACACTGCCATTGCTTGGCCTGCGGAAGCAACGCTCCTGTTTGGTATAACCAGAATTCTCTGGTACCGTGAGAATTACCCCTTGTCTTGCTTTACCTTTGCCCCCCGCCTGTCTCTGCTAGACACCACATTAGGCTTAGACTACCGGGAAAGCAAGTCGGATGGTGGGCTTCCCTTCCCCGGGAGCTGCTCTGTCCTGAGGCATCGCAGTCCTGCAGCCTGGCTGCGTGCAATGGGGGTAACCCCTTCACATGTTCCTTCCAAACTGTTTCAGGGTGGGGTGGGGGGGAGGAACTGGCAGGGAAACGTTCAAAACTAGCAGCCACGCCGTTCCCGAATTGCTGTCAGGTATTGCACTCAGCCTGGGAGATGGAGAAGGGACTGGTGGATAGATGGGTTGAAACCCCAAAGGTTTCTTGCACGCCCCAGACCCTGCCTAAGCTGCGTGAGTGCTGGGGAAGTCTCTGGAAGCTCCAGCTGCAACCTGAGCAATTTGGGGCACTGCGTTTCCCCCCGCCATCAGCTGGCTGTGAAACGTAAGAGCTCCGTGCACCTGAAATAGGACCGAGCTCCACGGCAGCTCGCAGGAGAGTCCCCAGCAGATTGCCGTGCGTGGGCTCTGCAGTGCCACCGATGTGCGTCCTGGCCACGGGGCAGGGGAGGGCACGGAGGGAACGCTTCCCCTGGCACGTGGCCCCAGGGCCTCCGCGTGTCTCCGTTGAAGCCCCCCAAAGTGCTGGAGAGGGAGGGGCTGTTTCAAGAGACGTAGCTGGGTGCTAAGAGCTTGCAGATGGGTTTGATGTACTGTGGTTAGTTTATCAGTAGGGTGAGAAGATGACCTACCGTTAAGGTCTCTCCTCTGAGGTGGCTCTGATCTGCTGTTTCCATTTCCATCATCCTGCACACCTATAAAACACAAACATGAGTGGCAGGCTGGCCTCCTGGAATGAGGTTCTGGCACTGCCTGGAGCCCCAGCACCCCAAAACCTTTCCTGTAACTCATCATTCCAGCTGAACCTGGGTGTCATCGGGATCCACCTTCCCTGTCTGATCTGCAGCGTTTGTTGCAGCCCCTGTTGCTAGCGCATAGAGTACCAGGAGGCGGGAAGTGCAACAGTCCGCGTCTAAGTTGCTTCCGTAGGGCTTGCTTGTATTTGGGTAGGTGCTGGATGCCCTGTTAGGTGAAGCATGAACACAACTTCTGCCTGTCCTTGCTAGCCTGGAAACTCGTTGTCTGAAAATCTAGCTGTTCCCCCAGGTTTTAGAGCAGGAAGACTCCTTTTCCTCCTTTTACTTCTGCAGGGAGGGTCCCCTTACAGTTGCAGAGCACAGCCTTAGCTTTTTGGAAGATCCCCTGAAGAATAGGAGCTGGGCCAGGGAGACTGTCCCAAACTGTAGCTATAAATGGCTCAGGGTAGTCATCCTTGGAGACAAAGCCTAGACACGCTTCAAACAAAGCAGTTTTGTCCCTGTACTCCGTTGTAGTAGGCGCTGGGCTGGGGCGAAACTGCCGAGCTGTCGCCCCGCTCCCCTTGCGCAGCCGACAGAGCCCGTGGAGGCATCTCAGGGCACCGCGGGACGGAGCGAGGTGCAAACATGGTCCTCAGATTAGTATCTGTGTGTATGTCAGCTCCTCCTGCACCCTGGGTTGCATGCACCAGAGCCAGACACCGAGCCGCATGCAGCATGCAGCACTGCACGAGCGAGAGCTCTCCTGCACCAGGAGGACCAGCGAAGGCACGCTGGGCTTCTGCAAAAAAAAAAAAAATGTCTAAAGTTTGGGGGGGGTTGCAGCATGTTTGCAAAGGAAAAGAGGAGAAAGAGAGTGGAGGGGAGAAAAGCCCAAACCCTGCTCCAAAGCTGCTGCTTTGCTTCACCGTCTCCGGGGCAGCTGGTGCTGCACCTGCAGCCCTCCCCTCCCTCGCACCGACTGCAGGCGGGACGTTACCTGCGCTTCGGGTGCCTTCCGTCTGCCTCTCTCTCTGCCCTTTCTGCTTGCTCGCTGTCTCCTCGGGGTGGACAATAAGCAGCAAATTGATCATTACTGCACTGGGATCTGTCTTAAAGTCCATGGTACCCATCAGAGCATGGCCAGGCTGCCGGTACTCCCGCGGAGCAGCTGCTGCGAGCTGCCGTGTTTATTTTCCACCCTTGGAAAGGCAAGCGCGCTCCCCCCCAAAGCCGCAGCACCGTCGGGCTGGCCCTGCCAACTGCACCGTGAGCGCTCTGCCAAAGCCGACCCTAATGAAGAGGTTACAAGTCACCTTTGAAAGGAAATCGCAGGAGGGATCCGTTTCCTAAAGCAGAGGAAGGAGCTGCGGTTTGGCTGGGGGGGGGGTCTGGTTTCAGAGCGTGGCCCCAGCTCCCCCTCCCCTCTCTCTGCCCTTTTCGGCTTTAAGCACTTGTCTACACTCAAATCCCCCAGCAGCCCTGTTCGCTGGGGGGGATTCACTTCCCGGCGCTGGTAGAAATCCTTAAAAGGCTTTCTCTTTTGATCCTCTCCCCCGGCAGAAAGTTAAAGGATGCTCGGGAGTCTAAATAATAACGGTAACCACTGCAGGACGAGGGGGAGAGGAGGGCAGCAGCCGCGGAGAGGAGAAAGGGGCTGGAAGCGGGGCACAAACAGCCATTTGCGGCGAGGAGGATCGGTCTTTGCAGGGCTGCTCGGTGTGTAAAGGGACGGCAGCGAAGGGAATTGCAGGGTGCAAGCTGGGCTGTCCCAAAGGACGCCCACCCCCCCAAAAAAAGAAACCCACCTCCCTCTGCCCCGTCAGCCTGCAAGCCCAGCTCTCTGGGGTAGCTGGAGACCATTCATCATAAAGAAAAGCCGTGCAAATTCCCGGCTTTCTAGAAACTCTGCCAGCCTACAAAATGGGGGACAAGAAGGGTTACGGTGCAGGTTAGCGGCCGGGCTCAGCTGGCCCCTGCAGCTCGGGGACGGGGCTGGCAGGGAGACACTTTCTAATTTTACCGCTGGCCCCCGTCCAGCCCACGCTGCCAGCCTTGGCCGGCGGTCCCAGGGGAGCGATAGCACCTGTGGGCCGAAGGGCTCTCCGGCAGCGTTGGCAAGGGCTGTGGGGGCGCGGGAGGCACCGGCTGGCAGAAGGGGGGGTTTCGGGAGCTCGGCACGGGAGAGGGGCCTTTTTGCGGGCGTCGCGAGCGCCTTTTGGGCAGGAGCGTGAGCGCGCTGGGTTCGGCCGGCGGCGGGCTGGGGAAGTTGTTGTGCTGGATCCGTGGGCAGGAGCTGGTACCACTGCCTGGTGTTAGGTTACTCGTGTTCAGAGACGCGGGTTTTCCCCGTGGATCTCTATATAAATCCTGTTCCCTCCCAATCTCCTGCCCCTTTTCTGTTGCTGAGCCCCTTCCAAAGCACGGACAGCCGATACTCCCCCGTGCTTGCCTGCAAATCCAGCCCCGAGCAGCTCCTCAGCAGCTCCAGAAATAGCGTGCGTGGCTGCAGGGACCCTTCCTCCATCCAGCTTTGCTGGTGCACCTTTGCATGGTCCTGCACCCTCCGTGACCCCCTGGACGGCGCCCGCAGCATCCCTGCCAAGAGGAGAACGTCGGGGATCGGTCGTTGCATGTAACCCCCAGAAACACAGGGAGAGTCCCGTGCCGGGGATGGAGAGTGTCGTCGTCGGGGTGCAGGGAGTGGGTTTGCTCTTTACGGGGCGCATTGGAGCGGCTGTAGGCTCAGGGGTCCCTGGTTCCGCTCTGGCTGTAAGGAGCTAGCTGGAGGTGGTTAAACCTGAGGAGGAGGAGGGACAGATGCCCGTTGAGCCGCGCTGGGCTCTGCCAGGCAGACTTTCCAAGCCATCTGGGGCTTGCCCGTCTCCGGTTCGGGTCCCCGAGATTTATGGCCGGAGTGACTTTCTAATCACAGTTTCGCCATCTGCCCGTTGGCCTTTAGCACCCCCCTCTCACCTGTCACCGAGCCCTGCCCGCTCCTGCCTGCTCCTGCCTGCGCGGCGAGGAGCACCCTTTCCTCCCCGTTGTCCCGGCTGAGGGGCTCACTTCTCCCTCACCTTCCTGGGTGGGACGGTCTGATCTCCTGAACTTCTCATCCTCAGAGCTGAATCCTAATTCCGTTGTCGCCCAGGTCCTGTGCCAACCTCTGCTCCGGCCGATGCATCTTCCCACCAACCCACCTCGCTCTGCTGCTGCCTCCCATCGACAGCGATTTCCCCGCATGTCCTGGCCTCACTCCTCCAGCTCATTTCTCCTCCGGGTCTGCTCCGAACCTCGTTCCTCCTTCCTGGCGAGCTGTAAAAAAATTAGTAAGAGTCTTA
Organism: Balearica regulorum gibbericeps; assembly: GCF_011004875.1. NCBI lineage: Eukaryota > Metazoa > Chordata > Aves > Gruiformes > Gruidae > Balearica > Balearica regulorum. Next base: position 2,174,293 of record NC_046192.1, on the reverse strand, counting down.
TTTTATTTCTCTTAACGGTGAGCTGGCCGCGCCTGGCCCAGCAGCCCGCAGTGCTGCAGGCTGAGCACTGCTCCGCCATCTTTCCTCCGACGGCCTCAGCTCTCTCCAGCCAAAATGTGTTTCCAGCACAATGAAAGCATCTGCAGGAAGTTTCTGCTCTCCTAGAAATAACGATCATCAGGGAGAAAGTAGTTGTTTTTGGAGGGCTCTTTTGCATTTTCTTTTCTTCTGTTTTTTCCCCGACAAAAGGATACCTTGAGGGAGGAAGGGGAAGGTTCCTGACTGTGTTTTTATGATGGCGCCATGAGCACGAAGGCAAAGGCTTTGCTTGCGGTGGGTGATGCTACCTTCCCCCACAGCAGCAAGCCCTCCTTGTTTGAGAGGTTTTTTTAAATTTTTTTTTTTTAAGCCATGCGATTTCTCATGCATAGGAAACCTGTCGTTGGCCTGAGATAAGGTCACGACCAGCAACATCTGTCTGTGTGCCAGGATATTTTTGAAGCTGAAAAAAAAAAAAAAAGAAAATTTACATTTTGAAGAGGGAAAGAAGAAAGCCTTTTATTGCTGTGTTGATTTTAAAATAAAGGCAGCTCTTTGAATTTGCTGCAGGATTTAAAATGTTCACCTAAGTCCCAGGGAGATGAATTAATGGCCAGAGAACAAGAGAAGCTATCAGAGTGGCATGATTACATGTATTTACCACATGGCTGTCATTTCTCCAGGGGTGATCCGGGGGAGAGAGAGACCGTACAAATGTAGAGCGAGAATTAGGTTATTTGAATCCCATTGGGTAGAAGGGAAAATTGCAGGCTGCGTTCCCTGAGAAAGCGTTTTTAACTCTTCTGCAGGTGTGTCGCCTTCCTTGCGGTCCGTAAAGGCCCCAGCGGAAGGTGTGGTGGGAAGATGCCTTGCCTCCACCGCGCTGAAGGGCGGCTGCTGGAGAGCTCGGTTCTGCTAGGGCTGTGGTTGAGGGTGCCCAAACGCTTTTCCAAGACCGTTGTAGGTGCCTGCACCCGGAAGAAGTGCTAGGGCTGCCCTTCTCCTCGGTGCAGAGACACTGGCACCTTCTCCTGACCTGCTCTAGCTGTCCACCCTGGGGGAGGTGGCTTACACCCTGGTGGTATGGGGTCTGGAGTGGAAGGCTGGGCATGGAACTCCAGTGGAGGCAACGCCAATGTCATCTAAAGATGAATCCCACCCCCTTTAATTTAGCTTGGAACCAACATGCCCTTGATGACACCTTGGCTAATGCTCGCTGCTTTAAAACGTTTGCCTTCCGTTTGATGCTCGCTGGTTCTGGCGTTACCCCAAATAATATCCCCGTTTCTGCCACCTGTGCCATCCAAGAAGGCATTAGCAGTTGTCACCTCCAAGCTGTAGAGCCTTTGTACAGGAGTCGTTCCCCGTTGCTGCTCCTCCTCCTCCTCTGCGCCCCTGTAAGCTCTACCGTACCCCTTTTGAGATGGGGAGCTGGGGCCGGACCTGCCGCTCCACGTGCGGGCACACCAATGATTTCTGTCTTGTTCTCCGTGCCCTTCCTGGGCAGGTCCTGGCCCAGCATTAGCTTTGCTTTGTTCGCCCGCCACCGAGTGGATATTTTCACAGAACTATCCACAAAGACTCCCAAGATCTGTCTCCCGACTCAGAATAGCTCATTTAGAGCCCATTATTGTGTGCGCGCGTGCGTATATTTGGAGTTCCGTGGGTTTTTTTGTTTTCCCAGCCATTCCTTTGCATTTGTAGACGTTGCATCTCAGCTGCCATTCTCTCTCTCAATTGGAAGTTCACTTTGGAGTGCCAGGACACGTTCATGTTGTATAACGCATTACAATTGCGCTCTGATGAGTTTTAATCTACTCTTTTGGCCTGCCTGTCCTTTCTTCCTCCCTCCAACAGAGCTGCAAGACGCTGCGCTTATTCTCCTCCCAGCGGCTTCCAAACCACAGATTGCTCAGATGCTCTGTTCATTTTGCAGCTTCTGCTGTGTCAGCAGCTGTGCTTTATGATTTAAGACGGCAGCAGAACTTTCCACTGAACTATAAACCCGTGTATTCAGTTTCCTGGTATCCACACAACCGGGAAGTTAATTGATGGCTGGGATAGTCCTGCGAGGACAGGGCAGGACGTATTTAGATTGCAGGGAGACAATGAGGGTTGGCGCAAAACCGAATCGAACGCCACGACCCCCCCAGGAAGAAACACAGCAGGGGCGATGCTTTGATGCCGGTCTACCTGCCTCCGTGCTGGAGTCTACCTGCCGTGGGGAAGTAGCCGTCTCCGGGCGGGAGAGCTTCTGGCAGGAGGTATCGCGTCTCGGATGGGGTCGGTGGTCCGTAAAAGCCAAGCCTGGTTGGCGCCTGGCTGGGGAGACGGCGCAGCGCTCGTTCCGCTGGGGAGCACGTGGGCAGCCCTGGCCTGCCTGCCCGCACTGGGACGCTGGAAGCAGCCGTGCGTTGAGCGCGGAGCTGGGCGAGGAGCGGAGCTGTGCCTTGGGGAATAAAAGCTTCACGTCTCCATGCCCAGAGCGAGGACTGCAAATGTTTCTGCAGGTTTCTGCAACTTTCCTTTTTTTTTTCAGTGACATTCCTGTGATGATCGCTACTCTTTCTTCCTTGAAGAGCGAGCTTTCAGCATCCGAAGATTCAGCGCGTGTTTTGCTAAGGTTTCTTAAAACTGAAAAATACCCTGTGGCAGAGACCCGCAGGAGCGGCTTCGTGTCCTCGGCCGGGTGGGGTGGCCCTGGCAGGGTGCTCCTCTCCCCGTCGCGTGGTGACGGCTGGATGCTGCTCAGCCTGCAGCACCAGGCAGGGCTGCTGGAGGAGGGAGGGGGGGCCGTTGGCAGGACATTCACCACCAAAGGTTGCCAGGCGGGAGAACTATGCTGTCTTGTCTGTCAGAGCACGGATCCATTGACCTTCAGCGTGTTGCTTGGCTTATGTTTTGTTCCTGGCCTTTCTAGACGAGGAGAGCGGTTCTGGCTGGGCTGCGCGCGGTCATTAAGGCATTAATCCTTTTATAATCTCGAAATACCTCAGCCTTTGAAGGCAATCAGGGCAAGTGCGATGGCCTGCCTCCCCCTGACCTCGCTGGGAGGCCAGCGAGCTCTCCTGGCTGCCGCTGGTCCCTGGAAGAGGTTTCGTCCTCTCCCAACCACCGCCAGACCGGGTCTCAAAATGGCTCGTTCAGCTTTTCCAGGCACAGCCTGTGTTGGCTTTTGGAAGCCCTGCAGAGGGTTTAGAGGTCGTTTGTTAAGGTGTCCCAGTAACCTAAATTACGCGTTGGCCATGCGCTTGGGTGACATGCCTAATTGTTAACCACTTACCGTAAAATTACCCTCAGGCAAGCTAGGTTATCGTACGATGCGAAACGCATCTGAGATGGGTAGTCCAGTTGCAGATCTTTTGAGAGACAGGTGAAGAAACGAGGGGGGGCGGTGGGAAAACGTGCAAAATCTCCTTACAGCTATAGTAAATATGAAGGGGGTCTCTCCCACCAAGCAGACTCTCTGTCTCAACACACCCCTCCTCTGAAACTCTGGCTCTCGTACTGGGCAAGTCTGGTGGAGATTTTATAGCTGTTCTTTCCTAGAGTCCTCCAGAATAGCCAGGCAGCTTGATTTTTTTTTTTTTTTCCCCTGGAAGGCTATTTCTGGTTTATTCAGGAGGGAGCCTTGCCCCTTCTAATTAAACAAACAGCGTATCGCTTCCTGGGAGATGCAGAAGGTCCAAGACGTCGTCTTCTGCATTTATCAACATCTCTCTGCTGCAGAGATGAGCAAAGCCCTTTTTCTTGTTGCCCCAGTAGACGCACGAGTTATCTGCCCTGCCCGATCGACCCGGTATTTCTAATGCAATGGCAAACGTAAATAGAAAGCAAGTTTGGAAAAACTACGTGCAACTCGGTAGCGGTGTTTGAGGGAAAGCGGACGTGGTAGTGATCAGCCCTCTGGAGTGACAGTGGCCCTGGGGGGGGATGACACCCCCAAACCTTCCTTCCTGAGACACCGTAAGAGTGGGCTGGTTGTCCCTTGGGGGTGCGCCTGCAGATGGGCACGCTCCCTGGTCGTGTTTACCTGGAGCTAGAGCCAAAGGACCTGGGTGGGCATTTGGAGGCAAGGTCGTGAAACAGTTGGCATTGGGGTTATTTCTTCTTAACCCAAGGTACCGGCATGCTGCGGAAGGAGCTGGATGGTCTACGTGGTGGCGATGGAGACATGGGCCATTTGCTGTACCCGCCAAGTACAGGCTGCCTGCGCTCGCTGCTGCGCACCCGGCCGTGGGAGAACCCCAAAACACCGAAGCATTTTTGCACCGGCCAAACCTTTAAGCTTTGCCAGGTACTTTGCTACCACCTTGGAAGAACCGGTTGGCCGGTTCCCCAGGTCGAAGCCCCGAGGCGTGCTGCTTCCCCAGCAGCCTGGAAGGGCATCGAGAGGAACCAGACACCCTCTCGGTTCCCGCTGCCCTTCCAAAAGGCGCTAGAAGATGAACCTGACAGCCTGCTGCTCCGACACAGACACTGCATCCGGCTGGAATGAGCATCCCAGGGTTGCCATGGAGATGCCTGATGGGCATCTCTAACTTTTCAGAGACCTGGCAGGGTGCCGGGGCATCCTCAGCAACATTGGCAGTGCTGAAAATGTACCCCTCTGCTCCAGGAGACCACAAAGTAGTCAGGAAAGACCTCTGCTCGGGTGGGAACGAATGAGCTCACCTGTGGAGCTGGGCTGTCTGTCTTGTCCACTCGCTGCTCCAACCTCCCCGTGAGCTGTTGGAAATAGGAGAAAACGTTATTAGAGTCTTTCCTCGAGCAGCTGACCAAAAATCACATTATGCTTTTTGTTCTGCTTGCATAGTTTCGGGCAGCTGAGCGCCAAATGGCACGACACTGCGGGTCTGGTGAGAGGCACGGTGCTTTGTTTGGAGGAGGAGGAAGTTGTTTTGATAAAGAAATGGGGGGGGGAGCGTGGTCGCAAAAAGGGGGAGGAAAGCAAAGGCAGTGGCACAGCACATCGGCCTGAGTGCTGGAGGCAGACCCAAAGGGTTAAAGCAACCCAGAAAGCCTGAGAGGATCCCTCAGGAGAGCTCCCGAGCAGCCTCAGATAATGAATTTTCACTTCCGTACTTTCATTGTCGTTGTTCTTAGCTGGAGATTTACCATTTGTCCCCCTTAGCTCTGCACCACGTTATTCGTGTCATTGAGCCAGTTGCAAGGACAGCGCTGTTCGCTCAGCTTTCCTCTTGGAAACGTGATGGGCTCAATTCCTGCGGGTCCTGCTAAGCCTCAGCTTCGGGGGAGGAGAAGCGTGCACGGACCGTTCCCCCAGGACCGATGCTCTGCTTTGCCTTCTCCCGCCAGCTCCTCCACATTGCCCAGAGAAATCCCAGGTTGACCAGAGTGCCGAAACAGCCGCTGTGCTCAGCAAAGCCCCTAATTCGGTTCTTTCGAAGATGAGCTGGTGAGTACCAACCACCCTCCCTTCCCTATTAATCCAGCCAGGCACACGTATCATGATTAAAGGCAGGAGGAGACGTGCTTAGGTTCAGTCCAGGCAAACTCAGCGGGAAGGAGTACCAGTCACTTCGTTGCAAGCAAGATTAGTCTGGGGTTTGGTTGGTTGGTTGGGTTGGTTTTTTTGCAGAAATATTTTGCTATGTCACGTAAAATATTGACATACTTCCAGAGAGGTGAAAGAAGAACAATTTCAGAAGTGCGTTACAACATTGTACTGCAACGCAAGTGGCAAAGCTTTGCGGTACCACTGCATCGCTTCCAAATCAAATGCCTTTTTTAATCATTCATGCTATTTATCAGTTCCCTGGAAATTAGGGAACCAGGGAGGCAACACTGGTAATTCGCGTATCGCTCCCTGACACGACTTCCCTTGGATTTTATCCCTCCCGTTTGGTAAGATCAGCTTTTTCCCCAAGAGCCCCAGCAAGTCGGGGAGCCGGCGAGGTGAGGCGGTGTCTCCGCAGAGCAAGCCTTCCCGGCGGGCTGCACCGCAGGCTGCATTTGCAAACATCGGTGCCACCTCAGCTGGTGCTGGTTCCGCAACCGACCGAGGTCGTCGGCTTTGCCTTCGTCTTCGCTTCCACAGCTCCGGCAAAACCTTCAAGGGACAACACGCCCGTCGGTTCGCAGCTCTCGAGTGACCGAGCTGCCCACCTGGAGGTGAGTAGTTCTCCGTCAAGTCTGTGGCTTCTTTTACGTGGTTTATCTCAAGGGACGAGCCACTGGTGACGTGCGTGTGGCAGCATCTTCTGCCTTCTCCCTGCCCCACGGCTCGGGGCTGCGGTCGGAGCCGGTGCCTTTGGGCTGAGGGCAGGGCTTGCTCTCCTCCTTCGGGTCCTGTCTGCTTTAGGGTTAGTAAAGCGAAAGAAGACCCACCGCGCAGAGCTGAGGAAATGAGGGCCGGTCCCCGTTCAACGAGGGAAAACACCGAAGAGACGAAGCATCTTCATCGCTCTAAAAGTATTCCTTAAAGAATTATCCCTGAAGAGGTAAGCCAAGGGCTCCTGGGGGTTGCCGGTGAGGGCTGTGTGTGGCGCACGTGGCGTTTGGAGCTCGGCCGCTTGTGAGCGGTTTGCACCAGCGAAGGCTGGAGTGGTGCGAGTGCCAGCGCACCTCTGGTTTGGTGCGGCAGCACGCCCCGTCGCCGGCGAGCCCGCTGTCGAGCTGCCCGCGGCCGCTGCCGTGCGAAACAACTGTCAGCCCTTCCCCGCTCGGCGGCCAAATGTCAGCGGATTCAAATCGCTGGCGGCGAACGCAGGCAGCCAGCTCTTTGCTCTTTCCATCGGCGCTGGGTCAGATGACAGGCACCCCCCCCTCGAGTATTATTATTATCGTTATTTATTTGTATCGTGGCAGTGCTTAGGAACATCCCCCCCGTGGACCAGGAGCCTTTCGTGTTGTACACTAACGCAGCGCGGGTCGTGATGGGCATCACCAGCAGAGTAAATACCGAGTGTCGTTGCGATAACGCTGCCTCCCCGCTGTCCTCGTCCCCCTGTTCCACGTCTGCTTGGAGGTAGCGGCCAGCCGTCACCGCCGGGAACACCTCCCTTGGTTCTGGTTAATTCGATGACCCAAAACGGTGGGGAACCGGCCGCTCAGGGCCATGTTGTAGAGCAGCCTGGGAGCACCGCGAAGCTTCGGCAGACACCACGGACCCTCTAATCCTGACAGGCAGGCTAATGCAAGCCGGAGAGCGTCTCCAGAGAGCAGGGCTGTGCAAACAGGCTGGTTTGGTTAAAACAACAGCTCTGCAATTAAGCAGAACGGGAAGGAACTGTTTCCCTGGGTTTTGCTCCACCAGACCGGCTGTCTCAATTAACTGGCTCCCCTTACAGTGTTTTTCAACTGTACAGAGATGAGCCAAGGACACATGAACGTAACGTGATCTGGGAAGATTCCCCGAGCGCCAGGAAGTTGGAGCGCTGCTGCCTCTCCTCTTTATGGACGTGCGCAGCCCGGCCGCTCGCTGAGCGGGGCTCCTCCGAGCGAGGGCTCAGGCTCTCACGTGCTCCCGGCCGTAGGAATGCTGCCAGAGCTCCCTAACCCTGGGGGCTCTCGGGCTATCGCCTGGAGCGGCTATTGCTTATGGCAAAAAAAAACACCACCCCAAAGCCTACCCCAGTTCAGAGGTTTTGCACCATCACCGGTAATTTGGGGGGGAAACACCTGAGCGATGCACACAGCAAATCTCCGCGCGTGGCGTCTCTCCTGCAGGCTCCCCAGCGCCGTGGGGCTGTGGCCGTGCACCCCGCTGGCCCCTCGCCCCTTTTGGAGGAGGCCGGCTGGGTGCGTAACGTGCTTTCTGCCCCCGCTGCTGCCGCCCCTGCCCCTCGTCCCCCTGCGGCCCTGGCCACGTACCCCGCTCTGCCGTTCGCTGCCCTCCGCTTAGGGGTGGACGGCGGCAGCGGGACGAAGCCGCGTCAGCAGCGGCCAGCAAGAGGAGGGAATGACTCCTCCAGGGGTGATAGCTGGACTTTTGGGGATTTGCCTGAGGACCTGTGACCCCCGTGCCATTCGGCTTTGCTCGGGGTGTCTCTCCCTGCCGACTTCTGCCCACGGCTCCCCCAGACCCGTTGCTCGTGCTCGGGTGGGAGCAGCAGCAGCCGTAGCAGACGGGGATGCCGGGGGTGCGGTGAGCTGGTGATTTTTTGGGACGGTTCGGTGTTAACCCCCACCACACCGGCAACTGCCCCCCGGTCGCACGGTGTCGCGGCCAGCCCCGCGGGCACGCGGGAGGCCCAGGTGGCACGGCGAACATCATGTGAGGCGAGGAGCCGGGGGGCTGACAGCGGCCTCGGGCCAAGTCGTTCTGACCATCTGCTCCGGGCTGTGCCAGGCTGACGGCCGCTATAAAGAGCGTGCGTGCCGCGCAGCGCCGGGGATCTGGCGGTAACAGGAGCTGCAGGGCTTCAGAGAGGAGCTGACTCTGTCTTTTCAGCTCTGCCTTGTGTATATTTATCTGTACGTACAAATAGAGCGCACTGGCTGAGGCGGCCGGGCATCGCCGAGCTGTGCAGGGACACGCCGAGCTGGCTTCCAGCGTCCCCGCGCCCTCGGCCCCGTCCAGCCTCGGCGCGCTGCGGAGCGGCCGAGGGGTTTGTAGGGCAGCGGCCAGCAAGGCTGGAGGTCGGGGTTGCTGAACACGGGCAGCAGGATTTGATGGTTTTTCCGTGCTCGTTTGCAAGCCAGAGGTGGGATGGCGGGGGGGTCCGTGCCAGGGGGACGAGGCGGGATCGCTCACGGCAGCGGGTAAAGCCGAGGGCCCGGAGCCACGAGGCACCTTGTGATGGTGAGAAAGACGGGGGAGAGCAGGAGCAGACCCCGTCTTCTCACTTAGGGGAGCAGTGGCGCGTGCCTCGGTCAGAAATGGGACTTTTATCTGAAATACGCACCGCGGCAGTGGAGGAGAAAAGCAGGAAAGGGCTTTCGCTCGGTGCTATGGAGCAGCCGTCACACACGCGACTCCACCTTCTGCCTTCAGGCGAGGGAACCCACGCAGTCCCACGCGAGGCTTTCTCTGAACCCGCGTTTGATTATTTTTTTTTCAGGGGAACGCGTTATCAAAGGCAGAAACGTAGCGGCAGGATTGAATAGGGACTGCTCGGGTCTTGCGCACCCAGGGACGGGGTGCAGCGCGGGGCTGTGCTTCAGGACCTCGGTATTAGGGAATTCTGTCTTTGAATCTTCGTCCTCTCCTTTTCTTGTAACTTGTAAAACGCATCAGGCCGCTCCTAGCTTGGTGGAAAGAGATTTTTTTCTTTGTGAGCCAAGTTGGACAAACTTCAGGATCTGCTTAAAGCTGGTTCTGGTCAGACCCGGCTTCAAAGGGAGATTAATTCCATCCGAGCTTTAAAATCTTTCATGAATTGACTTAAAAACAAGGATTATTGAAACACGTCAACGTCGAAAAGAACTATTTAAAAATACAATAACTGAATTTAGGGGACCAGAAATGTAAATGTGGGGAAAAAATGGGTGATGGCGCCTCCCTGCAATATTCCCTAAACATAACAAGGTCTTTTATTTCCGTCCCAAAAGCCCGGCAAGAGGCAAAGAAAAAGAAACCTGAATCCAGTTGACTTAAAGGTCATGAGACTTAGCGTCATGATATTTGAGGGTCTCGTGATTTTTTTTTTTTTGAATGTTAATACCGCAAGCCTTGCGTTGGGAAATTCACTGCCCTCACTTAGCAGCTCGGGCTTGAAGACTCAAGTATTTTCTGATCTGCTTTAACAGAGGTTTGATGTCAGAGTTATCAAGTTACCTGTAGGAAAGGTCTTCCATAAAGCCCATTGTAAAGTAGGAAACTGGAGAAATTTTTTTTTGAATTCTTGTAACATTTCTGCTATTTGCTGGCCAGCCCAAAAAGCGTTGAGTTTTTTTAGGCTTTTGGCAGCTAAAGTCACCATTTCACCTCTAGTTTTTGTCCTCAGGGATCTCGGCACACCTCAAAAAGGTCACCTGAGCGTCCTGCCTGCGTCTTGGAGAGTGAGGACCGGGGTCTGGGGCTGAAGCATCTCGTGAACCCGGTGCGGAGCTGGGCTTAGAGGCACATTTCTCTTTCGTACTTGATTTTTCTGAGCCTGCCTCTTCTCTCCCTTCCCCAGCCCTGAATTGTACCCGCGCGTCATCTTGAAGCTGTCGGTTGAAATATTTCGTATTCGGTTTATACGTAATGCTCAACAAGTGCACAGGGCAGCTCTTAAAAGGTCAAGTTTATACAAATACATAACGCGTACGTATAAAATATATCATTTTAGAATAAATTCGGAACTGCCGTAAAACACGGGAAGATTTTCTTAAGGTAACTCATTTTGGTGCTAGGTCAGAGGACCCCTGGACACGCTATATTTTGATTTATAAGCTTTTCCGGCCAGGTGTTGCTAGCGAGAAGTGAAAAAGGCGTTGGAATTGTTGGTGCTCAAGCCGTGCCTTGGGCCGTCGGACCACAGGAACGCTCACACGCTGCAGAGGCTCGAAAGCTTCCAGCAAAACTCCCGCCCTGCTTCCGTCACGTATCGCGCTGCTTAAAACGATAAAAGATGGGTACAGGGTCGTCGGGAAATGTTGTAACTCATTGCGCCGGTGATAGCGGAGCCCTTGTCTTTATTCTGACCCCATGAAGAAGTATCGACCGTGTTTTACAATAAAGGCCCAAGATACAGTAATTCTTCAGGCTCTTGGCTCACAGAAACGTAATTTTTGTTTTTCCAGTAAATGGCCCAAGCGTATTTCCAAATTCGACTAACAAACCGATGGTGTTAATTCTGCCACAGCGCTGGCACAAAGCGGCGCAGCCCAAAATGCAGCCGGGCACCGGGCGCAGCTATCGTGCCCGTCACCGTGGCCTCCCGGCCCCGCGTCCGGGAGACGCCTCTGATGTCAGGTGGGAGCTTTCTGCCTTTCAGTTGTTTCATACGGACACGCGTGTGTACGTACGTGTAGACGTTAGCGTGCCCTGTCGTTGCATTATCGCAGGTTTTTTGCGGTTTTTATTTCGGACGTTCTCTGGCTTGCCAAGCGTGAAGCTTCACGCGGAGCATCTCCTCCTCCCTCCCTGGCCTCGTCCGTCGCACAGCGCCCGTACAGCCCGACCCTCCCCTCCGAAAAGCACGGCGCTCCGGCCTTGGAGTAAATTCATCCCCGTGAGGCAGGGGAGGGGCGGGATTTCCACCAGAGGTTTCCTAAGCCTCTCCCATGGTTGCCCACGTTCCGCTCGGTGCCAGCCCCGTACCGCCGCAAACCCCTAATTAATTCCCCTGCTTTTAAGGGAATGAAGCCATACGGAAATATGCCGCCAGTAACAAATTACCCGGTACCGGTGCCACCAATTAACGGTGCAGGAAATAATACTGTATTTCAGATGCCGAATGGGTTTTTTTTCTCCTAAATTAATTTGTTGCCCTACAATAAAATAAGGCTACTGTCTTGCCTGGAAGTTGCTAAATTAACATTCAGACATCTTCCAAAGTGCTGGAAAGGGAAAAAAATATAAGGGCCGTAGGTCTTTATCTTTTTCCCCTCTTGTTTTCGTCACCTTGGGGAGCAAACAGCCCGATAAGCACGTGAGCCTGCCGTATCGCCCAGGGATCGCGGGGACCCTCCCCGTGCTCCCAGCCGCCACCGGCACACCTCCCGTCCCGGCGCTCCCGCCCTGCCGCATGCTGTACACCGCGGTATGTTCTAAAAACCAGCGGCTGCTCCGACACGTCGCTCCCCTCACGCCGGGGCGGTTCGTTCCGCCTTGCCCAGGCGCCGCAGGAGCTTCTGATGTTTTCCCGTGCAGGTGAGGACGCGAGCAAGACCTCTGGGCTTCTGGGAGTCCGTGAAACAAGTCTCAGCTTCGCTTTCCCGGGAGAAAATAGGATGCGTGATGGCAAACGGAGGGAACGAGATGAGGTGCGTACTCCCGCTGGGGCTGGTCTTTGTCCCTGCGAGCTCGAGTCCCAGCGGCGGTGCCCTTCTCGTGAGAAGGAGAAGGTCCCCTCACCTGGCCGGGTGCGGTACAAATCCCCAGGCTTTTTGAGATGGAATTTTATTTTTTTTTTTTTTTTTTTTGACAGAAGGCACACGTGTTGAACGCATTGGGAAATGCTGATGCGCGCGGGTGCCGTAGAGCGCAGAGGGGCGTCAGGGAAACAAGGTGGGACGAGTCACCCGCTCCTTCCCGGCTGGCCCCACGGGCGCGGGAGGGGAAAGCAGCTTTGCTGGGTGGTGGCACCCGCGGCGTGCGGGGAGGGTCGTGCGCCCGCGTAGGCTGTGGCTGCCCGTAAAGCGCTCTCGGGTTATCGCCGGGGTTGCTCCCTTGCAAACACCCCGGAACTGCTGCTCCAGGAACACCGGTAAGGGTTAAAAAGCAAATTAATCTCACCAGAATCGGGCAACAGAGGCGGGAGGCGACACCGGTTTAGCAGGGCGGGCGTGCGGAGTGTGCCCATCTCTGTGGGCAAGGAGCAGCTCAAAAATAGCCAGGCTGTCATTGATGTTTTTATTTATTTATGTGTCCTTTAGAACTTTTCTTAGGGTATAATGAAGAAAAAGCAATTCAAATACCACAGGCTCTCATCCGGCGAGGCCAGCCGCCAGCGGGGCAGATTCTCAGCAGGCTCTTGGCGGCTCGGCTGGCTGGAAGGAGCGTTACGCAGCGACGTCGAGGTGATCCACCTGGCACCAAAACTCCACCTGCCCCGACGGGTAACGACAAGTAAATTTGATGATAATGTGGAAAACCTGGGTGTTATCAAGAAATTAGATCAGTCTCCGACTGGATTAATTCACTGCTGGTAGTTGGAAAAATTAATAAAGTGCAGATCCATATCGATCTGGGTGAATTTTCCGTAAAGCTGTAAAGTATGAATGTTATCCATCGAAAACTGCTGGAATAGCAGCTAAGGCTCAGGCCCGCAGGAGGATTTGTGCGGGGGATGCCGACTGTCACGGCGCGTCCCCGGAGCGTGTCGGAAAGGGGCCGGGAAGGATGTCCTGGCTTCCAGCCCCTCCGCCAAGGCTGGCGGGACGCGCGGCTGGGTCCCCCCATCACCCGGGTGGCCTGGGGTATCCCTTTGGGTACCAAGAGCACCCCCATCCCCGGATACCAGCGTCGGGACGTGGCTCCCAGACAATAAAGCTGGATGAGTCGAGCTCCGACTCCGTGACGGCAATGGGCACAGTAGAAATCCGTTACACGCACTTCTAGGGAATAATTTCCCAGCTTGTACTGGACTGATCACAGACGAGGTTTGGATTTGGGCCAGAGACCTAAAAAATGCACAAACGAAACTGGGGTTTAGCACCTGATAAGAGGAAAGTGTCCAAAAATTACACTGGCCTTGGCTTGTGTTAAGAGGAGTTATCTGTGCTGGCCGTAAATCGGGATTAAACCACGGTGGTGTCTAGCTGGGTGTCCGCTCGGTCTCTAGATACGGAGAGGTAAGAGCAGTCTGTACCCCGGAGAAAACGGCTGAGGATCCGTCAGCTTCGGTAGCAGCGCTCCCACCCTCGCCCTGGGACGGTGTCGGAAGCCAGGGTGATGGGAGTCGCCTCCAGGTTTGTTAATGTTAGCGCGGGCTCCGCGGCTCGGAGGGCATCCAAAGCCCACCCGGCGCTCACTGACGTGTTGCAGCTCCTGCCGGTAGCCAGCCCCGGGGCTGCCTAACTTAGGCCGGAGCAAACGCGCCACGGCGGCGGAGGGAGCGGTTGAGGTTTGGAGCTGGTTTTTGCCGAAGGCTTCCAAGAGGCGCGGTGGCGGGGAAGGGTCTCTTCCGCTCGCGAATACGCTGCTGGTGCTTCGTGCTCTCGGCGTTTCGCTAGGCGGGCTGCGCCGTTGCCCCCATCCCTGGGGCGGTTGGAGCCTACCATCAACCGTGTGGAACGTAACGGCAATGCCCGCCTCTGCCCTAATCGTTTCGTTTGAAGTGGGATCAGCTGCCGCTTGGCTTCCAGCTCCTGCCGGCCTGTTAACAGGGAAAGATTACAGCCGCCTTCTAGCCCCGCTCCTCACCCGGCCCGCGGTTAATTGTTAATTCTCCTGTGCCATGGGAGAGCCGATGGGACCGCAAGGGAGCTGGACCGAGCTGCTCCAAAATATTTAGGGCTCCAGCCCTAAATCCGAATGAGATGCGGAATAGACCAGGAAAAAACTGAACCGTGAAGCGATTGCTGCTGTGATTCCGCTTAGCGATAGGCAGGGGGTTCACCCGGCATCTCTCCCCTCCGCTACCTCCGTGGTAACGTGGGATGCTGGAGTCTGCGGGTGATGTCAGACTCCAGAAGGAGTTGGAAAACCCTTCCCTCCTCTGAGCTACATCCTGGTAGAAAGAGGAGAGTTTTCCCTGCTGGTTTCGGAGCGGATGCACCCGGCGCTGTCGTTTGCCGGCAAACGCTTGGAAAGGTTTGGGGTCAGGTCCTGGTGTGGAAAATGAGATACTGCGTCTTCCCTAGCGAACGTGTGAGAAAATGGGACCAGCTCACGGTCACTTCACGAGGGCGGAACGACGCGAGGCTCGCTACAGCCGTTATTTCCAATGACTGATTTAATTAGCTGTCCCTGAGCCAATCTGCCTCCGTGGCAGTGAGTTTACCCCCGTGCGAAGCACAGACTCATAAAACTAGGGCTGGACGCGGCGTCCGGTGCGCTGAGGCACCACCAGCTTCTGCCTGGATTATTTCCAGCAGAGAACTGTCTGATCCAGTGTCAGAAATGCTAATAATAATGATTTTTTTTTTTGGGGGGGGGGGGGCGCAGTGGGAGGAAGGTGGGATGCGCCCTTGCTGGGCGCTTGTAGAGCTGTGCTGTTCAACCTGGAGAAGCTTAACGGTAGAGTTTGAATTAGAAAGGAGAAGCGTGCTCGGTGAGCTTGGCTGGGGTTTGGCCATTTAGCTGCACCAGTGGAAATATTTTCAAAATTTTTTTTAATTTTTTTTATTTTCTGAAAGGATATTATATGCTTTTGAGCGGGTAGTAGTGCCACGTCTGTCCCCAAAATAAGGAAGCTGAGCTGGGGAGGAAACACAGCCTAGCGAACCGCGTGCTGTAGGGGAGCTGGCTGGGAATGGAGCCGTTTGATCCGCGGACTGAAGTAGGGCAGAGGAGCAGGGTTAGGATTTAGCCGTTTCTACTCGGTTTTCCCTTGAACCTGAAACAGATACGGGTGTAAAGGCCAAGTGCTGAGCGGCTCCTAACCAAAGGGCACGAGTGGATTTTGTGTCCCGGGTAGCAGACCCCCCCGCGGCATCTCCTCCGTGGGGTTCGTTAGCGGGGCTGTCTGCGACCCGGCTGTCTCCACTTCCTAGAAAGCGTAGGAGCAGAGGTCCCCTGAGACATCAACCCGGCTAAAATTAACCAACGGGTTCTGAAACGGTGGGGTAGGGAGGGGGGGCGCGGATGCGGACGTGCTTCGTGTCCTCAGGGAGGCCGGCTGCAAAACCTCGTGTCCGGAAAAAGAAAGTACACACTCCACCTTTAGCCATCGGGGATGTTTTCCCCGTTGTGATAGCCATTAAAATGAAACTTTAACTGTTTAAAATGATCCTGCCCTTACCTCTGCAGCCTGATTTAGCTCCGCACGCTGCCTCGCATCCCTCCCTCCCTCCCCACGCTGCCTCGACGCCCTCGGCGCTGCCAGCCGCGTGCCGGCCCCGTCACGGCGGCACGTACCCTCGTGATGTTGCACACGTACGGGTGGCGTTTCCAAAAGCATCCGTGGGGGGCGGATGCGTGGGACCCCCCTCCGGCTGTCAGCGGGGATGGCACCGGCTGTCCCGTGGGAGCATCAGACTGCCGTCCCCTGGAATCCAACCCCTTCGCAGCATCGTCCCCCAGCGCTCCCCTGCCAAAATCCCGGCTCCGCCCTTGTTCCTCCTCTGCTCCGGCCTCACCACTATGGTCGTTGGGTGTTGGGGTTTTTTTTTTTTTGTTTTTGTTTTTTGGGTTTTTTTCCTTTTTTCAGAAATAGCAAATTTTGAAATATCCCTGAGCTCGGAGGCGTTGCATGGACTCGTGTGAGCTGGAGGGGACCGGAGCTTTCTCCCCGCCCCGGCCACCCTGTAAAACGCGCTGCAGGCGCTAAAAAGCCAAGGCAGGGCTATTGCTGAGCCTCGCAGCGGCTCGGGAATCGCTCGCCAAATTCGAGATGTTCCCTGTATTTATTTTTCCGTCTGGCTCCGTTTGCTGACAGCGAACAACCCGGGGCTTTGGGCAGCCAGCGCCTGCGCTACATAGTTTTGTTCATCCGTGCCTCCCTGCCAAGTGCTGAAGTCGGAGAACTGGCTCCGGCTGGTGCCAGCTCTGGTTGCTCACACTGGGATTAACACGTAAACTGGTTCGGTCCCACCGCGGAGGCCGAGCGTGGCCTTCTCCTTTACCCCTCCGGCCGCAGCTGCCTCTGTAAAAGATGTCTGTTATGACTTTGCTTTTGACTTTCTGCAAGAGGCCGTTCTAATAAAGTCAGTTTTGGGGTTTTTGGGTTTTTTTTTCCCTGGGTTTTGCAGATGTCTTTTCACCCTGCGTGCACGTGGGAGAGCGTGAACGCCTCTGGGTCCGCCACGTCCAGCCCCATGCTCGGTCCCTGGGCTGGACGCTTCTTTAGAAGGGATTAAGGGGATTTATTGGACCCGGGGATCTCCAGGAAACCAAGGAAGGATCTCCAAAACCGAACGTCTCAGTTACGAGCAACGCCGTTCCACTTCGCTCTTTTTTGCTTGCAGCGTTCACCCTCTCCCCAGGGCCCTGCAAAGAAAAAAACTAAAACGAGCTGAAAAATAAAAGAAAAATCCCAGTGTGCAGAGCCCTCGTGCGCGCTCTGAGCCCCGTCCTGCTCCAGCCGGGCACCAACTCTGCGCAACCTGTGCGGCGAGTAGCTCAGTCCTCGCTACCGCTGCCACAAGCCTCCCCGTCACCCCGTGTCTCTGAGCTGAGCCGGCTCCCAAGAGCCGAGGGATGCTCAGGATTTGGCTCGGCGGCTAGCAGAGGGCTAGCAAGCGGCCAGCTCGTTTCTCCTCTCTCCAAGCTCTGTTTATGCTTTGCTTTAGCCCAAATATGTTCCTCCTGGTTGGATTTCTTCTCCAATGCGGAGATCCCGGGCCACCTCATCGACCAGCAGAAGCTGGCAGAGGGGAATTGATTTCAGCAGAGCTGTGCCGCTTCACACAAATTAGGACTTTGCCCTAAGTAATTCACCCTGATAAAGATACCCAAATGCTGGAAAACTTCCGGGAAATCCATCTCCTTCGATTGTCGATAGATATGCGTATCGATGGATACGCGTTAACGCTGCGCGGGGCTGTGAAATCCCGTGTTTAAGGCAAGCTATAGATTTCAACCGCGCCGGGCGGTTACCTGCGCGACCTGCCAGCGCGAGGTGTTGTCCTTGGCAGGAGCCGACGCTATTCCCGTTCTCCGGTGCGTGCGGAAACTCGATCTCGGCTCTTCCCGTAACTGCGGAGCGTGACCGGGAGGTGGCCGGGGGGGGCCGAGACGCCGGGTTTCTGCGAAGCCGCTGGCGTGAGGGGGATTGTCGGGGTGGGAACGTGGCCACGGTCCGGCTGGGGGAATGTGCGGACTCAGTCCTGCTCGGACACTTGTCCTTGGAGAAGCCGGCGGAGCATTGGTGGCGAGGAGGGGGCTCGTGTGGGGGTCCCCGGGCTGTACCCCTGCCCGTGGCTCGGCGGCGGCGTATCTTATCGCAGGGAGCGGCGCTGGTCGGGGCTGTCCGCAGCACTGCGGGGAGGGGGGGGATCCCGGTGCTCGAGCGTGGCACCACGCAGAGGTGCTGGTGCTGCTGGTCCTGCCTGGGGTGACGGCGGGTGCCACGTCCCCCCTCCCCGCCCGAGCTGCCGTCTCAGGGCACCCCAGAGACGCTCTCGCAGCGAGGGCGCGGGGTACGCAGGACACCAGGACTACCCTCTGAAGCCCGGCCGGGCTTGGCTGCCAACCAAATAAAGCCAGGTCTAAGGCGCTATGTTTCCCGTGCTTCCGAGGGGTCCCTGGGAACGCTGGGCGGGGTGCTCGGAGGCCGCTCGAGCGGGCATGGCTTGCTTCCAAAGACCATTCCACCTATCTTGAACCGCTTTCTTGCTACTTTTTAGGTAAAGCCCCCTCCCCTTGGAGCACAGTGTCTGCTTAGGGCTAATTTCTTTCAATGGGACTTCAGCGTGTGCTCAAGTACTTTGCTGATTTGGGGCCCGAGTCGTTAGCTTTACGGTTGATTACTCAAGTGGATTTTAGGCGGGGGAACGGGAATGCTAACATCCAGCGAGAAGAGCTGAGCCGACGCTCAGGCTTAAATCCATACCGGCCTCAAAGGTTCAGCGCGGTCCCGTTGGTCAGCCCCGGGTCCCGGCGTCACTTCTCCCCGCTTCCATCTCCCCCGCGGCGCCCGGGCATCCTCCCGGCCGAAGGGAGCATCCGTGACAGTGCCCGGTCTCGGCAGCAGCATTCCCCCGCTCCGTTTAACGGACAAATGGCGTTTGTCGGCTTTAAAATTACAGTCTTAGCGGCTTCACCCACAGCAGAGCGGGGAACGCTGCAGAGCTGATTGCGCGCGCTAGAGGAGCTGATTACCTCCTCGGCGTTGCGGATCATCAGAAATGCAAACAAGCTGGCACTGTAAATATATAAATTTTAAGGCAACCAGATCAGCAGCGCATACGTGCTCTCAGGCCCTCACCAATTACCCAAATTGGTACGTTCCACTCATTGCATTGGCGTATTCGGCCGTAATATATCATATAAAAATCAACGGCTCACAGCTAAGGTTGTCTGTTGTGCCGTGGTTCTCAACCTGTTGATTTTTTTGGGAAGACAAAAAAAAAAAAAGAAAGTAAATAGATTGTTTTATACGTACACTTATGAAGTTTGTAAAATTGTCGGTATGGTTTGGGCTGGCGTGCGAGGCAGCAGCGTCGCGCCCGTCCCCGTGCTCTGGTGAGCGTTGGCCTGGCTCGCTGGTGGCGAGGGGCAGCAAAAGTTTGGGGTTTTTTTTAAAAAAAAAATTAGTGATTGATGGATGATTTACAACCAACTGTGGGGGCCTGGATTCGGGCAAAATGTCAGCGTTCGGTGCGAGTGGGGGAGAAAACGTGGATTTTTGTCCCAGCGGCGTGGGCTGGAGCAGCAGAAGCGGGGCAAAGCCTGGGTTTTACACCGCCGGCGGGGCTTGGGTGCACTCTGCAAGTAGGCACGCCGCGAGCTGAGCGCAGGGCACGCTTAATTCTAGCCAAAAAGAAGAACGTCTCTGCACAGCGTCTCCCCTCTTGCGCTTCCAAGCCAGCACACCTCGCGTTCTTCTTTTTTTTTTTTTTTTTTTTTCCCCCAGTTGCAGGTTGCCTGCGGTGAGGGCTGGCCGTGGGATGTCGTACGTCACAGCGAAGGGCTCAGCGCTTTCCTTCAAACACGCTGACACAAAACCCCAAAGAGACGCAAACCCCAGCCAATCTGAAAGGAAAGGACCGTTGCGCTGTTGCGAAGCCATTGGCTCTTCTCCCTCTCCCGGGTCTTGCTCTCGCCTTGCACCGTCTCCGCATGCCGCCGGTGGGAGCGTCGCACCCGTAGTCTGGAGATAACCCTTGTGCCTCCGGCTGTATCCGCCGTCCAGCCTGGGAGAGCTTCGTCCCCGTTAAACGCTGTGGTTTGAGCCCGCGCTAAACCAGATTTTGCTATACGTCGTCCTTTCTATACGTGCGCGCTTCTCCGATCGACACGGACGCGCAGCTCGTCCCACGTGGCCCTGTTGTAACTCTGTTTGCGGGTTTTTGCGGGGAGCTCGCGAGCCTCGGGGGGGGCTTTGGGCTGCTCCGGTGCCAGCGCGGCTCTGCCGGCTGCTGAGACGTGCACGATAACCCCCCCGAAGCCAGGAGGCGGGAGATGAAAAGAAACTTTGATGAGAGAAATGAAAGGGCAGGGAGAGGAAGGGGGCGTAGTGCGATGGGGAGATGCTCGAGGCTCCCGGAGAGAAAGTGGGAGCAACCCCCCGGGCGAGGGCGAGCTGCTGGGGTGTAAGGGGGTGCTGATGGATGGGAGCAGCGATGGTGCTGCCCGGCTGCGTGCCGTGGGGCGGTTGGGGTCGGGAGCACGTAGCGCCCTGTCAGCCCAGCCCGACCCCCCTCCCCGCTGCTTTTGAAACGTCTTCCTCGGCTCGGGTGGCCTGGGAGCTCCTGGGGATGTGCCCTGGGGGGACAGCTGGAGGTGGCGTGGGGCGGAGGGGCCGTGGGGTGGTGTGGAGAGGCCGTGGGGTGGTGTGGAGAGGCTGTAGGGTGATGTGGAGAGGCTGTGAGGTGCACCCCAGCTGGGCTCTCCACCCCAGCTGCAGCTCGTTCCTCCCAAACAGGGCTCCTCTGCAGCTGGGATGTGGTCGGGGATAAATAAGGACCCAGGTGGGAGGTGCAGGAGGTTTTGGCTAGATGCCGTGGTGCTGGGGGCCATGAGCAGCTCTGGAGATGTGGTGGGGACTGTGCGCAGGAGCCGAGGACCTGTGGCGGGTGAGTGTTTGGGGACGCTGCCCTCGGTTTGGGGAATCTGGGTGTCTGATACTGTCGCGCTGTTGTGTAATGCGGGGCTTTTCCTGCGTGAGGAGCGCCCGCGGGAGCCTGTCCCGTAACGCCTCTGACGGCACCCCTCGTGGGACGGGCTCAGGACAAACCCCCTCGTGCCTGCCCTCTCCCCTTGGCTCCCATGCTGCTTTTCCTTGTGGTTTCCCGGCAGAGACGGTGCAGGCAGGGGCAGGGCCGGCGCGCTGCCGTGGAGCCTGAGGTCCCGCGCTGGGTGCCTTGGAGAGGGAGGGTGCTAAAGGTGGGCAGGACAGACCCCGCGGGTGGGTTAAGTGCTTTATTTTCCCCTCGGGCAAAGAAGGGGCCCTTTGCTCCTTCCACCGTCCGTGCCTTGTACCGCTGGGGCCGGGCTGGACGTGGAGGGGCTCTGTGGCCTCTTGCTGGCAAAGAGGAACCCGCGTGTCGGTGGTGCACCGGACCCGATGGCCCGTGCCGACCGTCGGCGAGCTTTTGGGGTGTCATAGCCCTCCCTTGACGGGGAGAAGAGGGAGCAGTTGGCTGCCCTCTGCCAGGCATCCTCCATTTCTCCTCCTTCGTCTCCCCAATCCCTGGCTCGTTACCTTTTGTCTGCTTCCACTAGTTTTTGGGAGCGATCTCGTGTCAGCACGCGATGGACCCGTCCTCTCGTTTGTGCTTCTGCCGTGAGCCCGGAGCTTTGAGATCGCACCTAGAAACGTCATCTATAAACAATGAGATAAAGGATCCTCACCCAAAAGTGGGATTCTTACTTTTCTGGCAAGCTGGATGAAAACCAGCAGTGAAAACTCTTTTCCAGTGGGCGGGAAAACTTCTTTCCAGGTGGAAGAGAGCTGGTTGTAGCCCAGCCAGGAGCCCTGCCGCGGCCCCGGCTGGCTGGGGGGTCCTCCTCTCGGGCTGACGTTGCCCTTCGGGGGGATGCTGGCCAGGGGCTCTCCGGCTGACGCCCGAGGAGACGGTGACCTTGGCCTGGCAGAGCTGCTGCCGTTCCCTGTGGGGCTGGGGAAAGCAGGAGGGTTTCTCCCACTTCCCGCCTTTGGTATTTCCCTCTGTGGAGCGGGTGAGGGAGACGTTCCCCTTTCCTACTCTGCGCGCGGGGTTTTGCTGGGGGCTGGATGCGGTCCCTGCCCCACGTCCCCTCCGTAGCAGGTAACCCTCCAGCTCGCTCGCCTACGCTCTTGGTGGTGTCTTTCATTTACTGGAAATCTCCCTGTTTACCAGGAACACTGAGATTTATGCAGGGTGATGTCAGATTCTCCGTAATAAATTTACCAAGAGGGTGGTGTGGGTTTTTTTTTTTGCATTACCAGCTACTCCTCACCTCTGTAAATTCAGTAATGATTTAGCTGTAAAGGGTTTGCCGTAGCGTCCTTCAGATACGAAACGAGAAAATGACATTGGAGGTTTCACGCGGGTCCATTCCCGTTCCCAGAAACAGGCCTTGCTTGCCGACAGCTTGGTGTACGAGACCCGTAGCTCTCAAACGGGCAAAGCAGGCTTTGAAAGGAATAATTCCGTTAATGAGGACGGCCCCGCGCTCCCGCGGGGAAGGAGAGCGGCGTGGGGGGGTGTGCGCCTGGCCCCTGCAAATGTTCGGGGTCACTTGTGGTACGGAGGGCGCATCTTGTGCCCAGACCGCTGGCTCCTTCCTCGCGTTGCGTTGCTTTCCTGGGTTGGGTTTTTTATTTAATGGCAACTGGTAACGCACAGCCCCAGCGCTGCCGGTTGCTGACCTCCGGAGGTCGGTGGGAGAAAACCTCGGTCACCCGCGTGGCCAGAGGGGACTCGGGGTGCCGGCCCCAAGAGGTCCCAACCAGCCCTGTCTCTGGTCCGAGGGGTCCGGGGGTGGCAGCTGCTGCTCAGGTTTGGGGTGCTGAGGCTGCAGGATGGGGACGGCCCTTCCCGGTGAGCTGTGCTCGGGCGCGGAGCTCTCCTGGGGAAGCACCGCGAATGGTGCTCTCCGTGGGACGGAGCCGCCTCTTCCCAGGACTCGCGCCCCTGAGCCAGCGACGTGCAACCTGGAAAGGGGTCTGGGATGTGCCCGGTGACCTGCGCGGGAGAAACGCCTGCGGAGAGCCAGCACGTGCGTTCAGACTTCATCGGGACAATTTCCTCTAATTGGGAAAACACCTCCCTGCCTCGCCGCTCTGTTACCCCTCCCCGGTGAAGACCATCGCCTTCCCGAGCTGGGCTGCCGTCACCTCGAGCGGAGAGGCGAGGGGCACGGGATGCTACTCCGGCGGAGATTATCCCTTTGCCCCCAGCGACTGGTCTGGTGGCAAGCGATGGCCTCGCGCGTGCTGTCATAGTACGTACTTGTTAGTTTTTCAGAATCACCCCCGAATGAGTTTCAAGTTTTGGCTGGAAGATCGGAGCAGGCTTGGCTTTCTTTTTATCCCAAACCTACTGGTTTTCTGTAACCAAACCCTGGTATTTGTAAATGGAAATGATTTGGTTTCCTTTTTGTTGGTGGTTTTTTTTTTGTTTTTGTTTTTTTTTTTTAGAAAATGGAAATATAGGTAATAGCTAAAAGCTTTCTTTGCAGTCTTTGAGCAAAAGTCTTTGCACATTTTGATCAAAAAGCTATGATTTTGGTCAAAAAAGGTGTTGTCTGTGTTTTCCCTTCCCCCACCTGTATCTCCCTCTCTGCTCTCCTCCCCCTTCCACTTAGATGGAGGGGGGGGAAAAAAAAAAATTCCAGAGGCTCAATCAGCATTGAAGAGCTACTTATTTAAAGGGAGGAAGAATATTGTGACGTTTGACTGCCTGTTTTGGATTCTGTGAAGGAATTTCATCCCCTCCCGGTTGCCGTGTCTCTGGCATCCCTCCCAGATCCCAACTCTCTGGAGGATGGCGGCAGAATTATCTCTGAGCTTTGCAGCTGCCAGATGTTAACCGACGAAACGGCAGCCTCGCCGCTCCCCTCTCTGCTCTGGGTAAACCTCTGTCTGCCTGCCCTGTTTGAAATGCAAAACTTCCTCAGATCCCCTCTCGCGGGGCTGTCGACGCCTCTTGCCAAGCGAGCCTGACGAAGACTCGCTCCCTTCCTTTTCCAGCTGCTTGCCTGAAGAATCGCGCTCGAATTTGGCCGCGTGAAGTGCCCGGGCATCGTGAGCCGTGGCGCGGAGGGCTGGGAGCTGAGAACTGCGCAGTTATCGCACCCTTTGAAGATAAGCGTCCTCTCCCGCCCGTCAGAGTAGCGAGATGAGGTTTTCCTTCCCCTCCTCGTCGCTGGCACGAAGCGGAGCTGGGGACGCGCGGGTCGTTGGCGGGGTTACGATTGTGTCCGCAACGGGAGCCGGGTCGCGGCGTCTTGGGCAGGGCAGCCTGAATATTGTCGACTGCCTCATCGGCGTGTTTTGGAGGGGCCCGTGGGCGCTGCGGGGCAGGCCGAACGCGTACCCGGGTTATCGGAAGGCGGAGCTTTGCAAAGGGACTCTGAGGCGCGGGTTTCTCTTGCGAACGATCAAGGTGAAACCTGTCCGTCCGCAAGATCGATGATCAATACAGCGGGCAGGCTGCGGTGCCTTTCGCTTGCTTGCGTTTGAGTATTCCTCGTCTTGCTCCCTTTACCTGGGAGGGGCGGGGGGAAGGAAAAAAAAACCCAAACCCTCGTGTTAATTTTGCCCCGGCGAAGCCAGCAGCGCCAGGCGCCGCGTGCGTGCTCGCGTGGTGCGCTCTGCGCAAGGGTGCAGGACGCCCGGGCGGGCCCTGGGGCGTGATCACCCGTGTAATTACCCTGTGAGCGATAGGAAAGGGGGGGATTCGTATTGCCCTTATGATAGCCTTCGTGGGACCGTGGATCAAGGGGGGACAATTGGAAATTCATCACGATGTAGTAGGAAAAATGGGGGGCCAATCCAAACCAGCCAGATTTTTGCTCTCTAATGGGCGATTTTGGTTTAAAAAAAAAAAAAAAAAAATCTGAACAGGACCCCGAAGCAGCAGATATGGGGCGGGCTGGACCGTCCTCCCTCCTCCCTGCTTCTTTGGGTGGACTTGCACCTTCAAAACTCCACATCTCGTTTGCTTCCAGAAGTAGCAGCACAGCTGAGACTGCAGCAGGCCGAGTGCTGTGATAAAGCGAAACTCTCGTGGCAGGTTCCCCTCCCCACTTGTGGTTTTTTTTTTTTTTTTTCCTAAAGCTTCCAAAGATAAATTGCATTTTGCTTTGAGATAATGAAATTTCCTTGGAGGAGAGACATATTTTTCCGTAGCTTTTTGCATTCGGAACATGAGAAGAGTTTTTATTTTAAATCTCCACTGAAAGTGTTTGTCTGTCTGTATTTTGCTTTCTTCACCGTGAATGCTCTGACTTCACAGAGCCAGCGGAGACCCTGAGACGGAGTGTTTCTGTCACTTAAGGTAGCTTGCCTTGGCATAAAATTTAATCTTCAGATTTTTATTTTTTTTTTTTTTGGTCCTAAAGAAATGCAAGTTGAAGCCAGATTAGAAACAGATAAAAAGAAGTCACCCATCCTCAGGCGCAGGAGGTTTTTGTTTGTCTCTTTTGCATTTGTCTTTGTTAATCCTCTGCCTTCAAAGGGAGCAGAGATCCTTCCATCTGGGAAGACTGGAGGGGGAAAAAAAAAGGAAAAACGTGGAGCAAGCAGCATGCTTGATCTGTGCCCGTGTTGTCCTGCAGCCGGCACGTCTGCTGGGACTCGCAACCATCCTGAAATGAAAAACACAATTAAAGGGAAAACCCGGGAAGCAGAAATTACAGCACCTATGAAGTCAAAATGAATATTTTTTTTTTTTTTTTCTCCGAAGAGGAGCACCGGCTGCTCTTCACCTTGTCCTGCAGAGCGAGGCCGTCCCGCTGTCCATCGCTGGAGGAGCAGGCGTAGCCGGTGGCAGCGCGGAGCGGGGAGCGCTGCGGGTCCATCACATTACGCGATGCCTGGTGCCGCACCGGAGCCCGTCTTCGTACCGCTCTCACCTTTTGTTGGATCACGTGTGGCGATTAATACGCTCTCAGGCGCTGAGAGGCTCGAGGCACTTGACCGTCTCCTGTTTCTGTACTTAATAAACAGAATATTCCACAAGAAGAACTCGTGATTTATCTTTCGCTCCTGTGTGGGGAGTCACTCCGAGTCCCGGCTCCGAGTGCATCCCTCTCTTTGCCCAGGGAATTATCAGACCCTTCCCTACCCTAGCTCCCTCCGGCTCCCAAATTAACCTTCATCTCACCTACTCTTTTCTTCACGTCTCGCTTCAATTTAGTCCTCAAATTGTTCACATGACAAAAGGAGTCGTCCTTCCTACGGCTTCTGCTCCTGCTCTGATAAGATACCTGAATTTTCAGAAGAGGAGAATAACTTCTCTCCCTCCCTTTCGTTCCCCTGTGGTATTTTAAGTCCGGAAATCTCCCCGAGGTTATTTCTCCTGGGAGTACAGTAAGCTGTTTGGACTGCACCGTGCCAAGCGACTGAGCTGTGCCCTGAATACGCTGAGCGTTTACCGGTGCTAATTAATGTTATTACATCATATTACATTTATTTGGGCTCGCGGGAGGGGGGTTGACCGCACAGGCGGTGCTGCGGGGGCCGGGTGCTGCTCACCACCGTCGCCCGTGCTTACCTGCCTCGCCCAGCTCGTGTGTTGCGGCACGCTAGAGGAGTCTGAAATGCCGGAAATTTGAAGGAATCTGGGGTGGGTGGTTTTTTTTTTTTTCTGATGGGGGAGAGGGTTTATCAGCTCCTCGGGCTTTGACTTCTGGGAGGACGCTGTAGGTGCGTGCTTTTTCTCTGCAATTAATGCACGGGCAAGCTGCTGGGAGCAGCCGGCGCTGCCTCGGCAGGATTAGGGATGCGAGAGCGCTGCCGAGGACGGCTTCAGCCCCGCGCAGAAATCCGCCTGCCCTCCCTGCAGGCCTGGCCTCGGCTTAAAAAATAAACCGGGAGCGTCACGGCTGCTTTAGCGCCTGGGCTTGTTCTGGCTGGGGGAGGCTCCCGCATCCTCTGCCGGCTCTGCTCCGCGGGGGAAGGCTCATCTGACCTTTATGCCGCTCTGAGCCGCTCCTACGTTAGCGAGCGCCTTGCTGGGGACCTCTGTCCATCCGTCCATCCAGCCCCCCCGGTCTGAGCCGGCCCTGGGGCAGGGCAGGAGCCCCCCTCGCCCTCTGACGGGCGACGCAGCTCGTGTCGCGGGAGCCGCCAGGGATGGAGCTCGCTGCTTCGCAGCTCAGAGGATTTGGGGTGCCCCCCTTGCGGCGTGGTTGGCTCGGGGACAGTCCGGGTGGGATTTCGGCTGGCGCAGCGTGGCGGGGGAGGACGGGGACAGTCGCGGCCTGTGACATCTCCGGTCCTGAAAGCGGTTTCAAGGGATTTCTGAGGCGGAGATCCGTGCCGCGGCGTGTGATGCCTCTTGATGTTTTCTTTTGCTGGGATCCCAGATCTTCGTCCTCTCGAAGGGGTTTGGCATTGCCCGAAGCATCATCGGAGAACAAAGACAAAGCTGTTAATTAAGACAGAGCTAATTCTGGCGGCCGACTGCCGCCATCTCGATGCGCTGCCGGCTACGCGCCGCGGGAACGGAGGGACGGGCCGTGCTCACCGGGCGCGGGGCTGCCGAAAGCCTTCCCGGAGCCTGTTCACGCTCTTAGCGGGGCTTTGCCCCGTGTCCTCCTTGTACGGTGAGCAGGACTGGAGGTTGCTCGTGGCGGTTTTGCCTTCTGCAGGGTGTTTGCTGAGAGCAAACTGGCAGCTCTGGGACACGGGGGAGAAGCGAGCAAGGTGGGACCTCGCTGGTGGCTTTCTGGTCCTGGGGTGGGCACCGGGTGACGGACGGGGCGCCGCAGGAGAAGTCACCCACGTGCGGCTGGCTCGGAGGGGGGGAAACGGAGTAAAACGTGCCAAAAAACCCAGCCGGCTTTAACGTCCTTGGCGTGCCCTCCAAGGGGGACGCCGGTCTCCGCCATCGCTCGGGGGCGGCTGGTGGCCACGAGCCCGTCGGGTGGGCAAGCGAGCGGCCCTGCGGCACGGTGCCGCCGCGCTCCGGACGGCAAGGCGGCGAAGGGGCTTTTTCTGAGCTGCTTCTTCCAGAAGCGAAGCCCTTGGTGTTCAGAGACTCGGAGCAAGGCTGACGGAATAGAAAGCTTTTTGAACAAACACAGCTGGCTTTTACCCAGCGCAGCCAAGTCGTTGGCCAGCTGAAAAGAAATCAGAAAGAATATTGATGTATTATTATTTTGTTTTTTTTTTTTTTCCCCCATACAAAAATTGTCAGGCTTTTTTTGGTCAAATGTTAGTTTCTGAATGCAAGTTTTTCAGTTGATAACAATTATTTTTGGGGAAAAAAACCCCAAACCCTCAACGACAACCAAGCGAGGCAGTTCTCTGGGTAATTCACAGGCTCAGCTTTTTGCCTCTTGTATTTTCAAACGATTAACATTTTTTTTGCTTTGCACATCATGAATATTCTATACTTGAGCTGTTACCGAGTTGTGCTAGATCAGATAAATAACATGGTGTTGCTTTTGTGGCAGACTGGATAAAGATGCAAATAATACTGACATTTACTTCACAGTTTTCTTTCTGTGATCCTCTGAGTGAGTAAACTGGATTGCTGAGATATTCACGGGAAGGAAATGAAGAAGGGTTGTCAAGATGAAAGCAAATTTCCTTAAAACTTAGCCAGAATGTTCTTGGCAATTTTTTTTTTTTTTTTCCTCCCCCCCCTGTTATTTGCTCAGCTGAACAGGAGCTGCTTGGAATCTGTTTTGCACAACAGCAAAAGAAAACCCCGGTTCCGGTGGCCCTGCCGAACCCCTCCGGTGCCCTCAGCCCAGGGCGGACGGGGGGTGGCTGCTCCCTCGGCCGCAGGCAGGGGCTGCTCAGCCGAATGGAACCCTCGCTGCCCTTCCTGCCCTCGCTTCGTTTAATTGCCCCCTCTCCCGGGTGCGCTGGGCTGCAGGAACCCCACGGGGCGACCCCCCACGGGGCGACCCCCCCCCCCCGCTGCCACAGGTGTGGGGGGGGGGGGGCAGGAGGACGTGGCCGTGGGTGGCCTCGGGGCTGGTTGTGGCCGGCTGGGTGCTGAGCACGGGGCGGGGGGGGCAGCCTGCTGCTCCGCTGCACCCCCCTCCCCTCGGGCCCGGGGCGCTGCCCTGGAACGGTGAGGAGGGGAGGGGAGACCCCCGCACCCACTGGGCTTGAGGTGAGGGCGTGGCGTGCCTGGGGGGCCGGGGGTGCTGCCTGCTCGCTCCGGCTCCCCTCTGGGGGGCGAAGCCCGCCGTGTCCCCCCCGCCCCGTCCCGCCCCGCCCCGCCCCGTCCCTGCGGTGTGGGCCCAGCGCCCGCCCCGTCGGGGGGTCCGGCCCGGGGGAGGGGGGGGGTGTGTGTGGGGGGTTGGCGGCGGCGGGCCGCCAGGGGGCGCCGTTCCCCTTCGGACGGCGGTGAGCGGCGGGCGGGGGCGGGGCGGAGGAGGGGCCGCGCCGCGGGGATTGGCGGGGCGGCGGCGGGGGCGGGGCCGGGCGGCGGCGGGGGCCGGCGGCGGCGTGGCCGCGCGCCCCACTCGCGGCGGCGATGTGACCCGGGAGGCGCGGGGAGGCGGCGCGGTCCCGGCCCGGCCTGTCCCCTGCCCCGGCCCTGCCCCGGCCCGCGGACGTACCCCCATGCCCGCTCACGGCCGCCCGCCGGTAGCGGCTGAAGCCTGCGGGGCTCGGGGAGGCGATGGCTGCGGATCTGGTGGTGCTGCTCTGCCTGGCCGCTGCCGCGGCCGCTGTGGAAGGTGAGGCGGGACCGGGACCGGGACCGGGACCGGGTGGGCGGGCGGTTGGGTGTGTGGGGGATGCTGAGTCCCTGCGCCCGCCGTGCCACGCGTGGGTGGGGAGAGCGCTACCGGCGGCTCTGCAACCGGGGAACCGGCTCCCCGCGCCGTGCAGCCTGCCCGGGGGCTGCAGACAGCTCCGGGGGGGGGGGGGGGGCGGCTTGGGGCTCCCCTCGGCACCGGCCGGTTGTGCCGGGGGAACCGGCCCGCGGGCCGTGCTGGGCAGCGTGGGGCTCGCCCACGGGCCGTGGGTGTCCGGCTCTTGGGGACGGCCCCGGGATAAGCTGTCCGGATCTGCGTGGGACGGGGGGCTCCTCTGGGTCCCCTGCCCGGGGGGGCTGTGCGAGGGGCTGCCTCCGGCCATCCTCCTCCTCCTCCTCCTCCCGTGCCGCCCGGCACCCGTGGGAGCTCGGGGGGGCTTGGTGGGAGAGGGGCAGGGGGGTTCCCTCCCGTGGGTCGGCCTGGGCCGGGAGCTGCTCGGCCCGCGGGTGGGTGCGTGGCGGCCGTCCCTCCAGCCGGGCCCTGCCCCGGGGCTGAAGCCCCTCACGGCCCCTCACCGCCCCTCACTGCCCCTCACCCCTCACCGCCCCTCGCCCCCCCTCACCACCCCTCGCCCCTCACCCCCCGGTCCTGGGACTCGCTGCGCGCCCGGACGGTGCCCACGGCCGAGAGCCGGCGAGGGGCCTGGCAGGGCCACCCGGGCTTGCCTTGGCGCTACGTCGCTGCTCTGCGGCCGGCGTGGCTTTCGGAAACATCGCTGATGTTTTTATTTTATTTTCTCCTTTATTTTGCCCCTGCCTCCTCCCCCCCCCACCCCGGTACAACGCGGGCGAAAGGACTTGTGGCGGGGGTTGCCCGGTGGCTACGAGCGGGGCACCGTGTTGCGGCCCGTCGCTTGTTGGCACCAAGGGACGCGTGGTTGCGGAGCGATGATGCGCGGGGGTCTCGTGGGCGAACCGAGCTGCCGGTCGGCGTGGGGCTCGGCCCCTCCTCGAGGAGACGTAGCTGGTGCGAGCGCGCTTGCGGCTGAACTGGAAGGTGCTGGAGCCCGGCGACTCAGCTCCGGGCGGCGCGGAGCCGCTTCGGGAGCTGGAACGCTGCTGCGATGGTCTCCGACGGGGTGGGAGCGGCGTCGCCCTCCCCTCGCGAGGATGCCTGCCACGATCCGGCAGGCCCGCTTGCTGCAGCGTCTGCTTTCCGCCGGGTTTTGGCTGACCCAGGCGTTTGCTTTTCTTATTTCTCGGGCTTCCTCCCCCGTCGCGTCTCTCCGTAGAAATAACTCGAGGTGGAAATGCTGACGCCTTGCCTAAGCGCGACGCGAAGCGGGCGCGCGTTCGCTCGGTCGCGAAGCCGCACGTGAAAATGCAAGACCTGTTAGCGGCGCTTCGCTAGCCGGCGTTTGCAGCGTCAGCTGCTCGAGGCAGTGCCGAAAGCGCGGCCGGCTGGGAGACCTCGGCTCGGTCCCTGCCTGAGCGTGCTCCTGGGCGCCGCGGCCGTGTGTCCCGCGGGGTCTCGGCCGGCTTTCCCCGAGCCCACCCCGGGAGTGCGTGCTGGGCTGGCAGAGCCGGCGTCCCTGCCCGGGACCGAACCTGTTGAAGAGCTGTGTTATTTCTACTCTGCTGAGGAAATTACTTGGATAGTCAAGTAGCATCCTGGGAGAGATCTCAGATTTAAGGGGAGATTCTGGCCAGGGAATTTCTGAGGCAGAGCAATTGAATCTCATTTGGAGTTTAGGCGACAGTCTCCTGGCGTGGTCATATAAAGAAAACGCCTTTTTATGGAGCTTATTTAAATCTTACGGATCCTCCTGGTGCAGGGGTTGAATTTGCTAGGTTGAAACGTGGGTTTCTCTAAGCGAGCTGAAGCAGCTCCTCGAGCCTGACCTACTCTGGGGTCTGGCTTTGCCCCGGAGCCGTCGGGAGACCGGTTTTGCCGGCCAGCCCTCTGGCAGCAAGGCAAAGCCACGGCTGGAGCCCGGCTCTGCCACGGGCCGCAGAAGCAGCTGAGAGAGGGACGGCTCCCTGCATCCTAAATGAGCCAGTGAGACAAAAAGTCTTCTCTTTTTTTTTGTTTTTTTTTTTTTTCCCCCTTTCCCCCGGGATGGTGAGTGGGGGGGAGACGTTTGGGGGTCTGGAGCCGGTTGGAGGGGGAGGAGGATGCAGCCGGGGTCAGGGCCGGGGCTGCCTGCAGACATCTCTCTCCTCTGTAAAAAACCTTGCTAACTCATTGCCTGCGGTACGCGAACCTGGAGGCAGTAGAGTCGCTTATCCGAGTTCTCTTACGGTTACTTGATTTTTTACCAAATCCCGTGGCTTAGCTGACCGTTTTCTGCCGGATGCCTGGATGTATATAGTCATTTTTTATTTTTTGTGGCTTGTGAAGAGGGACGCGAGAAGATGACGGGAACAAATACTCCGTCTCTCCCACACCCTGCAATCACTCAGGAGCCGCTCGCGTGCTCTCTCTCCTGTTAGCGGAACCAAATATAATCACATTTAGCATATGGAGAGGGTGGTACCGGGCCGACGTTACGCGTTTTAACTCGGGAGCTGTCAGGGTTTGAGGTGTCGGTGGGTCAGACGGGGCCGATGTCCGTTTTGGTGCAGCTCCTCCACGTATGCTGTTCAACCTGCCCACCTGCTCGCCCACCCGTCATCTCCCTGCCTCGCGCCTGCTCTTTTAAAAACCAGGTTGTTCCTCTCCCGTATCGCTGCTCGTGGCGTCGCGATAAGCAAAGCAACGGGGAGGGAGGCGGAAAACCCTGCTCCGGCTTAGTTTTGCTTATCCGCTCGCGTGCCCGACTGGCCTCTGGAAACGCAGCCCGGGAAAGCACCGGGGATGGGGGGGGTGGTTCGAGCGCGACGTCCCTGGCTCCTGCTCCGTGCCCGCCCTGGGTCCCCTCTCTCCTCCCGTTTTGGCTGAGGATGCACGCATCTGTTGCAGGCATCCTTCGGGCTCTCTCCGCTTCTGCCGGGTGCCGGAGCAGCGCCCGTGTCGGGCCACCACCGTCGCCAGGCGGGCTTCTGCCTCTGGCCCGGCTGCTTCACCTGGAGCAGACCTGTTTTCAGGGAGAAGCTAGAAATAAGTCTTTCCAGAGAGAAGTTGCAAGTCCTAGGATTCTGCATGGGAATTTGCAAGTGCTAGTATCCAGCCAGCCCTTTGCTTTCACTTTTTTTTTTTTAAATTTTTTTACAAACTATCTAGAGGGGGGGGAAATCCCTGAGGGGAAAAAAACCTTATTCTTGGCATGATGAGTGAGCCCAGATCTTGTCAGCCTGAAGGGAAAGCGTTTTGTCAAGTCATGGAAAAGGGGCCTGAGACTACAGATGCCTGTGTTGTGCTTTTTTTTTCTTTTTTTTTTTTTTCCTTTTGACTAATTGCTGGTATCACTGACTCATTATGCCTTGCCTCAGTCTTCCTCCTCCCTTCCCGTTTCCCTCGTGCTTCGGGCTCGGAGATGGAGGTGGAGGAAAGGCGACGGCGTGGTGTCTCCGAAGGTCCCGTTGGCCCAAAGCTGCGGGTGGCCTCGGTGCCTTTCGCCATTGCAGCGTGACAAAGTGCTGGAAAACCCAAAAAGGGGGATTTTTGTCCCTGGGGTGTGTAAACTCGGATCAGCTCACGGCGGGGATGGCCGTGGTATGGTTGTCCGGCTCGAGCCCGTCGCGCGTGCGACTTCACCTGCATCCGAATTTCATGTCGGTCTCGTGTTCCTTAAAGCGAAGGTCCTGATTTATTTTTTGCCTTAATTAAAGCTTTGAATTTCACTTTCCCCAAACATAGCGCAGCCGAAAGTTGAATAACTTACAGTGCTCTGGCGGCTCGGCTCTGGAAGCCTATTAGGAATGAAAACGAGCGCCGGCGATGATGGAGGGATCAGAAAAGCAGTGCTGAAAATGGAAAGCCTGCCTGTTGGGCTGTCGTTAGTAGTATTTATTTGACGCCGAAGATGGTCTTGGAGCAGTTAATGCAAATCAGGGTCTTGAGGGAGTTATGGGAAAGGGAGGCGCGGAGAAGGTGGGGTCTGTGAGAAATATATTTATTTTTCCGCTCTTCCTGCTCACCGTCTCGGTATGGAAATTGGGTCGCTGCCCCGTGCTCCCGTGTGGTTAGGGAACCTGTCTGCCGGGGGCAGGGGGGGGGTTTGCAAAGCGGCCTCTTGCCCATCCCGGGTGCAGCTCCTGACGCAACAGGGCAGAGTTAAAAAAAAAAAACACCTCCCACTGGCCTAAAAATCAGGAGAAAATATTGATGTTCGGTGATGAAGTAGCTCAAACGTGTTTGGCTCTGGATGCAGGCCACGGTGCTGAATAATAGATGTTTCTAGCAGAGATGGGTTCTGCAAGCTGAAGAAATACTCAGATTTGGTGAAAAGGGGAAAAACGGTATTTTGGGCAATAGGTAACTCGCTCCTAGGCAGGTCAGCAAAGTCTTGGAGGTGCTGGTCCCCGGCGGAGCTGGAGCGCTGTGGGATGAGGCTGACAGAAGGGATGCTCGGAGCAAGGCTGAGGCTCCGGTCATGCCTGGGGCGTGCGCTGCCCCGCTCCAAAATCCAGCCAGCTCCAGGAGGCTTTTTTTTTTTTTTAACCTCTTCCAGCTGTGGAAGACGTGGAAACCCAGACATGGAAACGGCTTTATGCAGGAGCCCCAAACTTGTGGGGTGTTGCCAGAAGGTTGCTCCGCTCCCTCTGGACAGACACCCACAAGCAAGGCTGGGTTTGGAGAGGGAATGTTTTCCCCAAATATTTATTAGAATTTGAAAGCGCATTTCAATTTGACCTTGTTCCCTTTCTGCAAACATTCGAGCTATCAAGCGTTGCACACGTGGATGCTTGTGCAAGGCCGGTGGTGAGCGTGGCTACGTTCTGGGTAGCAATTTG
This sequence comes from Balearica regulorum gibbericeps, assembly GCF_011004875.1. Classification (NCBI taxonomy): domain Eukaryota; kingdom Metazoa; phylum Chordata; class Aves; order Gruiformes; family Gruidae; genus Balearica; species Balearica regulorum. The sequence continues at coordinate 2,140,108 of NC_046192.1, read as the reverse complement.
GAAGGGCGTAGCCTCGGCTGTAGCGTTAGGAAGCCGGAGCGCGTGTCGCTTACGGAAGTTGCCGGAGCGGGTGCGATGGAAGTGGCGCGGATAACCCACGCCGTGGGAATTCGGGCCCAGCGGTGACCGAGAGCGCGTTGCAGAGCGGCGTTGGGTGGTGGGGACGGCAAATGAACGGGAATCCAGGAGACGTCCAGATGCGCGAGGCAGGGCTTGGCGCAGGAGTGGAAACGCGCGCAGAAGGGATGGAGCGATGGCGGAGCAGCGTTAGGAGGGAGCTGGGACCTCGGGTGGCCACGGGACGCTCCGTGATTGCACAGCCCAGCTTTCAGGGGCTAAAAATACATTAATTATTTTTTTTTTCCCCAAAAGCGAGCGGCTTGAGAGGCTGCTTGGGAGCGTGCAGGGGAGGGAGCGGGCACGGGGTGATGCGGATGCTGCCCAGCAGCAGGTAGCGGCTGCGCAGCCCTTGCCACGGGGGCAACGAGGGCAAACTCTTGCCCGACTCAGCCCTACGGCTTTCCGTTAAGTGGCAGACGTGGATGGGTTCCCTCCTGCACACTAAATGTGGTCGCTCCTAGCCACAGCTGGGTTTTTTAGGGTTTTCTGGGTTTTGGTGGGGTGGGTTTTTTTTTTTTTTTTTTCATCACCATCCATTTCCTACAAAGTTGCGTCATGAGAAATGGTGAGAAATACGGGGCGCGTGTTCGTAGGAGCTAAAGGGTCTGCGCTTTATTTATTTATTTACCATAACTTTTGAATTATTAAAGCACGTTCAGTGGAGATTAACTTTCCCCGCTCAATATTTATTATTGTTTCATTTCCCTGGAAGTTGGAGCTACGAGAGCTTTGATAAATGAACTGAAAGGTTCTGTAGTTTCTCTATAGCTAATCTAAATATCCCCATATCCTTTGCTGAAAAGCTAATTTGTAATTTCCTACAGTAATGCCGCTTAGTGAATTATAATGATGCACTGGGGTCTGCTTTTCCTCCGAGTTCTCTGCCGGGGGAATAACGCTACCATTGGAAAATGGTGCGAAACCTGGAAACTGGCCATTAGTCCCCTAAATTTTTGGTCTAATAACAAAAATCCGGAAAGCGTGTGGACCATATGGTCCATCTTCTCATGGCTGAGCTGGAAAGCGTCCGTCTCCCCCGAGTTCGGTTCCTGCAGGAGGGATGGGGAGCCATGCCGGCGCCGCGTGCCGATCCCACGACCCATCCGCCCACGTGGGTTTGTATCGGCGACCGGAGCCCGCTGATGTGCAGAATCCCTGCTTCTGGAAACCTCTTCCACCACCCCAATTATAAACAAGTGTTATCGGTCTTTTGAATAATTGAAGAGGCTTTCTGTTGAATATTTAATTACAATAATATTTGGTTAGCGGGGGTTGTTGGTCTCCTTTTGTGCAATTGAGAATTGCTGCAAGAAAACAACCTGTTAAAAGAAAATGTTGTTGTCTATGATCATTGATTTTTCTTCTTTTTTTTTCCTTTTTAAACTAATCAGTTATTCAGTCAAAATTGGTTAATTAGCTCAGCTCCATTAAGACTCTTTGGCATTTAAACTTGATGTTTCTAAATAATTATAGTTTTTCCTGCTAAGCCCACAACCCAGGGTGACCTAATTACTATTAAAGCGTACGTGCTTTGGTCTGGCTTTAATAAGTTCCTGCTGGGAGCCCCGCGGTGAAAAATCACAGAGGCAACGGTTCAAAGGGGAAGGGGCTCTGCGGGCGCAGAGGAAGATGCCTTTCCTTCGGCCTCGCTTCTTCCAACCTAAGCCAGGTTTGGGTGGGACGCTCCCGGTTTGGGTGGGATGCTCCCAGGGGAAGGAGGGGAGCCCCGGAGCAGCCCTGCGGCCCCCGGAGCATCTCCGTGCCATCCGTTTTCGGGGCAGGCGGAAGGCGAGAGGTAATAATTGTATTTTGCTTGGTTTTCCCCCTTAATAAGCAGGTGGAGGCCTTTCAAGGTCTTTGCAGACATGGGGAGAAAGAAAGAAATACAGTATTAGCTTGGATTTTTTTTCTGCAGTATTAAATTTTTTTGTTGGTTGGTTTTATTTTTTAAAAAAAAATTTGGAAATAGCCATGCCAAGTAATTAGGGATTAGCAAAGCCTCGGGTATGTGCTTGTTAGCGTAGTGAGAAAAGCGTTTAATATCTGGGGAGGCATCCAGTCAATGTTACTGGTGTTTGAAGCTGATTAAGCTTTAATTTGTTATGCAGCAAATAAAAGTGGTGGCTGGGAATAGGTAAGAGACTGTGGAAATCTTTGAATTTAGGCTGCTGCCTCCCAGCTGAGATGGAGGCTTTGTCATGACTTCTTTTAAAAGATTGTTTCAGGATATTTTCTCCCAAAAAGTCTTTCTCGCAGTCCAGCCCGCCTCTCCGATGCTCCGGTACCCCGTGTGCCGCGTCCCAGCGCCACGTTTTGGGTTATTCAAACCCAACCAAGCCTCGTCTCGGATTGCTTTGAACACGGCTGGGTTTCGGTGTCTTAGCCTGGCTATATATTTATTTTTTGGAGGCTATTTATTTATTTTTCGGAGGGGAAGGGCGGCCTAGCCCACTGCCCCGGTACCGGGCAGCACGGGATGCTCTCTGCTCCTGCCTCTGCCATCTCCCGCGGAGCCTCTCCTGTCCTGCAAGCCCAAGACCTGTTGCACGCCCCCGTCTTTGCCTCCCTTTTCCTATTTTCTTTCCGTTCGCAGGGCAGAGCGTGGGGACGCCTTTTCTTTTTGCCTGGCCCTGCGTGCCAATCCCGGGATAGAGCATATCGCCTTCCGGGCTTGACTGAGGCTCGAGGGATGCTAAGCTGGGAAAATAGGGCAGTGGTATCTGGTTTTGAGAGCAAGATCGATCCCCCCGCTCCCGGCCGTGGGGTGCTGCGGGTGAGCACCCAAAATGAACCCGGGAGGGACGAAGGTGTTGGTCCCCTTTCTCCTGGTGCTAAAACATACGCTTAGATGGAGGGATGGAGCAGGAAAAGGTGATGATTGAAGTTTTATGGAGGCTTTTTTTTTAATTTTTTAAATTTCTTTTCTGGCAATCAGAGGCTGGGGAGGGGCCTTTGATTACTAGAGACCTCCACTTGCTTTAACCGCTTCCTTAGCCGCGGGGTCGGAGCCGACTCATTATCATCCTCGCTAGCGTCCTGTTGATATGAGGATAATTGCTTTTTGCTCAAAAGACATTAAATCACCGCGGAAGAGGCAAAGGGGTGTGAATTACATCTTCCCCAGGAAAACCAGGAACCCAGCAGAAGAGTTAAAAAGGAACCGACGGCCTCGGGAGGCAGGAGGAGAATGGGGGTGGGGGGGTCTGCTCCGGTTCCGCTGGGCAGCCCCCTGCCCTCCCGTGCTTGGGACAGGCTGGGGTCACCCAAAGAAATAGCTGAGGGTTGGCCTTGGTGGGTGGCTGGGCACTTTAGTTTTATCTTTTTTTCACCCAACACCTGTAGATTCATGTTTCCAGCCCCCCCAGGGAACGAGACGGACGCGTAGGGACAGAGCAGGGATGCTCTGCGTGCTCTGCGAGGCATCAGCTCTGCTTTCCGTCTGAAACAAACCTCCTCAAAAAGAACAGAATTTGGCTTTTCGAGATCACTGGCGTAGTGTCAGAAGTATTTCCCGCAATGTCTTCGACGAGTTCAGGACCTTTGCGTCATACCGCCTCGTACCCGCAGCGTGTTGCTCACCACGTGGCCGCTCCATCCCTGCGCTTCTGCCGTGGTTATTTTCAAAGCAGCGATGTCGGGTCTCCGCAGCCTTTAACGAGGGCTGGGAATTACGGCCGTGACCAAGCCCGAGATGCGCAGCGCTGCTCCCCGGCCCGTGGGCTCCGAAGCTGCCCAGAAGCTTCACGCAAGCGGGTGAACCCCCCCGGAGACGCGTGGCCGTTGCTGTCCATGCTTTTTCCTCCCTCGAGATGAAATTGCCGGTGGGGGTCCGAGCCGTTTGAGCTTGTCAGGCTCTTGGCAGAGGCACCGGGAGGTCACGTATAACGATGTTGCTGGGACCAGATACGGAGCTGTGAAGCGGTAATTTCTGCTATAATAAAATTTAGGAGGATCAGCTCTGTGCTGCGTTTCCTGGGGAGGGACGTGCAGCTCCTTGAGCCACGTACATTGCACCAGGTAACCTTAGTCTTGCATCAGCTGTGCAGGAATTAAAGGCACCAATTCCTTTTTTTTGGTTGGGTTTGGTTTTTTTTTTTTTGTTTTTTTTTTTTTGGACCCAGCTGGGGTAGGGCCCCCCCTCCCCGATCCGGGGATGCTGAAGCCGACCTTGCAGAGAAGAGGAGGTGGGAGCTGTAAGGTCCCGAGCTAGTTGTATTCCATATCTTTCTAAAAATTGGCTTTTATTATCCCTCCCTGTGCCGTGCGTGTGTTATTACCGAAATGGCTGGCACCGCCGCGCACACGCGGGAGTCCTCTGCGCTGAAAGGCTCGCTCGAAAGCCTGCCGAAGGCTATGAAAAGGCACTCATTAACTTGAATGGGCTTTGGCCGAGGCCGGCGAAAACGGGCTGCTTTGAGAAGGATGCTGCTTAGAGCACCCTCCGGCTCTGCCTTCGAGTGCCGGCGCTGGGCTTCGCTCGCGGGGCCAGGAAAACCCTTGCTCTTGCACGCTCTGCTCCTCAACTCGTGAGAAAATACTCCGGCGGCATCCCCGGGGCTCCCTGCCTTACCCCGCGCCCCAAACCACCCCCCCGCCCCGGGTTTTCTCACCCCACCGGGCTGGCGTGCGACTCGGTCGCTCCCAAACACGATCTCTTGAGTCACCAGCCCCAGCAGATTTTTAAATTTTTTTAAATTTTTTTTTAATTTTTTTTTTTTGGAGGTGGTTCGCGGCAAGGCACGTTTTTCTTTCTTTCTTTCAAGCTTTGCGACGTTCGGGGAAAACTGGGATGTCTTTGAAACATTTAAAGTATTCCTAATAGGTTACCTTGAAAGCTTTCTTCAGTCTTGAATGAATCAAAGTGCAAATGTTTATAATGCGACACCCACACAGACTGGGAGAGGAATTTTATTAAGGCAGGAGAGTCAGAAAACAATAATAATAAAACATGTTTTATGAAGTTGGCGAGAAACTTATAAACTAGGTGAAGTTTTACAGCATACGAATTTGATACAAGTTGTAAATTTGAATTCCCAGGCCGGTCCTCAGGTCTTGCTCTTTATTACCTGAAATAACATTCTCCGCTTTTAATAGCTGGCTGCAGCAGAGCGAACGCGGTTTTATCTTTCTAAATGATCTGTCGTGCGAGTCTTGTAATCAAACTTTCACTCATCCCAAAGACTTCAGCCCTTTCCTTGAGCAACGCGGCGGCTGGTGCTAATTAGCAAATGACTGCTAGTTGCTTTGCTGTGGCGGGGGGGACCTTGGAAATCCCGACGTACGTTCCCTGGTTTGGATTATTTAGGTTGTTTTCCAGCGGAAACCGTCTTACCGTCAGAGAAGAGAGGAAATTTTGTTCATGCGTCAGCAAAAAGGGGCTGAAAGACGCTCCCGATAAATGGGCGTATCGCACTAACGACCCGCTGCTCGTGGCACTGCTGGGAGGGCACGCGGGCGCTCGCCGGGGCGTCGTTTCGAGGTGTTTGGGGTTTGCCGTTTTCCCAGCAAGGAGGTTTTCCCTGGGGTGCGACCCAGGGGCTGGCGAGGTACCCGAGCCGGCTGTGTCCCCATCCCGGGGCGGCATTTAACGCGTGCGCACGTCGTGTGTGTCCCCGGCTCTGGCTGCTCCGTGCTGCTCGGCTGGCGGCGGCTGCGTGCGATGGAAATGTATAAAATGGTTTGTCGGACCCCCGTGCGCACGCCGGCAAATTATTCCTCTTCAAAAAAATAACGTGGTGACTTCAGTAAAGCGTTCTAGCTAGTCGCCAGATTATTCCCTTTAAAATGGGAAAGTAATTAGGGATGTTTTTTTTAAATAGGCTTCCCACCCTTGGATCTGCTGGGATTAGCATACGTGGGTGTGTAAATATTTAGTTTCCAAGGACTTTTTCTTTTTTTTTTCTCCCCCTCTTCCTTGAAGAAACAGCAACAATGAGCGATTGAAATGAGGCAGCAGCTATGCTTGGACACTTTCCCCAGCATCCAAAATATAATGGAAATTAAAAATGACCCGCAAAGGAAAATGAAATTAAAGTTCTTGTGGCGCGATGCGCCAAGCCGGCTTTCAAAACGTGGGTTTCCTCTGCTTGCGCTTGAAGTCGAAGAGGTGTTGCCTCTGGGATGCTCTGGGTGATGGAGCACCGGTGTGACCCTAGGGTTGAGCGTGGGGTGGTGGGCTGAGAGCAGGGCTTCCAACAGCTGCCTCGGGAGGTGCTTTGGTTAATCCCCTTTAATATTTTGGAGAGACACCAAATTCCCATTCTGCAAGAAGTCTTGGCCTTTCCGACGCGCCTCAGTTCGGTGGAAGGAAGGCTCCCGGCTGTCCCCTGCCCGCCTGCGGCAATGTTCCTGCGTGGGAGGAAGGAACCCCCGCGGGGTTTGCGTCCCCAAGGAGGGGGAGCTCCAGGTGCGTTTGTGCCCAAGACTCTTGCCCCAAAACCATGTAAAAGGGGGAGGGAGGCAGCTGGGGGAATCGCTTCCCGGGCCAAAGTGGGCTGGTGTCTTCTCCTGGGTTGCACCAAGGAGACCTTTCGTTTGGAGTAAGGCAGCGTGGACGGGGCTGAACCTTCTGCCTGCAAGCTTGGGGGGATTTTTGAGCTGGTTTTCGTTCGTGGAGGTCTCTCTCTAACATCCAAACAATTTAGACTTTTTGCACCCAGGCCCTTTGGTGTTTGGATTCAAACCCTGTCTTGTTTTGAAGCTGGTTGTGGTGTTTGCTATGTGCTCGTAAAGCTAGGAAGGCGAGCAAAGAGCAGCTGAAATCAGAAGCAAAATACATGGTTAGATGCAAAAATGGTTTTAACCGAGCGATCTGGTGGAGTTGCAGACTAAAGGAACGGTTGAAACCAATAATTCATGCAACTCTCTTTGAGGTCTGCGTCCCTGGAGACCCCCAGAGCCATTCCTACAGCTGACAGACACCCTCCCCAAGCCGGGGGAGGCCAGAACTTGCATTCCCCGTCCATCTGATGAATAAATCCCAAGCCCTAGTGTGGCATCAGAAAGCCGCCAGAAGAAAACCTGGCTCAGAAAACAACTTGCACAGCCCCAAGGTTTGGAGGTCAGGAGCCGTCATGGGTCTGCCATATGGCTTTGGTCCCCGTCCCGCTGCTGGGTGATGCTTATAAGGTACTTTTGGGCCGTCGGTGCTTAAAATGCTCGTGCACCCGTCGTTCCTCTTTCTGGCAGGGGTTATTTGTGGCGGGCGTTAACCCAGGGCTGCCGTTCGGGTGCCTCGGTCTTTCTTTCAAAGGTTGCATTTGGGCTGTTCAGCCGTAATTGGCAACTTTTGGACTTTTTGTTTGCTTGCCTGCATGCTGGAAAGCCTTCAGAGGTTGTTTAGGAGGCAAAGGGAGCCCGCAGAGCTAGATTTTTTTTTTTGTTGTTGTTATTATTATATAGTATTATAATTAAAACATATTTTTAGCAGCTGAAATTTGAGCCTGTCTGGGTATTTATACAGCAAGATGTTTTGGATGAGGAATAGGCCAAGACAGTCACGTGGTTGGGGCCAACGTGAAACAAAAGAATCCATTTATTATCCAGGCAGGAAATTTGTTCTTCGGGATGTTGTAGCTGCAGACATAATGATTTCATTTCCTCCGGTTCACCCAGATTAATGGCTTGTGCTCTTTTGTTTGTGTGCCTGTGTTATTTCTGCAACGCGGCTCCGCGCCGGTGTGCGCGAACACGTGTGCAAGCGCCCTGGGCAAGATGGGGGGGGGAGCGTGGGGGGGTCTCCGGGTTGGGCTGCAGCAGGCTGGTTGGGTGGGATGGTGGGAGAGCCGAGCAAAGCCGGTGGGACCACCTGTGGGGTCCTTCCTGGCAGCGGTGATGGGTGTCCTGGTGCACGTGCCTCTCCGGGGGTCTGCTCCTCCTGCCTCTCCGGGGGTCTGCTCCTCTGGTTGTGGTCACCGGGGCAGCGAGGAGTGTTTTCCTGGGGAGTTGGGATGGCGGGAGATGGAGAGATTGAGACACAAGCACGAGTGTCGACTTTACGGAAGGCAGGAGAGCAGCACGTCTTCTCCATGGCTGTGCTTAAGGGTCTACGTAGCTGTTGTGTAACTTGGAAACCCAAACCTTTGCACCCTCCCAAATATCACGTTGGGAAGCGGCTCCTTTCCCTAGGGAGCCGTGCTGATGCTGTGGTGGGTTGACCTTGCCTGGGGGCCAGGTGTCCCCCAGAGCCGCTCTATCACTGTCCGTCCTTCACCAGACAGGGGAGAAAAAGTGCAACGAAAAGCTTGTGGGTTGAGATAAGGACAGGGAGAGATCACTCACTAATTATCATCACAGGCAAAACAGACTGAACTTAGAGAGGGAATTCATCTAACTTATTACCAAGCAAAACAGAGTAGAGGAATGAGAAATAAAACCAAATCTTAAAACACCTCCCCCCATCCCTCCCATCTTCCCGGGCTCAACTTCACTCCCGGCTTCAACCTCCGCCCCCCCCCAGCAGCACAGGGGGACGGGGAGTGGGGGTTACGGTCAGTTCATCACACGGTGTTTCTGCCGCTTCTTCCTCCTCAGGGGGAGGACTCCTCTCATCGTTCCCCTGCTCCAGCGTGGGGTCCCTCTCATGGGAGACAGTCCTTCACGACCTTCTCCAACGTGAGTCTCCTCCACGGGGTGCAGACCTTCAGGAGCAAACTGCTCCAGCGTGGGTCCCCCACGGGGTCACAAGTCCTGTCAGCAAACCTGCTCTGGCGTGGGCTCCTCTCTCCACGGATCCACAGGTCCTGCCAGGAGCTTGCTCCAGTGTGGGCTTCCCACGGGGCCACAGCCTCCTTCAGGTGCCTCCACCTGCTCCGGCGTGGGGTCCTCCACGGGCTGCAGGTGGAATCTCTACACCCCCTCATCCTCCCTCCATGGGCTGCAGGGGGACAGCCTGCTTCACCATGGTCTTCACCATGGGCTGCAGGGGAATCTCTGCTCCGGTGCCTGGAGCACCTCCTGCCCCTCCTTCTGCACTGACCTTGGTGTCTGCAGATGTTCTTACATCTTCTCACTCCTCTCTCCGGCTGCAAAAGCTCCCTCTAACTGTTTTTTTCCTTCTTAAATATGTTATCACAGAGGCCCTGATTGGCTTGGCCTTGGCCAGCGGCGGGTCCGTCTTGGAGCCGGCTGGCATTGGCTCTGTCAGACACAGGGGAAGCTTCTAGCAGCTTCTCACAGAAGCCACCCCTGTAGCCCCCCCCCACCAAAACCTTGCCACGCAAAACCAACACACGCGCAGGGATGCCGGCATGGCGATGGGTGGGCAGCTCCTTCCCTGCCTGTTGGGTTGGCCTTCCACGCCAGGCAGGTCCCAGCCCCTGCGGGGCCGCTGACCATCTGGGAGCTGGTGGCACTTACGCTCCCTCCTCAATCAAAAAACCCCAACAGGCCCGTCTTTGTGGACACGACAAGATTAGCGGCAGCGTTAATTGCTCCCTTTCTTGCTTTCTGAGCGTTCGGCATTTGAAAGTCGTGCGACAGGCAAATGATGCCGTTGCGTTGCTATCGCCTGAAAGGTCCTCGCGGGGTTTCGACACAGAGCTTTTAATTCGCTGCATGCCGCGCGACCGCAATAGAACTTCTGTTCTGGATTAATCTGGAGTAACCTCGTGGAGTTGGAAGCGCCCGTCTGTGATGAGGAGTTGAACATGGTGCTGCCTAGGACCTGGGCTGGAGAAGGTTTGGTGACCATCTTGCTGCCCTCGTGCCTGGCTCTTCCTCCTTCCCTCCCTTAGGTGTTTAAATTTGGGGAGGAGAGAGAATTTCAGCCATCCCTTCTGGAGGAGGTTTCCCTGGAGGGGCATACCTCGCTGAAGGAAGACCCTCTTGGCCATTAAGGTGCATCTGCCATCGTTCCTGCCATCTTCTCAGTGCTTGTGTGCAACGATCCCATCTTGCACCTTCTTGCTTTTGTTCTCCTGAGCTTTTGTGCCATGGGGCTGAAGGTGTGAGCCCACCATCCAAAAGCTGTGGAGGAGAAGGATGGGGAGCTCCTGGTACCCTGGGGAGCTGCAGGTGCTTTCTCCTCACCTGCTTGTCCTACCAAATCGCTCCCGTGTCACCAGGTGACAGAGTTTGTGAGGATGTGACAGCTCCTTTGCGCGGATGATGAGGAACAGTAATGAGACCCAGAGCGCAAGGTGCGTGTAAAGTGATTTATGTCAGTAAGGAAACCGCAATGGGGGAGGATGGGTCAGCGTCTTCAGGAGACGTGGGCACGGAGATGAACTTAGGGGGGACTTTATCATCAACCGGCACCGCTTTAAAAATGAGCAGAGCTGGTGTTGAGTGAAATGGAGCCGTGCCGGTCACGCCAGGACCGTCCGTTGCCCGTGGTGGCCTGTAGGCACCTCCCGGGGGTCAGCCGGTGTCCGGGCTGGCAGGCTTCTCCTCACTTACCTCCCTGCAGCAACCCCACGCCGAAGCGCTTCGGTGAGGTGTCACCCGTGCGTTAGGTCGGGCCAGCTCTACCCGTGCGCTCGGGAAGGAAACCGTCCTGGCGAGGGGGGGAGGAACTAATCCCCCGAACCCGCCTTGGCGCCGCTCCCGGCGCACAGATGGTTGTCCTCATGCTAGAGCCTTTTCCCAGCTTGCACCCGCGCAGGCGCCGGGGCCGGAGGCAGGGGTGTGCGGGGCAGGCCGGCTGCCAAACGGCACCTCCTGCCAGCATCCTCCTCTTCCTCTTCCTCGCCTCCCAGGGCCGCTGGGAGCTGTGGCCGCTCGGCAGCTCAACCGGCCGCTGCAGCCTGCGGGAAAAGCTTGGCGTGAGCACAGTCCCGAGCAAAACCTTGCGATGTAAGGTCGACTTAGCGCAGCTCTTGTTTTACTTCTCCTAGAATATGGATCCCAGGGCTTCTGGCGCAAGGGGGGACGTGGTGGGACGGAGGACCCTGGTGCTGCCTCTGCGCGGGCAGGAGCCGAGGGGGTGGGCAGCAGTTTGCCAAAACCAGTGAAGAGCGGTCCCTGAGCCCCCCCCGCACACCCCCTTGAGGGGCATCGTCCAAAGGGGCGACCGCCGGCCCTGCGAGGTGGTGGGGGGGGTGGTCGCTGGTAGCTCCCGGTGGATTCAGGCGAGGGTTTAGCATCGTCCCGCCGGCCCGTCAGAGCGGGTACAGCGCCTCACATGAATGGGCGTTCGGAAATCTGGGCAAACACGTTTTGTTATTTACTCGACGGACCAGCTGTCGTGTGCCTACGTACCTAAAGATGCCTCAGATCGATAGTAAAATTTTCGGGAGAGGATGCAGGACAGTTAGAGATCCCAGCCACTGGCCGTTTGACCAAATCTGACAGTGAAGAAGAAGAAAAACTACGTCCCAGGCAGAGCGGGTCGAGCCAAGGGATGGGTTTGCAGGGCGTTTTGGGAGGCTGCGTTTGGATGTGGGGTCTGCTCACGGGGTGCTCAGCCCTTCGCAAGGGACCTGCTGGCTTTGCCCAACCTTCTCCCCCCCCCCAGTTTTCTGACGCCTGCAGCCTGGCAGCGAGGAGCGCTGGGCAGGCGATGGGGCTCTCTGCCGAGGCATCCCTGGGGGACGCGGGCAGAGCCTTCCCCCATCCCAGCCGTGTCCCGACGGAGACTCCCCTGTGCTGCCGGCAGCCCCGCGCGCTCCCGCGGCGGCACAGATTTATTTCCCTTTGCCTCTCGCGCTCTTTGCCTCGCTTGCACTCGCGAGCTGGCTCCAGATGGTGCAAAAACCAGAGAGACGATGCTCGGCGCGGCGGCCGGCGCCGGGAGGGGAGGCGGTGCGGGGAGCTGCTTGCCGACGAGCTTTTGCAGTTTCTTCCGTTTGAGGTTCAATATGTCCGCCTCCTCCCCTTGACGGCTGTGCTCCCGTCGACGGGGTCGAGCTCCTCGTCTCCAGCCAGAGCATCCCTGCGTGGTTTTGCTCTCGCCCTCCTGTCTTTCCCCCCTCTCCTCCCCGAGACCCCCAGCACCCGAGCCGGGGATCTTCAGGATGCATCCTCGGACCAGCAATGCTTTCGTTGGGTTCTTATTTACACCCGAAAATAATCGGCCAGCCTCCCTGAAGGCTTCAGCACGTGTCGGATGCTGCATTAAAAAAAAAAACAACGGATCAATCTGGCTGCAGTTGTTGTGCGCCGGGGCCGTGCCGGCAAACTCGCCCTGCGCTCGCTTGTTGCTTGAGCGGGGTTTTTCTTTGCAAACCTCTAACTTTTGGGGGGGGGGGGTGTGATTTGGTTTCTGGCTTCGGCTGTCGGCAGCCTGGGGCTTTGTCAGGGTGAAAAAGGAAGCCTTCTTCCCCAAATTTTGGTGTCTGGGGGAAACACCAAGCACTCGGCTGTGTTGGGAGGAGGCGTGCATGGGCGAGGAGATGCTGTTCTCCAACCCCGAGTCCCCCGACGGTGCTTGCTCGCTGTCTGAGCAGTCTGTCATGTTTGTGGCTCGTGCAGAATCCCTTTGACATTTTAAAATAAGATCTAGTAAATAGGAGCCGGACGATGCCAGGTGCATCTCTTGTAGTGAGGGCTCTTTGACAGCACGGCTGGCATTTTAGATTTAGGGCTCTCTGAGACGCGTGTTTTTGTAGTGAGCTTGAAGCTTTTCTGGAGAACACGGTCCAAAACAGTGACTCATCCTGAATCTCTAAAGAAGTGGTGGCGTGTAGGGAAATGCAGGATAAATGTTTTGATTTTTTGAGAGCTTTCCTCATAGGCAGTGCTATCCCGGAATAAGGCAAAATAAATCCAGCCGGGAAGGAGAGCCGCAGGGAAAGGGGAGGACGGGTCTGGTGCCTTAGTTCAGCAAAACTTATTGCACCGACTCCAGCGTTGCCTCCACGCTGGTGGCCTCGAAGGTTGGCTTGGCTTTGTAGCCGATCGCGTATGAGCACGCTGCTGGGGAGATCCCCCGGGGGCACATGTCCTGCGCGTATCCAGGCGCGAAGGCTGCGCATCCTTTTAATTTATCCGAGCGCCTGCAATCGCGGGTGCTGTTGATGTTTACGGCAGCTCTGTCTTCTCAGTCGACTAATTCTGTCTTTAGGGGTTATCGTTTCTGAGGGAATCCCAGCTGATGAGGAGCCCAGTTCCACTGAACTCGTTAGGCTTCCATGGCCCTTGTCTGCGCAACCTCAAACCCTGCTCTTACTTCTTTATTTTCTCCTTTTTTGGGGTTCCTTGCTTTCTCGTAGCATGATGAAGATCAAGCCCTCTCTCCCAAGAGAAGAGCTCCTGGCAGAATGCCCTACTCCTGGGTGAGCTCGCTTGCTTCCATTCAACCTGCCTTGAGCGCACCACGTGCAGCCGACGCTGGCGCATGGCTGTTGAGCTACAGAAAAGTAGCAGAAAGGATGAAGTTGTTGACATCGCTCCCCGATGTTTGGGTTATCCCTGCTGTCCCTTAAGGTGCTGTGCTCCCGCTGGGATGTACGATGGGTTTGGGGTACTGGATCCTCCTCGCTCACTTGGCTGGTGAGATGGTTGTCCAAGCCAGCCAGTCTCCATCCAAGAAGTCCAGTGGCGTGAGGCTGCTGTGCCCAGCTCGTGCCGAAGCAACCAGACTGTGTGACAATGGATAGCGTGTCCTCGGGCTCCCGACCTTCAGCCTTCGCCTGCTTTGGCGTGTGCTCCTGGCTGGTGATAGCATTGGATGGTGAAGAGCTGGATGGTTGCCCTTCCCCAACCTAGGCAATCTCTCATTCCAGCCAGACCTTCTCACACCACTCAGCTGGACCTTGAGTTGGAAGGTGCTGCTTCTCCTGGGGAGCCTCACAAGCTTTTTGGAGGGTAGGGTTTCCGGGAAAGCCTCGGCCCATCCCTGGGTGACTCAGTTCCTGTTCGACATCTTCTGGAGGATGAAACGAGGAACTGCCAAGCTTTGACATATGGCGATTTTTGGGGCAGGCTGCCGTGTTCTGTGATGTTTGTTGGCAACCCAGCCTCGAGAAGGCAAAGATGAAGATTTAAATGCATGGTGACATTTGTTCTGGAAAACGTTCTCCTGAAAGATAGCCGTGTCGTCTTACAGCCCTGGATTGCTGCTCTGACGGTGGCGTGGTGGAGGAGCTGGGTTTTTGGGATGGCTGGGTCTGTCTTGGTGGGCCGGAGCGTTCATTGAAGTTCTCTCTCAACCCTTGGTGCTGCTTGACTTGGAGCTGCCCAATGCATCTGCGCCCATCTGTAAATACCTACGTATGTGCCGCGATCTATGCGTATAGTATGTGTGGGTTTTGTACGTGATGTTGGAACTGACTTTGTCACTGTGGGAGCAAACGAGGTCCTGATATTTGGAAAATGTTGGCTTCCCTGTAACGTGCCATCCCGAGATTTTTTCCCGTTGCCTCCAACGTCTGCTTTGAGCTCGGTGGATTAAAACTCATTCCCAATTTTTCTAAAATAGGTTTGCAATTTGGAAAACAAAAGGTATCCAAAGCCCTATCTTCTCTCTCTTATCTTTATATTTGATTTGGTCCCCTTTGTCTTTTTTTTCCCTGTAATGCGTGCTTTTTTTGGTAATTCTCTGTCGCTTCCTTCCCTCTCTTATCTCTCCCTCTGCAGTTCTCTCTCTTTTCCTCTCTTCCTCTCCCCCTCTCCCCTGTAATTTATTTGCAGGCAGGTTGTCTCTTTGATTTACTATATCTCTCCTCGGTAGGATTATGATAAATGGATTGTATGGCTCCGGCTGAGCTTGTCCGACACCACGTACCCGCGCTGGGTCAAGCCCTTTCGGAGCGTGAAAAACGGAGGGGAGATGCTGGGGCTGGGTCTCCTCTGCAGGGAGCAGTGAGTGTTGGTAAACAGGGACTTGGTCCCTGTGGTCCGTGCTTTACGTCACCTCCTGAATTTGTTTTCTAGCCTGTGTTAGGCACGGGGCTCGGTCGAGGGTTTTTTGGTTTTGTTTTTTTTTTCCGGTGCTTTTCTGTTACCTGATACGCTGGGTTGGCCGTGCGTACGTGTACGCGCGTACACTTGCAAAAATTCAAGCAGGTATTTTATTGGGCGCTTTCAGTCACAGCAGCCGGCACATTTCAATTTACCGTATCCTGGTACGGATAGTGCTTGCCGCTTGTAATTAGAGCGTTTCATCCCGCAGCCGCAGCAGGCAGCGGTTTATTGATAAAGTTGTTATATAGTTGCTGAGCAAACACCCCCAAATCTGAGCTTCATTAAGTTATCGCCTGCCCTGCTGCGATGCATCTTCATTGCGCGCTGAAATCCATGCCATTGACGGGAGATCCCGGAGGAGGTCCGGGGCTGTGCTGTGCGGCCGCAGCTTAATGCAACCCGTCACAAATTGACACAACACGCTCGTCCTCGGCTGAGATATATAAATTCTTTCCCTTTCCAACCGAAAATTGGGTTTTTTTTTGGGCACTGCGGACCTTCTTGTGCCGGCTGGTGGCCGCGGATAGCGGTGTCACGGCTGAGGTGTCTTTGCGGAGCGAGCGTGGCTGCTCCTCTCCCCCGGGAGCTTCCTACAGACCCCAAAGCATCAGCGGTTTTAAAATACAGGCAGAAAATGTCGCGTGTTGACTTGTTTTGTTGTTGTTCGGCGCATCCTCTCCCTCCTCGCCTGGGTTTGTTATTGGGTGGGTAATCCTTCATAACAAACCCGCGGGAGATTGATGGGGAGAGCTCGTTATGCACTTCCAGAGCCGTTTCACCGTCATTCCGTAGCAGCAAAATGCACCATTAAAGGCAGAGAGCCATGGGAACGACGGGACGTAATTAGTTGTTGCTGTAATATTTTTGATTGAAAGTGTATAGATACTGTAAGCGGCTCTTTCGGAAGCCGACGCTCTCAGGAAACCGTTAAGAGGAGCAGCAAGGCTCATCAAAGGGGAGAAGGGCGATCCTGCTTTTACCCTGCCCACCTCTCCAGCGCCATAATTAAACCGTCCGGGAGACGTCACGGCGTTCGTTCACACCACGTGGCCGCTGGCTCCTTCTCGGCACGAGGGGCAAACAGCGGCGCTCCCTCCCAGTTAGGAGCAGGAACCGGACGGGGAGTCCTCCCTGCAGAAAAGGCATTTTTTATTTTATTTTTTTGTTGGTTTTTTGGGTGGGATGTATGCCCAGCGGCTTGCCGCCTCGGTCCCTGCAGCAGAGCCGCGTGGTTCTTGCGTTCCTGCTTTTTTCCCAGCTTAGTCCAAAGTTCTGGATATATTGAAACCTGGCACGGGTGAACCTGGGCGGCATTTGTGGGATGTTGTGGTCAGAAGCATGGTCATGGAGAGCAACCTGGAACTTCTCAGGCAACCTCCTGGTGGGTGAGCTCCTTCATCTGTGGGAGAATAGTGAGAATGAAATTCAGATTATTCCCCTTAAAATCAGATTAGTCACCTGTGGGGCTTTCTCTCCATTGACATCGAGAGGCGTGATGGAGACCGCGTGCGTCTAGGCAGCGGCGATGAAAGCCACGATGCGATCTGGGCTCGTCTTGAAGTCACGACAACCGCGGGAAGGCAGAGCTCGTGGCATCATAGCAGTTAACGTTATTTAGCACTAGTCTTTGTAATAATGCGTCTTGGCTCCGTTTCTCTATTGTTCCCTTTCTCTGGTAATGTCACCAAACTTGGACAGAAGCTTCCCAAGCTGTGCGCTTGCCTTGGGCTGATTTTGCTGAAGTGCTCGGGAGAGGAAAGGGGGGGGTGTAGGAAAGCAAGCTTGGCGTTTCCGAGCATGGAATAGAGGGGAAAATACGGTGCTTTGCGTACGGAAAAACGCCTTGCCGCGGTTCCCCGTCAGAAAGTTGTGCCGTGGGGCTGGGGCTGCCCTGGAGACGTGCCCTGGGGCCGGACTGCGTGCTGACCCCATCGGCGCTTTGCTCGAGGGCGCGTCGGGATGAGCCTGGGGAGATCCCACGCTCGGAGCACCCTCTGCCCCTCCGGACCCGAGCCCCCCGCGGCCGCACGTGCCCTCCCGTCTCCCCTCCCGCAGGTTCGGCTATCGACACACACCTCTGGCTCCCCGTCCATCTCGGGGGGCTCGTTTCCAGCAGCTGGCATCCCTTCCAAATCTCTCTCTACCCATCTGTTGTTACCAAGCCTCCTCTCTCTCCTTATTTTACTTAATTTCTATCTTTTTTTCCTCTCAGTCGTCTCAGACATGCCTTGCGTCTCTCTGCATATGCCCAAGCATTTGCTTTCGAGTGCCTTAGGCTGGTTCCTGCCATTATCTTCTTGCAGGAGCGAGAGCTGCTGCTTCTTGCTCTGGGAGAGGGACCGTGTCCCCGAGGCATTGATCGAGGAGCACAGCACTCGGAGAAGTTTCTTCGTGGCCTCCTTGAGCAGAAAAATTTATTGTCAGATCTTTCTTTCCAGACTGTTGGAAAAAAAAACGTGGTCAGGTTGGGTTGGCCTCTGTATCTCTGCCCGTAGTTGGGGAGAAGTCACGCTGGGGAGGTCTGAAATACGGGTTTCAGGCTGGGGATTTTGGGAAATAATTTCCACTTTGTTTTGGGTAGTTCAGAAAGGTTTTTTCTGGAAGAGGCTTAAATCCTGGTGGGAAGGGTGGTCGGCAAGCCGGCGTCTGCTGGTGTGAAACGAAGGCAGCTCCTGCGCTGCCGTGCTCCGTGCCCGGCTGTTCTCACCCCCTGAATATCTTATTTTCATCCCCTGCCGCTTGAACGATGCCGGCCCACCCTTTGCTCCCGTGATCCCGCCGCGGGCATCGGCTCTGGCTGCTGCCCGGGAGGGTGCGGGGAGCCCGGGGTGGCGGCGAGTCCTCCCTGCCTGGATCGCGCGAGTGCCATCACAGATGGATGCGCTGCTCGGCGGTGAGGATGCTGGTGCATTCTAATTGCTGGCATCTTTACTCGTTACGAGTGTAATTGTGAGTAGACGTTTGTTTTTGTATTGATAATTAGGGACTGGAACAGATGGCGAAGGCTTAGTTTAAAGTAATGTGTCCATTAAAGAAAATCTACTGTATACAGCTGAAGATTCTTCACACTAAGAGAGCTCAGCTCGTCGGAGCGGGGTTCGTCTTCTCCCTAACGAGGGCTTCGGCCATCGCAGCCTGGGCAGCTGCCGTCAGCGCCTCCAGGTCCCAAAAACTTCTCCGAGTGAGCGTGTCCGGGGTTCGCCCGGCGTGGCTAACGATGCTGGACGTGGGAGGCGCGGGGAGATGATGTACCCCTGCGCCGACACGTCTGGGGTGGGGGGGGGTGTGTGTGTTAATTAATCCCCGGTGCCAAATAACGAGGACTGGGCCTCGCAGCAGGACGAGGCAGGCGGGAGGAGAGGTGCGAGGTGTCCGTGCGGCTTTTCCCCGGGCTCACGACGCTCGGGCGCTGGTCCGCAGCCATCCCCTTGTTAGCAGAGCAAAGGGATTTTACTGCCTGTCCCTCCTTTGCCCGCTCCCAAGCGACGGATAGCTGGGGGGGGGGGTGATCCCTGTGTGTGTGTGTGTGTCCCCCGTCCCCCCGAGCGATACTCTGCAGCCCCGAGATGGAGAGGTGAGCGTTGGGACCCCCATCCCGTCCCCCCTTTCTCTGTGTTGGGGCAAGAGGCACCCGTGTCTGCAAACTCCCCCGGCTGAAGGAGGGTGCTCGGCAGCCTTAGCCCCGACCGGCCCGGCCGTAAACGTCCCTGTGGGTTTTCCCCCCAGGGTCACGGCGTCACTCGCTTGGACGTCCCAGAAAATGAGGTGAAATCCGTGGTTTCTTCCAAGAGGAAATAGCAGGGAGGGGTCCGTGGGAAGTCGCTGAGCAGAGGCGTGCTGGTGCCAGCGCCTCGCGGTCACGGAGTTGGCGTGAGCTCAGCAGGAATTTGAGCTGAAAGGGGGGGGGATTTAACACATCGTAAAATTCTTCTTATTATTAATTATTTAAAAAAAAAAACCAACCCAAAACTGTTATGCCAGGTTACGGATCTTCTTGTACGTGGCAGCGTCCTTCGGAGTCAGGGCAGGAGACGGTCTGTGGAGGGTGAGGTGCGTAGCGGTGGCTCTCACCCTCTTGGTCCTTTGGTTTGCAAATTCCTTCGGAAACACGGAGCTGTTGAAGTGCAAGTTACACATCTGCAGCGGAAACTTTGCGAGCGCCACGACCTCCCTGGCCGCGGGCCACGCAGTCCCGTCAGGACTCGGGAAACCTCCACACCGAAAGCTTTTTTTGTGGTTCTTTTCAATTTATTAATTTATTTCTCAATTTATTAAATGTATTTATTTCGTTAGTCATTTCGCAGCCTCCTGCTTTGGGAGCTGCTGCGTGCCGCGCTGGCGTTGCTGCTGCGCCTTCCCGCTCTGTTTCCGAAGCGCGGAGCCTTTACGGGGGGAGCAGGAGGGGAAGGGGTGAGATTTTGGGGAGGGATCCCTGCGGATGCCACCTCGGAGCAGAGCCAGTCCTCCCGTGCTACCGTCCTGTGCCGCGGCAACAAAAAACCCCCCCAAAAACCCCAACAAAAGCCAACCCAACCCCCAGGGCAGGAAGCTGTAGGCGCGTGGAACAGGGAGGGAGATGATGGAGTGAAAATCCTTTCTGAGCAGACCCTTGAAAGAATTGTTCTTCCTGTAACTTGAGCGTGTCCTTTTTTATGGCAGAGGGTGGACGAGCCAGGTCTGGGTCCCAGCCCGGCCACGCTCCCTGGGCGGACGCTCCGCTGCCTCAGTTTCCCCTGCGTGACGAGAGGACGCCCCGCTCTCTGTGGGGAGGAACACCAAGGATTTCGGGGCTGTGGGAGCATCCCTCCCTGCGTAGCCGTGCCGGGAAGGGAACCGGGAGATGTTTGCGCAGCCTTTCGCTTCCCCCTTCCCATCGATTTATGCACGGCCGCGTCTGCCTGCTTATTTGAAGGGCCGTAGCGAGGATTAATGACCGCTTAACGAGGCGGAGGCATTGCAGTCAGCCGGCTTCTGCCGCCAGAACGGGACTGCAGCCGTGCAACCCACATGCTGTGAGAGCACGAAGGCCACCGCGCTTTTCTGTTCCCGCACAGACTGGGGCTGGAACGTCTCCTCTCCAAGGGTCCGTGCAAAGCGTGGAGCATCGGGCCGTGGGCTTTGAACCCCCCTGGCAGTGCCACAGCAGCAGCCCGGGACCCCTTAGGGGTGCAGAAAGCTTTGCAAGCTCCCCGAGCACCTCGTCCCTCCATCTCTCGGGGGGTTGCCTTGCCCTCCCCGCCTCCGTAGCCCTGCTAACGTCTCCTGGAGCCAGGCCGGGTCGGCAGCTCCGGCGGGGATTTCGGGAGCGCGGGGAAAGTTTATCGCTGGTGGCAGGGTGGGGAGTTCCCGGTCACGCTCCTCCGGCTTCCCATCCCGGGGCAGCGGCAAAGGGAGGGGTGGGAGGACTGATAGGAGTCTCGTTTCCCGCTTGGGATTGCTGGAGCAGGCACGGAGAGATTAAAAGCAGCAGTCCGGTTCACATTCCTGGGCTGATTTTTATTTCCTGACCTTGATTTCTCTGCTTGCCCCCGTTGCAAAGCTGGCGTGAGTACCTGCGGAGGAAAGGGGAGGGACGGGGGATGCTCAGCTACGCCAGCCGCCGGCGGTGCGTCTCCTCCTCCCGTTTGGTCGAGACACAGGAATTGAGGAAATTAATCTGCGTGTCTGCTCGCTGCGAACAAATAAATAAAACCTGGAGGATTTTTCCCATCTGTTTCTATATGTTGTTGCTCTCACTATTATCTTTGTTGTGTTTTGGTTTTGTGGTTTGGGTTTTTTGTTGGTTTTTTTTTTTAAAAGAATAAAAGTAGGCAAATGTCAGCTGTATTACAGCTTTTAAATATTTTTCACCAAATTCTCCATCAAAAAGACCCCCAGCAGAGGAACATTGCTCCAATAATATGGGGTTTTTTTTTTTTTCATTTGCGTATTTGAAATCATCCTGACAAATAACAACTGTGTGCAATGACAACTCAGGGCTCCAGGCAGATGTAATGCATAAAACGGGATGTCTAACGCTATTTTTCCTTTCCTAGGCTTGGGAGAGTCAGAGATGGCAGCGCGGGCTGGGTTCGGGCCGTGACTCTTTGCAGAGAGTCTCGTCCTGCGCAGGTTGCTCCGAGTGAAGCGACCGTCAGTTCATTAGATGCGTTAGGGCACGCGCTGCTTCATTTCTGAGCAGCTCCGAGGGTCAGACGCGCGCTCCGTGAAAGCAACCGAACCGTTTTTCTCTAGCCCTGCGCTCGTCACGTCATCGAAAACTTTGGGAGTAACTAGTTTGCTTTGCTTTTCTTGTGTTTCCTCAGAAACTTTGATGGATACACGGACGGCGACGGCCGAGCTGGGCTGGACCGCCAACCCTCCTTCGGGGGTAAGTGCCCCTCGCCCGGCTGCTCCTTACGTGATCTTGTGGGGTTCACGCTATTCCTCCTGAAACGCCGGTAGGGAGCCGGGGCAGCGGGAGCGGCAGTGCCCGTGGGGTGGCCAGAGCATCGCTGTGCCGGCTGGCCCAGGGCTGAGCATCCCTTCCCCGAACCGGGGTCTCGGTAAAGATTGGAGCTTTTCTCCTGGCCTGCCTGTCCTCCTCCCAGGTGAAGGGTCCGGCCCCGTCGCCGCTTTCCATTCCCCCGCTTGTGCCTTCCCTCTCCCTGTGCCAAAAGACTTGTAATTAGGAAACATTAGCAGGCTCAAAACAGCTTTCATACCTGGAACATCATCCGTAATTGCACTCGGCAGTGCTCTTCCCTGGCTATTAATGTCACTTTTATGAAGTAATGAGGAACAAAACACCCTGAGGCACTTAAAACTTCTTTTTTATATAATATGAGCCTTTGAGGAATGGAAGCATAAAATAACCTGACTCACATTCCCCTGGCAGAGAGAGGGAGAGATGGAGCCGGGGCCGGGGAGAGGAGCGGCGGCAGGGAGGGGATGCGAGCTGATGGACGGGCATCGCGGTGGGACGGGTACGGCAGCGGGGTCCGTCAGGACGTGGCACCGAAGGGGAAGGGATGCCAGCCCTCGCCTTCGGTAGGGTGTGACTGGCTTGGCCAGGTCCTCAAAAGAAATGAGGTTGCACAGCATCACCGAAGCTGAACTACGCGTGCAGTGGGCACGAAATGCTCTCCGGGCACGTCAGAGGCCCTTGAAATGCAGGGCTTTGCCGCTGGATTGCTTTGGAAAAAATCCGAGCCCAGATAAATTGCTGCCAAAATGCAGGGGGGCTGCGTGCAGGTGATGGAGACGGGATATAAATAGCTGCCGGCAGCTGCTGTCGCTGAAAGCCTGTGCGAGGCAGGTGGGGCGCTTGTGGCGGGAGGCAGGGCGGTCTCGCCCTCTGCGGAGCGGAGCCTCTCCCCAGCCCGCATCCCGGCATCCCTCCGCGCGCGTCCCGGCTCCCGAGCCCCGGCCCTGCCTCGCGTCGCAGGCTGCCCTCAGCCTGTCCCTGCCGCGATCCGGTGTTAGCGCTCTGTCGCGCTCCTCTCGACTCGCTGGCGAGTCTTCTCCTTTACAGGAGCCCGTATAAGATCTTCCACAAAGTATTTCAAAATACCAAGTCCTTTATTTTACGCCGCAGCGTGTGTTGGAGAGCGTGACATCCCTTGTGAAGTGCCCTTGCTCGCGGACTGGGTGTTTCTCAGGAGCTCTGGGCGCTTTGAGATACGGAGCATCTCAAAGCATGTTTGGGAGTCCAGGAGTGACCCCCCCTCCCCGGGCATCAGGTCCCAGCCGAGGCGCGTTTTGGAGTAGGCTGGCCACCAGCAATGTCTTCCTCTCGCTCCAGGCATCCAGCAGTCTTTGAGCTGCCCGGTTACAGCGCTGGAATTTGGGATTTGTCCTGTTTTAATAGTTCACAACAAATATCTGAGGGCAGATCTGTGCTGCTGCTTGGCTGATGGCCGATATTCGGGTGAGGCTTGTCCAGAGCGCGGGTGCCGGGGGGGTTGCAGACCGTGCCCCATCTGAGCAGCCTGGCGTGGAGATGCTAAGATCCACGGGGGGATTTCTGCTTGTGTTGGAGTCAGTGAAGACCCCAAATTTAGTTGGTCTTTTCTTGATTTTACTCTTCAGTTCCCGAAAGCAGCCTCCCTGTTTCTTTTTCAGCCCAAACTGCTGAAAGCTGGGGTAAGGACCTGCTCTGCCCTGCCTTCCTCCATCCAAAAATGAGAGTGCGCTAGCAGCCTTGCTTTGGGGCTTAGCAAGGAGCCAGAGCACCGTAGGAACAAGCAAAGAAGAGAGCGAGAAGAGCAGCAGCCGTCTGTAAACGGAGGGAGGAGGTGGAGGGGGGGCTCCCGGCGGCTGCTGGGGCATCAGCTCCTTCTCCCCAGCTCCTCTCATCTCTCCTGGGGCTGGAGGTCCAGGGCTCTGCTGAGCCACCTCGCCCGGCCCCGGGGTTGCTGGTGGCGTGACTGCAGGCTGTGCACAAGAGCAAATTCTGGGCTCTCTGACCCCGGGAGTGGCTGTTTGCCCCGGGGCTCGGGGGGCTGTGGGTGTTAATGTCGGGGCAGGGGTGCCAGCCGTGGCTGTGGTCCCCAGGGACCGGCTCCGGTGGGATGTGGGTTCTCCTTCTGCTCTCGCCCGCTGGCCACACTTTAAATCTCAGCAGAGACGGAGAAGAACGTTGTCTTAATCCCCGTCTCCCCGTGAATTATTTAGTAGGATCTCATCAAGATGATGCTTTTGCTGTTAGAGCATCGATGGCAGCGGCCGCTGGCACCGTGGGGCCTTCCAGCCAGAGGGACCTGCTGCTCTTCAGGGCCCGCTTGCAGGAGCGCTCAACCCAAGGGAGCATCAGGATCCGGCCCCAAAACCCCCCTGAGGGTTTTCCCAGTGGCATTTCCTGTCCTTCCCAGAGAGAGCTCGTTGTCGGGTGTTAATTGGATGACAGGCTGTAATGCAAAGCCCAGGTGGGAAGGGGAAACAATACCCACCCCCTCGGTCAGGGGGGACCTTGCAGCTTTCTGGCGTGAGAAGGTGGCTGGCGATGAGAGGGTATTGAATCCGCGCGTCTCGGCCAGGGCGGGGAGGGGGTTTTTTGCAGCGTGGGATGAGAAGGGAGAGCACTCGGCTGGATGCGTGTGGTTTTTATTGCTGGTTTGGTAAACATCGCCTAACAGCAGCGTGCAACCTTGAGCTGTGATCTTTGCTTAAACTTAGCGGAGCCGAGTAGGTGGACTGGGGAGCAAACGTTCTGCTGCGCTTGGGGGAGGACCCTGCTTTGAAAACCCGATAAAACCCTGCGGTTTTCTTACGTCAGGGCTGTGGTTTATAAGGGAGAAGCTTGGGGAGCGGGTGAGGAACGTGGTGGTTTGACGGAAAAATGGAAGAGGGCGAAAATCGGTAAGGTGGTGCTGCGTCAGCTCTTTGGGAGGACTCGACGTGACGGGGCAGGTTGGCATCGCCCGCCTGCCGCTGCGCCCCCGCGTCAGCGCAAACACGCGTGAGCGCTGCTATAGCATCGCTCCTGGAAATTATGCATGATATTCAGAGTGCTGCTTAAAGATTGCCATATGAATAATGCTGTTATGAGGAGACTGTAAACATGGATTAGTTTAAATGAATGGATTATGAGGTTGTAAATCTGTCTGTAGGACTCTAATGCCATCATAGACTATTCACAGTTTGCCGCTGTCCCTTAATTGAAATTGTAGCCTGGATTATATTAATGCCCTTCTATAAATCAAATTGCAAATCTATATTCTCCCTCTCCACGGCAGTAATGTTTTATTTAGTTGGTTTTCTTTGCCGGGGGAAACGATCCCGTTGTGCCGAGAACCTGGGGTCAGGCTTGCTCTCCAGCCCACGTGCTGGCCCGGGCTGTAATGAAGCCGTCGCCTTGCGTGCTGCTTTGCCTCCCGCCTCCGGGTGCCTGGACCATCTTTCTTCCCAGTTTTATGTCTTCTCAGGGCAGCTGAGGTTGTTGCCCACTCGGGAAGGGTGTTTTAGCATCAGCTGGGAACGATGGGGAGAGGCGTGCAGGGGTGAGAGGGTGAGGATTTCTTCTGGCGCTGGCCCAGGCGGCGTTTCTGCACGTGCGTCACGTCGTGCGTCCACGACCGCGTTTCTCATCCCCTCTGGGGCTTTGGGGTTCTCCTTCCAGCCCTGCCCTGCACGGGGTGAGCAGCACCTCTGTGGCTCAGGGGCTACCACCGGTCCCTCCTCCTCCCTCTCATCGCTTCTCCCTTCTCCTTTCCGCAGTGGGAAGAAGTCAGTGGCTACGACGAAAACCTCAACACCATCCGTACCTACCAGGTGTGCAACGTCTTCGAGCCCAACCAGAACAACTGGCTCCTCACCACGTTCATCAACCGGCGCGGAGCTCACCGCATCTACACCGAGATGCGCTTCACTGTGCGAGACTGCAGCAGCCTCCCCAACGTCCCCGGCTCCTGCAAGGAGACCTTCAACCTCTACTACTACGAGACAGACTCTGTCATTGCCACCAAGAAGTCCGCCTTCTGGACGGAGGCACCCTACCTCAAAGTGGACACCATTGCTGCTGACGAGAGCTTCTCCCAGGTGGACTTTGGTGGCAGGTTGATGAAGGTGAACACAGAAGTGAGAAGTTTTGGGCCCCTGACCCGCAATGGCTTTTACCTGGCTTTCCAGGACTATGGGGCTTGTATGTCTCTGCTGTCCGTCAGGGTCTTCTTCAAGAAGTGCCCCAGTGTGGTGCAGAACTTCGCCATCTTCCCAGAGACGATGACGGGAGCGGAGAGCACCTCTCTAGTGACTGCCCGCGGCACTTGCATCCCCAACGCCGAGGAGGTGGACGTTCCCATCAAACTGTACTGCAACGGGGACGGGGAGTGGATGGTCCCCATCGGCCGCTGCACATGCAAAGCCGGTTACGAGCCGGAGAACAACGTGGCTTGCAAAGGTAAGGATGGTTTTGGGTAGCAAGGCGATTATATTGGTTTTAAGCTTTGCTTCACAGAACGTTCGTCCCCAAACAAGCTGTTTTGGGCAACGTCTGTTGTGAAATGGGCTCCGTGCTGTTTACCTGCCCCGAAGCGGTTTTGCTCCGGGGAGCAGGCAGGGAGTTAGGAGCAGGTGGCTTCTCGGTGCGCTCTGGTCAGCGGCCAGGCTCGGCGAGGACGTGGGTGCCGGTGCAGCTGCTGCCCCGAGCCCGCTGGAAGCCGCCTCTGCGATCTGCTGCCTTCAAAGTGCCGTGCAAGCCGGCGCTCGCCGGCTGAGCCGCTTTCATCTTCCTTGTTATTTCCCCAGCAAAGCTGTGGGAGCCGGGCAGCCGCCGCCGGGCCCGACTGCAGCGAACCCACTCTGATTCTCGGCATTAATTGGCATATTTTTGCTGGTTTTTTGGGTTCCTCCAGCCACGCCGCCAGCATGCTGCTGCCTGCTGGAGTCCTCCGCAGCACGGGGTTATAAATATGGAAATGGCGCTTGCCGCTTTTCATCTCCTTTTGCCATTCTGATGAACGTTTCCCAAATACCTTTGGAGGATTATTATTTTTTTTTTTTTTTTCTATTAGCTTTACTAGCTGCCATTTCCTTCTCCTCTCCCAAATTAAGGTATTGTTTTTGTACGCTGCTTGGAAGGAGGGAAGAGGAGAAGGCTTTTTGCCTGAGAAGCTAAGGCAAACTTAACTTTGCCAGAAGTTTCATCAGAGCTTTCCAAATAGCTTCTAGAAAGGTGGGCACCTCCAGGTCAAGGAAGGGTTGGGAAGAAGGAGGAGAAGGTCCAAGGCAGGTGTCGGAATGCTTTGGGGCTGGTTTTGGGGGGTGATGGGAAGAGGTCTGACTTGGACCTCCTTTGGTGCAGGTGGCAGCACATGTAGCACCAGGCTTGGCCGTGATGCTCCTTGGGGCGGCCACCACGGTGTTTCTTCTCCACCTGTAACTCCGGATATATGAAAATGGCAATTTTCATTCTGGGATTCAAGCTATGGAGAAACTTGTTTGTTCATTTGCTTTAAACCTGGGAACTTACGTAGATTTTCACCGCAAAAAACCACATTCCCGCCTGGCCAAGGTGGGAACGGCGATGTCTTCTGACGACTGGGAAAACCACCAGAGTCCGTGCCTTGCTTTCACATCGAGAAGCATTGCCGGTGGATTCCTTTGAGTTTCGTGGTCGACCCTGAACGTGGTTTTGTTCCCACCAGGAGATGGTCCGTTCCCACGAGGAGCTGAGGCGCTCCATCGGAGGGAGGGCTCTTCACAAACCGGAGCGTTTCTGGCGAGATGTTCCTCTGCTATTGAATAAACTAACAGAAAGTGCACATGGTTTTGTGGCAAGATGACGTTTTTCCCATCACAGGAAAATAAATAGTAATTTTAGCTAAAGTCTGGAATTGGGCAATAACGTTTTGCCAGAAACGTAGGAAAACAACGATAATGTAAAACGGCTGGAGGTTTGGTGGTGTTGAGCTTTCTGTCCGCTGCCGGCGAGGGTGGTGGGGGAAGTTGTGGTCTCGAATGCTGCTAACCCCCCGGGAGGAGCACGTTGACCTACCCCGTGCTCATAGTTTGGGGCAGGGCAGAGGATGGAGGACAGCAGGACGCGAGGGGCATGGGAGCAAACCTGCTCAGGGTGGGCGTAAGACCCATCTCCGCGGCTTTTCTTGGTTCCTTTTCTCGTGCAAACCCCAGACCGGTCATGATGTGTTCGTGCCACCAAAGCTGCACCCAGCAGACCCCCACGTGTTGGGAATTTGAGTTTTCCGTCCCCGTGTCCAACCGTGCTCCCGCTGCTAAAACCAGTCCTGAAAGCCTGAGCCAGGGCTTTACGTTAGGACTGTTGGAAAATTAACTGCGTTTCAGTAAAAATCTGACCTTGGGTTGGACTCCGGCTCCTTGGTAGCTCGTGTGCACCCTTTGGCCATCGAGCTCCTCCTTGTGTCCCCGTGGACCGTGGACACCACGAGGGAAGACCTGAACCTGCTACTGCCCTTCCCAAAGGTGGGCGGGCAGGAGGTGGCACATGGCAAGGTTTAGAAATAATAATTTGTTGGTTTTCTATTGGCCTCCGTGCTCTCGGAGGGGTGATGTTCGCCTGCTGGGATGCTGCCAGGATCGGACCCCGGCTCCCGGGACGCACGTGCTCCTGACATCTCCTCAAAGCCTTTGTCAACCTGAGACGAGCCACTTAACGAGCAAGCCGGGGGGGAATTGTCACCAAGGAAAAGGGGGGGAAAAAAAAAAGAAAGAAAAAAATCCCTCGGTGTTTTAAGGCTGAGAAAATGGGTTTAATTCTTCAGCGGTGGGGAAAAAAAAAAAATAGGGTTGAATTGTGTAGCTCCCCCAGCCGTGTCTCATCCCTCCCGCCCCTGGGACAGCGGCTGTGCCTATCACGGGGCTATTAGACCGGAGCGGCTTCGTGCTGACGGCAGAGCGCGGGCCGCTGAGGGATTCATTAATACCGGCTTTTATCGGCACTTAGCCGCTTGCAAAAGGCACAGGCGGAACGCAATCTTCATCGGGGGGTGTTTCGAGTCCCGAGGAGATTATCGTTGTGTTTTAGGGTCAGAGTGACGGGGGGGTCGTTACCAGCACAACGCTAAGATGGGGGTGGGAAGGAGGGAGGTTTTTATTTATCGATCTGCCCTGTTATTTGTTTCCATCCGGGGCTGGTCGGGGTTTGGCTCTGCAGACCTCCTGGGCGATGGCACGCTGTACCCGAAAACCCGATGGGACTGCCTAGCCCGTCCTCTTCGGCACCTCGTGCCCCTGAGAGCCGTGGGTCAATGCGAAATGGAGGCTGTTATTGAATCCAAAATGAATAATTCATTTGGTGCGATGGCTCAGTTCGGGTTGATATTAAACCCATTCGTCTTGCTCTGCCCCGTCCCTCAGCCTTGCTTTATGGCTTCCTCGCGTGGTCAAGGTGCGATGCATCATCGTGCTGGGGAGGAGGGGGGACGAAAAGCGGGACTGGGGATCGCCGGGCGGCCGGGGAAATCGTTTGAGACCTTGGAGGAGCGTGCTGGGTGGATTTTGCTTGTTCTCCTCGAGGAAGATTATAAAACCCTTTCTGCGCTGGTGTTTGACTCTGAAACCTAATGATGGCACGGTAGCCCCTCGCTAGAATGACGGCAGTTGTGGGTCTCTCAGCTTTTATCCCTTTTGACTTTGAGGATGGGGCACTGTATTTTTGTCAGCTGGAATCGCTCTTTCTCTCTGACCTTCCCGGTACCAGGCGATAACTCAGTTGCCTGGAGAAGCCGGCGCAGGAAAAAGTCTGAATCTAAATCAGCTTTGTGCTGAATTTTTACCTTGTATTTATAAAGGCAGGGAGCAGGGGCGAGAGAGCGGTCCTGCTGCTCCCCGGATTTGTCTCGCTTTCGATTTCCTCTCCCGGCAAACTCCTGTCATAGCGTGGTCGGGAGCCTCCAGCCTGCCGTGGCTCGGGATAACCTGGAGACCTGAGCTCGCAGGGGTGGCAAAATTAAAAAAAAAACCAAACAAAACAACCAAAAAATTCCAAAACCCCCCAAAAACCCAGCACAAAGCAAGACCAAAGCTGGGCTGCGATGCCGAGGCCGCTCCTCGAGCATCCTTGCTCCCCGGCTTTCCCCGAGGCAGCCGCCCCCTCCCCAGCCCTTCTCCAGCTGCCCGCCGATGCGCCGGGCGGTGCCGAGCCTTTGCCAAACCTGCGGGCACGTTTCTTTTGGTTTTCTTCGTCCCTTTGGTTTCTTGGTCTCCTTTCTCCGTTTGTCCTTCCCTCCTGCCTCGTGTCTGGAGGGCTGGCTTTGGGAAAGGGGTGGCAGGGAGGGGACACACCGGTTGAATGCCAAGGGGCGAGCGGCCCCATGCCGGTCCCCCCGTTATCCTCCCCTCCTGCCGAGCAGTCCTGCTGATAATTACTGATTTTCCTCTGTTGATCCATCCCGGAAGGCTGGATTGCTATTGTTATAGCAGAGCATAAGGTTTATAAAGTGATTTTTTTTTTTTAATAATAATAATTACAAACATTTTGTAATTAGTAGTGGAATAATTTGCTAACACTTAAAACAAGGGAAAAGTCACGTTTTCCCCATCAAATTGGTGCTGAGAACTGGGTTGTTTTGGTCTCTCTGGCTGTGCCTTTGCTGTTTCCCCACGCCGCAGTCCGTCTCGGTGCCCCTGCGCCGTGTTGGGGCACCCAGGAAAGGTTTTTTTTGGGTGCCGAAGGGTGCCGTTGGTTGTGTCTGTGGGGGTGGGCTGCCTCGCCGTGGCGCGGGGACGCGGGACCCTGGGGACCATCCATCCCAGGGTGCTGTGGGTGCCCGGGTTGGGGCCAGCACGCCAAGCACTGGGGGGGCTGCAGAAAGACCTTTTTTGGCTTGTTAGGGTGGTGGTGGGGTTTTTTCCCCCAAAATCCGCCGGTCCAGATACCTGCCTGCAGCTGGGAAGCATCTTCTGCCCAGCTGCAGCACCGACCCCAGCGTTTCTCTCCAGCATCTCCTGACCCAACCTGTGAGTTATCCCTTCTTGAATACTCTCTCCTCTAAAATAGGAGAGGAAAACCCGAAGAGGTTAAAAAAAAACCAACCCCAGAACCTGCCTGGGGCAAGCCTCGCCCTGCCCGTCTCTCCTTCTGCCTTCCCTTGGGTTTGGTTTTGCGGAGCCGCGGTGTCCCAGCTTGCCGGGAAGTGTGTCCCTCTCCCCACGCCTGGTTTTGGTGGCTGGCAGAGGGGTGCTCCGGTGTCCCCTGGGCTGCGGTGGCACCCGGCCCCCCCAGCATCCCGGGGTGGGTGGATGCTGGGCTGCCCACGGAGAGCCCCGCTTGTGCTCTTAAATAATTGGGCTTAAAACCCATCGGCTCAGGCTCTTTCGTGGGGACCAGGATGAGGTCGACCGGTTTGTTTTCAAGCCTTTCCGATGCTCCCGACGCTTTAGGTGGCTTTGCAGGGAAAACGTTCCTCCGCGGGTTCGGCAGGAGGATTTCAAGCTTTTCTCCCATTTAGCATCCCCAGGTGTGTGGGGGGAGGCTGGGCAGCGTGCCGGCGCTGCGCTGGGTCTGCTCCTCCCCGGGCACTGCTGCGCCTCTGCTCCCCGGGGCCTCGGGCGCCTGGCAGCCACTGACCATCGAAAAAAGCTGCTTTTCCACCCAACTGAGAGCATCCGCGCAGCCGGGGCACCTTCTGCCTGTAACGGCAGCAGGATGACGTCGAGAGGGTGTTTTATCCCAGGTTTAGCCGAGCCACAAACCTACGACCGCTTAAAATGGACCTTTTCCTCCTTTTTTTTTCCTCCTTTTTTTTTTTTTTTTTTTTTCTTTTTTACACAATATCAAGTTTCCTGCTCCCTTTCCCATCCTGCATCAGCCCAAGCCGCTCTGGCTGGGCTTGTGCCGGGAAGCGGCAGCTCTCCCATCTCTTCCCGAATCCGGCGGGGTGGGGTGGGGGGGTGATGCCGGAGGGATGGAGGGATGCTCCCCTTTTGTTGCAGGGGCTTTGCCTTCTCCTGGCAGCGATCTCCCTGCTTCCACCACTGGGTGGAACAGGCAGCCCAGTTTTACCATGGAAGGAGATGGGTTTGAATTGCTGTGCCTCCAAAAGAAAAAAGAAAAAAAAAAAAAAAGAAAAAGGAAAAAAAGTGTGATTTTTCTTAAATTATGCCTTAATGAAGGTATCCATTAACCCCTGTAATAATCTTGCAAGGAAAACGTCCAGGAAAACCTTGTTAATTTTTTTTTCTAGTGTGTGATGGGTTTTAATGGAAGTCTTAATTAGACGTTATTAGCCAAAATGTTTCTTTGGTGGATTCGGGCCCTTCTCTCTGCCCCGGGGATGGGGACGGACCGTGTGTCCTGGCTGCCGGGGAGGCTCAGCTGGGTTCTGTCCCCCAAAGCCTGAGCAGCGGGGGCCGGGTCGTCCCTGCCATCCAGACCCCTCCATAGCTGAAATGAAGGGAAAAAAACCTGGAAAATGCCCCAGGGAAGGGGCAAGCGTCGCAGGGCTGGGCTGCGCCGGAGCTCGTGGCCTCGGAGGGGTTAGGGAACGACCCCTGACTGGGGATGTATGGCTTAATTTTTCTCCATATCTTTTTTTTTTTTCCCCTCCTCAAATCGTACCATGGGCCATTTATGTATTTCCCTCCCCCCTGTTAATGAGAACTTTTGAGTGTTCTATTGATTCCAGTCTTAAAAGAGGTAGAAGAATCCCCCTGCTGATTTTTACTTTTTTTCCCCCCAGGGGTCTTTTCATGAGACCCTTTTTACAGGGGGGGTGTCTTGTCCCCCCCAGTTTACAAACAGGGGCATACATCTGCTTCCACGCCCTCGGGTTGTTACTGGTCCATCTAGGAAACTTTCCGCAGTAGCCACAGTGCTTGGGAAAACTCCTTTTTTTTGGGGGGGATATCGGGATGCAAGGCTTTGCACGCGCTCGCGGGGGCTGCCGTGGGCACGGATCCGTGAGCATCCCTGCGGCGGCAGGGCTGCAAAACCCACCCGCCTTTTTCCTAACCTCATCCGCTTACAGCACCCCGGGGGGACCCGGCTCCCACCCCGCTGCCGTCGCGTCCGAGGCCCTTTGCTCTCCGGCCGGAGCGAGGATTGTTCTCCCGGACAATGGGAGAGCCGCAAGGAAGCGCAGGATCCGGCCCGCGTCCGGTGCCCGTATTGTGTTCCCACCCTTGTTTGCAAACGGCCAGCACCTGGCAAACCCCGTGACTCAGCCTGGGGAGTTTTAAAGCCTTTCTAGAACTTTTTCCTTTTTATTTTTTTTTTTAATTTTTTTTTTTTTTTAAAGTCACGAGGGAGATCTTTTGCGAATGGCTCCGGCTGGCGCCGTTGTGCTGCTGTTTGCTTGCAAGGGATGGGGGTCTCACCTGCATCTGGGGCTGTGCTGCACCGCGCAGCCCCCCACAACCTCTTCAGGAGCCAGCATCCCTCCTAGCTGACTAGTCATAATCGTAAAAACAAGGATTTTTTTTTTTTTTTACCCCAGCTGGCTAGTAATAATAATAATAAAAAAAAAGAGATTTTTACCCTAGCTGGCCAGTAGTAACAATAATAACTAAAAAAAAGAGGGTGGTTTTTTTTACCTTAGCTGGCTAGTTATAATTTAAAACAGAAGGGTCCCCCCCAAGCCATAAAATAAGGGATGAGCGCTCCCCTGTGCAGGGCATCGTTGGGGAGCCGTGCCCTGGGGTAGCAGTCGGGCTTCGCATGTCTCCTGCAAACCTCCGCTTTGGGAAGCGGGACCTTCGCCGATGACGGTTTAACGAGCGGCGTAAAGGCAAGCTGCCGGGAAGCCACGGACGAGGGGGAGCGAGTCGCGCCGCTTGCACCTCGCCCCGCTTCGCTCTGGCGTCGGAGGGGTTTTGGGCGGGTTGGACTCGCCAGCCGCGACCTGGGGCCCCGCGGCTCTGTGCAGAGGAAGGATGGAGCCCACCAGGACGGAGGAAAAAGAAAACTAATCGGTGCAGATTCCCGAGGTTTTAATTTTCCACGTTCTCCAAACCCTTCCATGTGCTACCCGGGTCGTTCTGCACCCGGAGGGTGACAAACGGAGCGGTGCTGTGGGCGTTAGCTCCGAGTGTGTTAAAGGCGGTTGTTTGTCACGCCTGGCGTCTCGTATCTCGGAGGATGCGCGGGGAGCAGGAGCGCGGTCGTTAAATCAAAGCGTCGCTGGCGTGCTGAAGCAGGGCTGAGGAGCCATGGGAGCATCCATCCGTCTTCAGCCGGTGCAGCGGGTGCGTGGCCAAGAAACGACCCACGCCTTGTCCGTCGGAGCGTCAAACCGGACTGAAGAGTCAGTTGTGGGCGCCTCAAATTAAGATGCGCGAACCCGCACGAGGAGGGAGTTGGTGTCCCCCCGCCTGGGGCTCCCAGCGAGCGCCAACCGAGAAAATGTAATTAATGTTGCGGGGCGGGACTGCATCGCTTAGTTTTCACGTTAATCCCGGGACTCGCCTGCTCATACGATATTTAGCCTAGGAAAATGGTTTTTAGGAAGGAGAGAGCTGTGGGCTGGCGGTAGGAGCTGGTCAGCTCAATGCTCTTGGTGTGGCCACATCCTGCGCGGTCATCGCTGAGCTCCCGTGAGCAGGGAGCGATGCCTGGGCTAACGCTGCTCCCTGGGACCTCTCCAGGGACGATGCTTCGGTCCGTGCCGGCAAAGCTTCACCCTCTCCTTGCTTTTTTTGGGTGAGGGTTGCAAAGCTTGAGGGCATGGGGCTGCGTGCCGTGCGAGAGGCAGAGGGCTCCGACCTCGGATCTGGTTTCTGGGCTCTGCTGTCTAAAACTTGTCTGTAAAAGCGGAGGCATCCTGGGGAACCGATACACGAGGGGAATTGGAGATTGGATTTCTGCTCTAGGTCGACCGGCTTTCCTCTGCTGGGGCTGCAGCCCGGCGAGTCAATTGCCTGTGAGGTGAGACTTGGTATTGACTTATTTTGATCTGATTTTTTTATTTATTACCTAGCTGCATCCAGGCGCGATGTCACTGGGGCGCTTAAAACCCAGCGCTCGATAAACCTGCCCTGGATACGCAGCTTTGGGGTGGGTTGATGGATGCCGGCACGCGGGAGCTGGTCGGCCCCTCGGGAGCAGGGATTGCTTCGAGGCTCGGGGGGCTCGCTCTGTTGCAAAATTGGGGAATCTGTTTGAAAGCTTGCGATGGTTCTGGGCACGCCCCAAAGGTTCTCTGGCTAGACCCCCAAATCTCCCGGTTCTGCCACGGGCATCTGTTCCAGCATGCTGGGCGAGCGGGGTCGGCACTCGCAGCGGGACGGCGGTGCTGGGACGAGGGCGACAGGGCGAGACCCGAAGCTGTCACAGACCTCCTGCCTCCGCATCCGATCTGCTCGTGAGCTCTTCATCGCGTATTATTATTTAAGACAACTTATTCTTAGAGAACCCAAGGTGCAAATTATGTTTCACAGCTAAGAAAAGCTTCCCGAGCTGCCTACTGTAAATCCCCACAATCCCGGGTGGCTTTGACTTGCGTGTTGTAACAGATGTCGAGGATGGAGGAGACTACTGTTTTGTTTTGTTTTGCCCGCTTGTCGCTACCACCAGCGTGGGACACGGGTGGGGATTTCATCAGGGAGAAGCTGGCTGCGCTCAGCGGTGGGGTTAGTGGGTGCTGTCCCACCCTGCGGCGTTGGGCATCTCTCCTGTGCCCGGTGGTGGCACCAACGTGGACGGTGCCAGCGTGTTCGTGCTGTTTGCAGAAGGTCCTTTCCCTGGCTGGGAGCTTTTGAGCAGATTGCCTGCCTTCCCGCTGCGGGAATCGTGGAATCACGGGAAGGTTTGGCTGGAAAGGACCTTCAGAGATCATCCTGTCCAACCCCCGTGTCATCTGCAAACTTGCTGAGGGTGCGCTCAATCCCACCGTCCGCCATTGATGAAGATATTGAACTGTACTGGTCCCAGTATGTACCCTTGATGGGCACCACTCGCTACTGGTTTCCACTTGGACATTGAGCTGTTGGAATGCCGTCTACTCCAGCTCTGTCTCTTGTCAGCGAGCTGTGGAGGATGAGCTACCACAGCTTTCCACCTTCGAGCTTTGAGATGCTCCTCATTCTGTCCGGCAATGCTTGCAACCACCACCGACCTGATGGTAGTTACGTTGGAGCCGAGTTGCGTTGAGTTACCCTGACGCGTTGTCTGGTTTGCTCTCTCCGTTGAGCTCCTGGCAGGCAGGGACCTCGGCTGGTTTGTGCTGCTCGAGCCCCGGTGGCTGCTGAGGTGGGGCCGGCACCTGGGGTCTCCAAGACACCGGCACGGCCACCGTGGGGTGGACATCTTCTCCATGCCTTCCCTTTGCTCTTGACCCGCAAGCCGGACCCTGCCCTTGGGACTGTGAGCATCTTTTGCAAGACGGCGTCGTGCGGGGAGGAGAGGGTGGAAATTTGGCCCCGGCCGAATTTTCCGTTGGCGGGAACGATGCTGCAGG
This sequence comes from Balearica regulorum gibbericeps, assembly GCF_011004875.1. Taxonomy (NCBI): domain Eukaryota; kingdom Metazoa; phylum Chordata; class Aves; order Gruiformes; family Gruidae; genus Balearica; species Balearica regulorum. The sequence continues at coordinate 2,104,292 of NC_046192.1, read as the reverse complement.
AGAACCTCAAAGGGTGAGGGACGTGGAAGGGGATCCAACTGTTTCATCTTCCTCGCGGTCCCCTCTCCCCCACCCTGGCACTGCAGCGATGTGATGCCCGAGGAGCCCGTCTGATCTTAGCTTTTTCATCTCTCCTTGCTTCCTATTTCTAACTGGTAGTGGAGCCCGAGTGCCATGAAAAAGCATTTTTTTTTTTTGTTTTTCCCCAAGGTATTTCTTTTGTAGTGACCACCATGGTGGTGCCCGGTGGCAGTGGGACTCGGCTTCCGGGGAGTTGGGATGTTCCCGGGACCGGCTCTCCTGCCAGCTGGAGCAGGGTCGGGAAGACTTTTTAAGCTCAACTGTGTGCAGAGAGACGGGATTTGGGAAAGAAACCCAAAATTTCCATGGTCCCGTGTGCTTTCCCGCACTGTTATACCGGGGGGAGTTGGGAAGTTGGGATGAAGGTAGTGAGGTGGGGACTCAGCCAGGTCCTTACTGGGGAAGGGTGCTTGGAAGTGAGTGGTTTGGACTGGGAACGGAGCAGAGAGGGGGAAAAATAAATAACTGGGAGACTGGTAAAACTCTCTGAGATTGATTTTTAGGCATTTTCTGGCTCCAGGAAATTAGGGCTGATAAGAGGTGCTTGGGGGGAGCAGGGCAAGTCAATGGCAGCAGCCGCCCCTTCGCTGCTTTGGGTGGGAAGGAGGTGTTACTGAAAGGGAGGGGAATCCTACGGACTACGAGAGGTCCTCGGATAGAGAAATAACAAATCGCGCCCCGCTGCAGGAATTGGGGCTTGCTGCCGAAAGCGCTGCCCCGGGGGCGGGAAGGGAGCGCGTTTCTCCAATCTGCGTGGGATGGTGGAGGCGCAGGGTGGGATGGTGGAGGCGGTGTCCAGGCGCCAGGGCCGTGGGCGGGCGAGGAGGTGTGAAGGCAGGAGAAGACGGGGCAGGAGAAGATGGGGCCTCTGGTCCCCCGGCCGGTACCGTGTTTCCCCCCACCGCTCTGCGGCTGGGTCGGAAGGCGCCTTTCCTCCCAGGAACAGTAATTATGGCTCGTTCTGTTATAAATATTCATAGGGGAGCTCTCTTAATTACTTTTCTAATTAATTCCATGCACGGGGCTCTTGGGGTGGATGGGGGATGTGGGAGAGCAGTTGCGCCTTGGTCGGGATGTCTTCCTCCCCCCCTTTTCCAAATCCATCCCTGGGCACGGTCCTCAAGCAGTCAGCCAAACCCCAGCCCCCGCGGCTCATCTCCGCCGGGATGGGGGGGTGTCTGCTCCGGGATGGGGCATCCCAGCGCAGCCCAGTCCCTCCAGTGCCGTGGCACGGACACGAGCAAACCGTGTGTCCGCGTGTCCCTGCCCGTGCCGGGAGCTGAACCTCTCCCCCATCCCCATCCCGGTGGGGAGTGACTCATCCTTTGGCGTCAGCACTAACGAGGAACCACTTCAGACGTAATTAATAAGCACTTGATGCTCTCTAGATAGAGGGGATACTGCGTGGCGTGAGCTGGCGAAGGAGGAAAAGGTGCTTAATTAGTCCCTATTAGGAACGGGAGGTGTTTGCTTCCCAGCCAGGAAGGGTTTGTGGGAGCCCAGGGCGATGCCGCCCCCATTTCCCAGTCGGAAGAGGGGGGGTCTGGAGTTAGGGAGTGCCCTCGGTGGTTCCTGAAATCCCCAGGAGGGCTCTGCGTCGTCTGCAGGGGGTTTCTAACTACGGGCAGCACCTCTGCCCCGGGGGAAGAGCCGCTGCGGGACCCACCACGACGAGTTTTCGTGGCATCGCTTTCCCGCTCGTTAGGCGGCTCGATAGCTCACGTGGGCGTCGAGGGGTGAAGGCAATGTGCTGGGTGAAGCAGTACATGAAGGTATCGGCTGCTCCGTGCGGCTTCCAGCCCGTCTCCATCAACTCCTGGAGGCTCACCTTCCTGCGGTTCACAGGGGACGTAACCTCGCTCCGCCACTCCTGTATCGAGCCCGATGCCCGCGGTGGGAGCGAAGCATCTTCTGGGGCTTGTGTTTTCGGGACGCGAGTCCTGGCCTGAATTTTTATCCCCCCAGTTGTTCGCTCCGAACTCAGCGGGAGGTTCATTGCGGGTGACGCTGGGGATGCATCTGCTCACCGGGACCAGTCCTGGTGGTCCCCTCTCCGGCTGACGGTCTCGGAAAGAGCCCATGGCAGGCTGCCGCCACTAAGTAGGATTTTAAAGAAGAGTATGAGGAGGTTCAATAGCCTCAAACCGCTGCCGAGAACTTCTTTCCCCTTTGTTTGTTGACTCAGAGTAATAATCTCGGGCAGTGTTAGGACGGTGAGGAGCATCGGGTGCCAGTCACCGCCGGAGCCACGTGGCTGCTGGTCGCTCTGCCGCAAACCTCACTGCGTACGCAGGTTGTCTGGTGTTTGATCAAATTATTTAGCGACCGGTCACGGAAAGTGGGTGCTCAGAGGGGCAGCGCTCCATCCTCCCTCCTCCGTAGATGTGCTTTAATTCCCAAGGGAGGGAGTTAAAAGCGTGGGGGAGAAATGGAAAGGGGCTGGGGGGTCTCCACGAGCTGTGCCGCGTGCCCGCCAGCCGTGTTTCACCCCTGATTTCACGTGCGAAAGTGAGCAGAGGGTCGGGCATCGTTATTTCCGTGGCTGGTTTACGGAGGGGCACCAGCGTGAGATCGGGCAGCCTTGGTCCCATGCAGAGCCGAAACTAAGGCAAAGCAAAAGCCGAGTAGGAGAAGATTGATTTTCAAAAATGACCTTGAGAAGTGTTGGTTTGGTGGGGTTTTTTCCACCCCCCCGTTGACTGTTTTGGAGGGCAAAGCAAGTTTCCCCGCTCCACGGCAAGCTGGCAGCCCCGCGGCGCCGTCTGCCCAGGACGCGTGTGCTCTCCCCGTTCTCATCCAACGGATGGATCCGGGACAGATTTCATCTTTAGACCTTCTGAATCCCCCCAACCGTGACAAACGGAGAAAGCCAAGCCCAGAAATGCTGAAATGGGAAGGTGGGTGCCGCGGGCAGTGAGCAGCGGGACGCGTGGGACCCAAAACCGGCTTCTTCCGTGCCCTGCTCTGGGCTTAAACTCCTTGTTTAGGGTCACGATACCAGCTGGACAGTTGGTGTCGAAGCTCTTCTGCATCCAGACGCCCTTAATTTTCCCAAGCCAGCCTTCCTGGAGGAGAAATGCTTCCTCTGGGCGAGCACCGGCCACGTTTCACTTGCGGGAGCTGTGAGAAGAGGAAAAAAAAATTAAAATAAAAAAGGAAAAACCCTGAGAAGGCAAAAATCACGTTGAATTTTACTTTTCCTCCATGAATAAACCATAGCGGGCTGGGCTCTGAAGCCGCTGACTTTAATTTACACGTGTCCCAAGGCAGATCTAAACCTTATTCCTCCAGAGGTGAAGGACTGGTTTAATTAACGGGCTGCGTCACGAGGAGCCAGGGCCTCTTTCCTCTGCGCGTCGGGGAGGGATGCGGCCCGTCGCCCGCAGGATGCCGACCCGGATGCTGGGAAGCTCATGTTTATCTCATGAGTTTCTGCCCGTACGGCGCTGAAATACAGAGACGCAGCAAGGCGGGCACCGTTTGTAATTAAGTTGGGCGAGCGCTCGGCCCCGAGGCGGGAGTGGCGATCCGAAATGGCGAGAATTTGTGAGTTTGGCTGTGAAAATGGTGAAGTTTGCACCAAAATGAGGGTTTTATCCCTTGCTGGGACAAGGCTTTGTCCCCGGGGTACTGGGGTTGCCCTGGGCACTCGTGCTGAGCTCCCTCCCTGGAGGAGCAAGCGTCCGTCTGTCCGAGGATGCTTCGGGGCCGGGGATGCTCAGACTCTGGCGTTTCCCCGTCCAGGCCACGCTCCTCACCCTACCCCGAGGGAGGAAAGGAGGTTTGGTGGCTCACGGAGTGTTTCAGCGCTGGCTCTGATCCCCGTCTCCCTTCAGGTCGGGCAGGCAGGATGCGTGCCATGGGTACCCTCCCTCCCCTCCTCGCGTCACTCCGAATACGGGAACGTCGCCGGATTAATTTGTGGGTGCTTCGCGGAGGACAGCACGGCGGTGCCGGGGCCGAGGCGCTCAGGAGAAGCGCTTGGCTTGATATAAAAGAGAAGTGGGTCATTAAAAAGTAGAAATGGGGGGGGGGGGGGAAGACCCCAACCCCCTCCCTGACAGAGATGCCGGAGGGAAGGGGTGACAGGAGAGGGATGCAATCAAACCTTCGGCGCTCGCTCCCTGCTCGGATGTTTGCGTGGGGGATGCCGAGGGAGACGAGAGCGGGGCGGGAGGGCAGCACCCACGTAGCCCTTTGAGGACGGGGAGACGGCAGCCCCCAGCAGGCAGCGGCGGCGGGCGGGTGACAGCTTGCCTGATTCGGCTGGGGTTTTTTTCTCCCCCCTAAACTGCAGCCCGCATCCCTGGTGTTGGCCACACATCAAAGGGATCCAACCCCAAAAACGTGGGTTGTGTTGCAGCTCCGTAGCCCGGCACGTCCGTCCCCGGGGAGCCGAGCCGACAGCCGCCCTGGAAAGCCGCGCCGGCTGCTGGCGTGCCGGCCCCTGTCATCACAGCAGCCTCTAAACGTCGTTTTTCTATAGCACGCGATTTCGTGGGGGTGTTTGTTTGCCGGGGTTGGTGTCTCTCAGCTGAAAGCATCCAGGAGGGCTCCCTCGCCTGCGTGTGGGCTCCACGGGGAGGCAGTGGGACGGGGAGGAGAGCTGCTCTGCTGCTAAAATACCCGTAATTGGGGCTAATCAGAAAATCTCCATTGGAAGGCTGGAAAAATTGACGGGCTTTTTTTTTTTCCCCTCTCTTTTTTTTTTTTCCTGTTGTGCTTAAAGAGAAATGCCTTTTGTGCCAAAGGTGCCTGCACAATGTACAAGGGGTTTCTAGGAAGCTTCTCCTCTCTTTTTCTTTTTTTTTTTTTATAGGTTCCATCCAAAATTGTGAGCCCCAAAGTGTTGGTTTTAGGAGCCAGTTTTTTTTCCTTAAGGAAAAGTTGTAGTTTGCAGAAAGGGGGGGGAGGGAAATGGCCTTGAATCCTTTTCCAGTGGGCTATAAGTGCAATGAGCCGCAACTTCTTCTTTGTTCACGGCCCGTGGTGTCTTTAAACCCAACAGGGCACCTTCCCCGCTGCCCATCTCCCGGGGGCGCTGGTAGGTGCCAGCTACCTGTATTTTTTTGGAGCAAGGCTGGATCCTCCGGGCTTTTTAGCGCCTTTGCACGTGGCAATCCTCGCCGTACCTCCGGCTCGCTCGAGGGCATCGCCTCGTGCAGCGCTGCTGCTTCTAACCCGTCTTCTCATCGCCACCGTGACCACGCTTAAAGGCACGGGGTTTGCCCTGCAAAGGCACGGGATCCAAAAGAGAACCCAAAACAAGTATGAATTCGGGAAGATCTGGCAAACGCGGTTAGTTCTGCCCCAGCGGGGATGTTGGGGGTACGGGAACGATGGGACGGCGCAGACGGGGTGTGCTGTGGGCGAAGGGAGCTGCGGCGGGGTGCCGGCGAGGGCTGTGGGGAATTGCAGGCTGACGTCTCTCGTTCTGTGCCGAAGCTCCTATTTTAAAACCGGGTAAGGCAAAATGCCACCCCGTGTCCCTGGGGAGCTTTAGAGCAAGTTAATGTAGAGGAGATGTCTCCTTCCTTTCTTTTTCTTCTTTTTTTTTTTCTTTTTGACTAAAGCTTCCCTGAGAGAGTAATTAAAAAGTGCAAGTTCCAGGCGTTAACAGAGAGGATTTAGTTTGAAAAATGAAACGCTTGGCTACCCCCACGCTTGCGCCCTGGTCTGTTGGCGGTGGCTCGCCTTGGGCAGGGTGAGCGGGGATCCCACCTACCTCCGGCTCTTTCCAGCACCCCTGGTACCCAAAATACAAGGCTGCGGGGTACACGTTGTTAAGACAGGAGAGTTTGCAGCAGGAAAAAGCCCGGCGACGGTGCTGCGTGCTGTTACGGGGTCGATAATTCATCCCACCCCGTGCGTGCTGGGGATGCTTCTGGTGGGGCTACGAGGGGCAGCTCCGGCCGGGAGAGCCCCAGCTGCGTCCAGCCCTGTGGGCTGCTGCCGCAAATCAGCTGCCATCTCCCCATCACCCTTTGGGCATGGGAGCCACTTGCATCTATTTTATTTTATTTTATTTCCCACCCTGCCTCTAACCGCCAGTGATGACATCTCTCTGCAAGAAGCCTGGGATTCGGGAGCCCCACGGCGATGCTCCCTCCCTCCCGCCCCCAAACGCCTGCGCTCAGCCCTGGGAAGGGGTCCTGCCCACAAAGCCCTGGCCCTCGCCGCCCGGGATGTGCGGCATCCCCGGTGTGCAGGCAGGACGACCGGGCCGTGGGCAGCTCCGGGTTCCGGGGGCTGGGGAGGGGTGTTAAATGTGGAGCAAGCAGCCCCCGGCGAGCGCCGAAGTCTCTGAGCGGCATGGCCGGGTTTCGTGCCTCATCGTTGTCAAACGCACCCCTAGCGCTTCAACGTGAAGAAATGGATAGTTAAGCACATCATTAATCTTATCCAGCCCATGTAATCAACAATCAATTAATTCTTCTGCAGGCCGAAGAGATGCGGATTGCGCCGCAGCCTGGGCACCGTGGGAAGGAGCCCGGTTCTGCAGGGAAAGCCGAGGCAGAGCCCGTCCCGCGCTTGGCCGAGGTGCTATCGCGGATCCAGCCCTGGGAAACCTCCCTGCAGCAGCCCTTAACTCAAGGCGAAGATGGCACTTTGCCGTCAGCGGGGTGATTTATTGCTCCCTCCCGGGCGCGAGCCCTCCATCCCAGCCTTCCGCTCGCGCTTACCATCCGAGGGGCCGTGGATCCCGCGCCGGTCCCTGTGAATCCCACCGTGGCGTCGCAGGGGCTTGGGGGTTTCGGTGGCATCTTCAGCGTGAGGTTCGTTGTTCGGGTCCCCCAGAAAAAGGCAGCGGCGAGAGCGGAGGGTTGCAGCCCGCGGCGGCTTGGGGAGGAAGGAGAAGGCGTCAGCCTCCCCCGAAACTGCGGGAGACGTTAGGCAAGCACAGTGTAATTACGGGAGGGGAAAGCTAATTGGTAATAGTAACAATTAAGAGCCACATGCCTGCAGATTACAGGAATTTACGGATAAGTGAAGTGATAAAAGAAACCTGAGGACACTGGGTTGCAGAGTGTACTTCGTTCAGGTATTTTGACAAAGCATCACTTGGATTAATTGTAATTAAAAATTAACAAACCCCTTTGACTCACCAACGCGCCCCTGTGCTTAAAACAGTGAGGCGCGCTCATAGCGCTGCGACCCTCATCCTCCTCCCTCCCCGTCCCGTCCCCTTCCACCAGGATCCGGGCGGCCGTTCCCTGGTATCCCTGCCCTCTCCTCCCTGCTCCTCCAGAGAGCCCAGCAGGTTTTGGGCACGTTTCCGAACGCGTCCTCCAGCTCTAGAGCCCGCGAGTCACCCGTCGCGTGTCTCGTGGATGCCTGCGCTCGCTGGTGGGATGTCGCGGGGAGGTGCTGGTGGGAAGGGAGAGGTGGAGAAGTGGAGATCCACCTCGAAGTCTTGGTGTCCACGTGTGGTCACGTCTCCTGCCTTGCGTGTCTGGTGTAACTCTGCGCTTCCTGGTGCTGGTACGGGGCGTGGGGTTGTGTGCGTGGCTCAGGGAAGGGTCTGCGTCCGCCTGCCTTCTGCTCCGGCATCCTGAAGTTCCCCCTCAAGCCCTCGTGTGCCCACCCGGTGCCCTGCAATGCGTGGTGACCACCTAGCTGCCCGCCTGCACGAGGTGCTGGGTTATGGCTCCAAGTGCTATCCGCACGGGGCCGTCCGTGTGGGATGCGGAGGACGCCGGCAGTCCTCCCGTGGTGGGGAGGAGGAAGGGCAGCGTGAGATGGTCCCTCAGGGATGCCATGTCCCCGCTCAGCTGGTAGTCCCTTTGGAAAGAGACGGTTCGTTGCAGCCGGTTGCGTACCTCAGGCAGGGGGGAAAAAAATCCCCTGAATAATAAAATTGTAAAATATTGTTTTGATTTATCCTTTTTTATCATCTTTTAATATCTGGAGAGACTGTGTGAGCAAGAGGCCTTCATGAGTTTTGAATGACAGGTTAAAGGGCTCCAATAAAGATTAGATGGTCCACTATCTCCCAAGGAAATTGCATCAAAGTGGTTACTCCTGCTCGCTCCTATTAATTTCCTCTTCATGGCTGCTAGGAGATGCCTCATATCCTGATGCAGCAGACAGGGGCTAAGAGGCACTTTCCATTATCTCAATCATCGCCGTGTTTATGAGACACTTAGGGTGTTTCTCTGCAGAGCCATGCCTTGGAGGTGACAGCACGGCGAGGGCAGAGCTGGGAGCCAAACGGAGGTGGGACCATCGTATGTGCGAGGCCAGGAGCTATCTGTCACCCCCCCTGCAGCTGGGTGGTGGACCTGGATGGAGGTCTGGTCCCTGGGGTACGCATGCCAAAATTTAGGTGGTCCCTTCTGCAGCCTTTGGTTTTGTAGGGGTCACCCAAGGATCTCGTTAGACGTCAAGGATGGATGAGCGTCCGTTCATCAGCACCTAGTTGGTGAGGACCGGTGAGGTGGGGACAAGGGACCCCGTCCTCGTCACTCCATCGTCACCCTCTAACCCCAGAGCAGCGAGACGCTGGATTAATGAAACCTGCCCCCGTCACTGGTCAAAGCCTTGCCGTAACGATGACTGGAGCGTCTTCTCGTTTATGAATTAGTTGCCATTTCCTGCTTGAACAAACTCAGAGCCTGAAGGCCGGGAAGGTTTTTAGCCCCAGCCCTGGGGGATTAACGGAATGGACACGTAAAGAGGCTGTCATGGGCATCGTGTCAACTTTTTAATTAAATATTCCAATTTTGCATGGAAAAAGATATTTAAGAGCCATGCCCTTGGGGTGGCGGAAAGGGATGTTTCGGATCAGCAGAAGGGGAATGCTGTCCCGCCCCTGCACGTCCCTGTCCCTGGGGAAGGGGGTCCCGCAGCCCCTCTGCCATCCCCCTACCCGAGTATGAGCGGTGGGGAGCGAAGCAGCGATTCGGTGTTTTTCTGGTGGCTCCAGAAATAGTTCATGGCCAGCGTGGAAGATTACGGCCCCCCCGTCTTCATAGGAAGGTGCTACGCTTGGCTCTGATACCGCTGTGAAGCTTTTCTGTCTCTTCTTTCTTTTCTTTCTTTCATTTGTTTCTTCCCGCCCCGTTCCAAGGACAAAGACCCGTTTTCACCTCCGCCCCGGGACGGTTCGTCACCCAACTGCTTTCCTCTCCTTTCTCTTGCAGCCTGCCCGGCGGGGACGTTCAAGGCCAGCCAGGGCGCGGGGCTCTGCGCACCGTGCCCCTCCAACAGCCGCTCCACCGCCGAGGCCTCCCCGCTCTGCACCTGCCGCAACGGCTACTACCGGGCGGATTTCGACCCGCCGGCGGCTGCCTGCACCAGTGAGTAACGGCGTCGGGGTTGGTGGGGGGGGGGAGAGTGAGAGAGCGGCTGGGTGGGCGGCCGGCAGCTAGCCGAGGTCACCCCGCCGCGGGGCCGCGGAACCCGCGTTGAACGCCCGTCCCTCTCCGCGCGGCGCCTCCTCCGCGTGCTGCGCCAATTCCTTCGCGGCCGCGCTGACGTCGGCAGATGACGTCTCATCGCCCTTTGCCACGGGACGCTGCCGTGGCACGCACCGAATGATGGGATGGCCCCGCAACCCGCCTCTCCGGCAGCCCTTTGGATTTATACGTCACCCTGGCAGCGGCGGCGACGGCGGGGAGATGGTCCCCGGGATAAATTAGAATTTAAAGTTATCTCCTCTTGCTATCTCATTCGTGGTCTTGCAGATGGGGTGGGTTTTTTCATAGCGGGGAAAGGGCGCGTTACGCCTCGGTGTTCAGCGCGGTGTCACACGATCGCTGCTCGGCTGCCTGCCTGACCAACCTGGGCTGGCAGGGCGGCCTCGAGCCTGTCTTTTGGTGAGAAAAGAGCCCAGGAGAGAAGAAAGAGCCGCTGTGCTCTTCAGCCCGCTGGGAACGTGTGTCTCAGCCTCGACTCCCCCTCCCCAAAATATGCTCCGGACCCTTGAATCAGCCCATCAGGGAGCTTTAGCACAAGGATGCTCCGGACCCTCGGTGCTGAGCCATGCCCGAAACGCGTGTCGGAAACGAGGAAAGGATTTGCGTGTTTTGCCGGATCGCTTGAGCTGTCAGAGCAGGGCAGTCAGCAGGTAGCACGACTGCAGATAAATCTATATATCTTTATGATGTCTCGTTACAGAGCTGATTTACAGTATCGCTGCGTTACAGGAATACAGTATAAAAAAAAAAGTCCATTTGCAGATTTTTATTTCTTCTCGTCGACGCTTAATTTTACAACGCTCTTCTTCGAGGTGCCAGCTGTTCTCTGGCAAAGTTTCTCTGTGTCAGAGGGGTGAATAACAGCGGGGAGCTGCAGGCGCTACCCCGGACCGCAGCCCTTCCCGAGGGCGATGCCTGCAAGCGTACCCCGTACCCCCTGCCAGGGGAGGGAACGAGCTGCCATTGAAGTTAGGGGGGGATTTGGGGAGACAGTGGTTTGCCTCTGGGCTGTGGAAAAAAGATGGTTTTCTCCCTTTTTCTTGGGGGGGGGGGTGAAATCTCAAAAAGATGTTGTCTGCTGAAGGTGCGAAGTGGGGGATTGGATGAAGGTCCCGAGACAAGTTGCAGCTTTTTTTGGGGTAACTCGCTATTTATTGATCCTTCTCCCCAGCCTTTGTGGGTCCTTTGGGCTGGTTCCCCCGTGGAATGATGTCCTTCCCCCGCCACCCCTCCTGTAGCCCCCCCAGACATCTCCGCTCCGTGCTAGGAGCCCCATGACGGGACCTCTGTGGTGCCTCGAGTCCACGCAAAGCCCTTTCCAGCGAGGACACCACGCCAGCCGCCGCTCAAGGGGAAAAGAATTAAAGGGAACAGAATTATTTTATTTTAGATTTTTATTTTTTTTTTAAAAGACTGCTATTTTTCCGGGCATTTCAGCAAAACGCTTTCATCCGCGGAGGTCCTCCATGCAGGGTGACATCTCCATCCCACCGGCCACGCCAACCTCGTGCTGATGAAGCCACCTCTGCCTAGCCTATCCCCGGCCACTAACAAGGCTAATTTATCTTCAGCCGCTAACGATGTTCCCCGTCACACACACGTGGAGGGCTCTCCTGGGATGTTTTTCCCCAAGACGGAGCATGCTTTGCTCTCTTAACCTTTCCATGCAGGTCAAGCCCTCCATCATTTTTATTGCTCCCCCATCGCGGCACAATCCTTTTTCTTTCCGGGGAGCGCAGCGCCGAGCTCTGCCGGCGTGAGTAATTAATCGCTCTCCTTATTAATGTAACCCAGCAGCCGGATAGCGTGGTTTCAGCCACGAAGCCATCGCGGCTAATCCCAAAACCTTCCCCAGACCTGGGCAGACGTATGTCTGCACCTCGATGATGCTCTCCCACCTGGGTTCCTCCCGAATCGCTCCCCATCGACTCTGGCCCCGTTCCGGCAGCACGGGCGATCGGAGCCGCGTTCAATTCCCGTCCTCCGAAGCATTTGCCGTGGCTCCTGGCGGATTTGATCAATGCAATTTTGATCTCTCGGCCAACATCTGAGCTGCTCGCGGAGGAGAGCCTTCCTCCGTGCTGTTAAATACCCGGGCTCCCAACTTAAGATATCGAACCGTTAATAACCGCTTTGGACTCTTTTCCTCCATTTCTCCACGGTGCTGGCTAAGCGGCGTGTCTCTCGCCGGGATAACCTGTTCGAGGTGTCTCTCCACGCGAGCGCTGGAGCTATCCCGGCACCTCCCGATCATTAAAATGGCTCCACCTCGGCAGATGGAGCTGTGGGCGCTCTGCACGGGGGCCATTTTTGGAGATTAAGTGGGTTTGTGGCACGGGAGTCCTCGTCCCCAACCGTGAAACCCCTCTCTGTGGCCAGTGGTGCGGGCGGGCGGCGTTGCCGATGGGGATAGCCTGACCCTGAATCGGGCAAAGCCGTGGACACCAAATCCTTCCTGAGCCGGGAGGGGATGGGTAGACCGACAAACGGAGCCGTGGGGTGTCCTCCTCCGTGCTGGAGCCTCCCGGGGCTCCCACTGAGCCCTGGTGGGGCTGAGCGTAACGTTTCGGGCAAGGACCCACCTCAAGGGCTCTCATTTCCCGCAGGCGTCCCATCCGGCCCCCGCAACGTCATCTCCATCGTCAACGAGACGTCCATCATCCTGGAGTGGCACCCGCCGCGAGAGACGGGGGGTCGGGACGACGTCACCTACAACATCGTCTGCAAGAAGTGCCGGTCGGACCGACGCGCCTGCTCCCGTTGCGATGACAACGTGGACTTTGTCCCCAGGCAGCTGGGGCTGACGGAGACCCGGGTCTTCATCAGCAACCTGTGGGCGCACACGCCGTACACCTTCGAGATCCAGGCCGTCAACGGCGTTTCCAACAAGAGCCCCTTCCCACCGCAGCACGTCTCCGTCAACATCACCACCAACCAAGCCGGTGAGTGGCGAGCGATGGCTGCGGGAAACCCGTGCCCGGCCCTAGGCGGGCTGGGGGGAAGGCGGAAAGCGGGGCGGGGGGAAAGGCCAAAAAAAGAGGGAGAGCAAGGGATGGGGGAAAGGGGTGTCTGCGTCCCGGGGGAAGCGAGAGCTGGGTTGTGGGAGGGAAGGGGCTGAGGACCGATAGCTGCTTTTTATCCCCCTCTAGACTGCTTGGGGATGAAATGGCGTCGCTGTTTCTCTCCTTTTCCCAGGCGGGGAGGTGGGGCGAATCCAGCCTTGGGACGCAGCCTGGCTGCATCGCGGCGCAGGGCGAGCAGCAGCCCAGGGCCAAGTTCAGACCCCGTCTCCTGGCACGTCCCTCTCCCACCGTTTTCCTCTTGACCCCTTTCCCTCCCTCTTCCCCATCAGGCGTCGGGAGCTGAACGAGCAGCTCCGGGCCGAGCCGGGATGCCGGCGGGATGGGATGTGCAGCGGGAAAAGGGGGGGACTCGCTCCTGGGCTGCAGCGTGGGGTACGGGAAGCAGAGGGGATGGAAACAGAGGAAGGGGATGGCAGCTTCTGCTTTGTGCCGAGCGTGGAACGTGGGCAACCTTTGCCAACCTGCTCCCTCGGAAGAGCAGGAGGCAGGAACCTGGCGTAAATATTTTAGTCTCCCGGCTCTGGGGAAATACAAATCTACGCTTGTGCCTGGCTGGCGTTGCTTTCTCCTGAACCAGCCTCTGGTCTCCGAGCCTTTTTTCCTGGGGTGGCATTTTTGGGGTGTTTCTTTGCTCGTCTCCCACCCCGGGGCTGCCCCGGCTGCTGCAAAGGCTGAGCATCAACCTGGAAACGCTCCCAGTGCCGCAGGGCGGGCTGCGGGGTAACCCCAGGGGAACGCGGGGGCAGGATCGGCCCCGTCCCTCTAAAACCCCTTTGGCTTTGCAGCGGGTTATTCCACCGGCGTTCCCCACGCGGGGCCGGATCCGGATCGGGGCTGGGCCGTGCCTCTCATCCCGTGGGCTGCCCCCGGCCCCGTCCGCCTGCACGCCACTATCCGCGCTAAGGGGGCGGGGAGCGCAGCGATTAGCAAAACAGCAATCAAGCTCAGTGTTTGGGTTCAGCCCACGAGCTGCTTCTCAGAGTGGATGTGGAGAGATTGTAAAAAAAAATTACGGGATTAAATACACCGGGAAAACAAAGGCGATGGCGGACAGTCAACATCTCCCAGCGCGGCTAGTTGGACGGGGCTCTGAGCAGCCTGCCCTGGTTGAAGATGTCCCCGCTCACTGAGCGCGTTGGACTTAGACAACCTCTAAGGTCCCTTCCAACCCAAACTATTCTATGATTCTGTGAACTTGGAGGGGAAAAAGCCTTTGGAAAAGCGGTTCCTGGCTAATTTAGCAGCTTGGTGGCCTTGATGGTGGAAGGATGGTGTTGCTGCTGCTGGGGATGCTCGGCTCTGGGGATGCTCATGCTCGGCTCCGGGGATGCTCATGCTCGGCTCCGGGGATGCTCGGCTCCCCGGCAGGCACAGAACAGCCCCGGGACTGCTCCAGCGCCTGCGGAAAGCGGGGCAGGGAGAAGCGGCGGTGGGGACAATGTGCCTGGCAGCTGTTTTAGGAAACCTGCTCGCTTAGCTCTGGTCTGGGGAGTGAACTGAAATACCGTGGGCAGCTTTGCAGAGCAGCGTGGCGTGTGGCGTGGCCAGCAGGACTGATGGGAAGCGTGTGGCAGGGAGGGAAGGGAGTCGGATAAATCGCTCCGGGATCGCACCCGGTGCCGACTGCGTCCTCGGCCAGTGCCGAGCATTAATGCTTTTTCTGGGGATGCTGCGACAAGGCGCTCGGGCCCCCTGTGGCTTGCTGCCTGGGAGGTCTCGAGCTGCAGGGACGGAGGTGCTGCATGTTGAGCACCCTTGCACCATGGCCCTGGGGCGGGCGAGGAGCTGAGGGATGGTTTGAGACTGTTCTGCAAGTGTTTGCACTTTGGAAATAAACCTCCTGGGAGAAGCACGTTTGGGTGCTGAGGGTAAGCATCCCCAGAGAGCCCCTAAGAGCAGATCCAGCAGCTCCTCCGGGTGAAACAGTGCTGCAGGCTCCAGCACCCTGAGGTGCCCTTGCTGGGCCAGGGTGTCCCTGCCCTGGTTTCCCGTCGTTGTCCTCAGGGTGGGCAGATTTTTGCTCCTACATCCTGTTACTGAGTGCACGTGGGGTTGCAGCGCTGGCACAGGCTCCTGCAGAGCTGGGTGCTGGGTCCCCCTCGGAGGCTGTTACGGCAAAAGATGACGAGCAGAGCTGGAGACCGTCATTGAGCCGTGGGTTGTCCCCGCTGGGGAGAGCTTTGCTGTCTTTGCCCCGTTGTGGGAACTATCCTTGGAGCAAGCAATCCCAGAGAGAAGGCACACCAAGGATTTCTGAGCTCCTAATTAAAAAGCGTAGCTGGTTTAAATACTAGAATTCCCTCGCCAGCTCGCTGCTCTGGTTCCACGTAAGCTGCTGAGATGCCGGTCTTTCTACTACGAACGCGTGAGCTTGTCCCACTGGGCGAACAGCCGCAGGCGTGGGAGACGCGGGATGTTCTGTGTGCCCAGGAGACTTCCTCCCTCCCCAGGGCTGTCGGTCCTACCCCTCTCCATTAATTTTCCCTCCCTCCCGCTTCCTCGGCAGCACCCTCCACCGTCCCCATCATGCACCAGGTGAGCGCCACGATGAGGAGCATCACGCTCTCCTGGCCTCAGCCCGAGCAGCCCAACGGCATCATCCTGGACTACGAGATCCGGTACTACGAGAAGGTGAGCCGCATCTGCACGCCCGACGTCAGCAGCACCGTGGGCTCCAGGCCGGCAGCGGTAAGCTCGGATGGAAACCTTGCCACGGAGGGTGGGTGGGCTTGGGGGCACGCGGAGCCTCGTGCCGCGCTGCCACGGGGTCCTGAGCTTGCTGGGAGAGGGAGAACATCGATGTGGTGGGACAGGTACCAGGTCACCCACGCTGGCTCCTCCAGTGGGCGGGAGCAATGTGCAACCAGAGGAAGGGGAGCGACGTTGCGGCTGCAAATGCTGATTCCTCCCCCGTGGCAGCGTTTTCTCCAGCACGTCGGTGCCCGTTGCTGCCTTATCTGCTCGGGTGAGCGGGGACCCAGAGCGTGGGGACAGCCTCAGGAGGAAAGGAGGGGGACGGCGAGGACCAGTGAAGGTTCTCAGGGTTGTCCCTGTCCCGGGTCGCTGCCTCCTGCCACGTCCTTTCACCGGCAGCCATCCTTCCCCGCAGGGGACATACTCTCGACCCTTGCGATGAACCGTGCTGAGCCCAAGCTGTTCCGTTCCTCCTGCATCTTGCCAGCTTTAATGAATTCCTCTAATTTGTGAATAATTAGATGATCTCACCAGCGGTCCCTTTACAGCAAATCACTGGGGAACGTTGCAAAAAATGAGATTTGAGACGCGTGAGGTTTCCCCCAAGGTTTCGCACAAGGATCCCTGCCAGAAGAGCAGGGACCCCAGGGGCTGGGGCTCTCAGCAGAGGCAAGTTGCCCTTGAACCTGCGTGAGCGGGGTCTCGCAGGGCACGTTATGGTGTTTCCATAACTGCGGGACGTTTCTGAAATGCGCGGGGTCATCAGTGGTTCACAGAGGAGGAATTTGCTGCCCATGAGTGTTTTTGTTCTGGATACTCTTGTTGTTTCCCCCCGCTGCTCCGTGCTCTCTGCTGTGGAGGGACCAGGGGGGCTGCCTGGGAGGCACGTGCCGCGGGGACCTCCCCAGCTCCTCGGAGGCCCGACAGAGCTTGTGGGTCCCGTTTCTGTGGGATCCTCCATGTCAAGGATCAAGGGCAACCAGGAGGGTCTGAGCCACCTTGCCCAGGCTCCGGCGCTTGTCCTCCTGGAGCAGAACCAGGGCCACCGCTTCACCCCCCTGCAGATAAACCTCACCCCTGCCACCAGTGATGGTGGTGATCTGCAGGGCACGTTGTCCCCGCTGCTGTCCCCCGTCTCTGCTGACCGTCTTCTCTTGGCCATGGCAGCAGGACCACAACGAGTACAACTCCTCCATGGCTCGCAGCCAGACCAACACGGCCAGGATCGAGGGGCTGCGACCCGGCATGGTGTACGTGGTGCAGGTGCGAGCCCGCACCGTGGCCGGCTACGGCAAGTACAGCGGGAAGATGTGCTTCCAGACGCTGACGGACGGTGAGTCCGGGAAGGGGGGACAGGGAGACGAAGGGGGCGGTTGTCTTTCCAGCGACGACTTCGGACTCTAATTGGATTAAACGAACTTGTCTCTGTAAACCTCTCTCCCAGCGGGCAGCGTGGCAAAAGCCAGGTGATTTACAGCGATGTCTTATTAATCGCCAGCTGGAGGAGTAATCTGCTTTAAATCTCTTAGCTCTGTTTTCTCCCCTGCTATTTAGCTGCGGTTTTGTCTTTCCTGCCTCTGACCGTGGTGGCGGAGCCCCCCTGCCGCCGGCTGCGTGTCCAGCACAGCAGGCTGGGGAGGAGCGGAGGGAGGTGGGCCCGTGGAGGAAGGACTCCTGGGGTGGGGATACTCTCCGGGGATGTTCAGAGCTGCTTCCGAGTCATCAGGGCAAAGCTAAAAGGGTCAGACCCATCTCTAAATGCTAATTCTCCACCCTGAGGACTTGTGTCGAAGAGAAAGGGCCAGCTCACGATCTTCACGGCTTCTTCTGGCCTCCTCGCTGGAGTTGTGTTGTCATTCTTCTGGCCCCAGCGCTTCCCCGCACCCACCAACACGACATCCCTTTAGAGACTGATAACTCATGGCAGCGTTTTTCATTAATTCCGGCTTTGGGACAAATCGGTGACTGATGCAAGGCTCCTTGCATGGTCCTCCTACCCCTTGGACACTGGGGGAGCTGAAGTCCCTGCAAGGAGCCCCTTCCTTGCCTTTGCCGGCACGGTTCCTGCTCCGCTTGGGTGACACTTGTGGGTCCCAGCACCGCTGGCTGTCTTTCCTAAAACTCCCCTTCTTTCCTAAAACTCCCCTTCTTTTCTAAAGCTGGGTCATGCCATGCTTGTTCTCGTGTTGAGCACCAGCCGGGGCGGGAAGAGGAAAACCACACAGGGTGACTGAAGGGAAGGAAATGATAATAACCCCCCCGCAATGCCTCAAATATTCAGAATTAGAGAAGCGAGAAGAAAAATCCTGCCTCAAATAAGCAATTAATTGAAATTTAGTAAGAATGGATAGTGTAGATTATTAAATAATAATTGATTGTTAGATGAGAATTTCTCAAGATTTAAGCGGCGTGCAAGAGATAAATCTAGTTGCTAGTAATTAACTGCGGAGTAGAAAAATACAGATAAAAGGGTGCTAATGCTTTCTTTTGGAGGGAATTTTATTTTAACCCTTGCCGGTGGCTGCTGGCACAGCCTGGCAGAGCTCGCTCGGGCGGTGGGAGAGGTGGGCTCTGCCGGGTACTGTCCACCCGCACGCCTACCCGCGCCAGTAATGGGGCAGGAGAAGGGGAAAATGGGAGGGGGAGACACACGGAGGTGGCAAGTGGCTTTCTGAGGGTTGCTCCAGGCGCGTCCGCTCCTCCCTGCCGGGGGACGCGGTGGCCGAGGGGGTTTGAGGGCTGCTCGGCGTGGAAGGGATGCCGTGGTTGCCGTGGCTCTGCAAAAGGAGCTGACATCGTGTCAGGATGTACAGACCTACGAGCAGACCTGCCGCGAAGGTGCTCCGCTTCTCCTGGGCGTCTCTCTGGAGGTTAGCTGCTGCGTGGTGGGCTCTGCGCTGGCTAACGTGGGTGGACTCTTGGTGCGGCCTTCCCCGGCTGGTTTGGTTGTTAATGGGGTCTTTGCTCTGCCTCCTTTGCTGCCACTTGTAGGAACTTTGTGCTTGTGAGACCCCGTGTTAAATTTGGTCAAAACAGCCAACAGGTTTGAATTTATTGCGGGAAGAGAAACCCCAGAGGCACGGACAAAGCCACCTTGTGAACCCCATCTCTTCGGGGAACTGGGCCCACCCACCTTGGTTTGACTTCATTCCCATTCTTTTTGACATTTTTAACCCAAAGTACCCGCGAGCCGAGCGTGACGATCCTTCCCTGTGCAACGCGGCACCCGCTCATCACCCACCTCGACCGACGCTCCCGCCTGGATCCCCCTTGTCCCACCACCCTCCCATGGGATCGGCGGCCATGGAATCAGAGGGGACGTTATGGGACCCCTTCCCAGGAGGCTGCTCTTGCTCCACGAGCGTGCAAGGGAGAACTCACCCTCGCCCTCTTCTCTTGCAGATGACTACAAGTCGGAGCTGAGAGAGCAGCTGCCTTTGATCGCGGGGTCTGCAGCGGCCGGGGTGGTCTTCATCGTCTCGCTGGTGGCCATTTCCATCGTCTGCAGCAGGTGGGTCCCTGTGGTACGCCGCATCCCTGGAAGGTGGAGGTGGTAAGACGTAGCCGGGAGAGATTTGGGGTAGGAGGGGAGTTGTTGCTGGCAAGGAAGCGGTTCGGGGCCGTCGCCAGCCGCTGGTTCCTCAAGCCTGGCTGTTTTCTGCCCTGTTCTCCCAGGAAGCGTGCCTACAGCAAGGAGGCGGTGTACAGCGACAAACTGCAGCACTACAGCACCGGGCGAGGTGAGCGGCGGGAGGCGGGGAGGGGAAACGCTCCTAAACCTGCACCCGGCGCGTGCCCTGCTCCTCCGCCTTCGGATGCGCGTGGCGGGGGGGAAGAAAGCCCCGTGGGGCAGGTGGAGAGGACCGTAGGGTGGGAGTGGGGATGTCCACAGCTGCGTGTCACGGCGTCGGGGCGTGGGGGTTGCAGCACTGTGGGTGGGAAAGGAAGAGCAACCGGGGGGGTTTGGGGGATGGGGATGGACTTGGGGGGTGAAAGGGGCAGGGGGGATGGGGAGAGGCTGCTGTGAAAAC
Organism: Balearica regulorum gibbericeps; assembly: GCF_011004875.1. Classification (NCBI taxonomy): domain Eukaryota; kingdom Metazoa; phylum Chordata; class Aves; order Gruiformes; family Gruidae; genus Balearica; species Balearica regulorum. The sequence continues at coordinate 2,084,984 of NC_046192.1, read as the reverse complement.
TCCCAGAGGAGGAAGAGGAGGAGAGGGACAGTGTGCTGTGGAGGGGGGTGAGCTCCTGATCTCCGGCCACAGGCTCTGCCCAGGCCAGGATTGGTGCAGGGCTGCTCTTATATTGGTGCTGGGCTGCCCTTACATCGGCGTGGGGCTGCTCTTACCACTGACGGGACTCTGGATTTTGGGAGCGCGGCCCGGGACTGGGGGCTGGTGGCCGGCACCGCTGCTGTCCCGGCCGCGTGGCCGACGCTTGCCCTGCACCCTGCTGCGGGAAGGATGCGCAGGCAGCGACAGGGAAGGGTTAACTGGCTTTGGGCTGCCGATCCCCCTGGATGACTAGGAGAGCCTGAGCTCCAAGGATCTTTTCCTGACAGACCTTTGCAGTCGGTGGGGCCGCGTGCCGGAATGAATTTGAGGCGTCTGCTGTGTATAACTTGTGCTCAGGTGCCCCTGCGGCTCGGGGTAAAGCAGCCAGCGGGCCGTCGCGATCGCTGGAAACGATAATAAAGGAGCAAAGCAGCAGCTTCAGGGGGTGAGGAGTTGCCACCTGGTGCCCACGTGCTCCGTGCCCCCTTCCCACGGGACGGAAATCCCATTTACATTCTCCTAGAGATGCCTCCCCGGGGCAGTTTGCTGCCTCGCAGGAAGAAACCATCCCTGGGTCCCGGGCAGCGCGCCTGGGGACCCGGGGATGGCGGGGGGAAGGACCGGGCATGGCCGAGCGGAGGGGAGGGATGGGCTCCCAGGGACCGGGAGGCTTTGCAGGCAGCCAGGAGAGCCCAGCCAAGCCGGCAACAGGGCGCTAGATCTCCCTTGGCCTCCTCAGCTTCGTACGGATCCTTCTCAACGCGATGGCGGGGCTGCGGGGGGCCCTAAACCTCCCAGCAAACGATAAACTGCTTTCCAAACGTCACCGGGTGATATTTAAATATGACGGTCCTCTGCTTTTCCTCCCTTTTTCCATTGCATTTCGGCGCCGTGGGTGGCAAGAGAAGATTTATTTCATGCCTGATGGCTAAACCTCTGTCTGGCTGCAGGTGGACTTTTTTTTTTTCCCCTTTTGAAACATTCCTCACCCCGTGTGCATCCCTAGCTCACCCCAAACACCCCAGGGTGCTCAAACCCGGTAGGAAAGCAAGGAAGCGGGTGTCTGTGTTTAGTTTTTAAAGCCGGGCGACGTGAGGGTCAGTGCCCAAAAGCCGGGGGTGCCAGCGCTCCCGGACGCGCGGCAAAACCCTTTCAAGGTTAGTGAGCCTCCAGGCGCTTGGTTATTGCAGACGCTGGAGCAAAACAGGTGGGAAATTTGTGGCGAGCGACTAATGGAGTAACGAGCGCATCCGCCGGAACAAATCACCCCCGTGTTTAGCGGCACGGCAATTACAGCCTCCCCGGCGCGGCTCCGCCGTCCCTCCCCGGAGCCCTCCGGCTGCTGGCGAGGACTTCCCCGGGTGGGTTTTGGGGTGAGGTGGGGGTCTCTCGGGATGTAATTTCTCATGCTTTCTCTCTGCCGCTGCTTCGCCAGGAGCTTTGAGCTAGGGGAAAGAGGGAAAGCCCTGCTAAAGCGGCGGTGATTCGGCAGGCGAGGGTTCTGCTCTGTCCCGATGATATTTATTCCCAAGGAAAAATGATGTCGGGAGGGACCTGACGCTGAAGTCAGGGTTGCGGCACAGGGTGCTTCGACTTTTCGAGAGTGATAAATAATTTGCTTTCATCTGCAGTAGTGATAAATGGCCTAATCCGGTTTCTAGGAGTATCGGGGCGATTTTAAGAGCACGAAGCTCTCTTTGCGCACAGGCGCAGCGCGGGTTACCTTACCTTGGACGCTGCTCCCCGGTACCCCGTGTTTCGCCCAGCTCTTGGCCGCGTGGTGATGACAAGCCGGTGGCTGAGGTTTGCAGAGACGAGAAGCGGTTTTAGGTGCCCTAATCCCGTTCGGGATTCGGATGGGAAACGCAGGAGATTAGCAGGGAGCTGAACCTGGTGTTCGCAGAGCCTGCGGGCAGACCCCGGGGCGCATCGGAGGGTGTTTGAAAACCCGCCCGTGTTGACAGTGGGCAGGGAACTTTGGCATTATTGTCTCCTTTATTTCTTCAATATTTTGATCAGCGAGTCAGTCTCGGTTACGATCCTGTAAATCCCTTTGTAATCCTGGCTGGAGCATCAGCTGCTCTTGTAAAAAAATTTATGGGGCAGTTAAAGTGTATGAGACAGAGCCGTAAAGGGATTTATGAACTGGGGGATGCACAGATGGCTTCATCGCAGCCTTTCTCGCCCGCCTCCGAGGCACTTTTGCCCCAAAAGCCCTTTTTGAGGACGAGGATGCTCCTGCCTGGTCCCTGCTGAGTCCTGGGGGCCCCCGCACGCGGTTCTCCCTCGGTGCCTGTTTTGCACCAGCGGTGCCCCGCTGCCAGGCTTTCGCGCCTCCTCCCAAATTACTTGCCGGCAAACCTGCAGGGCAGTCGGGAGCCGATTTAGATTCCCGGCGCGGAGCCGTGCAGAGGCGATGCTGCGCTCCGTGCGTCCGTCCGCGCGTCAGCTCTACAAAGGCTCCGGGAAGCGCCAGCGCGATGGGATCGTGGCCCTTGCCGAGGTCATTAATAGCGTAATCAAACACCGTTCATCGCTGTAACGCCGCGGTACCTCAGGGAGGAGGACCAGGCAGCGACGTCCCTCCTGGTGTCCTCCAGAGGTGACCTCGAGGGGCTGCTGCGCCTTCTCCGGCCCCCTTTTTGGGTGAGGAATGGTATGGGAGGCTGAACCCCCAACGGGGGACCGCAGCCCTCTCTGGGACCCCGCTGAGCCCTGGGGACGGTGCTGGCCGCGCTCTGCCCCATGGCCGTGCCCCCCCGGCAGCTCTGCGAGCCCCAGGGCGTCCGAAGGCGATGTCTGCGAACCCCATTTGGGGAATCTGGGGGGGGGGGAGGGCTTGTTTTGGCTTTCCCCCATTTGAAAAGGGCAAGAGCCCAATTGCGGTCCAGGCTGCGGCGTGGCCGGATCCTGCTGCCACGCGCTGCCGTATTTCCTGGCCCCGGACAGGTTGTTGATTATAATTGCCGCACTCTGTCCGTTTAGGAGCGGCCACAAAACTATCAGAGGCCTTTTTGGGTAACTAAAGATTTCTTCATTAATGCATGGAGCCTCGTAAAGCCCTCGCCGTAAAGCCAGCTAATTTGGGTCTGTAGCTGTTCCCCGTCGCAGCGGGGAGGAAGAGGAGGGACAAGAGAGGAGGAGCGGAGGGGACGGGGTGGAGCAGGGCGGACCGACGAGGAGGATAAGGGTCGATGGCGGTGGTGCGGGTGAGCACGGCGATAGCCGCTGTCTTAACCGGTGTACAGAGAGCGCGAGGACACCGGGATCTCCAGTTCCTGGCCGCGGCACAACTGCTCTCGCTTTTCTTTTGCCCTTTTGCCCTCGCTCCCAAATTTCTGATGACAAGGGTCTCCAGGGATGAAGATCTACATCGACCCCTTCACTTACGAGGACCCCAACGAGGCGGTCCGAGAGTTCGCCAAGGAGATCGATGTCTCCTTTGTGAAGATCGAAGAGGTCATTGGAGCAGGTAGGTCTCGCCATCCCCCACCACCCATCCCTCCCTGCCCTCTCAGCCACGCACCCTCCTGGAGCAATTTTTTTGGGGGTGCACGCGTGCTCCTTTACTGGGAAACCCTCAAGGAAGCCTCAAGACATCGCGCGTTCCTGGGTTTGTGATGGGTTGGGGGGGGCACGAGGTTGGCTGCTGCGCTCAGAGTTCCTCTGAGGTGGGAAAGGCTCCGTGGACGTATTTGCTGGGCGACTGCGGGGCCTCTCGGTATTTCCTAGTTGGCTTTTCCACGCGACAAGAAGAAAAAGCCGGAGCTCGCTCTCGTCTGTGCCATGTTCCCATACACATGTATACTTACACACGCGTGCCTGTGTCTGTGTGTCATCTGTGCTGCTTTTATTGCCATTTTAAAGTAACTGTGTCACGCTCGTTAGAAGAGAAAGTGAGAAGCCAGGGAGAAGCCGCAGAGGAGCCATGGGCTGGTTCGGTCGGGGTCAAGTTCAGGGCTGTATCAGCTGCCCTTTGCGGCTCGTCAAGGCGGCGTGGCTGCAAACCTGGCTTAGATGGAATCCCTCCGCAGGCAAATTTTGCCTTGGCGAAGGAAAAGCTCTCCTGCTGAAAAGGAGAGGATGCTTCCTCTGGATTTTAAATCAGAGGGCAGCAATGAAAACAGCCCAATTATTTTCCGTTCCAAGATAAGTGATGTGCAAAAAGGCAACCCAGATTATCATCGCCGACACCTCGTGTTTGAGGTAGTCCTTAAATGTCGACGTTCTTGCTTTGCAAATCCTTCTTGCAGGGGTTTGCAAGAGCGGCCCCAGCCTCTGCTTCTGTCGGAGCAGGGCTCTGTCACTGCGGAGAAGGTAGCGAGCCCAAACACGTCCTCAGCAGCAAACGTTGCCCCTTTTTAAAGAGGACAGGCGAGTAGATTTATAGAGGGGAGCATCCTTGAAGCGTGAACTGGCTGGTGTTTCTCAGCCGGTGGATTTGGAGCCCGAGGAGCTGAAGGTATCGGTACTCTTTGGAGGAGGAGGTGGTAGCGGATGCTCTTGCACTTGCAGGGGAGTTTGGAGAAGTGTATAAAGGACGCCTGAAGTTGCCCGGCAAGCGGGAGATCTACGTGGCCATCAAAACGCTCAAAGCCGGCTACTCCGAGAAGCAGCGCCGGGATTTCCTGAGCGAGGCCAGCATCATGGGGCAGTTTGACCACCCCAACATCATTCGGCTGGAAGGGGTGGTGACCAAAAGCCGACCGGTCATGATCATCACGGAATTCATGGAGAACGGGGCCCTGGACTCGTTCCTGCGGGTAAGGCGAGGTGGGGCCGGGTGGGCTACTGTTCGGCCGTGGGATTCGGGGATGAGGTGGTGGCATCCCGTCCTGTAAATCCCAGTCCGTTTCCTTAGCTGGGGAGCTGGTTGCGGCGTGCTGTACGCCCCCAAACCGCGTGCGTTTTGGTGCTGGCGTACCTCTGCTTCAATCCCGCGGGGCAGGGCAGCTGGCTGGTCCTCTGGGGAGGTGCAGCACCCTCCCAAGGTCGGGGGTGAGCGGCTCTGGTGGGGTCTGCGCGCTCACCCCCGGTGCCTGCTCTTTCCCACCGCAGCAAAACGACGGGCAGTTCACGGTGATCCAGCTGGTGGGGATGCTCAGAGGAATTGCTGCCGGCATGAAGTACCTCGCCGAGATGAATTACGTGCACCGAGATCTGGCCGCCAGGAACATCCTGGTCAACAGCAACCTGGTGTGCAAAGTGTCGGACTTCGGCCTCTCGCGCTACTTGCAGGACGATACGTCCGACCCCACCTACACCAGCTCCTTGGTACGTACCTCTCGCAAGATTTTGTCTTGCTCAGCGCCCCCCTCCCCGTGCCTGCCCTGCGCCCGCTGCCGGCTCCACCTGGGAGAAGGGTGCTGAGCGTACGCCCCGGAGCTTCTGCAGGGGGTGGGAGCATCTCGGGAGGGTTCCCGCCACGTAGGCTCGTGGTCCGGAGACCCTGGCTGCGATTCCCACCCATCGTCCTCTTTTCCCACCTTTTCCTTCCTCCCTTGTGTGAGTTTTCTGCCTCCCTCCTCCCCCAAGCACCTTTCTGCCCTGAGCAGTTGCCAGGTGAGCCCTTTCCCTCTGCTCCCCGGCGGGAGGGAGCACGGAGCCGTCCCCGGGGAGGCAGGGACATCACAGCGTCTCCCCACGGCACAGCCGCGGCGTTGCACCCCCCTTTCCCCCAGCGCTCCGGGGCTGGGTCGCCTTTCTCTGTTGGAAACTTGTTGCAAGCATTAATTAAAGAGACAAGCCTAACGGCAGCTCTGCCGCTCCCCAGCCGCCCTCCTCGGCCGTAATCAACTCCTTCGTCGGTCATGGCGGCCCGTGCTCCCCCCTTGCTCCCCGCCGCCCCGGGGGACCCCCCCAGCACCCCACCGGGGCCATCCTTCTGCCGGCGGACCCTTGGTGGTGGTGAGGAAGAGGAGGAGGAGGAGGAGGGGATGAGCGACCCGGTGACCTCGTCTGAGGCCACGGGCCTTCGAACAGAGGCCCTGCGTTTGTTGTATTTTTATTTATTCAAAGACCCCAGCAAGCAGCTACTGGGATGAGGCATGCAGTAGCCTTTCCCTACCTTCAGAGATAAAAAGAGATTATCTCATCTGTGTTTTTATTTAATTTAGGCCATAATAGATCTCCCCGGCAGCTGGGAAGTGATGCTGTGCCTGCGATTACATCACTCTGCCTCCCACAGCAGGTTTTTAGCTCTGGGGAAAAGGCAGGAAAAACAACCTAGCAGTTAATTTCTCCATTTGTAGTTATTCAAATCAAATTTTTTTTTTTTTTTTTTTTCCATTCATCCTTCAAGAGCAGCTGACGCTCCCTCAGAAATGCTACGGAAAACCGTTGTTCTAAACGATTTACACTGCAGTTCGGTGGCTTGCCACGGGCAGCGGCAGGGTCGTCCTGCCGGGAGCCGCACCGTGCCCCTGGCCTGATGCAGCGGCTTGAGATGCTGCGGGGCTTTGAGCTTTCGGGAGAAATCGGGGCTCCCTGCCCAAGGTGCTTTCCTGTTCCCGCGCTTTCCAAGCCTCCTTTGGGACTTGAAGGTGGTTTTTTGCCTCCTGCCCACAGGTGAGGCTGGAAGGACCCTCCAGCAGCTCAGCAGCCCGGATGATGCTGCAGAGGATGCTCCTCGGTTAGACCGCGTTTCCATTGAAAACCGAGGGAGCGGGGGGGGGGGATACCTGTGGCTCCTTACCTGAGGATCGCCTCAGGATATCCGTCACCCGATGTCCCACCCCAGGAAGGGACCTGGGAACGGGCCACCGATGTGCCAGGCCCTGCAGAGCAGCCGGAGAGGGGAGGCATCACTCGGGGGTGACACCTGAGTGGGATAAACCCTTTTGTTTGGTTTAGCTAGACCCTTTTGTGCAGGTACGCGCTGCGGAGGCATGTTCGGCTCCTGCCTCCTCGTCCCATCGGGTACCACCTACCCACTCCTCACCCCAGGGACCCGTGTCCGGGGCCGTGCGGGACAGCTCCGAGCCTGGCTCGTGGGTGGCCGGGCTCCGTCTCAGCTGCCACCCGCCCCCCCACCTTTTTCCGTAGGGGGGGAAGATTCCCGTCAGGTGGACGGCGCCGGAGGCCATCGCCTACCGCAAATTCACCTCGGCCAGCGACGTCTGGAGCTACGGCATCGTCATGTGGGAGGTGATGTCGTTTGGGGAGAGACCCTACTGGGACATGTCCAACCAAGACGTAAGCACTGGGGGGTCATCCGCGTAGCTCGGGGGGGGGGGGGGGGGCTGTGCGAGGGCGGGGGCTCGTTCCCAAAAGAAAGCCCTGCCCAAAGAGCTCTCCGCTCCTTCCCGGAGCCTCGGCAGCGCTCGGGTTTGGAGATGAATCAGGCTGGCGAGCGAGAGGGATGCAAGGAGGGAAATGGGGAAGAAAAGCCAGTGGGCTGGTAATTGGACTTCAGGAAGCTGCGGGGCCTTTGAAAAATGTTCAGAAGGTTTACGAGCGGGGAAAGAGCTTTGGTAGTCGGACTGCTGTACTCCGACGCGATCCGCCGAGATAATGAGTGGCAGCGCTCTGCCGGGAGGAGCTGCAGCGCGCGGAGCATCAGAGTGGAGATTAACCTCCGAGAGCCCCGGCTCCGTTGGAGCCAGGAGTGTCTCCTCCCGCTCCCTTTGCCGGCGATGAAACGGGCTGGCAGCTGCCTTCCCGGCCTGCCGCAGCGCTGCCTGTAGTGCCTCTGCCCGCACGGGCAGCTCGGCTCGGGGTGAGGAGCGGCGGGGGGTGGCTCAGCCCCCCCGGCCGTGGTTTTCCCTGTGCGAGACCCCCAAGTCCTCACGTGCCGCTTCCTCCCTCACCATCCTGCAGGTCATCAACGCCATCGAGCAGGATTACCGGCTCCCGCCGCCCATGGACTGTCCCGCCGCCCTGCACCAGCTGATGCTGGATTGCTGGCAGAAGGACCGCAACACCCGCCCGCGCTTCACCGAGATCGTCAACACACTCGATAAAATGATCCGCAACCCGGCAAGCCTCAAAACTGTGGCTACCATCACCGCTGTGTGAGTCTCTTGGTGCGCGGGGGGGGATGCTCCCGCGTCGACGTCCCCGAGCTGCGGCAAAAGGCTTCCCGAGCGGCTGGCGCTGCTGGCGAGGAGGGACCGGGGTTCCTAAATCCTTCGCCGGCGGGGGGTCCGTCTTTGCTCTGCCTGACGGTCAGGCGGAGAACATGTAGTTTTTCAGTCGAGCAACAGTAATAATTCTTTGCCGTTGATCCTTCGTGGCCCGTGGGGGTACGGGCGCAGTGTCTGCTCTGCCGGCGCCGCCGTCCCCGCGGCTGGGTTGCAACGTGCGGGGTTGCGCGGCGCTGCTGGGCAGAGCGGAGTTCCCGTGGGAGAGCCGTTCCTCGTCTCGGCGTGTGCCGGGAGCAGCGCAGCGCCGTGGGCAGCACGACGGCACGGCACAGGGCGGGCGGGGGGCGGGTTGGGGAACGCTGCCGTGCCCCGGTGGGGCTGGTGCGCGGCAGCCCCCTCAGCGGCGTGTCCCGTTGCAGGCCTTCTCAGCCCCTCCTCGACCGCTCCATCCCCGACTTCACTGCCTTTACCTCAGTAGACGACTGGCTGAGCGCTGTGAAGATGAGCCAGTACCGGGACAGCTTCCTGACCGCTGGCTTCACCTCCCTGCAGCTCGTCGCCCAGATGACGTCCGAGTGAGTTGGGTGCTGCCCCGAAATCCGGGGGCTGCCCTGGGGAGGAGGTGGGAAGGTTGGGGTCAGCGTGCGGGTGTCTCCTTGCTCTCGGTCCCCCCCTTGCCCCGGCGATGCTCATGGGGCTGCGCTTGGGCTCGGCGTGTCTTCTTCTGCTGAGAGGCATGGACCAGCTGAGCTTCCGTCCCTCGCCTCTTGGAGAGACAGCAGAACAGATACGCCAGCCCTCGGCTCCCGTTGACCTTCCTCCATCTGTCTGTCTTCCAGAGACCTCCTGAGAATAGGGGTGACTTTGGCTGGGCACCAGAAGAAGATCCTGAACAGCGTCCAGTCCATGCGAGTACAGATGAGTCAGTCTCCGACCTCGATGGCGTGACGTCCCTCGTTCGACGGGGAGGGGACGGGGAGGGCACGGTGGGAGGGGAGGAACTGTCGGGCGCCGCGGGGCAGCGTTGGGAGAGGTGCCGCCGCTGCCTGGGGACTGCGACCGCAGACGAAGGATGTTCCTGGGACTCATCTCTGACTGGTGACTTCCGTTCCTCACCTACAGAAGCACACTTACCGATGTCATGGGGAACAGCGTATAAATACCTATAAATATGTACAAATCATATATTTAAAAAACAAAATGAAAAACGAACAAAAAACCACAAAAAACAATGAAGACAAACCAATGTGCATTGGGGAAGCAAACCCAAACCCTAGAGACCAGACTCCAATCCCACCACCAGTGAGCAGTGGTTGAAACTGAGGAGGAAGGAAGGAAGGAAGGGGCTGTTGGGGAAGGGAGAGGCATGAGATGGATGGAGCGTCCCGTCCGGAGAAACCACCTTCCTTTTCTTTTCTTTTCTTCTTTCGCCCTCCCTCCCCGCTCCCCTCCCTGCTCACGGACCGGGTGGAAGTGTCCTCAGACGTCTCCGCAGGTCCCTGCCGTCCTACCCGGGTGCCGCTCCGGCAACTACCAAAGGACTTCGCTGACCACTGCATGGGGGATCCGACTCAATCCAGTTAATGTCTTCATATTGAAGAAGAGATGTACCTTCAATAGAAAACCTTGGGTTGTTTTTTTTTTCTCTCTTGCTTGCATTTTTTTTGCAAAAAGAAAAAAAAAAGGATTAAAAAAAAAAAATAATCCATCCTGGAAAATGGAAAGAGGTGTTCCCGTGTGTGTGTGCGCTCGTGCGCGTGTGTACGTTGTCAACCTACCGTGGGACTCACTGCTTGTCCGTAACCGAAAATCACCGCCAGCCCTGCGGCCAGCGACCAGCCGGTTCCCAGCCCGGAGGGGGCCGGGGGTTGTTCCCGCAGCCCCCCGGGAGCGGGACGTAGCAGGAAAGCGCCCGACGGCGAAGCGAGCACTTGGCATCCTGCAAACGGGGAGGAGGAGGAGGAGGAGGATGCCACGGGCCGGCCGGCGCGGTGGGGATGGGACGGGACCGGAGGAGCCGCTGCCGGGTTGTGACTGGGTCGGTGAGTGCTGGAGAAGGAGGAGCGATGCTCTGGGAAACAGACTGCTAAGACCTCCAGAGCCTCGGCGATGCGCAGAAATCTATGGATTGGCTACGGAGGACTTTTTTTCCCCCCCCCCATCTTGCGGACCTAAGGATTTTGATATTGAATTACAGACTTAGGTTTCGTGGCTTCGGAGGTAGGTCCATTTGTCTCGTGTGCCTCTCTTGTCCGTCCATCCGTCCTTCTCTGTATTTTTCTACTCGCTTCCTTAACGCCTCTCCCAGTGAACGTTTCCCCGTGCTTAATTTGATTTTTTTTTTTGTTCCACCGTTTGTCTCCTTTGCAAATTGATCTAGTTAAAATTACTAGACGCGTGTCAGTGTTTACACAGAATATTGTAAGACTGGGCAATCTAACTTCCCTCTGTGGATCGCGCCGAGAGTTTATAAAATGAATGAACTCTTAACAAGGCTTTTACTTAGCCGGTTGTGCGCGAGTTGTAACGATCCATCACCGCGCTCTCGCAGGCACCGCGCTGGCAGCGAGCGGCACCCGTGTGGCAGGGGGAGCGGCGGCGCGGGCGGGCTGCCCAGCCGTGCCTTGAGGCTGCCGGGGTCCCTGCCGTAATTTGGTGGTGTGCTGTGCGAGGAACCCTCCGTGCTACTTGGGCATCCATCCGTGTCCTGGGGATGTCCCGCATCCATCTGTGCGGTGGGGATATCCTGCATCCTCCTGCGCCACGGGGATACCCCACATCCAGCTGTGCCATGGGGGTGCCCACATCTGTGCCGTGGGGATGCGCTGTGTCCATCGGTGCCACGTGGATGCCTCGTGTCCGTCTGCGCTGTGGGTTTGCCCTTTGTCCGTCCTTGCCGTGGGGATGCCCCGCATCCATCCGTGCCATGGGATTACCCCAGGTCCATCCGCGCCATGAGATTACGCCAGGTCCATCCATGCCGTGGAGATGCCTCACGGGATCTGTCTGCTGCCAGCGCCTGTCCCCAAGTCCTGGGTGTGAGTTTTGTCCCCCCGTGCTGGGGCTATCGGGGCGCTCCCTGGCCGGAGTGGGGTGCAGGTGCTCGGTTTGGGAGGATGGTGGCCGACACCACCAGCAGATGAAGGACCCTGGTGATGGGCTGCTCTTCACACCTCCAGTTTTATTTCTTTAATCACCTGAGGAAGATGACCGGCTGCTCTGCTGAAGAAGAGGAACTAAGAAGATGCAGGAATGAGCTTGTTTCAAATCACTGAACTCCCCCCAGAGAAAGAGGCGGAGAAAAACACCCCTTGTTTACAACGGCAGGGACTGCTCCTCGTCCTGTCTGATAGACGATCGCTAATACCTCTCGGGATACTCGCGGCCCAAATCTGTATTCCAGGATGTTGTCACGCCGAATACAACATGCAGATGGAGCGGGCGCCGTGCATACTAATACGCCGCCTCGCCGCGTTGATATTCACCGGCAGTGGAGGATCCTTTGTGGTTTTGGGGTTTTTTTTTTTTATGATTTCTCTTTTATTAGAAGGAAGCTAAAGGCATTTAAAGAAATGAACGACAGCGACATAGGCTAAATATCAAAACTCCACCTTTACGACTCCCCTGCTGCGTGTCGCCCGGCCGTGCGAGCACCTGCGAGGCAGCTGGTCCTGCAGCCCCGCTGGGCGTCCTCCAGGGCTGGAGGGACGATGCGACAGCCGTCCTTTTTTTAGTGTCAACCCTTTAATATAAAGCATTCAGTCCTGCCCATCCATCCCAGCAGACTGAGTCCGCACAAGCGGATAAACCGGCTGTCCGGGTGCTTGGATGCTTTTGGAGATGCTGAGTCCTGCTTTTACACCTGGGTTTGATTTCCTGGGGCGGATGATGCTCGTCGCCTGCCCCAGCGCTTGACTCGACCGTGCTGCCGAACACCCGTGGGCAAAGTGCCGCCGCTGTCCCCGCATGGCAGAGATCTCCCCCAACGGAGTGGGGAGAGGCCTTTGGTTGAGAGCAGCGGGGTGTTTGCACAGCGCAGGGAACAGGAGGGTCCGTCCTGGCCTTGTAAAATTTGCGGGATGCCTTCCAAACCCTCCTTACCACCCGCCGATGGCTAACTCGGCCCACCACGCGCACGCTCTTCTTTTTGGCCGGAAAATGAGGAAAACGGAGCTGCACCATGAGTCAAGGGCTGCCCCGGCACTCCACGGGTGCGGTGAGGATGCCAACAGCATTGTCCCCAGAGGTGATGCCTTCCAGACCAGTCTCAGCCTCAGAGGAGCTTCGTGCACCATCCTAAGCTCACCCATAGGGAGACCAGCAGGAGGTCGCGGTGGCAAGTCCCCTCGAGAGGTGACACAACGGTGCCTGTCGGAGCTGCCGGGCTGTTGGGCTTTCTACCCTGCTGCTCTTCCCCAGCTGGCCGACGTCTTACGTCTCCTTGGCTACGTCATGGCAGGCGATTCCCGTATCCCACCTCGTCCAACCAGCATCTCTGAGTCCACCAGTGGTGGCTCAGGGGCCTGGAGATGTCCCCTCCAGGGTCAGGGGACAGCCCAGCAGCAGATCGACGGTGCTCAGGGCTGAGCAGGGAGGCCGAAGGCGGTGCAAACGAATCCCCTCAGTCATGAGGCATAGTTGGCCAAGGGGGTTGCTGTCAAGATGCTGTCAAGATGCTGCCCAAAGGAGGGCCACCATGGGCCGTCTGCTCTCCTGGCTTTCAGCAGAAGGCTTTTCATCCACAATGGAAGATTTCACCAAAAGCTGTCAGTTTTCTGATCTGATAATAGTAAACAAGAGGAAAATGCAAAACAGCCATGTTTGATTTTTGCTTTTTATTGAAAAGACTAACATCGTAAGTTCAGAAGACTCCTGTCAGACCATTCTGTTTCTTTAGAGCTCCTTCCTTCAAGGGAGGTAAGTTTTGCAAACTGTGAAGCCTTTCTGTCCGGGAACGACGGCGTTATCCCCGCCTGGCCGTGACAGCGGGGTTGTGTGTCTTTGGACTGGCCCATCTTTTCCTTCATGAGATGCCAAGGAGGAGGCTCTTGCCGGGGTAGGAGATGCAGGGCGCCATCGAAGAGGTGCCTCCAAGGCTCGCTGCCAACATTCACTTTTCTGCGTCGACAGGAGACTCCCGGGCGCTTGGCCGTAGCCGTGTGGCTGCACCGGCCAGGTCAGTTAAGAAGTCTCCTCCGTCAGCGATGTCATGGAGAAGCGGTTGAGGTGCTCCAGCTTTGCCTTGTGCGGACATGGGGCAGGAGGCTCTGCCGCACAGCTCCTGCTGCTGCTTTTTGTGGACCGAGGAGTGATGTAGATTTGGGGCTGTTGGATGCTTTGCCAAGAACCAGTGATAAAAAAGAAGAAAAATGAAACCATTAAGTGTGGTCTAAAAATGAAAGCTCCCATTTCACGCCTTCTTCTGATCCGTGCTGTGGTTGGCGTTGGAGTTCCTTTCTTTCATCCCAAAGGGGAAAGGATGGCTCCAAAATTATTCCCCTCCACCTCCAAAAAAAAAGTTTTGGTTTGCACAGAAATAAAAGGAAGAAAAAGGCATTTCTGATCAAAGTCAACCAACTCCACAGACCTTTCCTTCATGTTGGGATTCATCCATCGCACAGGATCCTGGTGGGTCCATCTGCCACGTGGTAGCGCATCCCACCTCTGCTGAGCAGCGGCAGGCGGATGCGGCCGCTCGCCCGGGTCGCCTTCGAGCGCGCCCACCTCGCGCTCGGCCCTGATCCCGTCCTTTCGCAGCAAGGCGTTGCAGTTGTCAGCTCCTTCTCTGCATTTCTATGGCAACTGCAAGAACCTCAGCCCTTTTGTGTCTTTTTTAGGGGTTTGTTTTTTTTATTTTGGTGTCTATGTTGGCTCTGTCTTTTTTTTGCATGTAGCATTACGGGTTTTTTGCTACAAAAACCCTGCTCTGAGCTTGGCCCGAGGTCTCGGTGTGAGAATCGGTGGGCAAAGATGGTCACATCTGGACTTGGCGTTGCCGACTGGCTTCACGTTGCCCCCGTCCCTCCGGTGCCAGCCCTGCCGTGTTACTCCCCGCCCCCCAAAAAAATATTTCCCCGTTGGCAATTCAGCCGCATCGTTTCCCCCCGGGCTTTGCCGTGTCTTTTGTACAACCCCATCCCCGGCGGGTTGCGCCGCACGCGATGGAGGAGGCAGCGGCTTTCTCAATAGCAGTAATTAAAATGAGATGTCGTGCCGCTGCAAGCGAAGGTGAACTCAGCCGCTCGCACATCCAAGGCGAGAGCGAGCTTTTGAACGTGGAAGAGGAGCATGTATTAATAGCGTTATTACGCACCTCTTTCTAGAAAAAAAAAAAAAAGGAATGTATTTTATGCCATTTAATGACCTTCAAATTAACAGTTCTTTGAAAGCACTTATGTATATTTAATTTTAAATGTTGCTGCAAGTCAGAGTGGGGCTTGCGATGAAAACAGCAGGCAGCCGGTTTTTAAATAAGAGCGAGCTCAGACCATTATTTCTGAGCCTGTCAGCTCTTGGTGCTTGCAACGCTCCTTCCCCTCGGCTGACGCGGGGCTGTCGCTTCCCCCGTCCCCCTTCTCCTCCGTCCCCGCTCCGGCAGCTCCCCGCGTGCCGGCCCCAGCCCCGTGGGATCACCTCGTCTGCTCTCCGCTCCTCCGCGGGGTGACGGCATCTTCCCGACCGGCCGGCGTGGAGGATGCTGCTCTGCCGGGGCGTTGGATTCGGAGGGAGGGAAGGGTTGTTTCGGGGTTGGTTTGCAGAGGTCTCATCAATAAAGCTGCCTGCATCCCTGCCTGCATCCCTGCCTGCCCGGCATCCCCGTGGGAGCCAGGGGAGCGTCACAGCTGGCCCGTGGCCTGGGATAAATCGTTGGGCATCACCTATGAAGGTTTTATTTTCTTTTTGCACCGCCACAATCGCCGTCGTTTTGCAATAGGGACAGACACGTTTGCGTTCGTTAGGGTCTGGATCAAGGCTTTTGCCTCTGATCCGTAAAACCTGCTGATATATTTGAGCCGCTCTGCGCTCACTTGGAAATCATTACTCTTAAACATTGAATTTGACTTTAAAAAAAAAAAAAAAGGATCGATGTGTTTCTAAGATGAGGAATGGATTTACAGACCCTGCGGCAGAATTTCAAGCTCTCGGAACCGTACCTTAGCTCTAAGGCCACCCGTCCTCGTTAAACTGCAGATGGAAAAAGGGGCCAGGGTTTCCCATCCAGGTCGTGCACCCACCCGGGTGCTGCGTGTCTCCTGCTCCCGTAACGTCCCCGCTGCTCGAGGAGCCACGGTGGGGGATTGAACGCCGGAGTCGTCATCTGCTTTGGTGCCTCCTGCATGAACGATCCTGCCAGGATGGATGCTGGTCTAATTACAGCTTGGGTGCCTTCCAAATTAGTTTCCAAGAGCCTGAAGGAGACCTTCTCCAGCAGTTCCAGTGAGGTTCCTCTTGATTTCAGAAGAGCCAGAAACTTCCCGAGCGATAATGGAGGAGAGGCGAAGTCCACGCCGATGGGACTCCCGTGGCAAGGTGTTTCACCCCGTTAGCGCTTTCCCCGCTGCTCCCGTTTGGTTTTTCCTAGAATTGGTTTGGGTTGGATGGGACCTTTAAAGATCCGGAGGGGTCCAACCCTCCTGCCATGGGGTGCTGGCTCTACCTGTCCCAACTGAGCTCAGCCTCCTCCAAAACCCGTCTCTGGGAAGCGTGAGAGCTGCTGTCGTGTTGCGTTCTCCCATTTTTGATGCCCTCAGGTTTTGGCTCTGCATCTCGGGGAAGATCTGCTGGCTCGTGTCTGTCCGTCATTGGACCCTGACGGGCCGCGTTGCCATCCCAGGGCTTGGCCTGGCAAGAAGAGCAGACGTGGCTGGTCCGGACAGGAGAGGACCTTCTCTGCTGCGCACGGTGGGAGGAGATGCGAGGTGAGAACCAGGCACGTTGGGGACTCGGAGCATCCCTGGCGTTAAATCTGGTCTCCTGGTTCGCAGCAGAGAAGCAGCTCAGCGCTGGGGAGGGGGATGCCGCTGACCTTCACCTGGGTCTTTCCGGGTGGTCGGAGCTGCCGGTGCTCAGGGGATGGTGTCCCAGGGCCACCGGTGCCACAGGGCTTTGGCTGGCCGTCCTCTGCGGAGCGGCATCAGAGCATCCCGCCAGCCCGGGCAGAGCTGCCCACTCCCTCCCCGTCTGCGTCTGAGCATCTCCGCTGCTTCTGCTCTCCTCCTGTCTGGCCAGCAGCATTTAAAAATGCCGGTCCAAGCGCTCCCCACCGCACGGACAGCGAGCGGAGGAGAAACCAGCGCCATTGCTAGGGGAGATGACCGTGGACGGGGCGGCCCCGGCGGTGGCAGAGGCGGGATGGATGGCGTTGAGCTCTCCTGGCCCGTCTCTGAAGGGAAACGCTGGCGGAGGTTAATTCCGAGCAAACCAGCCGCGTGAATTTTAAGTGGATTAACTGAACTCCGCTCGTTCCCAAAACAGATGCACCCTTTTGGGGCAGCGTAGAAGCGGATTAGGCAAAAATCTACTTAAGGCTGCGTTAATTCTAGATAAGTGTTAGGGGGATTAACGCCTATCCACTTCAGAAAAATTAATTGGAGTGAACTTTTTTCCGTGTCCCCAAGTAAACAAGGCTCGGCGGCTTTCCCCGTCCGCCGGCCCGGGCTGCGGCTTTCCCTTCTCTGCTCTCCCATCCCCGTGCATGTCCCGGGAGCCGACGTCGCCGTGGGGTGAGCCTGCTCCTCTCTCGATGATTATCCTCAGGGGCCTCATTAGGCAATTTGAACCCTCGCACGAAGGTGGGGAGAGAGGGCAGGGGAAATTATGGTCGCCATCAGCGCAATTATCGATGCTAATTAGTGCTGAGCGGGACCGACCGTGCCAAGGAGCGTGGCGAGCCTCGCGTCGGAAGCACGCACCGGAGCCTTGCGGGGGCTTGCGCGGGCAGGCGATCGCGAAACGTGCGCGCGTCAGTTCGCTGGTTTATTTTTCCCCGCCGCGCTGTGGTTGAACTCTTTTCGGCTCCCCCGGCGTAAATATTTTGGGGAGGTGTCCACGGCCGGAGTGTGCCGGCGGTCTGGGGCTCAGGCTCCGGTCTCTCGGCTGGGGTTAGTGCCTGGGCAGCAGCACCGTGTCGGGACCCGCGATGGGGATGGGGCGCCGGGAGGCTCCTGCCCTGACGTCCACGCGTGCCTCCATCCCTTCCCTGCTCCTACCCGCTGCTCCCCTTTCCCGTGGCAGCGCTCGGGGGCAGCTCGGGTCTGCAGTGCCGTCCATCCTTCCATCGCGTGGGCTGTCTGCGGTTCCGCCCCGGCTGAACCACGGAAAGGGAGAACGAGAGCTCCCCGGGGCCGGCACGCTGCCCGCATCCCGGCCGCAGCGCTGCTGCTAACGCCTTCCCTTGCGGGACGCCTTCCCGTCTCACAGACGAGGCCTTTTTATTGCTGTTTGTGTCACAGCCGCGCTTACGGGCTGAGATCAAAGCCCTCCGCGCCGCTTTGCAGGGGCTCCCGCGCCGGAGCACGGGGGGAGAAGGATGCGCGATGGCGGGGGGGGTGATTTGGTGGCCGTGTACCTGGGAGATGCTCGACCCCGCTCCCCCTTCCCCGTCCTCCCCCGGCTGCTCACGACCCGTCCCTTGGTCCTCTGGGATCCGATCCTTTGGGATCGCCCCAAATCATCCGTACTTGCTCCTGGGTCATTTTTGCCAGGACGAAGGGAAGGGCCGCAGCCGCCGTGGGAAACGCAAACCTCCGCAGCCTTCCCGGCTCCGCCGCTGCCGAGCGGGTTGGGTGGCTGTGGCTAAGTGAGGTGGGAAAGGCCGCAGGGGGAAGGCGGTGGCGGAGCCGGGAGCGGCGCCCGGGGCCGGCTCCGTCGCTCGACTTCAGCTTTAACGTGGCCGAATCCGCAGGCGATACAAATCGCTGTCGCCCCGCTGACTTTGGGTGCAACCGCCCTGATTTACACCGGTCCCCGGGGACCTGCCCGGCTCAGCGGCGTGTTCAGCATCGCCTGCTGCGCCCTGCGTCTGCTGCCTTTTGTAAAACCCTGTTTGTGTTTCCGTCGTCGCTTTTTTTCCCCCAGCCGTTTAGCTGTTCTGCTCCCATTAACGTTAATGGGAGCCGTGAGACTGAATCACCGAGCGCGGCGCTGAAAATGGACCCCGGTGGATAAGAAATACGCGGCGATATCTTTTCCCCCAGCCAAAGCACTTTTTTTTTTCTTTTTTTTTTGGTTTGGTGCTTTTTTTTAGATATAATCTCAATTTCTCTTACCCTCCCGTGCTCCTTTTTCTGCCAAAACTCTAAATTACTAAATAAAAATTTCATTACTACCTGGCTTTGCTAAAAAAAAAAAAAAAAAAAAAAAAAAAAAAAATTTCCGTTCAGGAGAATGATGAATTTTAATAGGAGTGAAATGTCAGACACAGCTGGAGTTGTTTTTTGAAAGCATCGGTATGTTCGGAGAGGCACAGAGACGCCCGGCAATAATTACGCCAGCGAGTCCCGGGTGTCGGTGGCCCAGCAAAGGGACCCAGCGGTCAATTGCTTTGTTATTTAATGCGGCGCCTTTATGTTTCCAAGGTGCAATTGTATATTAAAAGTGTCTTTGCCTCGCCGAAGCTGCTAAATAATGGGATTTTTGCTGCCGCGTGGCACTTCTTGGTTGCAGGGTGAAAAGGAGATGCTCCCGGGGCTGCTCTTCTCGTTCGGAGACCTTCTGGTTTCCCCCCCGGCCGCAGAGGAAATGCGTGGGGTTTGTTACGTTGGAAAAAGGGATTTTATGGTGCCTGGTGGTTTGCTCCTGCTTTAGGCCCCGGGGGTGCTCGTGTTGTAGTGGGAGTGGGGGAAAAGCATCGTCGCTGCTGGGGGACGCGGTGACCCTCCCGGCCCCAAAATCAAGTCTCCGCTTCCGCTCTCCGGAGCATCTCGGCTTCACAAAGAAACGTGGCTCTTCCATTCCTTTTTTTTTTTTTTTTCCCCCCAAGGAAAAATTGCGAGCTTTCAGTGAAATCGTCGTTTTTCTGACAGCATATTAATTAATCACTGGGGTTCTGGTTTTTTCTTTCCTTTTTTTCTTTTCTCTTTTTTTTTTTTTTTTTTTTCTTCTTTTGGAGAGAGGCCCTATCTGCTGTAAGAAGCCTTTGGGTTTCCTGGGTGCGCTCCCCACCGGCTGCGGGACAGGGGGCTGCGGGGATGGGGGGGGGGTCTCAGCTGCGAAGGAGCACCTTGCTTTTTTTGGGGGGGGACGGGACGGGGACATGCTGCACCTCCGAGCACGCAACGCGCTTATTCTCACCCTCTTCTCGTTTCCCTCCCTCTTGCCTCGCAGGGGCGTTGAGTCCAGCGTCGCAGCCAGATGGGGACCGACGCCGGTGCCCAGGGACCGCTCCCCCCGCCACCCACGCGATGATGAGCCGGGAGGTCTCCGCAGCGCCCCGGGAGCCCCGTCGTCCCCCTCCAAGCCGCGGTGACCCCCGTGCCAGCCGGCCGTACCCCGTCCTGTACATAACCAGTGAGATGTCTGTAAAAGATTTCACCCCTCGTAATTTTTTTTGCCCTTCTCTCCCCCCCCCCCCACCCCCTTCCCCAATTCGTTGATTGTGTTGAAATTGTTGGAGTTTGTAACAGTAACTTTCAGAGAATATTGTACTAAAGAGGAAATTGCACTCAATAAAAATGACGAAATAAGCCTGATCCCTCTCCTTCCCCTTCCCAGGGGCAGCCTTTCTGCTGCCGCTTTCTCTTCGGCTCGGCGCCGGGTGAATATTTGCCATGAATATTCATTTGGGGAGCTGGCAGCGCTCCAGCGCTCCTTGACTTACCTCGAATTTCGATGTCTATCAGATTTGGCTCTCCGCTTTGTAAACCGAGTGACTTTCTTCTCAGCGATCCCTATCGGAGGTTGCTTGCTGCAAAAAGCCGGGAGAAGGAATTTTCTTGGCACGTGGGTTGGTTTGGTTTTTTTTGCTTCCCCCCCCTGCCCCGTGCGTGCAGTCGCTCAGGGAAGTGCTGACTGGGATGAAAGTGGGGGAGCACGGCGGCTCTTCGCTCCCCGAATCTTGCCGGAGCCTGTCGATTAAAAAAGCTGATGCTCAGCCCGAACCCGCTTGCCTTAAGGATTACTCTAATTGCAGGGAAAAAAAATAATGGATTCTTCCCTTTTGCCTTGGACTACGCTCGAGCGTTTTGTCCGGCTGGGACCACGCAGCCCATCGGGGTGATGCTCCCCGGGGGCGGCTGGCGTTGGGTGACCACGGGGAACGTCCTCGGGCTCAACCGGGAAAGTTTTGTTAAACGGACAGATTTAGAAAGCGGCAGCCTCCACCCAGGTGTTTTGGGTTCAGAAAGAGAAGCTGCTGCTGGGGGAGCTTGTGAGATGGGGGCGTAGGGGCTTCCCGTGCCCCGTGGTTTTGGGGTGCTCTTGGAGGGAGGGATGGAGGGACCCGCTGCTGCGGCTGGAGGTGGGGCTGGCACGGCCCTGAGGGCTCTGCTGCCCTGTAGCTCCCAGATCGGGGCTGTTGCTGACGTGGGGCTTTCCCAGGGCTGCTATCGAGGGATCTTTCTGGGTTCTTGCTGCGTCTCCGGGGTCGTTAAGAGCTGACTTTTTTTTTTTTTTTTTTTTTTTGGGCGCTATAGGCGTTTTTGAGCAAATAAGTTCAACGTGCTCGTGGTGACGGCTCCAAGTCCCTGCAGAAAGGACTCTGCTGCCCAGAGTAACTGGTTTCTTGGGTATTTGGGGGTTTTTTTGGTTTGGTTTTTGTTTGGTTTTTTTTTTTGCCCAGGCCATCCCAACAGATGAAAGCAGAGCGCCTCTCCCATAAAATCCAGCCTCCTGGCAGGTCTTTGGCCGTGCGAGATGCGAATGGGCAGCGGCTGACGGAGGGCAGAGCTGAAGTTGTTTGTGCGCCCTTAATTGAGTAGGTGCTTGACTTAACGGGCTACCGGTGTGGTTTAAATGAATGTTCATGTGTCTCAAATCCGCTGGGATTTGGGGTGCAGAGAGGGGGTGTCCCTTACGCAGATCGCCCCGAGCTTTTCCCCTTAAGTAACCAAAGGCCCTTTCCGGCCGGTTCTTAACGTTCCCGAAGTGGTTTGCCTGGGAATAGCCTTTTAACGGGTCCCCGACGGAGCCTCACCTCGCCCGTACGGGTTTATACGGCTGCTCTGGCCCCTGCGGGGTTCTTTCCCCCCCGCCGCGGGATAACCTGCCACCAGGTTCGCCTCCATCCCAGCTGGACCGAGATGTCGTTTACCGAGGCCACGCAGAGCCCAAAAAACTTTCCCTGAGCCTTGAATATAGATACAGGCGGCTGTCGCAGTCGGAACGCGGGCTAGCTCCCAACGTGAAAAATCTTTCCTTCGTGGCCCTCGGGTTTGAAAAATGGAAGCGGCGTGTTGGCTCCGACAACTCTGCCGCAGCTCCCAGAAATTTCAATATACCGATCCTCTGGCACACCAGCTCGGTGCCAGCCAAACTCGGTCGCCGTTGGTGGAGTAACTCCTGATTTACTCCACCGCAAGCGGAAAAATTGAGCCAGGAGCGGGGAGGAGGAGCGCTGCCGGGCCGTCTCCCCAGGAGGTGCGATGCTCCCTGGGGTGCAGCGTGTTCACCCCTGGGGTCTGGTGGGACACACTTGCTCTTACTCCGTTGCTGGGGGGGCGCAAACTGCTCCCTGCGAACGCGGCACGGGGAGGCGAGGCGGCTGGGAAGGTACGGGCTGAGCAAAGAGCCGTGGCAGGGAAGGAGCGGGGGGTCGGAGGCGCACGCTCCCCTCCCTCCCACGCTTGGCGATGAAAGACAAATAAAAGACAAGCCCAAGAGGACTCTAGGCGAAATTGTAATTGGAGCAATATGGTCCGATTATAAAGTTATGTGCCAACCCGCGTTAAATGGCAGCATCTGCTGGAATTATTGGAGATGCCTCATCGCCTATTAAAAGTGCTGGGTTTTTCCTGGAGGACGAGCCAGGCAGGCTGCAGCGGGGCTGGAGAGCCGGCGCTGGAGCCGGGAGGGCTCAGATGGAGCAGGGCTGAGGCTGCTGCCGGGTCAAAATCTCCTCCAGGCCCCGCGGGAGCGGTTTTGGGGGATGCTCTCGAGAAAGCCGTCTCCTGTCCCCAGCCACGTTGCTCGTTGCTGGTTACGGGGCTCACGCTGCGTAACACCTCCTAAGCAACACGCACAGCCGCGCACGTGCGCAGCTCGCAGCCTCCGAGGTGCTGGGGACAGGGCAGGATTTACTCCGCTCAGGTGCTTTTAAGCTGGTTTCCAGTTACCGCCTTGATTAAACCTGCGTGGTTCAGAGCCGGTCGGGCGACCCTTTGATGCGATCGCTTCCGCTCACGCTCCGGCGTGAGGACGTCCGTGCGTCTCCACGAAGGGATCGCCCACAGCGTCGTCTGTGCTGGCGCCCCGGGCGCGATGAGCAAGGACCGAGCAAATCGATAGCAACGCCTTCAACTTGCGACACCTCTCCTCTGCAGAGGACGTCTCCGGGCGTTTTGTGCGCAGCTCCCGGTAACGCGCTCTCACCGAGCTAACGGGGCAAAGGCTGCGCCTCCCGTGATTCGGGCAGGAGGGGAGGCAGCTTTGAGCTGCTCCTCCGCTCCGAGCTGGGCTCCTCCGCCCCACCGCCAGCCACGGCGAGGATGCAGGATGCTTCCGCGCAGGACCAGCCCTTCGGCAGCGCCGCTCGCGCCCGTCTGGCCCTGGAAGAGCGGGTAACGCTTTCTGCTCTGAGGTGCACCGGGGCGATGGCGTTAACCTGGGGGGGGGGGAACTGTCTGTGCCGTCACCCCAGCCCCGGGGGTGCCGGTTCCTCCTTGCTGGCCCCCCTCCCCGCCCGGCCAGACGGCAAAGCAGCGCTGCGGGTGGGCTTGGGGAGGGGGGCGGCTTCAGCCCGGCGCACGTAGGAGCAGCTTGCCGAGCCCTTAGTTCTGGTTGTGCACAAGCAGGAGGGCAAAACGCCGGGACGAGGGGCCTGCGGTGCTGCTGCCCCCTCCCCAGCAAAGGAACGTGCAAAGTGCGAAGCCGTGCTCCCCAAAACCCCGAAACAGCCGTGCTGCCTGGCTCGAGACCCCTCACGTCCCGGCGCTACGAGGTGGTCATTCGTTACCGCAGCCGAGAGGATGCTTTGCCCCCCCTGGACCCCTGCCGCACTCGGCACGCGGTGCTGGAGCTGCTCCCGAGCCTTTTATCTCCCGGTGCCACGCGCAGCCCATGCATTATTTACCGCGCGCCTCCCCAGCACAGCGCCGCGCGCCGAATTATTCATTTCCCTCGTGGGCTTTTTCCAGGGCTCTCTAATCAGAGTTTCTCAGTTCTTTATAAACACTAATGAATTTATTTCCCGATGCCCTTACGAGGGAGATGGGGTATTATATCTTCTTTAGACACAGCAAGTTCAAGCACGGATTTGGGAATCTCAAAGCCCCGCAGGCACCCCGGGAGGCCGGGAGCGCCGGTTTGCCACAGACCGGCAGTGTTTGGCACAGACCGGTGGTGTTTGCCACGGACCGGCGGTGTTTGCCACGGACCGGCGGTGTTTGCCACGGACCGGCAGTGTTTGGCACAGACCGGTGGTGTTTGGCACCGCGGGGTGGCTGCGAGCGCTCAGCAGGAGAGCGGATGATGCCCACCCCGGGGCTGGCCCCCACGCTGGTGGTCCCTCCTCATCCTTCATCCCAGAAGCGCCTTCGTCCCAGGGGACGCTCCTTCCCTCCGGCGTTTGGTATTTATTTGACCGTTCTGCAGACGCAGGGGCGTGATAGCGCCCGTGGTGACTCCGCCATGGGGAAGCCCGTCTGCCTTGGTGCTGCAGACGGAAGGGTTGCAGCTTTGCACGCCGGCCAGGTCTGTGATAGCTCCCCAAAGGCACGTCCAGCTCCGGGGCGTTAACTCCCGGTTCTGCTGGGAGCGGCCGAGCCTGTTCTTAAAGCATCTCCTGTGTCGGTCGGTGAGGGTCACCAGACAGCGCACGCACGCGATTTCATGGAACAAGCGTAACCAGAAGAAGCATAAAACCACCTCAGCAGCTTCATCCACCACCGTGGGATTTTTGTCCCCGGGACAAGTCCGGGAGAAACCCCATGGGGTATTTACCCGGGACCTGCCGTCCCCAGCGCAGCACGAAGCTCAGGTCTGTCGGCTGCCACCGCGGCCCTGGGCTCGCTGGGGGTGCAGGAGCATCCCGCGCTCGCCTGGTCCCCGTCCCCGCTGGCTGTGCAGGCGTTCCTCGGTGAGCTGCCCTCCCCTCTTCTCCGCTTTTGGAATTGCACCAGGCTCCACGGACGCTATTTGCCCCCTCCGTCGGACCTCTTTCCTGGGTGCTGTGTCCTTCAGCGCTCCCGGTGCCCCCCCCGGCTCCTTCCCTTCCCCACCTGTCCACGGTCCCTCGCTCTTTGGGTGGCCTCGCACCGCGCTGAGTCAGCACCTTTTTGCCCCGCTCAGTTCTTGTTTGCGTCCCTCTGCTCCGCTCTCTGCCGGACCCCTTTCTTTTAGTGTTCCCCTCCTGCTAAGCCCCAAATGACTTGCCCAGGGGTGTGGAGAGAAGCCGCGTGTACCGGGGCGGGGGGGGTCAGCTCAGCACTGGTTCTGGCTCGGGGAGGATTTATTAACTGAGCTGTGATGCTCCCGATAGCCGGGAACCAGCTCGGGGCTGGCAGCGCCGAACCCTGCTCGCGCGGCACTGAGCTGCGCTGACAAGCCTAAGCGACGGGCCAGGTCGCCTCTGAGCCCAAATTAATTAGCGCTGCAGGGCGGTGGTGCGTGGGGTGTCAGCCTGCAGGGTGCTGGGCGATGCCGGGAGGGAGCTGTGGCCTCCGCGGGGCTGAGCCGGACCAAGGTGTCAGCAGCCGAGACCCTTCTCTGCTGGAAGGCCAGCGCTGCACCCCCCGAAGCAGGGGGAGCCCCCCGAGGAGCAGCAAACACCAGTTTCCAGCCTGGCCTCGTCAGGAACATGAACGCATCTCTGCTGCTACGTGCGGGGACAGGTTCTGCTGCTCCGCGGGAGCCTCCTGCGCGTGGGGGGGGGGACCTTACCCCACCTGCCCGGGGGGTGAGCCTGCCCACGGAGGGGGCAGCTGGGTGCCGCTGAGATTTTAGCAGGACCTCTTGCGATAGGACAAGGGGGAACGGTTTTAAACTGAAAGAGGATAGGTTCAGACTAGACATAAGGAAGAAATTTTTCAATGAGGGTGGTGAAACACTGGCACAGGTTGCCCAGAGAGGTGGCGGATGCCCCATCCCTGGAAACATTCAAGATTGGGTTGGTCAGGGCTCTGAGCAACCTGCTCTGCTTGAAGATGTCCCTGCTCATGGCAGGAGGGTTGGACTGGATGAGCTTTAAGGTCCCGTCCCAAACCCTTCTGTGGTTCTATACTGAGCCTTCAGCGTGCCAAACAAAAGATTCACCGTGCGGAGCAGATCTGCGTGCCCACTGACACGACGGACGGAGAAGAGCCCGCGCCCTGTTCAGGGAAAGGGTCTGAGCATCCTCCCCTTCATCTCCCCATAAAATGCAAACAGCCGTCCTTCTCCCTTCCAGAAGCTGTACCCGCCGGAGCCTGGGCTCCGGGTGAGCTCCGGGCCAGCCCGCGGCCGTGCTGTCCGTGTGTCACGCCGTGCACGCTTCTTCTGCCAGCAGCACGCTCGTGATGCTTCGGAGCCCCGGCGCCCGCCCGCCCTCTCCCAGCAAAGCTGCCTGCGAGACGCTGCTCTCATCAGAGCGCAGGCACCCGTATGGATAGCCATGACAAGCAGCAATTACTGCGCTGACAAAATAAAAGTTTTGAGTTGTTTTGCAAATATTTTTGAAACCCTGATACAGCAGCAGAAGTAGGCGTAATTACACATAAAAATGTATCTCCTTTATAGTCTTTTAATTATCTACTCAGGTGAACCATAATTTGAGGGGAAAAGCTTTAAATCTGTTTCATTTCTAATAATAAAAAATGAGGTGGGAGAGTGTTATTTTAATGCAATTAAGAGAAGATCCGGCTGGATGGATGGGCTAGAGAGCGGGGATCTCTGCCGTGCTCCAGAGACCTCGGGATCTGCTCCCCTCTCTGTCACCACCCGTGCCCTTCCTCCTCGCTGGCCAGGACGTTACCACCGTGGTAGCGAAATGTCTTTATTCACACGTGGTGTCAATAATATTATGTGCCAATACTAACTAGTCTCGTCATCAGCCTTCCCGAGCCCAGCCTTGCCAGGACATGCCCTGTAAAGCATCGGGGACCCCAACCTGAGCCTTGTCTGCTCCCGTAGACGTGGCAGCAGAGCCCCTGGAGACCAGCGCGGGGCTGAGGGTTGTTCCGGGGGAAAGGGATGGGGAAGGATGAGCCAGCTCGCAGGGCTGCCAGGGGTGGAAATCCCGTAGGAACATTTGGGATCAGGTGGATTGGGAAGCTGAACTTTAGTGATGCTAAACCTACTCCACAGATGGTCTTTATCCATCTTCTTTCTTCCCGCTCTGTGGTTGTTTTCCTCACCACGTTCGTCTTGTCTTTCAAGCGGAGATCCCCGGGGGCGGCAGACAGGCCGGGCACCTCCCAGGACCTGCGACTCCTTGCTGGGCACCAAGGCGTCTGCACCAGGGGCGGCAACCGCATCGCTCCAAGCTGAGTCCTGCGGTAAATCTAGCTCCAGGGCTCCAGCTTCTGCCGAGCGTAGGCTTACCTGAGACACTAACTGCTGATCGTGTCCTTCCCCCTCTGCCACTTCAGTTTCTGAGCTGCTGTCGGGTGAGGCGTCTTTTAACACCAGTTATTTCCCCCCAGCCTGCTGCAACGCACAGCCTTCCGGGAGAGGAACGAGCGCTGAGCTTTCTTTTTCCTCGCAATGGCTCCTCAGAGCCCCAGATAAGATCAAAACCCGGCTCGTTTGGGCCGCGCGCTCCGCAAGCGCGGTACGTGTCCTGCAGAGCCTGCAAGCAGAACAGACGATCCATCTTCTGGGGAGGAAAGCCAAGGCACGAGGGGATAAGGCGACTTTTCCAGGAGCCTGAACGCCGTCTGTCCCAGGGATGCCTCCTGCAAGACACGTGTCTCCCAGGGACCCCGGGGGGCAAGCGGGGAAAGCCCGGCTGTGTCCAGCGGAGCACACGCTTCCCCAGAAAGACAGACGGCCTCGCTGCCTATCTGTGCCGCTCCCGCTGCCGTGAATGTCAAGCGCTTTGCAAACAAGCGGAGGCGTGAAATGTCAGCTCCTGTCCCTTACAAGCCCTGCTTGTCACCCCGGTGCTCAGACGTGCTCGGTGGTCACCTCGTTCCCGGTTCGTCCCGCTGATAAGCGGCGTCCCTTCGCACCCGCGGTGTTTCGAGGCGAGACCGCCGGGCAGTGCTCTTTACGCCGCTCTGGACCTTCACCCCAACGCCTTCATCCTCCCTCCCTGATACTCGAGAATAGCTTAGGGTCGTTATCTCCGCCTGGCCCCCTGCTTTGGGGACGGCACCCTGCATTTTGGGTGGGGTGTTCAGATCCCGCTGACCCTGGTATCCCCTCCCTGCGCTGGTCCCTTTAAGCACCAGCCCCGAGCCTTCCCTCGCAGCTGTGTCCAAGCCAGAGCTCCTCTCCTCAAAAGCCCCGGCCTCCCCCCCAGGGAACTGTTGCTCCAGGGTTTCTGGGGGGGCTTTGCCCTCGCTTTGCCCTCGGACGGGGCGAGGTAGGTGTGCTGCATCCGCGTCTCGTGCTGCGAGCGAGCTCGTGGCTTCTCTCCCTTTGTGTTTTTCTTTCAATTTGCCGTTATTTTGGGTAACGCCGCTGCTCGGGGTGGCCCAGCGGTGGTCTGGTTTGTGCCTTGAGGGGGATAACCAGGCGTCCCTGTCTTGCTGCTGTCCCCTTGGCGCAGACCCAGGCGCTGCTCTAGTCCCCGCTCCGCGCCTGGCAGCGCGCTGGTTGCTCGTCCTTGATGTAAAAGCTTTCCCCTGAGGAACAAAGAACGTGCCGACCCCACGTGCGTGGGTGACATAAAATGCGAAGCTGTATTCCACTCGCTGCCTTTGAGACGGGGTTTCTCGTTTGCACCGTGGCATTGACACAGTAAAATAATACATAAAATACACATAATAAATTAAAGCAAATAGTGCATGCCAGTGCCCAGAAACGTGGAACTTGCTGCATGCTCAGTGCAGGCTAACAAGCTGCATTTTAATAATTAGAAATGAACCTGTGGCCAGAAGAGCCTTTACTGAGCACACCTGTAACGAATGCTGATGCTGCCGTCCCCCACAGAATGCTGATAATCACATTTGCTAGTGCATTAGAGCTGATTTAGGGGTAAACAATAGCTTCCATCCGAATTTGTTTTACAACCTATTAACTCTGGCAGGTAGCTTTTTTTTCTATTATTGAAATATTTGTAAATATTTTACCAGGCCTTCACACTGCAGTTGTGTGGTGTTGTGTTTGTTTCTGTTGGGTTTTTTTTTTTAAAAATTTTATTATTTATTTATTGTGAATTGACAGCAATTGTGTTCACCCCCCCATATAACCCAAGGAGCTCGTGGTTGTTCCCCCCCTCCCCTCCATCCTTTGTTAGAATAATTGTTCTTCCCACGGCGACTGCCGCGTGGTTTGTAAGCTTATTTCAGGCTCAACTGTGGGGATTAGCGATAACGCTGCCTATTGTACGCAGGTTCATATTATTTAAAATTGGAACTAGAACAAAGGCAATTCAATTCCAGTTCCTCGCTGTACGGGTAAAACAGCACTTACCGACGCTGCCCAGGAAATGCAAGGTAAGAGCTGAGTTTCCGCCTGCCCTGAGGCCAGCGAAGGGACGTGAAGATGGCTGGGCAGCCTGCGTGCAGCGTCACCGCTTGGGCACGAGCGGGGAACGGCTTTTCCTTGGGTCGCCCGTTTCACCGCGGTGGTTGTTAATGCCTCGTCAAGCACCGCTGTTGACCTATTGATCTCCAAGCGGCTGGTGCAGCAGGAAGGGGACGTGGCGTTGCAGTGGAAATCCTCAGGTTTTAATTTCTCTTCCCGGCTTGCTAAAAACTTCCAGCGCAGTAGGGTCTTGGGGGTATTTCTGTAGGTCCGCACCAACGGCCAAGGTGGGGCCAGGGCTGCTCCCAGCTCCAGTTCCTGGCTGCTCCCAGTCCCAGTGCCAGGAACGGCTGCAAGAACATGTCTAGATGGCGTTTGTGTCCTCCTCTTGGCGTGCGTAGAGCTGGTGTCCTTGGGCATCGGGTGCCTCTCGGGAGGCTTCTCCTGGCCTGCTTAGAGCAGAGGAGCTTGTGGCAGGGCTGTGTGGTTGCCCCGTCCCCCGTGGGGCAAAGGCTGAGGGTGCGAGGAGGTGGCACGGCAGCAGCAATGTCCTCTCTTGGACCTTTCCCTTGGGATGATGCAACCCTCTATCCCCAACGATTCGCGTCTCCGCTCTTTAGATTTTATTTTGACTTCGGATTCAAGGGATGAAGGAAAGACGTTGCTGTCTCTCCTTCCACGGAGCTTCTACAGCCATTGAGGCTCTTGCTATAATACTGTTGTCAGCAACATTCAACCCTCTGCTCAGCTCTCCCTCCACCCCGTCCCTGACCCACCCAGGGTGACATCCAAGTCCCGTGCTGCATACGCCCTGCGTGGTGATGCTGACTTCTCCCCCAGGCTGGGAGATGCCCGGTGTGACCACTGCTGGTCCATCACCCGCCCATCCTCCTCCTCCCCTACCCCAGCAGCAAAAGGAGCGGAGAGCGTGGGGTGTGCGTGGGGGGCGGTGAGAACCTCCAGATACACAAAAGCTGGAGGAACCACCAGCAGCTGTAACCCTGGCAACTGTGTCTCAGGATTTGAATGTAATTATACCTCGAACGTGATAAACACTCCGAAGGACTCCTTATGCGGAGATCATACTAAACAAGTCTTTGAAATTGCCCTCATCAAATATTGATAGAGGGAGAGCTTAAAAAAAAAAAAGGGGTGGGGGGGGAAGAGAGAGAGAAAAGGCAAATTCTTGCTCTTGCCCACGGGCCGTGGGTTAATGAGGAGCTGCTGGTTTATCACCACGGTGCAAGCCCCACCGAGAGCTCCGGCACACAGCGAAATTAAAAGCGGGGGCGGGGGGATAAGTGAAATAAAACCATCAGGTGAGGCAGCAGTATCGATTGGCACTCTGCTTTATGTTTGGCATGCTGGAAAGCGATCCCAATAAACACCGTTTATCTTGCCCAGCCAAGGCAGCAAAGGTTTAATTGCTGCGGAAGGGAAAGGACGCTTGTGGGGGTCCGTCGGGGTGGAGGGTCCCGTTGGTCAGCAGAGCACTGGAGACCTGCTGAACATCATCTCCCACCGGTGGGTTTGGAGCCCACAGGCAGTGTTTTCCCTAGGGAGCGCAGGTTGTGGTCCCGGGTTGTTTCCATCGCCCGCGGAGCGGGAGGCATCCCCGGGAGCAGTGGTGGTGGCTCAGCACCGCCGCTGTGCCCTGCGGGGATGCTCCGGCGCTCATCTCCAGCCAGTACCCTCTGTCCTCAGAAGTTCACCGGGGACCTTCCCTGGCCCTGCCAGTGTGCAAAGGGGGGGAGCTGTGCTGCACCGCTCCATTTTCACCCTCACCTTAAGCCTGGTAGGCGCGAGAGGCGTACTTCTTAA
Organism: Balearica regulorum gibbericeps; assembly: GCF_011004875.1. Taxonomy (NCBI): domain Eukaryota; kingdom Metazoa; phylum Chordata; class Aves; order Gruiformes; family Gruidae; genus Balearica; species Balearica regulorum. The sequence continues at coordinate 2,054,235 of NC_046192.1, read as the reverse complement.
AAACAACAGCGTGGTCGTGCTGGGACTGGCTGTTGTGCTCAGCGGATCCCCTGCCGAATGCTTAGAGGAGGTCTGGGGAGCCGAGCAGCTTCTCGCCTCTTGAGCGATCTCCCAACAACCCATGGGACCGGGAACAAAGCGGGCGAAGAACCACCCTGCACAGAAAAAGGGAGCAGCTAAAACTTCATGGGAACGGAGGCTTTGGAGAGGAGGAGGAGGAGAGGTAAACAGCTCTTCACTGCGGCTCAGCAGGCAGAGAGCGTCGGGAGAAAGAAGGCTGGAGAGCACCAACTTTGTTGAATCGCTGGTTGTGAGGTGCTTACTGCTTTTACGGGTTTGTGTTTAAGGCAGAGAAGAGGCAAACAGCCGAGCACGTGGGGGTCCCTGCTGCGGTTCTGGCTGTTGCGAGCGGCGATCGCCTGAGCGTAGCGAACTGCCGCCTGGACTGACAGAGGCACGCTTGCCCGTGCGCCGGGGTGGGACGGCGGTGGTGCCGATGCCCTGTGCTTTGATCAGGTTTTATCACTTAGTGTTTGCAGAGCAAACCTGAGCAACAGAAAAAGAGGCGGCAGCTGACATCTCGATGGGATCCACCAGCGGAGCAGTGGCCAGCGGGGACTGGGAGTGCAGCCAGAGAGCAAACGGGATGCTTCAGCATTTTGACATGACCAATGGAGGCACGATGGGGTTACCAGCTTGGTGGAGAGCTGTACTCCCCCCGCCCCTGATTTCACACACGCACCCTAGAGCATCCCCGTTTCTGGCAGGTCCGGCTGAACCTGTACTTAAAACCATCCCTTAGCACCCTCAGAAGGGACCTGGCAACCATCTCCCGAGCAAGAAGAAAACCACTCTTCAGCTCCAGCCGCCCAGATCTGCAAAGTCAATCTGACGCCGAGAGATGGGCCAGGATAGATGAAGGTTTTACAGCCGGTGACCAAACAGGAGCGGCACGCAGTCGAGACCCGTGCTACGTATCCACCAGCCTGGTGTCCCCAGCTCCGTGCCAGGGCAAACACGCCACCGGCTCTGTTTGCTGGACACAGCGGGCAAAGCTATGACGGCACGAACACGGGAGTCTTACCAAGCACGGCTGGCTATTTCATGAGCTGCTTGTAACCAGCTGGAAACCTCTGTGATGCCGGTGCTGAGTATTAGCTACTGTTGATGTAGCTGGCAGAGGGAATAAAGAGGAAACTGCATCTCTAAAGGATTTTGCCGGGGTCGCTGGTACAAGGCAGAGGGTGGCTTTGTGCAGCAGGAGTCAGCTGCGACTCAGGCTTGGGAAGCAGTGGGTCCGTGAGGCTCCTCGGTGCTGGGAGATGATTGCGGAACAGCACGTAGAGCGTCAGAGGGAAAGAGTTGCGGGTCGTCTTCTGGAAAGTATTTTCCAAATGATTTAAAGGGAACTGTGCTAAACCTATGGCCACTCTGCCTCCTGCGGAGCTGCTGTCTGAAGCAGTTTCCCATCGGAGAACAGACTGGGGTGGATCCTGTACGGTATGTGATGGTGACCGGTTGCGGTTAGATGGACCAGTGAAGAGGGCTCTGGACAATATTTTGTATCTGAAACCTTTGAGGAGGGATCCAGACGGTGTTGGCATCTCTTGGTTAGCAGGGGTAAAAGTGTTTAAAAAAAAAAAAAAAAAAAAAAAAAAAGTCTGGTTTCCTTTCCCACTGATAATTGCCATGAATTCCCCTCTCTGGGGTCTCTGGAAGGGATGAGGGAAGACTCCTTTGGGCCCCTATGGAGCACCCCTGGAAAATGCACGGATGTCCATGGCTGTGCAGATCCTCTTGACGGGAGAGGGGCTGCATCGTGGAGCTGCGCAAGGAGGAGGGCAGGTGTGGGCGAGCATCACCCAGGGCCTGTGCAAGGAGGAAACATCAGCTGAGGTTAAAAATGATGCTTTGACCTTTTGGAAGAGCTGTCTGTGAGGTGGCTGGGGTGCAGTGAATCATTTAACAGAGCGGCTGAATTCTTGGGCTGAGCCAGACAGAGCATCCCAGCAGAGGAGCTGCGTCTCCCAGGAAGGCTCCCAGAACTCGTGCTTAGATGGTTCCTTTAAAGGTTAATTCTCACTGGCAGCATCTGGAGAGAAACCTGGAGTGCTTAGAGGGAATTTGACCCACTACAAAGGGTTGTCTTGTTTGTGGGTTTTTTTGGTCTCTTGTTTTTTGTTTTTTTTTTTTTTAAATGTTAAAATTTGCTCTTATTCATTTCTTAAGAGGGGAACCCCCCCCCCCCAAAAGACCCCTCCAAGCTTGCCTCCCAGTGCAGAGGCACAAAGAGCCGTTCCCAGAGTCAGTAGCAGGGTAGACCGCGCTTCCTCCTGCTCCAAGGTGGCAGAATAAAGAGCTCCCGCAGTCATCTTTTTTTTTTATTTTTTTTTTCTTTCCCTAAGAGTTGCATTGTTAAAACCTTCCTTAGGGAAATCCAGGGAGCGTAATTGCTCTGGTCTGACTCTGCCCGCTGAGCCGCTTGAATTAAGTGGGTGTTTTGGCATCCTGAGCAGAGCCTTGTGGGAAGTGACCTTCGCCTTCCGCCGCTGCACTCCGCAACCTGCCGCTAATTAGGATGGAGAGAGCCCTCCTTTGTTTTCAAATACTAGTTTACCTCCGTCTTTGCTTTCTGCCGGGAGCTGCCCGGTGTGACTCGGTGCATAATGAACGGGGCACAGCAGATGGTAGCGCTCCAGCGCGGCGAAACACCGCTTTTAACACTGCGAAGCCGAGCGGGAGGGAGAGGCCGGGCTTTGAGCCGTTCCTCGAATCTATTCACAGCAAAGCCTCTCATTAGCTGGCGCCAGAATTAACATCTGAAACGATGCTTTGTTTTAAAAAAAAAAAAAAAAATCATTTCCATGGCTGCTTTCATTCGGTATTTGCAAACTTGGGAGGCCGGGATGAGGAGATGCTTTCGCGGTGTCAATGCAAGGGGCATCGCTGAAGTTTGGGGAGATGTGCAGGGTTTGGGGCAGGTGTCGGGCTGGTCCACAGCCCCTTGAAGGAGACGGGCTTTGCCTGCTCTTGGGATGCTTTGCTGAGGTCCTCTCTCCTCTGTAATGGTCTGAGAATTGCCTCGGCTCCGGGCACTGCTAAAAGGGTGATGAGGATTTTTCTGCCTTTTGGAAAGCCCCTTATTTCCATCCTCAAAAAAAAAAGGGGGGACAAAGATGATGAAGTTTTCAAAGGTAAAAACTCAGCACTTCCCCTGCAGGAGAAACTGGGATATGGGGCACTTAGAGGGTTTAAGCAAAATTTGGTCTTAAAGAGGATTAGTTAAACTGTGTTAAATTTCTCTGAACACCCCCATTCAAATGTAATCCGGTTTATCGTAATTTGCTTTGGAAATGAGTTCAGTAAACCCAATTAATGTCACTTCAATTCTGAATGAGAGCACCCCGTAGGGATTCCCTAACTTTGAAGTAATCCACTTTAAATTCACACCTTCAACTAACATGTCCAAACTTTACCGAGTCCTCCTCGTGAGACAGCAGCCAGCCACATCTGGTGACAAGGAAACGTGCCCGTAAGGAACCCGATAGATTTATCTGGATGTGCGAAAGACCTCTGCTCTAGAAATACTTAGACCCCAATCCTTCTGAGACATCTTGGATGGAGGGAATCCACCCCAAAAAAAGCACGAGGCACGTGAGTTAGCTGAGCAGCAGGTCGGAGGTGTGGGCTCCGGACATGTCAGCTCCCAGGAGAACATCTCTGTGGTACAAAAAACACGTCTTCAGGTGGCGGCTGCTGCTACTGCAAACCACGTTGCACGTAGCTAATCTCTTGGAGACCTGTGGTCCTGCAGGGCAGGAGCTCAGTGGGGTGGGAGTTTGGGGGCAATGCATGGTGGTGGGCTGAGAAAAGCATCTCCTGACCCCTGGACGGGCAGAGGCCACCCTCCGGCTGCCTGCTGGTGACCAAGGGGGCTGCTCTGACGTGGCCAGCACGGGAGCATCTGAGAGAAGGAGTGGTCGACCTCTCTGCCTTGGCATGCAGTGGCTGTCGGGGGCAAGCCTGCGGCAAGTCCTGCTCCTCCCAAAAGCGGGAGGGAGAACAGTTGAGGTTGTGGGCAGGGTGCTGTGGGCGTGTTGTCGCGTCCAAATGCTCCAGACGTGTGCCTGAGCAAACAGCCAGCACGCTCCGTCGAGCTAGAGGGCACGTCCGTGCAAAGTGTTGTTCGTCGTGCGGATCCGTGCACGCTCCTCTGCTCCTGCTTGACCGTAGGATTGCCTCAAAATAGGATGACTGTGCCCTCCCAGGCCGGTAACAGGAACTGGAGTGGACAGAGCGGAGGGTGTGCTGCCCTGGGATCAGCCAGGGGCTAGGAGCATCCCTCGGTGCGTACTGTGGCAGGGCTCTGGTCCCTCCGGGGCAGGCGGTGTGGCAGCTCCCGGCCGGAGCAGGAGGAACGTGCCCGACACCCGAAGCGACGGGTCAGGCAGTCGAGCAGGTACTCAGTAGAGTGGGATGTGCTGGGGAAGGCGGTGTAAGGACCGAGTAACCCACCCTGCGGGGACCTCAGGACCGGTGTACCACATCGGCGTGGTGTTGCCCGGGCTTACGGGGTCTTAGGAAGCCAGCTCTGCTGCCGTGCTGGCCGCAGGCTGGCCGCCTGGCTTTGGGCAGAGCTGTCCGCGTGGAGCAGAGCAGATGCTCAGACGGTGCCCGTGTGGAAGCGGCTCAAAGCTAACAAACCGCGGGAATGACTGCGCTGCTCTGGATCGGAGCCCGGCTCGGCAGGAGCTAGCTCGGCTACTTCTGACCTGCTCGGGCAGCCCCCAGCCCGGGTAACCTCCTCGCGGCAGATGGAGAGGTGACCGTGCCGCCGATGCGGGCACCTTTCGCTTGTGCTGCGTGGGTGTTATCCGGCGTCAGCTTCCCAGGAGTTGCCGCTCCACCAGGAAAGTGCTTGGCAGAGCCAGGCGCGGACCTGCCTACCTGCCATCTCCTTCACTCGTCACCGGTTTTCCTTGTGTCCCTAGATACCGCCGAGAGATATTGATGCTTGGATAGAAGCGCCGAGTTGGCAACTTTTAATATTGCTGAAACATAATCAGCTTTTGCTTCTACAGCAATTAGCATGTTATTACCCATAATGTTTTGCATGGCAATTTTGTTGTAAACATTTGTACTAATTCACCATAACCTAATTATTTTTATGACATGTAATTATGAAATATTTTTTGGAGGAGGAATGGTTTCATTTTCTATTTATACCATTATTTCCTGGAAGTGTCAGATATTTTTAACATCAGGAAATAGCATCTCCCCCCTTCCCCAATTAGACTTTTCTATTTACTGCCTCAGCTTGCCTGGATAGCGCAGTAGCTGGGACCGCGTTCTTATGGAGACGTGTGATGGATTCCAGGAGAGACTAATTGAGCTGTAATTTGTGGTAGCGTGATACTTAAATGGGGGAACGTAACAGGTGGTTTTCGTCGCTGCTCAGTGGGTAGATGCGAGGAGTCCCAGCTAGAGCATCTGCCGCAACGTCCCCTTCCTTAAGGAAAGAGTGATGCGGTGAAGCCGTTGTCTTAGGACCGCGTCTTTCGGGAATGCAGCCACCCTGAACTCGGAGGCAGGACCTCCTGAGGGAGATGCTGGTGAGTTTTGACATCAGTAACCTATTGCTCAGACGTTGCGTATGGGAGGGCCGGCATCCCTGGACCAGAACGTTTAAGAGATGCGTTAGCCCTCCCTGTCCTCTAGCTTGGTGTGACTGTGTCAGTGTGCGAAGGGGAGGGAGATGCAGGTACCCGTAGGTGGGTGGGAATGCCTGAAGAGTGAGGAGAAACGTCTGGGCTCTGCTTCAGGCTCCAAAGAAAGATCCTGAACCTAAGCAGCAGAGCCAAACGCAAAATCAGTGCCTGGAGCGCAGCAGTGACGGACCCAGCCTTTAGGGAACGCCGCGGGCTGATGTGAGAGGTGGTTTTGAATCCCTGCAGCCAGGGAAGGAAACTTAATTTGTCTCACCCGCTCCCCGCACCTATTCTCCTCGCTCGGTTACTGCGGCGGGCGGGGAGCTGCTCGCCCTCCTTCAAAAGGTTGCGGCAGCCATCGAGCGGGTGCGCGTTCCTGCGCTGAGCCAGCATTCAGTGGCAAGAGGCCTTCCTTCATCTCATTCACGGAGGCACTGTATAGAAAATGTTCAGAATTCAGGCTTAATCTTAACAAGTATGAAACTTGGCAGGCTGAAAGGCTTGTATATCTTGCCTGATCTCCAGTCTGGAGAGGTCTCAAAATGGTGCCATGTGTAGCACATTGACATCCTAGAACAATTTCTTAAAAAAAAAAAAAAAAAGGGCATTTTTAGATGACTGTATGTCACATAAATGAGATTTATTTCAATGCCTGTCATGATAGTTGAAGCAGTAACAAATTCAGTAATTGCTAGCCCTATGCTCGCGTAAGCTCTGATCTACATTTATACAGCAACTTTTAGGTAATATGGTCAATCCTTTGCCCATTTTTCTGTCTCTGGTTGGTGTTCGTGTAGCTGTACAGTGCGTTAGCCACCTTGAGCACGGCAAGTGTTGCACGCAGGCTGCTGTCTCAGAAGTTGCCTAAAATTATCTGTTAATCGTGTGTTACTGATGAGGACTGGAAATTGGGGTAAGAAAAACTCACTGGCTTTTAAAAATCATTCTCAATGCTGGATATTAGTGCGAAGTCACACTTCCAGAAAGCCTACAAGTAATCAGAGGTGCAGATCGGAAATGATACAGTGATTTTTTTTTTTTTTTTTTTTTTGTGACTGCAAGACCTGAGAATTGAAGCGGGCTGTCACGTGAGGAATTTTAGCAGCTCTTTGCCCTCCCTGAATGCCAACAGCCTCCCCCAAATTCCCTCAGAAGTGACTTGTCCAACAGCCCTTCTCAAATGAAGTTGCTTTGTTCTTGGGGTTATTCATTGCCTGTGAGAAAAGAGAAGGTGACTTGTGAAGTTCTTTCATCTCCAAAACCCAGTGTTATCCTTGATCGGTCTGCAGAAGTAATGAATTGAGATTGCGTAAAGACTATCTTAGGAAACATCTTGAAAACAAAGTGAACCCTGCACTGAGTTGTGATCCAGCCGATACTGCTACTGAGGTTTCCCTTGGCAGACGTTGAATATTTTGTGCTCAACTATCACTGTGATTTTTTTAATTTTTTTTTTCCAAGGGATTATGCATCAACAAGGTTATTCCGTACATCAACAGTTAAAAATGTGTCAAAACTTGATATGTTTGATGCCTATCAACCAATCTCCCTTAAAGGCACCACCATTAAACATCCTGGCCAGGGATTTTGAGAATGAGTCGAGGATATCTAGAAGGTCCCAAGCAGCTGGCAATTGTTTCCCCATCACACCGATAATATGGGGGGATCACTCTTGTATGTGATGAGCTTTCTGCACGAGGTCCTGCTATTTTAATGCATATGGGGAATTGTATCTTGCAACTGGGTGGGAGCAAACAGAAGGATATTTCTGCATTTCCAAGGTATCTATCTGGTAGAGATCAGTGTGTTTGGCCTAATCTCATATTATGGAGGTCAGGAAATTGGAAATGGCAGTTCACTGCGATGGAGAAGTTTCCTAGCTTATGACTGGAAATAACACGGTCAAGAGGTCTCTGATATGCTTTGATACTCTGGCAGATATCTATCGGGTTGTGTGACTGCTTTGTTTTTTTGCAGGAATGGGTAAAATAGAAAAAGAAAAGAGGCAGCAACAAGGGGAACCTTTTATATATCACGGATCTTATGAAAGATCCATCCCTTATCACTGCTGGAGGTCTTATGAAGACCGAGTTAAACGTCTGTAAGACTACATGAGCCAGACTGTATTGGTGAGAGTAGCCAGATCAGTATCATCTACTCATAAAAACATCCCAAAATATTCCAACTGCACTGGCAGACCGCGATCACCTCTGCCTCTGATGCTGCATGCTTTGTATGTATGTGAAAATAAAACTTTATTAACGTGCCTTGGCAAGGGTGGTGGTGTGTGAGGTGGGCAGCCTGCAACGGGCGATGATCTTGAAGCATCTGTCTTAGAGTGCTTGTCAAGACAGATTTTAAAATGACTTTTAAAGGTCAGGCAAGTGTCAGAGGGTTAGACTACGGCGGCGAAGGAAACCGCGTGCAGAGCTGACAGGTATCCGAACACCCCGGAGCCAAACGTGTGTGATCTCGTACCGGCCGTAGATTTATATTGTTTTTTTTTTTTTTTTTTTTGCCGTGATTATGCCTGAAATGTGCTTGTGGGTTTTGTAGCGCGAGGATGTAGAGGGAGCGTCGCGGGAGCCAACAGATGGGCTCGTGTGTGTGCGGGGAGGTGGCTGAGATGTAAGTGTTCGAAATTTATGGTGGCCATAAAGACCCGTGGAAATGATTGATTCTGCTCATTCCTCACGCAGATAATGACGGGTTTTAGAATAAAACAGTAACTGATAGCCTCTGAGCTGGGAATTAAATGTCTCCTTCCATGATGTCATCATGATGTCATACTTTATTGCCTATAATTTTAAAATCTATCTGGGCCCATGGCTGTTGTCACCATGCTGGGATTCATGTGTGTGACATCACATGCGGTGTCAGCTCCGGTCTCTGATGACAGCACTCTTCTAATTGTGATTTAAAGTGCTTCCCTGTCCTGACGGGGGAAGTTACTGCTTTCTCAGGGCATATTGTGTCCTGGGCCAATTGCCGCTGAGGAGGGAGCGTAATTTGGAAGGGTCTTTGGAGGGCAGCGAGCATGGTTCTCAGATGCTGCGTATTCCAAAAATTATGGGTTTTGTGGCCTGGAGGTCGCCATCAGGGTGAGAATGATTGTTAGGGGATGAAAGGGCGACTGACGTGTGTAATCCTCGCATCCTTTGCGCCCTCTCTCCCAAGGGAACATTGAACTGATGTTCTCTAAGGACAAATAGGAAGGAGAGGAAATATGGGCCAAGACTCACGCGTGGCCAGGTTGGTTGGTGGATCCTCATGGCTCTCATTGGAACGTACCTTCTGCTCAAATGAGGAATCCGTGAATAAAAAAGTCCCTGGGTGGTAAGTGATGTACCTCTTAATTCTAATAAGATGCTTTTTCCTCCTGTCCCAGGGAAGTGTGCCTTGCCTCTTCCAGCAAAGGATGAGGAAAGGGAAGACCCCTGGCTCCTGGACCTAAGAAAAGGTGCTCCCAAGGGCAGGTGGAACACAAGCAGCAAAGCCAGGCCTCGGGTGTAGGTTTGCTCGGATTTAGTGAATGATACAGGTTGGTATTTGGTTACCACGGTGATAAACGTGGTTATTAACCTGGGTGGATGGATGGAGGGGGGTACAGCAGGGTGCTGCAATCCTGCGTCCCCAAGGACTGTACTTCGCAGCAGAGCACACCAGCCCCTGCTGTGGTCCGACCACGGGGAGCTGGTGAGGAGCCCGGAGCAGATGTCTTGCGAGTGTACTCCAGCTCTTTTTGTTTTGGAGAGGCAATGCTCCTGGAACAATTGCTGGCATCACCGTGCCTTTCGTGTTTTCTCACCAAATGCCCGACACCTCCTCTTCAGCCCTTTGGACTTCTAGCTGTAAACCTCTGCGCTGGTTATTTTTAAGTGGAAGGATTATTTTGACACTTCTGTTATGTCCCATCCTCCCTTCAGCCTCCTCCTCAGCTGGCTGAACTGTATCTGGATTCCCTCGAACAGAAGGGTAGGCACAGGAGCAAAGTCTGTCTTTTTTTTTTTTTTTTTTTTTCTTTTTTTGCAAAGCCTGTGGCAGCAGATTGCAGCGTTTTCTGTCAGTTCATTAATTAGGAGGGTATTAACTTCTGAGACTAGCAAACACTGGAAATAGCAAGGTTGCTTCTCAGATGTTATAAATCACGTTGGGTAGTTCTGAATTGGGAGAGAATAGCTTAAAATCTGCCAAGTCCACCTGGTAAGACCTGGAGATCTTCCGTGATGGGGCTCAGAGCAACGTGAGTGGAAGAGCCAGCGCTTCGTTGGCCAACGCAACTCATGCAGTATGGAAGCAGTAAGGAGTAAATGTGGGCTCCGTGGTCCTGGAACGACGGGTTAAGCTTGGTGTGAGCCTGCTGCCAGCATGTAAGAACGACCCTCCAAGAGTAAAGTGGTCTCGGTTTTGGATTGTGGCAGATACGTTGTCCCAAAACCACACTGGGAAACCTTAGGAAGTTGACAGCAAGATTATCACTGATGTTGTGAGCTTAATGCCTTTGGTGGGTGCCAGCTACTGCAGAAGGAGAAAACCAAATCAAAGATACAGCAGCAGCAACACTGATTTTTTAATTCTTTTTTTTCAATTCTATTTTTTTTAAAAAAAGCATCCCTGTGGCGCAGCTGGCTACTTGCTCAGTGCAAGAGCACCAGAGAGGAAATTCCTTCCCAGTGCTCACAGGTGATCAACTTACACATTGAAGCATTAAGTTTGACTACCCTTGTAACATTTTATTAGCTTGCATAGCTGCAAATGTTATTAATGCTCATAAAATTATCCAGTCCCTTAAAATGTCTGTTCCACTGGTGTGTGTCTCCATGACTTCCTGGGGTAGTGGATTCCAGAAGTGACTGCGCTGGGTCAAGTCGTATTTTTCTTTTATTTCTCTCAAATCTACAGCCTTTCTGTTTCATCAAGCACCCCTTGTTTTGCTTTTAAATTAAGGGGCAGGTTCACGTGAAGCAGCAAACTGGTTTTGATTGCAAACTTGGCTCTTTCCTGGCTGTTTTTTCTTTAAAAAAATATACTAGTACATACTGTATTTGTAATGTATGTTTGTGTGTATATGTAGATGCGCGCATATACACGTCTGTGTACGTACACGCACAGGCGTTTTTACTGCGTCACTTCAGCATCTCGCCGGGTGCCAGTGCTTTGCTGCAGGGATCCCTCTCCCCCTCCGTGTGCCCGCGAGGGATGCTCTGGGAGGCAGAGTAATAACAGGGAAGAAAAATGTTGCTCTGAGCCGTGTGTCAGCAGACTTCAGACACAATGGGGCCTGTGTTTCCAGACAAGCCTTTTTAGCTAATTAGCTTAGTAAAAAAATCTATTTCTCTTCTTAAATTCCCTGCCATCCATCTACTTAATAGAGTCAAGCAGCTATATATTGTGTGTGGGGTACGCAATGCATCATCTATCTCCAGTATTTATCTCGTTGCTCCCAGCCTGGTGTCTCCATCTCCCTGTCCGCAGGAGCTGCCAGGTTGCCCGTTCCGGCTGCTCCCTTCTGCTGGTGACCGTAATGCAAACGTGCTGGAGATCTCCTCCCCTTCTGGGTTCCTCTTTGCTGTCCCACAGCAGCTCAACCATGTCCACCGTCCTTGCTTGGTCGCTTGCGTTCCTTCAACGCACGTCTGGAAAGCAGAGACTCCTGCAGCTGTGTGGTCCCGGCGACCTTCTCACCTTGCTTTGTGCAACCTGGTGTAGGGTCTGAACTGGTCCCCGCCATCACTTCTGGAGCTGGGAAGGGGGACGGAGCTTTGGGGAAATCAGGGAGAACCGCTTTGGCTTCAGCGTAACTCAGGCAGGAGGATGCGACCCCCCCTGAATTTTGGTCGCGTGGACAACCACTTGTAATGGAGTGGGAACATGTCTTCTGGAAAGACATCTAAATCTTACGGACCCATATGGCAACAATTTTCACCTGAGGTGTGGTCTTGGATGTTTCAAGCTCCAGCCTCCAGCTGTTGGATTACAGTTAGCAAGATTAAAGAGCCACTAAAATCAGAAATTGTTTTGTGTAGGAATGTAGGGACCCGAGTCAAGTTGCTTTTTAACCTTCTTCTTAGGAAACTAAATCGACCGAACTCCTTAAGGTTCTCACCTTAAGGCTGGTTTCTCACACCCTAAATTATTATTGTAGCTATAAACCGAACTCTCCATTTCTGCCACTTTTTTTTTTTTTTTGGAAGTGTGAATACAAAAACTGGACGCGACGTTCTTGCCAGCACCAGGTAGCAATGTGAAATACAACTCCCTTTGTACTCCACCGGGCAGAGAAAGCGTGGTTAGCTTCAGCTTGATGCTGGAAGCTTGTCTTTAGTCAGATGTCTACCCTGACCTTTGCTCGCTGCCCCAAACGGGGCTTGCTAACCCCCCCTCTACTTCCCAGTGAAGCGCGTTACACTTGGAGATGATGTTGCGTGCATGTGGGTTGTCAAGTACTTGGGGATGACAAACGCTCGTTAAATGGCGAGCTCGTTTTGCTGCTTTCCTGGGCTGGGTTTTTGTTTGCAGCTCTCTGGGTGTTTGAGTAGCGCGGAGTCAGCTCCTCTGGCTGGAGGAGAGGTGCTGCCGCGTTGAGTGGGTGTTTGTCTTGAATCTGATATTTTTATTTTTTTTAAATTTTTTTAGATCTGTTTACAACCTCACATTTGCTTGCGTGAAATTGTTGAACCCCAATTAGTTTACCAGGAAAACGTATTTCTTACAGATCGGTGACCTGTCCTTGTCTGGAGTTACTGCGCTATTCCCCGTGAACGCGCTCAGCCATTTTCCAACGTGTTGCTGGAAGCCCTTGAACGCTGACAGCGAGCTTCTCTGGTCCGTCCCCTCCTTCCTATAGCTTTTGACTGTGTCGTTTGTTTTAATAGCAGAAATTAAAGTGTTGGGCAACGATTTCTAGAACTGTTTAAAAACAGAACAAAAACCCAAGAAAACTCTGGAACAGAATGCCTTTGCTGGCGACAGTTAAGGTTTGTAAATATTTATTCTTCACGAGCTAAAAAATATCAGGCTGTTGTGATAGAAAAAGCAGGCAATTCAAATTTAAAGTGACAGCCCCTGCGTATGAACCGTGGGCCTGCAGAAATGTCACTAGGTCAGGACCAGCCGTTGCATTGGCGTGCAAACTCCTCCGTCATCGGCATTCGTGAGAACGTTTGGTACCCTTTGCTGTGGTTTAAAAAATACCAAACCAGACACCGCGGTGCCGTTTGTGTTTCTGTGTCCCTCCTGGCGCGTGGTCTGGCCGGCTGCTGTCCCAAAGCCTCGCAGCTGCCAGCCCTCCCGTCTTCGCTTGCTGTACGAGTCTCCTCTCCCTGGTGCCTCCGCGCGTGGACCAGAGATGCTCCACCTTCCACAACCTGTCCAGTGCAAGCAGTACCTCGTTCCTTGTCCCTTAAAAATAATGAAAGCTTCAAAATCTGTATATTATCTCAACGCCTTTGCCGTAGATACTCTGCAGCGTGCGCGATTGTGAAACAGGGGTGAGAGAAGCTCAATAAAAAGTTGTTGTTGGGCAGCACGTATTTACCGACTGATCAGCCTACCCTCGTTAGTGCGGGTGCTTTGCTTGGCCCCCCAGGTGTGGTGGTAGGTCTCTGCGACGCCTCGCCGCAGTGCGTGTGAACCTCTCCCGGCAGCTTCTGGGAGATAATGCTGTGCTGTGTCGATGCGAGGGGAAGACCTTGAAAATTCTTTTTTTTTTTTTTTTTTTTCCTGAGAGGAGAACAATATTCTATAGCAACTGCTGTTGACTGGCCTTCAGAGTGTTTTGTAAGCAGAGAACGTCATGCCAAGAAGGACTTGCATAAATCGCCTCCTGCTAGGAGGCAATGTGAAACCCCACCGCGCAGCCCTGCTTCCCCCCTTGCTCCTGGCTCTGCTGCTCCGCCTGCGTTTTGAAGCCGGGCAGAACGGCCATCCCCAAACGCCTTCCCTGGCTCCTGCTAAGGGTCGAAGTAGTTAATGGGGCTGGGGGCAGGGGGGGTGTCTTCAAACCTCGGTGCGACTCCCCGGGTGCAGGTGACTGGCATTGAGGGGTAGATTTCCCAGGAGACTCTGCACGGCTAGACCCTCCGGAAGCGGCGTAAGGGAAGGTGTATTGGCTGCCCGGAAGGTCTGCGGGGACTTGGCTCTCCAGGAGCTTTGTTCTCCTGCGCAGGAGGGAGGCTACTACAGCCTCCTTGTGTTTTGCAAAGTCAGGGTTGAAAGCTGGGAGTTGGCCATAGGAAGTTTTTCCCTAAAATAAATAAAATAAAGTTACGGGAAAGGAACTGAAGACATGACAAGGTAGCCTTTGTTCTGCTTTGTATTCTCGCCTAGGAATACTCTGTTCCGCTCTGCATTAATCTCTAGTTTACTGTGCAGCCTTGGTGCTTAGACACCAAATCCTCAAAGGAAGTGTGTGTGAAGATATTCATGGAGGTCACTTCACCCTGGATCTTCGGGGCGCGATTCACTTTTTGTGAGCAATAATTCATTACCGCTGCGGTACCTTGATTTCCCCATCATAGCAGGCGTGCTGCGTTTGGGCGGCAGGAAGGAAAGCTGGGAGATGAACCGAGCAACCACGCCTGCAACCAGAGCGGCTGCGGTGAAACGGCTTCAGCAAGGAGCTGGAAAAACAACAGCCACGAGGAGCCTGGCATCTCCCTTAGCTGTGAGCCTCGTGATCCCGAGCGAAAGGCCACGGGCTGCACCAGATCCTTTCAAAAATAAGATCCTCTCTGAATCCGGCAGCTGAGAATTAGGTGTGGGGCCAGCGGAGAGCTGGGTGCAGGTTTCAGGCTGCGGTACACGATGGGCATTAGCAAGCCGCGTTCTTTCCTCTCTGCCACTCTTCAGAGTTGCTGTCTTTGGCAGGAATTAATGGATCTGGAAAAGGATGCCGTGGTTGAAGCGCCCGGGTCAGGTAACAGCAGGCCTGGAGGTGACCCGGTTTGCTCCGCCAGCTGTTTGACCATCCTGCCTGCTGCCCGGCATCGTGCAATTAGAGTCTCGCGGAGCATATCCCTGCGCTTCGAGCTGCGACGCTTCTAATTTTCAGGCCCCGCTATTTGGTCCTGTGGGCGTGCTCCACCTTATGCAAACGGCCACCTAACGTGCCCTAGATGATTAGGCTGAAACTGTCACGCTGGTGAGTACGTGTTTCACCGCGGCTGCTCGGTCTCCCCTGCCCCAGTGTCAGGCTTGCGCGGCGGCTTTCTTTGCATCTCTGACTTCTGCAGGATTGGGGAGAGCAGGGAATTTTTATCTGAAGTTAATTAGGAAGCATTCCAGTTTGTGCCGTTTGGTGGGGAACATATCCAGGCTGTTCAGCGATGCTAACAGAGAACAGACCTTGCAGACAAAGTAGGAATTCCTGATACCGCTACCTAATTTGGGATGAGCTCAAATTCACCAGCCAACATACTCTAACCTTTAAGTCTCAAGATTGCAGCCCCTACTGCAATCATTGGCACTAGCGAATGGAAAAAAAATAATAAATATTCATCTAAGAGCGGAGAGGTTGGTCTGTTCTTGGCTCGGGATAGCTGGCTGGCTGTGTGTTAGGTCAAGGAACTGGAGCAGGACTTGGCCGATAGAGGACATGGAGTTCATGGGGAAACAAATTGCTTAGCAACTCTGAGTGGTCTTCACACCACAGGTCAACAGCAGCTCTTGCTGGTAGCTCTTGGCTAAACAAACTAGTTTTTGCATTAAACTGTGATGGAATTAGGCTGTGCCCTGGAGCTCCTGGAGAAGCTCCTACTCTCGGAAAGGTACCTCCAACCCCAGCGTGCAGTGCGGGGAGCAGGTGTACCACCACGCAACGTCCCGGTGTGCTCCTCCTCCTGCGTTGTCTCACCAGCAGCTGCTGGGGCTTCATGAAAGGGAGGTGGCCCATGTGCTTCAGGCTGGGAAGGATAATCTATTTATGTGTGACCGACACCGGGAAAACATTAGTGAACCCTTGTAGTAGGGCAGCAGCTCATTGGGATTCAGGGCTCAGTTGCTATTCACCCTTCGAAAAATGCAGCACCTGGCAGGATCATACACCTTGACCCTCGGTGACAGAGAGAGAGCCACCAGCTCGGTCACCACTGGGGACACGGCGCTGGAAACGACAAACTGGGGGGGAAGGAGCACAGGGCAGGCAGAGGGGGATTGCCCGGGGAGCGCAGGAAAGAAACGTCTGACTTGGATGGGCTCGGGGAAAGTTGAAAGAGCAGCTGCCATCGCACAAGTACCGTTCTCCATCCTCTTCTGGGTAGGCAGGCGAGAGGCCCCGGGGATGCGCTGCCTGGGGGCCAGAAGGCTTGGGGATGGAGTGGCGTGGGGAGGAGCAGCCTGCAAGCTGGACTGTTTAGGACAGAGATGCCTCGCTGAGCCAGCCCAGTGGTTCATCTAACCCATCTCCTGGCCTCCATCACCATCAGCGGCGAGTGCCCTGTGGATAGAGCACCAGGTCTGGCCCCTCTTGCCAAGCATTTCCCTTGTGCCCAGCATCCGCAGGCACTGGAAGAGGGGTGTCAGAAGGTATCTCTCCGCTTTGTCCCTGTAGCATCTGGTTTGGGTTTGGTGTTGGTTTTGGTTTGGTTTTTTTTTGATCTACAGTCCGTGAATCTGTTTAATCCCATTTTGCTGCCTGGTGGCCCTGTGCTTTGGTGCTGATTTGCCATCACCCGCATCCCAGCTGAGTTTGTTGTACTGTCACATCTGTACAAGGGTACAGAGCCTGTCTCCTCCAGCCTTCCCCGCTGAAGGAGATTGGGTGTTGCAGGGCGGTCACCAGCATTGCAGCATTACCTGCATCTTCATGACAAGTCTTGAACTTCAGCCAAAGCTACTTTGGCCATAGCCTGGCAGCTGGGGGAAGCTGCTCCGTGTGGTGCTCTGCCACGCTGCTGTGCACGGGAACATCTTCCCTCTGTCCTGCTCCATTCCCACCTCTTGGCATGCTTAAACTTCTTGGCTTAGGACAGAGCTCCTGCAAGTAAGATGTTGTGTAGCGGGGGCAAGTGTTCTTGCTGACCCAACCTGTGATCTTTGCTCCTGCCTTAATTAAGGGCCACCCCCGGACTCTCGGTGTCTGGCTCCCACCCAGGACTCAGTGGGCTCTTCTGATCTCATAGCTCGCCCAGGCAGAGGGATGAGAGACAGTGTCTGCCAGTGGGCTGTTGTTAATCCGTGTTGACTTGATAGGTAAGCTCCAAGTGGATGGCTCTCCTCTGGGGAGGCACTTGTTCACAGTCATTAACCTTTATTTGGTTTGGCTTATTTACTCAGGCAGCGAATTAGGTCAAATTGAAGTGGCTCACATTAAACTGAGCAATGGCCACTCGAATCTGGAGTGACCATGTCCACACAGAGGTTAATGCAGTTCAACCCAATCACTTTAAATCCACCCTCGCTGCTAAGAGGATGGATTTCCATCACCGTTCCTGCACGGGTCTGTCCCCGAGGAGGAGCAAGCGCTGGGAGAGGGGAACCCAGCCCTGCTGCTCCAGCATCTCAGCACAGCCTCCCGCTTCGCCCAGCTGCCCCTCGAACGGCAAGCCCGGTTCTTGGCAGCGTGAATATCCGTTTGCATGCTGATCTAGGATTCTAGCTGAGATAAAACGAGTAATGCTAATTGCCGTAGTTAGACTCCGTTTAGTCTCTGTATGATTTTTACAGCTCTTAGCGTGCACAGGACAGAAGAACAAGGTTCCCAAGAGGGGCAGAGTTAGCTAGTGAAGTAATAAATATCCTGATTATTGGCAGGTGCTGGGGGGGTTGTACTAACACTGTAACGTTGTCAGTCTTTGGCTGAGTGATAATAAATGATCAGCAAAAGGAACCCCAGAACATGCTCCCCTGGGACTGGGCAACGGTCCAGCCGTGGCAGCTCTGACCCTGGCCCATTGGGTGCAGCTCCAGGAGAGCTTTGCCTGGATTCTTCTCTTACTTGGGGATGGCTGGAACTTCTGGGTGCTGGTCCTCTTCCGCACCATCAGCTGTGCGTAAGCCCTTTGCAGCTTGCCAGGGCTCCCTCTGCCTCTGTGCTTCCGTCCAAGGGCTACACCTCCGTCTCCATTGCAAGTCTAAAGACTGCAAGGTGTTAACGTGCTCCAGCAAGGCTGGATGATAGATCCCACTTGAGATCCTTCCTAAACTCGCAGCAAACAAAGTCTCAGTATCAAAATGCTGGACAAAGGAAACGCTTTCAGTGTCTGAATGCCTCCCCGGGCAGTAGGACTTAATCTGCAACCATCGTCTTGAAACGGCAAGCTACCGTCCTCACCGCGCTTATCATTTGACACTGTTGAAACCCCTGTTGCTCCTGTGCAATGCCAGGTGTGATCAGCGGTGGATCTGCCATGAGATCGGTCAGCCAGGACCCGTCTGATGCACTGGCCTCTGTTGGTCACAGCACTGGTAGGACTCTAATATTAATTAATTGTGCCGAGCCTTCAGGAGGAAAGGCTGCCTCGCAGAGCTCAGGCTGGGAGGAGGAGTTTATGCTGTGATTTCTCAGAAGCCGAGGCTGGCATTGTGCCTTCAATGCAATTTGGCCACGTTGAGCCGAGCCCAGCCTGGACAGATGCTGCACAGCTCTGGTCCAGCCCTGGGGAAGGCTCCGGCTAGTGGGAGCTGGTCCGGATGGCTGGGACGCCTTTTGTCCTTGATGTTCATCACTTCTCTCCAAGCATCTCCCCTGTGAGGAAAGGTGACTTTGATCCCTGGAGCCTACAAGCAGGAAAGCGAAGGGGAAGAAAACGAGTGTTGCTGTGGGGTGGCTGAGATCAGCGGGAAATCGCAGTTGTCCCCCAGATCTGCAAAACACAAACTTCCCTAAAAGTGAGCATGTGATGTGGAAGGAACCAAGGAGACTGGTAACAGATATTACCCTAATGAATAAACAAATGTTTTAAAGGACAGACTCCTCATGCAATGTGTTATTTTTAACTTAGCAGCAATTTGCATGCTAGTCAATTTGCATATATTAAATACATGTCCCCTTCTGCATCGAGCTCCCCCTCCCCGTCAGTATAACATCTCATTACAGTGCTGCTGGGACTGAGGAGCCGGTGGCTCTGGAGGGGATATTAATTTGCCCAACACATGCTGTGTGGGTTTTTATCACTTGCCGCACATTGGACCTAGTGTCTTTGAAGTCTCTCGTGCCTCAAAGGGCCTTCTGCTTGAGGTGGTTGAAATGGGAATGACAGAAAGAAAGGGGGGAGCTGCCTGGAAGAAAAGAGATTGTTTGGCTTGCGTTAATTCAACAAGGAAGGAAATGAGGAAACCTCTCCCCTATGCCAGAGAGACCGGGCATCTTGAGTGGGTGGTTGTTTTGGTGCTTGTTTGAGATGAAGCATGTCATCTTCCTGGGAGCCGCAGAGAGAGACGCCGGGGAGGAGGAATGGGCCGGTGAGAGCCTCAAGAGGGGACAATGGGGTGGAGGAGCAGCTGGCCTTGCCAGGCTCGGCAGGGCATCGTGGACATTTGTGCGTGGGACACCCCGCCGTGGTTTAGTGTGCGGAGCTGGGCACGGGGTCTTGGGAGGTGGCAGGTCTCCAACGCTGTGGAAGCCACTGCCACCCCGTGCCTCAGTTTCCCCACGTGGCAGGTAGGATTAACGATGCTAACAGCATCAGAGCGTGTGCTGATGGTAGGGGGAACGGTTCTCCATGACCTGGATGTTGGTGTGAGAGATGTCTTGGTGAAAATGTAGAGAGGCATTGTGACATGCCTCTGTCATTTTGCAGCCATAAGATCAACTCGCAGGCTTTCAAAATGCTGCTGATGCTGTGGAAAAAGCTTTTGCTGTTGTAAAGTGTAGCCTGGGGGGTGTGTGTGTGTTTCAGAGTTCCAAGTACTGACCAAAAACCCTGGAAATGTTTTGAGGAAGGAATGAAAAAGAAAATTTCTTCCAATTAGTTCAGCATTTTTCAACCAGTTCTGGTTGCAATCAAGAACATTGTACTGAGCTCAAGTGTTTCTTTGAAAGAGCCTTAAAAAAAAAAAAAAAAAAAAATCAGCTGGGGAAATGAATGGAGGAAGTGACCCAACTCTAATCTAGAGTGATAGACTGTAGAAGACATATCTTCACCAAGTAACAAGGTCCCTTCACTCTTCCAATGTAACGCTAGGCTTAGCCAAAGCTCCTGCAACGTGGCAACTCAGGAACAAACGTCAGCAGCTCCTTCCTGCCAAGAATATTTGGATGTCAGCAGAAAGAAGAAATGTTTCTGATAAACCGATGCAAATGGGATGCTGGGATCAGGGGTGAGGTCAGCGCTGGGTAGCTCTGATCTCATGCAATTGCCATGGTTTGAGGGTACCAAACCACCGCAGAGCAAAGGCCCTCGGGCAGGTTATGGACAACCTGCCCCTTCCTCCTCGAGAAACCTTTAATGTAATAGCTTGTTGTGCTCCACATAAATACCAGCAAAGGGGCATGAAGAGCACGGTATGTGGGTTTGTTTGTTTTTTTTTAATTAGAGAGGACGTGAAAATCCATACCCTGATGGAGCAGACCTTGTGCTGCGTGTGAGTTGAGCACAGCAGAAGAGAGCTCCTGCCCTCCTGAGCGTGTGGCAGGCAGGCAGGGGGGTGAAAAAAGGTGTGCAAGGGTGAAATATCTCACCCCGGATAGTGATCGTGGCTGGCGAGGAATAGGAGAAAAATCGTGGTACTTGCTGGAGGGCGATCAAGTCAATTATAGCTGGAAGCCGTGAGTCCTCTGCAGCTCATTTCTATGTCCTCAGGATCAGAGGCAGGTGTGGATCTGAAGGAGAGGTGCCTGCACAAAGGCTGGTCTTCGCCCCGAGCTGCGCAAAGCCGCTGCTCCCAACCCCGGCCGGGTGCCAGTGGGATGCGAAGGAGAGGGCTGTGCCGTTTGCACTGCCCTGGGGTCGGGGTCAGAGATGCTTGGGTGGAGATGCTCTCTGAGGTGTCCGGACCACCTCGTGTCCCATCGCACACCCGGCAGCGCCGGGGATGCCTTTGCGGGGGGGAACCTTGTCTCTGACCTAGGAGATAGAGGTTCTCGCTTCCTTCGGTTAGAGCCGGTTCAGCCTGCCCGCTTCCCAGCGCTGCTTTTCAGAGGGAAAATGGTGAAATGTGTCCTTCGGAGGCCGCCCCGCCATACAGGATATCGTAAGAGCTGCCGAGTGAAGTATCCGGCCCCGCTCCCTCCTGGCTGGCCCCACCGGCGGGATTGTTTCCACGGCAAGAGAACAATACCTCTTCTTCCATCCAAGAAACATTTATTACATGATACGTTTCAGATGTCTCTTCGGGGAGGAGGGGAAAAGCGAAGGAGAAATAGATCTCTCTCTTTTTTTACGGCAGCGCAGCATGTTCCATCCCGTAATGGATTAATTATCCTCGCGCCGGCGGGGCGAGGGGGGGGGACGTTCAGAGCGAGCGCCAGGGTTGCCTTCCAAGTGGAGCAGACGTGGATATTTCTAGCCTCCTTTTCACAAAATAAAAGGGGTAATTAATTAATAGGGAAGCTTTCGCGTTTGTTATAATTCCCTCCCTCTCCTGCTTTTCCTTTTCCCCTCTGATTGCATGAAACGCAGAGGAAGGTAAGGGGTTTCGGAGCCTATTGTGCCGCTCTTTCCCCGGCCCCTGTCAATCTCCCTGCTTCCCTTCCATGCCTCTGCCTCCTTTTCTCTCCCTTTAAAGCCCTCGGAGGTCAGAAGCATTTCCTGGTTTTCCTTTGCGTGCCCTAAAGGAAACGGTCTGGGCCAGATTATCTGCCGGTATAAATCGGCACTGATGTACAGACTTCGCCTGCTGAGTATTTCACCACGCTCCTGGAAGCTCCCTTCCATCCATCAGATGGTCTAGAGAGGAGAACCGCCCCTCTGGGCCTCCTCCTCTTCATCTGGGGAGGAAGGCATGGGATTAATACTGACAACCACAAACACTACCCAGGTAGACTATAGAGGCTCCAAAGCCCACGAGGTAAATGCTGTTACGATGCCATTTCCTCGTTCTTTCTCGTTTTTTATTTCCACCTAGCCAAGCTGCAACTCAAGCAAGAAATATAAATCCTGCTGTCCCTCGACTCCATCTGCTCATGGAGCTAAAGAGATATAAAGCATGTAGTCGGAGTGAGCCAGTCCATTAAGGAGCATTCTGTAGAGCAGGCTGAGTCAGAGACGGATCCAGGGATTAGAGGACATCCAGGAGCAATCGCAGCTCCTTTGAACAAAGCATGGCTTCTCGAGGCACCTAGCAAAAACTACCTTTCCCAGGCACAGAGAATTGGAAAAATCTCTTCTCGGAGCGATAAGTCCCATTTCTTTAAAGTCAGTAAGACCCAGAGATGGGCTGGTGGGAGGTGTCTTTAAATGAACATCTCCTTGGAGGTGAGGAGCCCTCAGCTGAAGATCTGGGTGCTTGCTGGAGGCACGGTGCTGGTCCGTGCCTGGCTGACAACCCAACTTTCTGTAGGAAAGCTTCTGGACAGCCCAGCTTAGAAAAACTCTGTGGTTCTTGAAGCATGGTTGCTGGTGTTTTACCTCCCCTCGAGGCAAGGAAGGGTTTGGACCTGCACCCAGAAGCAAGCCCTGGCTGTGGAGCTATGAGTTAAAACCTCAGCCATCACCTCTCTCCTGTGAATGTTTGACACAGTTGGGCTGAAGGTTAAAAAAAACAACACAAAAGGAAAAAAAAAAAAATCCCTGCCCACTGGTGCCTTTTTTTTTTTTTTTTTTAAAATGAAAAAACTGCTCTGGTGATCAGGGAAGGAATTCACCATGTCTCAGAAAGCCTGTTTTATTCTTTTTGTCTGCCTGCCTGCCGTGCTCGTGTGTCGTTTGCTGATCTTGGCAGCGGGTGGGAGTTTGCGGAGTGAGAATGTGAAATTTCTCCCTCTCCCGCGCTGGTACGCAGCTTAGAAGGATGGGTTGTCCTGGCTGCGGCCCTCCGCGTTGCAAAATAAATAATGGGGGTATGAAGAGCTGCTGTCCAGCTCAATGTTGCGTTCAAAGGCTCTTGGTTGACTAAAGAGTGGGAAAGGCTGTTTCCAGTAATAGGTTGCCTGTTGTTCTTCTGCCCGAAAACAGGTTTAATGAAGCATTTGTTCTTTTACTGCCCTCTTCCTAACTGCTCAGCTTTTCTCCAGAGCTGGGTGACAAAAGCAAAATTGTGTCCTGATGTGTTTGTTTGAATTCTTAAGTGAATTTGCTTGGGCGATATTCCCAACCTTTCCCTGGTAGCTTTCCAAGAACGTTGAAGCAATGAGATTTTTTACTGGCAGAAAAAAAATAAAATCATGAAAAGCAAATTTCAAAGTCACATTTGCAGGTTTTTTTTTTTTACCACTATTGATACCTGCAGTGCTAAAATATCCTGACATGGTCTTAAAACAGATTGGAGAAGATTTTGATGAATAATGAATTGTGATTTCTTTTTATTTGCCTTCTGGTTCTGGTTGAACTCTTAAGGCTCTTGAGTTTTTCTTTGTAATCATGGGGCCTAGAAATTGATTTTCCCTAGGTCTGAAATGATGCGTCTTTGTAGCTGAGTTTGCTGAAACGCAGATGTTGGTCCCTCAGCATTTCTTCAAATGTTGGTTTTGGTCCAGTTTGGACCAAAAATTGATTGATTTATATTTTTTTCCCCAAATTTTGCTATGAACAGGCAATTCTAGAAACAAACTTTAGCCAAGGTATGATATCATATCCCTCAAACTCTGTTGCCATTCTCTGTAACCATTGTTTTTGTTAACATCTGTACTGGTAAGGGGTTTCCTAGGGGCATAGACTGGAACAATTCAGGTGGGAAGGGACTCAGAAAGTCTTTAGTCCAACATCTCGCTCTAAGCAGGGTTAATTTGGAGATCAGACCAAGGTTTGAAATCCTCCAAGGATGGACACTGCACAGCCTCTCCGGGCAACCTGTACCACTGTTTGATTGTCCTCATGGGGACTGTTGTTATATCCAGTTGTTTAGGTCTGGTTGTTTCAGTTTATGCTGGTTGTCTCCCATCTCCATCGTCTTCTTGGTAACCCCCATGCAGGTACCAGAAAGCTGCTGTTAGGTTCCCCCTAAGCCTCTTTGTAGGGCAAAAAATGGGACACCATTATTCTGGATCCCTTATGTTCTCCTCACCCATGCCTGTCCTAGGGCTTCCCCAGTTCAAAGAAGGTCAGCCAGGCCAGTTTTCAGCTGGAGATGTGGAGCTGACAGGTGATTGACACAAATGCACGACCGCAGCCTGGGAAAAGAACCAGCGGGGATTTCGGGGAGCTGAATTTGCACAGGCATCCTTGCTGCGGCTGCTGCAAGTCATTTGACTGTGGGGTGTTTCTGATGAAATGTGTCTGCTTCAACGGGTTATTGCTTTCCAGCAAAATTCGATTTCATCAGAAGACAACTGACCAGCTCCTTTCCTAATAAGCAGCACCAAATCATCTGGTGTTATCAGCAAAAGAATGAGAACTGGCAAAAACTTAATTTGAAATGCAGAAATAACTAATATTGGGGGAAAACCTAACTTTTCCACTCCACTGGGGACTAGTGCAATGCCAGGGGATTCACTAAACAGCACAGTTCATATTTTAAATATTTGCTAAGTGAATGTAGAGGCAATTGTTTGGGGAAGTATTTGTCAAATAAACTCAAACAACAAATGCATTTGAGGAAATTGGATTTGTCCACCTGATATTGCAGGAACAGGAGAAGAGGCTAAATTCATCAGATAAACTGTTCATCCGAACTGTTTGTTCTCCTCTATCCACCCTCCAATCATTATTTTAGAGAAACTACAAGTGTTGTAGGCACTGTGCAGAAAATTTATAGGAAACAGATCTCCAGCTGCCGAAGCCCACAGTCTGCATGATGGACGTGGCAGATAGGGGAAGATTTAGCATTCAGCAGGTGGGGGAAGGAGGGGAGCCTGTCTCAGTCCACAGAGCTATGAATCCCAGCCCTGCATCCACGCTAGTGATTCGCCAGGTTTATTTCCTTTTAGCTGCCTGCAACGCGGTGGTGGCAGCTGCCACCTTGGTCATCATGGCGTGAATTGGACCTTGAGCTGGAAGTAGAAACTGCTCCAGCTAGGAAGGAAGCGCTGGTTTTATGGAGAAACGGCGGGTCAGGTCCTTTGGGACTTGAGCACGGACTGGGACACGTGGGGCACCGCTTCCCCGGCGGTTTATACAAACTCAATCTCCTGGCTTCCTCGCAGCACCTGAAATGAGGAGGCAATTGCTCCAGGGTCTCACAGCCTCAGTGATTTAAGGCTGAGGGGGGTGGGTTATTTACCAGTTATATATAGGAAGCCTTTGGCCAGGTGCTTAAAGCAAGATGGGGAAATATGACTTGCTTTGTTTTGCAGGCAGGGAGTGTAGAAATCAATTTTATAGCTGCCCTGGCTTTGCAGGGTGCCAGGCTCGGGTAGAAGAGAGGGGTTCCTCAGGGTTAACTTCTGGGAGTTGAGGATGTTGTGACTGCAGAGCAGAAGGGGTGGACACAGTCTCTGAAGAAGCCTGGAATGGCTGTTGAGAGTAAAAAGAAGAAGAAGAAAGAGAAGAAGGGATTTGATTTCCAGAAGAGCAAAGCCAGGGAAATAGCTTAAAGATAGATTCAGGAAAGCAAATGATGCAAGATTGCTCTTGTCAGAGCACAGACTAGTTTCCAAATGGCTTGGGAAGCTGAGATGGAGACAGGAGGTGACTGTAGTTTGGAGATGCAAGATGTAGGGTCAGGAGCCAAATCTTTGAACTGCAGAAGGCAGAATAGTGAAGCTGTAGCTTAGGCTTGAAAAAAGGAGATGGAGAAGTGATGTCAGAACATGTGATGGCAAGAGAGGACAGAGCTCAGCCGCAGTGGACGCAGCAGAGCAGGTAAGGTAAGAGATTTGGTGTGCTGCATTTGTCGCGTTTACTCTGTAGGGGTCTCGGCTGAGATCCCCAGGCCTGTCTGGGTAACAGTCTTTTTCTCTGAGACCTGGATCGCTATAGGGGGCTAAAATAATGTGTGTTAGGCTGGCAGTGGGCTTCCTTTGCTCTTCCCGTGCACAGAGAATTCCTCCCTAGGGCTATCAGCCTAGTGTGTTCCAGTGCAAGAAAAAAATCATGCCTGAAGCCTCTCAGTAGAAGCCTTTCATAGTAGGAATGAGCAAGGTATAGAAATATCTAATGCAGTTAGACAAAATCCAAAGTGAAAACCTGTGGGTTAGTAAATGCAGGTCTTCCCTCTGTGTTTGTTTCTTGGGTCTTCTGGTAGTTAGCTTTCACCCAGTTGTACCTTGATTAATTGGGGTACAATGGGATGGTACCTCCAGGTGTTTCTCTTCATGACCATGACCTACCTGCTGGGCTTGACCTGTGGCCCATGCTTTTAGCTTGATTTTCAGACTCATTGCAGCTTTGCCAAGTTAAACCCAGGTACTGTGCCAAACCACCAGCTCCTGGTGAACATGGAATCATAGAGTCATTTACATTAGAAAAGACCTTTAAGATCATCAAGTCCAACCATTTAACCTAGTGCTGCCAAGTCCACCGCTAAACCATGTCCCTAAGCACGTGGAGTGCTGAGGATCATCTCTTCTGTCTGCAGGCTCCCCTGCAAGGTCCAGGTAGGTACTAAGACTGTGGGTGCTTCCTCAGACTAAACCAGACCTGGAATGTCTTGGTTTTTGTTTGGCTGACCTCGCTGACTGTTCCTCTTCTGGGTTAGTACGACAATCCCTGGCAATGCTCGTTACCCTGGAGCAGTAGCGGCTGAATAGAACAGAATATTTCTGTTGGAAGGGACCTATAATGATCATCTAGTCCAACTGCCTGCCCACTTCAGGGCCGACCAAAAATTAAAGCATGTTATTAAGGGAATTGTCCTAAGACCTCCTAAACACCGGCAGGCTTGAGCCATTCCCACGTGTCCTATCACTGGATATCAGGGAGAAAAGCCTGAGGAAATTGTAGCTTCTTTGATTGTGGGCGATGTCTCTAGTTTTAACCCCTCTTTATCTCTGAGCTCTCTGACCTGCCTTCCTGAGTGGCAGAGCAATTTGGCTATACCCATCATAGAGCTTTCATTGGCATCTCCAAAAAATAATGGCTCTATGCAATCACAGGCTGGGCATTTGTGCTAGAGAGCGGCTTGCATTAGCTTTGTCGGCTGGTGATGAGATGCAGGGGTGGATCCCATCGCACTGGGGTGCGTCTGAATGCAGCAGGGTGCCTGCAGGACTCTACCTCCTGGTTGCTGGAGGCTTGGGGATGGGGATGGTTGGGAGTGACTTTCGTCGGTGTGGGTAGGCAGACGAGCTCCTTGCCAGTGGTGGCCAAAGCCGGGGTGGGGTGGGGGGCTGTTCCGTGGGACCAGGCTATAGTCCAGTTAGGGGTGTGGGAAGGATTTCCTTCCCCTACTCTGAAAATTCAGGTTAGTGGGTTTGGCTGCTTTTTCTCTGTGTTCAGCTTCAACTGAGGGATTAATTTCCAAGAATTTGAACTCTCAGCATTAGCAGCTGTGCCTTGGATTTGGTCAAAAAAATCTTGACCAGAAACCTTGAACGTGGGCTTCTTGTCCTCCAAGCTCACGTTCTGTTGTTCCATCAATGGTACCCCAAGAGCTACACCCACCCCAGCTCCATCAGCTCCATGGCCTTGGCTTTCCGGGGGGGGGGGGGGTGTGGGGGGGTAGGAGCGGGCTCCTTAGGGGGAAATCCTCCCCAGGCAGTCACTGAGATCCAAACCAAACCCACCTGTTGGAGCTCTGTGCTCTCTGATGCAGAGCAGATGTATGTTTGGGCAGGTGCGGTGTGGGATGGCTGCCAGCCTCAACCACGTGCATTTCCAGAGCACAGAGACCCTCCAAAGATAAGTCTGCAGCTCTCATGAGGGGGTATGAAGTGTTTTGCTGCAGGACAAATGCTGTCCACTTTGTAATGCAGCTGCTGATGAAGTCACCCCCTTATTCTAGGGAACTCTGGAAAGAGGCAGATCTGGCCTTTTTCTGTTCAGTAACATACTGGCTTACCTGTTTTCTTTCTGGGGCTTGCAACCTGGATAAGAAACTTGTCTGGGTGATATGTCAGTTGATGGCAAGTATCATCTGTGCTGTGCTGGGAAGCTTTGTTATTTCTCTGCGTTGCAGTTGGTGGAGGGGTGCTCTGTGGCTCTGCAGCAGTTTCTATGAATGGGCTTGGCTGTGCTCCTCGCCCTGCGTGTTTTGCTGTTTTCCTAGCCTTCTGGGCTTATCTGGAGGGGAAAAAAAACCCAAACCCCTCTGTAACTATGGCCATTCTGTGCATCCAGAGGCATAGATCTGGTGCTTGGAAAGACCCACCGGTTCCCAAGCAGGCACGCGCAAGGTGTGACTTACCCTAACACAAGCCATGCGGTCAGGTCGGCAGTGCTGCACCTTCCGTTGCGTGGCTGCCCTCCGTGTGCAAGCGTGACAGAAGGTCTTGCTTGCACGTCTTCGTAGGAGCTGCTCAAATTTCTGGCCGTACGATGTGCCCCCATGCAAAACAGTCTTAGCAGGACTCTGTGTCGAGCGTGGGAGGAGGCCAGGAGCTGATCTGCAGGGGCAGGATTCATGTCTCTGGTGTACGTACTGCCCCTGGGTCTACCGATGGCTTGGGATCGAAGCCAAGAGAAGAGGGAGGAGGATGAAGCCTTGCCTCTGTGCTAGCAGCATCTCCTTTGACACCTGTACTTAAATTCTGGGCCAGATGTCTCGTGCCACTTTAGTCCCTGGCCCAGCTATATTAGAAGCAACACTAATCAGCCTTTAAATGCTGGAGACATTACGAGAATTATCTCCATATTTTATAGCTCTCTCGTGAATATTTTGGTGCACCGCAGATGCTAGACTGTGGGTATGGTTGATGGAGTGGGGACTCTGCTTTAGCATCGGTCGTATCCTGAGGTCTTTCCCGTATTGCTGCATGAGTTCCAGGGCAGGGATATTGAGTATTCTCCAAGCCCAGTTATTGTGTATAGCCCTTCTTGTAGGATACGGCAAATGAGCATAGGGGCTGCCTGTCGTAATAAAAGGGCAGAGGAATTAACTTGATCGAGCAGGCTGGCGAAGCAGCTTGTTTGCCGTATCCCCGAGGAGACGGAGCCATTCAGCGCCTTTGTGGAGCAAGCTCTGTTGCTTGATTTGTACGCATCCTGTACATTGCTGATTTATTTTGAACTCATTTTATACTAAACAAAGCAAGAACAAAAAAAGGCCACTTCAACACACCAAAGCCAACCCTCTCTGGACTTAAAGCTGATACACTGAAGCTTCTGGAAACCTGTGCTTGATAACCCTTCCACTCGTGCTGTCAGGTTCTTTCCGTGTGTGTTTTCCCCCCGTTTAAATGGTGTCTGTCCAACCTGGGATGAACGGGGGGAGCTCTGACCTCCCCATCCTGGCTCTTCCCAAAATACAATGAGCCTGTTTAGACTGAGAACATCTCCTCCTTGCTCCCATCCCAAGGGCAAGCACTCAGTGGGATGCTTAGGCATGGCAGAGGTTTCCATATGTCACTTGCCTCATTGCAGTGGGATTCGCTGTGTGCTTACAGCCTGGAGAGCATTTAAACAACTTCTACCCCTGCCTCAGCTTCCCTGCCTGCAAGAGTGAGTAGATTTTTCCTTATTGACCTCAGCTGTGAAGGTGGATGAGAAGAGATTGCTCAGAGCTGTATTTGTGCTTTCTGCTGGACACGCTGAGCCGTCAGCCTGAGAGATTCAGGACACGGGGAAGATGGTGCTGGGTAGAAACCTGCCACCCACCCCTCTCCAGCAGCTTCAGCTGTGTGTGTTTTCCATCACATCCTTCTGAAAAATGTTTTACTTGGGAAGAAAGAGGTTAGCTTTTTTTTTTCCTCATGGTCAAAAAGGAAAGCATTTTCTTTAAAACAAAATGCAAACAACAGAGAATTGGAAGAATTTTCACAAAGTTTAGGCTTTGTCAAACCCCCATTTTCCTTGGGGGGGGGGGGGGAGGGGAGAGGAAACAAGGCAACAAGGGAAAAGCATCCAGCTGATGTCAGGTACTTGTGTGCATGAGCATAATTTGTACGCTATTTCCCTTTGCTTCCTTCCCTTCTTCCTCCTCCTCTTGCCACGCTCCCCCAGACAGGATCTGCCCTCCAGGGTCTTCTGCTTCTCATGTTCTTAAAACTGACGTCTCCATCGCGCTGGCTATTTGTTCACCATGCTCCAAGCTCTGTCTCAACTGTTGGCCTCTGAACTTCTAGATGGATTCTTGCCACCATATTTTCTTTTAAGACCCTTCTTATAATAATTTCTGTTCCCCTCTCAAGTTCCCTCTGAGTCAGCAGATGCGTCTGCGTTGGCACCTCTGCGATCTGCCCGGCTTGTACGGCCAGCGATGCAAACGGGGGGTGAGCCGAGACTGGTCCCGCTCCTCCCTGCTGTGCCTCCACCGGCAGAAATCTTCATTTGCAGGGGGATTCTCTTGGCTTCTCTCTCACGGTTCCTGGCTCCTCTGTTCAAATCTGATGCGGTGATTTAGCAGAATTTGTTTTGACAAAAGCAAAGGATATTCCCAGCCAATTAAAAATATGGTAATGGAAAGATGGGAAGGAAATGCAGTGCTTCCTCTGCTTGAGGGGTTTGTTGTTAGCTGTCACTGTGCTTAGAGGGATTAAAAGTGCATGCTGGAGGCCCATGTCAGATTGAATGTTAAGCTCCCAAGCTGCAACCATGCTCTTGGGAGCAGGGAAACAATAATTCATTACTGGTGGGGATGGAAGGATTACTTTAGTAATTTGCTTATTGACTTGTATTCTTTCTCATGTGGGCTTGTACACGCATATACATAAGCACACGCAATTGCAACACTCATTTTATTAGTGTCTCATGCAGCAGATGATTGAAATCTAGGATCATTTAGATAATTTGCCCTCGGATACAGTGTCCAAAATGCCTTGCAGCAACAAGGATGGGCCAAGCAAGAAAGGCCAGAGGTCTTGGAAGACTGGGACTCACATCCTTCCTCCCACCTCAGGTCCTGTAGTTTTGTGTGTGTTTTTCTCCAGAGTATGCTCTGAATTGCTCGTCGTCCTCTTCCACCCACTGCAGTGGGTGCTCAGTGTCGTGTGAGCACCCCAAGCAGGCAGTCTGAATGCGGTGCTGAGTTTCTGTGCCTCCATTTGTCTGTGGAAGAGCTCTAAATGCAACCCTTCCCATGGTGTTGGGTCAGTTGGTGGCTGAAGCCATGTAAATACATGAGAAAGTAAAAATAAACTCGTTAGGAATATCTTGTGAAGGTTATTTTCAGCTGTGTACAGCTGCTAGAAGTCTGAGCCACTCAAGAAAGTCAGGACACAGTAGGCACAGACGACAAGCCATGGATGGTCCTGAGGTGACACCTCAGGCTGTTTTCAGAGATGTCACTCTTAGCAGAAATCAAGCATATGGAATAGAAGAGGTGGCATCCATCCTCTTACTCCAGGAGAGTGGTGTGCTGGAGAGACAGAAGTCCTTGCCTTCACACACAGGATCTCTGACCTCTTCTTTTCTCTCTTTCCTCCTATTTGGTCATTCTCTTTGGTTTCTCTCTTACCACTCCTCAAGGGTTAACAGTCCCCAGATCAGGTTGGAGTTGCCAATCGCATGGGAAGCCTCCTGCCCTGCTCGCTGAAAACGAACATGTTCAAAGGTGTCTGGCAGTCCTCGTGGTCCCACTCCCAGCTTTTACGTGGCTTCAGAGAAGCCCTCATGCTCCTGTGTCCTCTCCTACTTGTTCATCCACCTGCCCAAAGAGCAGCGTAGCAAAATCTGCGAAGGCTGATGTGCAGAGCGATAGGGGGTTGAGTTGCTTTCTCGTGGGCAGCTGGAGAAGCACGTAAAGGGTTACGTCAGACAGCAAGAAAAGACAGACTCTACAGCACTGCTTTATTTTAACAGGCAGCCCAGACTTGTATATCAGCGCTTGCTGAATTAATTTGCTATGTAGCACCAGTAAAGCTCAAAGTTCTTTTGGTGAATTCTAGTTTTGAGAAAAATCAAGAAAGTAATTACTTGGTTCGGTCATTAATTACTCACTACTGGACATTTTCGAAGGTGTAGTATGAAAAGCCTGAGGCAGCTATTAAGAGTAGCTCTAATGCTATTGATCTATTTGTATTTATCGTGAAATTTCTCTGCTTTTATGACATTTTGTTGAACTGGGGCCTACAGGTGAGTGGAGCCAGGAAGCGTGAGCTGCCCTCTCCCATGCTTGGCTGCTGGCTCTTGGTGGGGCAGCGGTGACTTCTCAGAGCATCCCTTGGAGGGATGCCCGGCGGGATGGTGGGGCAGTGGGGACTCTATTACGCTGCTGCACGCTTGGGCGTGACGGGAGATCCCCTGCCTTGGGCCATGCTGCTATTAAGACAAACCCAAGAAGTGGAGCCGAGCAAAGTGGCTTGGCCATGGACTTGCAGAAGGTCAGTGGCAAGAAGAGGGAGCAGTGTCCAGATCTCCTGACATACAGATCTGTTCTGTTCTTAATAGGGCCAACTGGCTCTTGAATCATTTTCACTAGCACTTCTCTTACCGTATCTGGCTGGTGACAGTTCTCCAAGCCTTCCCCCTGCTACAAACAACTCTATTCCTCCATTTGTGGCTCTGTTCTTGTGATTCAATCCCATCATGGCCATTCACTGACATGAAGTCATCTTTAAAATTGGACACTGTCTGGAAAAAAAGTTACCTTCCAAGGAATTGGGGACCAGGAGGGGCATGGAGAGCATGCCTAGGTACTGGTAGATGCTGCTTTGCTTCATTCTTCTACAGCCTCTGGGCTAATCTCTTTCCTAGTCCCTCAAATTGGCACAGCCTAGCTGTCATCCCCGAATGCTGTAACATGGAGATGAGGTTAATCCTGCCGGCCAGTGAGAAAGGTGTAAGCCAACAGCAGCACCGCTGTTTTCTGGTGAGCTGGAAATGCAGCAGGGAACGGCGACAGCTTCTGGAAAAGGGCAGGATTGTCA
This sequence comes from Balearica regulorum gibbericeps, assembly GCF_011004875.1. NCBI lineage: Eukaryota > Metazoa > Chordata > Aves > Gruiformes > Gruidae > Balearica > Balearica regulorum. The sequence goes on along the minus strand of NC_046192.1, from coordinate 2,021,589 downwards.
TTTGGTTTCCAGAGGGTTTCTCGAGGCAGACCAGGGTCTCACGACTTTGGTGTTGGCTGAATCAGGATTTGTTCTGGCTTTGTTCCCGGCAGTGAAAGGTGCGGTCTTTCTATGTACGAACTTAGACAGAAAATGCCACCGTGCCATTATTACTTTTTTTTTTTCCCCTTGCACCCCAAAGAACTGGAAAAAGCAACATGCATTTAGCAGTGCCAAAGGGATGCGGCTGTTCAGCTTGTGCCTCCTGGCCTTTCTCCTTCTCCCATTGTATTTGGTATGCGAAATTGAATCACACCCTTCTCACCCGCTTCCCACTGGGGGAAAGGTGGCCTTTAAATCATAATATGATTGCAGACGATGTTGCAGAAGGGGAAAATGAGATGAACTTTAAACTCCCCTTTGCTTTACAAATTTGTTCATGTCTTCCCTCACAGCTGCTTAGTCATGCCTATTAGATTTACCATTTTCTGGGAAGGAAAAGTGGAAGTGAATTTTATTATCTATTCAGCATCTGACTTGGTGGCTTCCTCCCCTCCTTTGTCTGGTTTAATCAGAAATTTGCAGGGGTTTTGATTGGACTCTTTTGATCAGAGTACAGAATCCCCCAGGTACGGGATTGTTAGCTCTCGTTAGGAGAAGAAACGTTTTTCCATGATGGTGCACATCCTTGTACAGCTAATTGAAGAATCATCACAGTGACTTTGTTGCCACGTTACTTTTCATGGATACCTTAGATGCCTCCAACAACTGACCAGGTTGAAAAGGAGTAGGATAGAAAATAAAGAACGGAAGGGGCCAGTTGTCGAATTAATTAGCAACTGCTAAAGGAAATACTTTGCATCTTTCTGTGCAATGCAGTGCTACTGGATGAAATTAAGAAAATGAAATCAAGAACTTGGCAAGTTCTATAAAGAGGTGGGGTCGGTATTTGCATATCAAAAGTAGCCAGAATTTTTGGAACAGTAGCACACGTTTTGAAAGGGATTTTGCTCTTTGTGTTGGAAGAGTTAAATCAGTTTTGGGCCATTAAAGACTGCAGAAGGAGACCTGATTTGCATATGTGCTGTCGGTAGGAATCTTATACTTCGGCCTGGCACGTCCCCAGATTGGACACTGGACAAGATGGCCATGGGCTTGCTCCTGCCTGTCAGTTCCCCTGGTTGTGGATTTGTGGTGATGGGGTGGAGGAAATGGAAAGGAATGGGCAGGAGGGAGAATATTTTATAGCAAAGAGGAACATCTCTGCAGCGGGCTGAGCGCCAGCGGGGCTGCACCAGCCGCGTAGGAGCCTGTACTCGGAGCAGGTCACAGAGCTGGATCTCAGCCCTGGCACTTCTGCAGCCATTTCAATTAATGTCATCGTTCAAGGCAGAGCTCGGGGATGGAAAATCTGCACTACCGTGAAATGTGATAGTGTTGTGCCCTGGGGTGGTTCTTTTTGCAAAGCGCTGGAATATGCAGTGCCATTTCCTGAAGTGTAGAAGGTGTGTGAGAAGAACCTGATACCTGAGGGCTCCTTCCAGGTGGTGCCAGAAGGGAACCCACCCATTCGAGCTGAAGATCAGAGACCTGTGTGGGAGCAAGACATGTTTTCTTCTTCTTCATGTATTTTCTCTTTTTCTTTTCCTTTGCAGTTCTGGATGCTGGAACAGATTACCAGTAGATGCAATCAGTTCTCCCTCACTGGAAATCATTCAGGTGGTGTTGGAAACCTATGTAAAAGATATGTTCCACCAGAAGCCATTGATTTCCATGGAGGACATTTTGCTAGGCAAGGGTTAAACAGGCCAGAGAGCAACATCAGGCCCTCCTGGCCTTCAAATCTAAAGCTGGCCTCAGCAGTGTGTCCCCCACCACGTGTTTTGTCCCAGACCCTGTTCCAGTCAACACTTGTGACTGGATTTCTAAGTCCCTTACGTATAGCTGTGCCCCTGTGTCAGTGGACATGTCTTGTGGCCATGCTACGCCAAGTCCTCCCAAAAAAGTTGTTTGTGCTTTGTCCCAACCACCTTTTCCATCAACTGTAGGGCAAAGGGTTTACAACACAGAAGATGTTCTTTTGGACTGGGGAGCAAAACGGTGAAGGAAAATGTTTTTAAAGCTGTTGAAGGAAGGCAGGCTTTTCTTGCAGGACACTAACCCATCACATCTCCCCATGTATGTCCAAACAGGTGTCTGAGTACTTTGCCTGACGGGTGTGGGGACCGGAACGGCAGTACAGTCTTGTGCCATTGCTCGGCTTGAAGGACACAGCTTTGCGGACCTCTGCAAACACTTTGAAACAGGTCAGAATAAAGACGGCGGCACTGTTTGGCCAGACCTATGCTGTACAGCACAGCTGGCCAAACACGAGCATCGGGGATGAGCTGTGGTTGTGGATGAAGCTGTAACTGCTTTGTGCCTTCCAGTGGGGAAGGCTTCACCAGTGGGTCTGCTCTCCTGGAGGTGGTTTGAGGACTGCGCAGAGAGCTTTGGGACACGCCATACCGCAGCAGGCTTGGATCGGTCTTTGCTGGTCTGAGAGTTTGCAGAGAGCCTCCAGAGACCCTGTGACAGCACCGACTGGTGCCCTTGCTGAAGGGTGTGCCGTGTCAGAAGGGAGCGGTGCAGGACACCTTCCTGTCCCAAAACCCCTCTTCCTTCCATGTAGCCCCGAGCTAGCTGTGGTGGACACTGTCTCTCCTGGGGTTCCTCGCTCCCCGGTGCAGCACCACGCTGTTGCTGAAACAGAGCTGGGGTGGATGGCAGCCTTTGGATTTGGGCTCAGAGAGGGGTTAGACTAGCCCATGGAAGGTAGTCAATTAAATACAAGGAGGCGCACGAGGCTCTTTGCATCCTTGCAAATCCCCAAAACGCAGATGGATGGAGGCCATGGGAGGTGCTTGTCTAACTCAGTGTTCGTCTGGGGGGTAAATGAGGCACCGGGAAGCCCAGCCTGCAGCCTGGTGTGGTCTGGCCGTTCCCGTCATATTCCTCAGCTCTGGCCTGGGGATGTATGATCTGCCTGCAGTATCAAACGCAGGTGGCTTTTGGGAGCAGAACGGTGCTGAGCGAGCACTCCCTCCTATTTATCATCCCATTTTCCATGTCTGATGGGGGGCAGTGGGGGAAAAGGCTGCGAAGGAGTGAAAGGCATTCCTGAGTCATGGCCATTTATCACTGTTGCAGGGATACTCCAGCACGGCAGCCAGACAGGCACGCGTGCTCCCCCAGCCTCCTGATCACGTTATTATATTACACCTGACATTCCTTTCTTCCACTAATATGTTATTTTTGCTCTGACAGCTTTATGAAGGAGAAAAGAGAAATAGAGAGAGAGACACATGCACCCGGACAGACACAGGCAGTATTCATTCCTTATCAGCAAGGAATGGGTCTGACTCAGACACAAGAGATCTGCTGATTGAAACATCTCGCTGTCTCCAGCTGCTCGCTATCTGCCATGGACGGGAGATTCCCAGAGACCGGGGAGGGGAGGGGAAGGGGCAGCATCAGGTCTGGAGGGCGAGTCCTCCAGGGATCTGGTCTGAGATGCTCCCCTGAACTCCACTGGGATGTTTAGTTAGTGAGAGAAATTGGGCTGCTGTCTGTCTTGGCATGCTGCTGACACGGTAGGACGGTGATCATCCGGTTGAGCACGTCATCACCTTTAGTGCTTGGTTCTTGTGTTGGACAGAGAAGGTTCTCCAGACAGTTATGGCTCGTGGAGACCCAACCCTGCCTGGGGTAAGGGCTGATGGAGAAGTGATGAGCCCAGGGTGTTAGGAGTCCCGATGCTGGTTTCGTTTTTCAGAGAGGAAGAGGGGAAGCGAAAAAGCGTGCCTGTGGGAAATGCCATGTCAGGCATGGCCACTGGTCATTGTGTTTCATTCAAAGGCCAGCGAGCAGAAGGAAGTGTGTGTGGGAAGTGGGAGAGGCAGGAACGAGACCTAAAAAGTTGAGGGCTTTGATTGTGAAAGTGGAAAAAAGGAGTGTGAAACAAGCAGGAGTTCATTTGAGCTGGGAGTTTGCTGGCAAAATGTATAAGGGAAAAAAAAAAAAAAAAGCTGGGAATGAAAGTGAGGGGAAAAATGTTCTAATATGAAAATAATGCCGAGGTCTTGTCTGCTCTGCACCCCATGATTCACCAGCTGACCTGGAAGATCCAGGATGTCTGCTGCCCTTGCTGCAGAGGAGGTTACCGGCCACCCCAGGCTGCTGGTCAGCGAGGGATGAGCCTCGGCAGCAGGTCCTTCCTCGGGCACGACGGTCCCGGGACACTGGCTGGGCAGCTGGAAAAAGAAACAAAAGACCAGCCCAGCACCCTATGCATCCATATGCTTTGCTGTCTTTGGCCCGTGGCCTTTCCCCAGGATGCCTGAGCTCACTGAACACCTTCTGCAACAATATTTGCATTGGGCAACTCGTGTGCTGTCCCCAAAATAGCCCCTTTTGCACGCTGGACTGCGCTCATCTGCTAGGGAGAAACAGCTTCAGCCCTCTCCATTCCCACATGGCAGCAAAAAGTCTCATTCCCAGGCATTATGGGAGAAAGGCCGATCAAACAGAGCAATTAATTCAACAAACAATAAAATTAAGCCATGATCCCAGTGTAGTTTCCACCCAGAAACAGAATAAACAGCCTTCCCAGCATGGATAAATAAACTCACAGATGGAGGCTTTTGTGAGCGGTGAAGTTTTTCCCTCCGCAGCCTTCTTGAGAGCGCATAAAAATTGCGGAGTACATAAATCTCTGGCTCTCCATCCTCACGGATCGGCGAGGAAGGAGCGGCGCGCCTGCTGCGGGGCAGATGTGCGCTGGCTCGAGACCGAGGGAAGGGGCCTGGGGACGGCGCGGAGGCTGCAGGCAAACACGGGCTGCGGCAGCTGGCTCCTCCGAACGTCCCCCGAGGCCGGCTCTTGTCACGGGCCTTGACACAAAACACGTGGAGCGAAAAGCTGCGAAGGAGGAGAGCGACCTGCTTCACACTTGGCTGGGCTCACTGAACTGATGGAAATCCCCCTTTTTTTTCTTTTTTTTTTTTTTTTTTTTTTTTTGAACTGGGTTTAAAAATAGGCTGAGATGGCAGTGGAAGAAAAGAGGCATCTGCAGAGTGCTTGGGCAATATAGAGAAAGCAGAACTGGGTTGTTTACCCAAGGAAAAGGGAGATAAATATTCCAGGGATGATGCTGGCTGCATGGAGGTGGTGGGATCCAGGCTGGCTGCTCTCACCCTTCCTAAAATCAGCTGGAGTCTGTTCTGGGAAAGGCTTTTCCACTGCCAGTCAGCGCTGGCATCCCTCCCGAGCTGTCTGAGCCGGTGAAACGTTACGTCCCGTGAGGGCTGGCCGACAGCAGGATCATCGGGGTGGTGTGGGGAAGGGGGGTGTGAGAGTTCGGGCTGGACACCCATGGGAAGAGCCGCCGGAGTGGAGATGCTCTGCTGGCAGCAGGGGCGGAAAGGATGGGAAGGGCAGGCTCGGGTTATATTGCAGCTTGCATGGTATTTGGGGTCATTTATTTTAGAAGCAGCCAAGACGGAAGCGGGAGGGAACCGTGCGGTTTGAGGTGTGAAAAGCCTGTGTGCTGTGACCCTCTGCCTGCGGTGAGCAGTTGTGGCATTTTGGGCGCAGATGTTCTGGACAGAGAAAGGAAAGGCTTTTTTTTTTTTTTTCTTTTTTTTTTTGACCCCGAGAAGGTCCTGTATGGTGCTGTATGACCATCGCTCTGCTGGGGAAGAGATGGGTGCTGCAGGTGAGCTACAGCTCTGCAGAAGACCCTCTGCTCAGCAGTGTCAGCAGCCATGGGGGGGCTGGGGGAAGCAGGTGGAAGTCACTCACCCAGCTAACCTCCCCCCAAAAAAAGAAATGAAGCCAAGTTCTCTCTTTTTTCCTGCTAGGGGATGTTTCTGTCGTTCTTTCCCTCCTCTCCTGCCTAGCTGGATGCATTACTCAGGAACTCACTGAACACCCAAATGGCTTGACTTAGTGTTCAGGGTCCCCGAGTAGGGACTTGAGGCAGTGAACCTGGCACCGACCGCTGCCGTTTGAGCCTCGGCACGCTGCTGTGCTAATGATGAAATTAGCTGGGGAAACTACTTCCAGCCTTGAATTGGGTAAATCTGAACAGTGGGAAGAGCCGTACCGAAGCGGTTCAAGTTCTGGGAGTGTCCTGTGTGTGACACACGTTCAGCGTGTGCAGGTTAGTGCGAAGGCACGCCTGAGGCAGCAGGCAGCTCGCTCGTGTTGTGAAAGCTGTACGAATGTTGTGCGTCGGCTCCTGTGTTGGCAGCAAGGAGGTCCTTTTGCACTAAAGACCGCAGGCTTGTCTTTACGGAGCTGCCCTTCAAACACAACTGGTGGAGTCTCAAAATAAAAACCTTCAGATGGATTTGTTAAACCCGAGTCCTGTGATAAGGGCACGTGTGCTAACACCTAGCCAGGGGCTTCCCAGAGATGTTTGCTTGGACTGATGTTATATTTTCTGGGACCTACCCCGCTGTGGCTTCACATTTGTTGTTGCCTTCGTATCGCTGTTACCTGTTAAGCAGTGGTTTTGATGGAAGCAGAGCAGAATTTCTCAGCCTACACATACCCTAGGTTGGGTTTTGAACTTGGAAGAAGAAGGTGGAAAACATTCCTTTCGTCCTGACTAGCGACTCGCATGGGCTGAGATCAGAGACCTTCCACTTCCAAATGGGAAACAGCTGCCAGTGTGTTTGGTCTCCAAGAGCTCCTAGCACTGGCCACCCTCCAGCTTCCTGCAGCAACACCCTTCTGCGAGCCGGGAGGCTACCGGTGGGCCAGCTGCTGGGACCCTGCCCTGTCCCTGAGCCTGGCTGCGGCCGCTGACGCAGCCAAATCCTGGGATGGAGGACGAGAAACTCGGTGCTATCAAGCAAGAGTGTAAACCACAGCTGGCCTGAGAGACTTAGCAAGAGAACAGCCACGTAAGATTTTGAAGGCAGATGCGTGTCTGTGCTCTGAGCTGGCCAGAAAGAAGTCATTGCGGCTACAGTTCTGTGGTGCTGAGCTAATGAGTTTTACCAAGAAGCAAAATACTTGGCTTGGGCTTGGTGCTGCTCTAGTTTGACTGTGTGACTTTTGGCCATCTCAAAGCGAGCTTGCCTCTGCCGGAAAAAAAGTCATGTGGCTCTGCTGCATCCCATGGGAAAGGTCAAGAGACTTGCTCTTCACCACTACCACCACGGCTGTTAAACATCGTCCAGCTTAGCACTTCTCACCAGAAACCTCCCTAACCAGAGCTCATACTTCTCGGGACAAGCGCCCTGTTCGGTGGGAAGGCTCTCCATGCAGAGTGGCTCTCGCCAGGTACAGGCAAACAGGCGCCAAACCCTCTTCCTCACACAATATGGTTCATTTCTCGCACCGTGGCAGGAAGCCTGGGATGCAACTGATGATGCCGTCCCAGACCTGTCCTGTTGGCACTAGAGCTAAGGTGGGAACCCATCTTCTAGAAGCTGGCAAGGGTCTGACCAAGAAAGGAGCTGCTCTGGCCACTCTATGGACATTAGCCCAACAGGTACTTTTGCAGCCTCTGCCTCTAACGTCTTAACAACTTAACGCTAACGCCTTGCTAAGAACAAGTACAACTTTTAAGTGGTCGGTACTGGTATCCTGGATGGCATCTGGTCAGAAATCCTGCTGGATGATGGCACACGGTCTGCACTGGTGCATCACCTCCTTGTCCCAAGGAGGTTTGATCTCTGCAGAGATGCTGCGTTCCTCCGCGCTGTGCGCTTGAGCTGTACCAGATCAGAGGCAGAGCAGGGATCGGATCAGAATTTCACAGCAGAAGACGAAGCGGTGTTGGTTTGCCCCGATTTGACAGGTAAGCCGTGGGGGAGCTGCGTCTCCCTGACCCCCAGTCCTTGCCATTACGTTTTTGTTGTCATTTACAAATTCTGGGGCCCCTTTCAGCAAATACTGTCACCGCTCCATGACAAAGTGCGTTTCCCTCATTGGCATCCCTTTTCAGATATCTGTTGGACAGACTGTTTGTACTTGTTGACGTGAAACAAGCTCAGCTGGAATGAAATCATTTGTAAAAGTCACGAGAGGGTTTGGATATTAGCGGTTCATTTCCTGCCACGTTCACCAAGCTGCAATTAACACAGACCTGAAAGATTACACAGTGCTACTTGTCCTGTCTGTCCTCTGTCACCCCCTCGCTTCCTTCTTCCTTCTTCATTTCCTTCCTTTCTGAGCCGGACATATCCTGTGTCCCCATTTTCATGGTTTTTTCCCTCTCTCTCTGCTCATTTCATTCTCCGTCTCGCTCTCTTCCCTTCTCTTTGTGCCTTCTTTTTTGCCTCTTTGCTTCCCTCACCTCTTGTATTCTTTTCTTCCTCTCGCTTTATTCTCCCGCTATATTTAAACTCAGGCAAAAAACAAATTATTTATGAAGGGCTGTAATTTATGATGCGTTCTTAATGTCTTGGAAGACACAGATAATTTATTTAATGAGTAAAGACATGATAATTCACAGATGATGATTCCAGTCAGAAAATTAGTTTCATTAATTTGCTGTAAACTCGCTGCCTTGATTTAGCGCAGGAGGAGTTCCTGAAACCCAATGCAAATCTTTGCCACGGTATTTTTTTGTCATCACCGCACCGGTGTGCAAGCGTGCTGGCTTCCCCACCCCTTGCTATCTCTGTTGCACTCCTGCTTTCTGCTCGTGTCCTACTAACGGTAAGCCACAGATAGCAGGAGTGTGGGGTTTGGTTTTTGGTTTTTTTTTTTTTTTTTCAGTCTGTGTGGTTGAGAGGCGGCAGGGGAACGGGGATGGAGGTGGCATTCCTGTTCCAGGAGATGATAAAACAGGCAGCACGCTCTCAAAATGTTTGTTTTGCAAAACTGCATGCTGTTCCCCGAGCTTTTGCCCTGTAAGTTCAGCTCTAAGAGAGAATAAAAAAGCCCGTTTGCTTTTCTTTAATAGAGTACAAAAGGTACTTTTTCAAATAAATTTCAAGGCAGGCAATTTTACAGTAGAGTCTTGCTGATAACTGCAGTATATATATAAATATTATAGGAAACCTATAGAAGTGATTCATGGTGTACAACTGATCTAATCAGATTTAACTAAGTGTTTGCATCATGCCTTATTAATCACAGATAATAGGGCTCCAAGGACACCTTGCAGAATCAGGGTTTCACTCTTCACAACACTCAGTGTCCACAAATTCTGTATGTATCTTGCTGGGACCACTGTAGCCCATGGAGCTTCCCCAGGGATGAGCTTCTCTACCTTATTTCACACTTTTTTTAAAACCAGGTCTATCAATGGTGCTCTAAAACACCTTATTATTCCAGCTTTTACTGGAAAAAAATTGCAATGTGGATCAGTGTTTCTTCTGTACATTGTAGCGTGGGATGGGGAGATGTATGATGCCACCGGGACTGGACAGCGAGCGTGCCAAATGCAGTAACGCCATGTGCTGTGACCTCATCCTCTGGGCAAAGGCAGAGGAGCTGCTCTGCCTGCAGCAGGTGGGCAGACCAAGGATCAGCCAAGAATCTGAGGACCAATGGAGCTGTGCTCTGCCATCTCTGGTACACACGAGTCAACTGAGCATGGCCACTGAGGTAGGTCCAATACCTGCTTCAGCCAGGATGAAGGCAGTGTTATGAGAGGGAGGGATGGGAGCAAGTTACTGCACGCAGCTGTAAAAGGAAGCCCTCCTTTCCCTCTCAGCTACCTTTACACAACAGCTATGATGCTCTGGGAATGGTAGACAAAGGACATGACGAGATAGAAGAGGAGGGATCTGCACAAGTACTCTCACCAAGGTCAGATCAACCAACACTTTGCATCAAGAGCTGCATTAAGACCAACACTGATGAGAAACACCAGCAAGTTATGGCCAATTGAATGTCCCTAAGTCCATGGGGCTGGATGGGATTCATCCCAGAGTACTGAAGGAACTAGGGGATGTTACAGCAGGACACTTCTCAATCATCTACCAAAGGTCTTGGGAGTCTGGGGATGTCCTAGCTGACTGGAAGTTAGCCAAGGTTACTCCATTTTACAAGATGGGCATGAGGGAAGATCCAGGAAACTACAGACCTGTTAGTCTAACCCCAATGCCTGGGGAAAAAAAAAAAAATGAAGATCATTCTGGGCACTGTTGAAAGGCATTTAAAGGACCATGTAATAATCAGGCACAGTCAACGTGGGTTCACAAAGGGAAAGTCCTGTGCAGTTCCGTTCCATATTTTAATCAATGATCTGGACGCAGGAGTTGAGTGCACCATTAGTAAGTTTGCTGGTGATACTAAACGAGGAGGTGCTGTTGACTGTCTTAAGGGATAAGAGAACCTGCAGTTCTAAAGATAAACTGGGAGAGGAGTGGCTGGAGAGCAGCTCTGCAGAAAGGGATCTGGGGGTGCTGGTCTACAGCAGCTCAACAGGAGCCCGCAGCGTGCCCTGGCAGCCCAGAAGGCAAACCGCATCCCAGGAGGCATCAAACACAGCCGGTCAAAAGAGGGGTTTGTCTCGCTGTGTTCAGCGTTGGTGTGGCCTCACCTGGAGTTCTGTGTGCAGTGCTGGGCCCCACCATTTAAAAAGGATGTTCAGGTACTTGAATATGGGTGGTCAAACCCTGGAACAAGCTTCCTGGAGAGGTGGTCGATGCCCCAAGCCTGCCAGTGTTCAAGAGTGATTTGGACAATGCCCTTAATAGCAGGTTTTAACTTTCGGTCAGCCCTGAAGTGGTCAGGCAGTTGGTCTAGATGATCGCTGTGGGGGCCCTTCCAACTGAACTGTTCTTAGCCCCATCTCTGCGGTCACATAGAGAGGAGGCTGAAAGGAGCAGCGTTAGGCTGGAGGATAATGCTGCTAGCAGATATTATCAGCACTGGTGATACTGCATGTAACAGAAAATTGAGCACAGGGTGGGATCCTATTTGCTCCTTACAGATTGGGAATAAGCTGGTTCTGGGATTCATGTTTTGAGCATGTAATCTCTGTGGACTGTAACGTGGGATTCCCTGGACAAGCTGCGCCTCGTGAGTCTGTTGTTCGCACCCGTTGGCCGTGTAGCTGATTAAAGTTAGTTGTGTTTCTCCTTGGTTTTGCACCGTGGCTTGTGTATTTTGATAACCACAATTGAGTTGATATAAGCAGGTCTTGAAAAGGTGTTTTAGAAAGTTACGAATGTGCATCAGACTGGGAGATCACACACACACACACACGCACATGCACACTTGCTACCTATGCAATCCTGTATGAAAGACTGCTCAGGGCTGTGCTTGGTTCGTGGAAGGTGAAAATTTACCCTTCTGCTGGTGTAGTTAGTGTGAAGTGAAAGCCTCCAGGAATTTGGGAAAATGCTTGAAAAGTAAGGGGATGAAAAATTTGATTAAGTGTCCAAACTCTTTTGAAAAATAGGTGATGTTGGTGAGATTTGATTGTGCAACTCTTTCAGGGTCCTCTGATCAGCTCAATCAGCAGGGGCAGTCAGCAGGAGCTGATGAAGAGTTGCAAAGGATGATTCCTTTCAATACAAGGTCCTGGAGGAATGTCACCTTTTTGCTGCCTGTTCTTGTGCTTCTTGAGCTTGGGATTACTTTTCTTTTCTTGCTTACATCATGCAAACCAGACCCTCGTTCACCACGAGGGTGGTTTCTCATGGGTACTTGCACCATGTGAACAATGATAGCAGTCATAATGCTGTTTAGCAGAGGCTCTGCTGGAGTGAGGGGCGTGCAGCTCAAGGGCTTAGCTGCCTAGGGCACATCTGATGCTTGAGACTTTTTTTGGCCAGAATCTGAGCCACGATGGTTCGGTTTTGGCCTAGCAGAGCCTTGCATAACTTCCAGCTGCTTTTCAGGAGCGTGTGTACCTGTGGCTGACCCCATCTTGCTTCCTGAGATGCTCTGAGAGCAGCCTGGTGTGAGCACAGAGCCAGACATTCAAATGGACCATAGTGCATCCTTGGCTAGCGCCTTTGGAACAGGAGCCTTTGCATCTTGAAGTGTCCTCATATCACCACCTCACAGCTTGAGGTTGTTTTCTGGCATGAGAGCAGTCCTCACGTCCTCTCCAAAACTGCTTTCTTCAGAAAGAGATGGGGACTTCCCCGTGCGAGAGGACCCTTGTGTGGATGGGTTGTGTGACCCGGGACCTGCATGCTGAGCTGCAGAGAGGGGTGGGACACAAGGTGCTGGTCTGCATTCTGTTGTGTGACTCTTGAACGTAAGCTCTTCCTGCCCACTGTGTAAGGGACCTGTGCACTGGGTTTGAGATTTGCTTGCCTGAAATTCAGGCTTTACAAGGGCTGGCACGTGGGGGGCCTAAGTGGTGGGAACTTTCTGGGCGAAGGTCACCGTTGCCTAGTGAAGGTTGTGGCTTCAAAGCCTACTCACAGCCCAAGAGAGCACAATTTTATTGTCCTTGGCTCCGCTGCCGGCTGTAGCTCACTCATCCTTCTTTACTAGCAGTCATCACAAATGTGATTTGATTGCATTGTTCGCTATGAGGAACAAGAGCTAGATCTTGGCAGAATTTGTCTTCCCTCCCCCACGCGTGGGATGAGGCCTCCCCAGGTGCTGTCTCAAGCGTACACTCGAGTGCTGGAAGCCTCTGCTTGGAGCTCGACAGATGAGGAATGAATATCCCGTGCAAAAACGTCTCGCCTTCCCCAGTGGCAGCGGTTTAGCAGCACGTTGGGACCAGCTGTACAAACACAGGAACGCGGCACAGCCATTAGCGTGTTCCTCGGCAGTCCTCCTCCCCGGCACGTCCCCTCCATCTCTGGTCCTGTCTGAGTCTCTGAGGTGGTGCCAGCTTTGACCTCGGGTCTTCAGATTGGTGATATGGTCTCTGCCTCCAGCCAGGGGTGGACGGCCGGTGGGACCGTCCCTCCCAGAAGCAGTTTCTGCCCCATCCTGCTGCAGGAGCAGAGGAGCATCCAGCTGCGGTGTTCTTGACTTCTGGTCAGCCCTCATCCCTCCATACGGCTTTAGAGGACTTGATATATGACATGGATACTTTGGGTTTGGTAATAGGTCAGCTACTCTTCTCCGGAGTGGTCAACAGGGGCGCTGCATTTGAGTTTTCTGCAGAAAACAGGATCAAACGCTCTCCTCTGCGCCTGTCTGTAATGTGGCCCGTTTGCCACGTCCCAGAGCAGCGTGCTTTGTTTAACGTCTGTTTAACGGCATGCACTGCCGCTCTTGCCGAGACAAGGTCTCTATCCCATTGCTCCCGAGCTGGCAATAGGGAGCCGCTCCAGCCTAGCAGGAGAGAGGAGTGCTTGTCCTTCAGCTTATTTGATGCTGTTCTTGGTCTCCTTCAAGCTCTGAAATAACTCGCCATTTTCCTAACGCCAGCACAGAGCCCTGTCTGCCACCTCCCTGAGCATCCCGCAGGTGTCTGCCCTGAGCATCCCTTTGTCCCCCCATGCTGTGTGCCACAGTGACGTCTCGGGAGTCATTCTTGCTGGGCTGTCTGCAGGGTGCAGGATGCCATGGGCTGTCCTTGAAGGGTAGCAGTGATTTTTCCTTTTATTCCTTTCTCTCTCTTTTTTTTCTTTTTTTTTTTCTTTTTTCTTTCTTCTTTTTTCTTCTTTTTTTCTTTTTTCTTTTTTCTTTCTTTTTTTTTCCCCCAGCTGTTTAGACATCTCCTTTCTCCAGGTGGTACAATATAGGCTTTGGTGGTTTTGCCAGTGTCCTCAGCAGTTGCCTGAGATTCTTCCACCTGGAGGAAGCTGTTCTCTTCCCTACGGATCCTGCAGAATTGTCCCACCCCACCAGTCAGGTACAGTGGCCTTCTTTCTTTTGGGTGGCTAGTGCTTTTACAACTGGCGTAGCAGAAACTGCCAAGAAGACACAGAAATTGCTTTCCCTTCCCTGTAGCTGCAAATAAATAACTCCCAGGAACGCCTGCCTTGCTGGAGTCTCTTGGCTGGAAGTGGGGAACGTGGGCTTGCAGAGGGGTCCACCACCTCCCGAAGACCTCAGGCTGCACTGGGAGCTTGAAACGCGAAGCCCTGAGGCTATCGTGGTCCCAAACGGAGCAGATGATCACGCAGGCTCCCTGGGAAAGGTTGTGGCTTGCCTGGATCCCAGGTGGAGAGGAAATAGGGGCCTCGCAGAGCGGCTCGGGCTGCCTGCTAAATGCAAGTTCACGTCCTGAGACCTTTTTCAAAGCACGTAGAGGAATATCTGCCTAGGGACGTCAGTAAGTAGTGAGTCCACAAAGCAATCTGTTTGTGTTAATCTTGTATGGCACAGAATAATAGTGCTCAGCACTAGCTAAGTGCTGGGCAAATATTAGTGTCTTTTTTTTTTTTTAACTTGTTGCAGAAGTGGAGCTTACCACACTCAGTAAGCTACAGTGTCTGCTCCTGTGGGAGAGCTGGCAGGAGCCTGGCATTCTTCCCGTGCCACCTCCACAGGTCTCAGGACAGGATGCTTCAGAGGGGTAAGTGGGAAAGCCTGTTCTTATTTCCATTTGGCCTGCTTTTTTTCCACCCTCTCGCTTAACTCCAGTACTAAGGGCTGTCCTGGTTAGCTGCTCCCCACACCTTCTACGCACAAAAATCCCCCTGCAGAGACTCACAGGGGGTAACCTCGTGCCAGGGTGCAGCACGCTGCGTTTGCATCTGCTCCGGTGTCGGCTGCCCTTCTTCTGCAAGCAGCAGGCTCTGGCAAATGCCAGGCTCTTCCTTACCATCGCACTGCTCCATACGGGATGAGGTGAAATGAAAACAACTTCTCCCGTTGCAGCTACACGATCTAGGAACTCATAAAGGCTACAGCGCTTTTAATTACAAGCTTGTTCCGATTATGCTCAGGCTTTCTGTTTCCTCCCATAGAGCGGGCCAGCCCTCTGAGGTCAAGATGAACTTCAGTTACAGAACTTTTGGCACATGCAGTTAGGAAAACTGGAGAATTTCCCTCTCCTAAAACTAGGCACCTGCAATGTGTGATCTATTGCTCCCCGGAGGCCCGTTCTCCTGGCTATAATGTTGCTGAAAGCAGAACAAACACATTTGTTTCTGGACACGAAAGAGCCTTTTTCTTTTCCTCTGGCTCTGCAGTGCACCAGGAGCCCCGTGCTCTCCTCCCAGCTGTGCGATGGCGATGATGAAGCAAGGCACCTTAGGCTTTAGTTTAAGCTTCTCCCGGGCTTGGGGTTGAGATTTCTTAAGCTAGACTCACTCCCTACATCCTGAACTTTAGCTGATGTGAAAGTGAACTCTGAGCCCTCGCTGGAAGAGGGGACGGAGGGTCTGCAAGCAGAGGTGCAAGCGGGGGGACCCCCTTCAGTTTCCCCACCCTTGCTGACTCTGGGTGTAAAAGGACAGGTCAGATGCCAGGAGCCTTGTCCAAGGTGTCTCTACCAGCGCTGCGAGGGCAAAAAAAATTCATTTTATTCTGGTTTGAAGTGGGATTATTGGGGAAACTTTCAGCAGTACTGCATCTCTGTCTCAGCACTGTTGTCCTATGTTTTGCTGGATGCCAGTACAGCTGTAATGTTTATGGCCAATTAATTAGAACCGCTTCCCCTTGTTTTCCCCTTATAAATCACTTCCTCTTTAGTGAGCCTGCAGAGAAAACAAGGGAAGAGCGAAATAAGTTTGAAGTAAAAGATGAACCTCCCTTTTATTCCATATTTCAGACAATAGCAGTCTGTGGGACACCCAGGGAATAGGCTTTCTGAGCCACTGCTCCGTGAATTCACACTCTCTTTATGAGCCTCTTCAGTGTATAAAGTGAAGTTTTTAATGGCTGTTGCTGTTCCTTTTGAATGGCTGTGAAGTCTGAGTCATGGCAGATCAGAGTAAATTCCCCTCCTCTTCACCGCCATCAGAATTAGCTTTTTCCCAACTGCAAAGGCTGATGAGAGCGGGTCAGCTCGGAGCGGGGCCATGATGAGGATCTTAATCAGGGGTCCAGCCAGCGCGCTCGCCCTGACTGGGGAGGGAGAGCGGGGTGCTTTTTTTTTGGGGGTGTGTGTGTGTGTTTTGCTTTGTTTAAAGGCTTTCAAGAAGTTATCTTTGGTCAGCTCTACAGGTGGAATGCTCTGCCACTGCCCAGAGGTGGGTCATCTCCACTCTGCATGGAAAATGGACCAGACTCTCTGTATATAGCAGTGCTTGGGTGGGATAACTCCAGGCCCTTGCACTTAGCTGGTTAGAAGGTTTGTGTGATCTTGGTTTGGCCTCTTCACTATCCCAACTGAGGACTCTTGTCCTCATGCATCTCCCTGTAAAAGGTCACAGGTATGAATGGGATCTGCCTGTAAAGCAGTCAATGCGAGATGGGTGTTGGCACCCGCACGGGCAGCGTGATGGATGGACGTGATGCACGGTGCCCTGTGAATGAGTGGGGGAAGAAATAACCCAATTCTGCTTTCCAAATCAATTTGGCAATGTCCCTCCCCCGAGGGGCATTTGGGGTGACAGGGTAAGGGTGAGCAGAAGTGACTGTTAGCCAGTTTTTGATCTATAGCTAAGAGAAGTGCACAGGATCGCTGAATGATTGCACAGCTCCGGCCAAGCCGAAATCTGCCACTCTCCCTTTCTTCCCTGCATCGTTCTCTTGTGGATCCACCCTTTACCTGCGTTCAGGTCAGAGAGCTTGGCCATTGGTGTTGCCGCTCTGCTGCGGGAAATGATCACGCAGTCTCCTGACCCCACCCCCAAGCTATTGATGCACCGCTCTTGGTTATCACGGGATGCTGTTGAACGGGGCGACCGGCACTTTCCCAGCTCTTCAATTCTGCAGCTATGCTGCCTTCTGTCTTCCTGGAGTTTCCAATCCTTGTCGGCCTCCCAGAAAGCTTTGCAAGCATCCTCCAGCTAACGATGATCCATGTGGCCATACATAATTCCTAAAGCTTTCATGAAAGGGGAAGTCCGGGCACTTATGTGAACTACACTCAGTTTCTCTTTTATCCAAAATTCAGAAAGCTTAAACAAAATAGCCCCTTGGCATTGTTCCTAGGAAACCACTCACCAGGCAGTTGGAAATAATCATACCAATAATTTACTTGAACGCTGCCGATATGCACATTTTAGTCTTCTCTTTCTATTTTGAAAGAAATTGGAAAGAGGGCCAGCATTACTGTCTTTTGAGAAATAATAGAGGCAGAGGGTTACTCAGGCAGCAATTCTTAAATTTCTTTTGTGGCATTAAGGGAAAATTAAAAAAAACCCCACCCACCCTGCAAGTAGTAGTAAGTGAGTAAATTCTGCTCTTTTTTTTAATATAGATTGGTGTTAACTGATTTATTATTATTTTTTTCTCTCTCTTTCTGTGAAAGTATCCAAAGGCTATTTGGAGTTCTAATGAGACACCTTATTAGGCTCTTGTTTTGAAGCGGGATTAACAAAGAAGTTTGGGAGGGAAGCAGATTTTGGCTGACGTGGTTGTATTGTTGCAGTCTTCTCCCCCTTTCTAAGTTTTCATTTTCTAAAACTACAGATTTTAATTAAAAAAAAAAAAAAAAAAGAGGGGGAAAAATTCTCGGCCTTTCAGCTCTGCAGCACATACAGACAAATAAATTAAAAAGTGGGAGAAGTGGAACTAACCCAATAATCCGTGAAAACCTAATTTCCCTCACAAGCGTCGCTGACGCAAGCGTCTCCCCTCTCCCTTCCCCTTCTCCAGTTCAGGGGCAGTGATTGGAGAAATTGGCTAACAAGATCAGAAAATTTAATTACCGTTCTGCCTCCCCTTCCCAAGAAATTGGATGTCACACTTCCGTGTAGCCTGTTTTTAAGATGTGCTGTAGCTGGTTTTCACATGACTTGAACCTGATTCCCTACCCTCTCCCTCCACCTTCCTCCCCCTATTCCCCATGGAAATCTTCATCCAATACTGCTAATCCTTGGACCGGGAGCTGAGATGTGAGAGAGACCGTGGCCGCATCAAAAACTGTGGTAAAACTTTGCCTGGCCTAAATGGAGCCAGTTTTGGTTCCTGGTGTTGGAGGGAGCGTCGAAGGGGAGAGAGGAGGGGTTGGGATGCACCACGGAGCATCATCTCTGGGCGCTCCCCGTCTCTCCATGTCCTGCTGGAACAGGAGAAAGGAGAGGACAGGGTCAGAGAGGGCTTTGGGTCTGCATTACTCTTGTTCCTCTGGTTTTACGCCTGGGCCACAGACAGCACAAATAAGAGCTTTCCTGTCTATTCAAGCTGCGGGTCTCAGACCTAAGCTCCCTCTCTTTCTTTCCTTCTTGCTCCCAGGCTGAGGCTTTTGTGGGGGCCCTGTGGATCCCGAGGAGCAGAGGCTGTTTCTGCTTGGCTGTCGCAAGGGTCTGGGCAGGGCAGAGATGAATGCAGCGCAGAAGAGAGGAAACATGGCTTGCTTTGTAATGTCACTTCTATCATCGGAAGGGATCTCACACGTGTAATTAACTAAAAAGGAGGCTGTTCTGCATAACACAAGCCTGTTGTATCCAGCTCAGCAGGCCCGGTGACCCAGGCTTTGGTCTCATGGCTGGCGGTGTCACCAGAGTCCCCCGGTAGCGGAGCAGCCTCGCTGGAGACAGCTGCTCTATTTATTTTTCGATTTGTATTCCCAGCATGTCCCGTTCTGTGCTAACTGTAAGCCTGGCTTAGAAATTCAGTGCGAGCACCTTATCAGATAATGAATAATGATTTATTGAACATATGGGTAAACAGCATAGATAAGATATAAATACACTTCGGAAATGCAGTTGCGTTTGTAAGAACGTATACCACATCAGCCGCGTGGCTTTCGGCTCTGCTCGCGGCTGCCACAAAGGCATCTTCTGCATGGGCTGCCATGCGTCCCTGCAGGTCCCTGTCTGTGCGCACGTGCCCGTAGCGAAAAAACTAAGGACAAGGTGTGAGGGCAAAGTCATCTGCCAAGAGATCCTCCCAGGGACACGGGCGTTTACTGGCTCTTGCTGTAGGAGCTGGTCTTGTGCGGGTTAAAGCGGTGTGAAGCGCATCCCCGCCCGGGTAAATGCCTGCTGCTGGATGCTGGAACAAGCGTTTGATGGCAAATAACGTGCTTGTCTTGAAGATGCAGGGGTGCTGGGCCAGGGGCTGGCTGCTCTCGGGAGGGCCAGGGCTGCGTGCGGCAGGTTCGCTGAGGCTGCGCTGAAGCCTTTCCTTCCACGTTTGCACACCAACTGGAACCAAGTCAGTGTGAAGTTATCCCGAATATGCGTGTGTGATGTATTTCTGACCAGAGTGTAAACAGGCTGCGTTGTTGGAGCCAAGATTTGAGTTTTGATTTGATTTAAACAAAACTGAAGATTATTTTGAAGACTGTAAATAAACCAACGCCGCAGAAGCGGCATCGCTTACGCCAGCTGGAGCCTGGGCTAAGCCGGAATGAAGACATGCGTGACGGCTGCTCTGTGGCATGGTGTGGGAACCCCAGGCTAGGGGAAAGTGAAAGGGCTGGTTCACGTCACTGAACCCTTGCATGTGCATAAACCAGCTCGCGGGGGTACTTTGCCACGCTCTGCCTCACGCGTTGCTGTGCCACACAGCTTGCAAAGAGCAAAGTCCGCTCCGTGAGCACGTGGGTGCCTAATCTTTGCAGGTAGCTCCATGACTGCGTCCAGAGGAAGACGGAAGGTGGGATTCAGTTGTTAAACACAAGGTTATGCATACGAACGTGGTGCCTAGTGCCATTTCAGTCCCTGGGGTATGGAATGGCCAACTTGCTTTCCCTCTTGAAGTAACTCCTCCTCAGCAAACACAGCCCGCTGACCTCTCCCAGCTAAACTACCAGCTGTCCGTGTGCTGCCTGTCCCCCACATCTTTGCTGCTGAGCTTACAGAAAACCCAGTGGAGATCCAGCATGTTTTTACTATTTTAAGAGTTTTCCAAGAGCTGTGCTAATGCTCCAGCCCTGCCATCCTCAGGTGTTCACTCATCCTCCTCTGTGCATCTTCTCCTGCGTGGTACCAGCTGCCTGAAGTGATGTCCTCCCTGCTGAGATGCCTACAGCTCCTCTCTGCAGGCAGAGTGGATGGCAAGCGGTCAGCCTAGCCTCCTTATTTATTCTCCCTGCCGCCCTTGAATATCTGCTCCTCCACTTTCTGGCCAGGGGCCCTGCCGTCAACAAGCCAGTATTATTTGCAGCCCCCCCGAGGTCACGGATAAATGATAGCTGCGCTTTTCCCCTCTGCTTTAATCATCAGTCACTAAAGGCAGTGACGTTCAAATCCTTTAAATGAGAGGAAAGTCAAACCTCACCGAATGGGTTGTTAGGTGTCTGAACTACAGACGTGGCAGGGTTGTAAAAGACCTGGCTAACCCACAGATATTTTAGTTCAGAGTCTGGAATTTGATTGTTGTGATACCAGCTTTCAGAGTTGGGGGAAGAGGATCAAGGTGATGCTGGCTGTTTTTCGAGCTAACATGTGATAATCCTTTAAGACGCGGAGGGGGCATGGATCAAGAGTCCTCTGAGATCATCTTTTGCGTGCAGCGGGGTGGTGCAATGGATGAGTGTGGGAATACAGCCAGTATGGGTTTTCCAGCTTTGGTCCTGCCACCTCCAAGTGGAAGAATGTTTTTTTTTATCTGGTCTACAATAGTGACTGCGGCATTGCTTTCCCTGAGGCTTTTGTGGAGAATTATGATATCCCTTATTTTTTTCCTCCTTTTTTTTTTCTTTTTTTTTTGTTTTCAACCTTAAGATTTTTCAGTGTCTCACTGTGTGAATGCCTTCCTCTTGCTTTCCCCCCCACCCAGTTTGTGCTCATCATCCCACGGTTTTTCCCCAGCAGGCCCGGTTCACCGTCGTGTGACTTCTGGGCTAAAAGGTAAATTACAAAAGCCCAGGGACCGAGAGCTTGATAAAGCTTTGCGATCCAATCTGTTGGCGAATACAGCCACAGAGAGAATTCGATTTGCATACATTTCCTACCCTGAATTCCTCTGGTGCTATTAGGAGTCACCATAGCTAACACAATCTCTGAACTGTGGGGCTTATATGCAT
The DNA here is from genome assembly GCF_011004875.1 of Balearica regulorum gibbericeps. Lineage (NCBI taxonomy): Eukaryota > Metazoa > Chordata > Aves > Gruiformes > Gruidae > Balearica > Balearica regulorum. The sequence goes on along the minus strand of NC_046192.1, from coordinate 2,000,648 downwards.
GCAGAAGTACACCTATTTGCTTTCTTGGAAAGAGATTTACTGAAGCGTTTTTCATGTTATTGTCCACCCCTCCCCCCCTCCTTTTTCCTCCCCATCAGAGGATTTTGTGCTGCTGTAGAGACTCTTTGATCTGAGTTAATTCTTTGATGAAGCTTCACAAGACAATAGAAAAACTGAGCACTGCTCTGGGGAGAATCCTTCCTGCTTAAAAAAAGAAAAGGTGGAAATGGCGCTCGCTCGGCGAGGCGGTGCAGCCCAAAGGCACAGAGCCTTGCTTGCTGCTCTCCTGGAGTTATTTCGGGGCAGGGGGAGATGTGGGAAAGACTGCTTGCCTGAGGGTTGTTCTTATCTGCTTGGGGGTGGAATTAAGGCGAGTGATTATCAAAGTGACCGGGGCAGGGGGAGTTGCCTGGGTGGAGGGATGTGGTCCATGTGCGCTTTCCTTGCTAAGATGCTCGAGGAAGGGGTTCAGAGATCACAGGAGGCTGAGTGGTGCGAGGACAACCCCGTGGCCTCCCCCAGTCTTGACTTCTCTTTCGGCCGGACTCAGGGGCTGCTGTTAAGAGGCACGTCTGGAAGTTTTAAACCCGAGCTCTTCTTTTTTCCAAAGTCTTTTGGCTTTCACATACAAATCAGAGTGGATGTAGCCATGGATTCGGGTCCCGCCACGTCAGACTCCTCTAGCTGATCTTCACCTTGGTGAAGCATCCGCCAAACGAAGCTATGTGCCAGCGCCCGCCCAGAGTCACGGGCTCTGCGGGATCAGCTCCCGTGGGAAAGTTAGCGAGCTGCGTCTTGTTGGCCTTGCTCTTTCCTCCTTCCCCTTCTTGTGCCTGGCTGCCCCGTTAATTGATTACTCCACTGTTCAGCTGTTGCTTCTGGAGCTGAATGCGTTGAGTTAAACCACAAGAGCAGAGAAAGGGAACAGTGATTCCGAGTGCCAGGCTCGCATCTGAAAGATTACGGCACAATCTAATGAGCTCATTAATTTCATTTCATTAACCAAACAGTGCTTGTGGAGAATGGCAAATATTTAAAGAAGCGCAGCAGGGTCAGAAACACATTTAATTAATGTTGTCACGTGATACTGAGAACAGGAGGGGGGAAATAAATCCTGATGCTATATATTAACATCCATGGTGACTTCTCTTTCATATTTAATGTGCTTCTTGGGTGAAAGTCCTCTCACTCTTGTATGTCTGCCTGACTCCTATTATGTCAGTGCCCAAGCAGCTCCCCGACTTGAGCGTGCGTCCTGTTCCTCCCAGGGTCTGCGGAAGTCAGGCAGCGCTGTTATCCCGTTTAGAGGAGAACACTCGAGGCAAGAGAGGACTCCATCACGCAAAGGGTCTGTGGCAGATGATGCTGGTTTTTCTGTGGTGGTTCTTTCTCTTTGGTAGGCCATGCTTACTGCGATTATCACAGTAAATTAGCGATGGTCCGAACTTGTCAGCTTCGTGGTCATCCAGCTGGGTGCCCTGGATGTCACAGTGTGAAGGAAATTGGAAACACACACAAATGATAGGGGAGAGACAGAGAGGGTCAAATCCTTTCTCAAGCCCTTTGAAGTCTGATGCACTTGGCTGTTTGTAGAGACTGGTGTGAATCACAGCCGTTACAAGGCGGGTTCTCATCCCGTTCTCCCCCATGTCTAAGGGAATTTGGATCCAGGGATTTTGGCATGACCCAGCTGCGTATTTATTAATCTGTGTTGTTGAGGCGGGCTTTGCTAAAAGCTCACTTTGATTTGGGGGAGGATATCTCATTTGTGGTTCTTCAGTTAGGTCTACTGTGAAGCATCTGATGAAAACTACATATTGCTTTTCTGGTTGTCCTGGTACACTCTGCTTCTTTGGGAAAATTGAATTAGGATGGATACCTGGAATGCACCTGAAGGTCTGAGTTTCTCACTAGAAAATTATTTCTGTGGTTTCCAGTTCAAGAAGCATCCCAGCTAAAACAATCTCAGAGGGAGTAGAACTGTATTTTCACCTTGAAGTGTGCTGGTGCTCTTGCATTTGTGCATGTACTACTTTGCGATGTATTGGGATGCCCTCAGCTCTGCTCGAGGGCCCTGCAGGAGGTGGCTCTGATTTAGGGTAAGTAAGTGCTCAACTGAGTTTGCCTGGGATGTTGATAGGGCCAAGCCAGAGTACGTGAAAATCAGCTTGGCCAAGGAATTGTAAAACCAAGTCAGCTTTGCTCTTAATGGTTAAGTTGACAGAGTGCTCAAAAGAAGCCGTGCCCTCCTGAACTGCCAATACTGCTTTGTTTAAATCGATGGGTCACCCGCTGCAGAGCACCGGGCAGCCAGGTATGAATTGTTTTCAGCTGAGTCTGAGCGAGACGGCTGCGAATGCCTTCCTGAGGTCACGGCTGCCTCGGGACACCACTTCATCCTGCCACCAAACCTCAGGGTTTCACCCGTGCCGTTGCAAGCCCCCCTTTGGAGGAGAACCATGCTGGAGGTCCAGGCGGGATGCATCTGTGCAGGCTGATCCATTTTTTTTTTCTTTTCCTCACCATAAAAGTAAATGCACTATACTTGGCAATATTCCTTAGTGGTGATTATACCAACATTAAAGAAGTGCCAGCTGTTAATGCAGTATTGATAATGTGAGGAGTTCAAAGGAGTGGTGCTTTCTGGCTGGCCAGGTAGAGAGCAAGCAGAGCCGGGGCGCGCAGGGGGGTTGCTGTCATTAATTGCCGCAGCCGGAAGAAGCAACTAGGCTGAAAGGCCGAGCATAGATTGTGAAGTGCCTATGAATTAGTCCTTGGGTGACAGCTTCGTCCCACAACTTTCCCAGTGGTGTCTGGCACTTCCACAGGCGATCACAAGCGGCTGGGGAGTGAAGGAAGGCAAAGAGTGGGAGGAGAGAGAGGGTCTCCTTTCGCTTTGCTCTGTGGCAGTTTGCCCATTACCCCATTGCTCACCCCTTGACTTGTCAATACTTGATTCTTTATGGCAATAAAATGAAGCCATGCTTTGGGCTCGTCAGTTCATCCTCCGTCACGGAGCGCTCACCCATGTGGCTGGAGGCCAGGTGCTGTCTGATGCGCTCAGCTGGGCAAAACCTGCTGCTGCTGAGGAGCTGGGATGGATGGAGCACCTGGGTGGTGCTGAGGGGTCTCAGCATTGCTCTGGAAGTGCTGACCACCCCAGCGTGAGGCTGTGCCCATGGGATGAGGGATTTGTCCCTCTTTGCTGGGGACTTAGCAGTGCTGATGGCCCAGGTGAAGTCCCTTGGGGGATTCCAAGGGGTCGGTTGCTGTTATTGCTCCCTATGAGAGAGGACACAGTGCCCATCATTGCATAAAGGAGGGTTCGTAGCAGAAACATCTGCTGATGCAAATTCCTGCCAGTTATTTGGTTGCAACCTTTCTGTTCACCTAGATGGAAAGTCTCTGCAATGAAGCGATGGAGCCCGTGTCCTTGGCTGGTAGATGTTGTCTGCAGGGAGCCCTGGGGCTCGTACCGGATGAGTCTGAGATGAGTGCCTGGGAGGCAGATCATAACGATTTCCATGGTGAGTTGGTTGGACTGTGCTTCCCGTTTCTGACATATGGGCCCTGGGCAGGTTCAGCTTGTGCCTCGTGCTGGGGTGGACGGTCCCAATGCCCAGCCCAGCATGGGAAGAGGCAAAATCCTTCCCCGCTACAAAGACTTCCGTTTCCCTCGGGAAAAGCAATAGTACAGCGTGACCTGGGGAAAGGTCCCTCCAGGTCCAGCACGGCCGTAGGACAAAAGAAGTCCTTGTCTGGGCTGAAGTCCTGGCCCAGAGCAGGAGGTGTGAACTGCAGGAACCTGGCAGGGCTCAGCCGGGTTTGAGCAATCTTGCCAAGCGCTTGCGATGCCGGGAGGCCACTAGCATTTCTGCAGTCTCGGTGACATGTGTTGCCCTTTCTCAGGAGGATTTGGTTTTGTCCTCTCTTTGGAGCTGGCGAGCAAGCGTGGGCTTTCTCTCCCGCCCTGCAGAGCGGCCGCCCACTGCATCCTGCTGAACCGCATCTCATGCCTGGGAAAAGAAAACCCCGTCCTCCTGCATGAAATCACAGGGACAAAAATCTCTGGTGGCCAAGGAAGCAGCTGAGCCTTTCGGTCACTGCTTTGCAGCGATGCTGCCTTGAGTATCACGGTTTGCTGTGTGGCTGTTTGCACGTATTAAAGCAGCGCTTCCCCATCGCTTCCTGGCTCCCTAAACAGCCCGGTCACACCAGGGATGTGACAGATTGGCCGGTGACCTGGAAGGACATCAAATGGAAGGATTTAGCTTCTGGAGGGTGCTTGTCCGGGGAACTCGTGGGTGCAGAAACAAAAAGCTTTCCAAATACCAATGCTGTCTCTCCTTCTGAGAAGCAGCAGAACAAACTGGAGTGAAAGAGCAACTGACAGCAAAATGAATGCTCCCTGAACTGCAGCTATTTCACATAATTCCCCTTCCCAGCCTCTTTGAGTAAGTGTTTGACCATCTTTGAAGGTGTTTTCTAGTTCACCGGTGTCATCTGTGAACAGATTTTCTTGCCCTACTCTCTGAAATTTGGACCATGACCAGAAGTTTCCTTATCCCTTTTATACTCAAGATGCTTGAATCCCTGTCAACTCGCCAGCTTGTGAGAGCGGAACAAACTTTTCTTTTAAATCTTTCCAGTCATATTGCAAAAATCAGAATATTTATGGGATCAGGAAAAACCAGCTTTGCCAGTAGAAAACTGAAAGGTAGAACATAAAACCAAAATTGTGGGTTTCAACAGAACTTAAAATAATACCGTGATATAATTATTATTTTTTTTTTTGTCCTTTCAGGGAGAGAGATATTCCCTGCTCATGAGCTGAAAGGAAAAGATTTTTTTTTTCCCAGCTCTAATAGTGGCACCTTCTGCTGTCAGAATTGATGGCTTAGATTCTCAAGATACTTCAGGCTTCAATAGTTATGCTCCCTTAATTGAGGTATTACAGATACTATGGATTTTTTTTAGCACATCCTTTACTTTTTGTTGTTTTCCATGGTTCGATGGTTGCCTCCGTGGGTGAACTTGGAGCTCTATCCAGAAGGTAAACAGAAATCCTTAAAAAAAACCCCAAAAAACCCCCCAAGTCTAAATACAAATCTGTCAAAATCAGACTCTTCTCTGCAGCAGCATTAAAGGAAACAAATTGATTGCCGGTATCTGCGTCCGAAGAGCTGCGCGAGCCGGGGGGGGAGATAACCTCCTCATGGCTGTCAACGTCGGACCTGGCAGCCGTGGTGCCAGGTGTCCGTCATGGACATGGAGACAGATCGATGAACTGTGAAAAGAAACCGCACCAGTGAAGTCCTGGTTCTGCTGAAGTCTGGGGCAAAAATCCCACCGGTTTCCACGGATTTCACCCTTGGGGGAAAAAGGAAGGAAAAAATAAATACGGCATGTTTGTTTTCTTGAAGTTTTGGCCCAGGCATTCGCTCATCCTCCAACTCAAGTTATTGGTTGTCAGCAGTTTTGATTTTCAGAAGATGCTGAATACCCACCTCCGGAAAGTCCCTTCCCTGGCTCTTCCGTTGCAGTTCTCTTAAGGCATTCTGGCAGCCATTTCAATTCATGATATGTTGGACTGTGGCTGAAGTATTTTAGTTTTCACTTTTTTTTTTTTTTTTTTACCAAGGAAGGAAGAAAAAAAAAAATCTTTGTTTCTTATGGAAAAGTTTAGACAAAAAATGGTTTTCATTAGAAATTCCCACGGGGGAGGAATAGGAGACGAAATCCTGTTTTCTGACTAACTCTTGTTTCAAATATCGAGGCAGAGTGAATCTTTTATAAGCCCTTTTAGAGAAGGGATTGTAAACAGAATTGTCCATGAAAATGGGAAACGTCTTGCACATCCTAAAAAGCGCTGGGCCATTGTTGTATAGGGGTCGCTACCGCTCCACATCTTCTGATTAAATACTAACGCGCTGCATTTAAGCAAAGCCTCCAGGCAAGCTTTCCATATTCATAAGACAACGGCTTTATCAGGAAAGGAGGCATTTTGGGGAAATGTCAATATGAATATTACAGTCTCTTTGCTCTTTGTATTGTCCCCTAAATCGTCAAAGTGAAGTTGTAGGAGATAATGTGCAATTATGCTGTCACTAAAGTTTGTGGAGCCATTTGCAGGAGCTTTTGAGAGATATCCTTCTAGGCACGGAGGGGCTGCATGCTCCTGTCTCAAAATGCACTGAAAACTGCGTTTCATTGCATGCATGTGGGAGAGTGACTGATGTTGGGGAGTGAGGCGTTCTCACTGTCCTCTTCAGTGATGAAAGCACGACAGACAATGTGACTGGGGGCTTCCAGAGGACCAAGATGAGCGGATCCTGATAACTCGTGTGCCTGCTGTCAGGAACATCCTCAGGTCTCCCAGGCTTGCTAGTAGTCACTGCTTCTGTGACTCAAAGGTGTCCAGTGCCATCCTAAGGACGCAGCAACAAAGCTCCTGCTCCTCTAGCCGGTGTGGGTTGTCCTCGTGTGGGTGGAGAGCTGGGGATCCCATCTTGCCTGGCTCCTCCTTGCGCAGGGACCAGATCCGGGGGGAAGCCAGCCTTGGGTGAGAGGAGTTTTTGGGCTCAGGAGTGAGGGTTTTGCTGCACCTCCATGGTTGTGGAGAGAAAACGCTTCTCTCGTCATCACATGCTGCACTTCTTGTTTTAATTGCTGACAAGTTCTGTGGAGGAGTCTCTGGCACCAGAGTGGAGATGAGGCTAGTATCTTGGCTGCTGTGGCATTTTACAGCCCTGGGGACAGGCTCCCCTTGTCTCTTTTGTTTTTGCGAGTGATGTCCCCATTTAGGGATAAATAATATTTTTGATTCTATTTATTATTTATTTCCCCCATTTAATATTTAAACGTGCTCAATCTTTAAACCACACGCTTAATGGCCGGAGCTAGGAAAGCTGTTGAGCCAGTGGCAGCATCGATAAAACACAAGCATGGCCGGAGGGTGTGGGGGAGTACGATGGGGCATGGTTAAACTGCCCTGTCACTGCTGGGATGGGTTAACCTCTTCCTTGCCACTGGGATAGGCAAAAGTCTGTCCTGATGGCTGTTCTGGCTGGAACAAGTAAGGTTCTTAGTGGCTGGTGCAAGAGTCTGGCGTTTGGTTAGCATCCACAGGGGCGTGCACAAGGTGTTTCTTGCTGCAGTAAGGACCTGGGATTGCTGACCCAGGAGGTGTCTCCCACCTCTTCATTTTCCCCCTCTGAGAATGCAAAATGCACTTACACTTGACAGACCCGTTTGTATAGCAGTATGGAGCCAGGCTAATGTGTAGTTGGGATCATCTGGGTTTGGAATACAACCTCTGCCCAGCTGTGCAGTGCCTTGGGGACACCTTGCAGCAAGGGGCTCCTCTGCCCCACGCCATGCATGGAAGCCCCTGGTCAGGCTGCCGGGCTGTGTTGAACCTTGTCCTCTCCTTCTCCTGGGGCGGAAGGCTGATCTGCTCACATACATGATGCTGGGAGCAGCGGCTGGGCTCCAGACACTGGCTGCTGGGAGCAAAGGTGAAGCTGCAGGGCATGAGTGGAAGAAGGTGAAGGAGCCCGGAGAAGCAGTGGGTAAGAAAAGCCTTCTGTTGCCAACTGGAGTAGTTTTATTGCAAGTCTTACCGGTATTTACTGTGTTTTCTTAGAGCCCTAGAGCCAGATTTCATGTAGTTCAGCTGTCACTAAAAAGCAAATGTACATTTCTAACCCTCCTGGCCTTGCTGACATCCTGGAAAATGAGATTCCTGAGTGTGAAAGAGCCAGCAGGCAAATGCCCGCTCCCCAAAACGTGCTGCCATCAGATCCTGGAGCAAAACCTGGCAGTTCAGGAGGCAGTGCGTGGGTTCATCGCTACTGAACATCTGCCCAAATTCTCCCCGGCTTGTTCATGCTCTCTCTGAGACCCACAAGGCTTGGCCTGAAAATGTATTATTCAATGGCATTGATCTCACTGGTAGTGAGCCGTTTCATTTAATTCTTCTCTCTTTGTTTCCTTGGGCGTTTTCATTCATTCTTTGACATGCAAGCCTGTCCTTGCTAGTCTAGCCTTACCAAGAGTATCCCCATCGGTGGGGTCCCCCTTGCCGGCATGGCCGGATGTGGCTGGGGAGCATCTCTGGGAAGGGGATGCAGGGGGGAACCATCCCTCTGTCAGCCCTGTGGGCAGTGTGGGGCTGAGCAGCATTGCGTGTGCCAGGCTTTCTGCTGGCAGCAGGAGAATAGCAGGAGCGTCGGGATGTGCCTTTTTCCTGAGGGATGGGGAGCAGAGGGATGTCCAGGGCACAGTGAGCTGGGGAGCCTGAGACTGCTGCTGGGCATCGGGAGAAGCCTTCGACTGAGAAAACAGTGCCGGCTCTCCCTGTTGCCTTCTCTGTTTTTTTTGTTTTGTTTTGTTTTGTTTTTTCCCCTGTTCCCATTAAGATAATTAAATCAGAGGTTATGATTGCGGGTGGGGGAAGAAGTGTCAGCCAGCCCTCCCTAGGTGGGGTCCTTATACCTTCCTTCCTCCCACAAATGCCACCTCTGAGCAGGCGTCCGGTCTTGTTCCTATTTTTTTTCTGTTTGTTTTATTTATGAATAAATAATTGCTGCGGCGGCGAATAAATCAAACGGCTCTCGCTGCGCTGACGCTTTCAGCCAGCTTGTTACTCTCCTTTTATCCAGCTCTGAGCCATGCCTGGCAAAGTTTGCAGCTTTCGCAGCCCTCTTGCCTCCCGCTCGCTATTGTCCTCCCCAGCTGCCTACCCGCAGCCCTGCCCCCCGGTTTAATGCCCTGCTGGGTGATGCTGTCCCAGGCCACACAAGTGAAAGCATTTCCGAGGCTGAACAAGATTTCCCGAGGGAAGGCAGGTAGTGGATATGGCACAGGGGAGCTATTTATTATTCTTTACAGACTCAGGCGCTTGCACTGTATGGGGGAAAATTTGCTCGGGGTGGTTTTGTGGTTTTCTTTCTGGTGCGTGTAAGTATATTGAAAGATGTTGGGTGCAGAAGGTGGGAGTGTGTGTGCATGAGGAGGCTCTGTAGCATGTGGCAGGACTTCAGTAAAAGCAGGCGGAGATTTACTGTCCTTGTTCCCTCTAAGCTAACAGGTATTTGCAGGGAAAGATTTCCTATTTTATATCAGCTAAAAGTAAAATTAGAGGCTACAGCTGTTGTCTGGGGCACATACTTAGTACGGAGATGCTATTTTCAATGTACACACGTCTTTTGATAGCATTGGTCCAAACAGCAAGGAGCAAAACCTTTTCCTGGCCTGTCTGTACCTACACAGAGGCAAGAGGATGGATCCGAGGATATCAAGAACACACTGGGATGCTGGAGACTCAGGCAGGGATTTGTTGTACTTCTCAGCCTGCTGTCCATCTCGGTTTTGCTCCAAGCAGTGCCCAGCATGCACCGCCGTGAGAAAACACCGAGCAGGCTGCCAGCAGGGTCAGCGCTGGCGTTAAATCCGTTGCCGGCTGGATTTTCCCAAGGCCGGTGAGTGCAGGTGCCTCTCCTTCATACGTGTGCTTCCAGACACGTCTGACACGTCGGTCTCAAAGCAGTCAGGACGGGTGTGAGGATGTCCCTTAGGCAGCAGAGGCTGTTTGCATCCCGTACCCTTCCCGTCTGTTTGCACAGCAACATGGGGCGGTGTGCTCAGCAATTCCCTGGCTCGGCTGCTGTGCTGGCTCTGGTCTCTTCTGCACGAGTTCACGCCACGCAGCCACTTGTTGCTCGTGCTGTAAATGCTTTTGCCGTAGCTGTTGGATGGGAGCAAGAGCGGGAGAGAGGGACGACCACACCGGCTAGGATGGCAGCAGAGGCAAATGGGTATTTGTGCAACCGCAGCCTCTGGTTTGGTCCAGGGTGTTACTGCTAACGCTGGGGTAATACGTGGTATTACTGTAGCACCAAATGCATGGAAGAAATAAATAGGGTTGGGAGCTTTGAGAGCTGAAAAGGGCTTGTGTAACACCACATCACACCGAGCCAGATGTGTGCTGCTGGCTGTCATTCCTAGGGATCAGCGAGGCCCCAGTGTAGCATCCTTTAATGGGCTAAAGAGTCCTCAAGCAGTTGTGGGGTGTGTGGAGTTAAGAGCCAAGAGCAGAGCACTGGGACAGAGGAAAAGGCACGTGGGGACTTTTGCCTCTGCCGATATTGGTGCATCCCAGCTGCAGGGATATTTAGCATTTTGTGGGAGAGAGGTCACAACAGCAAAAAATACCTGGGTCCGCAAATGTCCGTGTTCATGGGTACCCAGTAGCCAACCCCAGCAAGGAACAGGTCTCTCTGAAACCTGGGCAAGCTCCTAAAGCTACAGCACAGCCGCCTGCCGGGCTGGAACAGCAGGCTGTGGGTTATATGTGGTTTGATCCAGCTGCGGGTTTATGGATCAAGCCAAATTTGGACCTTAACATACTAGCTTGTGTCACCTTTCCAAGGAGGAGGAGCAGTGAGATACTTGTCTCTGATCTCTATTCCTGCTGAAGGGTTTTGGATATCGTTTTGCAGTTCTCTATAAACTTGGATAGCGCTAGACGGGGTTCTCTGGGAGTTGCATCTAACTCTAGAAACACTCTGCATCTTTTTTTTTTATTATTGTTTTAAAATGGTGCTCCAATCAATCTTGGGTTAGGTTCTGTGCCACCTTAGTCTTCAGGAAATGTGAGAAACGCATGATGTCATCAATTGTGTACTATCACATGCTTTTAAAATGCCGTCAGACTTGCTAAATATTCAGTGTATATTTTCTGTCTCAGCAGACTGTGTTGGCTGAAACTGCTTATGCAAATGAAAAGCTGTACCTCTTCAATAGGTTATTATGAGCTGATCCTGAATAATTGGTGTTGAACTGAGCAGTAGGTGGGAGAAGTCAGCAGAAGCAATAATTAATCAAGCGGCCTCACATCTAGCCTGGATGTGGATCCCAGGAAACCCTCTCTGAAGGCATGACAGGCTCCTTGGAGCCCTGCGTTCATGCCTAACCATTGCAAACTCCTTGCAATAACGCCACTCCTGTGTGCAGCTCAAGTTATGCAAAACCCTTGTTTAGGTTTTGCCTAGTGACTCCCAAGGGAAGCCTGTTAGAAAGCCTTTCAGCTCGGAGCCTCTTAGCATGTATTTCTAAACTCCAGCTTATATTAATTCACAGCTGCTTTGTTCTCATTTGTTTTTTGACTGAAATGGCTCTTTTTCACCCTGGTTTCCTCCTTCCCTTTTTTCCCTCTGCAGTTCTCCATGTATTTCCAGACCACAGCCATGTCCCTTCTTGCCTTTTGTTTTGCTAGCCTAAGAGAGCTGAGCTCTTTTCATCTCCTCTCAAAAGGCAAAGCTCTCTGTTTCTTATATCACCTTTTATTTTTGCAGCTCTTTTTGATCTGAAGTGGACCCTAAATCACAGCTTTGAAAGATGACAGGGCCCTTTCCACGGAGCCTGGGATGGTGGGTGCGAGAGCAAGGAGCATGCTTTCTGGCCGCAATGAACAAGCCCCAGAGGGAAGCAGCAGCAATGCCAAAAAAAAGAAGCAGCAAGGAGCTGGTTTTGCACTCAGGCAAGTCCCTGAAAAAGGGAGGATTTTTCCTGTTGTAAAATGGGACATATGGAAAAAAATGTAGAATTGATTTCTCTCAGTGGCTTGTTAAGAGTTAATCGATAAAATAACAGTTGCCACCTTATTACAAGAAACTAGCTGATTATAAACTTGATTAATGGGATGATTTTTCATGACTATAATTAAAGCACTGCATGGCTTCTCATATAATTGATATTTAATGCTTACATGGAAAGCTGGTTGTCTGTAAGAAACAGTGTTTTGTTGGGTTTTTTTCAATTATTCACCTGTGGGTTGGGCAGAGGAGAGGCCAAGTGGGGAAGGAGGGAGAAGAGGGTGGGATGCAACTGGTCAGGACCAGAAAGCGACCTCTTCATTACTAGAGAAATGGAAGAAAATGATGAGTGTTTCATAGCCTTGCATGGGCTGAGACAGCTGGATTGGGGTCTATAAGCAGAGAGAAGGTTTTGCTAATTTATTTATTTTTTTCTGAGAACAGTGATCTCATTAGTCTATGCTGCAAAGACCCAATAAAAGACCTTGAGGTCCACTAACTCTTCAGCTAAAACTAATGCTTTGCATCTCAGTCCCTGTGCCTTGCAGATCCTCTGGCAGTGCTCGTGGCCAGTGTGATAAAAGCCTGGTCCAAAACCTGTGACAGGTCCTGTGCCAACTTTAGCGAGTTTTGGGCAAGTGTGAAGGACGTAAAGACATATGATGGAGATACAGAGCTATGCCAAGGGTTCATACACAAGTTTTTAGACTGTATTTCATATTGTGTTATATGATCTTAACTAGATTACCGGGATATGCTGTATGCATTTTCTCCAGTAAAGAGAAGACATTTGGTCCTAACCACCATGTTCTCTGTCCCTTTTAATTAGCAGCATTAATCCAGTTTTTCTTCCCTGACAGAGGGCTACAGCCCTCACTACAGGGAAACTGTAAGCAGTCATGCCAGCGGATGAGCGTGAGGCCCTCTCCTTTGAAAAACCAAGTCTCTAAATCTCCGTGCATCCCAAGTTTTGTCTCTGTGTTGGCCAGCACGGGCAGCAGCTGTGATGGGAGATTGAGGATGGGCTGGGGTTAAGCAGCAAGGCTGCAGGCAGCCTTCCAGCCCTCAGGCTGGCATCGCCCGTGCGGGGAGGTCGCGCTCAGCCTCGTCCCCCGTTGAATGCTGTGCTCTTCTCTTCCCCATCAATCTGTCCATTGCCATCAGGATGGCGGCTTGCTTGGGGTGTATATATGTGCAATGAATGTCACACCACCCCAAGCGAATCTGCAAATCTAATAACAATCAAGACCAGCAGTGATGCATTATTAAAATTTTGTTTTGTTTTTCTTTCCTGGGAGCAAGAACCAGAGTATTTGGAGATGGGTAGATGGTGCTAAATTGTGTTTATTGCACGTCTGTTGAATATATAACACGTCTATGTGACCTCCCTGAAGAGTTAGACAAGCCTTTGCACAACATAATAATTCTCAAATGCTTAGAAATGCATACAAATACTCCAGTGCAATGAGAGGAATTTTAGACCTCACATGCTGGGTGATGGATGCTGCTGGGGGGGCCCAGCAGCTGCCCAGAGCTGCAGGAGAAGACCTCTTTTTTTTTTTTTTTTCTGTGGTCCGGGAGCAAAATGTTAATGCATTCTACTGGAACAGCAGAGGAATCAGTGGTAGGTTTTAAAGTTGATCGCTTTTGAGAGAGATGTTCTGGAAATCCTTGATGGCACAAGCCAGTCTGCAGTCTTTTTTACCTTGTAGTCAGTCAAACAGCAAGCCATCTTTAGCACAGAAAGTATTTTTTGTCAAGTATTTTTTGTCATTTTTATTCTAATGTAATGGAATGTGTGGGGTATGCCAAATCTGCTTTGCTAGCATTCCATTAAATGCTCTTTTTTTTTTTTTTTGGAAGCTGGGAGTGCATACAAATCTTCATTTTTAATTTTTTTTTCTAATTTTAAAACATAAATGCTTTTACTCTGGCTTCAGATCACATTTTTTCTATTAAAAAAGTAAACTCCAAACAAACAAACATTATTACCCTGAAGTATTGTCTCAGGGTCCTGACTTCTTATTGCGACGGCAAATATTTCATTGCTTCACTGTAAGTTAGGAGATGGTGGAATGTTTCAGCGTTGTGGGGTTTGGTGCAGAAAGGCGGCTCGCTCCAAAATGTGTGTTTCTGGGGAGGGATGCAGCCGTATGTTTTCTCCCAGTAGCTCCTGTAGCTCCTTCCATGGGCAAACTGGGGAGTGATGCTTGGTATGCTGTAATGGTATATGATGTGTAGCTAAGCCTGATGTAAACGTAGCTGGAAGACCCCGAGGAGAATTAAGACACGTGAGACTGAAATGAGGAGTCAGCGATACAGCTTTTGGCAAATGGAGTTCGTGTACACCTGAGGTTATTTGGGGATGGTCGCTGCACCGTTACAGCGCTTGCTGTTACTGGGCCGCTTCCACGGCACGAGGTGCGTTCCTTGAAAATCGATCAGAATCCCACATTTACCAAACTTAGACTCGGGAAAGCAAAAGCAAAGCGTGGCTGAAATAGCCGTGAATGTGGCCCCAGCTGCATGAAACGTGTCAGCCGTACCACAGCCCGGTGACCGGTACCGCCCCGCCCGGCACCACCGCACCACAGCTCACCCGAGCGACAGCCGCCAGGCCCGCCCTCGGGCCAGGCCCCTGCGCCTGATTGACAAGGCTCTCGACCAATAAGACGCCCCAAGCCGAAGAAGTTTCTAGTGAGTTGCCATATGTGGCCAGGAGCCCCGGCCGGCCTGGGTATAAATACAGCCCGGGGGGGAATATGAAATTATTTTGGGGAATGCTGGGTCCTGGAAAGGGTTCTGCTTGTGGTGAGGGATGCCAACTGTAGCCACCTGTTGACTTTAACTGGTGAGTCAGTGTGCCCCCTGGATCCTCCCTTTCCCCTGCTAAAGCTTGTCCGTCACCCTTGCAGTAGTGCTGCCCTGGCTTGGTTTTGCTGTTGTTATATAGCAGCCACCTCTGGTAGCATCCACGTTTCTTTGAGAACTGTATGGATGTGTGTTTCTTCAATAAGTTGGAGTTAGTTTGGTTTCATCTCTGGTGGTTAGTGGTTTTGTTTGGTGACGAGTCTGATGGTGTGTGTGCAAATGGCGAGAGTCGCTGGGATGTGTCTCTCCTTGCTTGTGTCTACCTGCTGGTGCTGTAGGAGCTGAGTGTGACCAGAGCAACCCTTACTATGGAAAACTTCCCTGGTACAAGCCTTCTGCCACCTATCAACTAATTAGTGATGAAAAACAGGTTCAGAGGTCTCCCTAAAAAACTTAGACTGGCTGCGTCTCCCACAGAAACGTGGGATGTTGTAGGTGGACTGTGCCTCAGCAGAAGCTGGGTGAGTAGGCTGAACGGGTTGTCTAGGCTCCTGTAGTCTTCTTTGTTGATGTGGTTTCCTTAAGAATGTGCTTGCTGCTGGGGGAAAGGCAGTTGTTAAAATCCTCTGAAGGAGAGCAGGAGAAACTAGAGAGCTTACAAAGCTGGCCTCAAAATCTGTCTCTGAGATGTGGTTTGCAATTCTTGCAGTGAGGTCCCCAGTGTCTTTTGCTTACCTTGAGTATATTTTTCCTCTTATTTTTGGGCTCAGTCCACGGACATGAGTGTTCTGATCCAAAGTCCAGATGTCAAAGAGCAAGTCTGTCACCCTGATGTGACCCAGAGGGTGAATCCAGGTTCTTGAGTTACTGCTCAGCAGTAAATCACCATTAACCGCTCTGCATCTGCTCATATTTCCATGGCAAATGGGAGGTTATGCGGCTTTGTTGGCTTGCGCTTGGTTTTGGCTAGCTCAGAACAATTTGGGCATGTATTTCAGTTGTCGTGCTAGGAGCAGCAGCAGTCGGAGGAGTGCGGCAGGGGCAGGACAGCCTGCCTGGCTCTGCTCTTCTAGCACAGCCATGCTTGCCCGCGCTTTGGCAACAGGAAGGAAATTTCTCACTGATCACAAAGGGGCGGGAGGGAAGAATAAATTAATTAAAAAGATTAAAAAAAAGTCCAGCTACTT
This sequence comes from Balearica regulorum gibbericeps, assembly GCF_011004875.1. Lineage (NCBI taxonomy): Eukaryota > Metazoa > Chordata > Aves > Gruiformes > Gruidae > Balearica > Balearica regulorum. The sequence goes on along the minus strand of NC_046192.1, from coordinate 1,985,053 downwards.
TTCATTTTCCAAAGTGCCCATTTTCTTAACTATTCTTCCAAATTATCATCTCATTAGATTTATTCTCTTTCCTTGATGTTGTTGTTATTCCGTTTATCCCGCGTCACTCAGCAAATGTCTCCCGTCTCCTTCCAGCCAACTTGCACAATACATTACAATTACATAATTACGCCATTGTAATCAAATAATTAAGTTGCACATTAAACATGCATTAGAGCTCACAAAGGAAGGAGCTTCAGACATGGGCACGGAATAGGAGGGAGTGAGCCAGTCAGTGTTGGTGCTAATTGCATCTTGCTTTTAATGACTCAAGGACTCCAGGTTTTTGGTCTCAGGTGGCAAAATGGGAGTGGGCTGAGGCTGCTGAGTTTTAAATAAGCAAGCAGGTTTAGTGAGCAGCCTTCCCTGCAGAGAAAAACGAGGCTTGGTGACCAAACACACACAAAGAAATGAAAAGGGAATAATTGTGAAGCCTGTTGGCTTCGTGTCTATTGAAATCTGCTTTAATTGAAGCTCAGAGTCAGCTCTCCCAGGAGGAGGAGGACACCCGTCCGTTACCATCGGGGGACTCAGCTGGTCCGGCAGGAGAAGGTTGTGGTGTCTTTGAGATACAGTTACTTTAGCAGTGGTAGTGGGGGAGTGAATGAGTCTTGGGGGTAAGTCATATGTATGGGGTTTTTCCTCCCCTTTTCGTGTGTGTTGATTTGGGTAAAATAACGCCAAGCAGATCCAGAGCTGTATTTTGGCCTCACCCTGACTCTAATTTGCCAACCACTCAGAAACACGCGGCAGGGGGTGGCTGGGATTCTCTGTTCAGGGTAGGTCCAAGAGGCAGAAGCTGTGGGGCCACTACTCATAATTCAAACCCTGCAGGATGAGGTCCTGGACAAGATGGCCCTGATATAGTCATGCCAGGACCAGAAAGCAGAAGTCTGCTTTTTGATAGAATTTTGGATGATTCTTTCAAAGCATGCTGTGGGAGTATTGGACAAAACACCTCTGAATCCACCATCTCATAGGTGATGTCTGCCATAGCTGGGAAGTGGGTTGGCAGAGGAGGTCAAACAGAAATTGCAGGCATGGAGGAAGGACTCTCTGGAGAACAAGAGCAAATGTGTGTCCAGTTTGATATGCCAAGTTAAAAGGGTCTGTGTGGTAGGTCTTTGCAAGTAGGATCGCAGTCCCCTCCTAAAACCTTTGGGTAATAAGTCTCTAAGAATTTCTTTTTTTTAATGGGATCTTTAATCTTGCAATTAAAAGCCAAGGCTTGTGCTCAGTAATTGCACAGAGGGGAAAAGGGATGTTCTCTGATGCATGAATAAGCATTAGAAGGAGAAAAATGTTTATAAATCAGGAAAAGGTGAGTTGCAGCAATCTGCAAGGCTCCCTCCTCTCCAGTGACCTAAAGGACAGTGCGTCAGTCTTTGGCCTCCTGGGAAATCAAAGTGGCTGAAGCTGAGAAGTGAGGAGAGGTGATGTATCCTAAGTAGTCCATCATACCCCTTGCCATTGCGCTGGTACCATACCCATCACACCTCGCTAGCTGTTCAGGTCCTGGGGGACGTGCAGAGCTCTTCTGGGTTTCTCACTGTGCCACTGTTGTGTCTTGTAAGCCTGTTGTAGAGATCCTGGCTGAGCTATGGTCCCTCTCCCTGCTGAGAGCTGACCGTCTGTCATAATACAAACCATGCCTATCCCAGGCAGTCTGCTACCTGGGTGAGGGGGGAAAAAAGGTCACAGCAGCATTTCTGCTCCTTGGGTTGGGAGGTGGAGAAGACAATGTGGTGACAGAAACACAGAAACTCCACTTCAGCCACAGTTTAGTTACATCACATTTTCCTCTAAATCTTGAGAAGAAAGCATGATCCAAACAATTTTCACAAATCTCTACTTTGAGCATACGTACATATGCTTAAAGAAAAAAATGCTAAGCTTTAGCTAAGAGCTCTTTGCTGTATTACATCTTGATTTACTGGGTTCCTGTACCACATATAGACTTCACAAAATGCAAATGGTGCAGATTAGATAAGATGGTGTTTAAAAGGAAAAAAATGCCCAACTATTGAAAGAAGATGCAATTCGATTAGCAGATCCAAGGCTGTAAGTGGAGATCGAATGGGCTATAAACAATTTAAGGCTTGGGAGAAGGCCAGCGCTGGCTGAGTATTCATTTGTAGTCCAGTGTGCTGTCTCTCTAATCCATGAGGAGAAAGCAGGAAAGAATGGGGAGAATTTCTGGGTAGAGTGATCTTTCACAGTGAGAGCTCATCATGGCATCTTCAAATGTTTCTGAACATCTCCATATCCATCTAATATTGCATATATACTTAAAATACATATACACACACACTAAAATACCAGAGCTTTATATTTTTTTCAGCCCTCCTACTCCTGTTGACTGTTTGTGTCTGCATCTGTCTTGCTTAAATCTTGTTCTTTCTATTGTGTCCACATGCGGATGAATTGCAGGAGATACCTGAGCGAGCTATCAACGTGTTATGGTTTAAGTGTGGCTTTAAAAATGCTTCCAATCAGTTGCTCATTGACCTGCTCCCGCAGTGCTTTTTTTTTTTTTTTTTTTTTGCGTGCAGTTTCAGTGTGCTTAAGAATTTTTGAGACTTTTTTCTGGGTGCCTGAATACATTGCTTGGCTCCTTTGAGCTTCCTGTGCTGCTGACTGAAGAGGGATGGTAGGGGTTCTTAAGAGAATTAATATTTCCCAGCACTGTTTCTGGGAATTGAGTGTTTATATAATTTGCATTAAAGGAAAAAGGGGTGCTGAAGGGGGGGGGAAAAAAAAAGGCCTGGGCGTGAAAGTTGGATGTACTCTGAGGCTATGAAATCTGAGCCACTGCCCATCCCCAGGCTCTTTGGATACTGAGCAATGGGACTGGACGCCCTTGGGGTGACAGTGGGGATGTCCAGGGGGGTAGATCTTCAGGTCTCCATTGTCTACAATGTTCATGAGCTTCTGACTTTTTAAGTGTTTCCTCTTCAGGCAGGAAAAATCCCCCCAGCAAATAGTTAATAATTGTCTGACATGTAGAACCATGGGCAGTCACTTTCTTCTGGGGATGGTTTTGGGTTTTGCTTTACAGCGCCTACAAATTTGAAATACCAAAGCCCTTCGCAGAGCAGAATTTCTGGTTGCTTGAATGGTTTTGATCCCCTCTGTAAATCTGTCTGGACAGACATTTTTCTCTGCTGTTCTTTATTTTCTCCCCTGATTTCTAACCTGTCTCCTAATTTGTTTTATGTTCCTGTCCTTCCCTGGTGATGGCAACACCTCCTAATATAGCGTTGTCTGCCAATTCTATTATTTGCTCTTTACTTCTTTTTCCAGCTCGTTAATGAAGAGGTGAGGAAAGACGGGTCTAACAGTGATCTCTGCCGAACCCCACCAGGCTCATCTCCCCATCTTGACAAGTTGCTGTTTATCATTTTGCCTGGTTTATGGTTCTTCACTGGCTTTCTGAAGCACGCGACGTCTCTCATGTCTAAGCCAATTTGAATGCAGCATCAGAGTGATCTTTCATGGGATGGTGGATCAAATATCTTTCTTTAGCTGAAATACAGTTTTCTACTTCAGTTGGATGGAGGGCCAGAGGATGTTGACTAGGTAGGGGCTGAAGAAATTAATGTTCTTATTATTTTAGGCCATCTTTGCTATTGTGTAACCTGCTGAGGACAGCTCAACCTTGGGAAGCTTTTATGGCACATGTCCACATCCTGGTGGTCTCTTTAGTCTCAGTAAATGGCACTGGCTACAGCTCTGTGTCTTGATCAGGTAAGCCTGCTCCTCCCTGGCCATGAGCAGCAGGTGAGGTTTGGGGTATGCACCACGGCTCTGCAATGTCCTGGTCACAGGAACGGGCTGTCCATGCAGTGGTAGGTGGGGACCCTGCAGACATGAGATGTGATGTGGAGCAATTTAAGGCCTTTGAACGAACAGAGGTAAAGGAAATGGTTCTAATGCAGTGCTATCCACCCATCATATCCCAGCTGAGAGCTTCATTTTTTGAAGGAACCGACCTGTGACCACCCCGTGACTTGACAGGCCCTGTTGGGGTGTGGCTGCCGTGAATGAGGTGAGAGCAAGGCAATAAATTTCGTATGACAGGCTTCAAAAAAAGAAGTGTACTTTGACTTTCCTGCCCTCCCTCGACTGGGGTAAGGCTTGGGCACTGGGAGGAAGCCTTTGCCTGTCCCTCCTAGGACCCAGCAGGATGTCCCAGAGTGACCGTGCTCCAGAACGGCGGCCTCTGCTTATATGCTGGCAGAGCTGGGATTTACCTTATGGCATCTGATTATTTTCCCCCCCTCCCTAATCGGTTCCGTTAATTTATCATGGACAGGAGCTTGTTCTGCCAAGTGCTAATTGCAAAGGTTATTGTTTCTGCCCTTTTCAGAGCACAGCAGGAAAGCCTTCAATTCCATCACACGAAAAACAAGAGAAAAAAAGCCAAAAGTTTTTGGACTGGATGTAAGGCCCATCATCCCATGTGGTGTTTGTGCCCCAAAGCATGTGCTGCTCTGCCACTGCCTTCCCGTTACAGAAGGAAGCCTCCTGTCCCCCTTGTCTCTGCAGTAAAGCGTGATTGCGATGAAATGTGCCCTTGAACATAGATGTCCTTCATCCTCTGAGGCTGGAAGCTGGTAAAGTGATACTGTCCCTTGTGTGGCCATCCTTTCTGTCCCCAGCTATGGTTTTTCATGGTGTCTGACACTGCCTTCTCCGCTCTGTGGGCAACGCGTACATTGTTCTCAGGTTAGCTGAACTGGCCGTAGCCCATCCTTTCCCTGGTGAAGGGATCTAGACATACTTTAGTCTGGAATGGTTTTCCTGGCTGGAAACATCTGGTGCCTTGGGTGAAGTGAGATGTCTCCAAAGCCAGGCTTTTGCCTAGCCTGGGAGAGGAGGAACAGTTACTTCTTGGCTGGCTTTTCCCTGGAGCTGCCATTTGCTGACAGGGCTTCAGCATCTGCCTGGATTAACCTGGATTTCGTGGTGGGCACCAGCCATTTAGCCCAAGTGCCTGGTGTTGCAGTTCTGTTGTATTTTGAAGGTGAAAAGCCCACTATCTTTCAAGGGGATTGCTGCCATGCTATAAAGCTCATCTTGGTTCTCCACATTGCTGGAAAACCTGGTGGAGCTGCTCTTCCTTTGGCCATAGGTGTTCATACCACGCCATGTGAGCATGCTTTCCTCATGTTTTCTGTGGTATCTGTCCCTTGGGGCTCTGTATTTGCTATCCCAGGCTTTGTTCCCGCTGAAGTGTTTACTCTGGCTTGTTTCCTGTTTATCACATATCATGGCTGGAGTTTGTTTTATTCAGCAGCTCAGAAGCTTTTGGAAGTGAGTGTTTATATAAACAGAGGGATACTCGGGACTGCATATGGAGCCATAGTCAATCAGCAGATTCCAGTGGTGTTTTATACTGATTGCAGGAGTGACTTTGCACTGGTTCTGCTCTGCACTCTGTCCCAATAGCCTTCTCATTCAGTCTTTTTCATAATGCTCAAACTTCCCCCTCCCCTTCAGCTTTCTCCTGTCTCACTCCTCACAGCTACCCAAGGCCAATCACCCCTCACTGGGCCTATTGTGAAACCTATTCTAATGAAACCTATTCTAACGAAACACAGGAGAAATGTGTCTAGTTTTCTCCATATAGGAAGTCTGGATGGTGTCTGTGGGCAGCACTTGCATGTGAAGGAAGCACAGTTAAAATCTAGATTTCAGTGAAGAAGTGTATATATCATATTTAAAGGGGCTTTTGAGCTTAAGATATAAAGGAGAATTATATTTTATATTGTAACTGTAATAGCTGAGGAGCTGTATCTCAAATTGCTTTACAAAGCAGTGAGGTAGATAGTGGCAGTTCAGGCAATATGTAGGAAAATGTGCCAGCCATATGTGTAGCCGTATCTCACATGCAGCCTTGGAAGTCATTTATTTTTATTGAAGGGATGAATTTGCCAGGATGTCAAGGCTGTCTTCTGCACTTTTGAAGGAGTGCCATGCTGTCTTTAATCTACAAAGGCTGGTGACAGGAGGGGAGCAAGCAGTGCCTCGCCAGGTATCTCCTGCTGCTTCTTCCCCCCTGTTCCTGCGTGTTGGTGAATGGAGTCTGGGCTCAACTTCAGCACGTGGCCTTTTCTCTCCATAATGAAGATTCACTTTTTTTTTTTTTCCCTGTGTGTCAGGCTTCTTTCCTTCTGCCTTCATCTTTGTGCTTTCCATCTGTCCTTCTGCCTAGCCATCCTTCCTCAGAAATTCACAGATCTGTTTTCTTCCCAAATTTTGGCTGGATCTCTGTCTTCTGTGCTGTGCGCTTTGATAAAGCCTCATGCTAACACCTGGCCGGAACAAAAGCTTGACCACGTGCAGCTGTCTGCAAGACACAAATGATGCAGCAATTTATCAAGTTGGCTAGAAAACGGGGGCCATGCATGTGTATCTTCCAGATGTCCCAGGACTTCTCCTAGGGCTCTTAATGCGCTCTCTGAAATCTGGTTGCAAGAGAAAGGCAGCTCCATGTGGTGTATTAAATGTGTGTTGTTTCACATGCCTCAAATTGAGCAAAAATGTTAGTAGTGAAAAAAATACTATCACAAAGAGATCTTAGTTATCCAATTTGTGTAATATCTTATTATAGGGGAAACCCAACTGTTATCTGCCTTGTAAAGGTTAATATAATACTAAGCAGATACTGACTTCTATTGAGATGAACATGATGATTTATTGACCCAAGAGGTAAATATTCAGTGAAGCAAAGCCAGGGTCAATACTTACCATGAGGAGAATAAATTCTTATATTTTCTACCATGGGGAGACCATACAGACCAGTCACCACTGAATGTCAGCTGCTGTGGCGTTGGCTGTTGCCATTTCTAGGGAGACAACTAAATATGGTATACTACCAACAGGTGCTTCACCTTTGATTTTTTTAGAGAAAATGTCAATTTAGAAACACCTCCCTTGGATATTTTTGTTCTTTATTAAGTATCTAAAAGTACTTTCCTAAAAATCAGCCAAACAAAAAAACCCCAACTTCCAGGGGTTACAGTAGTTTTGAATTGCTAGGTGTATTTCTTGAATAACTGTTATAATTGTATTGTGTTTTACTTTATTAGAGAAACACTCAGCTTCCAATTTCTAAGTCTGGCAACTTTAAACCCAATTGGAGATTTTTCTGCACACGTATTCATTTTGATTGCACAGCCATTTTTCATTTAAGAAATGCTTCAACACAGAAATGTCAAGCATCTCTTGTAGTTACCATGGATAAAGATAGGCTCTGAATGTTGGCACCTGCTGCAGCAACTGGCATCCTGCTTTTGCTGCTGCGATGGACCACGCTGATGCTGGATTTTGGGAACAGGGAGATGCAGTGGGTCTGTGCGTACAGATAACTTGTGTTTGTCTGGACTGCGATGGGTAGCACTCTTGTACAAGAAGTGTTAGGTGTGTTCTCTGATTTGCCAGGCAATGTGCTGGGGATCACAGCAGTTTTCTTGCTGGATGTGCCCAAAACGTGATCCTGAGATGATACCTGTCAGCTGCTCTCATCTGGGTGAGAAATGTAAATTCCTGTCTTGTAACACGTCAAGGGGTTGTTTCACTAGTGGTGGTAGGAACTGTAAATTCACTTGGTGGTGGTGCTGGGGAGGAATTGCACTATCTATTATCCAACTTGAGCAAAGTGACATGAACAAGGATATTATTTTAGAAAGTTTATCTCTTTTGTATCTATGGTGACAAGATTCTTGTCGGAGTAAGACAAACTCACAGGCTGTCTGCTCCTTGTTATCTCAGTGTAGGATGACAGTATAAGTATCACGGCTAGAAATGTTATCTATCCTTTATTATTTCACTTGTGAGGGGCTAACAAGAGTGTTATCAGGGTGTTTACAATCAAAACACGTGCAGCTCAAGTGATAAAAGGGACAACAGACATCTGATCTCCAAGGATATGAAGACAACGCAGCCTTGAGCAGGAGGAGATGGATCTTATTATTGAAAATGGTTTGGCAGGCTGGGAATGGACAAACAAGCCCGGGCGACTGTTCAGATCATAAGCTTGAGAGATGGGCTGGGGGGGGAGAGGCACAGACATGCACGCATACTCTTGCAGAAAATGAAAAGACGATTGTATCAACAGCACTCTCAGCTAAAGGAGAAATATTTTCCAATAATTTTTTTATGATTTTTTTTTTCTGTAGTCTCTTCTCACTTGGAGTGGTGATACGGCAAGCTGTCAGGACCAGCAAGTGGAGTAGAGTTGCTTCAAGTCAGTCAGAACTGGAGAAAGCTTACCCAGGCTTGGAGGGTGGAGAACAGACAGCTGCCAACGTTACTCATCAGGGAGATTAATTCCTTATCTTGCTTGGGTCAGTGCTCTGTTAATTTAGGGAGTGCACAGATACAGGGTTAGTGGTGACCATAAACCTTACCTGAAATCTCCTTGGGGACAGAGAGGCTAAATCCTAAAGGACTTAGAATTCTGACCCTGGGATGCTTCTAATGCTGGTAGTTGAGAGGAGTTCAAAGATGTCCGAGACATCAGATTCTCATTAATCTACAGCTTGAGCGAACCAGGTGCAAAACTGTCAAATTCTGATTGTCTTACCTGACACGAATTATCCTCATTTGTTAAAGATGGGGTTGTGCAACACTCCATCCAAATCCAGATCTTACTCCTGGAGGTGGTTATGTTTTCAGCTCGAGTCCATTGGCTAGTTTTCTCTGCTGTTGTAGAGGTTATGGCAGGGGACAGTTCGTGTCTTTGTTCCGCTCTTGATATCATAGAGTGGTTTGGGTTGGAAGGGACCTCAAAGCCCCTGCCACGGGCAGGGACACCCTCCGCTGGCCCGGGTTGCCCAAAGCCCCATCCAACCTGGCCTTGAACACTGCCAGGGAGCCAGGGGCAGCCACAGCTTCTCTGGGGACCCCAGAGCTGGATGCAGTACTCTGGGGGGGGGGGGGGGTGTGTCTCATGAGAGCGGAGTAGGGGGGCAGAATCCCTCGGGAGAGAGATAGGGGAGAGGTCTCTGTGGGATGTAGACTGGGTCCAGGTATTGTGAGGGACAATGGGAGGTGGAAATGGTGGGCTCCTAGTGACAACCCCATCTCTGAGCATCTCTGTTAGATTGACTATAGAGCTGGCTGAAAATGGAAAGGAGATAGCTTCTTCAGGTAATGGGGAAGGAATGAATGAGAACTTCTTGTGTGCAGCATTATTTTGCGTTAGCCTGTCTGCTTAACTCCATATTCATCTTGCTTTGTGTATCACAAAGTAAACTACTTCCAACCTGTCTAAATGACTCTCACATCACTCTCTAATGGCTGTCTGCTATCGGTAACCCTTCTTCACCTGTGGGAACTGACAGCAACACCTCTGCCTTGTTGATGAGAAATAATCTCTGGTTGTGATACATGGTGGGGTTTTTTTTTGTTTGAACCCCTAGCTTTGGAGGGCCAGTGGGGCCATTTTGTATGGTAATATATGACCCATCGCTCCTCTCCTGCCCTTCATCTCTCACACCTTTAATTGCACTTGGGTTTCTGAAGCATATGGAATTCATTATTCAGCAAACAATGTCCTTTGCAATATCAGCCTTAATTAACTGCTCCCCTCTGTATTTTCTTGCCCTTATCCTCTCCAAATCTACACGCTGACACAAGCTGACGGCCCCCCACATGCATCAGTGCCAGCCAGTGAGCCATGACCAGATAAGAAGAAATGGAATTCCTTATCTCTTTCTTATAAATACATACACATGCACACACAAACAAACAAACCTGGAAAAGGTCAAGGTTACTGGGAAGGGAGAAGGCCCTTCAAGACAACAAAACCCCTTCTCTTTTTAGGTCTCCATAGCAACTAGATGGAGCATCATGGGATGTCAGGATGAGAGAGGACTATTCTTTTCCTACAACACTCTTTCCACTTCATTAGACTCTTTATCAAGTATCTCTGCACTGGGCTGAGTATATTTTTTTGTGTCGGGGAACAGTGCAGATGACTCAAAAGCATGCTGACCTTTTCAGTGGGACTTTGGGAGTTCCTTGTGAGAGTTGCATCCTCTTCCCTTGGCTTCCTCCCCCACAGCCCCCTTGTCTCCAGTTCACATGACCTTCTAATCAAAATCCTGTGGCTGGTGAGGTATGAAGGGTTTCTTTAAAAAGAGAAAAGGGGGGGGGAAGAGAAGAGTATGAGAATGTCCTTCACTGGCACTGGAGGTGTCAAGACCCTAGCTGTCAGAGCTGTGCATCTATGGGGAAGATTAATGACTCTGCTTAGAGGAAATCCAAATAAAATAGAAGAGAATAAATACCAAGTGACTGTGTGGGTGATGAGGGGAAGGGTGAGGAAGGAGCAGGGGAGTGTGACGGGACAGAGGTAGGTATTCCTCAGTCTCAGAAGTGTTTAAGTTCCCCATGGATGAGCAAGTTAGCGTAGGAAAGCTCTTTAGATTTAGTCCTGTGGTCTTGAAGTGATGCGGCTGTGCGTATTGGTCTGTGAGCGTGCTTACAAAACGTAAGTTTTACTAAGGTGCAAGCATTGTGTATTTTTATCTTAGCTTCCTTAGGAAAGCATCTGCCATAGAGAAGCCTTTTGTTTTCAGCTTCTCACCACATAGCCTGCTTCATCCTCAAGGTGTCTCAAACTGCTTTTCAAATCGGTGCACTGGTCGTTCCCAGGAAACTTCAGTGACTGTTTTATGCTAGGCAGTGGCACATAACGCAGCTTGGAGGCCGGCTTGGTTCTGTGGTGGGTATGAAGCGATTTAAACCTTGCTATGGATGGTGGGATCACACTTGCTATGCACTACAGGTGAGGTTGGACCTTGGACGTGGCCTTCCTGAGAGAACCAGGGCATTGTTACTGCCTTTAGCTTTTATGCTGATCCTCTGGATTTTCACTTCTTCCAGGGAGCCATTATATGACAGTTTGCAGCTTAATTTGAGCAGACTTCACGCCATCAGAACCCAGCTGAGCATCTTACCACAACAGCTCATGGTGTGAAACTCCGTATGTTTGAAACCGTATGAATCGGGCAAGGAGAGGGGCTTGTTAGCATGGATGACTGACGAGGCCAGAGTTATTTAAATAGGTGTTTGTAAAAAAGCCTTGAACCTGAACACGCTAGACTGAACTAGAAGATTTACATGGGTGTTTTTATGGGGGAAAACCATTTAAAAAAAAAATACTCTGCACTTACAGTAGGAGTCAGGGTTATGAATATCCCAGTCCAGCTGCTTCAATCCTCATAGGAGTAATTTTGAAGTGGGAAATCCCATTAAATCATAATAGGGCTCTTAAGTAGTTCTCTCTGATGAATTTGTGGCACTCTGCAAGTTCCCTAATTCCCAATATACAGATGAGGAAACCGAGGTTAAGTGACTTAGCCAAGGTCGTGTAGCAAATCAATAACCACTCCAGCCCATTCAGGCAGCACCTCTCTCGCTGACTTCATGTGGCTCTGGCTTCAGCACGCACACTGTCGCTGCTTCCCAAATGGGAATAAACATCCCCACCACTGTCCTAGTCTTGGTGATGGAAACCCAGGGTCTGAAATGCTGAATTATGTTGCTAAAGAGGTAAATCTGTGTTCATGCTTAGCTGGGGTATGGGAGCAGTCATGGGGTTTCTTCCTCCTTGCTTGCACCTGCAGCTTCCTGCAAGTAGCTGGGCTCATGACAGCTGGCAGAAACCCCCACATCATGCCATCTTGCTCCTCTGCATGGGTGAGAAGATGTTGTGGGGAAGGTGGGTGCACCTTACGCTGGGGTGTCACAGCTCTGGTGCCTTCACGGCTGTAAGGATGGTCTCTTCTTGGGAGAGGCTTGGCCATGCAGGCTGGGGTGCTTCTGGTGGTCTCCCATCCCAGCCAGAGCAATGCTGCTTAACTGTCCCTGACAAGACGGGTCTCGTCTTGTTCTCAGGATCGTCAAATACGGAGACTCGGCAGTCTCCTGGTCCCCCCTGCTGTCCCAGTTTATCCCAGTGCCCTCTGCCATCTGTCATAGCGCCATTGCTTTCCTGCGGCATGGCAGGCAGCAGTCTGAATCCCATGTGCTCCATCTGTGCGAGGCGCTCTGGTTGCGCTCCACAGCATGTGTCTTGTCATCTGCGGCATTTGCCTGAAAATGCAGCGGGAGTATCTCTTGCAGGTGGTGTGATGTTGGGGCAGGAGCATCTTTCCTGTGGTGGCAGGAAATTGCTGTGAGACCTGTCGGCTGTGATGAGGGTGAGAGCCTTTGCCAGCATCTGTGGGAGACTTGTCAACCTGTTCTCCTTCCTCTCTTCCTGCTGCTCAACTCTTACTCTGTGTTTCAGCTTCCTTTACTCATTTCTTTTGTCTTAGCTTTGTGGAGGGCAATGTACTAGTAGTTTGTGGGTATTTCAGGAGCGAGGGTTTGTGTGTTCAATCTAAGTGTGCTTCCCATGGGTAGTTGGTCCAGAGAAAAACGGTTGTTTTTCCCAGGATCAGGCAGACTGTAATTCTAGGACTCTGAGGTTGCTTATTCCAGTAATGCTGATATTCACGTATTTGTCATCTTTATCCCTTGTTACTCTTCCCAGTGCTGCTAGCTGGAGTCACGTGCGAGTGAGAGATGCTGGATGTAGACATCTAACATTGCCCAGGCAGGAGTGTTCCTCCATCCGGTGGTGGCTAATTCATAGCTATTTGAATTGCTGATTCTGCTCTTGCTGTTACTGTGGCCCGGTGCTAATGATCTAGCTCTGCTTCCTTTCCCAGGTAAATGGTACAAAAGCAAAACGAGTAAACTGGAGCCTGCTGTCTGAACGAGCATGTGTTGGGATTAACCTGCTGCCAAATGGCTTCACTGCGTTTTCTGTAGTGCCTCCTGCAGCCCTATCCGATGGTTCTCCGGAAGGCTGGAGAGATTAATGATAAGGTGTTGTTCTCGATGCCAGGCTCCTTTCTACTTTGCTGTAAGATCTCTCAAGAACGGCATGTATTTCATGTGTGTGTCTGCTTTCTGATCAGCATTTCTACATGTTCGACAGTTGCCATACCTCTGACATCCCTGTTCAACTTAACCTGCAGAAAAGGAGCTCTCGGGAGCACTATAAATAGAGTTGGGGGCAGGAGGAAGATCAGCAGCCTCTGGCGCATACTGCCATAGCTTTGTGGCACCTCTGGTTTTCTGGCTACTCCAGAGAGTCCCTGACCTAATCCAGAGAGCCCCTCTGTGTCCTGGCCCTTGTGCAGTGCCTGCGTTGCCAGCACCGAGCTCCGTGCTCAGCCTTTCTCCGCAGCCCAGCACTGGAGGAGGCAGCACAGCACTGGCTCTGGTGTCTGCCCATCCTGCCGGGATGATGGGTGGGAGCTCCTGCAGGGGAAAGCTTGGTCTTGTCTAGCTCCCGGAGGCTGTCCAAGCCTGGCTTTGAAGTTGGCAAAGTGGCTAGCTTGTTTTGGTGCTTTTTGGGCAGTTTTCTGACTGTATATTGGGGTGAAGATCTCAGCACCCTGTGCTGATGCTGGGAGAATGCTCTGGGAGAGAAGCATCGGTGAAGACAGCCCTCCTTTCTGTGACGTGTGGCAAAGCACCTGTATTTCAGATTCGGTGGGAGGCAAGGGAGATATTTTGGACTGCAAACTGTGGCTTTAAAAAAAGGTTTCCTTTCTGAAGCCATACTGACTTTGAATATATATTGTGTCTCTTTTTGTATGCAGGCTCTACAGCAAGACAGACTTGTTCCAGGGATTATTATGACCGCAGGTATTAGCTGTTGCTTTTGTGTGACGGATGACTTAGGCCCCTGTTCCCTGCCATCATGCGGTTTGATTTCACCTTCATTCACATCATGGCATTTCTGAAAAAGCTGCTTGTTTTATATAGCAGCTGTGTTGTCTTAATGCAGCTGTAATGTGTGTTTGTCCAGGCATTGCTTTTGGGGAACAGCAGGACTAGAAAGATGTTTTATTAGATCATTCACAAGTCCTAATAATCTCTGAGTCTCTCTAATATCTTGATGTCAGCTGTGCTGCTGTCGCTTTGTGGGATGGGGTTGTAACCTGAAGATGGGAAATAGCTTGTGTATGATTCTCTTATCTGTTTCATCTTGGTTTTAGCTCTCCCCTCCTGGCTGTTTCCAGCAGTCAGAGAGGAGTTAGTCCTGCTATGCTAGACCTTAAACCACTCACCAGGAGTTCAAAGATACAGTGCAGCAGCATCAGAGATGATCCTACCTGCTTGGAGCGTTGTTTGTGCAACTTGCTGGTGCCGCTGGAACTCTTCCCTGCAGACTGGATCCCCCAGAGCGCTCCTGTCCCTGCACCTCTGACTGCCAGTGTTGAGATTACGGTAAGGCTGCTGCTTCCCTGGCTCCGAAGTGTGCGGTTCGTGTGTGCTCTGCTTCCACAGCTAGTTTGCTGAATCCCTTTGCTTTTACCAAAGGAATTTGTATTTAGATAGTCACTTGTATTTGGATGCGAGCTCTCTGATCAGCGGTGGATTTGCTCAGTGGCATGCAAATATTTTTATTTTTTGCAAGGCTTCTTGCCTTGCAGTTTATGCTGTGATGGGGCATTTCTGGATCAAAATGCCTATTGCTCTCATAATGGTTTTCTTTTAACTTAGTGCATTCCCACTATATATTGTTATTGTAGTGTATTGCTATATTGCCCTCCTCTCACCTAGTTGTGGTTGTCGTGTGCTTGAGAGGCATCCCACTCCTTCATACAGTGTTTGCTGTTTTCTCTTGCAGAGCTGATGTGGGGATTGTGGAGGTCACTCCCTCTTTCAGTTTCTTGTTGCGTGTGCCTGCTGTATACTCATTTCCTGCAGCTTTTACTTCACAGCTTCATGGCTGAAGTTGTATTTTAGGCTCATGCAGCAGCTTCTGCAATGACTATACCGCTTAGTATTTCAGTCTCTGTAGTTTCCCTTGGCATTCAGCTTATGACTTGTATTGTCTTCATGGTATTGTGACTGGTAGTGTCATTTTAATTTGGCTGTATTTTGTTACATCTCTGTTTCCTTCCTCCCAGAGGTCATTGCTGTCCAGCATGTTCACCAGTGTTATGCTTCTCCATGTCTTTGCCAGCATGTTTGTGAGCTTGGGCCTGGAAATGGATGCGAACTATATCCTTGGGCTGTTCCAAGTCCATGTTCATAGCAAGCATGTGCAATACTGTGTTGTACAAGCAGCTTCTTGCCCCTTTATTAGGCTGCTTTTTGTAATGCTTACAGTGTTTAGTGTAGTGTAGAGGGGTTTTCTTGTTCCTCAGTTATTTCATATAAAGCTCAGCTCAGGGAATTTCCTGCTGCTTTTTGCTTAATTGTGTTCATTTCAATTGTTCTCAAAGGTCACCCAAAAGTTGGGCACCATGGAGCTGAACGCACACTAGGGTAGGGAATGGATGTGATCCAGACAGGTGTGACCCCCCAAGATGGGGAATAGCCCCCATTGCAACTCTGACTCAGCCTTTGAGATGACTGAAGGCTCTGGACAAGAGGAGGGAGACCCATCCTTCTAGATCCGGGCTGTGCGTTCATCAGGGGCAAACCAGGCAAACAGCAACTTCTCATTGAGCTGTTGCATGGCTTGGAGCAGCAGCCTGCATCTCCTTTCTCCCTTTGTGCTGGGTTGTATCTTTGCTTTCGCACAAGACCCTTGCCTGCTTTCCCTGAGCTGTTGTCTGAGACAGCTTTGTCTACTGCAGGCCTGTGCAGTTCAGACTGCAGCAGATCATGTGTCTTGGTGGCACTTTGTGGGTTTCCCTTTTGGGCTTGTGCAGCTTTTGTGCATATGGTACCTCTTTTGAGTTTTTTTTCTGTAGTGGGCTCATTATGTTGTGTAGCAGCATGAAGGGACGTTAAGCATCAGGTCTGCAAGGGCTGAGATGACATCTTTTGCATTTGAGCCTTTTGTGGGTCAAAAATGGCTTTGTGAAGCCTACCCAGGGTTTTATTTGGTTTTTTTCCTTGGCTTGCTGCTGACGTGACCAGAGGCTCTGCAACGCAAAGCAGCCTTTCCGCACTGCACCTTGGCAGTGTGCTTGCTGTCGCTGTTTCTCCTTTATCCAACCCCTCTTGTAATGTTCTGGTTTTCCCTTAGTGAGCTAAAGAGGGTTCTATTGCTGAACATAACCCCTCTCAAGGCCACCCGCTTAGGGACAGGGTTTGGGCTACTGCCCTACTAGCAGTTTCCCCTCTTTGGCTTTTCTTTCTTGCCACATTCATACCTTTCTGCTTTCATGTACCTGCAGGAGCCGACTTGCTTCTGACACTGAGTTCAGTCTCCAAACATAAAAGAAGAGAAAGTCAGGACAGAAAGACATTTAGGCTTTCTTCTTCCTCCACACCTGCTGTTCTTGCTCGTCAGGCACTTCCTAAGGGTAGAGTTCTTCAAGTTCCTAGTCATTACCCTTTATATAAGCATAATATAGTACTGTAACACTCCCTACGGGGAAGCTATCTGTTGTAGCAATCTGTAAAACAAAAGCTGGATTGATCCTTCTCCCATTGCTCCCAAAAAAAGGGGCATGCTGTTCCTCAAATGGAAAGTCTGAAAGACTTCATCAGAGGGTAGTTCGTTTTTACATGACATTTTTGCACTCAAGCAAAACTGAAAGCAAGGCATAATTTGAAACAGCTAAGCTAACCGTTAGAGAAGAACGACACAAATAAAATGCCTGGGATGATGTAGTTGAATGTCAGTGTACAAGGAACAAGGAAAACTAGACAGATGATTGTGAATTAGTAAGAAGCAGACTTCCAAGGCAGAAAAATCAAATTGAGAGCGTAGACCATTACATTCAAAGAAATCGGGTAAAAAGTACAGTAAATTGTACCTTAAATGACAAAACACGCGCCTCCACCTCCATGCAGAGCAGATGGAGCAGTGGCTTGGGACCTGGGAGACCCGGCTCCCAGTCGTGTCCTTGCCACTGGGCTTCGTGACCTTGCTCGGATCACTGTATGTCCTTGTGCATTAGCTTCTGTGCCTGTGAGACCGGGCAGGCACCTGATGCTTTTTAAGACCTGCAGTTGTGACTGGCTCCAAAAGAGCTAGCTAAAGTTCCCTTCTGTATGGACTGTCTTGGCACCTGTCATCTTCCAGGGATATTGCTGGTGCTAGTAAGTCATTCTGTAGGTGAACCATCCTCTCATATTGGAGCTTGACTGGATCCAAGGTTAACTAGTATAGATACATACATAACTTGCTGTAAGTTTAACTTCTCCACACCATCCCCAGTAAAATGGGAGCTTAGGTACTTTTTTAATCACTCATTTAAAAAAAAAACCCAAAACTCAAGTTGAATATAATTAATCAAATCAATGAAAAGATTAAACTAGTGAACACCAGTCTTAAAAGCTAAGGTGTGACAGTGTCGAGGGAATCTTGATTTTTACCCTGTCCAGATCAATTTACTTAGAACACAGATGGGAAGCCAGTTTATGGTTGGGGTCTTGGGTGCAGCAGCAGCCGCTCTCTGAGGGGTTAGGCTACAGCTCTAGCCTCGCACAGGCTGCTGCACAAACAGCTGTGGAATAGCTTGCAGGGGTCTCCCTCCCCATCTCAGAAGCTGCAGTTCAGATCAGACTTGTTCTTGACCCATCCTGTCTGGCCAGGTACCTCCCTGATGGGAAGCGGGGAGGACTCTAAACTGTGTCAGAAGTTAAGAAAGATCTGCGATAGCCTTTTCTGCTAAGTCTAAAAGGAGCCCAGGTTCATCTGACTTCCCTACAGCTTTTAGCTGCCTCTCTGGTCTGCTTCCCCTAAGCTAAATATTTGAGCTGGATATGGATAGAATGAGTTTCATCCTAATGAGTAATTTGCTAAACAATCTTTTCCCTTGTTATTTTGCAACTTCACCTAGCTTTCATCCTTGTTGATCTCTGACAGATGTGAATGAAGTCAGTGGGCTGAAAGGTAGCAGGTAAACAGAGGGACAGCATGAGGTGGTGACTCAGAGCAAACAAGCTTGGGATTCATTTGCATGGGGAGAAGGAGATTCAGAGTTAATCTAAAGAGATGAAAACCTCTAAAGCCGTGAGATACCAGTGGAAATCCAAGGTGCTCAGCATCTTGGTGGAGGTACGCAGACCTCACAGTGCCAGGTCAGGAAAGTCTGGTTTTCCTTCATGCCAGAATGCATTATGCCAAGTAGAGATGGGGAAAGGTCACGAAGGGACAAATTCCCTTGGACTCAGAATGGAGGACTTGGAGAAGAAACAGGGGCCAGTCTGGGAAATAGCTGTGAAGGCAGAGGGGAAAAATAGTTGGTGAATTGTCCCACAACTTTGATCTCCTCTGTGACCATCCCAGCTCATGGCACTTTGTGCGATAGAGTTGTAGCCAGGCTCCTGGTCGTGTTTTTCCAGCTGCTTGTTAGATGATGGAGCTCGCATTTGCTACTTGCTGCATGCTGTTAATGCTTTGTGTTTTCCAGGCAACTTTACTTCTAAAGGCATTTTACATCTGCTTGGGACTGTATAGATTCCCACTGTCCCAACCACGCTTTGAGGGAGGAAAACCACCTCACCCTCTACCGCAGTCAGTTGGGTTGTCTCTCTTTCACTAACTTGTCACTACTTGGCTTTTCCATAATTCTGGAGGACTCTTCTTCTCTCCTTAATTCTTTAATAAATACTCTGTATTTATCAAAGGCTTAATTGTTGAAGATGTTCATCATGTCCAGATTAGCAGCCTTCCAGATTTCAACCTGCCGTCACACCTATAACAACTTGTTGGCCGTGGAAGCTGTTAACAGTGCCTGTTTGGTTGGCAAGTCTGTGATGTGGCTCCATACAGCAGCTCTTAAGAAAACATTTGCACATAATTTTCTTTTTTTTTTTTTCTGTTATTAACTTTAGTTTATCTGAAACAGGTGCTCTGACTGCTGTAAATGTTAGTTAAAATCTTATTGAGTGGCTAGTGTTTTACAGTCATCTCTTTCAGCAGGGTTTTTTTGGTCTCCGGTGATGTTTATAGATGCATTTCCTCTTGTCTCTTCTAGCTATGTTTTACTGTTCGGTCATTTGCTTTATGACAGTTTACCGCTGGTTTTTGGAAGAGCTTTTCAGTGAATTAACTTGGGAGTTAATACTGACCTGCTTCCTTGGCTTCAGCCGCTGCTTGTGCCGTGACTCATCCCGATCTGGACGCTAATGCTGTATTGAATTTTCTGTCAGTGTTTTACAGTCAATATTTTTTGGCTTTTGCTGTATGTCATTCATTTCTGATGTAAGCTCCCCTGTGATATTCTGAGTGTGAGATGAAACATGCATTCACACAAGCAGTTGGTTTGGGTCTTCTTGGGGAGGTTCCTGGGGGGTGGAGAAGACATCAGTGCATGGGGCTTGCCTGGGACAGTGCTAGCTACAAACCCACGCTCTCTAATTTCTGAGTTGTCCTAGGAGACTACTTCACCTTTTGCAGCATGATTTAGGAGGATGTGCTGTTCAGGATTCCCGTTCGAGTGTTATTTATTGGTTTTGTAGTACCTTCCAGGCTGCTTTCTTTGGTGTCGTGTTGATTCTCTGGGGACAAAGGAAACGAAGGAAAAGGCTCACAGGAGTGATAAAACAGGAGTATGACTAATATCTTCTCTCTCTCTCCGTAGTGTTTTTTCACAGATCAAAAATCAATTAAGGGTGAATTTCATTGGGAACTCTTTAAACAATGTAATATTTCATTAGAGATTATTGCAGACTCTTTTGTATTTGCAGCCCAGGTGTGAATTACAAAATTAGCCTGATTCTTTTAATAATTTCCTCCGAGGTAACATTACTTCAAGCACCCTTGTTTAGTGCAAGCCGTGCAGCTGCTGTTGGAAAAGGTGTATTTATTGTCTCCCCCTGCATCCTGGTAGAGACGCAAGACTGAATGGGTTTCGTAGCCTGGTGGCAGCCTGGCTGGGTGCAGGGTTGTGGACTGGAAGGAGAGAATTGAAGAAAATAAGAGTCTGATGTTACAGGAGAGCTGGACAGTGGATTTGGGTTTTTTACCCTATCCCTTTTTGAGCTGTCTGTTACTGGCATGAGCCTCTACTTCTGTGAAACGTCCCTGTTTCTATAACTTGCCACCTTCTTCCTTGGCTCCTGGATCTGTCCCTCCTGCCGTTCTGAGCCCCGTAGCACTGAGTTAGAACTCCAGTAGTGCCAGTGCATTTTCACTGGCAGCTGGATTCCTATCTGCCTAAGGCCTCTGGACATGGCTCTCCTTCCTGAAGGCAGGAAGAGCTGAGCAGCGTGGCTTCCTCTTCTCCACTGCAACCCCCCCCTTCGATCATTAGTTCTCCGTAGAACTTGCCCTTTTCAGTATCCATTTGCTACATGGTACATCTTTCCTTATTCACAACCTGGTTATTGATTCTTATTTGGGTATCATCAGTCTTACTGAGACTCAGGGAGTCAACATTTGGAGGGAGAGGTAGCATCTCTTATTAGTTCAAGTGTGATATAGTTGGGTGAGAGTGAAATAGGTGAGCTTTTGGGATGCACAAGGGCCACTTGAGATTCACACGGGCTTGATACAGGGTGTTTGCGTATCCAGAAGGCTGACTGCTTTTGCCACCTCAGCAAGTTGAAGATGTTACCTTTCCCTGTAAACTTCACCTTCTTCTTCTCTTAACACCATCACAGCTACAGCAGCCCAACTACAGAAGCTCAGCCCTCTCCTCCCTCTCACTTGAAGTCAGTAAGACCTGGATTGGAGTTCTAAGAGCAACCTGCACAACCATATACATCTGCATTCATCTTGCTCTACCTGCCTTTTTTTCTTGTCCCCTGACATAAGTTGGTTTCTCTGCATGTTTGGTTTTCTTTTTCTGCGTAGCTCTCCCCTTCTCCAGGAGAGTGTTGAGGGTTAGCTTGGTCAGGTTGATACTGGGTCCTCCTGCAGTGCCAGGTAAAGGCAGCTGCTAAAAAAAACCCTCCGCAGAAACCCACTGGCCATAATTGCTTTCCTAGAGAACAGTAAGAAGAGGCAAGCAGTTACGATACTTTCCTTGAGTACTCTCTTGGGCTCTAATTATTTTCAGCTAAGGATATTTTCTGTGTCTGATAAGACTTGTCTGTCTAATAATCCTTGCTGGATCTCCTTTCTGAATACTTGCCCAGCCTTGCCTTGAGCCTCTGCAAACTTTCTTCACCCCCATCTTCTCACAAGCATCTACTGCCTGTTACAGGATGAACCTTCTCCTTTCATTCGCTGTGGACTTGTTTGATTACTTTTTCTCTGATTTCCTAGTTCTTGGGTTGGACAAGATGGCTAATCGGTAATCCTCACCCACTCCTCCAGTGGACTCAAGATTTAGCAAATCCCCCTCAGCTGCCTCTTTTCTAGGCTGAAGCATCCCAACCCATTGGGCTATTCTTTACAGAGAAGCTGTCCCAGACCTTACATCGTACTTGGCCTTCTGTGAACCTTTCCCTGCTGTATTCCTTGTGCTTTGCACCACTGTAGCTGTGTGGTGACACTATCCATGTAGTTTGTCTGCTAAAGAGAGTTTTGGGGCACTTTGTGTTGCTTGAGCGACTGGAATTAGCTGCGTGTTTTGGAGAAGCTGGCCCTTACTTGCAAAGGCTTTTATTACATGAACCTTTTCAGCGAAACAGCAATTATTATGAATCCTGAAAGAGGACTCTCTGCAGCTTCCAATTACAATTCTGGCTGCATCCGATTTGAATGTCATTTGCTATTTAGGGAGCATTTGAAAATGCATTTTGGGAGGTGTCTTTCATTTCGTTTATGGTGGCTAACATTATTTCTAATGCTAAAGGAAATTAAAAAGTGCTTCCTGCTTAGAATCAATTAGTTTTAATGAAAAAAATCAGTTGCTGTATGCTGGCCACATGGCAGCTTTGCTGTAGGGAGAGGAACCCAGAGTATCTGGATGCAGTGCCAGAGTGGTGTGCTTGTCCTGCTTTGTAAGTTCAGCTGCACCCAGAATGGCTTGCTGTGGCTTCACTGGCCTTTGAAATGGGAGACACGAGTGATCGAGCTGGAAACCAAGCTGGGTCTGCTCTCAGGAATGATGTGTGTGCAGAGAGTTTAGTTCAGATGGGCTAGTTAGGTTATATGCCGTTTATTCTCTTTACCTGTTGGAAGTTCAGCAAAGTGCAAGGGGTGAAGGCTTATGAGAATTTGGTGTTGGGAGCTTCTGGTTAATCCAGGCTCTGGGAGCTTCTGGTTAATCCAGGCATGTGCATTAGATTCAGATCAGCTGCTGGCATGTTGTTTCACCTCTGAATTATCCAGATCTCATAACACAAGGTTTATGTTGGCTGAGGAAAAGGAGTTGACCTAGCATAAAACCTGCCATGACATGGTCTGAGCAGATTTAAGCCACCAGCAAGAGCCTGAACTGGGTCAGTACCTTGTGTCCCATACAAGGGGCACTAGAACAGGATTCACAGTACCATCAGATGATGGCTGTGACTGCTTTCTTGTGCTTGTGTTTGTATTTACACCTTCCTGCTTGGAAACATGCACAAGTAGATCAAAAAAAGCAGTCTAGTGGATTTCAGCATTAAGTCAAGTGACTATTGGATTTTTTCAAGGGCTCGCCCAACTCTACTAAAAAGCAGGTTGTTACGTGTTAGTTTGGAGCCCTTTTGTTTGGCCTCAGATGTTTTTATTCCCTTTATGGTATTTACTGAAAGAACAAGAAGAAAATAACTCAAGGTGGCATCGTGCAAAAATTACATGTTCAGAATGAGAGTGCTACATTTTGGCTTTTCCTCAAACACGAGTGTGATACTTTGCTCCCTTTTAAGTCAAGTATCAGTTTAGAAGAATAGAAAGTAAAAGAATAACCCCCTAAATCAAAATCCTACTGAAAGAAAACACTACATTGCACAATTTTCCTCCTCTGTGTGGGGAGAGGTCATAAGGGGAGGTTGGAACAGGAAGATGCAAGAGAGAAGGTACCATGTGTGACAAACGTTTGTCGTGCTGTTTGACGCTCAGACTGCAGTCATGTAGCATCGATGAGGGTGAGGAGATGTGGAAACATAGACAGGACTTCAGATAATTAACCGTAATTGTATGTACGCATTCAATCCAGTTTTACCTGCTTATGAAGCAGCAGGATTGTTGGGTTTTTTTCTTCTTCTTCCTTTTGTTTTTTTTCTCTTTTAAGGTGCATATCATTGAGGAGTCTAGTAAAGCATTTTATTTAATCTTTGGGAAATAGTCCTAACTTGGTTTGTAATTCAGAATCCCAAAAGCTGCTTGGCTGGGAAACCCCAGAAACACTTGAATTTAATTGAACTGTATGTCCTGGAGCCTTGCCTTGATTTAGATGATGTACTGAAGCCAAGACTGAATAAGAAGGCCTGATCTTGTGTTTTGTACAATGGATTTTGCAGGCAGAGATTTAAAAAGGGAGATTCATTATGTTTTGTTCAATGGTACTGTTATCCATATGCCACTTTTCAAAGCCTGCATGCTTCCTGAAAACATCTCTGTGTACTTGTAGGCTTGTCTTGTGTTCTGATTTTTGCTTGAAAATGGAAGGCAGAGTTAAGGTTATTTGTGATATTTAACTCTGACCATAGCATCTCATTTGCTGTCTTGACTTGTTCAGGGGTTTTTCAGCACCACCTCATTACTGAATCTTTTGGTTGTCTAGATGAGAGTGTACCGCTCTTTTTAAGGATCTCTTTTAGGCAGCTAAAGGTATCTATAAAGCATTCATCTGGGCATATGTGCCTGAAGCAAAATTTTTCTCCTTTTCACCCCAGAGTGACCACTGAGTTAAAGCTTTCACAAGTGCAGCCATGTGTGGTTAAAACAAGCTGAAGTCTAGAGCTTGTGGAGGTGATTAAAAAGATATGATCAGATACTGCATTAGGCTACGTTGTCCTAGTCCTGACATCTGAACTTGAGAGACAAGAGCACCGTTGGGCTGGGCTTGCCCGGCCACCGTGTTTCCCAGGATGGGCTGAGCAGCAATGGGGTGTGCAGCAACTACCGGCACCCAGGAGCTGGAATGCCCTGCTCAGCCCTGAGGGATGCCATTTGTTTCTCTGTTCGGGCCTTCCTTCCCTCTCGCTTGTTTAAACATTGATAATCTCTTTGGTACGGTGGGTATTTGTTGTTGGACTTAGCTGTAAAGCTCCTGCAAAGCTCGAGGTGAAGGCAGGGAGCAGCTGGCAAGACGTTCCTCTAATGGATTCAGTTAGCCCTCCCCGCCTCGTGTGCTTGTCCCCACTTACCTCTTTATTCTGCTGCCTTTCTCTTCACTGCCATCTCTTTGCTCTCTTTATTCCACTTCTCACTTCTCTGTTCCTGGCACCTGCCACCCGGATTGCAGAGTTCCCATCTGCCCATGACACACGACCCTGATGGGACACGTCCCTGCCCAGAAGCCAGGGAGATGTGGTGCCAGGTAGGACAGATGCAACCACCAAAATACAGGTGTCACTTTTGTTTCAGGCTTCTGATAGTCAAAATGAATGACAAACCCCATTTCTGCTCCTCCATCCCTTCATTTAAGTGAAGGGGGAAGAGCAAGGCTCTGGAGGATCAGGCTCAGCTTGTCTGGCCTTTGTGCTGTGCCTCACCCGTGGCCTTCATAGGGAAGTCCTTGGAGAAGTCATGTAAAAGCACGTGGCTCGTGCAAGTCCTGCTTTCTGTTGCAAATTCGGGGTGCCTTGTGACACGTGCCTCTCTCTGAGCGGAACCTGAGTGACACAAGCCAATGAGGGATGAGCCAGAGCAGGAACCTGCTGGGATGCTGCGTATTCACACTGACTGGAGTCAAGGTACTCGCCACCTTTCTCAGCTCTAGTCATGTGGCAACATTAAATATGACCACAGGCAGCTATCTAAAAGATTTAAGCACATCAGGCTTTTGTCAGCCACGCAGGTGAATGAAATCTTCCCTCCCTCTCTAGCTCTCCATAGAGACCAGCTCCCTGCTGCCTAGGTTGCCAGCCAGCCACACGCTAATTGGGGCTGTCATCAAAAGAAATGAGTTTCCAGGCGAGCTGAGTTCAAGCAGGTCTGGATCTGAAGTGTGCAGCTGCCCATTCCCTTTTGTCCCTCTTCCCCTTTCTGCCTGTTCTTTTTCTTTTCTTGCCTCTGTTTCTTTCCTTTCTTAAAAAAATAAAAAAATGTTTCATTTTGAGGTTATGAATGTACATGTGCTTCCCTGAACAGGAGGGGTGAAGCTCAGTATCCAAGTAACTTTAGAGAGGCATGCAGGCAGTGCAGCGCAGGGCTCTGATGCTTGAGGGGATGGTGTAAACACCCGTGTGGGGAAGTGTGGGTAGGGGGGGGATGTTCTTTGGCATGAAGCCTCTCCTGTCTGCGGCCAGCCCTCTAGAAAAAGCTGGGAGGGAGAGGAAGCTTGATGCAATTATCTCTTCCAGTCTGTGTCTCAGCATCCCTCTGGATAATCTCTGACTGCTCACTTGAAGATGATCTCTAATGCAGTGCCCCAGACAGGGTGGGTTGCTTCTGTTGGGTCACTGCCGTTGGTCCCCAGAGGCATCAGACCTGTGCGTTGATTGTTTGTACCAACTTGGTATTTTTTCAGCGCTTTATCTCACGTTGTTGGGCTTTAAAGGCTAGGCTTTGCTGGTGCTCTGGCATGGCCAGGGCTCATCTCCTCTTTCAGACTCCCTTCTTGATGCAGAGCAAATGTAATTTTGTCCTCAGAGCATCATTGGTTTCGGTAGCACTCTTAACACTCCCTCTTTCTCATTCTTCCAGGGCTATAGTAAAGGTTGAAGTGTGATGGGGCCTTCCATGTCATGCCCATAAGAAATTCCATTTCCATCACATGCAAACAGGGAGCAATCCCTTTCCAAATACCTGTATCCTCTGGGTTTGTCCAGGACACAGGAGATATGTGTCCTAATAGTCTTGAGAGGTGGAACTGGGCAAAGACTCAGCAGAGGCTGCAGTATCTCTGCTGAGATCCTCTCCACACCCTTTGGGTACTGAAGCCACCCAGCGCTGCTGTTAGTCCAGATTTTCTGAGCGTACCATGCAGCCGCATCAGTGCCACAGGCACTGGCTTGGGTCACCAGATAATACAGCTCCAGTTCATAAAGGAGTGAAGTTGTCCCCTATTCCTAATGTCACCTGGCAGCTTGCTCCCCAGGCCTTCTGGAGACGAAACACAATTCCCCGTGCAGCTAGTCCAGCACAAAAGGTTGAGGGAGGGAGCCGAGAGGGGCATGACAGATGGAGAGACTACTCTGCACTGAGACCCAGCAATTACTTATTGATCAGCTCAGAAGGTGATGCTCCAGCTTTTGCAAGCAGCATTTGTCCAGGGGGCTCTGCTCCAGGGCAGATGCTAAGTGAGCACCTGTGTCAAGAGGGTAGGATTTTCTTGGTGAGGAAGACAAGGGTAGATCCCACCCTGGGCTTTGCTGTCGCTGAGGAAAATGAGAGGAGTTTCACTTAGCCCAGTGCTGACAGCCGTGTTATTAATTGAGTGAGAGGAGGCAAGGCGAAGCCTGGGCTCTCCTCCTTGCCCTCGCATCAGCATGAAGGCCGAGCCGTTGGTGGTGAAGAATGACACCAGCAGCTCAGACTTGTGTTACCTTATTCTTGTGAGTGCTTTTACCCCGCACATCACCAAATTTATTGAGGACTGGGGCAAACTTGGGGCAGTGCTGCCCACCATGGGAAACCATCTCCCCCAGCCCTGCTTTTACAGGGAAGTGAAGCAGGGCTTCTCCCACCACGGGGGTTGTTCCTTCTAGCTAGCAAAAATTCATGGTTTGGGAGGTCACGGAGCCAAATGCTACCAATGGGTTCCATAAAGGACTGGATGATTTTATGGCCAATAATAACATTTGTAGTTATACATGCTACAGTAAGATAAGGCTAATCAATTCTCATGCTTCAGGTCAGCAGCTGATTGCTGCAGGGGTCAGGAAGGAATTATTTCCTCGCCATTTACAGCTTTATTTAATTGGCCAGATGCATTAAGAGCCTTTTAATTATTTTTTTCTCTTCTGTCCTCTGAAGCATATGGAATTAAGCACTTCCAGAGACAACACTCTGCACTGGTAGGGCACCATTGCTCTTGTCTAGCAGGGCAAATCTGGCCTGTGTTAATGAACCCTTTTAATGCTGGGATTTTTGCTGGAAGTTAGCAGGGTGTTTGTTTGTTCCAGAAGAGGATATTTCGTTAGTGCCTCCTGATAATTTGGAGGAAAATGCGTTTGGTTCTCCAAAGCGAATCCTGTGCGCAGGACCTGCTCTCAGTCTGGGTCCAGAGCTGGGTAGGAATTTTCCACTGCAGTGCTAGTTACATGGGCATAGCAATTCCTGTAATTCTTGATCTCTAGCTTAAATTTAAAAAAAAAAACCCAACAAAACCAAAGACAGACAGCTGGGGCAAATCCAAATTGAAGAGCTTTGTTTTCAGTTGAGTCAAATTCTTTGCTTTCAATGAACCCAAGCCTGCAGTTAGGCGCAAATGCAACACTAGAGAGCTCCTGCCAGGACTGGTTTGCGGGATCTGTAATGGAGATGCTCTGTTTCTTGGCGAGAGCTGTCCTCTTTGGGCTGAGGTCATCTTCACTATGCTCTAGTGTGATGCTCTTAGCCAGAGGAAAGGAGCATCCTGGAAAATCCTAGTCTGACAATCCCAAAGTACCATCCTGCAGCCACGTGACTCTGCAGAAACACACAGTATAGAGGTCCAGCTCTGAAATGATCTCTCAGCATCCCAATTTAAGGTAAAACTGAGTTTTTCTTGGTTCTATTCTGAGTCTCACTTTGAGGGGGAGAATCCATTACATCTGTCTGAACTGGTTAAGCAAGCAGCAGCACAGTGTTCTTTGGGCTCCTCATACCATTTCCTTGCTGCTGGCTGGAGCTGTGCAGATTATAGCCTACCTCTGTGCCAGCTCAGGATTTGTCCAGAAACACCCTTCTATTTTATCATGAAAGATGACAGATACCATCCATTTAAACAAAAAAATTACAATGCCTTTTCCTCTTCAGTAGAAGCCTGCAAAAGAATTTTTCATTTCAGAAGCTTTTCACTGAAAACCTGCTTGTTCCAGGGAGTATTTTTAAAAATTTTCTCATTTGGTTAAAAAAAGAAGCAAATCTGGGATGTTTGAAATACTTTCTTTAAATTAAAAGCTCCAGTTGTTGCGTGGGACTTTCAGATGAGCTGAAGTTGACCTGTTTCAAACTGGACCACCACAAACCTTGGATCATATTTCTTCCCTGTTACATTTTTCTTGTTCTGGCAAATTTTAGGAATTGCGGGCCTTTTACCTGACTTCAGGGAGGGAAACGTATCAAACATCCCCCCCTGCTCTTGCAGAACAGTGACATTATGCCCTTCCCTACTCTAATTTGACATGTCTCTCTCAGTAGGTGTGCTCAGGAAACCTCTGATAGGGAAGCACCAGGCAGTTTGGCACTGCAGTGTGTGTCCGACAAGCTTGCTGCATCATTTGTTCCCTTCTCCTTGATTTTAGCCACTTTTGGCTTCTTTTTCTGCCTTTTAGAAGCACTCTGTGCAGAGCAGCGTCTCCAGAAGGGCTGTCCCCCTCCTGCCCTGGAGTGGTGAGGTGCCTAATGAGGTGATCAGAATAATGAGGCAGCAATTTGACCCCCCTGTGTTACCCCTACCCAGGACTTTGACTGGGATGAGCACACAGAAGACTGGAGATTGCAGTGGGGAAGGGTAGGAGCAAGGATGAGGAGCCGCAGCCTGGGCAGCATACCTAAGGGTGCCAGCCCTGCGCTGAGGGCCGCTGGCCGAGTTTCCTCTCAGCCTGCCTGTGGTGCTAAGGGAGGTCTTAACTGAATCTGGGGTGGGGTCCTCGAGGCAGTTTCCGACTTGTGCAAATCATTGTTTTTATCCTGGCTGCAGTGAAAAACTCAGTTCATTCTTGCTCCTTAAAATCCCTGTGCTGCCCTGGGAGTCAGGGGCCAAGATCTCGTGGGGTGTTGCACCCTTCCTGCAGGCTGGACTGGGTGAGGAGTCTGCATCTCAGTTCTGCAACAAATCCTTCCTGAAAAATTTCGTTGAGCCTGTCTATGGAGAGAGAGAGAGAGGTCCAATGAACCCTGCAAAAATCCCATATTGAGGGCAAATGAAGGCAAAATCTATATTTATTTTACTTCAGAGAATCTCTGCCACAGGATTTGACTTTCCAAAGTGGCTTGGTCAGGATGGAAAGGGTTGCATGCAGCTCAAAGCAAACAAAATTCTAGCAAGCGGTAGAGCATTACAAGGGCATTCTCCTAGCTGAAGGCAAGACCCTGCTGGGCTGCTACGCTCCAGTGCCTTGCAGGGGAGACATGTCCTTCTGTCCCAGCTTCTGTCCCTCCTGGTGTCTGAGCACATCAGGACTTCAAGTGCATTTATTGTCAGGGAACGTCTCTGGGGGAGGTTGGATTCGGAAGCAGTGCGTGGGACAGCAGTGACACTTGCAAGCTCAAGCTGTTGCCTTGAAGTTGTTGGAGCTGCTGGGCTGTGTCTTGATTTGCAGCGGTCACACCTCTCCTTTTTATCTATTGATAGCAATAAATTAATTGAGGATTATTAATTAGATTAATTGTAAAGCTTACACGAATCACCGCCTTCTTTCCCAGTCTATAATCACTTGTCTTCCATGATCAACTAGGCAGTGGCAGTCAATACTTTAGCTTTTTTCAATACCAAGGCGGCAGTACTATGGTTTGTGCGTCGGGCTGGAATAGTCCACATCAAGAAATTGTTATTGTTGTTGCTTTAATATAGACTAGGAAGAGTGGAATTCACTTGCTATAACCCAAACGTATTAAAAATTGCACCAAGAAAATGGCAAATTAATTGCTTCGGTTGTGATTTGCTGAGCAGAGGGGGCCAAAGGGGTACATTTATTTGCTGTCTGGTCAAAACCTTCTGCAAAAAAGCTTTGCTGGGTCTGTGGGTGGGGGGGTGGGTTTCAACTATCGTAGCCTCAGTTCTGCCCTATTTTTGAATCTAATGTTCAAGTTACAGCCGAGTT
Organism: Balearica regulorum gibbericeps; assembly: GCF_011004875.1. NCBI lineage: Eukaryota > Metazoa > Chordata > Aves > Gruiformes > Gruidae > Balearica > Balearica regulorum. The sequence continues at coordinate 1,955,080 of NC_046192.1, read as the reverse complement.
CCCTTCCAGTAGAGCTGGCTAAATGGGGAAGAAGAGAGGCAGATTTACACCTGTTCTCCCGATTGGAAAAAAATCTGCTGTTACTGGTGAAATGTTGAAACTTTAAAAATGCAAGTCAGTTATTCATTTTGATACTGCATAACTGACTGTACGGATGGGAGAAGTGATATGACTAGTAATTGCAGACAAATTCTCTATTTCCTTTAATTGTTTCCGTAACTTGATTTACTTTTGAAATACTCATTGGATGCTTTGCTTATTTACTGTCTCTTCGCATTGCTATCGCTTTTTCTGCCTTGACTGATGAAGCACATTCATCATTTCTTTTCATTTGGTATGGACAGATAGAGTTGCTCTTAATAGCAGCTTGCTTAGAAAAGGAGCTTCTGGCGAAATGGTTAATATCAATTTAAAACAGAAGTGATTTATAGGGAAGAGGCAGAAGTAGCGTGAAACTGAAGAAAACACCCTATGAACATCATTTCAAGAGCACTAAGGAAAATCTAAGCAGGATTAAGTAAGTTTGTAGATAGGAGAAGGAAAAGGTTGGGGTGCTGCTGACCTGCCCCCTCTTCAGCATCCCTTTGCTTCTCTTCCAGGTTGCTGCCTTTCTGCATGTCTCAGGGACATGGCAAGCTGACCCTTTCTGTGTCTGAGATGCTGCTTCTGTAGCTAGCCAAAAAATACTTGCTAGCTTTCTCTCCTTTGCCGCATCCAGGGATTCAGCCAGGTGTGTTTCTTGCTCAGCTGTGCACCTGGTTCTCCTCTTCTTTCCCACCTATTGCAATAGCATTTCTTCCTCCTGTGGAGCTGTTGGACACCTGTGATAGTTACAGCCTGTAGCTACTGTCCTCCTTTGCCCACACTCGTTGAAAAGCTGTTTTAATTTGCTCAGGTCTAGCTTCAGCTTACTGCCTCTCAGCTCTTAAGGACTCCACTCTTACCTAAATCTAAACTAGCCAGTTTTTGGCCAAGAGTCGAGACCTATTCTGTATCTTATTTCCCATATACTCTTTGTAATGCTTTGTCTCCAGACACCTTTTGCAGTGCAAATAACCTAAACTGGCTGAAATAAGTGTTTCAAAGATGATTTCTTGATTGTAAGCCAAAGCTGGGGGCTGCTTTATATAGATGTTTTCTTTGGGAATAATCAACCCAAAAGCTGGTCTTGGAGGAGGGTCACGGATGAGAGTTAGCAACAGAGGTTTTTATGAAACATGAGTCTTGCACTCAAATTTCAATTCATATAAAACATGCCGACTGAAGTGTATCTTCCCCTTGTCACTTCTGCAGAGAGATATTTTATTAACACCAATTGCATGGAAACAGGGGTCAGCCACAGTGCCCTCACGTAGATAAAAAGACATTAATGCACTTAGGCTATGACAGCAAAGAGCAGCTGGTTTTATTTTATGTTCTTTTTGACTCCAGTGGGAGTTTTGTGTGAGCAGTGCAGGACTTTGGGGCTGAGATCAATGATGGACCTCTCTAGTGAAAATATCTGGTGGAAAGGCTGTGAGGGAGCAGCCTGTGGTGGGAAGCGTTGGTGGCAAGATTTCGAGTGACCCCAGCTATACTACACAGTAGTGTGGGTGAGTTGAGGACCTCGGGATAGCTGGAAATGGATGAGGGATGCTGAGCCTGAGAGTGGACAGGTGATCTTGGGCAAATCCTATTCGGGTGCCTGCCAGTCTGTGGTGGCTGGATGCTGGCGTACCTTGGGTCAAAGGGCTGGGAGAGCGCATGGGGTTATTCCCACTGCTCACCTCACAGACCTCAAACCACAGTTGTGGTTTATGTATCCTGGTCTTCTCTTTCCAACAGATTCATTTTTCACTATCTCAAATTACTGTCGGAGCTGAAGATGAGCTTTTGCCTGACCCAGGAAATGGATATAGAAGGATTTGGGAAAGGACTGCTTGATGCGGGGATGCACATCTGAATCCCGGTCCAGACTCCTGTGTCCGTTGCCATTTCTCTGTCAGGGTTCAGGTCAGGAAAGCAGGTTTCCCAGTGCCATGATCCTGTCCTTAACACGGTGTGGTGCTGCTGAGGCTTCCTCCGTTGCAAGCTCAATCACAAGCCTCATCTCATATCACGAGACAGCGTTGTTAAAAAGGCCAAGGTTTTAAAGCTCTGCTGCACGCGTTGCTCCTGCCTGGCGTAGCCAGCTGTGATGATGGATGTATCTCTCAGTCCTCGGCAGGAATTGTACAACACCTCATGACTGCACTGCCCGATCGATTAGTACATCTCCTTCAATCAAGCAGACTATTTTGCACGAGCCTGAAGCTGGCTTCCCGAGATGTGGGCTCCAACCTGCCTGCGCGTTTTGCAGTGTGTGGAACACCTCCCTGCTGAAGGGGGTGAGAGCTGCTTCTGGAAAAGCCTTCTCCTTCTAGGTCATCTAATTTGAAGCTTTTTAATAAATAGGCTGCTCGACATTTTTTGATATAAAGGTCAACATCCTCTGATAGACTCAAGGATTTTAAGATAAGTGGAGGAAATGGCATTGGTAGGTTGATTTTGATAATGATACTAATCTTATAGCTGATCTTTGATAATGATACTAACCCCATCAGTGCACTGCTCATATCTCTGAAAATGTGGCCGGTATCTTTTTTGGCAGAGCCAATGCCTATTAGCACTGAGTCGCTTTACTGGAGGCTTTTACTTACCATTCTGCCATACAGAATGCAGAAAAGGAAGCTTGAATTGTTTTTAGGAAAAAATCAATCATAGCAAGTGTTTTTTGCTAGATGTGGTTGCAGCTTCCTGAGTCAGCTTTCCCAAACCTGTTACTTCTTGGTAATTAATTATTGTAGTGAGGGTACACACTTGACATACCCGTCAAAATGTATTTGTGGGTGGAGACTCTCTTCTTTCAGAGCACATCTCCAAATGCTAGAAATCCTTTTATTGAGGCAGAGTAGGACAGGGACTGCCCTTTATTGGTGGTGCTGAGGAAGCTCTGTGGTTTGGGAAAGGCGAGAAGCGGTTCAGCACAGGGCTGTGCCGCATCCTTCTAGACTGTGGGCGATGGATTTTGAAGCACCTTTCATGTGTATGTTGGAGAAGGTTTCTGGCTGTTGTGGTTTTTTGGGGAGGTGCTTAAGAGAAAGCAGAAGGAAGTATGTTAGGACTGGGGAGGTTTATCTGTCCTTCGGTCCCGATGGTTACAGTGCCGGGGATGTGGATTTAGACCTTCTCAGGCTCAATGGCACTAGGACCTTGGTCTCCGAGGCTGGATGCTGACCATTAAAAGTGAGACTGTGGCATGGCAGGGAACAAAAGCAGTAAGCTTTCCTCCCGAGAGCTGCTCACTCCAGTCTGGCTGTGGTTGTGTTTGTGTGGAGGTGAATGTGGTCCCCGCTGTCCTCATCTTGGAGCCGTGCTGCAGGGCTCAGCTGGCCTGGGAAGGGCTCTGACTTCTGGAGAGGGATGGGAGACTAAACACTGGGAACCATTTTGTCTTGGATGTATCTTCTCTGCACCTCATTGAAGCAGAGGTCTGCTCTCATTTACCCTAGTACAAAGCAAGGGTGTCTCTTTTTGGATTTACACCAGTATGACAGATGGAAGACTGTGGTACATAGTACTGAACTGGTGATGGCATTGCAATTCCTGCAGCAACCTTTTGAGAGTTTCCCAAGCCTGGTGTAGGAAGAAGGTCTACCTCTGTAGACCCTGACAAGTAGCCATGTGAGTGTGTGGTTGCACAGCACTCACAGGGCTGGTGTCCAGGGGGAAATGGCCAGATCACCCAGCAGGTCTGTAGTGCCTTAGAGCACTCACCCAGCAGAACTCAGAAGCACCTGAGGATTTCTGGGGGCATCAGAGCTAGTGAGGTCTGGTTTCCAGTGTATTTGTGCCCTGCGTGCTTTGCTGCCTCTTGTGAATGCTACTTAAAATATTCTTAAGTTAGAGTGATGCACAATTCTCTAAATGGTTCTCTGGTTTCTAATGTGATATATGGCATCAATTTTCAGGTAGTTTTAGAGCCAGGTAACTTGCAGCTTGCTCATCTTCTCTCTAAATGCCTGGATTTTTTTCTTGAGAGTATATTTTTCTCCATGTTCGGTGTTCTCGGAGCGTGGCTTATGTGGGTTTGCTTTCTCTTCCGCACAGTTTGTGTGTCAGTGGATTGTCATATGTCTCCCATGGTCCCAACAGCCTTTATTCTCTTGGCCTATGATCTATCGATCGCAGGCACGCACTGAAAGCTGATTAACATTTCTCATCAGGTGGATCGGTTATTGCTCTGTATCTGGCTCAAGCCAATGGACTGTAGATGTTGGATTTCTTTGATAAGGTGCCAAAGTGACATTCTGATATCTGAGCCAAAGCAGTGAGTGAATGCTCTTCCCATCTCCCACCATGATAGACTCCCAAATCCTAGTAGAAGCAACTTCTTTCTATTACTCAGCCGCTTGCTACCAGGAATTATTTGTCCTAGCAGAATATAGTTTGCTTTCTTTGTGTTTGTTAGGCTCTCGCTGTTGCTTGCTCCTGTAGAGAGAAGTATAAAACTCCTTCCAGGTGACATTTGCAGAAAAAAAATCAATCGTTTATCAACATCCTAGCAATCAATAAATGCAGTGATAGGTGCAACTGTCTCTATTGGAGCTGAACCTTGATTGCTAAGTAGCCAGTTTTCTTTGCTAAAGCCACTGTGGCTGAAGCTGGGCTGTTTCTGTGGGGCCAAAGCATGGAGTTGGTCTCAGAGCACAGGTCTTCTGAGGACCAGAGTTGCCTCATGCTGTTTCTGAGCCCTTCCCTTCTGTGGGATGGTGGTGCTTACTGCTCTGTGCTCGTTCTTGCTGATCTCCTGGCCAGTGCTGTCTAATTGAGGCCACTCTGGAGGTGCTTGTGCACACAGCAGCCAGGAAGGCATCTGGTCTTTGGGTGTTTCTACACCAAACCACAATGTGGTGAACTACACAGATAGACCCATCCCAGTTCCTTACACCAGAGGAATTCATCACCTATTTTGAAGTGTTAAGTGAAGTAGTGTCTGCTCATCCATCTCCACTAAGCCCCCAGACTCTCTTCCCTTTTTCTGAAGTGCCCTGATGTCTGTTTTGTATTTCCCTCTCTGATGCTGTTGGCATGCTTGGCCTGGTGCTGGAGGAGAAGGGCGTGGAGGATGACATCTTAACAATTTTTGGGTGTTCCTGCTGTGGGTGTTGATGAACTTGCTTTCAGCATGCTGTACTGGTAGGCACCTCCAGGCATCCTCCTCCTCCCTTTTGTGCTACCACTACCCAGCTGGTGCTGGTTGGTGGGTGCAGAGCTGCTCCCTCTGCCTGGGACACCTGAGGGCTTTCGCTCTTGCTTGAAGCTGTTCCTTGGTATCTCATTAAATGAGAGAATTTAAAGTCAGCCCTATTTGTACAGGGTTCCTGAGCTTTCCCATCTAACCAACTTTGAGGTCTCCTAGTGACTGCCATGTGGCTGTGATCCCTCTCACAAAAAATACGACTAGGAATGGAAGAGTTAACATCAGCAGCTCACAGACACACTGGAGAGTTACATCATGTTGCTGTGGAAACTAACTTTCTGAAACCACAGTGATGTATGGTAAAGCTTTGGGTCAGCGGGTAATAAATTCTGTTTAAAAAGTGATTTTTTCCCCATCTGCTGATGTAAACATCATTAAGAGAAATGACGGCTGAGAGATGGATTTCTTTTTATATCAATTTTCAGACAAAGAAAATAATTTTTTTATAATAAAAAAGTTGCTGGAAATCAGAGTGTGCTATAAATAATAAAATAAAGAAAAAGCACCAGTGATGGAACAGAAATTTTCCCTGGTGATTGGTTTACAGCTTTCTGTGATTTAATGGGAACTTGCAGTTGCCTGTGGGAAGCTGCAGCAAAGCCCTGGACAGGCTCCGTAAGCTGATGCTTTGCAAATTGTAGCCTGAATCTCAAACTTCGAGGACTTCAGAGCATTGTTGTCCTACAAGTCCTCTGTCATCTGCATTTTCTTGTCCTGTCCATTACCATTGAGGGGGCCAGTTTCCGACCTGCCTGCGCTGGGTCGGGGCCTGCCATGATGCCGTCGGGATGCTCAGAAAGGTGTGGGGGATTTTTTGGGGTTTGCTTTTTAGCCTTCAGGAGGGTCTGGAGTGAGGCAGCAAAACTATCTCAGTTTACACAAAGCGGTGTGACAGTCCCAGCTGACTGCAAGTGTGCTACTGGGAATGCAGACAAAGGTGTCACTGTGATTAATGGGGTAATTAATACGCAATTAATGTGCTTTAGAGCATGGCTATACCTTTTATCCCAGCCATCCACTCAGCACTGATCCACTTTCTCTGACAGCCAGAGTTCAAAGCAACTTGGGCTGATGAAGGTGATGCTTCCAGATCTTATCGTTGATGCCACCAAGAGCACCCCTGTGCAATTCTGCATTGGCACGACAGAGTCAGCGTTAGATGGAAGGAAAGGCAAATTGGGAGTTTTCTTGCCAGTTGATGGGTTTTAAAATGATTTAGTGGATCATCCTTGAGACAAGTGCTCTGAAACATCCTCCTTTGGCAGCTTCTCCGTTTACGTCCCCAAACTCTATGAAAGCTGGCCCATGTGCAGGTCCCCTGTCTGGCATCACAAATTCACATTTCCCTGGCCTACAGTGTGGCGCTCGGCTCGTCCTTCTGCCTCTTTGCTCTCCCAGCTCAGCCTGTGTTTTACGTGCCCTCCAGTGCAGGGCACACATTAGCCCGGTTCTCCGTCATGTCTGGGCTGGTTCTCTCAATCATATTATGCCCGTCAAGGTGTTATGCTGATGTCTAGAGCTGAGCAAGAAGCGTATTTTCCATTTCATGGCAAAATTCTGGAGTTGAAAAGTAATTTTTTGATCCAAAATGTCCCTGTGAAACCACTAAAAAATTGTTTACATCTTTTGAGTCAATTTTGGCATTTAAAAGCAATTGAAATATAAGAGAAACTTCAATGTGAAAAGTTGTTTTAGAATGAAAATCAAAGTATTCTATGCCCTCAAAATAATGAAACACGATGTTTTGATGTTGTCAAGACACTCGGGTCATTTTTTCATTTGGAAACAAGAATGTGTTGGTATTGACATGCCCAGGTGAGTTGTTTCTGTTGCAAGAAATGAACGTTCTCCTGATGGAAAATCCCCAAGCAGCTCTGGTAAGAGCAGCCAAACCTTGCCCGCTTGTGTAGTGCCATCTTTTTTGCTCCTCAGCCTCAAGGCTTGTGCTCTATGAGCAATCCCAAAGGCTGCTAATTAATCAGTGTAGCTACTTCATAAACAGAGAAAAAATATGATAGAAAAAAAAATAAAAATGCTTCAGTGTTTGTGAGCGATGGGGAGGGCAACCAGGGCTTGCTGAAGCACCCTAGTATTTTAGAGGATGAATTGTATATAATGAAGTGTGAAAAATAAATAATGTGATGAAAAATGTTGACCAGGTCAACGAGAGGCAGAAGGTACCACAGCTCTGACACAGCAGAGATGGGAAATTTTGCACTTTGTCGTAGATTAATGGAAACATTAGCAGGAATGAAAGCTCACTGGTTGCTTTTGAAAAGCAGAGGAGAGGAAAAAGGGATGTGTGAGATTGCAAGAAACCTCATTCCCCAATGCGTGCGTCATTTGAGCTCAGTGTTTTGGGACCTTAAGTGATTTAAGTTGTCTCTGTTCGTGAAGACCAGGTGCATCTCTGGGGAGCGGCCTGTGTGCTGCTCTGATGGCTGCTCCTCGGCAGTCCCCAATCCTCCACGGGCGAGCTGCTCACTCAGGAAAACTGAGAAACAAAAGTTTCAGTCTGGCACGTGGATATTTTAAAGGGCACTTTTAGCCTGCCTATCTGCCAACACAGCTTGCCTACTGTAACCAACCCATTCATGTCATCGTTTACTGCTCCTCCAATATTTGTGTCAACTGTGATCTTTGCTGGCAGCAAGCCAGTGTTTTCCCTTCCAGATCGTGGAGAAAAAAAAATCTCCAGCATCCCTGGGCTAAGAGCAGAGCTTTCCCTGAGCCCTGCCTGAGCTCCTGGTTCCCTCTGGAGTGAGGCTTTGGTGGCCTCCTCCGCTTCAGAGGGGTCAAGATTACAAGTCAAGGTCCCCAATTCTTTTACCTCCTTTTTGTCCACCCAGCAGAATTACAGGACGTGTGCTGGGGAAATTGTTTGAGCTGTGGTCTTAGCTTGACAAGAGGGTGAATGATCTTTCTGTCAATGCAGTGAAGGCCATCGCGTGCTATTGATTATTTTTTTATTCTTTTTTTAAGCAGAATGTTCCATTCAGAGGAGTGCAAAACGCTGCTTTAAATATTAATGCTTTTTCCCACTGCTTTCCCTCTCTGCCCCCATCTCCTCCTGTGCTGCCGCAGGTCCCCCAGATTGCTGGACAGCTGGAGGATATTCCCACCAAATGATTAGCAGGTTGAGGATGGTGCATAAAGCACTCAGCAGTGCCCCTTGAACGTGGAAGCAACTTGACTTTTATTGCCAGTGCTGAAAGCATCTACAAACGTAGATTTAGCATCAGCCTCCAGGCTTAAGATACAGCTGTTATATTTTTCTTTCTTCCTTTAATTTTTTTTTCCCCCCTCTCCTTTCCACTAATGTAATGCTTATTTAGGAACTGCAGCCATCTGTGTCTGCTGTGGATGGCACTGTTAAATTTGCTATTGCTTTCTTTCCCCTGGTTTGATGAGACTCCCAGTGCATAGAAAATTTCCCAGGACAGCAGAGACTTTCTTTGATTGCTTTTTGATTCCCTCCAAAAAAGATTGTTCGCAGTGTTCTTTCTCTGCCAGGAAAAGGTGGTCAGCCGGAGAGCTGAGGATCCTGCCTTACGTTGGGTTAATGAGGTGAGTTTATGAAGAGCTGGCCAGAAAAAAAAGTTGATGAAATTAGAGGTGGTGGTTTTATCTGCAAATAAAAAGGGAGGGAAGGAGGAAGGGCTGGGACCAGAGCCCTTCCGTTCCTCCAGGCAGCTTGCAGTTGACGATGAGACTGTTCATGTGGGAATTGGGACAGTTGCAGTACTCCAGGGAATTTTTTTGCTGTTTTTCAAGTGGAATAATTCTGCCTCGACAGATGGACAGGGACCTATCCCAAGTCGGCAATCTGGCGACCAGCGTGCGCAGCGGGAGGCTGCGGCACAGCTCCGTTCCAGCCAGGCAGAGCAAGGATGGGTGTGTGGCTTCGCCATCAGGCACTTGGCTATTTTTGTCAGGCGAGGCAGAAGTTGATTTCTTCCTGTTTTGTCGACGAGTTGCTTGCAAATGGCTCGTGTTCACCCTTGTGAGAAAAGGTAAATCTTAAAAATATCTACGAAGAGAAGAAAAAAAAAATCTCATTTGGCAAAGCCCTGTAGAGAGAGCTGCTCTAGACAGAGTCCCCAGTCCTACAAGTTATTTACCTTTTAATCCCTCTCTCTCTGATTCCGTTGAGTGTTCCTGGGGAACCATAGCTCCTCTTTGCATCCTAGGCCCTCTACCCTGCTTATCGTCCTCTTAATGGGAAGGTTAATAATGAATTTATCTGAAAATAGTTTTCCATCTTGCAGGGAATCGTAAGGCCTGGGCATTAGGTAGTGGGGGTGCTGCTTTATGGTTTGTAGGGGCTGGAGAGTTGGGTTGTGTCTGACCATAAACCCTTTGGCTGCATCTGTTGGGTACCCAGGCCCGTTCCTTGGCCCCTGTCCATATTCTTCCCCCAAAGCAGTACATCTGTCTGCAGGCTGCCTCTTTGAAATGGCCTTGCCATCTCTAAGGTTGGGATGAGGCATTTGAAATGGTGATAATTGGCCCAGTTCAAAACCACAGCAGGGACTGCTGCAGTCATGAGGTGGTGGAGTTGGTCAAGTTCCAGATACCAGGAAAGTAAATTTAGTTTTCCAGGATGCCTGAAGGTCCCTCTTTGCCCCAAGTCACAGACTTGCTGGAAGCTTGTTAGCTGCTACCAAGACTGACGCCTCTCCATCCTTTGAATCCAGGCAGTCAAGAGCACATGATCGTGCCTTGCATGCTCAGAACCAGTCCCTGGGATGTGCCGCCAGCATCCCGCAGAGCCCACAGCACGCTCGGCTCCTGAGCTGGCGGCGTGGATTAGTACCTGCAATGCTGAAGGCGCACGCACACACCGCTAACACTTGAGAGCCTTGCAATATGGTTTTGCAGCTGTCAGCATGATGAATGGATGTTATGTTTTATTTCGTGCTTTATCAAATACTAATTATGTATATGATAATTCTAAGCATCATGGTTACTTTTGGCTCATTTGTTTTTCACTCTCTAGAGACACAATGGGGTATTTCTCTCCCCTCCGCTCCCATTCTTGAAATTCTGCTTTAGCTGCTTCTCTTTGGCTTTTGCTTAAGGCTTCCCATTCTGGATGGGTCAGTGTATTGATCCTGCACTTTGATAAGGTCAGTGGAGATCAGCTGTGACATTTTGAAGAGATTTGCTCCTCCCTTAATGGGCTTAGTCATCAAAGAGTTTTACAGGGGACAGGGCAGGGGAGAGATTGAATTTAAACTCTTACATATGTTTATTTAGACAGTCCTGCAAGACTCTGAAGAGCGGTATCACTTGAGAGACTAGAGCATCCGATGTACAGGTTACGAACTCTGCATACGATAGTGACCTTCGGAACAAAACTTCATTGAACCTCTGTGACCCACGCTACAGCAGATGCCGTTCAGGTAACTGGGTGAGATGGCACTACCTGATCCCAAAGGGTGCAGAAAAAGGTGACTTCCACTCCCCACTTTTGGCACATCTGCAAACCCTGGGCTGCCTCTCCAGTGTGGTGTCTCCAGCTGCAGCTAATCTCTGATGATTCAGAGAGAGGTGAGAAGAAAAGAAAAATCAAGCAACATCTGTCTGGCCAAATGAACCTGGAGGAGGAAAATAAATAAATGAATTCCTTCCTTATGTCTGCAGGCAACCAGCTGAGGTCTTGGGGAATGAGATTGGACTACAGCTGCCAGCTTAACGAGGAGCTCCAAGGCTGAGCAGCAGATAACACAGAATTTCCTGTTCTTGTCATGGCTGAGGGGAGGAGGAAGGGAGCAGGGGCACGGAGGTATACCCTGCGCCATCCAGCCCTGCTCCCTCTGAGCCTGGGGTTTGGACGTTCTCCCAGGAGCTGGATTAAAGCCTAGCTGTTCAAAAGTTATCTACTGCTAGGCTAATGATGTCAAATGAGAAGGATCCACACCCTTGTGAGGTCCTCCAGTGTTCGGTTTCCCTCCCTGCTGGGAAGTTGCACTGTATTTTGGGATTTATCTGACCTGAACTTCCAGGCATTGAATCTCACCATGTCATTGTCAAAAGCCTGGGAAGTCCCCTGCAACCCAGGATATTTCATGTTTAAGATGTCGAGACATCTTGTGATCTCCTAGCAACTCTTCGACAAACTGAACGAACTGAGCTATGAGTTTTTCCAGCGCTCAGCCGTGTGTCTGGCCTCCATTTGAATGTTCCCTGGTGTCTCCCCTCCCTGCCTGGACACCAAGGGCTGGGGCACAGTCTGTGGGGGAGTAGGCAGTGAGAGAAGGCTGGTTGCACAACCTGGTTGCACACAGCTGAATCTTCAGCAGCTATGTCATCACCCCCGAGTCCTGCTTGGCCAGTCCCCAAGGGTTCCTTTGCAGCCCAAACCTACAGCATTCTCCGTTAACCTCACGTGGTCCAGCTGGCACGCTTGCCTGTAGCCCCACAGCCCTCCTGGAAGGGGACACGTGGATGTCCCCTACCTCTGGGTGGTTCATGAAGACGGGATAGCTGTATTTTCTGCCTAAGGCATCCCCACAGCTCCTGGAAAAGCTCTGTAAATGCAGAGCTATGGTGTGCTCTGCGTAAGGGCGCTCTGAGCCTCTATTTGAAATGTTGGAGGGGGTTGGTTTTTTCATATGGAGTCATGTAAACGTGGGTAAAAGAGGAGCAAAATGGTGGGTAAGAGAGGGAGCAAGTGCAAATAGCCAGGGAAAGCCTGGTTCCTGTTCCTGCTTGGATGAATATTCACTTACTCAGTGGAAAGCATCCTTAGTCCTCTCTGCAGTTGGTGCTTTCTGAGGTAATCTCTCACTCTGTAAGTAGCTGTAATTTGCATTCCTGGTTCCCAGAGGTGTTATCTTGCATTTGGTTGCATCAGAATGCATTTTTCCGCAGTAATGTATGTAGGCAGTGTAGATCAGGGGCAGGCAGCTTGTGGTCGAGGGACCACGTGTAGCTGAAGAAAACAGTCTGTGTGTTGTGTCGTGTGCTTCAACCACGTACAAATGTTTATCTGCTTGGATCCATGCTTGGTCACACGGATCAAGGGGCCCTCGATCAGGGGCTTCTGTTGACACCTGTTAGTACAGGGTGACAAAAATGTATTTAGTGGCTCTATAACAGGCCGTGAATCCTGCCCCTTGTATCTGATCTCATTTAGCCTACTCCGTAACCTGCCCTGTTCTCATCGTTACTTATTATGTGACCTCTCTTTCTGCTGTCTATAAATGTTCCCAGCAAAGAGTATCACTCCAGCAAACGGTGGATAAAATGCCGAATGATGTGGACAGAGAGCAGAGCATTGGCATTGATTTAAACTGCCCAGAGGTCCCTGCCGATTGGAGAGCAAAAGCTTTTTGTTGATGTTTTCAGACTAAGAAGTGAGGCCATAAAGTTTTCAGGATATCCCGGGCAATGGCAGAGCAATTGAATCAGGCTCTCTTATCAGATTCTCTTTGTCTCATTTATCTTTCCCTTCTCTTCTCTGCTATGGTAGGAAATGCCTTCTCTAAAGGGTTGGTTATGCATTGCTATGATGGGCAGCTGCAGTCTTTAGCAGCGTAAGCAGATACAAAGATATGAAGTAACTTAAAAATTCAGCTGCTTAATGAAACCTCTGGTCTCCAGGTCCTCCCCAGCTCCAGTCCTTCACACCCTTGTGCCATGGGGCTTGCTGTCAGACTCCCCAGGATGGAAATGACATCTTTCTTGCCTGTCCTGTGTACACAGACTTCTCCATGGAGGATTTCCAAGGTACTGGTCTCTGAAATGCTCCTGGCTGCTGCTCTTCTTGGAAGCACTGGGGAGACATCTGTCAACCTGAGCCCACAGAGGGAGGTTAAAGGTAGGTCACTTATTAAAAAGTCACTTTAACTTTTTCTCACCTGGGTTTGCGTTTTGTCACAGACTAGAATAGTTTTGGGTATTCTGGCTGTGGTCCCAGCCCTAGCCCTGCAAGTCCTGTGCAGCTCCGTTAAGGTAGGGCAGTGTGAGAGAGCAGAATCAAGCAGAAGGTCCCCTGCAAACTGGGATGTCACCAGACCGTGCGGATGGATTGGGTTTTGTGCTGTACTCAGGTTAATGCTTTGCAAGCACTATTTCTGGACAGGATGCAGTAGCTCAAATAATGTTTAAATAAGTTGAAAATCTGGGCGTGAGATCCTTGGGCCTTGGAGTAGATGCAGCAAGGACAGTGGATTTGAGATACCTAGCTGCCTTGTTTCTGGTTCTGTCTGGGGTATTGTGTGAGTTAGAGCAGTCACAGGGCTCCCACCGTTCAGAATTTGAGGTACCTCCATACCGCCAAGCTGAAGGGTGCTGCATGGGCTGTGACAGTACCCCGAGTCCCTTCAAGGACCTTCCTGCGTGCTCTTGGATACTGTGGCACAGCACGGGCTGCGTTGGCAGTGGGGCTGGAGTGAGCAAGGTGCAGAATGGGGCTTGAAATGCCTTGGGAAGCTGGTTTGCCAAATGTGGCTTGGGTCTCAATGGGGCTGTTGACGTTTCCCTGCCAAGAAGCATCTGCGGGCAGGCAGCAGAGATCTCACTCTTTTCCCTTCCTTTTCTTTCACTGTACTGCTCCCTTTAAGCTCTCTTCACTGCACTCAGCCTAATGGTCCCTCTCTCAGTTTATGTCCTTCAAACTCTTCCCTTTAAACACTTAGTCATCACTTAGCTAAACTACTGTATACAAATATAGCTCTTTTGATCTTCCTACCTAAATCAATACCTCCTGCCCTTTAATCTTTGTAGTGGCTTTCTCTGAGCTCTCTCCAATTCACTATCTGTCTTTGAAAGTGAGTTGTCTTTTGGGCCTGATTCTCCACAATTTCAGATCTCCCGAAGCCCCCCTACCTGCCCACAGCAGGAATATGTGGTGGCTCCTTGCCACCTCCATTTGTCTTCAAGTACTGCAGAGTTACGTACAGAGCATCTCTTGTCCCCTTGGGCTGGCGTGGCTCTTCACAAGCAGCCTCAGCCCGTGCTGGAAGTGAACTGTGATGCAGCCTAAGCTCATTTTCCCAAGACAGGTCTTAGAGGACACTGAAAGCCAAGGCACAAGCCAGCCTCAACGCTGTTATGCTGTTCTGGGGTGAGGGACAGTTGTCCTACTTGAGTAGGAAAGGAATTTCTGTGGTAATGGGTGGCTGTAGAGATGAATCCATGTTCTTTGCAACAATCCAGCAAATATGTGACATAGACACAAGCAAGCCCAAGATGAGCCAAGGGAAATGAGATGCAAGGAGCAGGTATTTGTCCCTTCAGCGTGGGTGATGTGGGCATCCCTTCCTGAGGGAGACAGCTAACCCTACCTGGCTGCTGCTGGGGCATTGTCATCCGTGGTTGGTGGGGTTAGATCGCAGGCTCAGTGGGAAGCTGGACCTGGAACATTTGTCATCGCTGTGGCAGGGAAAAGATGGTCTCTAGTCAGCTGCTTGGTGGAGCACTGGGAGTGTCCTGCTGATGAACAGTGGGAGGTAGCCTCCTACCTTGGTTTAATGCAGGTCTCAGACACCGACCCAGCTCACACTTTAATCCCAAGCATTTAGTCTGTTGGTTATGTTACACTTGGTAAATAAAACTGTCAGTGAAATGGTCTAGAGTGTGTGACTGTGGCTTTAGGGCAAGAATCAAGGCTCTCTGTAGGGCTTGAGGAGACCATTGTGCAATTCCCCCCTCTCCTTCCCCTGGCTATTACCTGCAGTTACCCTGGGACTGTTCCACCCTTGGACTGGGAATCCTGGGAAAGTCATTTAAAGCCATTACAGTAAAAAGTCTTTTTTTTTTTTTCCCCCCTCCCCCTTGCAAATGAAAGGTTTATAATAGCAATAAATTCCTTATTTTAGCATCTCGTTATGGGTCAAGTAAAAGCTGGTCAGAGCATGAGACAGTCTCACCACTCTGCTCATCCCCACTGGATAAATGTAGTAGTGCTGCCACAGGCCATATAGCTTAATTAGTCACTATTCTCTGCTGTTCCTAAAAGGGAAAAAAAACCCCACCCAACTTTGCAAAGCCTAGGCAGGCTGTCTGTGTCATATTTCCTGTGTTCTTCGAGGTGTTAATGAATTCATTAATCACTTAATGGCAAGGAGGGTCTTCAGGGACCAGCATCACAATTTACTGCTCCCAGGAGGCAGACTCTCTCTGTCACTGATCTAAAGTTTCAGCTCCACTAATTTGTGCCAGCAGAGCCACTGAGCTTCTGCCTGCAGTCCTCAGAGCGCACGCGAACCTCTGAGCATCGTGGCTACGAGGAGCACCGCAGCGGCATACAGAGCGGTGGGGGGCGCGTTTGCTGGGTAAGGTCTTGCAATGAATAATTGAAGTGTTCGGAGAACACAGGGCAAAGCAAACATCTCCCCACCCTCGTGGTTGTGTTGCTTGCTTTTTTTTTTTTTTTCCCCGCTGGGACAGGTTTCCTGAAAAACTCCTGCAAAAGCTCCTCCTTGCTATAGGCTTGGGAGTGCATCCTGAGCCTCAGAGGTTTCTTGCTGATTTATAGGAAATACAAGCTATGGCAGCATGGCTGTATAATCTGGCCTGGGACTACAGGATATGCTGTGAAATGAGTCTGTGAATCTTTTCTAATTGAAGAACGTCAGGGTGATGTATTTTGACTGAAACTGTCAGTTGAGATGTGAATTTGAATGTTTGCATTTCTGTTCCACAGAAAATGTTGATTATTTCAGTCTCTCGCCCTTGTTGCAGGAGAGCGGCTGATGCCAAAGTTCCCTGCAAAATGGCTCTTTTGGCTTGTTTCTAATCACACGGCAGTTCAGGGAGAGGAGGACGTGAACACTAATTCCCTTCCACCAGCCTGTCATCACTTTGCAATTGCACCTTTTTAAAGGTTTTTTTTCTCCCTGCTTTTCTGTTCTCCCGCTTAACTTCTGCTCTGATTTCTCTTCCCATCTTTCCTCTCAGTCTGTTCCTTTCCCAGATGGAGAGCCAAGGGAAGCGAAGTACGTAAGATGAGGGGTAGCAGGGCGGGTAGAGCCCATGGACCGTGGCTGTCCATGTGCAGGCGCTTGCTCCCCATCCTTGGTACCCTCCTGGGATTCATTCCCCACAGTCGTGTTCTTTGCTCAACAGTTACCGCAGGGATGCGTGAGATGAAAGGCGGGAGAGAAGCTACACGTTGGACTTGGAGAGAGGAGAAAGAAGGGAGAGAGAACAGAAGTACAAAACCACTTTATCGTAGAAAACACAAAGGGGAGGCAATTTCAATAAATGCCAGATGGTCAAAATTAACCAGAGACATGTAGAGCCCTACATGTCCAACTGTTTGCTTTGGCAGGGATCCTTCAGCATTTTAAAGGAGAGTCTCCCAGGCGCCCTTTTCTTCTCCTTGGCCTTCCTCTTCCCCTTTGCTCATCCTCTGGACCCCTCTTCTTACTCCACCCTTATTCTCCCCTTGGATCTCTTTCCTGGCTTCTCATCACTTAGTGCTGCCCATGATTCACGTTGTACCTTGAATGCTTCCTTGTGTAACAGCAAGGGTTTACCCGTGCGTGGGAACCAGTCGTTTTCCACCTCAGAGATGATGTCCTCCTTGAATAGCAAGCTTGTTGAACATGGGAGCTTGCTGCGTGGCCAGCCGGAAGGCATGCATCCTGCTGGGGTATTGGGCTGGTCGGGTGTGGGGTGGCTGCACCTGCGAGAAGACCACTGGAAACACAATCCTGTAGAAACACTGGAGCACCCAACTCCAGGGTTGTCTTTTCCGTGAGTGTTATCTTCTTCTTCCTCCCTTCCCAGGGAGCTTGGGTCAGCCTTTATTTTTTTGTTTTGGGTGGAAAGCCAGCAGGATCCCTTGGAAGCAGAGGACTCGGCACGTGTCGCTTACCCCAGCGGAGCGGGGGGGGGACCTGGCATTGTTAAATTGGAGCACCACCACATGACGTGGTTCTCCAGACAATGCAATCAGGAGGACCCTTGTACGCCACAGGCGGAGAGATCCGGCTAACGACGGGCTCCTTTGTGTGTGCGTGTGCTCTCTGCATTCGAAACATTTATTATTCTAAATTGCCTTCTACACATTTTACAATAATTACGACTAGTGTTTGCCTTGTTATCTCCACAGTTACTAACAAGAATGCCATCATTATTCTAGTCATTAGCAAAATGGATGTTGTTGTCCAGAGTTGCCGGCTGTGGGACTGCTTTCAGGAGGAGGCTCGTGCTCTCCAACCTTGCTTGCTCCATCTTTCTTAGAGGGGGATATTGTTGCTCTCAGGAGGGTTGAACGTAAGGGGGCGAAGGGGGAACGGAGATTACGTGGAGAAGAATTGGTTTGAGGGAGTGCTGGTGGGTGTCAAGATTAGCAGCGGTGAGCTCAGGGAAGCTGCTAATGGCAACATCAGTAGAAATTAGAGAAAAAGCAGCCATTTTGCCATGCTCCTTCTATGTTTGCTGTGTCTTAGGTCTGTTCCTGGCACTACAGCCTGATACCTCTCCATTTAAGTCCACATTGCTTGAACTTGAGGAGATGCTTTTGTTCTGATGATGGAGATAGGTGGATGAAGGGAAAAAGGCTGGAATTAAGCTGACAGCACTGAGCAGCTGCAATGTGAGTCCAGCGATATGCGGTCCCATTGCCTGCATGGTGGTACCCATGTCAGTGGCAGTTGGAAGCTCCAGCGGAGATTCTGAACCCACTGGATCTCCCTTGATAAAGAAACAAAAAAAGGTTGGGTTAGGTTATGTTTTTCAATAAGACTTTTTTTCCTGTGGTCTCCTTCCCAAAATTCAGCAACCCTGAAACATTTGCAAATTCATTTAGATTTCCTTCATATCAGGGGGAGGGATATGGCAGGGAAATTGTAACCGCCCCCCCAAAAAAAATCCTGTTTTACCTCCTTGCCTTCTGTTTCATGTCCTCATGAAGATGTTGAACTTTGTATTTCAACACTCTCCTACATTTTTCTTGAAATCTTACCAAACTGTTTACAGATGCTTGGTGACCAAATGAAGCATTTTGTTTAAGTTGAGTAATAGGTTTCATTCAAACCCAAATGATTGTTTTTCTCATTTTAGTAAAAAATTAAAAAAAAGCATTTCTTAATTTTCCTTCAGTTTTGAAATCTTGGGAGAACCGAGACTGTTAAGTATTTGCCTCACTATGAGGCTCCAGAGAGAAGGTCTTATTGGCTTGGAGTGTGAAGACAATATGCACGAACACAGAGGCAAATAACAAGCAAGGTTTGGTTGGGTTTTTTTCCCCCCCAAAACATCGATCTTTTGCACCAAAGTGCAAAAATTGCCACATTCTCCCATGGTTCATTCTCACAAGGCTTGGTTTCTCAGAGTTTAAAACCTACTTACAGCTTTGCAGGACAACAACGTCCTCGGTACTTTTTAACTACTGAATCACATTGGTTGTCCTTGTTTTTTATAGGAAGCTAGGGAAGACCTATTTATGGGCATATTTTCCTCCTTTCTAAATGCAAATTATTAATTCAAGGGAAGATGTATAATTGTTTCCTGATATTAGGTATTTTTAGGTGTGCTAGCATCTGAATGCTAGCAAGCAGGCCTTTTTCCATTACACTTTGGGAAGAAAAACAAATTTCAATGGGATTGTATTTGTTGAATACTAATGAAAGTAACTAAACAGAATTTAGAGTTTACGTGGGTGGTAAGGTATAAAATGTGCCTTACTGAGTTAGCCTGTTTCCTGTATCTTAGAAGACTATCACCAGGTTAAAGTGTAACTGTAATAAAATACAACTCATGGCGCAGATAATAGAGTAATGTTCCTTATAATGAAAAAGGAATTTTTCATGTTTTACCAAATTTGGAATACAGCAGAAGTAGTAATATACACATCTAATGAATGACCTAAATCTGCTTACCAGACAAGTCATCTCTGTGTATATCGAATTACCCCAAAGTGTGATATTTAAAAGTTATTCAGGGTCTCCTTCAAGTCTTGAGTAAAGTCCAAAGAAAAGGTGACCTATGATTTCTGTGGAAGTCAGCTTGTCCCCAGAGATGACGCTACAGAGACAAAATTAGGACAGTTTGGGTGATTCCATAGGCCAGATTCCCAAAGGTGCCTAATTCCTGGTCCACACCTTCATGTTCTTCTGGTTGGTGACATTTCGAGAAGATCTTGTTCCTCAGGAGTTGCGGTTCCCATCAAGAGAACCTGTCCTGCCTGGTTCTACCTCTCAATGTGTGTAACCTAAAGTGGGTTACCAAGCCTCATAGCTTGCAGTTGATACACAGCCCTATCCTTTTAACTCACGTGACCCCGATCCCACAGATGCTGCAAGCACGGTGCCTCGACATCAGGCATCTTTGGTGGCTGAAACTCTGATTAAGATGGTGGCAATGTGAGGAAAGGTGAGGAAAAGAGGGAAATTGTGAGTGATATCTGCAGCTTTGAATGAGGGCTAAGTGGATTATGGGCTGCACCGTAGAAAGGAGGATTGGTTGGAGTGAAGGCAGAAAACTGGAGTTTTGAGACAAAAATGTGCCTTTTCATGTGGGCCTGGGCAGCCTTTTCTTCTGAGAAAGACCTTGCTATTGCCCGAACTTCATTACATTGTTTTTGGGCCATTTTAGTTCACTGGTACCTGGAGGTCACTCGAGAAGTGGACCTTGAGCAGTATGCTCAGAGGGGCAGGTTTACATGGACAGCTTGCAATGCTGCATCACCGTGAGCCGAACTAGATGCCTGTGTCGACTTCAAACCATCCAGCTCTGTGCATTTACCTTGCACAGCTGTGATTTCCCACCACAGTGCAGGGTGTAGAGTGAGTCTGGATGCTAGTGAAGAGCAGGCAAGGAGCTCTGCTTGAACATTTACTCTGGATGAATAAGGGAGCGCTGGTGGCGAGTCGGTTATCTTCTTAATGTGGTCAGCTGTTGCCGAGGGAAGTGTGCAGAGCTTCAGCCTTCTCAAAAAGTCCTTCACTGCTTGGCCTTTGGAGAAGAGCAGGTTTGGGGCTTCTACAGGATCACTTATAATGCTCTAATGATGCATTGCAGTGTTCAGAAAGCTCTCATTGATCTTTGGTGCAATAAGCCCAACTCCTGAATCAGATAAATCTATGTATAAATCTGCTAATCTATCTTGATTGATAATCAATCCCAAGTGTTTGAAAGGAGACAAGACTACGGTTTGTTGGCAGCAGTTGTCTGTACCAGAGAGCCTCCGCTGCTGTCCTGCACGTTCTCTGACATGCAGCATGTGGCTTGTGGCCTGGGAATATCTGAGTAGACCCTCAAAAGGACGTTGGACTTGGTGACTTCAGTGTCCTGTGCCAACCCAGGACCTCCCTGCTCCCACTAAAGCTCAGGGAGTAGCATTGTAGTGACCAGACACCCAGGTCCCATCATACTGGACTCTCCATTCACCTCTGATCAGAGATGCTGCTAGGGAATTAGGCTTAATTAAACAAGACAAAGAGGGCAAGAGAAGCAGAGGGATTAAATTAAAACTAGGGCTGAGTAGCTGGGAGTTGCCGTTGCTCTTGTTTATGCTGAGTCTCTCCGTGGGGGATGTTCTTCAGTTTTTCTCAGCATGCCGAGAGTCCTTTAAGTGAGAGGCTGCGGTTTACAGAGTCAACAGATTTAAGCAGGCTACGAATATTAATTATTAATTACTCTTGGAGAGTGCTATACATTAGATTGGTGAAGTAGTTAACAGCTCTGCCTCCTCCTCCCTGCAGACACACTCTGGCTGTCAGATTTCTCTCCCCGACTAAGACCCTGGTGTTAGAATTAGGCCAGAAACTATTTTCCAGTCGAGTGGCTTTTAATGGGCTCTCCAGACTTGTTCTCTGCATCCTGCGAGTGACTAGATACGTGGAGGAGAGAGACAGTGGGATTCATTCATTCCATAGGAAGTATTAGAATTTTAACTAAGTGGGGCTTGGTGCTGCTGGAGGTTGTATCTTGTTCTCCAGAAGCGCCTGCTAATTACTCACAACATAGGGCAGGGCTCTGCTCTGGAGAAGCCCATTTTCCGTCATCAGAAACTGTATTTCTGATGACAGGCACAGTGCTGGTGGTCTTTGGATCATCTCTTGCGGAGAGAACACCTTACCGGGGGCTCAGTATGTTTTTGGGAGTCCCTCATCTACCTCAGCGATGGCAGGATGAATGAAGTGGTGTTTTGTGCATGATGGTTTGGAGATGGTGGCATGTCCCAGCTCTCTGCAGATGTTAAGGAGGTGTTCAGGTGTCGCTTACAGCTTTTAAAGCCACTAAGGTACTGCTTCCTTGCTGGGATGTGACACGTCATGTCTGGGTTGGGGTACGTGCTCTGTTAAGGTCACCAGCACTTTCTTGTGATCTATAGGTTTGCCCACGTGAAGGGGCTTGCCATAGGAGAGGAATGCCACAAGGGAAGGCACTTTGGGGTCTTCTGCTGAACTAAGCCAGCGCAGCTATGCTGGCTTTAGGTGTGTGTCTGAGCCTGGGCTGGTATTGTCTTACAGCAGCGGGTGGAAAAGGCACTCCAAAATTAGAAGTAAGCCAACAGCAAGCTTTGAGTCCTCCCTGGTGGCCTCATTGCATGCTCCGCAGCCACATGAGGAGTTCAGTCCTGCTTCCCAGCCGGTTCTCCCTTCCCTCCTTCACCCACTCTGCAGGTAGGAGCAAAGCAAAGGAGTTCCCCAAACAACGGATGAGTCAGGAGCCTCTGGGGAGATCCAGATCCCCAGTGACCCCAGTTCTTGATTCAGCCAGGCTCATCAGCCTCCTGGGATGAGTCCCTGGCATGGCAATTTGGGATAAAGCACAGTCCTAATTATGGGAATCACTCAAGCAGCAACAGAAAGGGCAGTGGAGAGGAGGCTCAGGAGTTCCTTCTGCAAGAGGAAGGAATATTGTGATCTGTTAGCAGCTGACTTGTTTTCAAACACCTAGCACGCTTTGTTCGTGCGCTGGATTAAATAGCCTGTGGAATTTAATTCCTCTGGGGAAAAAACAAAACAGAACAACCTCCCCACCCCCAAAGTGCAGCAATGTTGTAATTGGGCTGTGACAAAGCTTGAATGCCTCCTGATCGGGAGGAGGGTGGGTGGTTGTAATTCTGCGTCGTAAGAGAGATGCGGCGCGATCCTCTGTCTAGGCAGACAGTTTGGCAGGGAAAGTCACAGCTGGGTGATTCCAGCTCCCCCAAGCTGGGGCTTTTAGAGTGAAAATGCTGACAGATCCGCAGCAATAGCGGGCAGGACTCTCATAATTTATTTTTAATGCCATGCTGTCTTTAACTGTGCAATTTCCTCCGGGGTGTTTGCTTTGAGATTGCGAGATAATTACATCTCAGAAACCAGGCTAATTACAGTTAACAGCCTGAAAAAGTGAAGGCCCCCACTTACCCCCCCTCCCAGGTTTTTCCACCAGCGTTCCTCACGACTGCCCCTTTGCATCTCGACAGCACCGGTAAGGAAGTCAGTTTGGCACGGCGCTGGGACACCGACTTCCCGTCCTCGCCCCGCAGAGGTGACGCCCCGTTGATTTGTGGCGGGTGGGGGACGTGGCAGCCCCCGCCAGGACTGTGGTGGAGAACTTGATAGCGGGGGAAGGTCATTGCTGGTGCAGAGGGGAGGAGAAGACAGCGCTGGTGGGGATGGCTGGGAGAGGTTGGTGCCTGGTCAGTGTTTCGGTGACCTCTGATGGGTGGACCAGCCTCCTCAGCGATGTGCACGTTGCTCCGTTGAAGAAGGATGCTTCCTTCGGCCAGTTGGAAAAAAAATCCTGACTTTTCCAAGCCTTGACCATACATGATCTAGGTCCAGCATCGTGCGTAGATGCAGCTAGCTGGGGAGCATGTTGTCTCCCTCTAGCTGTTACACCTTGAGCATGCAGGGCATGAGGTGAGCGTCGGCAAGACCTTGGGCTGGAATGGAGGTCCTGGTCCTGGTCCTATCTCCAGGATCCTATCTCCTGGTCTGCCTCTGCCTTCCCCTGTACCACAGCAGAAGATGCGTCCCCCTCCTGCCCCTGCACTGTTTTTTCTCTGTTTAACGTAGTAATTTATTTTCAGGGGTGGTGGGGTTGTAATTGTGGTGAACTGTGGCTTTTGTAGGATAGTTAGTATCTTTATTAGTCCAAATGGGGAAAAAAAGAAATCCCCAAAAAAACCCAAACCTGACAAGCTTGTGGGCTTGGAGTCTCATGAGACAGGCGCAGAGTTTGCATCCAAGACGTGTCCTTGTTTCTGTCTCTATCAGCTGGTCTAATAAAAGCTCCTAATGTTTCCTAGAGGCCCTGCTGCCTTAATTTGTGAGTTTGGTCAGGGACCAGGAGCCCACTTGGCTGTCAGAACCACGAATGGGTGGGAGGGATGCTAATTTTAGTGGGAACACGGTGAGGCAGAGCAGTCTGAGCTCCCTAGGAATCGGGATGTGCTTTCTCCAGAAGCCCAGGGCTAGTAGGTTGTGGTCCAGGTCCTTGTGTTTTCTGCAGGGCTTGGCTTCTCGCTCAGGTGAACTGGCTGCAGTACAGCTCCAGTGCACTAACGGCAATGTTCGACGCAGCCCGTGCTCCTTCGGAAATAACTCTGAAAGCTTAAAAGGCTCATCCTCCCTTGAACGTCGCTTCGCTCTATCACGATGTGGTTGCCAAGCTCCGCAGAGAATGACAGCAAAGAGCTTCAAAGCAATGCAAAGCCTTCTCCCCCACCTCATCTTCCAGCAGCCTCAGATGCTGTCTGGCAGCACGTGCATACCCTTGCTCTTCGTGTTTTTACGTGATCTGGAAGGTTGGCCTCTAATTCTTGCAGTCTTGAAAAATAATTCATTTTCTCTTCTGGGATTCCAGATCAGGGATTAATTTAATGATTTTTTTCTTTCCCATTGTTTGTTTTTAATGGTTAAGGTGATAGTTATAAATTGTTAACAAGTTCTGGTGGAAATGTGATCTCTGGGAACTTTTTTTAACGCTGAATGAAATAACAGCGAGATTGATTTAGCAAAGCCGGTTGAGTTACTGTGTCTTCGAAGATTATCTTGGTTCTGCATGAAGGGCCAGATTTTTGAGAAGTATTTAGGCCTAGCTGAAATCAGGTGCTTAAGCACCTTCAAAATAAGAGAAGCTTCTGTCTGTAGGGAGTGATAATATTGTGTGTTAAATCAGCCAGTGTATTAGACTTTACTTTTTTGGCTGGGTAATTTTTTTTCAGGCGGATCGTTTCCTCTGGCAAACCGCTGAGCTGGCACAGAGTGATTATTTTATGGGAAAAAAAAAAAAATCAACAACATTTCTCTGCTGGAAACAGCCTGTTTCCATGCAGGTCACCGGAGCTTGTGAGGGTTGATGCTCGGACGGCGACATCTTCGTGGGACGCTTGGTGCCGTGGTGTTTTGGTACGACCCGGTACGGGGCCCATGACTTTGCACGGAGGCAGAGCTTTGAGGGGTTGCCTTGGCTCATTTTGCTTTGCTCTCCTCCTGCTTAGTGTTTGCTGATCTACAAAGCATTTACTCCTGGCAATTATTCTGATGAGAGAGGGGGTTATTTGAAAGCTGCGAACAGAGGTTTCTGGGGAAATGTCTTCAAAGGATGATCTTCTTCCGATGGAGGTTGTAATTGTTTAATGATTTTCTGTATGGATTTCTGTGTGGGCTGCTACGGGACAGCCAGAGCTGATTTGTCAGCAGAGGGCTTCTGCTCGCTGGTCAGCTGGCTTCTGTGCATTATCGTAGTCTTTTGATTTCTATTTCCCTTGGTTTTTACTGCTCTGTGTCAGGCCCAAACCTCAAACTTGTCATGGTTTTTTCCAGTTAAACCAGTTGACTGTGCACAAATGTGTGGCCTGTCCCAGCACATCTTGCCTCTCCGACGTCCTTAGTCTGCGTGGCTCCAGTAACGCTGCTTTAACAACCAGAACAGAGTTGGGGCAGGACCTCGGAGCCATCAAGTCCCGGTCTCGGCTCCTGCAGCCGATGAAGCATCTTGTCCCTCTCCTAGGCTGTAGAAAACCTTTCATATTGCGTTGGCTTTTCCCCTAATTGTTTGGACAGCGAGAAGCCTTATTCTAGTTTCTCACCTAAATTTATTCATGGGTGGTTTGTGACCTTTTGCTGATGTTGTCCTTTCACCTTTAAATAGCACTTTCTCTTCCTTCATGTTAAACCTCCTGATACATGGAGAGAGAACAGTTTTATCACCTCTTCACCTTCATTTTCTTAGACTAACAAGTCAGGCTGTCCTAGCAGCCGACTCTTGTAAAAAGGCCACCTTTACTCTGATGGTCCGGATAGCTTTCCTCTGAGCCAGTTCCAGTCTGAGCTCACCATCCTTGACCCCAATTTTGGGTGACAAGGATTGCACAGCGTTTCACGTGCGGTCTCACCAGACTCTGTACGGTGTCTCTTTGCCCACCTGAAGCACATGCAGATGGTTATGAAGCCTCGATGTTTACATGGAGCTCCTGCAACATGCAAGATCACTGCGTTTGAGGAATGGGATTTTAAAAGGTTTGATCCCTTTCTCAATGAAGTCACAGTTGAAATTCCCATCGATTGCTAAGGTGTGTGCGTCCAGGACTTAATAAGTCTTGTTGCTCAGTGCCAGAAGTGGTGAACTCCTCTTGGCATGATAAATCACATCCCATAGGTGTTGATGTGTCTGAGGGAGAGCCGAGGTGAGCAGGAGCTCAAAGCAGGGGAGGGCCAGGGATGGGGCTCCTCCTCCTGCCCCCTTTGCTTCGCTCAAGATCATCCAAATATTGTTAAATAATTTTTCAAAAGAAAAAAGCAGGCAAAATTGTACCCTTGGCTCTCTGATGGATGGGACCAGAGCTTTTGCAAGCTGAGAAGGACTCCAGAGGCCTGGATCCTGAGCAGGCAGAGAGATTTTTTTTGGACGTGACCAGCACTGTGGTCTGTGTCTGAGATGTTTGAGTCCTTTTACAGGAGTGGGAACGCAGGGCGTGGGTGACCAGGAGAGGCGCAGGAGGATCCTCCTTTCCAGCCATCGCACGCAGTGTTGGGAGCCGTGGTTGAGTCCCAAGGCTGGCTGGAGATCAACCAGAGATCCTGTGTGATGGAAACAGAATCCTTCTGTTTCCTGATCTAAGCCCCGTAACACAAAGCAGATGTAAAGGTCCAGCTGAGATCAGGAAGTCTTTTGTGTGCGAGGTGGACGCAAACGGCGACGGCGTGCTGCCAGCCTGAGAAGCCTGTGCAAAGGGAAAATCGGGTACCTCCGGGGCAGGGGAGAGCTGGCTCTGCCGGGCTCTATGCCTGCTGTAAAGTAGAACCTGACTTTCTAGACTTGATCTCGAGTTAAATTATGCCTGTGGCACGACCTATGTCTTGTGCAGGGTCAGAGGGATGCTGTGCCTGATTCTGCCTTGCCTCCATCATCTCCAGCTCTGCACCGCGGAGGTGCCTTCTGCGAGCAGCTGGCTCCCGCGTCGTGGCACTGCAAGTTGCTAAACAAAGCAAGGGAAAATCAGGCGCAAGCTGTGCAATTTGCAGATGATCTGTGTACCTGCTAGTTCGTAACAGATGTTTTCCTTTGCGTGACCGTTTGTGAGCTGCTTCCTTGTCACAGTCTGTAGTAGCTGTAATGCTCAGGAGTGAGTGGTATCTTACGCCTGCACAGAGCAGCGTTCCTGCCTATAAACTTGCTTTGCAGTTCCAGAAGTCTCCCATTACAGAGTTTTATATCCAGTGCAAACAATGGCAAAATAAGACTGCGTAATATTTTTTGATACAGACTTGGAAAAAAAAAAAAATAAATTTGAAGAGGGGAGTGCAGGAGCTGGATGGGATCCGTGTAACTCCGTATCCTCTACGATGGGTGGTCAGGAGCAGATGTTGCAGAGGAAGGTGCAACAGGAGGCAAACCTGCCCTGTCTTAGATCTGCTCGTCATCTCCCCTAGCTAGAGATTGCCTGCAATACTAATATCACTTTCAGCAGAGATGTTGGTATTTAGCTGTTGTAACTCCAGCTATTCTTGTTACCCATGTACATGCCTACTTCCTCTCTGAAATGTCACAAATTCTTGGCCATGACAACTTCCCGTGGAAGTTAGCTCCATAGTTTAATTATGCATTGTGCAAACCCTGTGTTTCCTTCTGCAAGGCTGTGCCAGGGTGGTGTCAGCAGCCCTGAAACGCTGGGTCAGTTATTACAGGGTTGCTTCTGAACAGCAGAACGTCAGCACGGCATAACTAGCGCAGGCTCAGGTTCTGCTTGGCTTTTCAGACAGGCCTCCAACGGATGAAAGGACTGCAATTCCTCATCTCCCGGGCAGGTTGGCAGGTGCATGGGAATGTGATACCTTCCTTTGGGGTACCCGCAAGGGGAAAGGGGGGGTCTGTCTCAGAAAGGCTGTTGATTTTTCCTCGGTCTTTGTGAGTTCTACCACTGGACTGCCAGACTGATATTTCAGATAAATGTGCAGCAAAAATTGAAATGAGCCAAGAAGAGTTTTGTGCTGAAGGGACGAATTTGGCAGTGAACTTTTTCCCCTGGGATGTGGCACTTGCCAAGATAACCAAGGTCTTTCAGGGGTGGAGGGCTTGGCACACCTCTGCCATGGTAGGAGGATGCTCTGGTTGGGAAACCAGCACTCGCCCTACTGCACTGGGTTGCTCTAACTATGTTGGCATGCTCCCAGAAAGGCTTTTCTTGTCCACTCTGGAGGTGGACAATGCTAAACCACAGAGGTGACTCTGGAAATTTGCTCCTGTGCATATTTTGCACCAAATTCCCAGATGGGCTCACCTGTAGAGATCCATGGGAGCCTGGATTCCCCATGGGCTCTGCCAGAGCGTGCTGCAGTCTGTTGGGAACGGCTGCTTGCCATCTGCTGTGGAGATGGGCAGCAGAGAGCAGGGGACCGTGACAGGTTTTAGTGAGGTGCCTTCAGGCACAGCATCCTCTAGTATAGCTCTGTCCGGAGCAGCAGGATCAGGCCTTGTGCAGCAGCTAAGCTGAGACCAGAATATAAATTTCTTTGCTACATACAACAGGGTGGTTGAGGTTTGTTGTGGGTGTGGGCAGTCAGGTATATCCTTGTAACCCCCAGCTCAAGGCCTCTTCTTCACCTCACAGTGTGAACCGGTCTGCGCTGATGAGAAACTCGAGGAGATTTAAGATGGCACCTGACTTTTGGAGAGACTAGGGGTGAGTGATGTGGTTTTGGGGGTGAAGGCTGGGCTGGGGTGAGAAGCAATGCTGACGGGGGGATGCATGGGGTGGCAGGATATGCAGTTACAGGGGGTCTTGCTTGAGGCATCCGTGCGTTGGACATAACAGACTTCCAAGGCAGGACAAAGAAGGGGAGGGAATGGGAAGGCAAGGAGTATCCTATGTCATGGATAAAAGGCAAACAGGTATTTTTCCATGTGTAGCTTCAAAAAGCTGGGACAAAATAGAAGCCAAAAAAATTCCTCTGAAAAATAGCTCTAAACAAAGGGATTGTCCCGGTCGGCTCATTATTCCTGGCCATCTTACTTGAAGGAACCCAAAGTAACAAGCGCTATTTAACTTGGAAATCTGGGACAAGGTCAGGAAAAAGGGAGGACTTTGCCCTGGGTGGCTGGCTTTGCCAGCGTGACCCCTTTTTGCTCTCTGTGCAGGGGGAAATTTTTCTTCCCTCTCCTGTTGTCAAATTCACGCCCAGCTAACCGACAAATCCATCTCTTCAGAGATCAATTACAGTGTCTGGCTGCGAAGCCTGGAAATCCAATTAACTCCCAAATATTTTTTTTTCCTGTTTTAAAGAAAAAAAGCGAGGGGAGAGAGAGACAGAAACACATTGAAGCGGGGGCATAAATCACCTCGAAAACATTCCAAACATTAAAATAAACAAGGACGAATTTCAACTTCATTTGTCTCTTTTTGAAACTCTGTCACTGATTTATTTATTTTACTGCTCTGTCTGAGCCTAATTTTTGTCTTTGCTCGCGTTTGGAGTCGGTCGCTGTCTCTGGAGCGGAGCCCCGGGGCCGAATGCCTCCTGTGGCAATGCCCATGTAGGGCATCCTCCCTTCTGCGGGGCTGTGGTCCGCTCACCTCAGGTTGTAGGGGGTTAAATTGTCTCTGTCCCGTAGGCCATTTGGGGACTGATTAAAATGGATGCTCAGCTCTACCTGGGTCTGAATGGGCTGGTGGTTTGGGTGAGGAGTGTGACACACCGGACCTCTTAGGAGGAAATAACTCTGCTTCTCAGTCACAGACTTCTGACTTTTTGCAGCTACCCAGAACTGGCTGTTCAAATTTAACTTCTCCATCTCAACCTCATGTCCTTGATCTTTTAGGGGACTTACTCCATTTGACCAACTCCACCATGTCCTCAGGCCTCCCAGCGGCTTAAAGGAGACTCTTCTCCACAAGAGAGTGAAACGTTGTCCATGTGGAAACACACTGAGTCCATTGAAGTGCCTGAAGGTGAGCAGGGCCTGGGTGTGTCTCAGGCTGATGGTCTCACACAGTCATTAAAAGAAGGACTGGGAAGTATTGCAAAAAAATTAAGGGAAAGAAATAAGGATTGATGTATTTGTGATGTTTCTTGCTTTGGGAAATGGCCAACCAAGGGTTTAGCAAGTGATCAGTAGTACAGCTGCCTATCAAAACTAGGGGGTATGAGTAGCAGTGGAGTGAGAAGAATCATCTTTGCTGAAATAAGAGTTACTTCTGTCTCTCAAATGCCCACGATTTGGCTGAAGATGTTTTTGGGGTAGGAATGCAGATGCCTAACCGTGGTGGGTGGTAACAGCGACAGGCACTGAGCATCTGTGCAGTAGCTGCAGATGTGATGTAGCATTCTTGGTGGGCTGGTGCCATCCGGAGTGGCAGCAAGCTGCAGGGACAACCCAAACAGGGAGGTGTCAGCCCTGCTTTCTGGGACTGGAGAACCTCTGTCTTGCTCAGGCAACAGGGATTTGAACCTGAAGCATTTGTGCTACTGTCAGTAGTCCCTGTCCCCCTCCTTCAGGAAGCTTTAGTTTTCATTCCAGAGGAGAATGAATAATCCTTGGGAGCTGTTGTGAAGAGGAATTGTCACCCTTCCTTCAGCTCTATCAGAAACTCTTCAAGAGGCAGTTGACAAATATCCTTCCCTTGGGATAAATTAGCTCCCAATCCCAATTCAATAGCTGCTCATTTTAAGATGTCCTTGTTACCTTGTTTGAGTGGCTGATCTTCCTTTGAATCCTGCTGTGTTTTCAGACCCCGTGATTGCTTGCAGCAATCACGAGTTCCACATTAACAGCTCATGCCCTGATTGCACCAAGCAGTCCCAACACAACCTTTTGTGAAAAGTTTTGGAAAGTTGAGCTCTGCGCTGTGCTATCAGAAAGCTACGCAGATCTCACTGCATCACTTACTCTGGCGACTGAATCTTCAAACGAGGACTGGTTTGCAGAGGAGATCTGTGCTTCTGGCTTTAGAAAGAAAATCTTGTAGGCATTGTCAGGGAAACCTGGTGATGGCACAGAGTTGTCCAACAGCCTCCAGGCAGCCTGGAGCAAAGGCTCTGAGATGTGCAAATAGTAATCCAAATAGATTGTGGTTTGGGTTGTTTTTTTTTTTCTCCAGCCTAATGTTGTTGCAGAGTAGGAGAATGGCATCAGGATAGCTCAACAGAAGATAAAGAACTGCATCAGAAAGGAAACCTCCTGCCGTGTCATCTCGCCCAGACCTTCCAGTGACACAGCCTTTCCCAACTCTGTCAAGGACCATCTCTCCCGTACTGAAAGCATTGCCGCTGTTTGCAAAGAGTTAAGTCATCCTTATTAACGAGCCCCTCCAAGAACAACAAACTGAAACATGCAGTCTTGCACGGATGCTCCAATATATATCTTTGGCTTTCAGGACTGTTGTGAGATTTTTATTTCCTCTCACACCAATGGCAGCTGTATTGTACGGTATCTTGCATCGATTAAAAATCTCTTTAATCAAATACTGGCAGGGGAAATGCTCAAAATATTTGAAGAATGACTCCTAAAAGCTGCCACTTGACTGTGAGTGAATTCATCAGAGATTGGCCTTCCGGACTGGCACACAATACAAAATATTTGCTTACCTTTATTTCCAAAGCTGCCAGCAAACTGTGGTGATAGGTATCAAGAGAAATCCGTCTCCAGTAGGACAGAGTAGGCTATGGTCAGTTCTTCTGCGGGAGCTATTGCCCCAAGAAACCTTTTTTTAGACAAAACCCACTACTCAATTTATCAATCCCTAGTTACACTTCAAATTCCTGTATCTCAGATCCATGGGATAGATTAGATAGCTTAATTTGAAATGGGAAAGTAGGCTGGAAATCATTGCTGTGCAAATTGTATAGAGATGTTTTTTTCCTGTTGCATGGCTGAACTGGACTTCAAAAGAATAAATAAAATCTGTTCTGGTAGCTCCCAGTGAGGAGTATACTGCTTTGGAGAAAGAAAAGAAAAAAAAAAACCCCAAACCCTCCCAATATTTTATTCAACCAACAGTGAAGCATTTTGATTTGGGGGAATTCAGCTAATTTTCTTACTTCTCAAAATAGGTCAGCTTTGAAATAGAAAACATCACGTTGAAACAGAAAGTCGAATAGAAATGTTTAGAAAATGTAAGATTATATATACACATATATTTGGAAGTTTAACAAGCTTGTGAATGGAAAGAAGGCATCCAGACTATTTATAATCAGTTAGGCTTAGATTTAGGACTAGTTTTCACTCTCCGTAAACAGCATTTCTTTTTCATTTAGAACAATCGCCTTCCTCCATCAAAGCCCCTTCTCCTAGCTATAGCTGGAAATATATAGCTATAATATAGTTGGAATGACTGTAGCTATACTGTGTCAGCTAACTGCTGTATTTTTCTTTCCCAGGGCTCTCCAGGCATCTAGGTGTGTTCACTCGGGAGTATTGGCATTTGGGATCAAGGTATGGAAAATGCAAGGCGTGTGCTGCTGAAACTGTTATCAAGGAATTTAATCCAGCAACCCTTTCCTGCAGGACTTGTCAAGGCTTTGTCTCTTTTCCCCCCTTCCCCTGCAAATGTCCTCTACCACATTTTCCTTTCGTTACAAAAAAAATCTTACAAAATAGTCTCCTCTCCTTTCTTTCGTTGATGGCTTTTCTGTGTTCCCGCACCGTCTCTCTTTGTGGCATCAGTTATGTATGTGTAAGTAGGAAGTTAGTTTCTATTCTCACTCTGGGGGGTTGGCTTCCAAACTGTTTATTGAGTAATAAAAAGAGAAAATTACAAGCCGTTGCCCAGGGATAATGCGCTAATAATTTTATGACTGGACAAACGGTCGGAACAGCCCACAAATGGTGGTAAGCAGGAAACCTGGTATCTAGCCACCCCCGAGGAGATAAAACCTCACTGCTAGTAATCAAAGTTGATGCAACTGTGAGCTATTAAAAATTACTTTGGGGCTGGGTGGTAGGATGATGGTTATTACTTTCAGAGTAAGAGTGGCAGATAAGCTTTTTGGGAGGTGTTCAGAAGTTTGTCCTGTGTGGAGTGTATGTGATGGACCACCATGACTGCTCACGCTCGGGTCCACACGGCCCACAGCTGCTGGGCTGGAGGCTGGGATTCCTGGAAGAACAAAGATTAAAGGGTGTTAATGCTTTCAAGCAAACATGAATCATCCCAGAGATAACAAAGGGGTTGGGTTTCTTTAGACATCGTCTAATTTTGTGGCACTCGAGCCCACTGAGCAGTGTCCCAGCTTCGGTGCTGCAGAGCACGGAGCCAGAATCTGCTGCTGCAGGGTGACCATAGGGTTGCACCCAGCTATGTGATAATATGCCCCATCGCTCTCACCCCCCAACCTGTGGGTTTAGTTATTTCCATTTTTAAGCCTGTATCTGTAGGCATTTAGTTCCCATCCAGTAAATCATCCAGCTCCTGCTGAGCCCCTGGCCTCTGTCACGCTGTGGGTACAACAGGAGCCATGGGCCAATTGTTAAAGTGTGCCTCTGACTGCTGATGGTGGTCAGCTGGGGCCATTTAAATGCTTCCATTTGGTTGCCAAAGCCTAGGAGTAAAAAGTGCTGCTGAGCTTGTCTGTCCGAAACTGTTCTGAGAAGATGTGTCCCATTCACTGTCTCCAGGAGGATTTCCTAACCCTTCCTGGGGGCAGAACATCATCTCTGCACTGTCTTCTTTCCACTGATGCGGAGTTCAGTGAAGGACTGGGTGAGGAGGGCCCTTGAGAGGTCTCACTGCCCATCTCCCGTGAGACAGGATGAGCTTGTACCTCTTCCAAACCAGCCGCAGATCCAGCCCTCAACACGGGCAGGAAGCCATGCAACTGGGAGTAGCTGTTCGTAACTGCCAAGACCTCACATTTGTATGTTAGTGATGCAGATAGAATCTCATAAACCAGTCTCCATCCTGCTTTACTGCTGATTTAATGGTCGCAGGAAGAACTTGACTGTTTATTAAAACATTAGACAGTAAACTTTAACAATAGACAGTAAAGGGTTTTGTTTTTCCATCCTGATTGTTAAAGCAACACCGCATTGGGCTGGAGAGGGACCTGTTCCCAACCTCTGAATCCAGAATGACACTACGGGGTTGTGATGCGACTGGGCAGCGCTCCCTCCATCAGGCAGGATGAAGTTGGCATTGCCGCTTCCGTGCCTGGCAAATCCGCTATCTGAAGAAGGGTGAGGGCTTCATCCCTAACTGGGCTGTCTCACGAGCCTGGGTTGATAATGGCAGAGGAATGGAGCGGCACAGCTGCCTCTGAAGCCCTCTGCTAATCAGCAGCTTGCCAAAGGTATTTGCTTCATCACCCCTTCTCCTTCCTCCCTGGCAGAAGGCATCTCTGCTAAGAGGCCCTGGTGGGAGCCAAGTTCTCCAGCGTGTTGCATGGGTGTGGAGGATGGACAGTCTCTGCCAGGTCTTCTGTCCTCGTAGCAGCCTAAGCTGGTTTGGGCCCAGAGCCCGTGCGATGGCTGGGTGCAAAAGTGCGTTCAGGCGGGCACTGGTGCAGCTTCGCACCTAGTTCTGAATGGTGGAAGTGGCTCCTTAGGGTTGGGTTTGGGGTTTTTTGCAGTATCTATGGGCCCTGGGATTCTCTTCTGACATCAGCTATTCAGCCTGGTTCCTGTGCTGAGCTGGTTGGCCTGGCTTCTCCTGGGGTCAGCGGAGAAAAGACACGACTTCCTGGGATCACTCATGTGATCCTGTCTAAGGAGAGTTCATTTGGCCTCCAGAGGGGTTGGCCTCTCTCCGTGGATTGTACGGGACTCTAGATGAATTTTTGTGACATCTGACGTATAGACAGGCTAATGTCTGCGGAGGCAAGTCTTGCTTCAGACCCTAAACCACGGTAAACGTGTCCTTCAGCATCCACCTCCTTGGGCTGCCTTGAAGAATGGTGACAGCAAGCACAGCAGCCCTGCCGTGTGGGCTTCCTGCACCTTCCTAAGCTCTCTGAGGCCTGGGTAAGCCCAAAGCAAGTTACTTTCTAGCCCAAGGCTTGGTCCTAAAGGTCCCTATCCAGTGGGTGTCTGGTGGGTCACACGAGAGGGTTCAGACTGAGAAGATTGTGCTCTGGTCTCGCAGACATGAAGTCCCGGCGCTGCTCGAGGCCAGCTGGGTTGGTGAGGAGCTGGTTCGGTAGGGAGCTTCATCCAACGGAGCAGAGCCTGAACGTGAGAGCAGGGCGAGATGTGCCTTTGCTGGGTTCAAAGGGAGAAGAGGGACAGAGAGCAAGTGCGCACGCACCAGGATGAAAAGGAGAGGTGGGTTGCTCCTGGTCCTGGCGTAAAGGAGTATTTGCATAACTCGGTATGTTTTGGGTGCTGAGCTGCTTTTCCGAGTCCTCCAAAAAGGCTTTCAAATCCACGGTTGCCACGGGACAGGAGTGGAGGTGCTGTTGTGAACCAGCAGCCTTCTCCGACGGTGTTCGAGAAAAAGCAATCCCTTTGCACTGCAGGCAGGGATTACGCGTGAAGGATCCAGGGGTCCGTGGTGGGACCTGTGCTGTCCTACCCACAGATGATCTGGAAAGAGGAGCAGGCAGAAAACAAAATTCGTGAGGATGTAACATTATTCGGGATGGTGCCAACAAAAGCTTGACTGGGGAGAAGTGCAGAAGGGTTGCAGCGTGCCGATGGCTACGTGATGACACGGCAGAGGAGTTTAGTTGTTGGCACGTGCACGTGGAGAAAAAAATGAACGGTAGCTGTACCTATACAGCGGCACGGTCTGAATGAGCTGTTCCCTCTCTGGGAGGAGATTATAGAGGCATTGCAGGCCGCTGCTGGAAACGTCAGCAGCCATCGCAAAGGCAATACAGAGGAAGAAACGGAGGATAAAACAGCCTGTCATTACGCGACAGGATACATCCGTGGTGCACCCCGTGGTGCTCGGATGCTGCGTGTAGTTGTGGTGTCCGTGTCTTGGGGTCAGGCAGAAAGAAAGATGTGAAAGGAAGCTACGGAGTGCCTGTCACAGCAGCGGGACCAGGAGACCTTCATCTGAAGAGGACTGGAGGAGCAAACGAGAGGAAGAAAGTCACGGGTGCCTTGGAGCACCTACCTACAGAGGTATTTGGCTGTTGGGAATGCTAGCTGTGCCAGCACCCAAAACATAGATCACTGGGGGAACGGGAGTAAGAAGTGGCACACCTGATGGGAGCCCTGCTGCCGTTTCCCTGCCACGCTGTCCTTGTCCTTGTCCTGGCCGTTCCCGGTCAGCCCGGGAGGGCTGCCCGCCAAGCAGCAGGAAGGTGCCGTTTGTGCACGGCATGCTGTCGGCTGGGCTGCACCGGGTGACAAACTTCAGCCCTGAGAGGCTTCAATGGACTCATCCTGAGTGCTCAGCCCTGGAAAATCTCCATGCATCTTGGGATTAAATCCTGGCCCCGGTGAAAACTGAGCATTTTCTGGGTGAGTCCGGCGGGCCAGAATTTAATTCCCAGTTTTAAAGGCTCTTTAAAATCAGCTGTGAGATATAACCAGTCTTCGCAGCCTCTAAATACCTCAGCAAGGTTGGCAGTGCGTCGGGAGGGCCGCGGGCAAATCCGTAGGTTGGGGGAGAGACGGGGGAGCCGAGCCAGGGCAGCGCGGAGCCGCAGAGCTGGAATTCTTCTGCTTGTGGCTGCGGTGTGCAGAAAAAGCTGGGTGGCGGGTGAAGTCCTTTGCTTTTTAAGCACCAAAATGCTGTTGATATATTTCTGTTTGTGCGTACCATTTGGAGCGTGTTTGTGCATATGTATTTATATCCGTATACACACATACTTACCTCCCCACACCTACGGGCACCAAAAGACGTATATTTCCTCAGCTCGCATCTTTCCGTAAATTGCCAAAATACAGACAAAAGAATAAAATGAAGTCCCTTATCATTGCTAAGTCATCAGTAACTAATATTACAGCTACTGGGCATTTTTTTCCTGAACTATCCCTGCTTCAAGATCCTAATTTAATGATTCTTTCTGTAGCTCTTTACATTCTATTATTTATAAGAAACAATATTCAGTCCTCCCTTGACAGTATTTGCAGGGCTGCGGAAAGCAGTGCAGCAGAAAGGTGGTAGAACAATTTTGGTTATGTTTCCATAGCTACCTAGCTGCTAAATGTGGTTTATTCCATTTTAAAGTCAACCAACACACACACAGCCACACACGCACGCACACGTACGTAGCCTCTCGCACGCAGGCACTCACAAATCACCAAATGAAGTATATTCAGACTAATCCCTGGTCTGCCTATTACAGCCTAATGTTCCTGCGATTTGTATATTTAAAGGGGTACTTGCTGCATAAATAAATGGCAGGGCAGCGTTCTCGCTGGATATAGCAGGATGATAAACATATTGTTTCTTTCTTGCTCTCCTCTCCCGACGTGTGTGTTCCAGTCGATCCCTGTAATATTATTATGGATATTTTTACCCAACCGTTGGTTGCCGAAGAAGTCGGAGGTAGGATGGTGTCCTCTTGTGGTAAATGGCATCTTTGCAGCCTCAGAGTGGCCGGGCTAATAGCACCCATGAAAAAAAAAAAAGGGAAAAAGGGGTGTCCTAGAACCGCATGGGTGTTTTAGGGGTAAACCTCTTTGATCGGAGTGTGCAAAAGCTGTCTTGGCAGCCTCCGTCCCCCCGATGCGTGCAGAGAAGCGCAGCCACGCGCGTGCTGTTTGCACGCCCTTCGGTGGGGAGGGCTGCAGGCCACCGCTCACGCTCCGTTTTCCAAGCCCGTGGCTGATTTCAGTAAGTTGAAGGAAGAAGAAAATGAGGTGTTGGGATGGGAATGATCGGTACCAGCTTGCCAGAGCAGAGGAAGTTCATCCTAGGAAAGCGGCTGTGTTTGTTAGAGAGCATCCCAGCGCCGGTAACGGTGGGCAGCGGCACTGGGGAGGGAGGGGGTGAGGATGGAGGAGAGCAGGTTTAAGGTGGCCTTCGGAAGAGCCTGCCCTGGGGCCCCTGGGACCCCGCAGCGGCAGCATCCCTCTCCTCGAGCAGCGCGGGGAGGAGGCACCTCCTCGTCCTGCTGCACCCCCGCGCCTGCTGCTCTGCGGCACCCCGGGTTCCCGTCCGCACAGGGGTGCGAGGAGGATGAGGAGGCCGATGGCTCCCGCTGCCTGGCACCGTGCGTTTGCAGCGTGCTCTGACGGCTCAGCCGTGCCCATGGCCTGGGGCGGGGGGTGTCCGGCCCTGCCAGAGCCCCGCTGGCTTTACAAATTCTTCCCAGCCCCGCTAACGAAGGAGACCTGCAGCTTGGCCATGTCTGATCGCTCCGCAGAGACTTTCACGGCTCAAGCCAGCCGTACTGCAGCATACGCGGGGCTTAACCCTCTCACACCCGCGCACCATTTTTCAAGCGCTCGTGGCCTGTGGTGTCGCTCCCTCCCCAGTACGTGTTTCCCAGTGCCTTGCTGGTCGGCCTCCTCTCCGTCTCTGAGGAATGGGATGGGTAAAAGTCAAAAGCAGGACAAGAAATAACTACAGACAGGGATGACGGGTAGAGAGCCCGTAAGAAAATAAGAGTAAAGGCATGCTCAGCAGAAATTTCCTGCCTTAAGGATTATCTGAATGTAAACAAAACGTATATGAGGAGGATAATAATACATGAGGAGAGTAAACAGGATGTAAATATGAGGAGGGTGGCATTTAGGTGCTGTCCATCCAGCCCCGTTCCCTCGCCCGCTCTGCAGCGTTGGCCCTCTGTACGCCGTAACTCCCGCAACCCGCGTGTGACGCGTGGCCTCGACAGTGGCGTGTGTCCGTAGCGGTGAGGGGGGGCCGGCGGGCACTGGAGCAGCTACGGCTTTTCCTGGGAGATGACACGGGCAGTGGGCTTCATTCCGCACAAGCCCCTCTCACGGGATGCTCTGCGGGAAATCTGTGCCAGAACCCTCCTGCTCCTGCGAGCACGGTTTTGATGGCTTGCGTATATTGCTCTGCAAGAAATCTCTCTGCCATCATCAGGTTACCAATATTTTTCTGTCCCCTGTTACCTTTTTTTCTCTCCGTGTTA
Source organism: Balearica regulorum gibbericeps (assembly GCF_011004875.1). NCBI lineage: Eukaryota > Metazoa > Chordata > Aves > Gruiformes > Gruidae > Balearica > Balearica regulorum. Next base: position 1,916,407 of record NC_046192.1, on the reverse strand, counting down.
CTGCGGAGTAGGAATTGTGTTTCCCCTCCCAAGCAGCAGTCATGTTCAAGTCACCTCTGGGTCTCACAAAAGTCTCCTAAGTGGCTTTTTGCAATGACAGGGGTAGGGAAGGGAAGTCTCTGCTGAAGTGGAGAACTTTGGTCGCAGTTTTTTTTTTTTTCTTCTGCCTGGAAAAAAAAAAAAGAGTTAAAAATGCTGCTGAAAATCATGTTTTATTAGCATTTGTAACCAGGTGCAAAACAAATAAATCATCATTGTAAACCAAAAAAACCTCTCTGACCATCCCTCATCTGCTCATATGTCTTGTTGTTTTGCAGATTCCCTCTGCTCCACAGGGTTGCCTGGGGTCTGCCAAGGTGCCAGGCACAGTCACAGATTCATCCTCCCGGGTTGCCTACACTGAGCGAGGCGGAGCGGTGGAGAGCTAGCAGGTACCTTCGGGTGAGTCCCCGGGCTTCAGCTCAGCCCCGTGCGGCTCTGCCAGCGCAGGAGCAGCGCGGCTGTTACTTGCACGGAGCTCGTATCTGGGCTAACCTGGTTAAAAACTCGGGCGGGTTTTATTGTCCCAGGGCTGTTCCTCCGCAGGCGCAGACCCACGCTGCCTTGCGAAGGGCGACTCGGGTGCCCTGGCTCGCCCTGGCTTTGTGGGGAAGATGCTCCCACCTTTACACGGGAGCTCTTTCCACAATGCTGAGCGGTTAACGATGCTCAGTCCAGGGCCAGCCTATTCTGCCATGCCAAATTGGATCCCTCGTGCTTCCCAAGCTTGCTCCAGCTTTAAGGGGTTGCAGTACCGGCTGCTGTTGGCTCCAGCTGTCCTCCAACCTTTCACAGACCCCGTTTTCCACCCACAATTGCCGTATTTTTCACACCTTGCTGTGCCAGGAGAGCACGGAACCACAGGGCTGGTTTGGGCCAGGCCGATGAGCGTGGGCATGAGCTGCCGTGCACCGTGGTAGGCAGCACTGCACGCGTGAAAATGAAAAACGGAAACCTTATAAATAAGGCTAGCCACAGCAGCCCGTAACTATGTTATTTTCCTTCGCAATCCGTTAGTGGGCCAAGAGATACCGTCGTTAATGCGGGTGACCAGTTTGTGCCCAAGACGTGACCGCGCTCATGGTTGACTTGCCTCGGCATTTAGGGACATCTGTCTTTGTTGCTTTCCGTCGGACCGGGAGGGGCTGGCAATAAATCGATTCCCTGTGGCCACAGTGCTCTCCCGTGCCATCATTATGTGTGATTATAAGCAATAGCAATAATCATCGTGGCGCTGTTTCCAAGGCAGGCTTTGCTGTCTTTGTATTGGCGCTCTTTCATCTCCAGCCCCCCAACAGGCAGATGCTGGAGGTCAGTGTGTTTTGCTGGCTCTGTAGTGACAGGTAATAATCTGGAGGCTACAGTATCGGCGAAGGATTGCGCTCCAGGACCCCTCTAACAAGAAGCAGGTAGCATAGACGCATTTTGTCCTGCCTTTTCTGCTCCTTTAGCCACCAGGACCGGGCAGGGGACTCACGGGACCTGGCAGCACCCAGCTTTGGCTTTCCTGCTGTGGGAGAGGGACGGGTCCCCTTCCCGTCGCCCTGGGAAATGGCAGAGTTGATAGAGAAATCTGCCTCTGTGCAGCAAAGACAGAGCTGGCTGAAACATTCATTCATCCAGCCTTCCTCTCTGGGTTAAGGGCTTTTTTTTTTTTTTTTAATCAGTTCAGTGTTTTACAGCTCAAATTCAAATAGCAGCTTAAGAGCTTAAACAATGAAACATAAGGATGTGTTGGCATGGATGGGCCCTAGTTCCTCTCCCTGCTCGTGCACAGCTCTGCTTGGCATTAACCTGGGGAGAAAAATACCTGTGCCTCGCCATCACAACCTGATCAGCCTTCCCAGGCTCGGCACGGGCTTGCTGGGAATGAGACACGCGGGCAGACCTTCACCTGGTCCGTCGGGGTTAATCCTAACGGGGTCGTGCCATCTTACACCCGCTGACCCGCTCTGTCCGGCAGCCCTTTGCATGGTTTCTCCCTCTCCCGCCATGCCAATGTCTGCGGCTTTGTGGGTGCTGGGGGCTCCCTGGGGCTTTTGGGGGGGTTGGTATTGTGGGGTGCGTTCGGAGATGGGGGAAAATAGCAGGCTGGCTTCGGGCTCTCCTGGAGAAGCGTGTGTGCAGGACAAGGTGACACGGGGTCTCGGAAGAGCCACCCCGGGCACTGCCATTCCCAACCTCGTTCCAGATGGACGGCGCTGCCTGAAAATAATTGCAGGTAGCTGCCCAGCGCTCGGGGAAGCTTGTTGCTATTCAGCGGCGTCAGTCAGCCGCTGTCTGCTCCTTCGCTTGGACGCCTCTGAATCCCAACGAAGCCTCGCCGTCCCCTGCCTCTGGCTCGGTCTCTCTTGTTCGGTCTCCTCCACTCTTGACTACCTCTCATCCTCCTCAGCAGCTCCCCCTCTCTTTCCCTCTCTCTCTCTCCGCATCCCCAGCTCATATCACAGAGCGACTTTCCAAAGCAAGAACTTCACCTCCCACCTCTTCGTTGCTGTGAGAAGCAGCAATTGTCCAAGAAGCCAAAGAGAGCCCAAGAGACGGATCGCGTGTGTCAGGAAAGGTGGCTTTTTCTGCCCACCGTGATGCGTCCTATGGAAATGGAACTGCCCCCCCCAGGTTATTGCGTTACCAGGGCAGAGAACAGAGCGTGTCTAAAGCCTGGGTGGAAAAAAAAAAAAAAAGCAGAAGAAAGGATGCTGCTCCATTCGGGGAAGGAAGACTCCTCCCAGGCTTCTGGACCAGATCCCCAGCTGGCATAAATAAAAAAGCGCTAGACTGCTTTACTCTAGCTGCAGCTGCTGTAAAATACTTTTTCCAAAGCATTTTCCTGCCGGGGTTGCTTTTGTTTTTCTACCTTCCTCCGACTTAAAACGTCATTGCTAAAATCCAGACGCGCACCCTGTCCCACCTTGTCCCTCGCAGCCCAACTGGGGAGCAGCAGCCAGGATGGCTGAGGAACGTCAGACCTGGGGTAAAGCAGAGACAGAAACGCCGCGCTCCCCTTCCCATGAACAAGACCAACCCGTTCTCTTCGCCAGCACCCCCAGTAGCCCTCCTCCAGAGCACGCAGCCAGCATCCCGCAGAGGCATGGGGCTGTTGGCCCCAACAGCGGGCAGATGTGCCAGACCTGGCTGGAAAGAGGAGCGTCTTCCGTGTCACGGTCATCTGCTTGCTTTCGTGTTACCGTATTATGCGTTACACGGATTTCGTATTAAGCATCTGCTGGGCATCGTATTAATTACGTTCCTTTTATTCTTGTCCACGCCAATACGGGGGTATCGTTATTGCTATTGCTTTCTCTTTTTATTATTTGTATGCTCTCAGTCACCAGCCCCTAATGTTCTATACCATGAGAGTATGCTTTCCTGATCACCTTCCTTCATTAAGAAAACTTAATTTTAGTGCTGACGGGAAATGAATTAGATTAAAGAAAATAAACCACCCTAAAACAACCATAAGGTTTCTTGCTGGATTAAATATTAAAATTAATAATCCAGTGCTGCATTCAGCCCTGTATTTATGTTAATATTTAATTCAATAAAAGCCCATGTTTTAGAACACTTTCCCATTTGTTTAAAGTTACAGATGAAATTGCAATTTCTGCATAAAGTAGAACAATACGTAGCTAACTGTTTTATGGTAATGAGGAGGAATGGCAGCTCAAAAATCCTCTACCTGGCAGGGAGGGGAGGTTTTAGCAGCGGGAGCGGATGGCAAGGCTGCGGAGGAATGCAAATCCTGCTCGCTGGAAGGAAGCTTGGCAGTTAGAAAAGAGGCTGCGGGTTGCAAGGTGACAGCGAGCGGCTTCGAAACGCGCGTTGCCCCTGTTGCACGGGGCTCCAGCTCTGTAGCATCGCAGAGCTTGAGGAGGTTTGCCCCTGGGAAGGATAACCACCGGGTGAAGATGCGGGTCCTGGGCTGGAGGTGCAGCCCGGCTGACAGGGACGCATCCGGAGGCTTCGCAGGTTTGCCGCTGCTCACGTCCGGGATGTTTTCTCTAGCAAACCTTGCTAGCAGAAGAGTGGTCCAGGGGTGGTGTTGCCACACCAAGTCTGAAGATGTCGATGTGAGCCTGGATCGGGTGAGGATGTGGGGTCTGGTGCGAGGCTGGTCCCGGGCTGAGCTCTGCCCCGGTGGCTCCCGGAACACCCTGCCTCCTGCCGGGAGCACCAGGCAAGATGCGCTAAATAACGAGCTTTAGTTCCTTCTCTTCTCCAGGGCTGAATCAAGCCTGGCTGAAGCAAACCTCAACCGCTGCTGCAGCCCTGGGGTTCAGCCTCGGCATCCCAAAGGGAACGAGAACTGAGTCCGGGAGGAGAATCCATCGCCCAGGAGGTTTTATGTTTCAGTGCCGAAAATCAGCTGGGAAGGACTTTAGAAGTTCTGCTCAGTTGTTCTCATTTTCCAAGGGATGGAAAATGGATGTTCTCATTTTCCGAGGGTGGGCAGAGCCCCTTGCAGAGGCTGGTGCTGGTTTTACCCGTTGGGACGTACTGCAACAGCCCTGTCCTTTCCCAGGACTGCTGTGAGCTTGACTGCTAGAAGAATGACATTGCCTGCTGTCACGTGAAGGAAGAACGTGGAGCACGTAGCAGCGATCAGTAAAACTTAAATGCTTTGGAGGTGGAGTTATAAGGGAGTTTTCTGAAGTTTAGATACGTACCCAAACTTCCTTGAACCTTTTGGGGCCTAATTAAATTTGAGGGGATTTATTAAAAACCTGCATGGAAGATAATACTCTTTTCTATTAAGAAACTGCTTAATAAAACAGATTATGTGTAAAATAGAAATATGGGCCTTGCGAAGGAAGAGTGAAAAGACACTAATGAGCAGTGTCTGAGTGTTAATGAATTGTATTAGCATGCCATTAGCCACAAATATTATAAATAGACCAACCAGTTTTAGGTTCCCTTTTCTCCCAAGAACCTCGCATGATTTCCAAAGGTGGCTTGATGCGGTTAGTCCTGTTTTGTACAAGGGGAAGCTGAAGCGGTTGGGTACCGTGGAGGTGGAGACGGAGACGAGAACATTGGCTTTTTTTATTTTTATATGGCGTGTTTTGGCCTCTGAGGATTCAAAAACCGCCAGCAAGCAGTCCCACCAGCCGGGTGCCCTCGGTTAGGGGACCAGAGCTCTCTTTGCTGCGGTGTCGACGGTTTGTTGATTCCTGGTTTAAAAGATAGCAAAGCGTCTCCCTCCTCCATCGCCGTGTCACCCTCAGCCTGTTCAGTGAAAGCCAGGAGTGATGTAATTTTGTTTTCTTGCTCTTTTTGAGCTCTGCTGGGAGGTGGTACTTGACGTCCGCGATGGAGAAGGATCCCTAGGAGAGATGGGCTGGTTTAACGGTAATAGCGGTAAATACGTGTTCGCGGATGTCTTTGTCACCTCGGACTGGTGGAGCAGGGGATTGCTGCATCTCGGTTGGGCTTAGCCTGCAGAGACTGGCTTTGGGGAGGAAGGTGTACAAAGAGACGAAACGCCAGCGTGGCGGGGAAGGGCGAGCAGGGTTCACCCCGGAGCACTCCTTCCTCCTTACTGCTTGCAGCACAGCTCCCCGGTGCAGTGACGGACGTGTTCCGTGGTACGCTGGATGAAGAAGCTGGGAGGAGGCGCTACTAATAATTGCGAAGGATATCAGGAAGGGCGGGCTAATGTGTTTAAACATACGGGCTGGGATTCCTCTCACCTCACCCATCGTGTAAAAATCAGGTGCGTGCTCATTTTAGCTCACTGTGTAGTCCATGCGGAAGCAAGTTTCTTCCAGAAGATGCTTTGTCCTGTTCCCGAGCGGTGTCCATAACGGACGGGTTCAGTAGTTCTCAGGAGGTTTCTCCTCCTGTTGACAATGGAGTACAGACAACTTTGAGACTAAATACCTGACTTTTAGTTGGCGCCATTAGCAGAGACAAGCCCTCTTCCCTCCTGGAAAAAAAGCACAAATAACTGTAATTTCGCAAAATTTCTGACAGTGAGTCTTCATTTTTTTAAACAGCCTTAGCTGTCAGGAATAGCTGATGCATTTGAAGAAGATGGGTGGTGGTTGTAAAGTGGAGTGAAGAAGCGGCGTGTAACTGCTGCTTTCTGGCTGACAGCGTGATTGCATTTTCTGATGGCCCTCCTTGGCTTCAGCGTCGGCGTCCAGACCTTGGAGTTGCCGTGCCTGGCGTTGCAGACCGGGGCGAGTGAGGAGCTTTCCTTACATTAGCCACGGAAGAGCTGTAGTCTTGCCAAAAGCCACTGGGATTTGTCTCCTACGTCCCCAGATAACGTGGGCAAACAGATTCACGAGCTGCCTATGGGCGGGCTGGAAAAAACGTAGCTGTCGCACCACCAAAGTAGAGGGTGTAAGGTTGGAGTAGAAAATAGGAAAGTCTTTTCTCTGTCCCTGTGCCTGATCAGTTACTGTTGCTTTGCACCACTGCCTGGTTTTGGGGGTTTTTTTTCTTTCTTCTTTTCTGGAGGAGAGTGTGAATGTGTTTTACAGCTGCTCTTGAGGCACCTGGATTAACACTGGCTTGCAGAGCCCGGAGCCGGGCTGGGCGTAGAAGCAGCCGGTGTGTTGGGCTGGACTCATGCTCTGCTCCCGCTGCCTTGCTCGTGCCCGGCTGGGCCAGGCTGAAAGCATCGCTTCGTGGGGAGGCGCAGCTTCTGCCAGGCTGGGAATCCCAACGCGCCCTTGCAGAGGAGAGGCTCCCGCTTGGCTGTCTTGCTATTTTTTTCCCTCTATTTGTGAATAGATGAGGGGGGAAAAAAAACCCACAGATGACAATATTTTGCCGCCTTTTACTGCTGGAAGCAAGGATGAGTGGCTCTGTTTTACCAGACGTGTCTCTGCAGGCTCCTGGCAGGTTGTCCGTGGACCGCTAGTCCCTGAAGGCTGTCCTGGGGAGCGGGAGGGCTGGGACTTTACGTGCTGGGGTGGGGGGAAGGCTCGTCCTCCCCTTTATTTCATACGTGGCTTTGGAGAGTCTCCCCTGTAACCATAGCCCTCGTCCTGCTCCCAGGCAGCCCGCAAAGCCGAGATTCCTGCAAGGAGTCGCAGGCGGAGTGAGCTCGGGTGCCCAGGGCTCTGGGGCTCTCCCGGCTCATCGTGCCACGTTCGTAAATGTGTTTCCGTTCAGGTTTCCAAGCTGCTGGTCAGGTCTCCTGCGCCAGGACACACAGATACCTGCATATGGACACCCCCCGTTTGCACCGTCGGGGAGAGGTCGCCCGTCCCCGGGTGAGTACCAGGCGTTTCACCTGCCACTGCGTGGGATGGCAGCCGTAGCCTAAACCACCCAGAGAGTCCTAAAAAACCCCGTAGAGTCCTAAAAAACCCCGTAGAGTCCTAAACCCCCCTTTGATTCAGAGCAAGCAGCATCCTCCCTCCCGCAAAGAAAGATGTAGCAGAATTGCAGATGTCCGAGCCTACCAGGATTGCTCTACGCATTCAGCAGCCCTGCTTTTTTTCTTTTTTTTTTCTTTTTTTTTTTTCCCCCCACCTTAGGGGTTTAGACTGCACAGCAAGTCCAGTAATGAACTGTTACTCTGGAAAATAAGACTTTCATTAGGTTAGGATTCTGCCAGGGTATTTGCGTTCCTTTATAATGAACCATGATATTGTGCAAAGCCCCGGCGTGGAGCGGAGCGCTGCTTATCTCGCTGCTATCATTTACCCACTTATCCCGATCAGATCCCCTCGCCTCCGTCGGGCACTACAGCTGGAGGAAGGGAGGGGGACCGTGATAGGGTCTCTGTCTCACCAAGCAGCTTTTTTTTTGAGGGTTTCAATCCAAACACGGGTCAAACAGTGGGTTTAACTGTTGATCGTAACCCTGCCTTCTCGTTACTGATGTCCTATAAACAAATGCTGATTTTTATTTTTTTTTTTAAAGTGTTCATTATTCATCGCTAGCAGATACTGAAATTGCAAAGCGTGTCTCTTCTGGTGTGAAAACATTAATAACTGCTTGGGCTAAGCACAGAAAGATCATTTATTTTACAAATACGTGGAAAATTCAGGCCGGCTGGGATTAAAGCACAGCGCTGCTTTGTAGGCAAGGGTTTCAGGGCACGTTTTTACCGTGAGCAAAAATTAGTTTTACACAGATCTGCGCTTCCACAAGCAGATGGGGCCGGGGCTGGTGGGGAGCAGCACATACGGAGAAGCACGGGGAGCTGGGGGCTATTTCTGCCCTATCGAAGGGTCTCGGTCAGGATCCACGTCGGGCTGATGCTTTGTTCCTGCATCTCCCCTTCGCCTCTGGGTGTAAGGCTGGGCTGGGTTGGATCCTGCGCTCAGCACCGCGGCGCCGCCTCCTCCCCGTCCATCCACTGGCCTTCGGATGCTCTCCGTGCACCTCACCTCCGCCAAGGACAAGGAGCAGTAAATCCCAGCAGCCTCCTAAAAACATTTTAATTAAAAACCCCGACATAACGGGAGCTTTAAAAGACATGAAAGAAAACAGCTGTGGAGCTTCTCCCTGCTCCCCCCCGCCCCTGCCTTGCCCCCCCACCTCTCCGCAGTGCTCTTCAGAGCAATTTTCATTTAAAGCTTTTTTGATTTCATCAGCTCTGGCCTCCATCAGCGGTTTGCAGCGGAGGCCATGTCAGCAGCCCGGCGGGGACGTGGGTCGGCTCGGGGCCGCGAACAGCCCTCGGTGCCACGGAGGGCTGAGCGAGGGGGACGGGCAGGGGGACAGGCAGGGCTGCCAGGGGCTGGATGCACAAGGTGACAACCCGCCTTACCCAGCCCCGGAGCAGGCTGATGCCGCAGAGCGTATGTTGAGGTTGGAATTGGGGGCGTCGGGGAGGAAGAGGAGGGTCTGAAGGTCCTTTGCTGTCTGAACTGGCTAAAGCCCAGACCAGTGCGAGGACTCGGGCAGTTGGTGTCGCAGAGGGATGTCTTGGTGTCCAGCTGGAGATGTGACACGCTGCTGGTCCCGCAGGGTCGCCTTTGGGGATGGCCGACCGTCAAAACTGAACTGATGGTCCTGGCTCGGCTGGTCCGTCCAGCCGCGGGCCGGTTTCGGATGTATCTAAGCCCGGTTTTGCTGCCAGGTGGCCGGCTCCCCGCGTGTGTGGCGGTGGTGGCAAAACAGCGGCTGCGCCACAGAAGCTGCCATAGACGTGCCCGCCTGGGTACAGAAACGCACCGCCTTGGCATGGGTGCCGCCACGGTCATTCTGGCTGTTCGCAAATACCCTGGCAGAATCCACCAGCTTCATCGAGGCTGAACTGCAGATGGCCGAGTGACTTTTTTTACCCTATTTTACTTAAAATAGGTTTCATGAGACCAGCACTCACAGCCTCAGTGCAGAGCTGGGGATGTCCAACCATCTCATCTTCCCAGGGGATCAGCACGTCCCAAGATGTCCCCAGGACCACGGAGCTAGGCTGGACCAGGCATTTCAGCCAAAGGTGTTTCCACACCCCATTGCTAATACTAACGCACGATTTGAGGTAAAGCATGATGTGTTATTAGTGATTAAAGTGGACATACTGATTTATTATTTTTTTTTAGGAAATCCGATGGGAAGGAGGAGCCCCTACAGCACCTTGAAGCGGGTAAGATGACGCCGTGGCCTGTCTTTGATCTGATACCTCTTCCCCGCGCCACGCGTCCAGCATCTCAGGCTTCAAATCAGCAGGCAAGCCAGTGCTGGGAATGCAAGAGCAGGGCCAGACTCTTCCCACTGGACTGTTCGTGCTTTTGCACTTTGCGAATGCGAAGTCCTCCCCTGTTCAGGACTTCCAGTTAGAGCTGGACAAGTGAAAAACTTCTCAGCTCGCTGCCCAATCCTCCACACAAAAATTTAAATAAGAAACGGTTTGGATCAATGCAAGTACAGATCCCTTGATTTCCCCCCGCCCCCGCCTATCAAAATAAGCCCTTCTCCTCCCCACCCCGATTAATTTTAGATCAAATGAAATGTTTTATTCAATTTCAGACTGAACTGTCATTTCCGAACATTAACTAGAAGAATATTCCTTTTTAAAAAGTGCCAGAGCAAAATACCTCAACTTCTAAAACGTTTTTTTTCCTCCCCGCCTGGATGTAGGAACAAATTTGTTTGCTGATGGAAAAAAATAATGGTTTTTCCCTGAATCTTTTTGGTGAGTGCCCCGTGGCTGTGTGAGCCCCCGGGAGAAGGGGATGCAACCGAGCCCCAGGGTGGGGGGGCCGACCTCGCTGGAGCCGTGCAGCGCAGGTTGGCCAAAATCATCTTCATTCCCCAAGAGCTTCCTCCTACTTATCTGCTGACTGCTCTTTAATCAACTATTTAAAACCCAGCTCGGGGTCTTTCATCACTTTCCAAGTCTCTAGGACTTTTTAAAAAAAAAAAATAATTTTTTTTTAAATAAACCAGGAGAAGACACCCCTCGGGTGGCCGCTGGCTGCTCTGAGCCTGGCCCGGAGAGGTGGGCTGCCCTGCTCCTGCACCCGGAGGTGGGGCTGGGGCAGGAGGAAGAGGAAGGGTTTGGGGAATGGGCGATAAATTGGTTTTCGTGGAGTCTGAGGCCACCCTGCCATTTTCGGTGTGGCTACAAGATGCATCGCAGGCGGATCTGGAGGCAGGGCTCCAAAGGGATTAGTAAAGATTTATTTTTCTTTTTCTGGAGTGAGATGAAAGGGGGGAGGGGGAGGGAGAGATGAGCAAGGAGTCCTACAGAAAGGAACTCATTATTTTTTATCTTTTCCAATGACCTTGTTTGTTTTATTCCTACTTAAAAGCAGTTTCTTTCCTTGTGAATGTTTGGAGATATCTGGAGACTTGGGCCAGTGAGAAAGGAAAAAAGGGGAAAAAGGGAGCTGGGTGAAGAGAAGAAACATGCAAAATAAACAGAATAAATGTAGACTGAGCTGGAAAAAGTTCTCCTGCTCGCTGACGTTTCTCCAAGGAGAACCGCGGGGCTGGGCTGGGCACCGCGATGAAGAACCGGGTCTGGCGTGGACGGGGTGATGCCTGCGGGGAGGAGAGCTGCTCTGGGGGTGGACGGGGAGGGCGCTGCCTTTTGCCTGTGTTGAGAGCTCGGGATTGTGCACACGCGTGTGCGGGGGTGTGCACGCGTGTCTGCGTGTGTGTGTGTGAGGTGGTGTTCGTAGAATCACAGAACGGTTTGGGTTGGAAGGGACCTCCCAGCCCATCCAGTGTCACCCCTGCCATGGGCAGGGCCACCCTCCACTAGCCCAGGTTGCCCAAAGCCCCATCCAACCTGGCCTTGGACACTGCCAGGGGTGGGAGTGTTGCCGATCCTGGCCCGGGATGCGGCCGTTGCTGCAGGTGAGCGAGCTGCCCGCGGTGTTCCTCAGCCCGGCTGTACTTACTGTCCATAGAACCGGACCACGTGGGGAGCGGAGGCATCTTCTGTGTCGCCCCCCTGGTCCTCTGATCTTGTCTGTATGTCTCCTAAAGGAATTGCTTCAGAGCCATTACGAGAGGGATGTTACTTGTTTTTTTCCCCCCTCTCTTTAATTCAGTGGGCTTCGATGGAGACGGGCAGGCAATGGAGGCTCACTAACACACGGTCGCTCCTCAGCCTCCATGGGCAGCTCGAAAGGGGGAGGTTGCCACTGGGCATCCACATTGCTCAGGGTTTGAAGTTTGCCTAGCAGCACCCCATTAATTTAACTCTAGCTTTTTTTTTTTTTTTCCTTAATCACCCTGTTCTCCAATTAGTCTCTGTACTGGGAGCACATGGACTCTGGAGGTGACCATCCTGGAGCCACGAGGCGTGGGGCAAGGCACCACCATGAGTGACCCAAGCCCAAGGGCCAGCTCTGCCCCAACCGATGCTGCCTTTGTAGGGTGACGAGAGCTCCCCAAGCGCCCCACAGGCACCCCGCAACCCCGATAACCCCCCGGGCTCCCCATAACCCCCAAACCGAGAAGGTGCACGTGGCCACCTTTGCCACCGGGTCCGCAGCTGGGCTTTGCCCTTGAATTGCAAAGATGCAACGGCACGTTCTTCCACGCTGTCCCTGTAGCCGCGTTAACAGCCTCTTCCTTTGCATTAAATCGGTGGCATTTAACCTCTAACTCCTTGTGTTAAAAAATAAAACCTAAAAAGTAGGTCTCCCAAAGGTGCAAGGACAGCTGTTAACCTGGAAAAAAAACCCCTCTCGCCAACAGGCGGGGTGGCTAATTTTAGATAAAACCCAACCCTTGCTTTCAACTGGCGGCTTGGGTCGATCTTCTCGTGGTTATTCATAAATACTTATGAAAATGCTTCGAGTGCTCAATTTGCATAGCTATAATGTCTCATAAATAATTCTAGGTACTAGTATTTAATTACATGACCTATATTGTGGAGGGATTTTTACCTCATTTATGGAGATCAGAACTCTTCTGAATGGAGACCAGGGTCTTAAGCGGCCGTTGAGTTGCTGTCAGAGCAGCTAGAGAAGAAGGGGATGGGGACGCAGCCCCAATGTTACCTGCAGCTTCTGAGCAAATATTAGCACTAATCAAAGATAATTTAACTTAAGTAAAACTTTTATGCCTACTATTGGGAGCTGCATTTTAACCGCCGGGAGTCCCAGAGCAGCCCATTTAGGAACACGACGATATTTTCCAGTACCGTTGAGGTACGTGGCCCTCGGTATGTGCTCTGCAAACCGGAGGACCCTGTAACCCCGGAATAACCTGCTTGCAAAGAGGCTGGCAGCCCTTACGCAGTGCAAAGGCCAGCCAGCCCTGCACGGGAAAATTCCAGCCCAACTGCGGGGTTTCGGGCTGGCTCTGGTAAGCTCCGCGTTCAGTGGGAAGGCTCCTTCTCTAGATTTAGCCCTCGGACTTCAAAGGGAATAAAGAAAATCCGAATTTATTTTTTTTTTAACCCGCTGCATTGAGCTGCATCTAAAGCCCACTGAAGAGAGGAGGAGCGAGCAAAGGTTGTACAATGGGGAGCAAAGGGAGGGGGAAGAGAAAATGAAATGAAAAGGTCTTTGTAGCGCCTGTGCTTCAGCGAGAGGCTTCCCAGCTGCTGCGTCGCGCGAAGCACCGTGCGGGGGCAAAGCCGAATCCTCCTGGGCTGCCTTCTGCTGACGGGAATAATCCCAACCCTGCCCCAGCCTGCAGCAGCAGAGATGCTCTTAAACGACTACAACCCTCTTGCAGAAGAAAACACCTTTTTATTTCAAGGGGAAAACGCTGCCGAGGGGTTCCCCTGTAACGGGCAGCCCGGTGGGGGTCACCCCGGCGGGGTTTCACCCTTCCCGAGGGCAGGGAGCGGCCGCGGCAGGCAGACCCCTGCCCGGGGCAGTGCCCGGCATCCCGGGTCCCCTCCGGGGGGGATGCTCACCGCCAGCATCCAGCATCACGAGCGTAGCGCGGGGCGGCAGGGTATTATAAATAATTTATTCTTTGGGCAGGGTGGGGAGGAAGAGAAAGCGAGCTTTTAATTAAAATGATATCTTACAGATCAAATAAATATGAATAAGATGCCAAAAACAACTGTATAAATCCCAAACATTCTCTTGTGTTTTAATTATTTGTGTTGATAAAACAAGAGCGAAGGCATTTTGCTCTGCTTGGAGGGCGAGGAGGCAAAAGGTTACGCTGGCATTTTTTATGTTCTTTTCAAGGAACAAATGTTTCAGAAGCACAGATCTGACAAACTATAATTCATATCAGGAATTAAATTGGAATTTAGAGAACAATTGTTAATATTTCAAAGTAATTGTTTAAGAAATTATCATTTTGGTATCTGCCTCAAAAATAATTACCCACTACTAATTTTTCTTTTTCAAAGGCTGCTATTTGCTGGAATAGTGGAAAGAAGAGGAGTTTTTGCTGTGGGCTATTTATGTAGTTCAAATGAGGAGATAAATAGGAAGGGACTTTCATGTTCCTAGGCAAATGAGTCTGACTAATGTACGGCTTCAAGCTCAAAAGTGGGCTCCGGGTTTATTTGAAAATTCGGGAAATTTTTTCAGGATGGGATTTGCAAATCACAGCAGGCAAGTGAAGAGCTCTGTGCATGTAAATTAGAAACGGGGTCCCAAATAAAACCCTACTGCAGGGAGAAACCCTGCCCACCCGGCATGGGGTACCACCTTCCTCCGGGTGGGAGACCTCAATAATGCAGCCGCAGCTCAGGCATCGTTCTTCGCTCGGCGTCAAAGAGGATAAAGTTGTATATTTGCAGGTTACACGTGTGTTTTTACCGCTGGTCTTTCAAACGTTGGCGGTACGGCCTCCGAGGCAGTCAAAGGAGACGTGATTGTGTCTCCTGAGCAACCCTACCACGCAACCCTACTGAGCAACCCTACTGAGCAACCCTACCACGCAACCCTACTGAGCAACCCTACTGAGCAACCCTACCACGCAACCCTACTGAGCAACCCTACCACGCAACCCTACTGAGCAACCCTACTGAGCAACCCTACCATGCAACCCTACTGAGCAGCCCTACTGAGCAACCCTACCACGCAACCCTACTGAGCAGCCCTACCACCTTTGCAGCATTTTGGGGTGGAAGAGGAGGAGTATTCCTGCTTCTGCTCCCCAGGTAGGGCATCCGTAAGTTGAGATATTTGTGGCTCCTGGAAAGGGAGCTGGGTACGTGAGTATTTAGAGGATCCTGGGGAAGAAAAAAAAAGGATAGGGTAGAAAGGATCTTCAACATCATCTCCTGCATCCCGCAGCCTCAGGGTGGGGTTATTCAGACCCTGTAGCATCCCGTCCCTACCCTCTGCTGCGCTGCTGGAGAGCATGTCCTCCTGCCTTCAGGCATTGCTTTCCTCCAGCGACGGAGAGAAACCACAGCGGAGAGAGCACTGGGAAACGTCTAGCGAACGGCAGGTTCAAGGAATTGCTGTAGACTTCTCTGTTCGGAGAGGATACTGCAGAGGGAAACTGTTTCCATGAAAACAGTTTCAAATGCAAAAGAAGAAACTATTTTCTGGGTTTTGTTAAATTTTTCTGTGAAATTATTAATTCCTCTTTGTTAGGAATAATTCTGAAATGCAGTTTGAAATATCTCACTTACTGACACATGCTGTTTTTTAACCAGCTAGTTTTTCTCTAAGCAACGCCGATGTTGATGGTAATTTTTAAAGCGCACAGGGAGAAGTAGCATTTTTTTACCAGGTCTGCTGGGAAAGGCTATTTCTCACCGCAAACCCTGGCTTTTTTTCTCATCTGAACTGTCACCTCCATGGCAGGATACCCTCTGCCTTCCCCAGGCTCTGTCTGAGCCCCTGGTAACCCGCTTGGTCCCGGGGATGTTTTGCCTGACGTTTCCCAGCAGGTTGGTCCCTGCGCCCCGTGAAGGATCCGTGCTGCCAATAAATGTGTCCGGCAACCTCCTGGGGGAAGATCCTATGGCTTTTGGGTTGTTAACGTGTCTTCTGCCCCCTTCATGCTGTACCTCCCTCTTCCCTTTGATCTCAAGGACTCCAGACTCTCATGAAGACACTGGTCTGGAGGCTAATGAGGAATACACTTGACCTTTGCAGACGCTGTGATTAAAGATTACTGGAGAATGTGTGTGGGGAGCAAAAAAAAACCAAAACCCGCTCCTTTTGGCTTCTTCCTCCCAGCTTGTACGTATCCCAATTACGAAGCAGATCACAGGGGCTGTGTTGGAAGACATCGGTATCGGCAAATTAGCAGGCTGCAGCGGGAGCAGTAATTAAGGCGGCTTTGTGTTTGCCCGGGTTTGGGGCTGTCGCTCCTGTTCGCACGCTGCTCGGATGCAGGGTCCCCTCGCGCGCCTGGGGTTTGGGATCCTGCTGTGCCAAGCTGCGGCTTGTGCCGTATATGCCGTGCTTTTTAAATAATTGCAGTGTTTTAGGAATTAATTGTAGTGATTGCAGGTGAAGGACAAAACACAGGGAACATGGTAATGGTTTGTGCGGTCCCGCTGCTGCTGCAGCACACGGAGGTGTGGGGAAAACACTGTCCATCTGAGGGTGGGCAAGAAAAATCAGAGAGGAAAATGTTCTCCTTCCCCATGGAAAAGGGAGAACGATGGATTTATACCCTCCACGGGTAGGTTCCTGGTAGCTCCTGCTACATGGGAGAGCCTGGAACGCGCGGGGAGTCGGCAGGCGCTTTGCTCAGCTGGCCCGTCGGCTGCTGGGGCAGAGCGGCACGATGTCCCCTCCTGCGCGACGCGCGCCGGTCCGGCTTTCGGCGGATGAGGGAACAGGGCTTGGAGCCCTCCCTTTGGGAAGTCAATCTGTAGCGCAGAGCTGTTCACCACAGATGGCTCTGCCAGGAAGTTTTCCCCTACTATTAAGCCAGTATTTTCCTATTCTTAATTTGAGCCCATGCTGCTTCTTTTGCATCTGTGCAGAGGCATTAAAAAAAAATAAAGTAATAAAAAAAAAAAATCTCCCTTTCATGTTGTTTATCATCTTTAAATATCAGAGCTAACAACCCAGGTTTCCTTTGCTCTTTGCAGCTTGCCTCATAAATCATCCGCAGACTAAGGGGATCATTTCGGAGCTCTTCCCTGCCATCCCTGACCATGGGAACGGGCTGCAAATTTCCACGTGGAGCAGATCTGAATTGGTTGTCTTAACCCAGAGGCTAAAGAAACAGTGATCCTTCTCTCTCCTGCAACACATTTATTTCACAAAGGCTAAAAGCTGGGGGGTGGGGTGGGGGTGGGGGGGTGGTTCTTCTCTGATACAGCACAATAAATCTTTTTTTCTTTTTTTTTTCTCCCCCCCTGTAAGGTTCATTATGGGAAAAACAGGGGAGGGAAGCGGAGAGGGAGAAGCCAGTCCCTTCCCGGGTAAAGCTTGGCATCCCCGAGTGCGTCCACATACTGGGGTACAGGGACAGGGGGGATTGCCTTGCAATTGCTCCAGATCTTGCCGGCAGGCCAAGGAGCTCCTCGGGGTTTTGGGGCAGGATTTAGCCTCTCGATGAGCCTGGCTTGCCGGGTCACCACCCCCTTGGCAGCAATCCTCCTCAGCAGCAGCCAAGGGCTGCGTTTTGAAGTACTCCTGCTCTCTGAAGGATGCTTGCAGGGGCAGCTGGGAGGATGCTAGGAGAAATGGCAGGTGCCCAAAGAACTTTTCACGCTGATTTTCCAGCCACCCAAACGGTCCATGAAACGTGACCCCTGCTTCCTGCCCATCTCTCCCTAGGAGCATGCCATAGCGTAACGACATAACCTTTGGGCTGGTGCTCTCCGCTTCCTCCTTTTATTCCTGAAAGTCTTTATAACAGACCAAGTAGTTTGATCTGTATTGTGCTAGACCCAGAAAACAACCTGACAGATCCCTGAGCATCTGGAGCATCTTCAGGAGCTTGAACGGAGTCGTCACCCAGCTGGTACCCGAGGCAGGTGGAAGAGTTCTTCCACTGCGGGACGGCCCAGGCACCCGGGATGCTTTATCTGCCTGCGCGAACGCTCACAAAAGATGGGGATTAAACCATGTTTTCTCAGTAAACGCATCACGGGCATTGTGCAAGGGAGGAAGAGAGGTGGTGAACAACTTTTTCCCTCCTAGGAAAGCTAGGTGTTTGCACCGAGGATAACTTAAAAAGAGATGTGTGTTTGCGATGGCAATGCCGCAGGTCCCGGGGGGCTCTTTGGGTACCAAGGGAGGGGTCGATATATTTTTGCATACCGGGGAGCTCCTTGTGAGGAAAGCGCTCTAATTAGAGGAAAATATTTGATCTCCATAGGCTTTTGGTGAAATATCTTAGAAAGGCAGCAGATGTTGCTGAAATTATTTCGCTCAACTGTTTCTCCCCTTTTTCTTCCTTGTTTTTTTTTTTTTTAATGAGGCACATTGAATTAAAATTCGATAAACAGCTCATGGTGGTTTATTGGGGGCTGCCATAAACTTGCTCTAAATCAAAGCTGATGCCTCATCCGAAGCAAACCACACGCACCAACATCCCTCTGCCTTACTTTTGAAAGCCGCAAGTTATCCAGCACCTCCAGCTCACCCTGGGGGCTCTCAAAGACTCCCCAAAACATGTCGTAGCACAGCCAGCACATATTCCTCCCCTGCGTCTGGTGTCACGCTGGTCGGCAGAGCATCCAGATGATAGGCACTCTGCATGGTCCTGCCTTCTATCACTCCTTCACCCAGTAATTGACCTTCTCTGATGAGCCAGAAGGCTGCAAAACTGGCTACCTTCTCCCAAAAGCAAGCTTGCATAAATACAGGACTGCCTTAAAGACCTTCCAGAAATTCTTGTGGAGCACCTGACTTTTCCAGAGTGGCTTCAGAGTGAGGAGCTTTTCAAGACAGGAACCTGAATCCAGGTTTGATCTTCAGTTCCAGGATACTTGGGAGAACAAAAGCCCCATTTTAGAATATTTTGCCCCCTTGTACAGTATCATGTTGCTGCGGCAGGTGTGGCAGCCCTGAGCTAGTTCCGAACTGACGTGCAGTGGGAGACGGGCGCTGCTGAATGGGTGGAAAAGCGGAAAAAATGATTCTCCTTGTGTAGATGAGGAAGTGAGACATGTATGGAGAACGTGCGTGATGGGCTACAACAAAGGATGGGTGGAAGCTGACAAATGCATCCCTGTGTGGAATTCTGCCTTAAATGTCAGAAGTAAAGGGATTTTTTTCCCCAGAGAAGGGATGCTGTTCTTGAACGCCAGCAGACCACATCCTAGATGCCGTTGGGGTCTCCTACAAGCACAGGCAGCGCCATTCAATCCGGGAATAATCACAGACCTTTCTCCTCGAAATGTCATTGTCCAAGGGTCTACAGAGAACCAGCTACACAGGCTGAACATCAAACGCTGCCTCAAATCAGAAACCCCGTCGTTTTGATTATGGAGTCAAAACAAGGGTCTTTATGAGTTTCCTTGTCTTGTGTCACCCCAAAAACATCTGCAGGACACCACATTCCACCCCACAGAACAGGTCAGTTAATTATGTTGAGTGAGTCAATGCATTGATCAACTTATCAAATGATAAACAGAGTTTCTGCTTTCATCAGGGTTGTGAATATTAATTGATTTGACAGGCTGAAGCTTGGTAAAACAAGTAGAAGGGGCATGGGGGCATCACTGTATTAATTAGCCATGTTGAAGCTGCTTTTAGCTGCTTCCGAAGTTTAATCAATATGCTGCATTTGCGTCCCAAAAGGCTTACGAAAACAGCCTTTGAAATCCTTTAAATTGTTGCCTCTGTGAGGTTTTAGACTCTTGGCGTACTCTTGTTCTGCTGGTTTTCTTCCTTTTTTTCCCCCCTCCTGAAATCAATAGCGACCCGTAAGGACTGATAGAGGCGGGCTTTCTGATTTGTATCACAAATTTGCATTCACTAGGAACAGAAATAAAAAGATTTTCTGTTTTAGTACAATAATAATAATAATCCCAGACATTAATGAGCTGCCCTCTGCCTTCCAGTTTCTATATGCAGTAAATTACCTCTATAGACTTGAGCTGATGGGAATGGGCACGGCACCCTTTAAATCATGTTTTCCTGAGCCCTTGCATACTGTTCAGACTTTGATATAATACAAAGTGAGGTTTGAGCTTGTTAAGCCATGTTACTGAGAGGGAGGAAGGAGAAGGTGGAGCTGAAAACAAAGCTGGGAATGAAGCTGTGGAGGGAAGGGGACGGAGGGACCGTGACCATGGGATGAGGTGGGGAGATGGGGAAGGCAGAGCCGCAGTCGTACGCCGAGTCTTGGTGGTTCCCCGGGAGGGGAAAGGAAAGCAAGCGGAGGAGACAGTGGGATGCATGAGGAGGAAAATGTGAAGGCAGGGATGAATTGGGAGGGAGCAGCCCATGGGTCTGCAGTGTTTGGGTGACGGGGCTGTTGGGTGCATGGAAACACCGCCAGGGAAGAGCGGTCCACCAGGACCATGGGGAAGGGGAGGGGGGGTCATCGGGTAGGCTGGGTCTTTGGGAAACGTCCCTGACCTTCATGCTCTAAGGGAGGGCATGGTGTCTCTGCCACAGGAGGTTGGAGGTGGTGTGATGAAGGAAGGGTGATGCATCCCTTGCAGAAATGTCCTGGTTATCTGCCTTCCCGCAGCCTTTTCTATGGCTTTGTGGTTAACGCGGCGCCTGCCCCAGAGCCCAGCTGAATCTGGGACACCTCCTCTCCCAGGGGACACCTGAGGGCTGAAGTCTTTGGTCTGGCCACCACTCCGGCAGACCTGTGAATGTGCAGAGAACTGAAAGAAATTTTCTGAATCCGTGAGTTTCTGACCTCATAATTTGTTGCAGCATTCTGCTATTTTGACTTCTCATCCCTTTCGAGACAAGACTTCCCCAGATGTGCCCGTAGCAGGTTTCCCAGCACACTTCCCCCCGTGCCTTCGGCAATTCCGCTTGCGTTGACTCCCCGAGGTCACCGCTACAGATGTCGCACCAGCGCAGTCAACACGGGGAGACCAACAGCGCTCGAAACGGTACTCGGGGCCCCAGCATAATTATAACAATTACAGAGTCAGGCCCTGAGCTGTGCTTTCTGACGCACACATCTGCCACGCAGACTTCATTGCATGCACAGATCCTGTTGTTAATAATGGAAGATGCCCCAGTCTCTCCGGGGGCAGCACTCTTTGCTACGGGCAAGGTACTAAATCACATTTGAAGTTTCTAGGCCAAAAATATTTTACTTTTATTTTTGAGGAATAAAAAGTTCCCAAAAAGTGTGAGGCAAATTTCCAGGCCTGATTAACTCGCCTCACTTGGTAACGGGTAGAAAAGGAGGCGGCCTTGCAGCGGGTGAAGGCTAGACCAGCTCGTAGTGATGGCGTAGAAGTGATGACATGAATTAGAGAAAAATGGGGCTGGAAGGTACCCAAGGGTTGTGCGTCCCACCCCACTCCAAGCCAGAGTGATCTCTTCCCTTATCGCTGCCACGCAGAGCCCCAGGAACATGAGAACGTCTCAGCACCATCCCTGGAAGCACCGGTCATTGCTCAGGTCTTTGGATCACCAGTTCCCGCCACCGATCAGCCCCAAATGCACTGTGACCCTCGGAGCCAGAAGGCACAAAACTCTTTTACAATGGTATTTTGGAAGTGCGGGTTGGTCAGCACGTGGTGAGGACACCTCTGCTGCCTGTTGTACCCCACTCTGGCCTGAGTTAGTTAATCCCTGCTGCAGTCGCAGCGCACAGAAGCTCCTGCAGAAGATGAAGCGAGGCGACTCTGGTGACATCCAGGCCTGTGGGTCTCTCCTGTTCAGATGTCCCCTTGTCCGTTCCTTCCCTCTGCACCTTTAGCCAAAGGATCGCGGATGTGGCTGCATGTTGCAGGGCACATCTCAGACTCATCCTCAATCCTCCCGGCCTGGGGCACCATCCAGCTCTGCCTGTGGTGGGCAGGGGTCGCCCATCAGGTCCCCTTTTCCAGCAATTCCACCCTTTCCTGTCACGCAGATGCGTGCCTGAGATGTCCTCAAATTTGGCAACACGGCAAAATCCCCTTTTCCCTGTGGGACGGTGGTTCGGGAAGCTGCTCTCAATGCAGTTTATGTGTCCTGGTGATGAAATGGCTGCGCTCATGAACGTCTCCGCAGGTGCAGAGTAGGCTGTACAAGGTCAGGACTCCCTCCTGGGCCACGGACAATGGCAGTAACTAACATTAACAGCTTCTGCTCAAAGGGATGGGCCTGAACACTCAGAAGACCAATTAGTCTGTGACTCCTCCGCAGAGGCCTCCCAGAGAGGAGGACAAAAAGACAGTGGTGTCAGAGCCGGGCAGAGAGGCACAGAGGAAGAGAAGGGAATGAAAATGCATGTTCTGCAGCCGAGCGAGCCCCTTGCTGGTTTGCTTGCTGCTGGCAGAGCTTTGGAGGAAGAAAAAAAAGTGGTCCTGGAAGCAGATCACTGCCTTGTGCACGGGCTGTAGGAAAGGCTGGATCTATGGCCCGGGGCACCATGAAGAAGACAAGAGGAAGCCACCAAGGGAAAGCTGCCGGAAAGGTCCTCAGGCCATGTGGGTAGGAGACCAAAATGATGCTGATGGCTTCCAGCACCACTCTGGAGAGCAATGTTGCCCAAACCTGTCCCTGTGATTTTCCTCTGGACTCTTGAAGGATTTGCTGGTCCTCTGGTTCCTGGACCCCAAAGCAAGGGGTGAAGCCACTTGATGTGTGGGATGTGGTTAGGAGAGCCCAAGGCAACGCATGGACAGCATGAACCAGCGGGGACAAGGCTGTCACAGCGTGCACCGCTGGGTGAAGAAAGGGTTGAGAAGAGCCACTGCAGAGGGAAATGACCTGACAGCTTCAAAGCCAGTTTGGAAACGAGCCCCGTGCGAGCGTGTTGCTGTCCCCATCACTCCTCCTGGTTACAGGAAACCAGAAGGAGACCCCGGAGTGTGCATCGCCGCTTATGACAATCAATACTTGGGATCTGTCTGGCAGAAGAGCTGCAAAATACACGTCCCTTGCCAGTCGAGCCTAGTCGTATTCCAGGGAAGCCACGAGTGGTGTCAGAGGAAAGCCTGGTGAATATATATCTACGTATACATTTATATACACTCATCTGCTCTTGCATTGCACTGCGGGGATGTCCCTCCACCCCCCCAATAGGGCAGATGTGATGGAGACCCACCTTGTCTATGGGGTTAGTGCTTCCTCTCCTGATAATCCACCTCCTCTGGGCGGGGATGGGGGGGTGGGTGGTTCTCTTTCTTTGCTGAAGAGAAATAATACACGCCTCGTGTCATCGTTAGTTTTAAAATTACAAAGGAAACCCTCCATCAGCACTGGCACAATTACCTTCCCATTTTCCTGCTTCACCTCATTAAAAGGAAAATGTTACAATTAAGGCACGGACGGGAGGAACAGATTAATGTTCTGTTTCTAATGCATTGATGAATCGGCACTTAGTCAAGGGGTTTAAAAATATTAAACCCTTCTCAAGAGCCATCCCAAAAGGGAGCGGTTCGTGTTCGAGGGGTACTGTCGGAGCTCAGACCGGTGGCTCTCCATCGCTGGTGCTAAGGACGTACGTACACCGTACAGCGGTGTTTGCCATAGGAGCGGGGTTTGCTCGGGCACCGGGGGGGGTGGTCATACGCCCCTGGGATGGGACTTTCTCCGTGGTGAATCTTTTCCCTTCACATCTAAGGTGTTGGGTATTTTTTCTGGTGTGCATGGGGTATTTTACGCGGAATTGGCCATCACCCGCTTTTATTCTTGCTTTTCAATCCCATGTCTCTCCTTCCGGCACACCTTCGTTAGAGTCGTGGCTTTGTTCTGCCCAGTGCAAAAGCCCTTCAGGTTTTAATTCCATTTTTTTTAGGTCAGGTCCCCGCAGTGTGAAGGGAGCAGGCGAGGGGGGCAGGGGAAGGTTATTCCCAATCCGAACCCCAAACCCCTGTTTCCTTCGGGATAGCGGCGTGCCCTGGGCCACCCCAGCAGGTACCCTGGGGAGTGGGGGGTACCTTCAGCAAACTACCTGCTGAGGTAAAGCTGCTTCAAACGGGGCATAACACCCGTTTTCAACATATTTTCATCCCATTTCAAAGGGTTTTTCCGCTGCCCTCGTGGCCTTGAGCCGAGACTCGGGGCCTGCCGTGCCCACGTTTGCTACCGAGTCGCTAAGTCCCAGCCCTCCTATAATGAAAATGTCGCTGATGATAAATATTTAAAGGGATGCGATGCTTATCTTCATATTTACTATCCTGACCTTTATATATTTGGATTTTATTTTATGTTTTATATGGCTTGCCTTTGCCTTTTCGCAGACGCACGGTGCTGCGGAGCAAGAAGTGCCGCAACGGCTCCGAGATTGCTGTTGCATTATAAATACGCGCGCAGTACATACAATTACAGAACTTTAATGCCCGGTATAATTACTGTCTGCAGTTTGCATTAATGCTCAGGGTGATATAGTGAAGCAAACCGTTCAGATACCAAGAGATCCGCATCCCAAGGGGCAACGGGGGGGAAAAAAAAAAAATCACTGCTTACGATCTTGCGATTAATTATTGCGCCTTGCGTTGGAGAGGCTGAGATTTTTCCAAAGCGCTTTGCACCCAGAGTTGATTGAAATGTCTACGTGGGAACAACGCTGCTGTGCATAGCCTGCAGGCAGGGCGCTGCTTTATAATCGAGCAAGGGTCTTCAATTTTATTCTTGTAATACCAAAATGGAAGAGGGGAATTCTCCAGTCGGTTGCATCCGGCAGCCTTGGCCAGACCCTGTGGTCATTTTCCCTTCCAGGAGGGTGGTGGGGGGGGGGAAATGAAAGAAAGGAGTTAATAGGCTTGATTGGACTTTGCTGAAAAACTTAAAAAGAAAAAAAAAAGAAAAAAAAAAAAAAGAAAGTGCTGAGGCAGCTCCTTTCTGCGTCTTTGAACTTCAGGCTTTGAAAAGAGGTGGGGAAAATCTTAAAGAATTAACGAGGACTACTGGGAAATTACTCAGGAGGAACTTGCAGTGCTCTCAGCTTGGAAAGAAATAGAAAAAAAACCCTTTTTTTATATATATATATACACACACACACACACACACACACACACACACATTTGCATGCCTGTGCATGTGAGAGCATGACCCCCTTCAGCCAGCCATTCATCTGCGTCTCTCTGATTATTTTTTTTTTTTTTTAGTGATGTCTTAATTATTGGCTTTGTTGTCACGGCGGCTGGGAAGGGCGAGAGCTGCCTTCCTCCCACCTTCGGGGCTGCGGAGGAGGCAGAGGCAGCTCGGCAAAGACCCGGGGCTGCCCCCGCCCTGGCAACACTTGCTGACACTCAGCCTTGCTCAGCATAGTTCCCCTTTCAGGAAATATCAACTTTTTTTTTTTTTTGGTCAAAAAAAGCCTCAAGATAAATATTCCTGGATGAAAATCTATAAAAAGCTCAGACTGACAAACTATTTTTTTAAGGCACTTCTTTTTCTCCCAACAAGAATATATCTGTCAAGAGAAACAGATGTTCTCTATGAAAAATCTTCTTTAATTACAACTCTGTCAAAAAAACTGGAGACAGATTTCTCTTTTTTTCCCCCAAGCCCATTAAAATGTATGTGAATGGCCAAGGTTTTAAAGCCATGCCTCCTATCATAATATAATATTTAAATAAAACATTTCCCTATTAAGCTGGCTGAGTACCGGCAAAGCCACAAGTCGAAATATACGGACAAATTTGAGTTGCTTTAGGTTTGCTGTTTTAAAGTCAGGTGGTGAGTCTAAACCCGAGCCCTGGCCGCGGTCGCCTGCGGTGCCGGCCTCTTTTTAGGGACCACAACCTCCACCAACAACCCAAATTTCCTACTCAGCTTCGAGGAGTCAGGTGAGATGAATTTCCCCCTCCAGAGTTTAGGACTTCTGCAAATCGGGCCAAATATTTGCATAATAAAATAAGAGTTTAAGACCTGGCCATTTCCCAGGCATTTCTTTAAACCTCACGCTAATTCTCGCTGTGTGCCCAGTAAATACTTTCTTTTAGTAAATTCATTAAAGCACTAACTAGCAGTCTTTGCTTTCTCGGGGCTAGTCAGCTCTCCAGAAGCTTGCAGACGATGGCAATGTGACATAAATGTTAAAAGATTTTTCTCCGGCACAGCGTTTCCCCGAGGCTGGCACGACACGTGTTATCCAGGGGAATAAAGTCCTGCTGGAGATAGTGGCAGGAATGCAAGGTTGATATTTCTTTATTTATTGGTTACAGTAATTGGCTAGAACACGGCTGAGTAGTTGGATGAAAATAATCAATAGTTCTTGTCCACTAATGAATGATTTTCCAGCAGTCGCTAGTGTAAATAGGTTTCATTAAAATAGCAAATCCGCCCAAACAAGAAAATTAACGAGAGCTTATGAAACCTATGAAATTGCATGGGTCTGAGTATCTGACAGAGATGACAAATATCTGCTATTGTTATTTTTGGTAAACAGATTTTCTTTTCAATTTTCACTCTTGTCACTTAAATAATAACAATACTTAGCAAATCCATTATTCCCTTCCCAGAAATCTTCAAGCACAAAAACCTGTCGGCCCCAACTCAGGAAAACATCCCTTTCCTGAGCATCCCCCGCCCGCGTGTGCAAAGTCGGTGCCCTGTAGCTGCACGAATAAACGGGGAATTTCAGGAGTTGAGTCTTCAGAGTAGCCCACTTTGAATGAAGGGGACCGGGCACGATGCGGCCGTTGCTTTTCTTGCCTCCTGGGAATAAAGTGGTGCGAAATCAACCTTCTACCGACGGGTTTCAGCCCAGCAAGCGGGTGTGCAGGGCAGGGGGAAAACACTGGGACTTTGTAGCGATGCTGCTGGAGCATCGAGAGAGAGTGGGATAAAAGAAAAGAGATTGAACTGCTTGGTGTTGCTAATTTTGATATTTCTTTCAAGCTGTTAGCTTCACTTCTGTTTCTTTTGTCCAAAGAAGAAAACAAAAAAAAAATTTAAAAAAAAAAAAATTTAATTTGTTTTGGCCAGCCTGGATCATGGCTCCTTCTGCCCTTGAGGAAAGTGAAACTCTCCATCCACAGCTCCAAAAAACCCAAACCCCAAAGCAACTTGGTGAAACGTTTCCCAACACATTTTCGCAGTAACTGCTGGAAGAGTCAGGAGTCCTTCGGGGAGCAGCAAGGATATTTTTGCAAGTGGCAAAACCACGTTAACTCTCAGTGGCAGAGAAAGCTCTTGCTCTGCTTCTTGCTCTAAGAGGAGATCACCTCCTCCTTCTTTCTCCTCCTTCTCTTCTCCTTCTCCTCCTTTCCCTTCTGCTTCTCTTTCCCTTCTGCTTCTGCTTCTTTCTCTTTCTCTTCTTCTCTTTCTCTTCTCCTTCTCTTTCCTTTCTCCTTCTCCTTCTCTTTCCCTTCTCCTTCTCCTCCTTCTCCTCCTTCTCCTTCCCCCCACCCCTCTAAATCTCTGTCTCCCCTTGCTCTTCCCTCCCTTTCCTTCTCCCCACCACCCATCACATGCAGAGCATCAAGAGCAGCTTTGGGGCACCACGCGTCTGTGCCAGCAGCATCGACCAGAAGCCAGGGTTTCAGATGGGAAATTGTGCTGGTAATCTCCCCTTGAGGGAGGCGCTCCCATTTTTCATGCTGGCCAGTCCTTTTGGGAAGTGGATGAAAAGAGAAAGCGTTTCATTTGCTCTTTGGAAGCCAGAGCTATAGATCAAGGCCCTGCTCATTCCCCTGAAGACTAGAAATAGGTTTTTTTGTGCAAGAATTGAGGCTATCCTCTGTGAAAACGAAAACAGTTATCTACACTTTCATCTAGAGGTCAGCAGTAGAGATTTTTCTCCAAAAGCTGGATAAATCCAGGCTGTTAGTGCCGCTCCTTCCCACTCACCTTAGTTATTGCTTTGTATTACAGGAAGGGTGAGGAACAAGCCAACACCTCTGCTTCCCGACTTTGCCCTTGCCTGTTTGCATGAATCGGCCCAACATCTTCCTGCTGATGCTCTGGACCCGAGCAGCTCTGGTGCCTGTGATGGAGATGCCCAGGTCTGCTTAACCCTAGCAGGTGGCGCAGGAACGGTGGTTTTTCAGAGCACAACACACAGCCTGGGTGGAGCCGCAGACTTTTCTCTGTTGTGACGGAGGAGGCAGCGCAGCACCCATCAGGATGGCAGGTCGGGTGGGTTTTCCTGCTGCAGAATCTTATGGGGTGTCTTCTCCTCCAGCCAGCGCGTCCTTCTGCCACACGTCACTTGTCGTCTGCTCCCTGAGGACTGGTTTTGGGGAGATAATGACCTCTCCGTCTGTCACATCCCATTCAGGGAAAACAGGTCCTGGACACCTCTGAGAAGCCTCATCATGTAGCTGAGGATAAGCATCTCTTGAGATGTTCACCAGGAGGTAAGTCACCTCCAGCTATGCCGTGGCCTTCCTACAGCCTCCCCGGGTGCTAAAGTGGGGTTTACCCCCCCCCCCCCCCATACTGGCTGTGACTGGTTTGCACTGGGCAAGCTGGGGCGGTGGCTTCAGCTCTTCACCTTGTCTTGGCCACCTGGAAAGCCAAAACCACAGCTCCCCAGCGGCCACCCGAGAGCCAAGCATCCATGGGCAGTCAGGCAGAGCTCTTGGGTCATGTTTGGGTGCCAAAGAGGTTTGGGTAAATATCTGTGGTTTGGGCTCAGCTTTGCGAGGAGATCAGCTTTGCCATCAGCCGTCCCACGGCAAGTCCTCCTACCCCGAGTCACAGCTCTTGGGGACTTCCCAACACTGCGCAAAAAAGTCTTGTTACAGGGCAGAGAATTGGGAAGGTGGAAGCTAAAGCTGGATGAGTATTCTGGCCATCGGAGCAGCCAGTTTTCATCGTACGAACCCCATTACCCCGAAAGCCCAGCCAAAGCTCACAGCTGAAATTGCAGGCACGGCCTGAGCATGAGGAATGGGCTCGCTCTTGGCTCCGCTACAGGCAAAGCCACTTCCCAGCCCCTTCCCCTCCACCTCTCCAGAGCATCACCAACCATTTAAGAGATAGAAAATGCCCTTCAAGTGACATCAACCAGAGCCCCGTGGACTTAATGCTGTGTCTTGACCTTGTCTTGGTTTCACCGCCATGGACAGCCTTGGCTACCGTCCCCGTCCCCGCTCCGCTCACCTGGCACGGGTGCTGTGGGACTGGGCTGATTCTGCTCTCCGGGTCCAGTATTGTTGCAGGTAACCGGTTTCCGAAGCCAAGCTGCACTCCCGCGTCCGTGATCCTCGCAGTCGTAAATCCTGTGCCTCTGTCACGAACAGTGATTGAGCCTGTCTGGCATAATTTATTCCTTCAGAGCCCGTGCAGTTACAGCTGAGATGATCACCCGCTCAAGGAGCAACGCTCGGGATGAAATCTTTCCCTCTTGAGAGCTCCTATGGAAAAATACAGCAGCGTCCATAAGCCCCCGGCATCGGTATATACCCTATATCCATCCCCGCCTGGCCACCCCGCCCCTGAGCCTTTCCCCTCGTGCCCGTTTGTTACGCTGCAGCTGAAGAAATGGAGGGATGGACCAGCCCCAGGAAGGAACTGTTGAATTTTGGAGCTCACACCCACAGCCTTGCCCTTCCCAGCAGCTCCATCCCTAAATACCCCAAATTCCCCTGGCCCGGCAGGGCTTTGCCCGGTGCTGACACCCAGAGAGGGGCTCAGCCCAAACTGTGGGATGAATAATTTTTCCCCTGGGAGAAATCCCTTCCGTAGCATCCCCCGCCGTCCCCCTAGCCCCTCGCTGGGGCTCCGGAGCCGAGCGTGAAGTGTGCTTTATTGTTTGTCACCTGAAGCACTTGAAAAAATTACACAAATCCATCAAAGTAATGAATCTTCTCAGCAGTGGCAAATAGACAGAGACAGACGGGCACTCATCCGAAACAAGTCATCTTTAAAAATTAATACAAAATAAACAGCTGGTCTTTCGCTCCGTTTCCGGGGAGGTGGCTGCCTGGTTTGGGCAAGGGGACGGGCAGGTGACGGATCTCCAGGGGAGCGTGACCCCCAGGTAGGGACGTGTCCTCCTCCAGCTCCCTCTCACCATCACGGTCTCACGCGACACCTCCGTCCTCGCGGCATCCGGCGGCTCCGGGACCGATGGAGCAACACGATGGAGGAACAACATGACCGTGGGCGCTGCGTGACGCTGACGGCAGCCAACGGGGTGCGTGGGAAACGGACGGGTTTTCGGGAGCGTCGGAACCTCATCGTCTTCTTCCAGCCTCGGCCGGCTCCCTCCAGCCCTCCGGGCTCTGGGACGGGTTTGTCTGTGTCTGGTAAACTCCTCCGGGGAGCCACCGCGCTCGCTCCAACGCTGTGCGCTGCTTGGCGCTGGGGGGCTCCAGAAAGAATCGAGGGTGCTGCTTCTGGCTCCTCCAAGCCTTCCTGGTGTCACCCAGGTATTATCCATCCCTCCCTCCCTCCCTCCCTCCCTCCCTCCATCCATCCATCCAGCTATCTAGCTATCTCTGCATGGGTATATATGTATGGACTTTGTGTATATGTATATAAGCACAGACACATACATATGTATTTAGCGTATATATAACCGTTATATGGAGTCAGGGGGGCAGTCCCTACACCCACGCACGCATCCCATCGCCCTGCGCTTCCCGCCTGCCTCGAAGCCCCGGCCCTTTTAGTCCAGCTATTGCAAGGAGTTTTGAAAGATGCAAAAAACACCTTTTTTTTTTTTTTTTCAAATCGCTCGAAACTGTTTTTCCACAAAAAATCTCATCAGGAAAAAAAAAAAAAAATTAAACCCAGCTGTCATTTGAACAAACCTCAGAGAAACACCGTGATTAGCGTGCCTGGGGGGCCGTGCGTGTGATTTTTTACGTGGGATCCTGCCCCCCCTGTAAAATGTCGCTGGTGCATCTCGAGGCTGGCATCACCGCTGAGCACGGGCTGAGCGCCGGCACGCTCTCCGGGACGCGGCATTTCACCGACGGCCCGATCCTGCTCCTCTAATGAAGTCAAAGGAAGGAAACCAGCAGAAGGCAAATTGCTTCTGACCACAAGAATCCCTCTTTTGTTCGAACCGCCCCCATCCTGTGGGTTTTTTCTTTATTTATGCCTACAAAGAGGCGGCTGTGGCAGTACCTGCGGGGCCTGCCCTTGCCCTGCGGAAAGGCACGGGGACGGAGAGCGGGACGGAAGACGGATGGATCCTGAATTGTTTCTAATTTATGGGGCTCCGTGATTCCTGCCGCCGTATGTCTCCGAGAAATGACACCACTACTTCAGGAGCAGAGATTAATCTGAGCCGGCAGGAGAAGGACAAAACAAATCATCTACTGCAGGAATCTCATCCGATGCCTGTTCGTAAGAGCACCGGGATGAATGGCTTTTGTAAAGACTGCACCGCAACGTGGGGTTTGTTTTTTCCCCCCTTTTTCTCCGCTGTTCTGCAAACTGAGGCCTGTAAGGTGTGTGGCAGAGGCAATCCCGGGGCCGCTTTCGGCAGCACAAGCGCCGGAGCGTGGGAGTCGCAAGAGACCCGGGATGAAGTGTTTTGGGTTGAGGCTGGATGAAAGCATGGCACAGGAGAGCAACACGAGCTGGAAGCTGAGCTACAGCCGCAACGGCGCTTGTACGCGCAGGGACGGGGAGAGGCGGGACTCGTCCTGCCCCGCGCTCCCTCGGAACGCACCCAAACCACTTGATTTTTAACCTTGAGACCACCTACAGGTCAGGGAGAAGGGTCAGGTTGTGGCGAAGGGCCTGCTTCCAGGGCATTGTCCTCGTACGTCCCAGGAAGAGCCCATCCGTTATCCAAAAAAAACCCCCAAAAAGCGCATAAATTCTCAAATTAGGAAGCCAGCGGGCTCAGCGCAGCCTGAAAATCCAGCTGTGGACCTGTGGGTGAGCCCGACACAGCTGTGCGGAGCCCGGCCGGTCCCTTTCCTTCCCCCATTAAATCCAATCCCTTGCCATTACAAAAAGTCCCGTGGATGCTCCTTATCCCACCCAAGCTGTTGAGCTGGAGCCGCACCTAGCGCTGAGCACTATTCCAGCGTTTGGCGGTGCATCTCAGATCGATACAGGATCAATTTAATTGATCTTTTTTTTTTTTTTTTTTAAGGCGCAGTCTCGGAATAGCTGAGACGGTGTAAGGCGCAGCTAACCATGTATTTCCACAAAATAATTTGTCAGGCCCTACTGTAGAAACCTAATGATGGCTGTAATTTATTGCTGACAGACGATATTTATCACCGCAGCATCCTCTCTTTCTCTTTCTCTGTCTCGTTAGGAATGGCATCAATAATGTTTATTGTAGCTTTTAATTTTTTATCGTTGGTATTCTTACCTGTGCTGATGACGGCTGGCTGGAGATGAGAAAAGGCATTAGAGCAGACAGAGGCTTTGATCTGTATTCAAGGGTAAATGATGAATTTAGGAAATTCTTCCTGAATGCTCACGCAGGGCGTACGCTGCAGCAGAGCCTGCTCCGATAGCAAGGAAAAAGTGGGCTGTTTCCACCCAAAAGCTCGCCCACCCTTCCCCGCCGAGTCTGGTGGCCTGGGCAAGGTCTGCGGAGGATGCTCAGACCCTGAGCCCAGGAAAAACTCCACCCACGGGCTCACCTTGTGGGGTTTCCTCCAAATGACCCCAAAAAGTTGTGCTCCCGCCCCAAACCCCAGGGCAGGCAGCTCCCGTGACGGCGAGCGGGAGCATCCTCTGCAGCGTTTCCCACCCGGGCTCGTCTCGCTGCTCGCTTTACAAACAATACCGAAACCACCTCCGAGTAAATGGTATTTACTTGTTTTTTCTGCACAATTTGCCATCGCCCCTCCGCTAAATGAAGCTCGGCGTTCCTCGATAGATGTTTGCATTTTGCACGCAGCCTCTTTTCACACCTATTAAGCGATGCCCTGGTTAAACCGAAACCCGTGAGCGCGCCGGCAGCCGTTTCGCTGCAGGGGGCCGTTCGCTGCCTGCACTTGAACATTCAGGTTTTTGGACGGGCTGAGAGGAAGACGCCCTCGTGCAAAATGATTTAGCCCAGGCAGTCCTCCTCCGCCGAGCTCAAACGGCTCACGCCATCCCATCCCCGACGCCCAGAAGCGCCCGGGTGCCCCAGCTTTGCCCCCACCCTACCTGGCCATTCGCAGAGTCACAGGGCACCTATTCGTGGCCCTAAAACCATCTGAAAATCCAACCCCACCCCCCCCCCCAACCTTGACATTTCTCCCTTTTATTCCCCTTTTCTTACACTTTTCTCCTAACCCGTGCGTGTTGCGCTGGGTTTTGAAGCCCTCGGAACTGGCCAACGGTTCCCAAAAAGGGATTTATTTTTTTCCCCAGACATGAATAATTACCAAGCCAATGGTTATTTTAGCATCATTACAGACTAGCTGGTCATTTACAGATTAGATAGACGCCGCTTACATTGTCCATAACTGATTACGGGATTGACAGTTTGGCTTGCTCCCAAAAAATTCGGAGTCCCAATTTAGCGTAATTGGAACCGAATGGCAGAGCGGCTCGGGGGAAGGGGATAGCGACTGCTGACGGTTTAGTTAACGGCGATTTTATTGATCCCTGAAAAAAGCCTCTGATGTTGCAGGTTACTTTTTACAGGGTAATAAAGTTTATAGTTTGGGTCGTCCTGGGGGAGTAACTTGTACGTGTCTCTAACCGCTCGCCGGCGATTGCAGAGGCCGTTGCCGGCCCCGGCCCCAGTTTGCTGATGAATGACCAGAATCCAAACACAAAGCCGAAATTCGGTTCTTGTCTTGGAATCGAAACTCCAGAAAAGCAATGATCACCAAATTAAAAGTAATTCCTCCCAAGTGTAGGATTTCATTGCTTTAAAAAAGCCTTTTAATTGTTCTGTTCCATTCCCCATCCCATCCTATCCTTCTGTTTAATTCTTCTATTTCTTCTTATTTTGTCCCACAAAATGCTGGAATTTATGATGTTCACCCTTAACATGTTTGTAGTGTTTCCTACAGTCCTTCTGCCAATCCTGATGGAGGCTGGAACTGCTACCTCTAGAAGTACAAAAAGATCAAGCGATTTGTCCAAAGCAATTAAAATAATAATCCATGGCAGGAACAAGACAGATTCTGGCACCTCAACTGCCGGCACTAGTGATGGACCAGAAATAGTGATGGACCACTGAAAGAATAGTGATGGACCACTGAGATAAAGAGTAGTGATGGACCACATTTCAGGAGGGCCTTGAAGGATTTTTTAATTTTTTTTTCCCTCCCCTCCCAACCCCTTCGCTCCTTCCCTCTGACCGCTGAATTCTCTCTAATGTACTGGCAGAGCTCCGGTTCCTCGTCCTGTGGCTTTGAGCTCGTTTGTCAAACCCGGAGATCTTCATGAAAGGCTGTTAGCAGAGCATTTATTTCCCATTTCTCATCCTACGCTGTCATCACCTTCCAAGATTAATTAAGGAAAAAAGAAAAGACATCTTGTCTCTCTTTTGTTTCCCCCTTCCTTGCCTTTTTTTTTTTTTTTTAACAGCCCCTTTCTCTCCATTCATGTCCTGAATACTGCTGGGGAGCAAAACAAGCAAAACCCAATACCTTCCTCTTCCCTCTTGTGGATGATATATCAATTTTTATTTATTTTTTTTGCCTCTCTTGTAAGTGGCAGTGGTTGGGTGAGCTTTGTCCTGAACATCAATTCTCTCACACGGTCTCAGCTGCTAATGCTAAGCCAGGAAAGATCCCAAATCCATCGACTTGGGATTGCTCCGAGTGCTCGTTTCAGAGTTGCAGCCGCAAGCCCAGGGGCCGGGGTCCCGTCCCCGAATCGCTGCCGCCTCCCCGCCCCGCTCCCTCCGTCCCCGCTCCGTCCCCACGCCGCCCGGGCCATGCCTCTTCCCCCTTTTATTCCGCGGCAAACTCACGTCTTGCATTGCACAGGGGGTCGTTTTACAGTTTGACCGCCCTCGCGGCTCTGCCCAGTCCGACCAGTTCACCCAGGGCGCTCCCACGGGATGGCACCGTGGGTCCCCCTTTGCAGGCGGGAGGAGGAGGAGGAGGAGGAGGAGGAGATGCCTCCTCGTGCATCACTGCCGACCTAGAACAAACTGAACGTAAACGTGAGGCACCGCAGGGAAACCGCCCGTCCGCTGGCCTTTGCGTCCCTCAGGTATTTGCCAACGGCTCGTTTGCGCGTTCACAAACCTCAGCCCTGACATTTTGCCGCGCGGGTGGGAGTCTGCCAGCGAGGAGGAAATCCCACCCAGCTCAGACTCCGTCTTCTGACGGCAGCTCCCTGCCGCTGCCCTGGCTGATGTGCGTGACAGCGGGAGAACCCCCCGCCACCGTCCCCACGACACCGACCCCGTGTCACGAGAGCTGCCACCGGCGTCACGACGGCGGCTCTGGCTGCGGGAACAGAGGGCACCGCGGGGGGAGGATGAAAATCCTTTTTCCTTCCCCCGCGCTCTCCCAGCGACTCATCCCGAGCCCACCTGGACCAACCAAAAAGTCTCTCCCCAATTTTGCCAGACCCCAGATCCAGCCCTGCAAGTTTAGTCCCCATTTTTTTTGAAGCCATCGCTCACCACCATCCCGGTAACCCCAAGCCACACGCAGAATAAAGACGTGAAGCAGCGGATCTTCGGCTGATGTAAATCAATACGGATCTCCCATCGTCGGCGGAGTTAAACTTACAACCAGCCGGGGAGGTAACCCAAAATCCTGCTCGTTGGAGCAAAAGAAATTTCTGCAGTAATTAGATCTGGAGCATGATTACCCAAAGGGAAACGAAAAACAAATGTGGGTGACAGATATTTCCAGGATAACTGCAGTTATTAATGCTTTTCTCTACCGGTGACAGGCACAAGGGATTAGTACTGCCTGAAAAAGTCTGCTTTACTGTGGGAAAAAAATGAGGGCTGGAAATGAAGCAAGTAGAAGGCCATATGCTGCTCGGTGTGCTTGTGGGGTCCTGGGAGGATAGCTTTAGCCAAAACAACAAAAGGCAAACATGTGAGGCATATGCAAGAAGAAACACGAACCTGTTGCTTCTAAGTTTCCAGTTTAAAAAAAAAAAAAAAAAAAAAAAGAGGAAAAATCCCCCAGGAACCTGTTATTCTCAGTGGCACAGGCTCACCCCGGGCTAGGGACCCTTCCTGCGAGCACAGGGCGTGCGGCGGGGGCACGGAGCCGGGCTTTGCGACAAGCCCGGTTCACGTAAAGCCTGGCCTTCCCCACTGCCTTGGGGTGTTGGGGTGGCAGCACGAACCGCGTTGCAGAGCCCCCGCCCCGTCCTCCGCACCTCGCCGCGCGAGATCTGCTCCTTCCCAGCAAGGGAACGGCGGAAACCGCGTCAGCCGGCCGGCGTCCTTGCTGCACGGCTTGGGCTCCACGAGCTGCGCGGGCGAGAGCTGCGTGCGGGCTGGTAAGGGCACGGGAACGGCACGGGCCAAATCCAGCCGACGGGTTTTTTGGGTCTGCGCGCTTGTAAATGCCTCCCTCTGCTCCCGCAGCATCGCTCGGCGCGCCCTGCTGCCGTGCTCACTGCCAAACGTCAAATTCTTCCTTTAATAAAAAGTTTGCAAGCGAGTAAGGCTAAAAACCCCCGATGTTAAAGTAAGAGCAAGGATTTATTTTGTTTTCTTTTAAAGGAGCGCTGACATCTGGGGAGCAACCAGCTTAATTTCTCACCCGGTTGGCTGTCGACAAGCGTCATTTGGAGCGAACGGTTTGTTTTCTGGAGCCCGCCCTGGTCCGTGCTCCCCAGGGGTGCTGCCAAACTCCAGAGGGTCCGTCCAGCCCACGGCCCCACCTCTGCCTGCAGCCAGATGCTTCAGGGAAAACTCCAGACCTTTACAGCAGGCAGCTATAAGTGTGATAACCTGTCCTGATTTAAGCGGAAATTTTAGCTAAAAATCAGCTATTTAATAGACCATCCAAAATAGATCGCACCATCAGGGCTCCTCGCCACAATCAGTCTTCTTACCTGCTGAAAAGCCACTTGTATCTTCATTTCTCCTACGGATTTGATACGACGGGCAGCTCCGCAGCTGGGCTACGCGCACGTGGTTCTGCATTTCAGCTGCGGCAGGCACATCCAGAAACAAAAGGAAAGAAAAAATCCCCCCCGGTGTGCTTGGCGGGTGGAAGCTGCTGCCAAAAACCACTCGAGTGTGGTGATCTGTGACGCCTGTCCTTTTTGGGGTAGTCTAACTTTGCCCTGCCCTTGGACTTTTCCCCCAGTGGCACCAGTACCATCACCCCAGCGTCTCATTCCACAGGATGTCTGGCGTATTCCAGCTTTCCAGGTATTTAAGGATGATTTGGCTTTTTTTTTTTTTTTAAACAACAAAATCACAGTCTGCCACAAACTGACTTTTGCTGTTGATGCTCCAGTTCTCCGCAGGACGCCTGGCCGGGAAATACGGGAAGTAAAGACAGCACCAGCGGTTCTTCACCTGGCAGCTGATCGCACAGATGACACGGTGGGTTTTAAAAGCGACACTTACCTCTCCTCCGCACGTCAAACGGGCCTCGAAACATCCCTCCAGGCACCCGGGAAATGCCGAAGCCTGGCCTGAAAGCAAAGCGCAGCCCCCGCCAACGAGACGTATTCAGTAGGAGCCAGACATCTCACAAGCAACAATCGGAAATTCTTCACATAAACACCAAACCCGCAATGTTGAGGACAGCAAGAAAAACTCCTTCTTCTCAAATCTGAGAACTGCTGCTGTTCATAGCTGGAAAAAACCCTCCCCCAGCTGTCTCCCAGCAGAGTATTTCACTGAGCAGGGTGATCTCCCCACCTTAGAAAATCGGGACTTTTCTATTTGACCTGAAAACTCAAAGTGTTTGGCCAAAAGAGAACCAAACACAGAGGATGGCGAGTGCAGACTGCCGGAGCTCTGACCCAGCGTGGCTCCTCTTTGCCTCAAACCACAAACAAACCTCCCCAAAACCAACCCCCTCCATGGTTCCGTACCCTGAGCTGTTGGCGAAGAAGACTCAAGCCAGCTGGAAAGATCCATCCCAGGTAGGAGCTCCTGGACCTCGTCCTGTGGGAAAACCCAGGTATTCATTTAAAGATAGGACTGAATTGCAACGGACACGGGGAACTGAGCGCTGACAGGGCAGGTGGCACAGAAAAATGTCATATATGAGCCTAAAAACACGAGGAGGGAGAGAGAGACCTGGGCAGATGTGCCGTGTCCTGCCCGTGGTCATCTGGAAAAGGAGCATCTCGACCGAAGTAGTTACAGGAGAGGCCGGTGTTGCTGGGGACACTCTCCCTCTGGATTAAAAAAAAACAAACAAAAAAACCACCTATGACAGTGAATTTAGGCTTAAAACCTCAATTTTTGAATGGCTGAAGTTAGATCAATGATGACCGCCCCGCCCGCTGCGTGAATGGTTTGCAGCAGAGCAGGGGGATACGATGAATTAAAGTCTTTGAAGATTCCTGCTTGAAACCATCCGAGGACCGCTTTCCAGCAGAGACGCATTTTGGGGAGGATAGCAGCATTTAGGGTTTGTTTTCAAGTCACAACTGAAACCTAGAGTTAAGTTTTGCTGCATATAGACTTGCAGAGTCCTGCCAGTTCCCATTATAACGCCTTGACTGATCGTCTCTTTCCTAAACCCAAATGTGAGAGAACTTCAATAGGCAAAATAGTTTTGCTCAGTTGGCCAAGACTGTCACTTTTAAAAATACTTTAAAAAAACCCCCCAACTTAAATAAGAGGGGGAAAAAAAAAATGCAGAAAGTTCGCTAAAAAGGGACAGAGTAATTTTAGAAATGAGCTTCAGAACTGGCTGGATTCTGAAAATGTCTAAAACTAAAAATAGAGAGAAACAGATGATTTTTTTTTTTTCACTCCCCTTAAATTTTTTTTTTTTTTCCTCTCTTCACATTGGGGTCACTTCTAAGTTTACATCCAGCCTACGAGCCTGCGCAGGGTAAACATTTCTGCTGTTATTCTTGACTAACTGACAGCCCTGGGCGGCATCCAAGCACAACCACAACGAACTCGAGTAAGGCACCGGCGAGCACAAACACCAAATCGCCCAGGAGCGGCCTCAGAGCAACCCCGCCGCCAGAGTCGGTCCTGCCCGCGGGGACGGTCACCCGGATGAGGTCCCCGCGCCCACAAACACCTCCGAGGATTTCTTGGCTGGGATCCGGCGGGAGCGATGCCCCAGTACAGGTGTCTGTCGCTGTCGGAAATACATTTTTGGGGCATGGAAATTGGAAAAGTGGCTCGTCGCTAACCGGCAGCTGCCTTTGCGTGCAGTGGTGCCGTCCGCGCGCCGATGGCACCTTACGGATCCGATGCAGACGACCGCGGCCGCAGCAGCACAACCCAAACCGGAGTCTCTGGGCGAGGCGGGGTGGAAATTTTTTTGACCCTTTGACTTTAGTGACGGGGACAACGATGACAAGAGCAAGATCCAGGGTCTCAGCGCGGGCTGCTTCCCGGCGGCTTGGCTCGGGGAAAGGCTTCTGCTTTAGACTTAGCGGCTGCTTGGCATTTGGGGGTACTACAGCGTCGATCAGAGCAGGATGAATTAAAAAAAAAAAAAAAAGAAAAAAAAAGGAGAAACCATGATGAATTCATCCTTCACTGTGGCATTAGCACAACCCCGGCCCTCGTCAGCGGTGAAAAATGCCTCCTCTCCACCAACAATTACCTGTTTGGGCTCAACCCGTCGAACGCTGGCCCTTCTGTAAATGGCAGCGGCGGCCCCGCTGCCGCCCAGGCGCTCTGCCCGCGGCGGTGATGGATGAGCCCCGGCTCGGCCCCGCCGCCGCAGCCATCTGCCGCCCCGGCCCCCCTCCCCGGCCCCTGCCAATTGACACTCTCGTTCCTTCGCTGCGGATCAAGGGCGAGTGGGTGGATTGAAAAAAAAAAAAGTGGCAGTGATAAAAAGCGCCTGGGAAAGCATGAATTAGCCCACGGAAGAGAGGAGATGAATGAAAAGGCGTAGGGCAGGAGGAAAGGAGATGAAAGAGACGGAAGGAGACAAAGGGAAGGACCACCTGGCCCACGTCCAGACCCCGTGCTGCCGCGAGCGGTGCACCCCTGTGGGTTATCAGGCTCCCGTCGGTTTGTTTGCTTCCCGGTGGCGAGCTCTCTTTGCCAGGACGGGCACTCTCCTGGGCTCTCCCGAGCAAAGGGAGCGTGTCCCGGCCGACGTGCCGCTCACTGTACGGCAGAGCGGGGCCCTGGATTAAATTCTTCGCAGGGCAGCTGTCAGGAACAAGACGTGATGCTGGGCAGGCAGAGAACACTTCTCTGGTGCCAGGGTGACCAAAGGCACAGGCGTCTTGGTAGCAGGAAGCCAAACGTCACCTCTGGATTCCTTCTGTGTTTCGCTGTCCTGTGGGATGCCGTAGGGTGTCGGAGGGTGGGACCTTCACCTGGAGGAGCTGGGGAAGGCTTTGGAAACCTGCCTCCATCCGTAAGGAGAGGGAGAGGCAAGCCTCTGGGAAATCACTGCTTTGCTGACGGTGCTTTTCCAGCCTGGGTGGATCCCTTCCACCTTCAGAGCACGCTGAGAGGGACCTGGTTGTCCAAACCCCCTAGTATTTTTCAGGTTTATTGTGTCTTTAAGACCTTCAGCTTGGGCAACTCTGCTTTTGAGCAGAATCAC
Source organism: Balearica regulorum gibbericeps (assembly GCF_011004875.1). NCBI lineage: Eukaryota > Metazoa > Chordata > Aves > Gruiformes > Gruidae > Balearica > Balearica regulorum. The sequence continues at coordinate 1,876,455 of NC_046192.1, read as the reverse complement.
TTTGAAGGGTGGTTGGTTATTTTCACTAAAAGCTCTGGATCAAATTTATAATGGTAATAAACCCACTCCAGTTCTTGGGTTTGATCCCAGATTTGCCCTGAGCTGCTCAGGTCAAAGGAAGCTTTATGTTTGAGCTGAAATCCTTCTTCAGTCAAGATTTACAAACAAAACACCCCCCCCATATGAGAGAGGAGAGGCTGGCGCTTCTAAAGATGCTCAGAAAACACTCACACAAGCAGAAACGGTTCCCAAGAATTATTCCCCCCACGCCAGCCACGCGGAAACCCAGGATGCTGTCCTTGCCCGGCTGTCAGCTCCGCTTCCGATACCGAACAAATCTCATTAATGGTCGTCGTAGATTTAGCGAACGCCGTACAAGGGCCGTAATGCGGCGAGCCCCTTTAAAATGAGAGATAAACCATCCGCTGTTTCAGGGCATGCTGGTTGCGAGGAAGACAGGAAGACTGACGTGCCTCCCAGGGACGCAAAGAGCTTTGCCCAACAATCACTGAAGTGAGGATCCCAGCCAGTGGAGTCAAGTCCTTTCCGCGGGCGGGAGCAGCCGGGTTTCCTCTGCGTCCCTTCCGTTTCGAGATGGATTTGGCAATAATGCTATAGAGGAGGCTTCTGAGAGCACACTGGGTCCCTGCGAGGTCAGGACTGGTAGTGGCTTTATGTCTTTGGAGGGAAAATACTGGGGGAAGAAAAATAGGGGTTAGTCACAATCATACTGTATTTTTTTGGGAGGTGAGTAATGTATTAAGGGTCAGGAATTTTTTATTCCAAAAGCCCATTTTGGGAAAACACATCCTTCCTAAAGTTTCACAGGTTCTGAGTAATTTTGTCTAGAAAGGATTTTCTGATGGACAAAAGTTTGGGAGTCAAAATCACAGAACCCCAGCCTGGTTTGGGTGGGAAGGGACCTCCCAGCCCACCCAGTCCCACCCCTGCCATGGGCAGGGACACCCTCCACTAGCCCAGGTTGCCCAAAGCCCCATCCAACCTGGCCTTGGACACTGCCAGGGAGCCAGGGGCAGCCACAGCTTCTCTGGGCAACCATGATGGCAACAAGGAGAAAATGACATTTCCCTGTTACTCTAGTTTTTAATGCCTCCTGATTTTTGCAAGCCACCTTAACACTTGTAAGCTAAAATATTAATTTTAAAATAGAAAAAAAACATTCTCCCCCTCCTTCCCCCTCTTCCCCCAGTCCTTTTCTCACACATTTTTCTCTAATAGAAAGAGCTGAATAATCTAATTTGACGTTTTGGGATATATTCCCTGCAGGAACTCTAGAAATGCCACCTGCTACCTGCATGCTGGATTTGATCACAAATCAACAGCACCCAGTGCTGTGCAGGAGCTCTTGATATTTTAATGGCCAAGAAATGCCTGGCCACTAATGACAATACATCCTAAACCGCACAGCCTACGTTCTTCTCGAAATGCCAAACGCTACCTCGCTATTTGTATCACTCTTAATTGCATCTCCGTAATTACGAGAAGCGAAATCATTCATTATATTCGGTGAAAAGATCTCCAAAACCCTGCACTTCAGGCTTGGCTCTCTCACAAGTGTAGAATTATCCTTGGGAAGGGCATTTAGCGGCTCCGTGCTCGGGCTTCTCGTCACTCATGCCGACGGTAGGAGACTCGTTGAGTCCGTGTGCTGCCGCTGAACTGAGCGAGCACCAGGAGCTCCGGTCTTCTGCTGAACCCAGCTGCCAAAAACCAAGCTGGGAGAACACGAGCACTGCTGACCGGGACCTGGAGGGCTGCGGGTTTTCCCAACGCTGGCTCCAGAACTGGAGTGCTGTCACTAGCGGTACTGGGATAAATGCTGAACCCCCCAAAACCCCACGATAATTGGGAGAAAAGGCTCTAAGGGACCTCGTGTGAGGACCTGGTGCCCTCGTCCCTTGAGGAGCATTACTGATGAACAGCCAGGCACCTCCTGCCATGCCATGAGCACCCGGGAAGGACGGGGAGGCACTTCTGAAGATCTCTAAAGCATTGCCCTACAACGCTCCTTCAGATCCTCTTCTTCCGGGCATTGCTCCTGATCAGTGTTCACAGATACAAGGGGGGAAAAAAAAAACCAAACCCAACCTACACGTTCACAGCTAAATACAGTGCCAAGAGGGATGTTAGTGCGTCAGTGAACGTGACAATGGGGAAACCCAAGATTTCTCTATTTCCAGGAGCTCTTTGAATAATTATTGTATCAGCCAGCATGGCCAAGAGACAAGAGTTCGCTTAACTTGTATATTATGGTGCTTCAAAGACCAGGTTAAGGTCCACACCTTGGCTGGCTGCTCTCCTCTCAAGAAATCAGAGGTCAAACGGTTGGGTACCCACCTACATCTCATGCCAGGTTAAGCAGCCAGCTGCAACGCCGCTGAGCAAGGTGGAAGCCACTCTCCATCGGCGAGTTCCTCTCGCCATGGGCCGCAGTCCCTGTACTTTCATTGGGTTATAAAACAACCAACCCCATACTGAAATAAGAAAGTTTGCACTATTTTGCCAGAGAAGTCCAGTGACCGCAACCTTTCTGCTCGGTGCTGCACGGCTGGAAGAAAATTTGGTTCAGCTTCCAAGAGTTCAAACTAGAAAAAAAAAAAGAAAAAAAAATATGAATTGGGTAGTGTTGGTTTAAGCCCCGGCCTCCAACTCAGGAAACAGAAATACAGCCTCAAGACGGCGTCCTGCTCGAAAGCAAAGAGGTGTTGACAGACACGTCCAAGGGCGACACGGCTTCTTCCGGGGGCTGCAGCACCCTACCTGAAGGGACGCTTGAGGCAGTAGATCCACTGTGACATCTTTGGTTTCCACCATCTTTCTGTTACCCCACTTCTCCGAGGACCGCAAAAGGGTGAGAAGCTCTCGGTGCCCAGGGCTCTTCTGACATTGGGTGAGGAGCATCTTGACCCTCTTTGGGGCAAGCTGTATTATCAACAGCGCCAAACCCCATTCAGAAGTCTCCAAAGTTTCCACATGATTATGTGAGCAAATATTTGGACTGGAAGTGCTGTTAGTCATTATTTGCAGTTCATTTTCTCGTATTTGTTCTCTGTCTTTTAAATAATAAAAAAAAAAAAAAAAAAGAGAGAAAGCCAAGATGACAGCTCACAGCATTCACATCCAGGAGCAGAAACGACACCTGTTTTTCTCGGCAAACACCTCGGCCATGCACAGCCAGCGGCTCTGCGGCTCCCCAGGACATGCTGCGGCAGAGGCAGCCTGCGCCAGGGAGGGATTTGGCCCCTCGCTCGGAGCCAGGCTGCTGGGTACCACCACTGCCGGGTCCTGAGCATATCCCATGAAAAAACCCCGCTCCTGGCCTGGCTGTGCTCATGCACGGAGCTTTTCTGGATTTACACCCCAGGGCAGAGCAACAAGAACCGCTTGCCCGTTTCCAGACCCCCCTGGATTTGGGGGCTTTCCTGCTTCGTTGCTATTTGGCACCTAATTCGGAAGCCCGATCTTGGCAACAGCCGCTACTCGAGCCGAGGGCTTAGCGCCATTAATCACGTGGGAAGGCAGCGGCGTTACCTGCAGCAGGAAATACTGCAGCTGGTGGCGGGGGTCTGCAGAAACAGCCCCCAAACCCGGTCACCAAGGAAGGGTTTACACCGGCCAGCGTGAGCGTGAGGCTCCCCGCGGCACAGAGGAGCTACTCAGCAGCAGAAAAGCTCCACGGTAACGCCGGCATCGCAACTTACTCGGGTATCTTGGTCCTGAAAAAACACCTCTCCCAAACGGCACTTCCCGCAGCCCGTTTCTCCTGCACCTCGTGCCTCTGGCAGCGCTGGAGGAAACACGTCCCGAGTGCTGCAGAAGGACAGGGCAACACCTAGAGCTGAGCCAGAACGTCGGTAGAAAGCAGCTGAGAAGAAAAGCGTGGCGTTGGTTCTCTTGGCAAACCGGGGAGCCGGGACCCGGCACCTCCGGCATCAGGGTCATTTCTATCCGTCCTAACACCGTGCTTCCGGGACGCGAACGGATAAGGCTGGCTCGTTCCCAAAGGAGGGCTTGGTCACCCCACAAAATCCAGACGGAGGATGACAGTTTAACTCGTGATTAGGTTTCTGGAAGCGTTTCAATTTTAAGAGAACCTCCCAAGGCAGAGCATGCCAACAGGCAGAAGCGTCTCAGGGTGGACATTTGCTCTGGCACCTGCTCCCTCAGATTCGAGCCCGGAGGGGAGACCAGCACCATACAGATCTACACCAAACCCCTCCCGAATCACACCAAACCCTCCCTTCCATCTCCAGTGAGATATTTTTGCCTTTACGTGCTCACTTGTAGAGACGGAGAAAGGACCTCGGTCCTGTGGACAGCGTAGACTCGTTGCAAATGTTCGTGCTGAGAACAAATGGGCCCTTCCGCGGAAATGATTTCAAACATCCTTACTGATGAGGAAAAAGAGAAAAACCCCAAACTGGTCGAAATACTTGGCCCAACAGAAATAAAGTTCATGTAATATGGCAAGATCCCAACCAGCCTCTGTTTACCAGATAGTCTCTCCTCCGAGTCACGCATTGACGTGACTATTAATAATGCGCCGTTATAAAAATCCATCCTTGTAGGAGGGAGGATGCTGTCAAGACTCAAGCAATTTCTTGTTTTCAGTGAAATATGGGTAACATTTGTGTTGTGTTTTCAATTCCTCTTTTCAGGTTATTTTCCATTTCCACTTTAATAATAATCTTTATGCCTAAAAATAGCATCTCACTTCTACAATTGGAGTGACCTTTTATATTACGTGTGGATTAGCACAAAATAAGCAACTCGTTCAGTTTATAGCTGACAGTAAGTAGGGCGGCTTTCATCTCCGGAGCTCTCGCCAGTTTAAGTTGGTCCCCTTTACTTCAAGTTTGCTCGTGGGAAACTGAGAGCAGGGGGAAAGGAAACCGCTTACTTGGCATTGTCATCAGGCCAGGGTCTGGGTGCAACACTGGGGATGCTATCTATCTTCCTCGGGAACAAATCTGACAGTCATGAAAAATGTAATTCACGCCAGCAGCACCATTTTTCAGTTTTTCTCCTCTCCCTGACCCCAAATGAGTAAAATTACCTCTCTGAAAAGGGACGCTTCTCTTTCAGATTTCTGTTCTAGTATTACAAACGTGCCCGTTTCGTTAGAAAGCCACAGGTGGCGATTAATGGACTTTGCTACAGCCCCAACAGGACATTTTCTTCTCTGGTTTCATACTTGGTCCAGCTGGGACACTTCCTTTCTAGCTGCCATACGTATCCCTCTTAATTTTGTACTTTCTGAGAGCATTTGAATTCAGTGGGGACTTCAGCATCAGGTAATGCTTCACTTTAATATTAATAGCCACTTTTTATTCTGGAGTTATCTGGCTTAGTTTAGAGAAGATATTCTCCATGGCAAAGTCCTCGTGCCTTGTTTTACAATGGACTCCTGGAATATTTCAGTATTCCCGTCTCCTTGGAATGCCTCTTCCGAGAGCCCACTGTAATATTTCCTAAAATACTATAGCATCTACTTAGCAATTTCAGGCAGGATGATTTTCCTGGCCCAATCGAATAAGCATCTTGATGCTTCCCCCCACCCCCCCGCAAAAAAAAAAGTGCAATTGGTGCCACATTAAATGCCCGAGCCTTTTAAAGAAGGAATAGACACCTATCAGGGCTGAGAGAGACAGGGAGAAAAGCAAGCTCAGCGTTCCGGCTGCAATCTTACTCAAGCCATCGCTTCTCAGAAATCAACCCGCACCTACGCGGGGAGCTCAGATTTTCTTGCCGTAGGGTTCAAGGCTACCCTTGAAATAAATTATACCGGCAGAAAGCTCTTACGTCCTCCGTGCCGCAGCCAAATGGTGGAGAGCAATGCGATAACCTAACTGCAAAGAGGCGAGCAGGCACCTCGGTGTGATGAGCTGCTCCCAAGAGTTGGGAAATTTTCAGTCAAATCAGAAAAGCAAGGAGAGCGGCTTAAAAAAAAAATTAAAATAACAATTGAATGCTGCATCATACTTGTCCTGGGATTTTTTGTGCCATTAGGGTGCGTTTTGGTGATGCTTTCTTGCGTTTTCAACCAGAAGCGTTGCAGATGAAAACAGAAGCTCTCTTCTGCGCACGTGAGCTCAGAAACTGGGATTTCTACAAGAAGCGCTGCAGACCAGAGGGGCTGAGGTCACCAAGCCAGTCCACGGTGATGATGACGAGGCAGGTCTGGGGTCTAGCTGGGCAGTTGAGTCCGCACATCAGGGTTCAGATCAAAGGGGTGCGCGGCCACCACAGGTACGGCTGCAAGCAAGGACCCAAAATATCACCCGCTGCCTTCCCTCCAAAGGAGAGGCCAAGGGACAAGAGGGAAAGGCACCCGCAGACACGCAACGAGTTCTTCCTCGTGCAGGACCTGGCAGGGTGGCCTGCAGGCAGGAGCACGTTGTCCACGTTCGTCAGCTCTTTGTCCGCATTTTCCCCATGGGTGGCCTGGTCTGGCCAGCAAGGCTTGGAAAGGCAGGTCCAGCTCCCATCGCTTCTCTTCACCCATGGCACTCAGCTCTGGGCCCTGAGCCAACTGTCTGGGGACCACAGGAGGTCCAAGCCCCCAGCGCCCATGTCCTGCAACCCTCGGAGAACCTCCTCCCTACCGGGGCAAACGTTCCCTCATTAGGAGAAGTGATCCATATTCTCTCAGTAATGTCATTCCTGTCCAAGAAGTGCTTTAATATCAAACAAAACACATACTTAGATTTTTTTTTTTGTCTGCTCTGTTGCCACCTTTGATGAAGGAAGAACTTTTGCTTCCAGCTTTTGAAATGGTTTTCCACCCCCTCGACAAGATCTTGGGCCAGAGACAGACTGGAAAAAAAAAAAAAGAGCATCTGCATTTTTATTTCTTTTTTTTTTAATAGAAAAGATTTTTTCACTTACGATGGACTTCAGCTTGACAGCACGCTAATACCGATCAGTGCCAAGCACGGGCTGCCTGAGATGGTTTTTAAGGCTAGCTGGGTGATCCCAGACCTGTCTCACTGCCAGCCTCCCCACCGGTCTGTGATAAGGGCTGTGTTTGGAATTGTGTATTTTCCACATGTCCTCCCCAACTGCTGTCTCATCACTACACTAACACTACTCTTTTTAAGTATTCCCTACCTCGCTTGTAGAGATACGATGTGGATGAGGGCGAGGGAGCACGCTCCCAGCACCCAGCAGGGTGGGTCACCCATCGCACCCAGCCTTGCCGGGCACCGCGTGCCAACCACGAGCCCTCCGAGCACAGCCCCAAGGACCCCCGGTGCCACCTGGGCACCACGCGGGGAGGTTACGGACACCGAGGAGCCAGTGCCGGGGCAGTAACCGCTCCAACCAGGTCAGCCAGCAGCAGGATCGCACGCTCGGCTCCGAGCATCGCCCTCCTTCGGATGAGTACGTGCAGACCAACGCCACTGTGGGCTCCAGCATGGCCCACAAGCTCTTTTATCTCCTGGCACATGTCCTCTGACTCACCAGCCTCAGGGCACGTGCACCACCCGCTTGCACAGCGTTGGGGGTGCTGCTCTGAAGGGCTGCCAGAAAGCCCTGGAGACCTCCACAACTACAGCTAGTCACAGTGACACGAGCAGATAGAAGTCACCTTTAATGACCAGATACAAGACAGCCTCGTGGGGGGCAGCTGCGATGTCTTCTCCTCTGCCTCATCCCAATTCCCATGCAGCAGGATCTCGTTGCTCACCTGCCTTTTTCCTTTGCAAACTGAGACCTATTTCCCCTAAGAGAGAGAGCAAGAGCCACCAGAGCTGGTGGATACCTCTATTTTCTTCCATGGGCAATGGGGATTCCTCCAAGCTTAGGTCTTGGCCTCTCTCATCATGAGCTAACATAAGCACCTCTTCAACTTCTCCTCTCTCCATCTCCCTTTCACAGCTTCATCCAGGCACTGGAGGAACATCCCATGTCCCCTACATCTCCTTCAGGGAATGATCCTGGAGAGCCACAACAGAAGATTCCTGGGGAGAAAGCAGTTCTTCCCACACCAGCTGAGGGCTGGTGGACCTCTGGGCTGCTCCTCATCCCACCCCGCAGCTGGACCGGTGCCGAGCCTGCCCAGAAGCCAATTGCCTCCACTGATGCAAGTGCTAATTTTCACCTATGTTAAATGCTTCTTTGAATAATTTATTGCTTATTTATTCTGCCTTAGAGGAAGGTCAGACCATGCATTTAAATGGAAACGCTCTTTGCAAAAGCTACAGAAGAGATCAGTAATCATCACGACTTCTCAGCTGGAGCGAGTCTTAAAACCAGGGCTGATCAGGAAGATCTTGCTGTTTCTCTGAGGTCATACCAAGCTTCATCTCTGCTGCTTTGCACAGGGTTTCCCAGAACGTGCCGCAAGTCCCCTTCTCCCCACCACTCCCACAGAGGTGCAAAGGGCTTCTCCACACCTCAGCAGACACTCGACTTGCAAAATTTTGATGTTAACCCACGCCAACCTCCTTGCCTTCCCCCTGCCACAAGCTTCCCGGCTGCCCCGTGCTGAGTCAGGGCTGCTGCTGACCTGCACCGGCTCCAAGGAGCGGACACCCAAGTGACTGTCTGTTCAGCACAGCACCAAGAACCAGCAGGAGGCTAAAAATGACGTGAACTAGATAGCTGGACCTCAACAGACATGGCTACAGTGAAGGACCAGCAGGTCTCTCAGCGACGGTGTCGCTGGAGAAGGTCCCCAAATGCACCATCAAAGCTGCACAAATATACGACTATTTGATTTTTCAACTGCACCCCTCCAAAAAAAATGATACTTGATTCCCTGTCAAAAACTTAAAGGCCCTCTAAAGTTTTTCCCACTAAACCCCACAGCATCTTCTATTCCTTGAATTACTACATTTTAATCTATTTTTCAGGGAAACTCAGCATATTAGCAAGGTTTTGGCAGGACGGGGAGGAAAAGACTGGACCCTAAAACAGTCCACCACTGATGACAATCACTTTTGCTATCCCAAAAGTATGCTTTTTGCAATAAATTAAAAAAAATGTTATGCTTCTCTGTTTAAATCCTGCCAGCACTGCTCGTGCTGACGACACCAGGGCGTACATCTGCAGCACAGATTTCTCCCGGGACTTCTCTAGAAAGCCAGATTTGGGTGGGTTTGATCCCTTAAAAAAAAATTGTTTGTTAAACTTAATAGCATCTAGTTTCCTCCTGAAAAAATGTCTGCAGCAAAATGATCCTACTGGGGTCCATATGAAACAGCAGCACCATATAATTAACTGGGATACGGCAGAGATATTGGGGACTTTGGGTGATGATATTGCAGAACTGTTCCCTCACACAGGCAAACAGATCGCTACATTATAACAGGGAAGACAAAGGATATTTATTATTATTGTGTTCAAGCAAGGCTTGGTTTAATACACAGTAGTGAATGGAAACCCACAAGCGAAATAAAAATCCTCTAATTCACATCCTCACTGTTAAAATTACAGATAAAAGAGTGATCTTGGATGTACAAAAGCCAAGCAAAATAGCAGGATAGATAAAAATAATATATATATGGCTGAAATCCAAAGTACCGCAGACAAACGCTATTGGATGAAACAGTTTATCACGAAGGAGAGGGGGAGGCTGAACGAAGGGGATGAATGATTTTATGGGCTTCGGTACTTAATGGTCCAACTGGAAATGACATGAAAGTCCCCGATTTTCAAGGTGACTGGTTTGAGCGGTCTCAAACAGACCCTCCATCATCAGCGGCCGCTGCCGAGAACCTCGGCGAGGCGCTCTGTCCCCCGAGACCCGCCGAGCAAGAAGGCAGCAAGCCTCCAAGTCTGGCCCCAGTCCAAACTCTTTAGGCAAAGGCTGATCTTGGCAACATTTCTGCTCTGTAGTTTGAATTCAAAGAGCTCCTTCGTGCTTTCTGACCTGGGATTAGACACATTGTCACTTGAGAACTTAAATTATTTTTCTCTTGTTTAGTCACAGCTCTCGGGGATCTATTTTTTCTAACAAGTTTCTTCTTTCTCTTTTACCTGAGAGAAATTCTACTTCTTTGGGTGTCATGAAACCAAAGGCATGAGCAAAACCCGAGCTTACCTGCTGGGAAGACAGACCAGTCTCGCACCCAGTCCTGACCAGAGTCCCTTGCTGTGATTGCTCAGGTGGTGTCCACATTGGCGGGTTTTGGCTTGGATGGAACAGAGTCATCAGTGACTTCTGTCACGTTTGCATCTCCAACCTCCAGCATTTTGCCCATTGCAATTGCCATGAAGCGGGTGGGCAGGGATGGCCCGGACACTTGCTCCAAGGTGGTCCCCAGCCCCACTCTGACACCTCACATCAGCCAGACAGCAGCTAAGGGTTCCCACCTTACTCCCAACTGACCCCTTCTCAACTGACTCCCTTGTCTCTTGGGGAAGCCAAGGCACAGAAGACCCACCATCAGTGGGTCTCTCTCAAAATAAAAAAAAGCATTTCTGTAGCACCCAGCTTTAACACAGCAGACAGACTCCAGGGGAGTCAGCCCTGGACCACCCTCTCTGCATGAAGGTTCACCATCACAAGGGTACCCCATGCCTTCACTTTGTCTAGGGGCTTCCAGTTTGATAGACCTCAAATCCTTGGGTACCTTGGGCAGGGCAGCAGGATTCCTGGGCTCAAACAGCTCAGCCAAAGCAGTACGATGGAAATCATCAGAAGGACCCTCCAGACTCCTCCAGCGCCTGCAAGTGCTAATTGCCAGCAGTCCAATTACATTCATGTCTCTGATGGATTTAATTGCCAAGTTGCTGAAGAGAGAAGTGACCTATTATGGATCGTTGTTTACAGCAAATTAGTTCAGAAATTCCCATCTTTCTGCCTGTCATGCTCAGAGGGCAAAGTCCCTCAGCTCTGCCACCGAGTCAGCCAAGGACTTCACTGGCTCCAGCAGATGCAAGCTCAATCAAGAGGAAAAGCTGAGCAAAGACACATCTAGGGCAAAAAACCACAAGCCTGGCTGTTCAGAAGAAAGCTCTGAGATGAAAGGGGTCAGAGAAAGGAAGCAATAGCTCAGAGAAGAAAAAAACACCCAAGGAGAGAAGCTAGACAGGTTCTGCAGCAGCAGATGAAGGGGGCTGATACAAGCACACCTACAGCACAGCTTAGGCCAGGCTTGAAGGCTCAGACCTGAGCTTAAATAGAGCTGGTGGAGCAATGGGCAGAGGATGTGTGGGTGGAGGTCCCAGGTGAGGCTGCTCGGGCAAGTTAATGCCTGTAGGGCCCTGACAGCTCCAGAGAGAGGGGGTTTGTTTTCTGAGGAGCCTCTAACGAACGTCAGGGCAGAAAGTTACAGCACCTCCAGGCAGCTGGAAATCTGAGAGTAAATAAAAAGAACGGGGAGGGAACATTTTCCTTTGCAGGACATGTATGGAGCTGGGCTGAAAAGATCTTTAGAAGAATTTTGCATTCTTTTAATGGGGTAAGAATGCATTTCGGATGGCCCTTAGCCTCCCTGCCAAGTCAAAGGGGGCTGCCTTAGGCAGACCACGGGTAGGGGCCGGTGGCAGCCTCGCGCCCCTTCGCCAGGCTGCTGAGGTCCCGCAGAGGTGCTGCAGCTCCGTGCGGTGCTCGTTGGGGAGCTCTTAGGGTCTTCTAGAGACGGCGCCGGGTAGTCACAGCCCTCTTGGGTACAGCAAGGTTGCGTGCTGCTCTCTGGGCTTCGTTGCTATTGTAGACGGATAAATACAACGCTAGGACCACATTATTCGGACTGTTACCTAGAGATGAAAAGAATTAAAGCAGGGGAACACAAGAAGCTTAAAAAGATGCCTGCCCTTGACTTGCGCAATATATTTCAACAGACCCATAAAAAGATCAGGGAATTCACTCGAGCATGAATAGTTACAAGCATAAAAGAATGGGGGTATTATATTTATTATTAAAGCCCTTTTAAAGCCCCCTTATTGCAGATGGATTCTGAGCCTCTGGGGAAAGTCAGGGACAGGATATTTAGCAAAAATGTTATTAAAAATAGAAATTGTTTCCCATGACTTAACCTTATTGCCTAGGGGGAAATCACTTAGGTGATGTTATTGGAGAGCATGCAGTTACGAGATGACGATTGTTATGGAAGACTACACACAAGGTTTCTGGAATAGCAGCATCATTTGTGCTTCCAGGGAAGGAAATTTACCTGTGCACCCCAGCAACTGCCTCCGGTTTCCCCCCACAGACTGAGGAAGGCTTTTTCCTCGAGCCCACGTGCCAGCCTAGAGTCTCTTAGCTGCAAGGAGGTATGCGGTGCGATGAGCAGAGATGCAATCCATCGCATCGTCACCCGGCAAATTACCAATTTCTCATCATCGTGAGTCAAGTCGGCAGCTCCACGATGAGCCCGGTTCACCCTCCTTGGTCTGAAGGGACTTGGGACCGGTGGCCAAATGGTAGCATGGATGGATGGTGCCATGGTTCGCTCGCTGCTCTACTTCCAGCCCAACATTAATAATAGAAGGCTTTTTTCCTAAGTTTTCTTCAGAACCTGCAAAAAGGTTCAATTATGACAAACCGGCATTTTCTGACAGAAAACCTCCTCTGCCCCACAGCCGTGGCCGAAGGCTGCTCGTCAAAGCAGCATCAAGAGTGATCCCTCCCCCCAGCAAAGATGGCCTGAAGCTCTTTGAGAGCTCCAGAGGCCACGGAAATGCCAGGGGGATTGCCGAGTTGATCAGATCGTCTCCTGTCTTCCTCCTGGGATACGTATCAAGGAAGATGGGCAGATATCAAACATTCATCACAGGCACTTGTCCCTTCAACAGCTGACATTGGTGCAGCAAAACAATTTTTGATCACTTGAGCTTAATGTCACTGCAATCATTGCCTGGAATGTAATTTTGTCTTTAAAAAAAAAAAAAAAAAGAGGGGAAGGAGGATAAAAAATGACACTCAAAGGTCTCTGTGCTTCAGAAAGCTGGCTCTGAAGTTTTGCTGCAAGCATCAGATCTCAGCAAATTTTGTAAACTCCCTCCCCCACCACCTGAATTTGGACATTTACCTCTTACTTAATGATATTCCATCAATTATATAACTTCACAGATACTAGCGATCAGTATTAGGGAGTTCAGCTTCATTATTAGTACAGTTATTGTCCTTCGGAGACTGAGCTAATGGCCATTTGTCTTCTTCAATTCAATTAACAACAATCCTCTCCGGACACCACATAGGTTGCACTCAGTGAGATGCCGCTACATCCCCTCCTCCACCAGGACATGACCCCCATCTCCGCAGACAAGATCTGGGTCTTCTCGCGCCAGCTGCATGCTATACATTTTAGCAGCGCATCAGGAAATGGCACACTAAATTATCAAAGAACTAAACTGGGCAGGGCTTCAGCCAAGAAAAATCCATTTATCGATGGCCATTCCCCCTCTGAAGTGCTCGAGCAGGTTGACAACACAGAAGCATGCCTTTCCTGACCGGCCAAGAAGACTCTTCCCAAGGAGGATAAGGTCACATCTTCCAGCAAAGGACGAAGGGTAGAAACTGAAGGTTGGAGCCAGACGGAGGGAAGAGTTTCGACATGTTTTAAGAAAACAGAGCTTACAGCTGCTGCTGTTTGTCAGTGTGACTCGTCTGTACGACTGTAGATCGTGGTACATCTATTTTCGCCTTATCCCTGGCTGCTGCTCTATGAAATCCCTTGTCACTAAGTTCACGGAGCCTCGAGCAGGAGCTGTTAACACCAGGCACGTTCCTCCACGACGTTGCTGCCTTCCAGCATGTGCATAATCCCCTCGCTTCTGCAGAGCAACGGCTTTGCATCCTCATCCCTTTCCACTTTCAACTCTGCAAGGGCTTGCACCATTACCTGGATGTTTGCAGGACCGGTGCTGGGTCGGGTTTAGAGTGGTTTGGGCTCCTTTGGAGTCAGGGCTGAGACTCTCCTCCTCCACGTGGGCGCTGGGACACGAGCCACCCACCTCAGAAGCTTTTGCAGCTGGCGACTTGAAGCCTTACAAGCCGAGGGAGACGCCGGGGAGCCCGGCACGCTCCGTGCAGCTCTCCGGCAATCCTCAGGCAAGCTCTGGTGGTGCGCAGAGGTCGGAGGCCAGCCTGCTGTCATAAATAAGACACCCTCTGCTCCTGGCATGTGGCGGTTTCAATGGAAAGCGTTAATTGCTGGCAAATCGCTCTGGGAGCAATTCAACCTGACAAATGCTTTATTAGAACAAAGCTTACGCCAAGAAGGTGTGGATCGGCTTACAATTTATGGGTGCAGAGAGCACCAGACTCGCTGGGAGCGGGCTGGAAAGCCGGTGAGTCTCCTCACCAAGTTTACTTTTCACGAGAAGAGCTACCAGTGCAGGCAGAAAAGGTGGCTGTGAGCTAAAGAGACGTGTCCTTGTGTGGGGGGTCTCTCCTTTGCAGTTTGTGCCATGCCACCAGCAGCTAGTCTGTCCGGCACTCCCCAGGGACGATACGAGCACCCCGTGGTCAGCCTCTCCAAGGCTTGCTCCCTAGGAGATCCGCCACAAAAAGAGCGTTTGGTTTGTTATCGTGTCCTTCTGCTTTAACAAAAGCAAAATCCATCCACCCTGCCCCTGGAACAAGCACAGCCCTGTGCTGCTGCCGCTGTAAGTAACAGTGATGGGATCACTGAGACGTAACAAGATTTATCACTTTCTCCCGAAGAACGATTGCCTGCTTGGTGTCCTCAGTAAATAATGTTCTGCCTGCATCATCTGGGGACATCATTAACCTGGGAGACCGTGACACCACTTAACCTTTCACGGGCTCACTCGGCTGCCCTAAGCTGCCCGAGATGTACGGTTACTCCACGAGTCCTTTCAGGGACGAGGCGAGGATGCGATGCCAAAATTCACACGTGGGAAGAAGGAGCACAGCACGGACGTTTGGTACCACGCAGGAGGCAACGGGGTTCTGAGGAGCACCCGTGAGCAGCTCCACGCCCCACCTGCACAGCCTTTACCAGGAACCTCCAGTAAGTCTGGGCTAGTTGGGCCACTTTGGCTTCAGCAAGGTTATCAGGGTAGCAAGTGACGGTGCGCCGGGCACACCAGGCCATTTCCAAACCC
Organism: Balearica regulorum gibbericeps; assembly: GCF_011004875.1. NCBI lineage: Eukaryota > Metazoa > Chordata > Aves > Gruiformes > Gruidae > Balearica > Balearica regulorum. Next base: position 1,861,410 of record NC_046192.1, on the reverse strand, counting down.
CAGCCCAGGGCTGTGACCCCCCACTGGGTTGTAGACAAGCAACTCTTCCCACCGCGTGCCTGGGATCTCCTCCCTGCCCCATCCACAAGCACCTCACCGACTTCCTTCAGCAGGGCCCAGACAGCCCGATCCCCGAACCTGCCGAGCGCTCGAGACTTTGACTGGCCTGGTCCTGCCTCCTCACTATGCTTAAGAGCTCCCGACTGCTCCTTCGCTGCGTCTATGACCGAAACACTGGATTTATTAATGCCTTTTTAATTAGCAAACTCAATCTCCGGGGGAAGGTGTCTTGCATCTTAATGACCTGTGCTTTGAACCTTTGCCAGAGAGAGCTTTATACCGTAAACCTCTACCTGCAACCAAAGTTTCCTGATGACCCTCAACTCGTACAATGAGCAGCCAGGGCAGGGGAGGAAGGTGCGGGTGAGGAATTTACTAGGTGGACGTAGTTCCAAGCGTGGTCCAGGCTGGTGGGAAGTTACAAGACACTCATTTGAGTACGAACAAGTCACGGAAAAGTTACAGAGCCTCTGCACAGGTAAAGAAGTGCTGCAGGAAAGGCTTGTCGGAGCACAGCGATGGGGTTCAGATGGGCTGAGGAGCTGGGGAGGTCTGGGCAGAGCTACACGCCTAAAGCGGGCTGGGGACAGGCAGGGCACCGGAGCCAGCCTAACTGCACGCACCAGTCCTCTTGTTCTCAGGGACAAGGGAAGGACCACAGTTATTTTTCCTTGGAGCCTTGCTCAGGCCGGTTCACAACCCAATTACTCACCGCGTCTCTCCAGGAGGTGCCTTTCTGCCAGCCACATCTTCCCAGATCAGCTTGTAGTATTAGGGGCCAGCATAAAGACCTGGATTTTTCCTAGGAGTTAGTGACATTTTAATCAACTGTTACGGATAGAGTTACACATTTAAATGTTATGCTGTTTCCTTCACATTTCCCCAGGTATTTCATGGTTTCAGCATGGTTTCAATGCCTTCTGTATTCCGCCAGTTCCAGGTCTCACTTCAAACCCGCCGTTAAATCGAGCTGTTCCAAGCTGATCAGTGCGGCAGGAGCCCACGGTCCTCAGCTCCATTTCCCACCTCTGGGAGGAGCAAGGGTTGAACCCATTTCCTCCTCTCTCCTGTTTTGGGAAGGGTAGGGGAACCGTCGCCGGCTTCGTGGTCTGTTACCCACACAGCTCTATAGATCCATACCTTCCGAACGCGGGCAGCAGCGCTGTGCGCCCGGTGCCAGCTGCTGTTTCTGGGTTTTCTGGCTTCTCTGTCACACAAGCTGTTAGCGATGCCATTCGTCTCCATCCTCCTCTGAAAGGCACATCCCGATGGCACACGATTCCCAACAGCGGCTGTTTCCTCGCCCTCACCCGCACGCAGCCTTATCCCCGCTAGAACCCAGTAACACCATCTCCAGGGGGGCGGGAGGACCTAGCATGAAAATCCTTTCAGAGCGGAGAGTAGCAGATGCTAAATATTCATGCGGCTATCGGTTTCGCAGCGCTGCGCGACGTATGCAGGAGGTATTTATGCTCCATTGAGTCTCCTGATGAGCATCCCATCCTCAGCTCCTCTGGGTCACCACGCAGAGGCAGAAGCACCCCAGAACTAAGCAGTGCTGATGCAAACATCAGCAGTAACCGCTGTACTAGAAATACATATGCAAGGCTTCTTCCCGCAGCAGGACAAGTATTATTTCTGACTTCTCCATCTACCCACATCCTCATCCTTCTGGGCAGCAGCAAGATGCCAGTTCACCTTGCTATGGGCCCACGGTCGTCCCTTTGCCATGCCCCAGGTGTCCGGCATCCCCCAGCCAGAGTGCCTGCTGCTCAGTAATTCCTCCCTGAGCCTGCAGCGAGGATCGCTTCACTGCCTTAAGCTGTACTCTAAGGGACTCGGGAGGCAGCTTAAGCAATGTTGCATGACTTAGTCCTCCCCCTTAGGCTCTCCTCTCTTGGAGGAGAAGTGTGAGCCTCCAATAAGGTCTCTCGCATGATCCTGCAGAGCTTCAGTTTGCCAAAACCAGGGCTTGCTGAAGCCCCAAATCAGGATTGTCGCGCTGCTGCTCCTCCAGGAAACACCTGAGCTGCAAGAAAGTGTTTCCTGAGTTGAGTTCAAGACGTGCACAGCCCTAAGCGGCCAGGGATGCAGCCCTGGCAGGCTGTCCCCAGCCTGGCCCTGTTGCCTCGCTCGCACGGTTCCTAGCGGAGCTGTCTCACCTGCACCAAGTCTTCTTGCTTTGAGCCAGTCAACCTGCCCCCCCATGAGGTTTTGGGCACAGCCAGCATGACGATGTCTTGGAGGCTCAGTGAAGACCTTCCAAAGAGGTTTCAACCACATTTCCAAAACTGCCGTGATTCACTTTGTAAGAAAATTCCCTCCCATGCGCTACCATGAGCATCTGGAGGGGTCAGGCACTGCCCCACCTTCCCTACGGGCTGCCCAGTTCTTACTAGGTCTGGCAGCAGACCAGCAATTTGGGGAAAGATGGGCCCATGGAAGGGAGTGGGTTCTGGAAGCCTTTTCTGTCCCTTCTTCCTCCAGGCAAGACAGAGCAATCATTTCACGCAGCTCGATTTCCTGGGCTGCTTTCACAATCCCTTACCAACCACGGAGACCTGCCAGTTGTACACGTCGCTCCTCCACCTTACCCTTTGCAGTCATCAGCCTAATTTATCAGCAGCACTCCTCAAAGTGGTACAAGGTGTAGGGTCCCTGCACAGCACAGCCAGAGGACCGGGAACCTCTGCGGGGCAAGGCCAGGGTCCAGAGACACCTTGCATATCCCCGTAAGACCCCAACGGCACACGCTGCGAGGGCAGCGTTTCAAAGCCTCTGAGGGGGAACCATTTACTATGCCACTTCTCCCTTAACACGGTCTCTGCCGTCCTGCATCCCCAAGCGCCAATATCCAGCGGATTTTCTAATCCAATTTATCATCGGGTTGTTTCACCCCAGTCAGCAGATGCCCCTCCGCTCAGGTTACTGACGGATCGATTCACGCCGAGGCCTCAGAGATGCCGCTTGCCAGGTCGCTGAGTTTCAGTTCCCCTCCTGTCTCGGCGAGACGTGGGAAAGGGGAGGGCAAAGCCCAGGGGAACAGCAAGCGGCGGGGGCAGCTGAGCAGCCCGCTGCCCTGGCTGGAGGGCTGTAAGGACAGCACCTGTGAGCTCCACGCATTCCTCGGGAGCAGCCTGCGGTCACTCACCCTCATCCCAGCAGCGCCGAGCGAGACGACGGCTGTAAAGACCGGGATTGGGCCCGGGGGCTGAACGCTGGGGCAGATCACAGCGGCGCTGGCTCAGAGGGGCATGTGGAACCTCGCACGTGGCACCGAGTCGGTCCTGCGCTACAACTCCTTCCCAGTGACTGCTGGTGTGCGGGGGCGAGGGCTGCAAATGGAGGCAGCAGCACGAAGCTGTCAGGAGAGCTTTATTGTCTGCAGCACATCTATTTCCCATTCCTGTCCATGCTGCTTGACCATTTATCCTTCAAACAGGCATTTTCTGCTTCTGCCTGGTCTGTGCTGGAAGCTGGAGAAGCACAGGGCGGTGGGAGCACCTGGGAGCTTGCAATCATCACTGCTACAGACACTCCTCCGCTTCGGAGTCCAGCATGCAACCCCACCTCTGCTCGAAAAACAACTGGCAATCGTGCACGTACAGCAGACGGTACGACGTGCCCTGCGCGGTAACGTACAGCTTTATTGCTGGAGGCACCTGCCCTTCTTCACCCACCTGCGCGCGTCGGTCTTCGCGTGGTGCCGCTCGGGTTTGGTACCGCAACGTCTGGCCTCCAGCTCTGCCCAGCCGCAGGGTCCCTGTGTAACGCCAACGCTCCCCGTTTTGAACTGTGGGGCAGGAGCTGTGCCCCTCCACCCCACGGCTTCCCCAGTAAGTCCCAGTCCAGCCCTTCCAGCGTTTCCAGTCTCAGCTGTCATGGCCTCATGCCCCATTTAATGGGAAATGGAGGTTAAGGTCGTCTTACTTCTCACTTTCAAGGGTGAGGTTCACGCCGAAGCATTTCAGTGAGATGAAGGCTGATTTTTGCTGCATCCCTCTTCCACTCTGGAATGGAAAAGGTGCTCAGCGAGACCCAGGGAATCAGCAAACTCCCCAACTGTCCCTGCATGGAAAACCTGACAGGGTGGTACTGGGATTTAACCATCTGGACAAAGAACAAGGACATTTAGCACCTTCCCCTCTTCCCCTTTAAGAGAAGGACACAGCAATGCGGTAGGCATTGCTGAGGAGGAAAGCACCTGGGGGGTCACAACGCAGCAGTTTTCACACTCAGGGTCCTTAATGGATTTCTTCCCACCTCTGTCATCCTCCTGTACACGCAGTTGGGCCGAGCGCTATTTTCTCAACCCACGGGAGTGTTCGCTGAATTCTCAATTAGATACAAAACCTCTTAAGGAGTGAGACAAAGCTCCCAGAAGTGGTTTTATGGCATCCAAGAGACAAAGCCCTCCTCCTCAAAAGCACTCTCCCGACAAATACTCATTCCCTAGCTATCCAAGTGCATTTTCAAACCAAAGCCGCAGCTTTGAGAGGTGACCTGGAGAGAAGACTGGCCTCGTACCCCACTTTGCTGCTCTGCTTGGAGAAGACCTTCGAGGAAACCAAATGGAAGTTCCTATTTGTTTTCCCCCTGCCATGACGAAAAGCTCCTAACCGTTGGGGAGGTGGCTGTGCGGAGGGGCAGGATACCACATGGGTGGGAGAGATTTCATCATCCTTATCAAGGGGGAGCAAAAGAACCAGTATTTGTAAGGTCTCCCAGCTTAGTCTCCTTGCTCAAAGCACTCACCTCCAAATGAGAAGAGCAACAGGAAAGCGGGAGTAAGGGGATGAAAGTTAAAGCGGTGTCATTGGCAAGATTGGGACAGACTTCATCAGACCCACGCTGGAACTGCCACCTATCAGCAAAATCCGGCGAGGTAAAGAGCTTTAGTTATGCATTGTCATGGTGTATTAAATAAAGGTGTCTGCCCTCAAGCCCTCATTCCTCGAGCCCTTCACCCCGCTCCCCTCGGGAGGGATAGGTGTGCATCATTAGAATGGCACACCAGCCTCAGACCCAAAGGGTCACGCTACCCAGAGTTGGTGAGCTCAGCATAGTATAAGCAACTCTGTTGAGATGCGTCAGAGTGACAGTTAAGGTCTTCGCCCTTTCCATTAGCTTTATTTTAATTTGAAGCCGCGCTGTTCATTACTTCCATTATATCCAGTCTCAGCTGGCTGGCACAACGCTTTGTACCGCCGCTGACTTTGGGCAAGATGCTCCGGTCTCTGGGGATGCGCGTCGTGGCCACAAACGGGTCAGCAGTGACACCTGGGCGCTGGTTTTTGCACGTGCGAACGCCAGGGGTGTGCCAGGACACTGCCCCACTCCTCACCCCACCGAACCGTACTCATCTCTGTAGCAGGAGGAGGCTGTGGGAAAAAAGCTTCTGGAAAACTTCAGAGAAGCTACTTTGAGCGGGAACGATATGATCCTCAGCCCCTACCATGTTGAGGTTCTCTCCCCGACACTCCCCATCAAAAGGATGCTGGGAGAGAGCTGGAAACTGGTTCTCTCCATGCATGTCCATGCATTTCCAATATACTTCCATGCATTTCCAACACACTTCCATGCATTCCAGTCCCTGGGCTGCTCAGGATTGCAAAGAAATCACTGCAGCGGGCACAAGCCGGACCTGGAGCCTCCTCTCAGCAGCTACAACACACAGCCTCGTGCTCCCCGTATCCGAAGTGCCATTCCCCATGAGGTTCAGTGCTGGAAAACCCATTTGAAAAGGGAATTTGGAAGCCTTACTTCAAGCTAAGGAGCTGCTTACAAAACAAATACCGGCACTGCACAAATAAGGAGGAGGCTGGTAACAAAAGTTGGACATCTGCTTCAAGACAGGTTGATCTACGAAAGATTTTGTGCTATCCTTCGATATAAAGGAGGAAGTCTTGAAAGATAGTATTTCCTTGGCAAAAAAAAAAACGCTAGTCTGCAGCTTCTGCCATCTCCTGTCCATATATTTACAAAGATCCTTGAACAGAGACAGAGCAATTTGCTGGGAAGAACATTCACGAAACCAAAGCAGCAGGTTTCCTCGCAGAAGGCACATTAACGTGCCCCCCACATCTACCAAAGGCCATTGCCTTGGACTCCCACTCATGTGGGGACCCAAAGGAACCTAACGAATGCAAGAGGATTGCCAGCCTACGGAGTCAGGACAAAGCAGCAGCCGGGGGAGAATAAAGCAGGGAGCAAGAAGAGGCCTCTTCAGCACGACAAGGATCTTCGATTGCTGCAAGTATCCACATCTCGGCCAAGCGCCGAGAGCTAATCTGAATCTTGGAGCCTTGTCAGCCAGGAAAATCCTGATCTGCCTTCTGCAGCAAACCGTGCAGCCTCCCATCACACACGGCATTTCCCTTTCAGCATGGGGTGGTGAAGCCGGGCACAGCTGGGCAGAGCACCCGGGCTGTGAGACCTGCGGGGGTCTTTTCCACCCCCCCAACACTCAGAAGAGACCGAAGTTTAAGTCCTAAAGCCACTGAACGAGAGAAGAAAGGATCCTCATTGCAGAGCCCTGGATCAGCTCTACTGGAGAAACCCTGCTTTTCTATCGGACCAGAAACAGAGAAGAGCCTTTGACAAGTCCTACCCAAACCCCATGGCCAATGTGGAGTCCCACCACAGAGGAAAGCCTGCAGAGTGCTTAAAATGTAAAATTGGGAGTCAAAACAAACCCCAAGATGCTCAGCCCCAGGTTTTTGGGGGGAGCTGTGGGGACAGGCAGACCGGAGGTGGGGAGGGCTGCCCACCAGACTCGGGGTTCCCGCTGCAGGTTTACCCACGGTGGTCTGGAGCAAGAGCCACGCCAGCTTGTCCCGAGCAAGCCTAGAGCCGTGCCGACCGCCCGGTGCTGCAGGAGGCTGGGCAGGTCGGAGAACCAGAAAGGAGGCTGAGCGCGCTGTGCTTTGAACAGAACAGAGCTAAAGAGGGAATTTTCTAGATCAATGTATGCGTCTGCCAAAAACAGGCTTGAAAAACAACCTGTTTTAGTAAAACCTGCAGTAACTTTTGGGGGGACATCAGTTATACTGAAGTAGTTGACAATTAAAGAGCATTCTCAAGCAACTATTTTTCATCAAAATTACTTTTCAGACCCTCAATTCAGGCACGTAAGATACACGCTCATCAATAAGGTTACACATTACCTTGTAAACCACGCATGCAGATTCCTTCCCCATCCCACCACTACTGTAGTTTAAGTACAGACCCCCCAGCCAGGAAAGCAGAAAGCACTAAACCAGCTTCTGAAATCACACAGATAACAAGGAAAATCCTCGCAGTGTTAAAAGGTTTTGTGTTGCAGCAAACTATATATTTTTGTTTTGGTTTAGTATTAATGTATTTATATATTGTTAGTGCAATTTGTTGAAGCTGTTTCCTTGCTTGCAAAAGCCTGGGTTTAGCAAATATTGGCTGGTTAACTATGTTGTTACTTAGCAACCCTAATTGGATTTTAAATTGGAGATTTTGTTTTGGAAATATTACCTGTATCACTTAGCACTGTGAAATAAGTTCCTACCTTCATCATGCAGATAAGCCCAATCAGCATTCCTCAATTCACAGGGGTTTAATCTTGTTTATACGCCGCTAAGACAAGAACTGACACCTTCCCTCCTCCCCCGGCCAAGACCCGCAATCTTTCACCAGTCGTTGGAAATCCAAGACCAGCACAAGCTCCTGCTGTAGGCACCAGCTCGAGTGGCCTCCGCGGCCACGCTGGCCCTGTCCCCGGGCTCGGTGGCAGTCCTGAAAGCTCGGCACGTCCCAGCTCAGCTGCTGGGCGCATCGGAGGTGGCTCCGGACCAGACAAACGGAGCTTAACTGTAGCTGCTGGGCCACTGGCAGAGGGGGGGTGGGTAGATCGGCAATTGCTACCTCCGAGAGCCAGCGAGGAATCACGCTGGCGTTCGCTGGAAGCAAGGACAGGCTGACCAGGACCAGGGGAGAAGGAAAGAGAGCGCTGAATTAAGTGCTGTGCTGCATCCCATCAGCCCAAGGCATCTGCTGCTGGAGGTACCAGCCTGCGAAACGAAGCTTGCAGAGGTCTGGAAGATGGGATGGACTTTCTCCTCTCCCCTTTCATCGTGTTCTTCCGAGGCAGTGGGGGTGGGAGGACTCCCAGCAGATAAATCCCTCCTTTCCTCTGGAGTCAGGACAGGCAATGCCACGACCGAGGGACGCCCAAAGGTGCTGCCCATCTCCCAGCAGCTCAAAGCCTCCGAGTAGATGGGGAAGCGCCACACAAACCTAGCGAGCAAACTGCAGCATGAACTCCAGCAAAGTTTTCCACGCCTGCGGAGCTTTATTTCTGGTGCGAGTAGAAGGTGGCTGATGTTACGCCGTTTAGCGATACTAAATGGGTAAGCCAAGCATTAAGCCAATTACAGCCCACAAATCATTGCACGGGAACGCAACGCTCTGACCTCAGCCATGGCCCAGTGACTACGGGGACCGGCGGGGAATGAGCATTGATCGGTGCCTGGGGCCCCGTGAGAGCCCCGCTGCCCCCCCTGTCGCTGCCCGCTCAATGGCGGGGAGCACTCCTGGTCCTCGCCCCTGCCCGCACCCCGGCCCCAGCTACGGCACTGCGATCCACAGAAGAGCTGCACAAGGTCGGCAGAGACCGCGGGAGGCACGAGAGAGAGCTGGGTCCTACAGGAACCAGGCGTTTTGCGTTGTGCCGCATAGGGGTTGTCTACCTGCCGCTGCAGGAAGGGTTCATTCTGGCCGGATGGATTCTTACGAAGCCTTTTATCTCCGCAGAGATGCGACGGGTGAGCGAGCTAAACAATTAAAGAGAGATGCTGACGTCCTTGTGCAGCACAGAGAGAGGAGAGGCAATTACAGGGAAGTGTCAGCCTGCAAACTAGGCTTTTTATGCTCTAAAGATGTTAATCTCCATTTTGAGGAGGGATGAAGCAGTATTTTCCCTACGGGGAAGACCCTGAGGGGCAGGGGGCATGGAAGTTTGGGGGTACGCATGGTGCTCAGCCCATGCAAGGGGCGAGGCCAGAACCCATCACGGCAGAGTGATGAGCACCCGGTCTGAGCGCTGGCCGAGCTGTTCGGTGGGTCACAGCAAAACACAGCCTGCTCAGGTACCTGCACCTCCTTCCTTCCTCCAGACTCATATAGGGGACCCTGGACAAGACACAAAGTTGGCCGGACTCAACTGTACGCAGATGGGTTTGACCCTAACCCCAACTGGGTTCTCCTAGTAGGGAAAAACTGATGTGAGGGGGTTTTTCTGGAGCAAAGTTGTTCACCAGCTAAACAAATGCCATCTGAGCCACGCTGAATCCAGTTTCTTCTCGCAATGGCTTGGAGGTTTCCAGTCCCGATGCTAGCCCAAGTTTGGGTTGGCAGATTAAGCCTGGGAAATGAGACGCAGACTTTCTAGACTGTGTCCCAAAAGAAGAAAGCATTTCACCCCATGGTAACTCTGTACACCCTTGAGACTACGCCAGGAGATGGCAGAACCTTCCCAGTCTCGCTTGGGCTACTCCTTCACAGCTAAAAGGTCCTCTCCAGGACCTTTGGTGAGAACCTCGAAAGCAGGGGAAGATCAAACGAAAGGAGAAACAAAACCATCTCCATCGAGCCCTCTCATTTCAAGCCAGGCCAGGAAAATGTTGTGGACAGCTTCTTGGTGTTGGAAGCAAGTCTGGAGGTGACTGTGCCGTAACGAAGGGCTGCTGCCTTCAGCTGGAACTGGACCACGCATTTAGAGGGGAAACAGGCAGAAAAAGCAGCGTTATTCTGCTGAAAATTTAAATGAAAGTAGATTTATTTTGTCTTTGCTCCAAATCTCAGGAGATGGTGTTGACTTATGTGTTGGAAAACCAAACCCTGCAACCGGCAACTATGAATTGTGTATTAAACCTGCCACCTCCCCCTAAAGCCCTGAAGCAAACAAAAATCTGACGGAAGCTGCTGATGTTTTCTTGGCTCAAACCCCAATCTGTTTGTCAGGTTCCAGATGCATTTTACAGCGGTTGAGGGTTTTTTGTTGTTGTTGGATGATTTTAGCAAACCAAATGTTGAAGAAGAGCAGATCTGAAAGTGAAAACATTTTTCTGATAAAACTCAGGTTTCTACTGAAAATTGTCAGGGAGTTTTCAACCAGGATTAAGCTACAATTATATGGGATCTATTTTAACTGAGAATTAAACATTGTGCTGAATAGAAATGTTGTTGTGTTCTTTCTGAACACCCACAACCCAAAGAACATCCTTTATCTTTGAAACGCACGTTAGTTTTACCTTATATTATTACTTCAAAAACACTGCTCCGTTACAGCCGAGCCTTTTGCGCTGTACGATATCTGCCAGTCGATCTTCCTTCGCTAAGCCCTTCAGCGTACCTAGACAGCTCCTGTTTTAAGATCTTAAAATGATATGAAAAATAAAACGTTACGAGAACGAGCAAGGCTCTCTGCACCAGCTGCCTTTACAACCCCATCAGCATTCCGCTCGGCTTCCCAATGACCCTGATCGGCAACAATGTTCTGTAGATTCCCACAATTAAACAACATTTGAACTTGTGTTAATAGCAACAGAACAATTATCCGAAACAGCCATCCACTGAGTAAGCAAGCTGTATCATCGAGAGTCAATCTCGGTGCAAATAAAGGCTCGCCCTTGCAAAGGAAAGGGAGTGAAATCTTCGATATAAGGAATAAAGATTCTTTACTTTACTAGTGGCACCGTAAAATCGGCGCGTGAACAACGTATTGAATGTCAGAAGCAAATATCTACTGAAATTTAGGCAGCATTGGGTGGCTTAATTGTAAACTTTACTATTTCCACTGCAAAAGAAAAAGGGAATCTTTAGTACTCTGAGATGGGGAAGAGCCATTTGCCCGGACCTGGTATCAAAAATATCCTTGTAACGTTAGAGCTTTGTGTGGGAAACGCCGAAGTAGCACGACAGACTGTAACAATGTGGGGCGGGGGGAGAACAAGGGAAGACTTGTAAGGGCCTGAATTTATTCTTCCAGCTTAATGAAAGAGACATTCATTATATTTGTGGAAAATTTCGAAAGAAATTTCCCCTGGCAATTTCTCTTTTGTTTCTCACTGAACAAATATATTCCATGCTGATGGGAGGGGCAAAAAGAAACTGTTCTCTGTGGGAGGGAAAAAAAAACCAAAACAGGAGAAGCTTCCCTTCTCCCGTGTTTTTTTCCTGTTTTTCCCATCTCCTCTGTGCCAGCGACAAGAAAATCATTTTCCTCTTGAAAAAGGAGGAGCAGACCCGAGTCAGAACCTGGCCGGGAAAAGGATCACGATTTGATCGAATTGCCAAAGCTGTCGTCAGCATGAATCTGGTGCAGAAATACTAAAAGAGAAGGTCGGAAAATTTTTAATCAGATCTTTCGAATTAGGAAAGTTGTGCTAGTGGAGAGATCCCTGCAGGTCCTTCCAGACGCGAGAGCACGAGCGGGTTTCGGAGGAGCCCGGTGCTGCCTTCACGTGGCATCGCTTACCCAACCGGGGTGTCTGCCTCTGTCGTGACACGGGAGGGGCTTTTCTTATTACATTTCTCACCTTTTCTTCTAATAAAGCTCATCGTTCATTCCCAGCTGAAAGAAGACATAATAAAAATGACGGCAGGAAATTGAAGGCTAGCTGGGGTTAAGAGAGACAATAACAAAACCGCTTTTACAGGGTAATCGACAATCCTTTGGTAGCTCAAGCTAAAGAGGGCTTCGGAATCAGCAAGAGAATTAAAAATATTGAGATCAGCTAAAACATTCCTTTCCTTTGCACATCAAAGAGGATACCCACAGGGACAGATTTGCTGCTATGGAGTAATTTCCACCGCTTTTTATTATAAAAATGAAAGCGTTTGGTGCTTCTCCCCCCTGCCTTTAGCACTCATCCCCTGTACGGGGGAAATCACCTCTCTGCGCTCCCTAGAAAAATCTCCACCTAACGCAAACAGCGATGCAGTTAAAACACGGGGGCTCTGCCCGGACGCGGGGGGAACAGGTCTGCAATCCGTTAACCGTGTCAGAGAGCTGCGAGACGACGGGGTGGAAAGAGGGAAGGGTTAATCCGCCTCCAAAAACAGCTGACAAGTCTTAAATACGCTGAGTCCAGCAGCTCGGATCAGCCCAGTGCTCACCCAGGGATTTTCAGCTGGGTCCCAGCCACCCAGTTGCCCGCCGCCGGGTTTGCAGTCTGCGCTGGCAGCGACGGCACCGATGCCAATGCCGCGTTAGGTGCCGCATAGCCAGGCGTCAAGGAGGTGACTTTCCTCCTAGAAAGCTCATTCCCAAAGAAATATCCAAGGAAAATCTGCCCCAAGCGCTGCAGTGGGGGATCGAGGTGTGATGGAGCACGAAAAGCGTCACAAAATTCCCCAGCAGGCTGGGCTGAGTGCCTGGGTCACACTCAGCTTGGGCTTGGAAGAAAACTTTTAGGGGTTCTTCTGAATTCCCTGAAAGCCAGGCAGGAAAATCTGCACGTGCAGGATTGCAAGAGGTCTGCGAGAATGATCCGGGGTCTGTCCCTACGCTTGGAATAGAAGCTGTATTAATAAACTGGATAAAATTAAATACATCTCCATAAGCAAACCCTTCCCTCCCTTGCTCCAGACCAGCCAGAATCTTTTTCTTTTTTTTTTTTTACTTTTCCTTGCTGAAAACCTGTTTTTTCAGCAAAGCCTTGTTAAAAAGCAGGCTTTGTCCCAGGGAACAGTTAATTCCCGGGTCCATTCCTGAGAGCAGTGGAAGATTCGGGACGCAGGGCACCTATTTCTGCCGCAAACCGGCAGAATTCCTCCAAATCCTGTGTCAGGAAGCTGACTGGGAGCACTCGGCTTGGCTGCTCTCCATTAGCCCATCCCTAATACATGACTTCACCCTCTTGTTTTCTCCTCTTCTTTCCTGTCCTGCTTCTCATCTCCTGCTTTTTGGATTCGGCGATCAGTCAGTTTTGGGGCCAGCTCCTCCGCACGGCTCCGGCACGGCACGGCGCGGGGCGGCACGGCTGGGTGGGGGTGCACCGAGCCCCCGAATTCGGCACAGCCCGGGCGGCAGGACGCCAGCCAGATGTTGCTGCCGGGATGCAGGAACCCGTGCGACTCGGCGGGCCCTAAATGAATCACGCAGCACGTACTTTATCCATATAAAAGAAGAGCTGAACGCCAATGCCGCGCATTGATATAAACCAGACAGCCCCCGTGTATTAATTGGAATTCAAGCTCATAAACATATTGCCTCTGCATGGCGCAGCTACCCCCGATTCCCTTTGTATCTCTATTCCTGCAAATAACTAAAATTGACTAAAAAAAAAAGAGCTGTCAGGCCCACGACCGGCAGCACGTGGGGTGCAGAGGGACCCTTGCAGCAGCTCCGTGCCGAGCCAGCACGTTCCTCCCCTCGGCCCATCCAGCCCCGACGTGTCCGCGCCGCGGTGGGCTGCGAGGGGAAAAGTCGGGTTCGTGCGTGGGCTGAGCGGGGCTGAAGCCTTCCCACCTAGGATGGTGACCCTAACTGCCGAAATTTGGGCTCAAAGGATGCAGACGGGGCTCGGGCACCTTGAGCTCCTCCAACATGGCGTAGGAGGTACCAGGGGTAGGTTCTGCTTGATGGGTCCGGGAACAAGAACTTCATTCCCATTAACGCCTGGCCCATACTGGTTCAAGGCAGCTTCGCCACGGCAAGGGGTGAAGAGGGAACAAGGCTGGACTTGGGGGAGGCTCCTTAGTCCTTCGGATACGCTCAGGCTGTCCCCAGGCCATCCCTGCCAGGGGAACGTCAGCGTTTGCCCCAGAGCACAGAGCCAGGAGCGAGCCCAAGCAGGACCGTACCTTTCAGGGCCGTGCCCGCCCTGCAAAGCCCCTCAAAAAAGCATGAAGGAGGCAGGTTGGACACCTTGATTCACCTGGCTTCTTCTCAGCCCTCGGAGGAGATATGGCCGAGCTCTGTTTCCCCTCCACGTCCTTCCGCTCCCTCCACTGTAGCTCTTCTCCCCCTCCACCCCGTGCACATAGAGCGCTGCCGCCACTTCTGTTTTACTGTCCCCAGAGACTGCTCTGCACCAATTCTGCAGCCATCATGGACGGAGACGCTAATTAAATTGTTCGAAAATCCAATAAAAATGCTTTATGAGAGTGTCTGTCATTGGCAAAGGTTTAGGGAAGAAAATTAGGCTCCTCCAAAAGCAAAAAAAAAAAAAGAAAAAAGTCCTTCCTCCCTCATTAGACCCTTGATGTCTTTCACCGTAAACGGTTTCTGGGTGCTGCAAATTGCAACTGGCCCAGTGGGACCCGTTTCCCAGTGCGGGGCTGACGGGGAGGGCAGGGGGCTGCTCTGGCGAGCGCTCCGGAGCTTCCCCCTCTCCCCACCCTGAACGACAACGCCGTCTCTGGCACAAGCTGGGACGGACAAACCAGACCAGTTTATAGATTTTCTCATTCCCCAGCCAGCGCCAGAGAGTATCAGTAATGCAACCAATTAAGGGGATTAAAAGCTGTATTTTTCACTATTTTTTTTTTTATGACAGCGATGCTGCCAGGTCCTGTGGCTGTGATCGAGGTCCCCACGCTGTCCTCGTCCCAGACAACCCAGGGATTGATTCATAAAGGGGATGATCGCTCCGCAGCGCTCCCCCAGCTCTCAGCGACGCGTGCGGCACAGCGGAAGAGGCCAAGGTCTGCCGTAGGTGTTCACAACCGCGGGGATGGGATGCTCTGTTCTGCCCCGTTTTCTACCTCCTGTGCCCCAAAGGACGTGTAATTATTTACACAAAGTGGAAGGGCGTCTCCGTTGATGTCCGTCACCGTTGCGTGCTCAGGCTCTGGACCTCGGCATTTGCTAAAAACGCTTGCAAATGAAATTACCTGTTGCTTGGGAGGGCGGATTTCTGGGCCACGCTGGGAAGACTTAAGAAAAACAAATATCACGAGGCTTATGATGTAAATACTACAAGCAGGGCAAACGTTCTGTAATTTCTCTTAATTACGCAAATAGAAAAGAGAAGAAACTGCCGGGGAGTACGGTTTCCACCCGGAACAGGGAGCGCTTGTGCAGAAGCACCTGCGAGCACGAAGCCCCTTTGCAGCACGGAGGCACAAAGCGTCAAGCCGTAAGTACCGAGGCACGCTACGCCCGGCGGAGCTTTCCACCCCGCGGTTTGCCACGCGTGCCGACGGAACGACATCGAAACGACATCCCCGCAGGCGAAAGGCCCGAGAACAAGCCGGGGTCCCCGATGGCCGCCCCGGCCCCGGCCGCTCAGCCAGGGTCACCTCGTCCAGGTAGAAGATAGGAATCTGATGGCGGGGAGAGGAAGAGACTCTCGGGGAAGACGCGTTTCATCTAAAAGGGGTTTCAGCTCGCTCTCTGCGGGAATTTGGATGCGGGGTCACCCCTTTGAATCTGCTGGGAAAAGCTGCTGAAATCAAGCTGACTGCTGAAGCCCTTTTGTTCAGCGAATCTCCTGCTAGGAGGGACTCTTATTTTATTTCAAAGACTCAGCAATTTGGATTGGTTTAACCTTTTCTAGGTTTCCTTTGCACAATAGCACAGATGAGCTCTAAAGCCTCTTCAAGAGCACAGGTTGAAGCAGGAGATTGGGGGGGAGGGAGAAGAAACCACGTAAAGGCGAAGGAGCCGATGCTGTCATTTCCAGACGTGATTTGCTTGCCAAACCCCTCTGATACCTTCTGCTCAGGCGGAGCAGAGCCGGCTTCCCTCCGAGAAGCAAGGCTGCGCGCTGCACGCCTCCGTCCCGAACGCAGGGAGCTGCGACGGGCTCTGCCAGCGCTCGTGGGGCCACGGGAGCCCAGTGGGGCCACCCAAAGCCACGCCACGGGAGAGCTGGGGGACCCAGCAACACCGGAGGTGGGAGAACAGGCAACAGGAGACCAACAAACCCCGCTAGGGTGTAAGAGGGGAGAAACCCCAAACCCCAGCCCTCCATCAGACGGGTCGGCATGGTGGTGTCCCCCCGCCCCGTTGGCACCTCGCCGCCCCTCTAACAGATGCAATTCTCAGACCGCGGCGGGGCCGAGCCCCGTCTTCGTCACCGGGTTCGCCGCCTCCCCCTCCCGAGGAGCTGAACCCCGCTCCAGCCCCCCCGGGGTGGAGCGTACCCCCAGTAGCAGGGGAGAGGGGATTTCGGAGCAGAGCAGGGCAGCGTTTCTTTGATGTTAAAACAACAAAGGCGGGTGCGCAGGAAGAAAGGTAATCTGAATGCCGGGGAACAGCAGGCTGCATTTCAAAAGCAACATCAATAGCTTTGAAAATCAATTTCTCCCAAGGAAACAAACTGCTTTTCCCGGGCTCCTCCAGCACCCTGAGCCCTGCTCCCCCACTTTCAAAGTTTCGAGAGCCGAGCCTCTTTTAATCGCAGCCTTAGCAGGGCGAGAGGCTTGGGCTGCTCCTGCCCGTGCGCCGCTCTGACGCCTGCTTAGCAAAGGCAGGAGAAAGTGCCAGAATTATTCCCGGGTCACGTCACCCTCACGGCCCCAAGGTGCGTGGGGAAACCTGTTAAAAGCAATTATTTACAGAGGGGATGGCGAGCGTGCTCCTGATGTGGATGTAAGCAGGATTCTTTGCAGAGGGAAAGAAGGGGACGGAGGCTCGGGGAGGGGGGAGACACCCCCCGGCATCCCCCCCCAGGGCCGGGGAGGGGGTGTGCGTCGGCACATGGCCGCTGTGCGGTGTAACCCTCTCTCGAGCATCGCAGGAGGATTATTTCATTTTTCTGGATTTCCATAATCAGGAAAGCCACGGCTTTTGTCTTTGCGTGTGTTTGAACAAAAGCTCCAATTCTGCATTCTCAGGACTCCCGGAGCTGGGGCTTAGGAGCACGCAGCGAATGCTCTGCCTGCCTAAACATTTGTTAGCGCTCGCTCTCATCACATCTCTCCGATTCATGTTAACGGAATTGTTTATTTTGGAACAGTTCCTTGAAAAAAAAAAAAAAAAAGAGTTGTTTTCATGTCAGTGTTTTCTAAGCAAAATATTTTGAGTATTTTGATTTGGTTTATTTGCAATACTCATTTGTGTGATCTTTTAAAATCAGACACAACACGAAAAGGAGCAAGATCTCCCAGTTGTTTCCTGCGATCATGAAATGCTTCAGTTTTACCTCTTCATCTGCCAAACATTAAAACGTGAAAATAATCTGCCCCTACCTCCATTGCATATTTTCTTTTAAAAATCACCAGTGAGCTTCAAAAAGCCGCCCGGAGCCACCCAGCTCAGCCCCAGGGACCTCTCCTTGCACAGCTCCCACCACCCCACACCCACACCTTCGCGGGGACACTTAGCCAGGTTTACGATCACCCAATTGCATTATGTTTTAGTGGTTTATTATTTTGATTTTCATGCAGAGCAGCCTGTTCCAGCTCCTCATAACAAAGACAATTATGCTAACTTTATTGGATTTGCATTCAGGGCTGATTTGTCAGAATTGTATATTGGTTCTGGGAGATGGAAGGGGAGGAAGAAATGGTGCATTTGCTTTTCATGAGTATAAAAAAAAAAAAAAGGGTATAAAATTCATCTCTGTTTCACAGTCTCTTCCAGCCAAGCCCTTTCTCAGCGCACAGACCCACTGACGCTGCTTGTAACCCTCAAACCCCGCTGCAGTGCAAACCCTCGTGCCCAGCTGCGGCAGCCAGCAACTACACACAACGCAAATGGAATATGAAAGGTTGCAAATCGTCAGTGGTTTTGTCCTGCCAGCTCTTGGGAAGAAGTCAAGCCGCTCCAGCTGAATACTCACAGCCCTTCTGATGCCATGCAGCACGTCGGACAAGAGGAGCTGGCCTTCACATCAAAGCCGAGCGCTGCGGCAGTGTCGTGCCGTTGGCACAGCTTGGTGTAGGCACTGAAAAGCAGAGGCTACGGCACACAGGGATGCTGCCAAGACCAAGCCCTCACAAAATTGATTCCTATTTATTGTTTCTAATGCAATCATGGGTAGCAGCCCCCAGCAGGACCACAGCACCTTTGGGCAAGGGGCTGTGCAGAAACAGGACCGCGACTGACATCTGGGGCAAGAAAACAGCTCAGGTTCTTTCCTTCCTTCTACCAAGAGGACGCAACATATAAAAGACTCAAGACTTTGTCCACGTTACGCGGTAAAGAGCGGGTGTGAACAGGGCAAATAAATTATAAATAACGTGGGCAGTGAGGAAGGCTGGTCTGGGATTTCATACCCACCTATACCCCACCTGGGCTCTCAGTGCGGCACAGAAATTCAGTGCCAGAGCTACTAAACCTCAGCCAGGCACCACAAATCCATAACCACCCTTCCCTCCGGAGCAGACAAAGCCCGCGGTCCTGGAGAGCATGGCAGGATGGCGCTTGTCCTCTCGAGGACTTGAGGGCGGCTTTGCACGGTCTGCCAGAAAGGCTCATCCTGAGAGGTGAGTGATGCTGAAGCCAGAAGAAATGCCGGTCGGCAAGGAGATGGGAAAGACTTATCCAAAGAGAAGGGTGGAGGGAAAGGGAAGGCGTGATGGGGGAGAACAGAGAACAGCTCTAGGAAGTTTTTAAAAAAAACCAACCCACCAGCCAATCTCCAGCTGGGCTGGCCTTCTCCAACCCAACCCTGGCTGCCACCTGCACAGAGCATTCCGGAAACACAGTTAATGCAACGTATCGTCTTGCAATACCCATCTACCAAGGAAGACCACTGTTCTTTGACGAACGCAGTTACTTCCTCATCAATTTTTTGACTTTCACACAAATCTCATTTTGCTTTATCTGAATTTTTACGCTCCCAAGGCCCCTATATTCTGTTTGCACATAACCTCTCCGTGCATTTACCGATGCCATCCCGACGGTCTCCATGACAACCCAGCCCATCACAAGGCACGACATTCCCGGGGTCACGTCAGCAAAGTGGGAACGGTCCTCTGCTAAAGACGGATGGAGCCGGATCCATCCCCTTTACTAAAATACTACGAATGGCCGTGTATTTTTATGACCATGCTTCTCCTCTGGCTTCGCCCGTTTGCGAAGCCGAGATGAAGACGTTAAGCTCAACCTCGGCAGCAAAGCAGCGGGTGCATTTTGGATTTCGCACACCCCCCCCCTGCCCCGAGGACACCCGAAGGGAAGCGAGGGGAGATGGCACACGGGGAACAGCATCGCGGGTCCTTTCTCGGGCTCCCTGCCTCGTGCAAAAGGTCTCTGCTGGCTTTTCAAAGGCACACGCGTGCTCAGGTTTTGCAGAAACTTGGTGGGAACTGGGTGTTTGCCTCGTTCTTCTCTTCCAGCATATTGTACGTATCAAAGAAAGGAGCAGTTTTAAAAGAAATATGCCACTGGGTTTTGGGTTTGTTTTTTTTCTCCTCCTTTACAAGACAGATCTCTTCCACCTGCACTTCGTCCAGATGTTGTGTGCATGACGAAGAAGGAATGTTTTAATTGTCTCCTTGTTAGGGGCTCCGTATTTAAAATCACCGCGTTAATTTACTCTGCCTTTTGGAGCTTCTTGATGTCTACTAGTAATTGCAAAACATCAATATTTTTTCACACCGTTCCATGTTTCTTACTCCAATTTCAAGCGAGTGTTGTTGGAGGGTATCTTTTTTCACGACTGTTAGGGGGAAAAGCTCATGCCTATAAAAAATGCTGAAGCCTGCAGCAAGAGAAACGATCCACAAAGCCAAATAATGCATGCCAGAACCCAGAAAACTCTCTCCTCAAGCTTCCTGGCATCACGAATTATTGCAGAGGGCCCCGTTTGCCAGCACGGCACCCCTGCAAGGCGGGATGGATGTCACACCCACAGCCAAGGCGCATTACCCGATGCCCGGCCACGCTGTTCCCACGAGCCCCGTGCTGCTGCTCCCCACGCCGCGTGCGCGAGCCGGGCTGCGTCACGGCCGCTGTCAAACCCAGACGTCTTTCCCGGTGCAACAAATCCCGCAGAGCAATCAGGATTTGCCGCCTGCGCTTGCTAAGCGTGACCTACCGCGCGTGTGCCGCGACAGCCGACAACGCAGCCGGCTGCTTCACCAGAACCTGCGAGCGCAAAGGACGGCTGGGAAGAGAGAAGCGTGCGAGCTCTCACAATAAGCCCTCACGCTGTGCATGATAATCAGTCATAAAACCCAGTTATAACCCTTCCCGGTTAGACAGTTGTAACTAATCTGGGCTCTTCCTCTTCCCTCTGCAGGAGCTATTCTTCACGGGGCCCTTTTTCAGCTCAGTCCCGAAATAAGACATGTTCAAGCTGCTTCCAGACGAGGATAATTTTTTCCACCATTTGAACTGTCACGGCGAAGCTGAACATAGATGAATTGATCCCTTCAGAGATCACTGGGCCTCTTTTAAGAAGCTTATGTACGCCCTGTGTACTTTCTGCACTTGGTGAAACACCCAGATTGACTCATTTTGCAGTACGTGGACTGCGGGTAGCACGAAGACACCACTGAAACCCAGAGGAGCTCTAATACTGAGAGATTTCCCACAGAAGATTTACATTCAGCTGACAACTAGATTTTTAGACATTTCCATTCTTGCCAAAGCCAGGCAGGGAAACACCACAATTCAGGTGCCAAGCACATACAAGATAAGCTTAAAAAAATGTGACGTTTTTTAAAAAAAAACCCCAACAACAGCCTGGGTTCCTCTGGTTTGGTTTCTGGTGCCAGAACATCCAGACTGCCCGTGGACAAGACCTTCTCGATAACCACAGGCGGCCAAAGCGTTCCTCAACACAGGAAACCTTCGTGGCTGGGGACGCGACGAAACACGGAACGCAGATCAAGAGACCCCCTGAACAAATCCAGAGAAGGAAGAGGAGCTGCAGAGACGACGGTGCTGACACACTTTGCCAGAGCAAGTCACGGCAGCAACTCTAGGACAGAAAACCAGCGTCCGCACATTCGTTCCCATCCTACAGCCGAAACGTGTAGCGGAGTGCGTGTCTCTTCCTAGTTCGTGCTCCTGAGCTAGCTCCCTTCCCAGCTGGAGCGTTAATGGAAAGGAGGCCTAGCAAATGTGATTAAATAACAGAAAATTATTTAAGCGCACGCTTTAAGAACGGGTTAAGCGACACGAGTGAGCGATATGAATCATTAACGGCAGTGGGTGGATCCTATAGCGGGAATGAGAACGGAGGCTCTGCAGCCCACGGGCGTGGGGGCTGCCTGCCATGTACCTGCCCTCCTTCCCCAGAGAGCCAGCCCCACGGCACCGGGGCAAGCCTACGCCACGCTCCCCCGCTGCCAGCGCCGCTCTGAAACGGGCTCCGTGCTCGGTCGGAGCCCCCTCGTGCTGCAAAGGCAGCGCCCGCGCCCATGATGATTATTTTACTTTGGTTCCACCAGCTGCCACTATCCGAAAACTAAAGATGGTTTTGGAGCGGTCTGGTTTTTGGGAAAGGACACGGTCCGCGGAGTAATCGGGTTGAGAGGAAAGCTTCAGTGGGAAAAAGCACCTCCCTTCTCTTTCAGTAAATACGTATTTCTACGGCCGTGTGTTTCGTTGGGTGGTCTGGCTCACCCCTACACCCCCCGGTGAAAGCCGAGGTGCTGGACCGTGCAGCCCCTGACACAAAGCGTGAGATGACCCCCAAAGCAAAGGCCCTGCCTGGAGGAGCCAGGGTCAACCCATCACAAGGAGACCGGCAGGCTCCAGCAGGGATGGCTTCTCCGGTGACACCTGGAAACGGGCTGGGCTCATCTTTAACATCTCTGCAGATGGAAGAGGCTGAAGCAAGGCGGGGGGGGGGGGGGGGAAGTTTTCCAAGATCTCTGCAAGATTGTACATGCACTTTTATCTTTTTTTTGGCCTGAGGCACTGTTCCTCTTCGGTTGGTTCAATACAGTCCCCGTTTCCAGAGGCAATCGCTTCAGCAGCTGAGCAAAGCAGCTGCTGGGGAATTTCTGGGTGCTCCGACTCTGGCATCCTGCTGCGCGTTTCTTCTGTAGAGCTATTTCCAGCTGCTTGCCTGCATTAATGCCAAGGAGCCAACAGTTTGGCTCCACAGTTTATTAAACTTTGCATCTTTGTGACAAGGTGTGAACCTCTGCTCAACATTAATTTTCCAAAGCTTTTACATACCAGGGAAATTACCAGCGATTGAGCACTGAACAGCGGGGGAAAGAGCAGGCTTCACATTAGGGATGATCACATTAGGTGCTGACCAGACAGATGAGCGAGCAATGTGTGAGGAACCTCTGCGTTACAGACCCTAACGAGGGCTGGGACAGGGGACTGTCACCTTGATCGCCACACGAGGCGTAACTCAGTACCTGCTCACCGGCTGGCCGAGCCAGGAGGGGCTCCAGAGCCTTGTCCTCACGAGGATGCTCGGCGGCTCATTTATTCATCTCCACGCTTCGCTCCTGCTCTTCCTTCATGAGTCAGCTCATGACAGAAGACTGATGACTGTCATGACCTGCAGGCTTGGCTCTCTCCGCACTGCTTGGCATTTTGCAAGTGGGTGTTTTCGGTGTGGGACTCCCCGCTCCAGAAACACAGCTGATTTGGTTTGATTTGATGGCCAGCCAGATCAAAGTCGTTCTGCTATCATCTCACACCTGGATGGACAGATCTGTGGGTTGTTCTGTCATCGCTCAGAGCCAAACAGCCTGCCTCGTCCTGTCCTGTGCATCACGGCCGGCCCAGGACCCAGCCCCACCACCCCTCGCCAGCACCTCCGAAAGGTTGTCTGTGCCAGAGCCATGCCCGAGGAGAGCAGGGCAAGGCTCTGGTGAAGGATGAGCAGGGGGAACATTGGTGGCTCAGCAGGCAGGGGCAGGAGCAGTAGGGAGGCAAGAGAAACAAGGCTTTTCAGAGGAAGCAAGGAGGCCCACACAGCACACACACGAATAAAAGCTGCATCGGAGATGGAAAATGCCGTGTGCCATTCAGGGCTGATGACAGCGTTGAGATACCTGCAACCTCCTCCTCTGGAGCTCTGAAGAGCTCTATGGCTTGGAGAAAGGGCTCTGTGTCGGCCGCAGCTGGAGGTGGGTGGAGGACACGCTGCCTCCCTTGGTGTTCAAAAAGAAGGACGGCAGAGCTGGCCGGAGCTGGCCCACGTCACCCCCGGGCTGTGGGACGTGCATGGTGCCAAGAAGGCCAGCAGGAACAGCTGAGCGGAGCACAGATGCTCACCTTCGTGTTTCCAAGCCGTGCTAAAGAGAAGGATCCTTCTGATTTCCCGGGACTCAGAGCTGAGCTTTCTATTGGGAAATCCAAATCCCAGGATCAGTTCCTCACTTGCATGCCCAATTTGTTGCTCTCCTCATCTCTCTGGCACAGGCTGAGGAACAGCATGGAGATGCCACTGTTTTGTCAGCAAAACCCAGAGCAGAGATAGCAGGACACGTCCTTTGGTGAAGTGGTAACTCAGCCGTGGCTTGGAGAAGGAGGAGGACCTCCTCAGGGTCTGTAACATGCTCTAAAGACGTAAAAACCAGGCGCTGTATAAACATCCCATGTTTGTGGGGTATTTTCTATTACACGATGAGAGCTACTTGGGCTGGCTCAGCACAATCCCGAGGAACGCATCAGCCTTGACCAACCAGGGCTGGCTGGGGAGCATGGTCTCAAAGTCCTTCCAGTCACGAAGCAGAGACCTTCCCGTGCTTTATCTTGCTGCTGGCTCAGCCAAAAGAATCATGCAAGATCCCTGCCACATCATGGAGGGCGTTCTTCCTGACTTCTCACACACTGGATTAATTTAATTTCATTTTGGTAGTAGCAATAATAGAGCAAAAATCCATTCTGACATATGTTCCACATCGAGCTGTGAGGATTTCAGTTACAGTACTTACTGTAGGCCTAATTCACTGCTCAGACATCAGTAAGTACTCCAGACAAATAATGTGTCCTAGCCCATGCTGCACAGTCCTTGCGGCAACAATCTCACCTAGCCCAGTTGCCGAACAGAGAGCTGTAGCCTCCTCCTACAGTTTTTTGGGAGAGATTGGCCTCAGGACCCCTCTCTGGAAGGGCAGGACCATCTTTTGGAGCTCTCTCTGATTATAGGAGCCTGGAAAAACAGGTTTGCCTGGAAGTCCAACTTTGAGAAGCCCAAAGGTAAGAGAGATGGATCCATCTTCCATGTAAAGGTCAACCAGATCCTGCAGTGATGTCTCTGGGGATCTGGCACGGGATTTGCTTTACACTGACACTGCACCAGCTCCCTCAGTAGCATTTGCGGTGCGAGTCAGGGGATATTTAGACTGATAATTTACACAGCGAGATCTAACAATACCCCTTTCCAACAAAATACCAGCGCAGAGAGAGAGGATGGGATGAGACAGGCGGCTGGCTACATCCATTCCGTTGTGCTAGTCTTCATTTACACCGCGTTTCATCTGCCTCCCCTGGGTCTGAATTAACGCCTGAGTCTACAGGCCCAGGTTATGTTCCATTTCTTTAGAGAAGCATCTACAACTGAGAGCAAAAATGAAAACTGCTGCTTTGGATGAAATCCTGGCAACACATCCTGGACTCCCTGATGTACCACAAAGCTGCTACGTGCCCAACAAATGACATTCCTCTGCTGTGGGCCACCACAACCTGTAAGTATCATTAAAAATCTGCAACTCATGTAGCATATGGGGACCACACTGACTCTACGACTTGTACAAGGATTACCGCAAGCACAACAGGACTTGGACCAGAAGAGACTTGGTTCGATGATCGTATCAATTTGGTCACACTGCTTCTGGACATTTTCTTGTGACCCGAAGACTCTTTCCAAAGTCCACTTCCCAGTGGACCGTATACCCTTCCTTGAGTCTTTCACCTCACGGTACCACCTAGAGCTCATTCAATCCTGTCTTGAGGAAACTATTTGGACTGTAACAGTTTTGGAATTAAAATGATTGAAATGTCAGCAGGTAGCTGCTGGGCCTTCTGCCTATTTCCTGTACCAAGGCACTTCTCCCTGTCAGATGAGGGCATTTTGGAAACCTTAACAAAGAAACGCCGTTCACTCTACCCTCTTCAGTCTCATTTTGCCCGCTCTCCTGCTTATACTAAGTGCTTTGGCAGCTTTCCTTTCTTTGTCAGTTTAATCAGATCCACTGGGAGCTAAAAAGCAGGATTAAAGTGAGGTGAGGTGCTGAGGGTTCAGCTTCTCAAGTGGCTCCTCACAGGACCTGCGGAGAAGTCTTCTACAGCCTGAACTTCTAGACATGGGATGAATACAAATCCCAGGAGCTGCTGTTCTTTCAGCGTAACCTCTGAAATGTCCTTTCTCTATGGACCGAGCTCTGAGCAGTGGAAAGGAGAGCGGAGGTTGTGGAGGAAGAAGCTAATCTGAATGTGAATGAAAGGGGCTGGCTGTGCGTGTGGAGGATGTGGTGGACTGAAGAATGTAACAGAGGAAGATAAAAAGGGCCGAAAGTGTAATTTTGGCTGTAGTGAGAAGCTACTTGCTAACTGCGTTTTGCTCTACTCCAGCAGAAGGTGGCTCTGGGGAGCCCCAAGGACGGCCAGTGGAAGAGTTGGTGGGAGGAAGAGCTCTGCTATCCTGGATGAACATCATGAAGAGGCCACGCTGGCATTGCTGTTTGTACAAAATCCTGGAGCGCTGAGGAGTCCCGAGATGTGGTTTGCAGACAGCTATCCCAGCTGGCTGCTTTCAGTAAGCATCTCTTGGGACATGGCAGGAAGATGGGAACATGTGAAGGGTGGCCAGGTTTCAGCGAGGTCCTGCTTCCCATAATACCAAAGGCTCAGCAATAAACCTGGGAACAATTACTTCACAAACTCGAGGGGTTTGGTCTCTCACAGGCAAAGATCTCTCTCCTCCATCTCTGACCACTTGCTCCTGGCTAATGGTGCACAGCCTGTAGAGGAACAGATGTGCTAGAAGGAGACAGAGGCTAAAAATAAAGATAATGAAAGCAGTATGTCGCATCCATACCGCTGGCTGATAATGAAAGAGTGTGCAGTACTGCTCTCTTGCCTGCAAGGTGGCATGGATCCAGCGGATGTGAGAAATGCTTGGAGGCCATCCTGGTGGGATACACCCAAACCGCGACAGGAACCTGCGCTTCCCCCACAACGTTCACACAAACCCCAGTTCTCTCTCCAGACCTGCTCCATCACCAAAAGCAGCTTGAAGGCAAATTGGTCAGATAAGTCAGACTGAAGCGCCAGCTGTCTGCAAGAGGCTTCCTGCTTCACCACACGACTGCTGTCAACATGGGCCAGCACTCGGCCAAGAGCAACATCTGGATGAGGTTGATTCAAGCAAAAGTCTGTTGATGCTGGTTGGCAGAGAAATGCTTGGAAGAGCCTACAGTCACATTTGAGCTCTTCAACCACAGTCTCCTCAGGAACATGAAGCGCCATGACCAGCCTCTTGGTTTTTACACTGACTCCTTACAGAAAAGCCAATCAGGAGAAGGTCTTGCTCTGTATTTTGAAGGTCCATGGCACTGACTTGGGCTATCTAGGACACAGAGCCCACCATGAGGGCTGTGTGGACAGCCGTGCTTCGTGGCACCACGGGGGGCTCTGCAGGTAGATGAAAGCACTGCCTGTGCCGCAAAACAGAATCCAGGAAAAGAGCCTCTCCAAGAAAACCAGCTCCAAGGGAGAGGAATATTTCCTCAGCATGTTTTTTTTAACGTGAACACAAACCTGTGTAGACACTAGCTATGAATAAATAAACGGAAAACAAACCAACAATCTCCCCCCACACACACTCCCGCAACTCTCCTGCATTCACTTCTCCTGGGGAACTGGATGAGAAAACAAACCGCACAAAGCAGACACTAGTTGAATTGCTCAAGGCACTACCAGAAGGTGTTCAGGTAGCAAGGTGCTGGGAACACACAGAGACAATTGGATAATGAAACGTACTAGCAAAATAATGAATTCTGCCAGCATTCAAAATCCACTGGGTAAATCACTGGCTGGAAGCAGCCTGCCTTGCCCAAAGCTCTTGGGGAAATGAAGTATGAGCTCATAGTTGGTTATGTGTCCCGCTCCAGCTAGAAGGTCAACATGCAGCTGCATGGTCTCTCCCTCCTCCAAGCCCACAGGAAATTCTGAGCAAGAGCAAAAGCTTAGGAAGGGAAGAGTAGGAGGACAAGAAGGGAAAGAAAAGGACAGTGTGACAAATACCATCTCTTCCTTTCTTTCCAGGCAGCTCTCCATCCCTCCATGTTGCCATACACGAAGGTGGAAAGCACATTTTGCCAGCCAACTCCAAAGAATTGCCTCGGGCTCGCTGGGTATGAAAGGCACGGGTGCTATGGGAGAGATCCCCGTGTCCATCGCGTCCTTCTCAGCCCCATTCCACCACCTCTGCTGCCGGGGGGGGTGATACAACCCCGTGGCACGGTGCTCTTTGCTGAAAGCAAGCTGCCAGTTACAAAAGGAGACTCGCTACTATTAAGGTCGCATAACACTCCTCCGTTTGTCCATAGCCTGCCAAACTGTAATGACTCATGATAAAAACTGTCCGTGCCTACTGCCCGCTTTGGGCTCAAATTTGTCGCTGATAACATTATCAAAAGTGGTGACACCGCATTTTCAGTGGATGCCAGGAAAAAGTTGCCTGTTTTGGAAGAACATGAGGCTTTTGTGCTACATACTTGAAAACCTACAGAAATTTAGTTCTCTGTGATAAAATTTGCTGTTAGCACAAAATCCAATCCAGATTGGATTAAAATACATGTGGGTTTTTTATTGCTGCTTTCGCACAGTGGCGTTTGTGAGAAGAGCCTCCATTTTTGGTCTTTCCACAAGCGATGAGTATGTGCATGAACCGTGGCAGACCTCTGTAGCCCCAGAGGCCACTGTACCCCCGTGAGACACAGACACAGGGGAAGCAACCCAGTTAACTCCTGTTAAAGGGAAAAGTACTGGGAGCCAACCACAGATCCCGAGCTCAGACCAGCCAGAAAAGCTCAAACCCTTGCCACAGGAGGCTAGGAAGTAGCAGTTCCCAAAATGTACGTGAAAAGTAAGTGAAAAGCTAAATTTCACTCCTAGAGATGGGTAGGAAGAGGCTACAACTGCCTCCTGTGACACAGCAAAGTGTCACACGCGCCACCGCCCAAAACCAGTCTGCCAAACCCGCAGTACTGGGTACTAGAAATGGACTATTCAACCCTTTCCACTGTGCTCCTGCAGACCTTCAAGCTGCTGGTGTAGAGGGTATCGGATGCTCTACGCTGGAGTTGGTCTCTGGGTTTTAGTGGGAGAATTCTGCTGGTGCTGTGTTTGCAGCAACGGGTTCAAACTCACTGCCATGGAATAGCTGCATGGATGAGGATATAATTTCTCTTCCTCTCCTCCCTCCTTCACCTCGCCCAAACTACTTGTCTTTCCCAGGAACACGGACTGGAGGAGATCAGCCTGGTTCTCAGAAAGGCCCTGCCTGCTCACAACATGACAAGTGACTGTGCAAGACTTCAAGTTCCACAAGCCCACAGACCATCTACACCACTTCTACACCACCTGCCACGAGGAAGAACACGTTGAGACCCTACAGCAAACTTGACCCCCCAGAATGACAAAGCCACCATCCTAACCATACAGAGAGGGAGCAGGGAAGGTCACAGGTACTGCAGACATCTTCAGGTCCTCTCAATGTAGGAAATAATACATTCAAAAAAGCAAAGTTCTTGGAGTGGTGATTGACAAGAAAGCCTTAATCACCTCTCCTGCGCTTACCAAAGGCTGCTGTGCAATGCCTTAAATGACCGTGCTGCTTCTTCCAGCCTGCTTTTCCCAACAAAAACAAACTCTAATGTCAAAGACCATGAAAAAAGATCAAAACCTGCCTATTCAAGTCCCTGAACAGCCACTCTCGGCCAGCACATCCTTCACCACCCCTGAGAAGGAAAGGTGTTGAGCCATAGTCAGAGCCAACAGCATCGGTGGATCTGTTACAGCAACACTCTCTGTATGCTTAATATACCGATATTAATAAGGTACCTTCTCCAGCTCCCAGAAGCCTTCTTCATGCCTCGCTGACTTGTATCAGAGAGTGAGAGCTTCACCAAGAACAGCTGCGCTAAGTTTGACAGAGCTGGTTTGGCAAATGTCCTTTTCCTCTGCCTGCTAACAACGTGTCCCTCCCGGTGAATGCGGCATGCTCCATTTCAGTCCTTTTCCATCCCCATCACTAATGAAGCTGATGGAAAGCAAGGAGTAATTGTGTTTGCAGGTGACGGGGTTGGAAGCGCATTGCTGGGAAACACGTACTTGGCAAGAAGTCCCGGTTCGGAGGTGAGGGAGGGCAGCCAATTGCGAAATCCCTGGCAAAAATGTTTGTGTCAAAGCGATGCTGCTCTGCTCAGCCCAGCTGCTGCAGAAAATACAGGAGGAGTGTGCTTACAGGAGACCAGAGCAGTCAGAAAAGGCAGCACAGGGCTAAAGAACCTGCCTCCGGGGCATGGCAAAACCTCTCGTGATGGCTTCGTTTCCATCACGTTCCCAGGTCTGCCCGTGGCTGCTGGAGCCGCGCTGCAGAAGATGCTTGTCTTGTGCTTGTAGGGTGACCACAGCCTGTCTAGATTTGGGGGGATGGTTTGAAGAAGCCTGTTCTCTGGCAGGAAGGTGGATGGGAGGTGATGCCTGAGACAGACTATTGCTGGGAGAAACACGTGGAACCCAACCCGTGAAACGGAGATGTGTGTTGGTGTTCAACCAAGTCCAGTGTAATGATAAAAGCTCCCAAATTCTGTTCTGGGGTACTGCAATGCTGCGAACGGACCGCCTTTAGCATGTGATCGAGCCAGGAGTTTGGTCTCCAGTTTTTATTTCTGGAATATGCTCTTTTCACACAAATACGTTACTGGGAGAACAGGAATATGTGCCGTGGGGGAGACACAGCCAGTCATCAGGGATCTTTCCTAACCAGAACTGGGGAGCAGGGGCAGAAGGTGCTCACAAATGTCAAAGTGCCTGGAGGAAAACACGTTTACATGCAAAAC
The DNA here is from genome assembly GCF_011004875.1 of Balearica regulorum gibbericeps. NCBI lineage: Eukaryota > Metazoa > Chordata > Aves > Gruiformes > Gruidae > Balearica > Balearica regulorum. Next base: position 1,831,431 of record NC_046192.1, on the reverse strand, counting down.
ACCTCTAGATGAAATTCCTCCAAGGCCCAAGCCACATCAGAGATGACACAGCGGTTGCTACAGGCTGGGCTGCACTTCCACATGGGCTCCTGTCTTGGTCTTACCAACGTTTAACAGCGCATGAACATGATGGCATCGCCTGGAGCCAGTGTGCCATCTGGGGCTCAGATTCCCACGTGGGACTTCCGAAGATCAGCCCCTTGGCACGCAGTGTCAGCAGCACGGCTGAAAGGGAAAGGGGCACGCACCATTCCTTCATCCACCATCTCGCCAAGCTTCGCTCTGAAAGTCCTTCCTGGTCATGGAGATACTGTGTGGTGCTGGATTCCCCAGTGCTCTGCAGCTTTATTTTCTTAGTTGTTTCTCCCTGCTACTTCCCTGTTTGCATCTGAGTTAATGCCTGGTATTTCATCCGTGAACAGGCAGCGGGGACCATGGCTACATTATTTCTGCTGGCACCTCTTTCTTCCTTCCCTGCATGCCAGTTATGTATCCGTATCATGTCACAAGTTTGGCTGGAGTAGGGTAGGGATGCTGTCACCTCTTCGAGGCAGGGATATTGTCCTGTGCTCGCTCTGAAGTGCCACGCACATTGATGCTACCGTAGAAATAATAAATAATAATAGTAAGTCATCAAAGAAGTGCACCTCAGGGAGGAGTCAAATCATACACTGCAGCGAGAAGCTTTCACTTTGGGTATAACTATTACACATGAGCTGGTTATTGCAGAACAATTTCCTTCAAGGGTGTATAGCCTGAACTCTATTAAAATGGATGTCCTGATGGTGACTTATGAATTTAGAAACCAAGAGCTGCACTCTGCTTCGAGCTAAACAGGATGGAAATCTGGGGTCACTCCGCTGGCCTCATTCACACAAGACGATAGCGATTCAAACAGCCAGCGCTGCGAAAATCCGTACTGCCGGCAGCACAAAGGACGGCTCCTCATCTAGTTGCCAGACACCATTTTACCCTGAAACCTGCCCAAATCAGCAGAGATTTGCACGGATGTGAAGGATGGGTAGGCATCGAGTGAAAGAATAAATTTGATCAGTGGGACGGAGAGGGTAAAATGCGGTGGCACAAGGTCCGCTTGCCTCACACCAGATCCACAGATGAGAAAAAACGAAACAGCCGCTTTCTGTCCCATGTAGTTTCTAGTGACGTTGCACGAGCGGACGTTAATGAGATTCCAGCAAGCAGACATCCCGAGGAAAAAGACACTCATTTGATCACGCGGCCTGGCTGCTAAACCTGACCTTAGAAAAACGAGGAATATTTTATTAATTGAGGTCTTCCAAATTTAAAAAAGCCTAACTTGCCAGGAAAGGAGACCTCTGAGCCTTCCATCTGCTTTTGTGAGCCTGCTGGGTGAGGTGCAGCAATTAAAAGCACTCTGAGAAGATACGAACAGTGTTTTAAACAGCTGCGGGGAGCTTGGGGGGGTGGAGTGAGAAGGCCTGCGGTAAAAAAAATGGGGGGAGAAAAGTGAGCGGTTCTGTTCATTAGCAGACGGCCGCTTCCACCCACGAGATTAGCACGCACACCTCGGGAAAGCGATGCTACGGAGCGATGCACCTTGCTGGAGAAGGCGGTCTCCTCTCCCGAGCACTGGGATCCTCCCGAGGTAGCTGGTTTTAGTAGTACTGAAAATTAGGTGTTGCAGGTAATGAGCCAGCAAGACACTGTTGTAGGACAGGGAAAGCCCAATACAGAGTGTCCAGAGGTTGTTAAGTGCTAATTGTAATGGTTCTGATTAACTGCTTCCACCAGCAAAGTCTCTGTTGCTAACACGGTCGTTCCTCCCTCTCCGCGGCACCTTGCTTCGCCCGGTTGGCAGAGCTGGCACCTCCAAAGGGGTTTGGGCCCCTACAGCCCATCATTTCGGAGGAGACTGGGGAGATCAGAGGAGCTCTGTGTCCAAAGCCCACTAGAAAGCCAACTCGGAGAGTCCAGCCTCGTTAAGCTCTGCTTTATAGACCTCTCGTGGGAGACCTGAGCAAGGCGATGCTGGAGTCTTCTAGACCTCGAGGCACCTTGCCGGACTGAAGGCACTGCTCGGTGTATTGAGAAGACTACACCTGGGCACCCCAAAGGTCTCTTTACAGTAACAACGTTGTGTTTAGTGTTTGTAGGAGACAAGAGCAATGTTCAGGACTGACCAGTGCCTCCAGCTACAACTCTTCTCAGAAGAGAATCGGCGCAAATGACCCATTTTTAACGAAATATACGGAAGCCGAGTGGTAGCGGGGTCTACAGGGCCTTCGGGACCCACTTCCCCTCAAGCTTCAGGGCTCATTTCTCTCGGCGGCGCTGGGGAGGAAGGCAACGCCGCGGCAGGGCAGAACCCCGGTTAGAAAAGCAAGGCTGCGGGAACCTGGGCACATTACCGGGGAGGGAACGTGGCAGGAGGCAAAATTCCAGCTTTCAGTAAAGGCAAACCAACAAAGAAGCTTTTCAAGATCAATAATAAAATGAGAGGGGACAACAAGTCAGCAAAGGCCTGTTCTGGAGCCCAAGGAAGGCGGTGTAAAACCTCCCACTGACTACAGCAGGCTTTCAGAGCCGGTCCTCGCAAATTGCAACTGGAAACTTCAATGTTACCAACAAATCCATTGTAAGAAAACACAGGCACGTCGCAGCGATGTTTATTGGTACAGATAATCCATACCCCTTTCAGAAAAAAAAAAAAAAATTATAATCCTCTCTCCTCCTTTTCTTATTAGCAGTGTGCAGACTGCCATTTTATAATCCCAAAGCTATAATGGTGCTAGCGGGGCCCCGCACACGCGACGCCTGCTGCGGCTCAGCGCCGGAGCCCTGCGCAGCCAGCGATAAGTGGATTCCCCCTCATCTCTCCTCAGATACATTTAAGGGGCGGGGGGGGGAAAGAAGGAAAAAAAAAAAAGGAAAAGAAAACAGGAGGTGAAGGGGAAAGGAAAAGCACAGTGCAACAACCGAATGAAAAACATTTCATTCTTCTCAGCAGCTGGAAGCAAGGCAGATAAGTGAGCGCTGGCTCCCCTCCAGCGTCGGATTTTCCCCAAACGAGGAACGTGTGGGATTGGAAGCAGTTTTCCAGCCTAACCTTATGCCACAGCAAAAACTGTGAGGTGGAACGATCCATTTTGAAGGTGATTAATGGCAGCGTGCTCCTGGGGGGAATTCAGCTGTGTCGCGGGCTGTCAGGGGCAATGGAGGGAACGGTATTTACCTTCCAACAAATCTGAGATGATTTACCTACCTTTTCTCTGTTGTTGTTGTTCATAAATGGGTGTCTGGACAGTGACAAGAATCCTGGCCAAATGCACGGGAGAAAAGCTCACAGAACTTTTCATTTCTTGCAGGCTGGGGGGCAGGTGGGGAGGAGTGGGGAGAGCAGCCCAGGAGCTGGGGTTTGCTTAGAAGCAGCTGGGGAAGCATCAGCAGAGGATTCCTGGCCCCCCAAAAAGTTACGATTTGTGGCAGGAGGAGGCCGGTGCTGAAGCTGGGACTCTCCGAAGCTCAGCGCTGGGAGGTACTGGTCTCACCAGGGCTGGCTGAGACTGCAGCAGACACGTGCGGCTGGGGGGGGCAGCGAGGCCACGGAAGCGGAGCCACCTCTTTCTCTCACCACATCCTGTTCAAAATCGCTGAAGTTCTCGCTCAGCGCTGTCTCAGCCCTACCTTGTTGAGGAGACAGTAAACAAAGAGGAAAACAAAGAAAAAAATCCTGTTTTAGACTGAACTGTACGATGCCTTAGGTAAAAAAGAGAGCCCCCCAAATCTGCATTTCCCTTTCCTCTTTGCAACCGTTTCCCTTCGTTGCCTCCTCTCCTAACGCTTCATAAAACCCTTCCAAAGGACTGCTGTCACGCCAAGGTTCGTAAGCCCAGCACCGAGGGTCAGCGTGACCCACACGCATCACCCCTGGGTACATCTCCGAGATGGGCACCCGCCTGTCTAAGCACTTCAGTGCCAAGGGCAGGGTCCTCTGCTCCGGGAAAGGTTTCCTGCCCTACACCCACAGCACATAACTCCCACGGAGTCCAAGACGCCTGCCTGAGTGAAGAACGTTGGATGGAGTCCAGCAGAAGCATAGATGTTAATGTCCAAAGCTCACGCAAGCCTCATGGCAAAACAATCTATTAAACTCCAGCCAAAAGGAATCGCACAAAAATATCGCTGTACTACCACGACGGAGACCCCGAGGTTAGGATCTAGCCTTGCTTTGCTCCGGGTGCCGAGGGCAAGTCCTGGAGCCAAATGCAAGGGAAGGAACCTGTAACGCGCTGCTGAAGAAGCGAGACTATGAAAAAGCAAGGCACCATTATTCACAAAGCTTACAAAGCCCAGCCGCTCGCTGGGTTTCTCCCCCACCCCGCGTCTTGTTTTCCCAAGGGCTCCCCTCCACCCAGCAATGAACTGCTCCTGCAGCAGCTCCCATCCGCTGTGATTATTTCTGGCCCTTTCACAGTGGTGTGCAGCATTATTTCTCCTAACACTTTGTTGGGATCGCAATTAGAAACAATCCGGCCCTGTAATGGCCACTATCATCCCCGGGGGGGGGTGTGTGTGCAAACAGTTTTTTCAGGCTCCCTCAGCTCCACGTGTCTCTGTGGCAGCTTCTACCACCGACCCTGGAGACACGCAGGAGCAGGCGCTTTCCCCTTGCTCAGCCTGCTGAAGGTCAGGCAACAGCGTGGAGTAGCCCAGAGGCCGGAGGGAAAATCAAAGGAGAATGATTGCTGCTCATGGGAAAGGTGAGAGGCAGGGTCATTTTGCCAATATGCGTGGGAAGGGCAGGGGATTGAGATAAAGAGGGAAAAAGATGGAGGGAGACAAGGAAGATCTTTTTATTCCTTTCGCTAAGCTCTCTGGCTGTTTGACAAAGCCAGATTCCAAAACTGCCCACAGCAGTTGGTTTTCTCTCTCCGACCTTCTTTAATGTGTATTACGTGCTGCCCAACCACGCAAGAAAACTTCAGATCTTGCCCTTCACTTACTGCTCTTTCTGGGCAAAGGAAATCCAGAAACACCGCTATTAGTGACAGCCTTTAACGAGCCTTTGGATGGAGAGGATGAAGCCATGCCCCAAGAGCTCCCTGCAGCCTGGATGCTCTGCCATGAGTCGATGTAGAGACTGATTCCTACTGAAACTACACGTAAAGAAGGAAGATGCTGGTGCTGGAGGAAGACCAACAAGGGTCTCCGGGGCTGGCCAGCCACATGGTACCCAGGGGAAGAGTCTGGGTCAGCGCTGCAGGAACACCACCGCGGGGATAACCACGGGAGAACATTTGTTGGAAGGAAAGCAGTTGCTTGGGCTTATCTGTACTGGGGTGTTTCGGTATATGTCTACGCAAGCAAATGTTTTTGGCAAACACGAGGATATCCACGAACGGAGAGAGCCTCCTGAGTCTGCAGCCTCATAAAGTTGTAGTTAACTTTAAGCATATGCTTAAACCCCAGCCGGCTTCAGCAAGAGTGCAGCACATGTTTTAAATTAACCATGTGGTTAAGCAACCAAGCTGAAGGAAAATCCATCCCGATCCCCTGCGTCGGGGAACAAGAGCCCCGAGGTCCGTCTGAGACCCTTCCACTTGGCCCTGAAAGCCCTGGATGCAGCAGGAGGAGGCTTCGTGCCGGTGTGCGGGACAGCTGTGGCAGCCCTCACTGCAGACCTCCTCCCAGAGCAGTAAGCGGTTTCTTGGAGCCACTCCGGGCCACGGTGGGTGTTGTGGATACCTCAGGCCAGACCGGGCCCATAGGCAGGGATTTTTTCAGGCTTTGGCCTGAAAATGTAGATTTGACACAGAAACTCTTCATTTTGATGTGAAGGTTTCCCAAAGCCCGGATGACAAAGATGAGGGAGAGGCAGAGCGAGGAATGCTGGAGGGATAATGTGAAAGCCAGACTCCAACCCACGCTGAAGCACCTCCTGAAGCATGGGAAGGTGCAGTCACTTCTCTCAGCCTCATCTACTGGGGCTCTGCTGCCTTCTCCACACGATTAAACGTGGCGGGGGGGCAGGGAGGAGGAGGATGAAGAAAGGTCCTGACCCTAAAGATGGGATCTAAGGCACTGATGTGGCTTCCTTCACATATGAGCCCTGTTTCCAAGTTAAACACATCTCGCATGGAGCCTCCCCATGACTTCTCTAGGCTGGGGGTTTCCCCGAGGTGGTTTTCCACCTCTCGTTTTACGTGAAAGCTTTTGCAAGACCTGATAATCCAATGCAGAGGAAACACCAAAGCAATGAGCTATTTTGCAACCCCCAAATCCCATTCCTCATCCGGTCCCCCCATGGTAACCCAGACAGATGCTCAGGAGTAGCTGAGCTGTGCCATGGGCTGCCCTCATCCACGGACCACCGCTGCCCCGGGATCTTGCCCAAATTCTCTCTACTCCAGTCCAAAACTAATTCAGTAGCACACAGGATGAAACAAAACCTCTCGGTCCAGCCTGGACTCTGAGCAGCGCAGCCTGGCTTCCTGTGCCTCCTGGCTTTTCACTCTCCATCATTTCCCCATCTCCTATTTGCACATTTTTTTCTCCTCTGAACCAAGGGAAGAGGTGCAGCTCGGGAAGAAATGCTGCTACCCAGGGGACGGAGGGGTGTCACTCATTTATAATTCCAGGGGAGGTGACTTTTCAGAGGGAGGAGAAAGTGCAGAGGAGAATGAGAAATCGATGGCGGCAGCTCCATCCCTCCGCTCGTTGGCATGGCAACGCTGCGAGAGGTGGGTACCCAGCCCAGGAGCGAGCACACCTTTCCAGGCTGCCTTCCAAAACCAGGGTGCAGGGGGGCTGCCCCATGGAAACGGAGCCCTTTCATTCCCTGAGCTCTTTAATATTCCCCACGGCCGCCTCTGAAGCAGGTTATTGTCTACCGTGTCAGGTAGAAATCCTTTCCTTCCCCGCTCCCTTTCCGCCGGCGGTTCAGCAATCTGTAGATAAAGTTAATATAATGCAGAAGCAGCCGCAGGGAGGGAGGCTGTCGTAAGCCATTACCATTGACTTTGCCAACATGATAATATTGTCCTTCATCAGCAAGAGGATTAGGAGCAGGACGGACCGCGCGGTGCTGTGGATTAATGCCTTCACTGTTCAAGGTCAAACGTGGAGTTTAGTGGGCTGGGGCTGAGAGTTCATCGGCTCCTTATCCAGGCACACAAAGCCAGAGCACCCACCCTGGCAGTGAGCGGGGGACAGGATTTGAATAGATCTTTGATCCTTTCATCTGTGCAAGTCGCAAAACTCCCGTGTTCCCCCTCTTGCAGCTCCTCCCGGCTTTGGGAGCAGGTGGGAGCACCGGGGTGGCACGGGCACGACAAACGCAAGGGGCTGGGAAATGGGAAGCGTATTTCTGAAGAGGAAAGGAAAATATCCAGACAAACAAAATTTCCTCTTATGGTTTCAGTTAGCTCACTGAAACTGAGCGAAACTCTTTAGGGGTTATTTGTGGTTATATTTTCCAATTTGTCTTAAAAAATAGCTTGGTTTTCAAAACACAAACATGCGAAGTGGCAGGAAGTTTTCACTTTCTAATTGTTTGTTTAACAGCAGAACTAGTGCTGCAGCGAAAACATTTACTCTGGCTACTTCTGTTTGGTTGAAAAAGACAAAGTGCTTTCAAAAGGGAGTAGAAAACTAGGAAGGGTAAAAGCAAGGCATGCAAGCAAGTAAATGGAGCTCTCCTGCTGAAGGTACAGAACGGCTCTGGGCATCACGATACCGTCGGGGGAACTTCCCATTGCTCACAGCCACATCGCGTAACCCCGGTCCGTCCTGTGTTCCGAAAACTTCCTCGTACACAGGGAGAAAGTCTGATCCGTCGGATTAAGGACTTACGCAGTGGGCACTGGCATCCAACAGAAAAGCGTGAAGGAGCTATTAAAAAAAGTTTTGTGACATTTATGAAGTTAACGTAGGCTTTGACGACTGCGCGCAGGCTGTTCACGCTGGGGTTTTCACGTCAGGTTGATAGCGGGCACCGTTCTTCTGCTAAAGCGTTAAAGGATAATAATTTAACCTGATATATTAACCAGTAATTCTATTTTACCATCACTGCACTGAAGGATAAATGGAGCCTTGTTCTCATTCCTGGAGGACAGAATTTAGACAGACACAAATAAACACATCTCTCCTTTACCTTCCATAATGTTATTACGGGATAGAAGTCAAGACAAAGTAAAGGACAAATGAACACTTAAAAATGGAACCTGTTAACATAGTACCTGTTGCTAACGAAGTCGTGTCTCCCATGCTCTGCCATTCCCCTTGAAGAGCTGACCAAAACGGGGGGCTGGAGCTGCGGGGATCCTAACTTTAAAATACCACTACATCTAGAAACTTTGACCTCTGTTTAAAGTTGTCTAAAGGATTTTTTGCAGAATATAAGGCTGTATTTTTTCCCCAAATCTGCCCCAAATCTCACTCTAAACCTTTCCCAGTCTTTTTTTTTTTTTTTCCCCCCCACCGTAAAGACTGTTGTATTTTGTTAGACCAATTCCAGGACTTCTTTCTGACTAAGCAGGGAAAGAAAGAACATAAACTAGATTTATTGGCTGTCGGGAGGGATTTATATTCAAATTGCTCTTTCTACCTGTGGTACCCACACAATTCCCATCGCAGGCGTGTCTAGATACTGCAGAGTCTTTAACGCGTTTCTGGTACAACACCCACGTGTGATGGGTGAGCGCTACAAACCCTTTCCCTGCAACGCGAGACCTGCGAGGCTCACAGTTCCACTGAACCGCCCCTGACTCGTTAAGGACTCTTTCTTCTTTCTCCCCCTACCCACAGGCATGCAAACCCCCTCAGAGGAACTTGAGTGGAGTTTAGGGACCAGGAGCACCCCAGGCATGTCCAAAAGGACCTTGGGGTTGGCCAACTCCATGGCCACCTCCTGCCTATGCTTGCCCGCATCCCTTCTCCTCCCTTCAAGCAATTCTCTACGCCAGCTGTAGCGAAAAGAGCAACCACAATTCACGTCTCTGTCTTCTTCGTGGGGAAAGGGGAGATGCAGACTTAGTGCCTTCCTCAGACTGAGCCATGTCTTCTGCCTCCTCTGAGGGTGCCTGAACACCTATGCCTTTTGGAGGAAGCTCCTGGAGAAGAGAGGAGTTGTAGTTCGGTCTTCTGGCTCAAGCTAGGCGAGCATACAGTGAGAAAGTCCAGAAACTTAGAGGAGGGAAAAGAGAAAGATTCTGCGTCAGGAGAACGTGGCTCCCTAGCTTAGTTGTCGCAGCGCTCACAAGAAGAAGTTCACACTCCGTTTCTAAGCTGGCTAACAAGTATTTTACAAATCAACCATGGCATAAACCAAAGCGACAATCCCTAGAATAGGAATTACAGCCCAGGATCTCTCCTCTCCCCGCACCAACTCGCAGACCATCCTTCATCTCACTACCTACAGGCTCCCTTCCAAAAAAGCCAAAGACCACCCTGGAGCCGGGTCCGTCTGCACGCTAAGGCACTCACCAGCACAGAAAGCCTTTCCTGACTCCCGTACGCTTACAAGAACAAAAGTTCCTCTCTGTACATTTGTGCAAATAAAAAATATTTGCACGGACATGGTTGGATTGAAGCCTGAGTTGGAATTGGCAAGGGTTTGTGAATACTTTATTTACAGTGCTCAGCTGAGTGCAACCATGACTCACTGAGCCCTGCAACACCAGCAAACAGCGAGAATTTACATCTTCTTTGACTCTTGACTTGGAAAGAGTGTTATTTTTACAGAATGACTTATGGGTGGCTGATGTATCTAACAGCAGTAGTAATAATGACGATGATGTCTTCATTTTATATAACTCCATCCAAATATTTCCATGCACTTAACAGGTCTTTTTCTATGTAGGAATCACTTCCACTACTATATAGATAACTATTAGAGATATGAAAGGCAAGTGTACAGGTAAAGGAAAGGCACAATTTTCAGGCAGAAACATAGCATTTTTCAACGATGACACCTTGTTAGGCCATTCTTCCTGGGGCGGGGTGAAAACCAACTGGAACAGCTTTTTGTAGATCTCCACTTTCCCTCTCCTCCAGGGGGACAACCCGTTGACTCTCGGTTTTACAGAAATGGAAATGACTATGCTATGTTCCTTACTAATGCCCGTCAGAAGCCCTTCTGAACATAATTTTCAACGTCATATTGCCCAAGGAGCACTGCCTTTTTGATCTCCAATGTCCTTGAGAACACCTGTTATTCCAGGGAGATATTAGGCCTTCAAGGAAATGGGTCATCCTTCCTTTGCTCTGCTTGCTGAGAAACTTTAAAAAAAACAACAAAAAAATCAAGCTCCTTCATATATCAAGATTTCTCTAAATGCTGATTGCTCCAAAAACCCTTGGAAGGCAGCTCACTGGGAGGAGATCTGATGATGTGAAGTTCGGTGACTGTAGGTGATCCCAGCTTTCTGGTGACCACCTCCCCACCTGCTGACTCGAGGAGCAGCTACAATGATCTGCTGAAACAAGACTGGATTTTGAAGTGTTGCGCAAAGATTGATCTTAAAAGTAGGGATGTGCTACTGTGGTAGTATCAGTGACGTTCTCTTCAGGGAGAGAAAACAGCTCCAGACCTAAGAAGGACACATGCAAGAAAGACTGGGTGAATCTGGTTCACGTGTTCCGTGTTATCATTCCTTCAAGGCCCTTGAAGGCTCAAGACTCCAAAAGATACTTCTCATCTTAGGATGGTCTGTAGCACACCACTGAAGAAAACTGCCCAGAAGTTTCCCTGTCCTCGCTGCTAGCACAAGCAAAATGTGCAAAATCATGTTGAGTCCCCGAGCATCTCAGCAGGATTTCTGTCGGCCACGTCCAGGAGACAGCACGGCTCCCAGAAGAAAGAAATCACGATACTAACAGAAGACCAGAAATGTCTTTATTATTGAGCCATGGCATCAGATCAAATAGGAGGGATCCAGAGACTCCACACATGACTGAGGGAGATGCATTTGGGTTTGGAGAAGATCAGATCTGCATTGCATCTACTGGAAGACATCTGTCCACCCCTCAGCGGAAGCTGCAGCAGGATATCTTGTTCCAGACAACCAGTCCTGCCAGTTCCTGACATCTCCTCCCACGTACCCTCCCCTCACACGGTACCTGCACTATCCGGAGCGTTAGAGAGCTGCTCTGCTCCCCAGCCAGAGAAGAGCAGCAGTAGCAGGACTGCGAGAGCAACGGCAGCTTCCAAACAATAATTTCTCTGCGGAAATACGGAGAACAACTAAGAATAATAGCAGCTATCAGCTGGTAAGCGCAATGACTTGTCCTAGCAAAATTCCAACACTTTTTTATTTATGGACCAAATGCAGCGCTGGCATTTGCTCCCAGTCAAGGGTCAGATCTGCTTTCTCGTGTCCAGCATTCAAACCACCACCACAAGCTGTGTTTCCAAGCAAACTGAAAAGTGACCTCAGTTACTGCTGTGTGGCAGGAACATATTTCTGGTTGCTGCGGCCGCCTGGTGTGGCTTCTTGCCTAACATATTCATTAGAGATTAACTGCTACTTATCACACTGCTCAGAACCAGCCTGGCTTCTCCGTTACATCATTAGAAAGGCAAGAATAGCCCACCGGGGGGTTGTCCCCTATTTTGCTAAGGCAGAGTGCTGATGGTCAGATTTCTGCTGCTACCTCCACTGGAAGGGAGCAACTTCATTAGTGCTTTCTTCCAGGAGCAGCAGTTAAGACACAGGGAGAGAAACGCTTGCAGAATATATACTTTACATGGATGCGCGCTCCTTTGCTGAACCTCTTCCAAGCTGTACCAAGGGGAGGAGGAATTTGTCTTGCTCCCTGGGGTGCTGCCAGCTGTCGGTCCCCTCGGCAGAGTGGGAAGCAGAGCCCCGTGGCCACAGGATCTCTATTGGAGCGGTGCTGCGAGCAGCGCAGAGCTTCTGGACTGTCCCTCTCAATCTCAGCCCTGTTGGGCCGCGAGCAAATATCCCCCATCCAGATTGCAAATGTTACCTCCAGCTGCTGCTGCCAAACTCCAGCAGGTCATTTAGGAATGATGCTCGCCATATCCCATCGATGCTGCCTAAGCCTGCCTGCTCTTTTTACTTTTTTTTTTTTTTTAAACAGAATGTGTGAAAATATGTATTGTATGGCAAGGTATAATATACATGGGAAGACACTGGAGCGTAATGCAAAGAAATGTCCCCGTATCGATTTGAATTCTCTGAGTCATACAGTGGCTCCTATAAATTCATGTGACCAAGAGAATCTGTATTTCAAAACACATATTAGAAAAAATATAATTGAAGTGGAGAGACCAAGATAAATTTGTGTTATCAGGTGTAGTTACCAAAGCAGTAAATCATTGTCACAGCATAAGCTCTTATCCATATTTCCATATTAACACCAAACTTGTACTCTGCACTGGCGCTGCTGCACATAAAAGGTATCAGCACGTCCTAATGCTGTCTGCTGGAGCTGGCGTCTGCCATCAGGTATCAAGCGGAGACAGCACCGTGCTCCTCGTCCCACCGGCACCGGGAGTTACCCCGCACCGGTACCGCTCTGCGGTGCTGGGGGGCTGGCTGAACACCCCAACCTGTTCTTGTCCCCAGGCCTGCAGGACAATCCAGGCTCCTGACGTAACCACGGCACGGCACGACTGCCCCCTGTGCATCCTCTACCCAAATGTAGGTCTCTGGTACTGAGAACGCTCTGGCTTGGTCTGACTATGTGGGTGTATGTTATAAATAAAAATAAATGGAGCCACCGCTTGGTTCTACTTGACGGAATGGTTTGGCCATGAGTGCGCATCTTTATGGGCAAGAAATAAAACCTTGTAGGAGATACTCCCTAGTATCTCCTAGCTCTCATTTTAGAAGACTTAAAAGGCTCACAAGAAAAGCTGGTTTAGTTACCAACTTGGCTGATGCTCATTAGTAAAGTGAAGCTGAGCGAAGTCTTCCCTCAAGTGAGCTGCTGCTGAGAAACGTACTGAAGGAGCTTGGTCAGTGTTATCATTTGTGCCACTCGTTTGCTTGCTGTTTTTGGAAGACGAGAACGCAGGCGTTCTCAATGTACACTGTAAAAGGAAGAAGTCATTTTTGGGAAAACCGTCAACTTTTCATTCAAAACCTCAAAGCTTTTTGTGGAAACCAAATGCTTTTCCGGTAAAACCTGTTGGTTTGTGATTTTTTTGTACTACTGGGTCAGCACTTTCCTTCCATAATGTAAAAGCAAACTGCATTCAGATTGCCTTTGGAGGAAAGGGCTGCAGTTACAGAGACTACGCTTCCCATGCACGGCCTGTCCCCGCTGACAGCGGAGAGGAATAGTGAAGAAGCCAGCATAAAAATCATCACAAAAAATGACAACGGCTTTTCCTACGCTTGCGTGTTGAAAATGGCACTACCCAGCCATCGCTCCGTCGCTGGCTGTACATCCCGGTAAACCTGAAGTGCAGCTGCCGCCTGAGCCGAGATAACCCCTGATTCATTTTATTCCTCCTAAACCCAAAAGAAACTGCAGCGGGGTGATCCCAGAGGAGAATCCCCCACCTACTCGGGTGTGCGGGCTGGAGCAGGTCTCCAGCCAGGTGCTCATCACCGTCACAGAACGGTACATGAGGTCTTTAATCAGATAGCAGAGTTTGAGCCTGGCACGATCTGAACGTGATTTTAGTACTGAAAGTGGACTATTCATCTAGGGTGGCGGGGGGAGTCCTCTGGAGAAACCACAACTCCCTTTTAAGCAAAACCGCTGGGGCAGGGGACGGGATACATCAAGAACGTCTCTTTTATTTTCTGGCGGACAACAGAAACCCATCGTGACTTGCTGAAATCTCTCGCATCAGAACAAACACATGCTAGGGGCTTATTTATTTTTGAATGGGTTGGACGTGGTCCAGAAGCTCCATCTGTTTACCCACACCTCCCCATGCTAGATCCAACCCGCCCGTTGCCCCCTTCCCTTCCCTTGGACTCTCTTAAAAATTTATTCCCCTATTTCCTGCCTGAGTAGAAAAAGCAAAAGAGAAACTTGCTGATTGATTTCAGTCTCGGAAAGTCCCTGTCATCTTGTTTGATGACTTCATTGCAAAAATGAAATAGGCAAGGGAGAAGCAATGTTTTCAAAACAATTTGGAGCAAGAGGAGGAAGGTAGTAGGAGGGGAGCCATGGGAAGTTGATGGCCTTTATTCTTCAATTCCCATGTTGTGTCTCGCTTGCTGCAGGCTATAGAGAGAAAGCAAAATTGTTATGATTCTTATTAGCTTTTATTTTATAAAGCCTGAACTACACTCTGTAGGGGTTTCAAACTGGAGCTGCAAATCACACGCATGCCTGCCTGCCTGCCTGGCCACCTTATCTTTACATTAATGTACTACCTGTCTGCGGGGAAGAAAACTTCTGTGTTTTTGCCAGTCACAAGCAAGGTGGCTAGTTAGGCAAGAGAATCTGTCTCGCTGCAACACAGTCCTTTATTTCTACCTTACAGAAAAACATCTGACACGCATCAGGAATGACTGCTGTACGTCACTCACCAATCTCTGAGAACAAAGAGAGCAGTCCCAGCTCGGTTCCCAGCAACAACAACCGCGCTCGGATAAAACACAGCGCAAGAATGACAGCTGGAAGTAAGCGACAGCGAAGGAGCCCACGCACAACCACTGCTCCCGCATCCCGTGGCCGCGGCACATCGTCCAGTTCCGCGGCCCCTTCCCATACTAACGGCGAGCTCCCCACGGTGCCGACAGCACCCCCCAAATCCTCCCAGCTCCGCTGCGTGGCTACGTACGGCAGCTTTTCTCTCCTCCCAGGCGAGGTTTAAGAAAAGCAAGGTGTCAACAAAAAGGTCGCCTACAGCACCTGGAAGATTTCATTGTTTGCACCGGCAGCGTCCGTGCTGAGCCTTTTACTAAGCGTTTGACTTTACAGCTGCTCCGATTCTCTCTCGTAACTGAGTTATTTGGTGGATGAATAATAAAACTAACACGCTACGTTATTTATTCCTCGTGTCACGGCACGCTGGGAGGCAGCAAATAACCTGGAGCACCATGGTGTAAGGAGACGCGTACTCCTAAGAGAAACGCTGGCTCCGAGGAGTGTGCAGCCTAACTAGATGAGACAGACGTGGGGTAGGAGAGGGAACAAAGGCCAAAGAAGAGACGCTTTTTGTTCAGCACTAATCTCCAAGCTGGCAGCAATGGTTTTCTCAAGGCAAGTGAATGGGAGAGGGGAATACTGGCCAGATTTGCAGTGAATGGAGATGCCTACCTGAGGTGGAGGCAATCGGTTCTTCCCTCTCTGAAGAGAGTACGACTTTCATAATGCAGCAGTAAAGTACTCTTACACCGAGTAAAGCCTTAGAAAAGCGCTTGGACCGGTGTTTTACCTCTCTGCCACTGGCCAGATCCTGCTTGAACTGATGATTACTGCTTCTGAAAATCTCTTCTTCCTCCCCTCCGGGTCACTGCACGGAGCCCAAATTCCTGCACCGCACTTACACACAACGCACAAATAGGAAAATAGACCTTACCCTAACCAAACCAGGAAGGAGCTCAACAGGATCCATAAACATCACAATGCTCCCCTTCCTCTGTAGAAAAGAAACAAAAGGCTCGAGAAGACATATTTCTTAGGAATCATTTCTGCACAGAAGATTTAAGGAAGATTATGCTAATTGTTAGCACGAGCATAACGCTCATTGCTCCTACTGCGTTTGTCCCAGCAAATTTCAGTATGTTCCCAGATGCATTCCTCGTCTCCACCTGTCTCGTGTTTATTTGGAAAGGATGCTGGCAAAGGAGGGAAATTATTTTTTTTTGAGCACAATCCTTGGATTTTGATGATAAACAAGGTACCAAGAAAACAGCACGGCTTAGACACCTTGTATGAATGATAAAAGGACAGAATTTCTTTCAGTGAAGGAAATGCAGCAAGATTTCTCCTAACAATGCCCATTCTGTTGGCTCATGAGAAAGGCTCACGGGAGCCTGACAAAAAGGAGATGTTTTGGGGGTTGTAAGGGAAAGTAAAGTGCTGAGAATCAATAGCACTGCATTTCTATGCAATAGCACTAGAAGAGGCATCGATCCGCACGCTGGTGTTTATGAACGGTACAGAGGCCACCTCTGCACGGCAGACTGTGCCCAGCTGGGTAGAGGAGAGGGAACACGCGCCGGAGGACAGCGCCTTCGTGGAAAGTAAGAGGGAGGTCGGTCCTTTTGCAAAGGGGGTACTGAAATTACGCAGCCAGGCGAGGTTTGGCTGGAGGAAAGCCTGTGGGATCCACGGGTTAGGAACAATGTCCTGAGACAGGGTCAGGACCAGGGAGCAATCAGGACAAACGATACGTCCTTACCCACGGAGGGAAAGGCTGTCCGGTCTCTGAATCGCAGGTCCCAGAGCTGCTGGTTTAGGTGGAAGAACGCATTTCAGGCGGTTTCTGGTTTTCTCTGGAGTCACAGTGCTGAGGATCCCAGCTGTCACCCCCGGGTGCCAGGCACATCATTTCCTGTACCAGGAACACCGGTCCCAACACCAGCACCCAGATTCACGCCCAGCACCACGCAGTGAACTCGGGGTGCGATGAGCCGGAGCGTCACGAGTGCACGCCCGAGCCCTTTTGCCAGCCGGGCCGCTTGACAAAAGCTAACCAGTCCAAACCAGCAGTCTTACAGCGGCACCAGTAGCCAGATGAGAGGTCTGGTTACAGTGTACTCATGTCAGACGCCGAGAGACAGGGAAACGCATCACTAACCAAGTACGAAATACCACCACCCAGCCCTACTCGTTCAGAGTATTATCTGCTGCTGTCGCAACAGGACTAATACTCGCATCTCGCTGTAGAACTTGCCTGGCTTATTGCTGATCTGTCTATCAAGCACCAACAAAACAACAAAAATCACTCCATTGTAATCCCCCAACTCCATTTTTTGCTCATACATGCAGAGAGCACAAAATCTTCAGTAGATCGATGCTAATGTTTCCGTTTCAACAGCTTTGAGAGGTTTGAAGCTGCTTCATGTTTAGCTCAGACGACTGCTCTTTCTGCTCAGGATTCCCCGCTCGGAGTGTGAGCTGACAACACTGAGCCTCCTCTTCTTTATTAATTAAATAATTACTAAACCTCCAGGCTCCCTCAACAAATCACCCGTAAGTCCCACGTGGTCAGCAGGAGGCTGTTGCGTTGGCTCCACCACGGGTAAAAACGTCGGGAATAATGTGTATACCTAGTCCGGACAGCTGCGGAGAGGATTTTGCAAACCATTTCTTTCCGGAGCGAAGGATCCGTTTCCTTTTTCATCGCCTGGCCCTGCGCACAGATGTTCAGCTCCGCATCCGCACGCAGGCACCCATCCCTGCTTCTAGCGCTAGTACCTGCGTGCCCAAGCGTCGCTGTTTGGAAAAGGCCACAGGCGGGTGTTTACAAGAACAACACTACACACTCATAACAGGAGAACAGATTGAGAGTCCTTGGAGGATTGCACATGATAAAAACCTACAGGATAGAAACTGGTCCAGAAAACGGGTAGACAAAAAGGATGGGTGATGCCAGTGAAGTCAGAACGCTGCCATCCGAAAACGTGCGGTCCAGCGGCGAGGGCTGGGGAGGCCGCCTTCGCTTGGCTTTTACATCCAGCCGTCATTGTAATGTCCTCCGGCCTTATCGGGTATGGCTCTAGGAACGTGCTGGAGAGGTTTTAACCCACAGAATTGGATTGAAGCAGATATACGCACTGAGGTAAAATAAGATCTAGCAAACCTTTGTATGAAAGACAAAGAAGTCTCCAGGGAAAGGCCAATTTACTTTTATTCCAAAAAACTTATGGGTAATAATAGAGGTCAGATGGGTAGTTACTTATTTAGACAGTATCTTTGTACAGGGCACTAGAACAATGTGGACAGCTGAAACTGTGTTGAAGGGACATAAATATATATGCCATAATTTAATGTCAGCTTCAAAGAGATCGGATTTTTCATGGCACTTCATATTCTGGCAGGAGAGTGGGACCGATGAGGTCTGATGCAAAGGCAATGAAAAATGTGAGAGATCTCCATAAAGCGAAGCAGTCAGCTTTAAGGTTCAGCTGGATGAACTCCTGCCGAGGATTTATGTTGTGGAATGCAGAGCTCCGGCCGCTTCCGAGATCATTGCTAAAGTCACACAGAAAAGGGGAATGGACTTCAGCTTGTGCAAGGGCAGGGCAAGACTCAAAACAGGTTGGTCTTTCACGGCTCGCTCTGGCCTGCTTGATCTGGACACATCCATATCCAAAAGCCACTCAGAAGAATAAGTGCCCTTGCCTTTCAACGAGACTTCGCTTTCATATTATTTATATGCTTTAGATAAATCCCCCTCCTGGCCTCCAGACCCCAAAAGCTACAAAATACAAGACAAGGAGAAAGTCAGCAGGTGAGGTCCTGTGCTTAAAACACCCACATATATCTTGCAGGTATAAAACAAGCGTGCAAAGGGCAGTGCCCACGTGCTGTTTGTGGGGGAAACGCTGTCACCTTCCTCCCGCTCCTTGTGACGCCTGAGCCTAAGGGTAAGACGTGTCTCGGGACCAGCTCCTCGCACAATACGTTTAGTATTTCATCGCTTTCACACCAGCGGCTTGGGGGAAAGGAAAGAAAAAAACCCACCCTATTTTTATCAGGAAAATGCAAATTCACAGCATTACCTAATCCACAGCATTTTGTGGAAGTGCATTTTGTTGGCAGGCTGCGAAACACCGCTGTGTGAGGAAAGCTCAGGCTAATGAGCTCACCCTTCCCATTTTTAATCAAACAGATAGACCCACGCGTTGGAATGAGGTGATGAATTGGGCGAGACCAGTTTGGGGTTAATAAATAAAATAACGCACTTTATTGATCTGCAGAGCTGTAAATAATGACGGAAAGGTATCCTGAAAGCCCTTATCACATAGCCAGTGTTCTTCTTTTGGGGAGACAATGGAAAACAGCCCTAGCTAGCATCCTGCCCCAGCAGCTCCTTGCCTGGGGCTCCCGCGCGGCACAGGGCACAAATCTGTGTCGAGGAGGCAATAACCCTCCTTGCCCAGCTGCGGGGAGGTGCAGAGATGTCGCTTGGGTTTGCTGGGTTTAGGTTCGCACTCCGATCCCGAGCAGGGTCCTCCTCCCGCACCCGCGCAGGAGCAGCGCGGGGGGGTTCTGCCTCCGGTGGCACCAGCTGCAAGCAGGGGCACGGAGGGGCCCCGGGGACGGCGCTGGCGTACCAGACAGCCCAGGGACGCTTGTACTTCAAGCCAAAACTACCCTGCTACATGCTTTTTCGGGAGAGGCTGCCAGTTCACCAAAATTTAAATTTTCCAGCCAATTTTGATACACAATGACATTTCACAAGGGGTTGGGTGAGATGGGAATTTGCCAGAAATAGGCAGCTCTTACTTCTGCTTAAAACTTTCTTCTAATCTCACATTCAATTGTCAACCATGTAACGTATTTTTAGAAGCTCGCATTAGAAGAGCGCTGTCACTTTTGTTCCAGCCTGACTTTAAAAGTTGTTTTTATGGGAAGACTTGGAATAGTTTGTGCCTGTTCCTGTCCCAAAACTGGGGAACAGGAGCAAGCAGAGGCTCGATAGACCAAATAAAAAGTCCAGGCTGAGCCTGGTTCAAGGGATTTGAGTCTGATGCAGAGAGGCTGGCAGAGCCGATGGCGAGGGAGAAAATGAGGCAGGAGAGGAAGACGACGTTGACAGCAACATTTCTAACAGGATATCAGTGTTCGGGATTCAGAGCCCTTCCTGTCCCCGTTGCAGCGGCAGGTTTTGGAAGGAGTCTGCCAGAAAGACGCAGGACCAATCTTGCTTTCGGAGGGCCAGGTCGCCCCAACACCCGCTGCCTCTTCCCTCCAGCCCTCCCCTCCCCGCCGGGGTCTCACCTCGGGGATTTAGCGTTGCAAAAGCTGGAAGGCACAAGCCCTTTTGGGAGAAGCAGAGGAAGTTATTAAAGTCTCTTGTCTCCATCTCCCCTTCACAATGCACCTTTTATTACACTGGAAATATAAGTCAGTCCGGTTAATGCCTGGGATTAGATTGTAAAGAAAGAAAACAAAAGGGAAGCAGTTGCCTGGGTTAGGAGCGTTTTGAGCTGCGGTTGTAGTGCCTCCCTGCTTCTTGCCAGGTGTTTTGTTGAGTTCGAGTAAAACATCAAAGTCCATTATCTTCCACGTTTTCTCTTTTCTTCTCCTCCTTGCCCTCCAGTTCCTCGATTCACCGCACAGTACAAAATTAATTTGGTTTATTCCAGTACACGCGATGGCCGCCTATCTTCCTGACTCCCTGTCTGTAAGGAAACAAATTTCCTCCTTAAGCACTTTCCACTTGACCTGCTCTTTTCTCCACTGAGAAAATTGAGGTCAGGGAGCTGCTGTTGCGCAGTGGCAGCCATTTTCCGAGTGCCCTGGGTGCAACCGCGACTGCCGCAGCTGACGCGGGCTCGGGGTCCCTGCACCGCTGCCGGCAGCAGCTCCGGATCTCCCGGCCGGGCGGTCGTGCCTGCTCCCTGCTCCCAAGAGACGTGGGCAGATTTAGGAAGGCGACGGCTGCATTTCCCACTTGGTCCAATTATTTTTTCAAGTCTCTGCTATGCTGTCGGAGAGGTTATATCTGGTGAGGCCGATAAATAAAAACAGAGTGCTGTGGAAGGGGGTAGAGCTGCTAGAAGGTGTCAGGGAGTCAGGAGCAGAGTTATTGACTCCAGCCATCCCTTTAATGTGCAGATGTTAGTGGACTACACTGAGCTGGCAATGCAAGAAGAAAAAAGGGACTTGTTTCTGCGCTTCCGTCTTCCTTTTGTATTTCTGCATAGAAAAATCAGCACAGACCCCCGAGCCCCCACACACCCCACGTGCCTTGTGCTGGCCACGCCTGGAGCCATGTGGAGGGGACGCGGGTGGCCACTTCCAGCCCCACGGGCATGGCACACGATGAGTCCTCAGCTCCCCTACCTGCTGGATCAGTGCTGCCAGGAATTTGGTATTGACCCGCATCCCAGGGTTGATTTTCAGGTATTTGCCGTGTGCTGGGGGGTTCCGAGAAGCAGAGCAGAACCTCCATGCGCATCCCCAGCCCAGTGTCACCGCAGGGGCTCTGACACGGGGACATGTGCTGTGGTCAAGCCGCCTCCAGATGCCCGGACCCCCTCCACACTGCCACAAGGGCCTCAAGACTCCCAGCACAACTGACAGCACCCATCACCCTTCCGAGATGCTCGGAGGAGGGAGCGCGGGGGCTGCCGGGATGCCTCCTCACCTGCTCCCTGCCTCCCTCCATCCCAGAGCTGCCCAGCGGGGCGACGAAGGGAGGGGAAAGGAGCTCCGCGCTCTCTCCGAAGACACGGCTCTGACAGGCAGCTCTCTGCAGCTCACTGCACAGCCGACTGACAGCAGCTCCCTCAGCTCCGGTCTCAAACAGTTTGCTCCAACGGGGAGCAGTCCTGTGCAGCAAAATGTCCCCTTGAGATCCTGCAGGTTCCCCCTCCGTGGACTGCTCTCAGGGATTTCTCTTCCTCCTCTGCTCACCGTTTGCAGGGCAGGGTGAAGATGGAGGGGGAGAAGCTGGAGGTCCGGGCCAGGTCTAGGGCTGAGCGGGCAGGGGACTGCAGCTCTGGGCCATGAGAAGGAAGGCCACCCATCAATGGGTGGGAGGGACCCATGCTGTGTGTGAAACCTGCCCTGCTTGCAGCTGTGCCATTCCTGCGCAGGGTGGGGATGAAGAGAAACCCAATTTAAATGCACAGACGCTCTGAGTCTTCAGTCTTGGCCTCAGCAAGAAAAGGGTCCCAGTCTTGCATTTTCTTAACCCACCTCCTCCAGATTCACCAGGTTTGTTCAATATCCCACAGGCACTGGCCCCTGGAGAGGCAGCCGGTCCTGGGCAGCCGTGGCAGTCCGCAGTCCACCGGGATGGGCCCAACAGGCAGAGCCAAGAGCTTATCTAGCAACCCTTGCTTCAGGAGCTTGTTAATCTGGATATGCAAATTCCTCCAGCACCGGCAGAGCTGATGTATTACTGCCAGCTGTGTACCTCTAATGACTGCTGCTCTATTAGCTGCATCTTCGTTCAGCGCTCCTATTACTCCTTGATGATGATTTATTTATTTCATGGCAGGGCTTGGACAACCAAAACAAGACCAAAGCCCTGTTGGGAGACACCATGCAAACTCACTGCGGGGCAGGTCCACTCCGAGAGAGCTCCCTTTGGAAACGGGAAAAAGACAGTCGCGTCTCAGGAACGGCCAATGTATCACAGGCACAGTGTAACACCAAGACCCCAAAAACCCCAAAAATGTGTGTTCAGCATTCCTGCGGCACTGGGGTGTTGGAACAACGGTGCTGCCTACACATCTGGGAAGGGCTGTGCTGAACGAGGGAGCCCCAGCACAATTTATTTAATCCCTTAACCTCACACCCTGCCCAGGCACCGCTTCCGGAGGGATACGCAGAGGGGAAAAACTGGAGCACGGTAATTTCAGCGTAAGAGAAAAATATGTATAACCAAGGACACAACACTTAGAAACAACCTGAAGGCGACAGACTTATTGTCTAGTCCTCAGATGATACTGTCTAATTTTACCTTACTCATATTCAAATAAGCAGTTGTGTTTCGGAGGTATGGGGTAAGTGTATTTTTCCCTAATTCCCATATTTGGTTATTGATTTCCAGGGAAAACTTCCTGCCTTGCTAGTACCTGGAGTAAGGTGGAGTGAATAATTTACAAGAAATGATTTACTTGACAAATTCGGTCCTTCTCTCTGCTCCTGGAATGTGCATGAACTAATTGTGGTTTCTTTCTGTTGAAAATTATTCAACACACCGGCTGGTGATTTTCAACATTTCTTTTTCACTGTGTGAGCTGATTTTGAGAAGATACCTGATGTCAATATCGGATATTTACAACTGGATGATTGTGACTTGTTCATATTGCCTTCTTTTCTCTCCTTTCACAGAAGAAAGAAATCTATCTAGAAATTGCAGCCAGACCAGCAGCTGAGAACGTATGCCAAATAGTTCCTGTCTTAACTATAAAGAATTTGCTCGGGCCACTATACGAAAAGCCTCCCAAATCACACAAAAAGGCCATCACGCCAAAGGCTAATAAAGATCGCTAAGTAGCAATTATATTATAATTACCTATCATCTCATTTTCAAAAGCACAAGCAGTTAAAAGCCAGCAAATGAAACGATACCAGGCTTCTTACGCTTCCCCTATAATGAACAAACAGATCGCCCATGGCAAGCTCAGAGGAACATCTCTTTCATTATGATAAAAGAGTCTTAACCTTGACCAACACACTGCTGTTCAGTTGGGTTTGCTCGTCTTCACATCACTTGTTCCAAAACTCAAACATTTTTGTTTTCAAGCTCTTTGATTAACACAATATATTACAAAATAAAATATTTCTTATTCTATAGATGCGCACAAGGGGGTTTTTGGTATTTTTTCAGATCTCTCTTTCTTATGCAATTTAGAACAGAAAATGTCTGGCATAAATTCATGATTGCATTATTAATGTAGAAAGGCGAACATCTGAAGTTAATATATTCCGCTAATGGGTGCTATATAATACATTAAGTCAGGTTAAGCGTGCTATATAATAAAGATCCGTGGTGCAAGATATTTTGAGATTACTGATTAAAGCATAACGGTTATTTTGGTCAATGGTTATAGACTTTTAATAGAATACTCATCTGAGAGCTGTCTGAAGGTGCAGAAAATCTTGATGTTTTGAAGCTGTGTTCTGTACCAAAATGAAACAACCTGTTGTAGCATTAAGACTTTTCCAAAACAAGTCCCCTGGCTATTTCTAAAATTTTTTGTATTAAAAAAAAAAAAATCAAAATGTAATATGCTAGCATCTGGTCAAAACGACAATGATGCAAGTCAAATGGTAGTTCAGAAGGTGAACGCAGTCTACGGGTTGATCTTCAATACACAGGGAAAATATCAACTGTGCTGATATTTTTTTCCCTTTTCTCCCTAGATCAACAAGATTGAACCTATTTTACAGTGGAGAGAGAGCTACCTCCTAGTTTCAAAAGGGATGAATAAGCAGATAGATTTCAAGGACTCAATAGGCAGCAGTGCTGCCCTGAACACCTTGCGTCACAGCTTCCATTTTACTTGTCACAAAAGCAGAAGATATTAGCTTAGCTCAAACTAAATGAAAAAATTAATGGGATGCTTAGAGAAACCTATTCTTCGGTGCTATATTCCTTGGTGATTTACTAGGAAAAAAAATATTCACCCCTAAAATAAACCATTCTAAGGCAGAGTTGAAACCCCTGTGGGCTTTCTGAACAATTGCAGTGTTCTCCTGAACACCGTGTTTTATTCTGTGCCAAATTTCCCAGGGTGTAGAGCCCGATAGCCCACAGCAGTATTGCAGAGCCAAGCAATTAGTGGAGGGAGGATGGATGTGCACAAAAAAAGGATGCTCAGGTTCAGCTTTCACAGTTATTACTGACAAATGCAGGGCTCCCCTTCCTCTCCCGTGCAGTAATAGTGTGAGTGATGAGTGAGAGGAGCTTTGGTTTAAGCATT
Source organism: Balearica regulorum gibbericeps (assembly GCF_011004875.1). Classification (NCBI taxonomy): domain Eukaryota; kingdom Metazoa; phylum Chordata; class Aves; order Gruiformes; family Gruidae; genus Balearica; species Balearica regulorum. Next base: position 1,806,901 of record NC_046192.1, on the reverse strand, counting down.
GCCTTCTCCATCCTCCGCTGGCATAAACCGACACTGAGCTGAACTGAGCGACGCAACCGCAAGTCTCTGCAAGGAGAATCTCTGAAAAAAAGGTATCAAAGCGTTGGGCTAAGTTTAGGAGTGCCTGTTAACGAAGTGAAGCCGTGACTGTGGATTGCCCTGCTGCCGCAGGAACCTTGCCCTGAGCGCCGCAGGGTGCGAAGCACACCGTGGGGTTTGTTAGCAGGATGGAGCACTAGAGAACATGTGAAAAGAGTAATCCGGACCCTTGGCCGTTCCCCCAGATCACTGACCCTGGCCCTTTCCAAATAACAGAGATTCATTCTGTAGAAAATCTGGTTTTGAAGTGCCTTCGTTTTTTTTCCTATATGCCATGGTGTCGCTGAGATACACAGAAGACAATACAACACGAGGCTGAACAGTAATCCATTTTTCTGGACACCACTCAGCAGCATGAATAAACAGAGACAGAGCTACCACAAGTAGTTAAGGACCTGCATCTGTGAGTAAAAATACATGAGAGTTGCACTCACACAGCTCCCTGAATCGGGGATTTGACTGTAAGGCTGGCTCCATCTCATCTAACTCAGGATGGGATCGGATGCATCTGGAAGTGGAGGTCTCCCGTCACTGACGACAGAAGTAACTCACACAATTAGCTTAAGACAGATGCCTAACTTCTACTGAGATGAGCTGTGTTTAGCGAAATGCACGCTGCCCTTAGTGCCTAACAAATTTCTGGTGATGTGAATACATTTTATGACTTAATTCACAAGCTTTACAGGTGGCTGAGTAACAACTGGTAATTCATATACAAGAGACTCTGTAATATTATTTCTGATGAAATTATCCTCAAACAAGCAAATGTATTGTGGCAAGGTCTGGCCGCGCATCTACCAAACACCCTACCCTGCCCTGTACGTGGCTGTAATAACAACGAGCCGCTGCTCCAAGAGCGCACTGGAGGTCCATGTCGTGCTGCTGTCACCTCTTCTGCAGGAAAGAGGAAAGCTCTTTCCAGCTCGGCAGACACCCACGGTCCTGCGACAACTCCAGAGCTGGCGGGTCCAACCTGTGGGCGAGCTGAGCTAGGTGACAAATCTTGGTGCTGGCTGCTTAGCCGTGAGGTGCATCAACCAGAAGCTTGGCTGACTTCCCAGCAGAGGATCATTGGCAGTCCTTGCGCAGAGCTTCTGTGCTTCTTCAAATCACATGTCCCTTCCAGGAGGTGGCAGAATGTGGAGCCAGGAGCCTGGATGCTGAACACTGAACCTGACTCTGAGTCCAATACAACGTTCTCTCCGATTCAAAAGCCCTCCTGATTTCTGACCATGGGATTGCTGCAACCCCTAGACACCAAAGTACTAAACTTCCATCCGTAAAGGGCAAGATCAGCTTATTTCTCAAAGATGTTTCCAACAGGTGTGACCTCCCTCCAATATAGGCTGGGTCTTGTAAGGCAGGGAAATGCCTCCGAATCTGCTCACAGACTTTCAACGTGGGCATCACTGGCAGAATTTGTAAGCGTCTGGCTCAGTGGAGGAGAGCTGTCCCAGTCGCAGGATGATTGTGTGGCTAGTATCTGCTCAAGTAATATCACTTACTAGAGAAGGCTTGAGCTGGATCAGCTTTAGTTTTTGTTTTGGATTTGCAATCTGCAAAGTAAACTGGACCTACTTTGGTGTTGGATTTAGAGCTGATGGAGAAAATCTTCCCTAGCTGCTAGAAAGGACTCTCAAAAACAGTAAGAACGAATGGAAAAAAAGAGAAGATCAAAAGCCTGAACTCAAAGGAGGAAAGAAAAACTGCAATCCACAGCCAGCTCTTTGGATCGTGATGTTCGAGAGCTCAGAAAGAGCTCAGGCCAACCCCACTGACCTCAGAAGCTCGAGAAGTGACTCTGGAGAATTTGGGTCTCTTTCTCCGAGATGCCCTTTGAAGGATGCGCTGTCTTGGAGCTAGTCCTGCCAGTCCATGATTGCAGACAGAGCACTCCTTCACAGACGAGCTCATCTGTCACAGTGGGGACATGTTTACGAGCAGCTGACAGCCCGCTCTGGGAGGTGATTGATACTGATTTGAATTGTTATGCAAATATACTTCTGCTAGTCTCTTTGCTACAAATTCTCCCAAGTTGCAATAGTGGCTGTTTTCTCCAGGAATTTTTCTTTTTTTCTTTTTTTTTAATAAGAAACAGGTGAGCTGGACTCTGTTCTCAAACAGAGCAAATGTGACAGACCCCAAGGATGGATTTTTATCAGTGCCAAGCAACAGAAATTGTCTCTTTCTTTTTTCTTGCCTTGCACACTCCTTCGCAAGTATTTGTCACCCTCTGTTGATAGATACAATTTTCAAAGGTATCAGAGCAACTTAAAGGACTCAAGTCCCACCTTGAAAGCCAAATCTGGGTTTCTTACAGACATGGGTTTGTTGCAAAGGGCAACAACAACAAAAACCCCATCGATCGAAGTCAGTATGAATCCCTAAAGACTCATCCTGGGGCAGAGCTGGGAGAAGGGCAATTTAAATAAAGCAACTGGGAACAGTTCATGCCTAGAGACTCGCGAGCAGGCTGTAGTGGCTCAGATTGTCCTTGTAACTCATGGAAGAATACTTGAACGATACCAAAATGTTAATGTTCTGGCGTCCTTGACAGCCACCTGATTGCACAAAGAAATGAAAAATTATTTTTGAAATTTGGGACCACTTTGTCACTTTTGCCTGCCCAGGATTGCTTTGGAGTTGAGAAAACCACTTTGATCTGGAATGAAGAGCTTTGTTCATATTGCGGAGGAACTTTTTAATTTAAACCTAACTTTTGAGTTAGAATGGAAAACAAAACATTTAAATATCAATTAACAGATTAGGTTCGGTTTAGACCTACTTCCTAAGTATTTAGCTCACTGGAAAATTTTTTCCTGGTTTTTTGTTTTTTCACCTTGTACCCTTTATACAAACACTTATGCTCAAGCTATGAAGCTTCCTGGTGCCCTGCGGAGATACATCCGTGGTAAGGTGGGATGGTACAGAAGAACCGAGAAAAACCCCAAACCTAGCACTAGCTTGACCTGCTAATTTTATTAAACCTAAAGTGATTCTGAGGCACAATTCTGAAGTTGTGCTGAACATGAGGAAAACCAGAGTCGGTATCCTTTTAGCTGTGGCCAAGGAGAAACTGAAGCAAACAAGCCTGACTCCTGAGAGCAGCTAGGACTGGTGGCACCCAAAAGATTCTCTGAAGGACCCCAGGGTGCTTCCTGATGACTGTGGAATATGCTGCTCAGAAGATGACTGTTCTTAAATCTCGTTATTCTTTGGTGACCCAGTACCCTGCATCCTTAGCCAAAGGCCTTCCAAAAACATGACCTCATCTCACTCTCTTTTGCCCTCATTTGCAAAACCTCTCTCTTATTTCTAGCAATCTCCTCTGGTCTTGACTAAACAAAACCAATAGTCTCAGCAGCAAATCTCACTGCTTGTGTTGCTGGGCTCAAAGAGAGCTTGGTCAACCACCTCTTGCAATCAGTTACCTTGTGGTCTTTAGATGAAGCCGACAGCTACCAGTTAAAAGAGTCACATATCAGTGGGATTTCCGAAATGTGGCCTAGAGCTGTGCTTTGTCACCAAGAAAACACCTCTGAAAAGCAAGGCAGACCTTGGACCATGATGCATGGAAGCAACTAACTCTCCATAACTGAAGTCCCAGAGTGTCAATCTGCTGCTCCCCAGGGCTTGTGCATTCGTTGGCACATCAGTCACATCTCTCCCACCGGGCCTGCTAGTTTTCAAAGGCTCTTCTCTTCGGCCTCGCAGTGACCCTCCCCGTGCTGTGCAAACGTGTCCGTGTCTTGAGCCGTCCGCCAACGCAACAGCAGGCCTTTGTAGTTGAGGTGCGCGAGCAGGGCGTTAATGAGAACCACCAGGACCCACTGCATCAGTCCTCTGCCTACAATTCCCATTGATCTGCTGCTACCTCCGCTCTTTAATCAGACACCTTGTAAGGGTGGAAAGGTACATTTACAGCCACACTCTTTCTCCTCCCAGACAATCAATGGTTATTAAGTGCATCTTTCAGGTGGGTAGACAAGGAAAGAGAGAGAGATTCACATTGCTCATCAACCCAAAGAAACTTCATTTTCTATTAGGTCTGATAAACAAGCTGGAAAAAAAAAAAAATCAGCTAGCCACTTATACCTGACAGGCATAACCAAGGAGCTCCATCTGCATACGATACGCAGCGCTAGGTTCAGAAGTGCTTATACGTACATTGCTTCTACTAGGGAGAGGCACTGCTTCATTGCTGCTGTGAACCTCTTCCCCTGCTGTCCTTCCACCCAGAGATACCTACGTGCTATACTATCGCTTGCACGGGGGCACAGAGGGCGTTGCCTTGCACAGAAACACTGGGGACGCAGGATTGCCGACAGCTTCCCAAAGGGCTTTTCATTTTCCCCTTTGCGGTAAAAATGCCTGGGAGGCTGATCTGGAAAAGACATTCCAGTTTGAACCCTGCTACAGGTCAGGGCTGAGCCAAAAAAAAAAAAACCACCCTGCAGGGAGGGAAGTCTCCCAGTATGAATCAGCTGGCAATGCTGGATGTTCAGAGCTTCTCACCCTACCCAGGAGACAAGGGCTGATTGAGGGCTGGATGTTAGGTGGCTTATCTGGGAGCCCAGGGTCTGACCCTGGGAGTGGGCACCTAATGGAGAAGGGTCCCACTACTTCAGGAAACATCTGGGGCTGCTGCATGACCACCAGGTGGTTAAAACTCCTGGCCAGTCAAGGAAGGCAACACGGCCAGCTCCTTCCTCACCCCGGAGGGGGCAAGAAGGGATTTAAATCTCGGCAGTGTGCCCCAATGCTAGGCTGAGCCCAGCCAGAAGGTAAGTTTGCAGGGAAGAGCAATAACAAGATCAGAGACCATCAGCTGAAGGCCGTCACGAGATAAATCAAGCTGCTGAGTTTGTGAGAAAACATTTTCCTTTCGCGCCCATCTCAGGGCTCCCATTGAACAAGCGTGGTTAGACAACTTCGTTCCTGATTCACTACATCCATAGGAGCATGAAACAAATATGAGCGTCGTCTTAATAGGAAATTGCAAACGCTCCATTACATGCCCAGTTATTCATATATTTCTACTGCCTTTTGACTCGTAGGCAAGCCTTCAGCCCTGAAAGAAAATTTTCAGAAATATCAACAATGTCCCTTAATCACTGCAGTAATAAATCATACCTTATAGCACGGGAAGTTCAGTCTGACCAAAAAATGAGATCTTATAAAAAACAGTGAATCATTCACGCCTTCTGTTTCTGATGATATAGAGGAGAGTTACATTAGGATAATAGAAATTACAAAGAATTTCCAGGATTTGGTGGAGTAAGAGGAGATGCTCCAAGTCACTGTTGTCAAAATAAAAAATGCAACAATAAACGCACTTTGGTCAGCACTTTGCCTGAATGCAGATCCTCTGGTGGGAAACGTGTCTCCACCTCAAAACTCTGCCATAACAAGGCAGGAGAAAGAGATAGCTAGTTCTGGGAGTGCTAAGTGGGGTAAAATAAAGGAGTTAGCAGCAAAGATAACTACAAAATCCAGTCGTTGGCCTGTCCGCACACATGGAGCAACCTGCGACGGCAAATTCCATCCTTCGCCTCTCCCAACACTGTATATATGGGTTAATTCCCAAGTGCTAGTTTTGCAATCCAGTTATCAGTACAGAAAAAAAGACACTAAACATTGTTAGAAAATTCATCATTTATACAAGTTTCAGTTAGCTGTAATGAAGATGCAAGACCTTTCAGTTCAATTCAATCAGACCCATTCACAAGCCACCTTATGATCCATTAGTTCAATCCCTCCAAATTTGATTGCAGTGTGTTTTGATTCAAATCAATTGTTTTCAGCTCTTCTCCATTGATTTCCATGGACTCACATTATTCTACTGAGACTTCAGTTAAACTTGGGGATTTGAACCAAGACAGCGTGTCACCGTCAGGAGTCTGTGGGCTGAACCAGCTCTCCCCGGGATGGGGCGAGAGGGGCACGTACCTGTCAGGTCCCAGCAGACCGAGGAAAGATGACAACTTCAGCTTCAAGGTTTCTTTCAAACTATCTTTGCTATCCTGTATCTCTATGGCCACGGCTTCGGGGCAGCTCAGAGAGCAGAACTGACAGAGGAAGCCTTGTCCCTAAACAATTTGTGATCTAACCAGGCATGACAAAGAGGGAAAGGGGGAAGAGACACACACAGAGGAGTCTTCAGTTATTTATTTAGAGTCACAAGGTCTGCGGGGGGAATAACCAGAACTAAAGTAGAACTCCCCTCAGTCCCAGTCTACTGATATGTGCGGAAATTAGATGATTATTGGTCTAAAAGCTAGAAAGAAAATAAGAAGCATCTCTAAGAGGAGGTCTGGACTGGGGACAGCCACTGCTGAGGAGGCAGAAGAAAACTGAAGGAAGCTCTAGAAGACGGGGAGTTTGTCTCCTGCTATACCAGGTTGTGATCCCAGACACAAGCACATTCGAATGGACAAGCAGCACATGGACTGCTGGCTTACACAGGAGCAGGACATCATCTCCCCAGAGGAGATCTCTCAAAGGAGGCTGGTTTGCTCCTCTCCTGCTGACACTTTCTACAATCTAATCACCAGGGCATATTTCCTTCTGAAAACCTCTCAAGTTGGCCTAACTCATGCAGAACTGACATCTATCCTAGCAGGATGAGGCAGCGTGATTCTCCGTGAGCTTTGTCTCAAAATCAGGTCAAGGAAACAAACCCAAAAGAGAATCTTTCAGATTCGGTGGAAGGGTTGCTGTCAAAACCCCAGTACTTTTTACCAGGAAGCAAGTCTGAAATGTAAGCATAGGTCTTTAGAAAGTTTGATGCAAACCCCAACGTTCAGGCAAAAGCAAAATTAGCTTGCCACCTTCCTCTGCAAAGATGAAATGTTGACAACAAAGACATTTGGAATGTCAATGACTTTTCTTAAGCTGAAGCCTGTAGGGTAGATGCAGATCCCGGAGCCAACAAGCAGTACGGAGGCCAGGGTCTGTCATTGTACCCTGCAGTTCCCGGAAGGGCACGTCCAGTTTACAGTCCAGTTACCAGGCTGGGATTCCCAGTCCGTCCACCAGAATGTGTTGCTCTGGAAGCCTCAGGTTTTACAACCCCTTCAGAAACCAGGCTGCAAGCACTGCAGAATACGCTCTGTTCTGCTCACGGCTACCTGGGCTTCTGAGAGATGACTCACTATACATGGCTGGGGGAAAAAGAACTAGGAGAGCGGAGGAGAACCTGACGAGCGTGTTGCTTAATGGAGTGAGAATGAATTGGACAGCACTCCTGCTAATGTGTCAGGATTATGCTTAGCAGTGTGAATGACCTTGTTGAAGCTAAAAAAAAGAATAAATTCACAGCTACGCACGCAAGACCGTCTTGGATGCTCAACACAAATCCTCGGCGCTACCATTCTGCTGCTGCCTCCAATGATGCGGGTGCAATTCTCCCCTGCTCCCGTTTGATTTACGGCCCCAAAGCCGTGGAGGAATGGAGTCCTTTGTGGAGGATGTCGAGAACATTTGGGAAACTGCTCTTCCCTTCTCAATGGAGAGCATGCCGCGTTCTAACTCTGCCCTCGTAAGAAAACACCAAATGTAGCAGTATGGAGTTACAGGATTGCATGTGCACTAAATTAAGCCTGGGAGCATGGGGTAATGGGTCTGACTCCTAAATAGCTCATTTGCTTCAGCTTCAGGTTTGCCCATCAATCTTACAAGTGTTTATCAAAAACTGCAGTGAAGCAGCTACTTACAGAGTTACCCAAAAATACCCAATGTAAAAATCAATGTGGTTCCTTGGAATTCCACACATGCAGACAGGTCAGGGCCCGTGCGGTGCCATACCTGCACAGACACAAAGTTAAACTTAGTTATTTGTTTAGTACCCGATTACAGTATGTAATTACCCCCAGCTATTGAGATTTTCCATGTTGGCTTTTTGAAAACATGTCTCTTTTAATAAGAAGAAAAGATAAATACATAAAACTGCTGAAATTTAAGGTTTAGTCTTGGTCTTTAAGCACACATTTTTGCTCAACTCTGCATATTTTAAAATCCTTTCGGCCAAAGAGTCAGAAACTGTACTGTAGTCTACCTCTCCTAGCATTAGGAAGTATAAGCATGGAAGAAAGCTTCCAAAGAATGGGAAAAGGGGAGGATCAGCATATGAATCACCATCATGGCAGGCAGTAAAAGGGAAAGTGAATTACCAAAAATCAAGCTGAGTTAGTGCACGCTGGCTTGCTCAGATTCAAACTCCCCTGACCTGTGCCCACGTACACTCCCCTTCCCATCTCCGTGCTGAAAATCTTCCAGACACGCAGGCGCGAGGCGGCGGCCGTGCGAGTTGGTGTGGCTGCACAGAGCGCGACTATGACGCATCACTTACTGCCCTTGATGCAAGAAGCGGAGACCTACAAGCACCTGTATTACCATTACCAGCAGGTTTTCATGCAACTTCTGTGTCCCGCAGGGAAGAAAAGCACCTTTACGTATAAATCAGTAAGAGGGCTTAAGGCACAGGAGGGCAATGAAATTAGAAAGGGTGGGGGAGGATGGAGAGGGGTTTTTTTCTCCTTCCCCTTCCCTCCCCTGATCGCACATTAATGATGGAAATTTCTCACCGCGCTGCTCTGTCTCAGAGGGAGGGAAGGGCACCCTGCTGCAGTTTAGCATAAAATCCTCTTATCGGGAACAGGAGGCTGCTGCTGCCTCTCTGTCCCTTGCCCAGAGGAGCTCACGCTTCCTCTGCTGTAGTGCATCCAAACGCCGAGACTTCTCAGGGAACGGCACAGCTTAAACAGGATTGATTTATGCCCCCTATGCAGTGTTCTCCAGTGCGTCTGTATGCATTTATATACATACTCCCTAACAAGTGCTCCGACGCACTACTTAGACCAGTGTTATTTAAAAACGACTTTTCAATGACCTATAACATGCCTGCCTTTGCTTTTGTACAACATGCAGCCGATAACAGATTTGTCAGCGAAAATTGCCTTGCTATCAAAATAATAAAACCCAACTTGCAAGGTGACATTTAGGTGGAATTCAATTCACTTCTTTGTGTTTTTCTTTCTTTTTGTTTTATGTATGATATCTTTTTCCCTTTGATTCTCATTCTAAGGTCAGCAGAGCGGAGGAAGTAAGTTGTTATTAAAAGGAAAAGCTTTATTTGATTTAGAGTAGACTCTGAGCTGTTAAGGAAGATTTCTGATAGGGTGACATAGGATCATTCATTTCTTAAGGTGTAGTGCAAACGTATATCTCTTAAAGGCACACGGTCAACATACTTCACTCCAGATCTTCCTCCTGCTCAGACTGTGGCACGTAATCTCTGAATTCCCAGAAGCTTTTTTTGTTGAAACTCATCGCTTCTTTGCTCACAACAACATAAAGCAACAGTTAGCAATTAATTATAGATGCACTCGAGTCCAGACATGAGCTCACACTGTTGGCTTGGCAAACAAAGTTAATTAATAAATAAGGATGATGATGATGAATAAAGATGGGAATAAACAAAGGGGTCTCTATAGTTGGTGTGAAGTATTGATGCTTCAGGCTCTCAGACTACTTCTGCTGACAGCCCCCCTCACTTCGCAGGACTCCCCACTAGCTACTGGTAGTCACAGGATTATATACAGGTGTCAGACAGAACCCAGACTGAAATTTCTCAGCTACAACATGAGAAAAGACTTTGACTCAGGATCCTTGGATCAACACCCTGTAAAAACTGGGTGAGTGGGTCAATATCTGCCACAGTGATGATCAAGAAATGTATGGAAACAAAGTAAAGATAGGCATTTGAACCACTAGCTACCACATTCAACCAGACACTTTGCTGCAGCGTGGCCAGCTCCCACCTCTAAGGAAGCTTCTTTAGGAGAAACGCTGTGACATTTTGATAGATCTTCATACCAAGCTTCTGGGCACCACATACAGGCTGCACCCTCCACAACGTACCTCCACTCCATTGACAAATCAAGAAGCATCCAGGACAGGACATTCCAAACACTGGCAAGTTCCAGTTTTGGAGGAAGCCCCGTTCAAAACACGTGTGACTCACTCTGAGGAGGTTTCAAGCCTCTTGCACCCTACTCACCCTCCTGTTGTGCCATCCCCTGCTTGGTGCTATTCCACCTCATCGCTGCCGCGCTCACAGGACAGACGCAGGTCTCGTGCTGTGAAAGACAAGGAGCAGGGAATGGGCAGGAGATACACCAACCAGAAGGCACTGAAAAGAGGTCCTGAGACTCCCAGAGTGATTTATTTTAGACCACACCATGTTAACCACCAGTAAAGAAGAATCAGAGGCTGATGTTGTTTATTCCTTTCTACCCTGCCTCTGGCCCTGTGCCCCCAAATCCTTGTTATATTTGTCCTAACGGAAGTATTGATCTGAACAGAAATGATTGATGAGTGAAAACACCAAGCTTAACTGAGTCTTTCTTTCCTTCAGAACAGGGCTTTCAGCAAGAACCCCAATTAAGGGGTGTTTCTTAGAAGGACAAAACCTACATTAATGCTCATTTCATTTTCCCCATTCATAAAGACAATGATAGAGGGAAAAATGTTTCCGCTTTAAAGATTAAACAACATTCAGTGCATCCCTCGTGGAGACTATTGGTTTTACATTCAGCTGGAAATTTGATATTTGGGGATGCAAACCTCAGCTTGCAAAAACCAATGGCATACAGGCTTTATGCTGAAAATCATAGGGTTCAGGCAGTGGAAAACCCACCAGGAGAGAAGCTTGCAGCCGACTGAAATGACTGCAGTTTCCTCATTTTTAATGTTTTTCACCATCACTACTGTTGTCAGTCATTGTTAAGTATTAAATTGCATAAAATACAAACTCTTGGAAACAAACATCAGTGCTTATCAGCCTATGTCAAAAGTCAATTTTTTCTTTACAGCAATTTCGCCTGGAAATTACTTCTGGTGAGATGCACTCTGCGGCTCAGCCCCACGCTCCAGGCAGCGCACGGCTCCGCAGCCCCAGAGCCCTGCCAAAGGCAGAGAGACAAGATCTCGGCGTCCCTCCCCAAAGCTCGCAGGCTGGCTCAAGCTGCCTCTCCAAAGCAGAGGCACGGCTTTTGGGGCCAAGGCTCCTGGGCTCTGAACAAAGGCACAAAGGACCCATGTCCTGTGGCCTTTCGGAAGAGCAACCCAGAGAAACAGCCCTCCTGCAGAACTCTAGGGAAAGCGCTGCAACACTTAAGGAGAAAAATATCCACCACGCACAGAGACCCGGTCTGAACTCGACTTTAAAAGTCTGAGGACAGGTCGTGCAGGAGTTCTAAATGATTAAATTAGTATCTACATTAATAGACATAGTAAAATAAGAAATCTTAGGGAATTTATACTGTTAATAAAATCCTGAGTGTATTCCTGACAAACAGTTTGCGAATTCACGTAATAAACAACTCCTGTTTGTTGATAGATTGCATCTGTGTCCAAAGGGAAAGCAAAACAGTAGAGATGCAGAGAGTTGCCTGCTGTCTACATAATTAAAATGAATATGACTTTATGATATCAACATCCAGCGGGTCAGACACATGAATTGTGGATGACTTGCAAATCGCTGGGTTTCAACCGTCACTACTGTCTGTGTGATTCAGGACGGTTTCCTCTCTCAGCTCACCTTTCCCACGCGTCTTTCTACTCCATGAGTGAATATATTTGGAAAGTCTGGACCAAACTTTTCCTGTCAGCCTTGACAAAGATGGAGGTGAAGTTTTTCCAAAGTGGAAGAAAAGGTGTTAACTTTGAAATATGGCATCATCACGTGGAGCTGACCTTTATTTACGCTCCAGAAAATGCGGTGAGGTTTGAAACCCCCAATCGCTCTAGTAACACTGCACACATTAGTGCTGACAGCACCTAAACAGACTACTGAAAATTCCCTGAAATGCTCCAAAATAGCTGTAAGACGCAAGCACAGTCATTGTTCGCATGTCATTTTGGGAGACCTCAAGGAAACCTCCCGCTTTCCCTGCATCCCAAACAGCAAGGACTATCACAGACTTCAGAGGAACTCAAGATCTCTGTCCCTCTCTGCATCTCTGTGACTTCTCACCTCTTCTTCGATTTCTACATCCATACGATCCCTCCTGAGGTCACACCTTGTTCCTCAACTTTAATGATAAGGACACAGCAACGCAAAGAGGTTAAATGTCTTGCTCAGGGTCACAGAGACCAGACTCAGCTTATCGGCCTTGCAACCCACAAACTAAAAATGGCCCAGGGAAGTAGGTTCATGTTCCTCCAGCTATGCTGAGAGCTGCATCCAGCTATTTAAGACGCTGAAGGGGTGTGTTGAGAAAGGAATTGTTCCTGGTTTGCCTCCAGCCTGCTCCTGGCGTGGCGAAGCACCCTGCTTCACTGCCTGTCAAACAGCACGGCTCTGCTGACCGAGGCACCGGATTCCTGGCCAGCTGTAGATGACAACGCCAGACAAAAAGGCGTTGTAGAAGGACAGATGTTATTAGCCCCATTTCACTGCTGAGAAAACCGAGGTCACTCAGCCACTGTTGCAAAGGTTAACCTTAAACCTTGCGAGCGCTGACCTGAGCTGCAAACCCTACAGGTGATATTCTCTGAGTACTCGATAACTTACTTCCTTGTTACGCGGACATGCAAGACCAGACTCTCCAAAAACTAAACACTTTGGATTAATGTAACATGAATACTTGTTTTCTTGGCTGCTGCTGCCTTCCCATCTTCAAAGTCAAACCACCGTAGAGGCGTACGTCCTTCCCACAGAAGCTGAAGTAATCCCATGCACCGGTAACCAATCTCCTCATAACAACTGTCTGCTTTCAGGGTCTTCGCTGAGTTTTTGGCAGAATAACCCAACCATGACATTTTCAAGCTGGAGAATTTGGGGGAATAAGCAGTTAGCCCTTCGTGGTTGCTGAATATCCCCCAAACACCCACAACAATAACAAAAAACCAAACCCCTGATAGCAGACCTTTTTGCCCTAGGGGTTTAGGATGATAAATGGGTATATTGACCTGACTTTGGCTCCTTGATCTGACATTGTCTTTCCAAGTGACCTCGGGCAAACCATTTACTGCCTGATATTTAAGGATCCTTAAACTCATAAAAGTGTTTCTAGATGCCCAAGGTGGAGGGGAGGAGGAAGAGTTTCCAGCAGCGCCTAACACACATTGATTTTAAAATCAACACTGAGTGATGTTTTCAAAAAATGAAATGCCTTTGATCCCCTGACACCCCCCCCCCCATCTCCTGGATCCCAGCTTTCCCGTTTGTAAAAGCAGAAGCCAAGGCAGCAATCAGGAGCAGAGATGATCTCTCGGAATTACCTGACATTAATAAAATTGTCCCTGAATTGCAGGAGAACTGCATTGCTCCCGCAGTGCCCCCACACCAGCAGGTAAGAAGGGTTTGCAGAGGACCAAGGTAATAGTTGCAGAAACACGTTTGCACTTTCTCACCCACCATAGGAAAAGATAGTATAGCGCACATGCTTTGCCAGCGGAGATGGTGCCTCTGTTATGCCAAAGTCATAACTCACTGCCAATAACCTTAATTAAAAATATTAATGCTGGAAAAATGTGTCTGAAAAGTCTGCTGTTCCATTCTCCTTTCCATACAATTGCTCTGTAATTGCAATAATTTCTGTATCTTGGGGAGGATCACTCCCCAGGGCCTGCCTTCCCGTGCCTCCAAGTGCAAAACCCTTTATTATTTTACAGGCTCACTCTGCCACCAAGGTGTTACCACTTAATTAGAAAGAAGGAGAATATATATTAGGCAGAATCCATTATGGACTGGGAACGAGGCCATGCGTACGAGCTGCTGCTGAACTGCTCAACGAGAAGCTTTCCGCATGCTGTGGCTGACTGGGAGGGGAGGAGAGGATATACATCCACCTTACTGGCAAAGCCTTGACTTGGCAGGGAGGAGATGAAGCAGGACGTTTCCCAGCAGCAGGCTCTCTCCTGCTCCTCCGAGATATGCTGGAGCAGCAAGGAACATGAGAAGAAGCAGAGTAGAAACTCTTGCTCCAAAATGCAGAGGCTTGGGGAAATCATGACAAGGGATGTTCCTCCAGGGACAGTGGCCTGAGCTATTCTGCACGGGGAGAACTCCAGTGGAGGAACTCTAATGTAAAGCAAGAGGAAGAGAGAGGAGTCTGACGGGCATCAGAGGTTTAACTTTCTACACGTATAAGAAACATAGAGCCACTAGCAGAGTCCTCCTTACTGCCATGTGAAGTCAGAATCTCAACTGGGAGAAACTGGGATGTTTCACGACCTTTACGTAAGTCCCTCTGAAAGTCATCTCAAAAAGCAACAACTCCGGCCTACTTCTGCTTCACATATGCCTCTATGTGGGGATGGATCTCCACTGATGCAACACTGTGGTGGAGAGATTTTTATATGCAGAAAGTTTTGGGAGTTTTAACCTATGGAAACACAGGAAGAAGAAAAAGCAAATTAGTAAGGAACGGGTTTGTTCCAGGCTTTGGGATACAGCAAGAGAAGAGGTTGGACTGTGAGCTTCCATGAGGGTCAGCGCTGGGTGGAGGAGTGGCGGGGAGGGAAAACCGAAGGAGGGCTCGATCAGGAAGCCTCACGAGCTGCATCCAGTCATCCAGCGCTGCCAGGGCACACGCAGGGGCTGGCACGGGGCACCAGCAAAGCACACGGCCATCCAGTGCCTCCCACCAGTTACCTACGTGCTGCCTGGGCCTTCGCACAAACCACTTCCCTTAATGCAGCTTTTAAACTCCCTCCGAGCGTGTCTCCCACATCCGATCCATCTTTTCTCAGTGTCTCTTGCTTTCAATATACATCAGGCAGAACAAAACTCACCTCATCTCCTCCCTTGGCTGTTTCACCAGTAACCACATGGCAGAGTCGGAGAGACCCAAGCCAACCCCGCTGCTGTACTCCTGCAGGGATTTTCCTCTTCCAGCTCTCCGTTTCAGATGCCGTCGCTCCAGCCAACCCAGTTCCTACCAGCACGGGAGCCAGCGACGCAGCCAGTATTAAAGGGCAGGTCGACAAAGCTCAACTTCCCCCCCCGACAGTGGCGTGGCACTTGCAGGAGGGTGCTCAGATTCACAACAAATAAATAAATAAATAACTGATATCCCACATTAATCCCCGTTATTACGTACCACGTGCAAGCAAAACCGTTAGCGCTCGCCGGTGATGCAAGTTAATTACCACACTGTCACCAGATGTTATATGAGTCCTGTCAAGATGTGACAGGCCCCAGTATCACAGCTCCTCATTTCTGCCGGGAAGGACGGCAGAGCATTTCCGCGTGGCATTACTGTCACGTCGTCCCATGATGAGCCTGTGATGAGCACCCTAGGAGCAGTTCTGATAAAGTTACTCTATTCAAAGTAACTTTTGTCTGCTTTATTACATTACGTATTCCTAAGAGAGAGGCTGGTAAACCTGGAATGATTAGTCTTCAATTTGCAAACATATATTCCTGTGTGCAAAGTGATTGTGGTGGATGCAGAGCATATGCTTCTATAGCTTCAGGTAAACCTTGTTTCAACTCTAAAAAGCGACACGTAGCAGGAGTGTTAGGTATGGAAAATCTCATTCCTTATCTATCGTGATGTGGTGGTGTAAGAATTGTGATGAAATCATGTTTTTCCCATTATATTTTTGATTAAATGTTTTCACCTGGGAGAAATTTTTATTCCAAAGGTTCTGAATTTTTCACAGAACTGTGAAAATGTTTGGGGGCTTTGGTGGCAGCACAACGTTGCCTTATGTTACAACGTTCTCCCACCAAACCTTCCACAGAAATTAATTCCTACACACTGGCAATGCTTTCCCTCGGGTAAATCTCCTTCCTCAAGGTGAAGACCTAACAGAGCACTGCTCCGCAACAAAAGCAACCGACTCTTTGACTGATCCTGAGGCAAAACATCTAATCCGTGTCATTTGTATTAACTCATTACACTTAACATGAATGTCTTTCTCCCCGAGCACCTTAAGGAAAAGCATCTCTGGTTCACGGAATCAGCTTTGCAATGGATTTCCACGAGCAGTGTTCTGTCCGCGTGCAGTCCCCAGCACTGGGAATGCCAGGCTGGCAGCGGGCGAGCACCCCACGCTTCCTCCGGCTCCCTGCCGCGCGGCACCGAACGGGGAGAGAGGCTCGTGAAGCCCTGCAAGCACAAAGGGAGCAACGGAGGAAAGCCTGGACTACCTGGTGCGCGCTGGAAAGCGAGGGCAGGTTTTGTGGCTGTTCTGAGTTTTGCAAGGCAGCTCCTGCAGCTCTCCCCATGGGCTGACTTTCTCATCACGACGGAGGCATCACAGCCATGGCGCATCCGCGCAGCTATTTCTTTGATCTTCAGGACTGTTTGGAGCAGACCCGTGAATGCCGAGCGTGGGATTTGCATTTTTGAGGAGCAGGGGTACAACAGCTCCAGATGCTTCTTAACCTCTTCATGCTAGAGCTGTAAAAAAATGCAGAAGAGCTCTTCAAGCAAGCCCTAAAGGAAGGGAGACTTCCTGCCATCATCTTCAGCCAGCCTGCAAGCCCCAAAGATCAATGTCCCCAGGTCTGGGATCTTCTTTTCCCTTGATGTTCACTATGTAACAGGGCTGTATTTTTGTTTATATTCAAATGCACAAACAAAACTGACCACATATTCCTAAAGTACCCCACTTTAAGCAGGCTGCAATAGGGTCTAAGGCAGTAGAAAAAGATTGGGATACCAGCTTCCCTTTGATTGTTCTCCTAATGGATGAGGAAACCATCGTGGTTTCAGTTTGATTCTGTTTTGTTCTGTGCTGGTGCAAGGCCCTGGGCAGCCTGCTGTGAGCAAGACGCTGTGGATATCATGGTCTCCAGGTCCTCACTCCCCTTTCAACAACTGGCCCCTGGCTCTGAATTTAAACACCCCCCCCAAACCCACCCAGCACACCAGGGATGGCAAAGGGACCTCCAGAGCGCCAGATTTCAGGAGCATGAAACAAGGACAATACAACAGTTCTCTTCTATAGAAGAAATGATTTGAAACACCCCTGCTACAGCTTTGGGGGTTCAGACAACCCTTTGACCATGGTTCTTGGACCGCGGGAGCAGCTCCCACTCATCCCTGAGGCAGCTGCCAGCACTCCGTAAGATGAATTTGCAAATCACCCATCACCAGCAGTTCCAATGATCTAATTAGACCCAAATTATTTTATGTCTTCAAAAACATCACAAATACTGTTGGAAAAGACAGTGCGCATGTGTACAGTCTTGCCTGCAAGGAATCGTTTTATCACAGCATTTCTGGCCCCGGGCGCCCTGCCACAGGGTGAATTTTGCTTGCGGGCAAAGCCAGCTGAAGCAGATCTCTGTGCCCGCCTGGAACGAAGCCTGCGCGGGGAGGACAGGCAGCGAGAGGAAGGTACAGCCTTCATCCTCCTCTGGCTGAACCCAGCAAGCACCCTGCAGCCTTTGTGCTTGTTACTGCAGCCTTGCTGTAAGGCTTCGGCTCCTACCCGGGAGTGGGAGAGGAGCAAAAGCAGGAAACTTGCTCAATCCCTCAGCCAGAAACACAACAAAGCAGCTGATGGCCCCCTGATTTGTTACAGATCGGGCTGTCTGGCCGGGCCCCACAGAGCTGCTCAGCCCCCATGCCAGAAAACACAAACCTATAAAAACCTAACACAACGCAGGCACTCCTCCTGCCTCTGGCAGCATCGGGGTCACGCGTCCAAAGTGGGTGGCCTCCTCCGAGCAGCATCTGAGCAGCATCTTCCCCCACCTCGGCGAGCCGTCGGT
Source organism: Balearica regulorum gibbericeps (assembly GCF_011004875.1). Taxonomy (NCBI): domain Eukaryota; kingdom Metazoa; phylum Chordata; class Aves; order Gruiformes; family Gruidae; genus Balearica; species Balearica regulorum. The sequence continues at coordinate 1,789,065 of NC_046192.1, read as the reverse complement.
CCAGCCAGAGGATTTTAAGCAAGCACACCGGATGGGGGGGGCCTGGGAAGCAACCCCGACTCAGAGAAACAGCCAAAATGCTGCTGACAGCTGCGGGTCTGGGGAGAACAGTCTGACGAGAGACTTCTGCTGTTAGGTAGACTGAAACAATTAAGAGAAATCTGAGCCCAATGGGAACAAGGCTAATACCCTGATTATTCCCTTGCAAGTCATGCCAGGGAGACAGGCATTTATCTGACACCCGCAGCGGGACGGCGCAGGCAGGGAAAGGGGTGCAGGCTGCTACCGTGCCCAAAGCGACCCTGCAAGGCAGCTCCAGTGGGGTGAGATCATGGTGGCTTACAGCAGTTGTGTGTACCTTGTATACGCTAACAGTCAGGGGCAGGGCTGTGCTCCCTGCTGCCTGTATGAGAGCTTTTGAAGCCCTGCTGCCATGCAAAAACGCAACGGGTAGAAGCACCACACAGCTTTACACACCAGATCCCTTCAGGAAAAAGGAAGAATAATTAAGAAGGTGCCTATGAGATGGAATAAGAAAAACTGGGAGGTAAATGTGCCTCCCTTTGCCTAGGAAGCGAATCAGAGATGCTGCCTTACCAGTCTTGCCAACTGCTGAGACTATGGTCTACACAGCCCTCGATAAAATGCGCGGAAAACAGGGGAGGCCCTCGAGAGAAAGGGTGGATTTGAATACGTATTACGACTCCTAATAAACTATTTGATTTACCCAACAGGAAAAAGAAATATGAAGCGCAGGCCAAGAAGACGCAGGTGTGGAGACCAGAGTCGGGCTCCAGAGCCACCAACCTCGGACCTGGAAGCAGAGCAGATGCAGAGCGGCAGCTCGTGTCTCCAGCCGGATCAATAGAGCGCAGGCAGAGCTGAGCTATCGCGGTCACAGGCACGCACCACGACAGGCGGGAGATGCTGCACGGCATCGGGCAGGCTTACGGCTCGGCACAGCACGGCGGCTGGACTCCCGCTGCACCGGAAGGCGAATGCCCAAACACACATCATCTTGCAGCTCTGATTCTGCAAGGAGCCCCACAGCCTGCCGTGTTATCTTCCTACCTTTGAAACACAGGGGTCTAAAAGAAAATTCAACCAAATTCCCTTAGCACCTGTATTTAAGAGCTGCCTTTCAGAAAAGTAACTCTGCGCTTGGGAGAATCCACTGCAGCCTGTAACCAAGCTGTCCAGATAGCTGAATACATTTTATTTTCTCCAAAATCCATATTAAATCTAGTTTCAAATACTCCTCCTTCTGTTTCCAGCTGTATTTGGGAGCAGGGGAGCCTCCTGCTACCTGAGCTCTGCACCTTGGAGAGACCTTGCGCGACCAAGTCATTCACTGACCCCAGCCACGGAGAAAGGCCACGTTGGCAGGAAAACATTTGCAGCACTGATGTCGCTGGCTGAAAACCCGCTGACCCTCCACAGTCCTAGGCCCTGCTGCACTCTTTCATTTTTATTTTTTCTTCCTCCATTTTTTAATCAGTGTGCCTCACGCAGTAGATCAAAGGACTTAAAAGCAAAGTGAAGGTGCTCCAGCCCTTGGCACGAACACTGAATGAGACAGCCAGTACTGCCTATGTGGGTAGCCCAGAGGGGATGAAGATATTAATTTAAAAATCACACTGTAAGGTTTGAATACTGTCATTTGTTTCAGCCTTTAATTCTCCGGTCTTCCATTTTCTTGTTCAATCGCAAGGAAAGAGCCTCGTGGCCCAGAACTCCCACACCAGTCCAGATCTGAAGGTTATGGATGTTCAGCAGTTTCGTCCATCACTGCCTGGTGCAGATCCCCAGTGTTTAGTAACAGCCACTGTGCAATTAATTCTGTTGCAATAATAGGGCAGCACCAATTACTGAGCAGACTCTTGTAGCAATAAAAAAAAAATAATATACTAAGTCTTACTTTCTAACTCACAGTGCAATAAATGTCTCTGCTTTGGAGGACTTCCATCTTTATATTCCTCTACCTCTCAGTTTGTCTTTTTTATTTTTTTTTTTTAACCCAATCCAAGTCTCATTTGCAGAGCATTCATCCTGGAGCTATATATTGACGTGTCAGACCCAACAGTCCCTTGGTCCGACTGGTGTAACACAGAACATTGAGTTTCATCCATCCAGCTGTATCCCGAGCTCAGCTCATGCCCCGATAAAGCAGGGTGCCCAGCAGGGCAGCCGTGTTCTTCCAAAAGACATTGGGCGGAGAGAAAAAGGTACAGCCCTAATGAATGCCAGAACGATGGGGATCCAGAAAGGTTTTAACGAGGAAAACTACGGGAAAGGCACAACTCTGGAGGGCCCCTGCTTGGAAATCTCTGCTACTGCAGGTTGGGTGGCACTTAGTGACAGGAGGGGGTTTGAGAGGGCAGGGTCCAAGGAGGAGAGGGTGACTGTTATGGGGGAGGACCCAGCAGGATTTCTAGCTGAACTAAAGGCTTTCCAGCAGCCACGCCGCACGCTCCGACATGCAGGCATTGCGGGGTAATTCCCCTCCACCATCCCCTCTCTTGAGGCTCCCTGAAGAGATGGTTCAGTTTGCTGAGCTGCTGCGAACTACAGCCTGGTTTTAAGGCAGACCAAATACAAGTTTTATTCTGGATTTTAAAACGCTGTGGTTTGGTGAAAGCTCATGCTTGGCCAAGCAAACCCGGGCTCTCAAAGTACACCATCCTGCCCGCAATCCGCCCATCGGCAGGCACTGCGCTCTGGGGTGGAACAGCCCCTAATTACAAGCCGTATCACACTCTCCATGCGACGCCACTTTGGCAGGACCGTCTACTGAGAGGCCGTATATGTGTGTGTATTTGCTTTCGTGTTGACCGATCTCCACAGCCTGCGTAATCCTCACCTCCAGCCTGACCCTGCAGAGTAGCTTTTGGACGAGATCCATGTCTCCGTACATAGTCCAGATTTAGTCCTTGCTTGCCAATTCCCTTTAAACTCGCATCCCTGCGGTTCAGCTTGTTCCCTCCTTCCTTCCCTTCGCTGTTCTGTGCCCCCCGCCCCTCGGCATGTCAGCAGCGAGATGATATTCCTCTCCCCAGTACCCAGCTACCGTTGAATTCAGCAGGGCCTGCACAGCCCCACGGAGGGAATGGATTTGCCCATAAGAGGTTTTCTAAGTCACACTAGAAGGCACAAAGTCCTTGAAAGCTGAGCACAGATACTCAGGGGGATTTCTGAGCCCGGGAGAAGCAAAACACAACAGAAAAATGGAAGAGGGTAAAAGAAAGGGACGATCCCCCTGTGGCCAAGCAGGGAAGCCGGGGTGTCCCCAGGGCACCCCATACCATGAATGTCGAGCCTCCGCTCCACAGCGCATCTGTGCGCAGAGCGTTGACCAGAGTCTTTGCTTTAGGCAAAAAAAATGGGACTTTTAAAAGCTAAAATGAACACACTCTTCAAGTAAACTCCATCGAAGTGAAATTCTGATGAGGGCTTCACCACCCTGCCGCCTGCAGACACCCTCTCCATTCAATTCAATAGTCTGTCATGCTTGTTACTGGGAAATGAATTCCCTTCACACTGACATTTCATATACTTACTGATACAGCATATAATGAACGCTCTGCCAACCCTGTCAGCCTCTTGCAAAACTAACTTTTTATTACGGTTTTTCATTATTATATTTAAATTTTCTTTCTGTTTTGTTGTTGTTTTTTCTTTTTAAAAGAGCAGCCCAGGATAACAGATCTCGCCATCAGGCTCCTCCCTTGGGCCAAGCTCCGGCACCGTGCAGCGCACAGATTTCCACCTCTGTGGCCAGACCTCGGGGGTCCCCGGGACGAGGCAACAAACTTTGCGGAAGATCTAGCACCAGCATTGCCAGGGAGCTGCAGGAATTTGAACAGGGATAAATTATTAGGCCCTGACTTCGCAGAGCACTGAAGCACCTTCTCAGCATCAAGCACACAGCAGTCCTCTGCTCTATGATCGCACACCTTACTGACCTGGGGCTAACCACATCTATCCCATCAGCAGGATATCTACACCTAATATCTCTGACATGATGATGACTTATTCCACAGTTAGACTTATTTGCTCTCACTCTCCTACAGCGTCTAACATAAGAGAGTGGCAGCGCACGATAGTGGCTCCCGGGCATTAAAGCAGAAATACTCCTAATGAAAATCTGTAGAAGCTGTAGAATAATCCCTGCAGCACTTTGGCACTAAAGCTGGCTTTCGGCTCCTGCTGGCTTTGTTTTGGGCTAGATGCAGCTCTGATAACTAGCTTCTGGGCTGGGAACACGTCTTAGGAGATGCACTCACCAGCAGCAAGTGAGGCTTTTTCACCTCCTCCTGGATCACGGCCATCCAATGTAAATGATCGCTGCCTCAGCTGACCTTTTCCTTTGGTCTAGAGCATCAAATAAACAGAACAAACCGCTCTTAAACTCCATGACAGGAGCCTGAGACACCTGAAATAACAGATAGAAGTGACAAGTGCTCCCAAGAGTGGTTTTCCTTCTTTCCCTGCTTGACACTTCACTGTTCTGTTCTCTGCAGAGAGGTCTGATGCCTTTACACGTTTTCTAATCTCACTTAAGAAAACCAGAAGCCTCATGGAGAGGGGAACCTGTTTTCTTAAGCTTTTAAAGGGCCATGAACTCCTAGATACAAAAAACCCGATGAGCAGCACAAAGTGGTATCTATCTGGAGCTTGTGCAATTTTTAAACAACCAGACACCACAGCATGAAATGGAAACCCAACAACGTGAAAAAAACCATTTTTGTCTCCATTTTTTTTCCCCCCTCCATTTACAGAAGAACGGCTATATTGCATCAGATGAGAGAGCTATCAACCCTGAGCATCCAGCCCGAAGATACTCTGTGAAGGGCGATGTGCCAATGCTGCTTCGATACCTGCTCCAAGCCTCCAGCAACAGGGGAACGAGAAGAGGTTTGTGAGTACTCCTTGATGGATTCCTGCCCATGAATTTATACAAACGCTATTTGAACTTGCAGCATTCAAGGTAGCTACAAGCAGCCTAATTATGTGTTTCATGAAGAAGTATCACCTTTCACTTGAATATTGCATCTGCTAGTTTTGTTTGATGGCTCCCAATTCTTGTGCTGGAAGACACAGCAAACATCTTGTTCCAGCTCTCCTCCCATTCATATTAGTATTGTACGACTACTGACCTGCAGTCACTTGTTCCATAGGTTCATTTCTAGTCTATTTAATCATCCCTCACATTCAAGTGCATTTAATCATTCCTCACATTCAAGTGCTTCCCATGTTGCTAATGCTTGCTGCTCCTCTCCGTGCCTTTTCCAGCTCCAAGAAGTCAATTTTGAGATGGGGGTACAGAATTGCAGGCAGCAGGCAAGACCCAGAGCGCTACCTACAGTATCGGTTTTGTTCTCTGATCCTTTCCCAGCAACTCTCTTGCTTTTTGACAGTAGCTGGGCTCTGTGATGCCATTTCCATAGAATAATTTACAGTAGCTCCCGAGCCTCACTGAGCAATGAGATCCCAGCTCAGAACTCATCATTTTCTATGTAAAGCGACAACTGTCTTTCCCCATCACTTCATATTTATCTGCATTGAATTTCACCTGCTGTTTATTGCCCAGGCACTCCATCTCACAAGTTGGCTTTCTTTTTTTTTTTACCACCCTTCCTATCATCATCAGTCTTCACACTCAGTCTCGTCTCCTCTCCCAGATCATTCACGAGCGCAGGGAAGAGGGCAGCTGCTGGCACGGACCCCTGCAGAGCACCACTGCTGACCTCCCTCCCTTGCAGAGGTGAGTGGCTCTTCCTGCCTCTCGGTTCCCATCTTTTAAGCAGTTAGCCATTGGATGACCTTTCCTCTTAGCCTGCGGTGGCTTAGTTTCCTTAAGCTCCTTCATTGAGGAAACTGATCAAAAGCCTTCCAGAAATCTAAGTGGATTTTATCAACTGGATTTACCTTGTCTACCTGCTCCCTGATGCCTTCAAAGATTTCTAAAGAGATTTGTGAAGCTTGATGCCTGCCCTTTCAGAAGGGCACGCTGTCCTATGCAGTCAGGTGCCTGTTGATCCTGTTCTTTCTTTCCTCCAGTTATCCCAGTTCAAGTCTCTAATTCTCTGGACCTCCACAGCCCCCTTTTGAGAACCAACATCACATAAGCCGCTTTCCAAAAAACCATTTACTGATGCCAAGGCGGTTTTAACTGAAAGGCTGCCCATTGCAGTCAGGAGTTCAGCTTTTCCAGCTTTGAGTTAGGGACTCACAGCCCACTAATAAAGATCTGGAGCAGACATCTAGTCACTTCTGCACTTGCAGCATGGTTTGCACACCCTTTCTTTGGGGGCATGGTAAGAAGGCAGTAGACACATTTAGCATAAGGTCTCTCATCTTTGGTGAAACATCATGAATTGACCTGGAGCCTTCAAGAGCTGAGAAGTGCCGATGACTAGAGCGTGGGTTGAAGAGAGAAACCTCCCCAGCAAGGAATGCAATACAACCTGACCTTCTGAGCCCTCGGCTGTGTTCCCTGCCTCCACCTGCAAACGGCTTACGGCAGTGGAAGGGAAGTGTGGGCACAGCCGACTCAAAGTAGACATGATGCACATTTGATGCTTTCACACAAGAGCTCTTTCAATACTTCCTCACTGCAGAGAGACTTAGAACCCATGGCTAAGAAAGCGTTACCCAGGATGATTTTTTAGCAGCGCACATGATGCTGTTTTATCCCTGACTCTTCTGTCCCCGATACGCAGCACCCCTGAGAAGCTGGAGGTGCCGAGCTCCATAGGGAGCAAAAGCGGGAGGAGCCCAGCGTTAGCCAGTGTACACACAGCCGGCGGCTCCTCCAGCGCAGGCACCCACACCACCACCCCGTCCTCCCCTCCTGCCACGAGGGCGTCTGCAACACGCGTCCATCCTCTCCGCGGGCACTGCCGAGACACAGTGCTGTCTTCCCACAGACATCCTCCTTGCACACCGCTCAAACAGGACAGCCACCTAAGGGAATTGCATCTCTAAACTAGCCCGGTGAGCAATTCCCCTAGCTCTTCCAGCAACGTCCAGTGTTTCTGCAGCGCAGGGAGCAGCTCATTATACTCAGGGCTCAGTGGAGCACGTTCCCATGGAAACAGGCAGCCTTTTTATGTCTGTTGACAGCTTTGGATAGTTTTTCTCTAAAATGCTTGGACACAGAACAGGTGTCTCCAAGCCAGGCAGTAACCAGATAGTGCAAAGCTAGCACAGCTAGATAATGAGACAAGTGTTTATTTGAGATGAAACATTTTCACCCGGCGAGGGAACCAGTCTATAGCTGCACGGTCCCTGCTGCAGGGCCATGTAAAGGCATCTGCCGTCAGCAGCCGCGGCAGGGTGGCGCAGGCTGCCCACACCCCACGCGCTGCACGCTGGGAGCGGGGACGCGGCACCCGCCGCCTTCCCTTCACTCCGCAAATATTGCGGCAGGGCCGGGTTATTGACTGCACCATACCGGGGGTGCAAGCAAAGCCTCACCGCCGCTGTGCGTGCTGTCAGGACTCTCCTGCTAAGCCTGCCTGAGCAGCCAGGAGGGGAGATCTATTTGCAAAGCAGCAAATAATCCCCCCTCCCCATGCCTGTTTGTTTCCTTGTGGGGATGGATTTGCTGTGAACTGAAGGAAAAGAGTGGATTAACAAATGTGTAATAGCCACTTCTCCCCTAGCACGAGCCAGCCGCTATGCAACAGCCAACTCTCCCTTTGCTCGAGCCAGCCATTCAGTATTTCCCTTCTTAACACCAAATAACCATCTTTTCTGTTTTCTTTCTTGTATAGCTCAGATTGTTACAGTGCCTGAGCTTCAGCCAGAAAGCACAGAGTAATTTTGTGCAGGAATATTTGTAACTGGTAATGTGGTGTTACATCAAAAATGATGTCGAGAAGTTATGCAGGTTTCCAAGTCAGGTGCTCAGAGAGTAGGCCATGCCAGATTTAAAATTGCCTGTGGAAATTTTATTAGGCCCACTTGTGCTCACACGTTATGGTACAGCCTAATTACCCAATTGCCTCCTATTTTTCCCCCAAAACACCTGCCTTGTTCACTGAATGGATAATTGTTCACCACAGACTTTTATGACCCTAATTATTATTTAGTACACAACATCCAAATCCTGTCTCAAACAAACAGAAAACTGCTCATTTCCTCTTGAACCCAGCTCAAGTTTTCTAACCAATGTAGCTGAAAACTTCAGAAATTTTTCATTTCTCAGCACAGCGTATCATATCTAAATGATTTCATATATAAATTCATTTCTCAGCAATGTCATGTATACAAGTGAGAAACTGAGGCACACGGAGATTAAAGCTAAAACTACTGAATATAACAATTAGCTTTGCGATACTCCAGGCGTCATCAGTATGATGAACTCCAGAGCATTTAGCATCTTACTGACTTGAATATGCCAACTTAAACCTCCTATAAACTTTTGTCTGAAGTTACCTACATTTCTAGACATCAGCCCTGCAATCTGCATTGGGAAGATGAGGGGTCCAGTTGCTGATATTTGCAGTTTCTTGCTCTGTTATCACAGAAGATGCACGGCTAGAGATTCCCATCTTCCAGCCTGGCCTGTGACTTGACTTTACTCCATGAGGCTGTTTTTCCTCTCCCCGTAGATTCTGCAGCGTGCTCTGCAGCACCCACGCACTGTTCCTGCGGGAACATCCCTCTTACACGTGGTGCAGGGCATCATCTGTCCCCAGCCCAAACACAAAGCTGTTCTGAGGATGGAATTTCTGAAGAACGAAAAGAAAAAAAAAAGTCACCATTTCATCTTTTTAGTCAAAATGGAATGAGAAAGGCACAATGCTAAAGTTGTTTTCTGGATGAGGTCAGGGTGAAAAAACTGCTCAGGGTCAAATGAAAGGTCTCATTTTTACATCAACCCTCTTTGTTTCAAACTCCTTAATGTAAAATTCATTCCAATTCAAAGGAAAATCAACCCTACAGCCAGGGAACAAATGCAAAATGTTAATGTTAAAAAGCATGAACTTTCAGTATTACAGGACATCGATACAATTTCAAAAGAAAAAAAATATCACTTTAATCCAAGCCACGTTTTATAATGGCAATTTGTGCGATGAACATTTCTAACCAGCTCTCATCACAAGCACCAAGCAAGGTGCCAGGCAGAATAAGGAATGTGTGACCATTTTATTACAGGTTGTGCAAGAAAACATCTGCACGGAGGAGATGAAATAAAGGTCTGTCCCTAAACCGACACATTTTAAGTGCATTTAAGTGACCTTCTAACACTTTTTAATCACAGGGCTGCTTTTCTTTGGGGTTCACTGGAACCTTTCTGCACGCCAGCCTGAAAAGCAGAGAAATCGCTAGCGGGGAGCGTACCGCAGGGATCCTGGCCTCACAGCGGATGCACCCAGGGAGCCGTTTGGGTGTTTCAGTGCAGTAACTGGCCACACGCATCGCCGCGCTATCCTCTCCTGGTCCCCAGAGGGAAGATGTTTCGTACCCATTTTGTTTGTAGCAGAGGGTCAGAAGGATGCTTCACTGTGTTGTGGCCGTCATGATGGTGGAGAGATAGAATGAAGTAAATGTATACAAACATTTGGAAGAAGGGGCTAAAATGAAGAAAAACAAAGCCATCTCTGAAAAAAATGAAGAATGAAAGAAAGATCACTGGTATTATCAGTGAGAAGATGAAAAAAGAAAAGAGGAAACACCTAGAGACAGAACATGAGTTTTCCTCTTGCAGGACTGGAGCCTGAAATGTTTAGGGTACCAGGGGATTTGTGTGTACTCCACTGCCCACGTGGACACCATTGTCCAGCTTTCACCCAAGGACCGACAGCTTTCGTCCCTCAGCCTCCGGCCCCCCGGCGCTCAGGAAGCCTCTTTTGCCCGCGCGACACCCAGACAAAGCAGGCACAGCCTCTCACAGCCGCCAAGCATCCCTCCTCCATTCCACAGGCCCTCTTCCTCCGTTTGGCATCTGCAACACCGTTCCCCCACAAAACCTCCAAAGGGTCCTCAGCCCTCACTAGCCTTGCTCACACATGTCCCTGTTACGCCTCTGAGCAGCCTCTGCTTTTTATTTCCACCTGGTAGTTAATATTGGGTGCACGCGGCTGTCTGGTTTCATCCTGCCTCTCAGCTCCTTCTGCTGTCCCAGGGTCTCTCCCACGCACGGTTTACCACAGCTTCACATGATGGGTGTTGGGGCAGAGGGCTGGAAAGCAGCTTGGTCTTCGGCACCTCTCAAAATCCCACTTGAACCCTACGCTGCCCATTGATCAAGCTGGTGCAGCACCACGCTGCCTGGAGGTGACTGGACCTTTGATTTCTCACCTCGCGTCCACGTGAGGATGTTGTGTCCCATCCCTGACACACTTCCCGGCTCTCACACGGTGGCCAAAAGTGTATGAAACCATGGTGCCACTCTTACGGAATAAGAGGCCGAGCTATTGAACCCTTTCCAAAGGAGACTTCAAGATATTCACAGTTCATGAGATGAATTCACTTCTGCTTATTATTCAGCTCAGCTATAGTTAAACCAATTTAAGCTACACAACATAAGAGTTATTAAAAAAGATCTGCGCCTGTCAACTTTTCATTACATTACTGCTCGACATTCACCTTGTAAAAAAAAAAAAAAAAAAAGAAAGAGAGAAAAAAAAAAAAGATACTTTAAAATTAAACTATGTTAAAGTGTAAACCAGGCACGGAAGAGGAAGAAATTAAAACACTATCACTGGAACACAGCTTGCACAAGCTGCCCTCTCTCCCCTCCCAACCCCAGCCAGGCTGTTAGAGCCCAAGGGCATCAAACAGCAATTCAAAGGAACAAAACCACTGCACTCAATTTTGTTATTTATGTTTTCTTTGGAAACAGGTATCCTTGCTGAGGCAGTTTGTGTCCTGGTAGGGGTCACTTTCTCAGGTAGGGGCTGGACTGGGCACCCATTTGCACCCAACAAGTGCCCTCCTCCCCCCCACCACCACCACAGCTTGCAGGGGCTGCAAGTCGGAGCCGCAGCTCTTGACCTTCCCCAGGAGGACCCTTCCCTCCTCCTCTTCTCATCCCAGGCAGCAGAGGAGGAGGAAAGCGCTGCCCTTCAGTGCCCCAAAGGGGTCTTTTTCCTTCAGAACGGAGTGAGCACAACAGCCAAATTACTGTTCTTTATGTCTGGCAGGATGTTTATTGTCTCACAGAGCATCACACTAAAACTGCCCCTCTCCGGCTGCTGGGCAGGGCGACTCCTGCTCTGCTTTACTGGTGAAATTGGTCATCCCCCTGCATGGAGCAGAAAATCAACCAGGCGAGGACAACTTGGGGCAGGAGGAGTGGGAGATTCACACAGAGGTGCTCCTCATGCAGACAAACTTAAGAGAAGACTTTGAGTGCACCCACATCTTTTTCTAAGCCTGCTCAAGCTAGCCTCTGAGCTCTTTAGAGAGGTCATTCTTGCAGTCCTGCGAGCAGCAGAAATGCCAACAAGCTCATCTTTATGCTTAGAAAGCAAAGCAGAAGAAAAGTGAGTGATTCTCTGAGAGAAAAGGACAAAAATCAGCCCAGCACAGAGCCCTAACCACTCCGCCTCCCCTTCCTTCCCTCTGACCAGAAGCCACTCTGCCGTGCAAAGCCCCCACTGTTACCTGCCCAGTGCAGGGCAGATACAGTCCCAGCCCTCACAGCAGCGGTCACCAAACACGGTGTGCCACCTTCTTCGACCCGGCACTGAAGCCATCCCTTTTCCACAGTGCCAGGCTCCTTTCTTTGTCCCAACACTCGCCCTCCCCAGCAGCTGCAGGAATAACACCAAGTTCAAAGGGCCAAAGAGGATTATTTATCTGCATTTGATGCCATACGAAATCCTTGTCTAACTCCTCTCCCAAAGCCCCACGTCCTAGTTAACCATTTTGCAGGAGAAAGGCGTGCAGTTTGCTCCCTGCCACCTAAGACGACAAACGAAGGCAGCAAGACCTGCATATTTCTGTTATTACTTGTTCCACTTGAGTGAAACTCCACAATTGGGCAATAGCAGGAGGCACTTGCTCTGAGCAAACACAGAGTTGTGAACACGCCGAAAAGTATAATCCCCTCCTGGGGAATTACGCGATCTGCAGGGCGAGGGAGAAAATCCAAAGCTCCTAGTGATGAGAAAGGAGACAGAGCAGGGAAATAAAGATCGAGGACTCTAAGCTTTACATCAAATCAGATCACTCAAGTGGGCAGAACAATTCAAAGCCAGCCCAGCGACAGACTGCTTCGTGGTAATTGTTTCACCGAAAGGCAAGAACCGGGGTTGCTTAAAACAAGTGTAAAAGGTTTTCAGATATTTCATAATGAAACAGTTTTCCTGCTGGAGCGTTTTCCCACCATCCTACACAGCGAGCTGTGATTCGGGCAGCATGGTTTTGTTAGCTTGTTCATAAGTGCTGTCTTACAGGTACTGGTGTTTTTAAGGAGATATAAAACAAAAATAAAGCATTTGTTTTCAACAAAATTGGCCATCAGAGACCCGATCCTACAACCCTTCTGCCTACAAGAAGCCTTTACTCACTTGGCAATTCTGTTGACTGCTTGTCCAAGAATCACTTTGCACGTGGAAGAGCATCAGACTGGGAGAACAGAATTGCAGGTGAACTCTCCAGCAAGAGATGGAGTACAGGTTTCAGCCAGTGCCAGCCTGAAATCACAAAAAAAATCCCAGAGGTGGTATCTAGAAGATGCTACGTGCTAAACGTGAATCCAGGACTGCAACCCAAGCATGCAGCTAGGATTCAGCATGAAGTGGCACCTACTTACTCCTGTGTAGGAATCCTGTGCCCCAACTTGCAGGAGTAAACCTGCATCACATCACCTAAGAGGACGGAAACACTGTGCGCTCACTGGAGGGAGCTGACACGCAGCTGGACCAGCATGCCTAGTGGGAATTGTGCTGGTGGAGATGAGCTGGACTCCACAAGGACACGAACAGGTCTGTGGTATCCCACGTGTGAAATAGATCCCATGAGACATTCTCGGCACACTCCTACTGGGCTTGAGGGTCTGAGCCTCAAAGGAAGGGGAGTCAGTATGAATTTGAGGTGTCACAGGACACCAAGACCACCATAACTTCTGTTTAGAGGGTTTTCGAGGTGCTTCCAGTGACCAAGGCTTGGGTCCTGGGGTATTTTGCCTGTCCCTGGCCATGACAGACAGTTACTAGTTGGGAGAGAGGAATCCGTACTGCCTTCTTACTCATCAGTTGTGGAAGGATAAGAAAAGGCTTATATTTCTCCTCTAGAACAGGGAATGACGCTGTGGGGGTTAAGCACTCCCCTCTTCACCCCCAAGGAGAGGAGCAGATCCAGAGAGCAGGCTCTGCTGCCAGCACCCGGCACTGATAAAACCCAGGACTGCAGCACGGCTTCCCATCCTGACACTTTACTACTCAGGGGCATAATGAATGGGCCTATCCTTAAACCACAGGGACAATTTCTGTGGAGAATTAGCACAGTGTTAGAACAGAAACAGCAATTCTTCAAGTACAGAAAGCATCTAAAGACTTAAATGCTGCAAGCAATTGCTAAGAAGCACATTTAAATGGAATAATACTTCCACTAAGTAGATAACAGGATAAACTTCAGAAAATAGGATAACACATGATGAAGATTTAGGGCCAGTATTTTGGTTTGGTGTTTTGCTCTATTTCTGGATATTCTCTGAGCTTACAAATGTTAATTCACATGTAATCTGTGTGCTCACAAACGTTGAATCTCTTTGTAAAGCAGATCCCAGAGTCTTTCACAGCACCCAAGGCATAGGGTGGCACAGGATTAGCAGAGAAGGGGCAGTCAGGAGCTGTGATTACACTTGAGAGCTGGCCAGTCCCCAGTCCCAGATAAGAAACCTCTTCCACTAATGGGAACCTCTTGGTGAAAGGAGAAACAAAGATATTTATGGCCTAGAGCATTCCTGCCTAAAAAACCAAGCCAAATCTAAGACATCTGGAATGTACAAATCCACCAGGTTTTCCCCCAAAAGATGACAGCAGAACCGGACTTCACGAGGATGTAACCAGCCAGAGGGAGGTACGAATACTGTCAGGTTCATTCAGGTGAGTTTCTTTTAAAACAAAATTGAAAAACCTGTATTTTACAGCACTTAAAGGAAACGCAACATGATTTCTGCTTTAAGGTGAACATTTCTGGAATACTGCTCTAACCCACAGCACTTTTTCAGGAATTGTTTCACTTACATCCCCACTTTTGGGGTTTCGAATTCCAAGAAACCCAAAACTCAGTGGCAAAATAAAGAGTTTCTGAGGTTTCTACAGTGAAACAATGAGGATCCCTACAAAAGGAAGGAGGAACATACACATCTGCAACTCCTCACTCATATAGAGGGTGCACTTTTATTTTCTACCTTCAGCTGCTTAACCTCAGCTTCCCATATGAGACCCTCTCTTAAACGGGATTAATGACACTCCGATTGCTGCACTCCGCACTGATTACGGTTTAGGTTTGGTCAGCTCACTTACATGCCTCACCTTTAGACAAACCCCTGAAGTTAAGAGGATGAATCCTATCCGTGCTGTGCGGGGTACCCATCTCTGTCCACCGCAGCACGTCTGGAGGCTGAGCTCTGAAGAAGGTTGCACAGATTGCCTGATGTCCCAAACTGTGGCTGAAGAGCAGAAGCTCAGACCAAAATTAACACAGCGAGGAAAGCTGCACTTCTTTAATTACTTACTTATATGGGTACAGGCCTCACTATCTATTAATATACTGTCCCAATACCCCTCCAAGTAGGGAATGGCTAACACTCCCCATTCACAGGCAGGGAAATAAAGGTTAAAACTGCTCCCTTCTGGAGCTCACCAGGTACACCACTACTGCTTCAATTCATAATTTATCTTAACTTTCCATGAAACTGCTGCTCTTATAGTGCTATAAAGTCACTGCAGCTGACTGTACATATCAAGTTAAGCACCAGGAAAACTCAAGCTGTTTCCTGCTCCAGGCCTGGCACGGGATGGATTGCTGTTTAGCCTCACGTAAGCCCAAAAGGTCAGTGCTCAGGCTGAAAGGGGTTTCAAAGGGCTGGCCTGATCTCTCAGTTTCATATTGCAAATCTCCCAGTAAGAAGCATGAATCCAGTAGAGGGGCTTAATCCCATACAAGTGCACATATATTGCATTCAGCACCAAAAGCAACAAGTGCAGAAAAGCAAGCGGGAAAAGGCTGTCGCTACATGGGAAATGCTCCAGAGTCAAGCTCTGGGTGGGAAGCGGATTCCAGGTCCTTTTCTTCAAGGTGAACATCTGCGCATGTGATTTGTAACTGCCTTAATCACTAGTTTGAACTTCCGCAGCTCTAGGAAAGGTTTCTGGCTTAAGCGTTCACATAAATCTCTTGAAGTTACCGGGGATCTATATGTGCGTGTACTGAGGCTGAACAGCCGGCAGGAGTCTGCCCCGGTGCAAGCTACCTTCGACAACGGTAAAACCTTTCCCTATCTACTCTTCCTGGCTTAGAATCCAGCTGGATTCTTATTTCCCTCCACACTTCCCGGTTCTTGCAATTCAAAGTACACGGAGAACACTCCAGAGGCACTAGCTATATTTTATCTCCAATGACTAATAATAACTAAGGTCAAAATTAAACAGCTGACCCAGATCCAACCTCTCTTGTATCTCTCTGCCTCATTGACTCCCCATTTCTTTCTACATCTCATCTGAAAATATATCTTTGCCTCCCTTGGCCACAGCTGTTAATTTCTGTGTGTGTGTGTGTGTGTTGTTATTTATTATTTAGCACTGCAAATCACCTTATGATGCAGTTTTCATGAAAGGCACTACATAAAAGGAAGCCGCTTTTGAATATTTTAGGAACCCGGCATTCTGCTATTGATATTCTAATTCCATTTATTTGAAAATCAAGTCAGGCCCCAACAGGTTATTCAACAAATTAATAAATGTTGCAGCTTTTGTCTTCCAGAGGGTTTTTAGCCCCTGGGATTTGCACTTTCATGTTTTTCTCTGGTAAAGTCTGCTGCGTTTGTTTGTTTAAGAGAGGAGACCTGATGTTCTTGTGTGATCCCCTGACTCCAACAGCTGGGGCTTGAAAAGCAAACAAACATTTCAAGATGCAGATAAAAAAAGAAGAAAAAAATAAAAAATCAGAGATCAGCCACTCTGCGGCTCCCCCCTGGTCAAACAGCTTTTTACGTGACCTTTTTTTTTTTCTTCTAAGGTTGCTGGGATCTTGGCAGAGTTGGGGACTTGCCGAAATTTCAAGCCCCTTGACATCTTAGGAGGGGTGTTAGAGCTGGAGCCATCGGCAGCCAGCACAACCACGTGGGACCCAGGAGGCTCCTGCAAGGCGGACGATGTCTCGGGGACGGCCAGCGCCTGCTGTCCTTGGGCGCAGGTTACCCCAGCGCAGGACAAATGGGATTAGGCTGCAGATTCGGACCTCAGCTCTGCCAGCCTCAACTCTCCCCAGTCCATCCTCCCAAGCTCCCAGGCCTCCCCCTTGGTGGGAGCTGATGCCCCGAGAGTTCTCCAACCAAAACATCTCCACCTTGCCATCTGAAGTGGCGTACCCCATTTCAGCTGCTCTGACTTCAGCACTGACCTCAGCTTAATGCAATTTTAGGGCAGCATGCCGTTAACTGTCTTAACAGAAATGAGCTGCTGAAAACGAAGAGGGGCCAGTACTATGCAACGAAATCTCTCTGAAAATCATCAAGATATGCTCTGCTGAACAGCATTCCAGGACCAAACGTAGGTATTTTTTTGCTACAAAGGATGTGAGATACTGCTTTCAATTAATATGAGCTCACTGGCCTCTTTCTCACCTAAAATTTCACCTAAACGAAAGTACAAGAACCTATTTGTTTAACCTGGACATTTAAGCCTCCTCAGAAGAGAAATAAATGCAGTCTCCTTCCTACTCAGACTTTCATCTTGCACACAAAAAGAAGAGGGGGGTAAAAGAGGAAAGATTCTTCACAGAATTAACAAAAACTCCCACATACTATGTAACAAAAAAACCCATAAATATATTTATCTTGAACATCAGTGTGCCAGCTATGCAAAAAGCCATGTATTTTCTTTTTTCCCCCCTAGGAAATAGCTCATAGGCACCCAACCCATCACTGGACTGGCCCGCAGCATCCATCCCAACAGGAATGCTCAGTCAACCTCGAGAAGCGCAGGAATTACATGCAGCAAATACACATTTCTCAACAAAGAAAAAGTCATTTCAGTCGCAAATTGGCAGAAAAGCCACATAAATGGTTGCAGTACATATCTGCCCATTACATTTGAGAATCCAAATAGCACTCGCGCATCGGTGGTAACTGCGTTAGCACAGTAGATAATGTAAGGAATAATGTCTCCTGCGCTATACATAATGAAGTTGCAGTTCCACAGAGAGACTCAAGGGCCACCATAAACCACAAGTGTTAAACTGGAGCCTTCAGCTCCTAGAATTATTGTCTTAATTTATGTGCATTAAAGTGCAGGAAGCAACATATACTATACTTAGATTTTAAAAGGATTTTTCCCAGTTTGCCTCTTGTCCTCTCCTTTAACCTTTCAGTAAATTTCCATTGGTTGTTGTTTCCACGCAAGCCTGAAATTTTAATTTAAATCCACATCATAATAGCCCGGTTTCTCTATGGGTCCAGGTATTTGGAAATTAGCAAGAAATGAGAAAATGAAATTTGAAAATTTTAACCTTGAGGGTTTTTATCTCTCCACCTATCACAGGAGTAATGGAGCAGACGACAGAAAGATTTTAATGCTATTTTAACATTTATATATTTATGTTCATGCATATATATATTTATATGTATTTATCATTGAGCTTCTGAGAAGTACACAGGAGCACTCTTCATGTGAGCCAGGAAATGAAGCTGATTAATAGAGCTCCTTCCTCCAAATGCAGAAAGTAAATTCAACCTAAACGATAATCAGTAAGTTTGATTTTATTCATCCCTTCAGTATCAAGTCTGAGAGACTGTTTTGAACAGAGGAATACTGATGTAGACATTCTTCCGCACGCTGTACAGTATACTCTACATTGCAATTACTTTACATTGCAAAGGCTAGAGGGCTGATGTTAGTGTTGGTCAGCAGGTTAAATATTTATAACATATAAAAAAATATATGCTAATTTTAAAATAGTAAACTAAGCTTAGGACATGGCTTGGGGCAAATATAAACAAAGTCATCAAATCAAGAGCTACGTTTTATAATAAAGCCATAGGCAGAGGCAGAGCACAACAGGTATAACTCTGAATTTGCTTGCTATTAAGGATAAGCACTAAACTCACGGTACTGTTTGCATACCAATGGCTGCTGGGAGCATATAATGAATCCGCCACCTGAGCCTGTGCCACAGTCATTTCTAACAGGGTAGCAACACTGACCTGCTAAATCATTCATCACGCTGACCAGGGACTGGGAAAGCAATGAACTTTTGCACAGCCTCTGTGGCACACTGGTTACGTGAAACTTTGTCAGTGATGCTTTGGGTAGAGAAAGGAGTGAAGGAAGATGTGTGGCAATCTCTTCCAGGAAAAGGATCTGCCAGATACAAAAGAAACCCCAAGACTTTGTGTTGAAAGAATCTGGAGACCCAAAGAAGCTGAGCCTTGCTCATACAAGGTGTCTGAACAGGTCGGGGCAGCAATGGAAGACGCACCAAGGGGTCAAACACCTCTCTCGGCCAGAGAGGAAAATCCTCACCACAAGCCTACCCCAGGATCTTGAGCTCGGGGCTTTGAGCTAATAAGCACACATCCTGACAAAGCTCTGGAATACGTACGTACATTTTGGAGAGCTGCACGCGGTGCCAGGACGATCTGTACATCCCCTTGCCCAGGAAACCCCCACACGGCTGCAGTCCCAGACTCTCCTCTGTTGGAAGCTGCTGGGGGAAGGAACATCCCGAGTTGTCTTGGTGTTTGGTCACACTCGGAGCGAATTGCCCTCCGAGGCTCTCGGATGCCTTTTTGCTCTCTGCTCGCACGGAGCCTGGCACAACAGAAAGCTGTCGGGCAGTTGTTGGTGTCCTGACGCATTACCATAATACAAATGATAATATAAAATCTCCCTTGTACAGCCCAATGTTTTGTTTGCTTTACTGACTGCTTCTGTTCATTTAACAGATGTTTTCATTGAGCTGTTCACAATAACCTCCAGGTCTTTTCCCTGAGTGGTTACAGTTAATTTAAAATGCAGCAATGTGTATGAGTAGGTCATATTATGCCTTCCAATGCACATTAACTTGCATTTGTCAACATTTAATTTCATCTGCCATTGCCTTGCCTGTTCACCTGCCTGGATAGAGCTATTCTCAGCTCTGCAGAGCCTGCACTAGCTTTCACTACATAACTGTGGGTGACTATCATTATTTTTTTTTTTACCATCTTTTCCTCCCCTCTAATTCTGGATTATATTTTTAAAAGCCTGGTCCAAGTTAGGTCTTCCAGACACTCTATCTTCACCTATTGCCACACTGAAAATTGGTAATTTTTTTTGCTCATTGCTGTTTAACTCACAGCTGCTTCCTAACCTGTGCCAGTAATTCATTTATTTAAGGGCATCCTCTTGTTTCACTACCTTCTCTACCAGTATCTTATCTTTATGATCCATGGGAAGAGACTTCAGAGGGTATCTCCCTCTGTGTTTTCAGTAAAATATGGGAAGAGACAATTAGCAGTGGACTCTGCCTCCTCTATATTCCCCAATTAAGTTCTCTCACTAGTTTCTGCTTCTAGTCCCTTATACAATCACTTGGTAGGAGCTCTTTTTTCCATCTATTCAGGGGAAAAGAAAAGGACTTTGAGTGCAAAAGCACTTCCCTTGCCCTCTGCCCTGAGGGTTCTAGAAAACCCATGAAGGAAACCACCAGTGTTATCTGCCCCACAGTCAAGGTGGAAAATACTAAGCACAAAGTAGTGAAAAGGCTCTCTCAAAGACACCCGGAATGCCCAAGAGCTATTCGAGTACTCTGTCTACTACAGACTAGATTACTGCATTTAAATACACGCTTAGATTTAGGAATAAGGTTTGACATGGGACTTATTGCAAGGAAAAGGCAGGCCCTGGGCTTTTATGCCCTTCCCAGCTGCTCCGGCCAGTTTGCCTGGAGATTGCAAACTAAGGCCGCAGGTGCAGAGGAGCAAGCACCTGGTTTGCTCTCCGCTTTCTTTTCCAAACACAGGTGATTTCAACTCCAGCGTTGCCACTTCTTAACATAGCGCAGCAGCCAGAGATATAAAGATCGCAATTGAAAATTCATGTGCAATTTACCCCTCAAAGGGAAAGAAGGGGACACAGAGACAAGCCTTTATGAGAAAGGAGAATGAGTCAGCTCGCAGAGCTCCGTGGAGGGTCAGGCACACCGATGGTATGGCTGGAGATGAGAAAGGGGATGCTTTCCAGCCTGATCTCTGCCATCCTCCACTCCCACTAGCTCTCCCCTCCACCAGATTGTTCAAAGACACAAACCTTTGAGGATTTACTGTATGTTTCTACCCGAATTACATTTCCATACTTAAATTCTAGGAGAGAAAAAAAAGAAAAGGAAAAGAAAACCCAAATCCAGTGCTTCATATAATCCCCTGGGGAAACCTGACATAATGGCTTTGACCCCTTGGCACCTCCTGGGCATAACTATGAAATATGAGCAGCCATCTTCTCCTTTTATTTCTCCTTAAAAATCACATGCAAGCTATACAAGGCAAGAAGCAACAACGTCCACTGAAAACTGCATGCCTTGTCAGAAAGTATTTATAGCAGACTAGGGATTTGTGCTTCCTCTGTCCAAAAGAAAATGCTGCTCCAGTCTAACTCCTTCCACAACCCAAAGCAGTCTGTAAAATCACTAACATGGAAATAGTTAGGGAACTTGATACTTGGTTGTAGTAAAGCTGTCTTCCTGAACACAGGAAGACATTTCCCCGCTGATTCTTGTGTTGTCAAAAATGTAGCAACAATATTTTGACCAGTTTTGCTTTGTCTTTGTAGACACTTAGGAATCTGAAGCCTCCTTTCCAAAAGCAATAAATGCACATTTGAGTCTGGATAGTCAAGGCCACTTCTGTTCCTCAGCTCCCTTCCCCTTCTCTTCCTATTCCTTTCGCAATAGCCAAGCAAATTGGGGAGGAGGAGCATAGCAAAGATTTACTGTTGATTATTACTATTATTGCAAGCATAAGGACCCTGGAGATTATGACCTACATACAGTTAACATCCACACCCAAACAGCTTGTGTTCTGACTGCAGCAAACAAGAGCTGAGGCAAACCATGACCATGAGGATGTGGAGGAGGAAGCAGTAAGAAAGTCATCATCCCCTTGCACTTAGAGACACCAGCAAGACAGAAGTTGTTAGAAAACAACCTAAGCAGAAATGCATGAAAATACCTCAGTGGGAACCTCAGCACTGTCCAGTTTCACAGCTTTTAGAGGTCTGGCATGGTCTTTGGCCAGAACCATCCCAGAATTTTTATCAGACCTTTCTGTCCTTGCCTAAATCCTACGAAATGATGCCAGATGAGATCTGGGCTTTTACAACTAGCTTTTGCTGATGGTGCCGACCATGGAAGAGACAAGGCAAAGGAGAAGGAGCAGGACGGAGCCTGCGAGGCCTTGGCTGTCTGCCTGAAGGATCACAGCCTTATCCAGCTTTCTCAGTGTCCCCAAGAGTTTCTGAAGGCGTGTCCATGTATTTAAGCCAAGACACTAATGTGTGTGATGCCTTTGCCCACAGAGATAGATGCACTAGAGATCCCTGTGTTTACCTATAAGTGTGTGAAAGGAACCTTGCACTTGAGTTAGTCCATAACCAGAAGACAAGTTGTCTTGTCTGTTCCCTCTTTCTGTCAGGACAGGAACCATCACACCACGGATCAGTTGTCTCCTACAACACAGCAACAAAGAAAAAAAATTCCCCAACCCTGCTCAACTGCCTGCGAAGGAGCTCACACCAAGCATAAGTGACTGCTGCCCTCATTAGGAAGGACAATGTGTTACCAGCATTGGAGGGAGGAAATAAAAAAAAACAAAGCAGCTTTGTGAAATCACGATGGTCTTTGCAGGGTAAGAGGCAGGCTCATTTCAATGCTAACCAGATTTAGCTAGCTAATGGCTATCTCTGAAGGGATAGTTGGAATTAGTTGATAGTGATTTAATTTGTGTTGCAGATTGCTAATTAAGCCTGTGAAGAGGACAAAAAAATTAATCCATTTAGTTAAGGAGATACAATGATAGATGTGGCATATTTGAGTCATTCACATCCAGGAATAAATTAAAAGATTTTGCTCCATCTCGACTTTGAGCATGGAGGGTGGGCAGGGAGGGCTTGCTACGAGGCCGGGTGTGGCCTTGACCACCCCCAAACAGCACCAGTTTCTCTAGATCCCAGGATACGGGGTCCTCCTTGCATGAAGGCTATAGTTATCTCTGCACTCTTTAAGTAGGATGTGTTCAGAGAAAATTCCCAGTCGGTCAGACCTGGAGTGGTGCTGAGTACCTGCTCAGTTTTTACGGACTAAGGAAAGCATCGGATGCTCTGCAGCTGTATGGCAAAGAAGTTCTCCTGCCTCTGTGGCACCTGCTGCCGTTACACCCTTTGGTGGTGGGGAGACATAAAGCATGAAGACAGAAGCAATGTCACTGAAGCCAGCCTTCCCCTCCCACGGGTGCCACAGCCACACTGCAGACAGCGGATCAATCCAGGGCTTTGTCTGTAAGCGTCGATACCGAGCCTTGACCCAAGAGGGGAATCTGTATAGAGGAGGAGAGGTAATTAATAGGAACCTAGCGATGTCCTCCAAGAATGCTCCCAGAGATCAGAGATTGCATAGCAAGGAGTGCCCACTGCAGTAATCCTGTCTAATCCACCTCCCCTCCACCTCCTCCAGGCGAGGAGAAGGCTGCTCAGGGATTCCCGCACCGTGTCCCATCTTGATTTTCAAACGCCAAGCGATAGAAAAAGCCAGCTCACACCTCAGTGAGTTGCTCCAATATTTAATTAACCTGTTAACCCCTAAATCACTCCAGGCAGTAGAAGTCATTTTAGAAAAATGCCCAGACATCTTCAAAGAGGAAATTTAAAAACCCTAAAATTATTTTGGAAAACAAAATTCAATTTACCCATTAAAAAACCCACAAAAACATTTTGAGTGTTCTTTTAAAGCTGTTTATAAAATATTTAAGGAACTATTAAATCAGAAAAGCATCTCAATTTTTTTTAAATCTAAACTTTTCATTGAGAATACTCCAGTTTTCTCCTCAATGTATACCATCTTTCAAGGAAAGCTGCTCAATGGCTGACTGTATCTTTATCAGTTTGGAGAAGCAACCATGAAATCTTAGCAAGTTGGATGTCTGGATGACTGCAAAGTGGGGAAGGGCTGTTTAGGGGCAACCTACTTGCTGGTAGTGAGCAACTCCTCCCGTCAGACGCAGCCCTTGTCCCTTCTGCTCCCACCCTGCTTGGATTTTCTTCTTTCATCCCTTTTGATTCTAGCTGACGTGCTGTTAAAGGCAAACCCAACAAGCTCCCACACCCACTGGGATCCAGCTGCCAGACGTGAGCCTGGGCACAATCACACCTTGCTTTGCATCGCACACATCGCACCGCTGGATTGCAGTTTGCATACAGCTCACAGCAGCGAATCAAACCCAGATCCTGCTCCCATCAGTGTGCTGGGGAGACACGGTGGGGAAGTCCATCCTCAACTAACCCCAAGCCAAAGGGATGGACTGTTACTAGATGCTCAGTTTCAGGGAGACAACTCAGCTACCCTCCTGTTCACACATCGCTAACAATAAGCTTCTCTTTCTTGAGAAGCTGCAGATTTCTGGGCAGTGGAAACAACCAGTCCCAGCTACCACCCAGCTTGGGACAAAGAAGATCAAGCTTGCCTTTTCATTCTCAGCACCTAAACACCAGGTGTACACCTGCAAGCCCCTTGGGGTTGCCTGCATGCCACTCATCGCACGAGCCCAGCACACCTCAATGAACAAGCAAAACACATGAACAGGGTCTGTTATTGCCAGCGAAAACAGGACAGCTGAAATGCCTGTCAGTAAAGAATAAATTGCATCCTACTCTCCAAAACAAAAAAGAAGCAGAAGGCTTTACTAAAACAACAGTTAATAGGCCTAAAACAGTGTGGCTATTTGTCTACCTCTGGCAGTGATTTTGTGAGCACAAATACATCTGTCTCTGCAGCTGAGCCATTCTGCATTGCTTCTCCCTTCCAAAGGCAACCATCACCATCTCCTGTTTTTAGCTCTGCAGCTGCAGAAGTCTCATTGCAGCACACAAATCATCCAGGGATATTAATATAGTGTTGAAAGCACTAAAGAATCACTTGTAAAGCCCAGTGAATACCTACTACTCCAAGTCTGCTAAAAAAAAAACCCCAAAACCAAAAAACCAAACTTTCCCTCCCTTGGTTTTTAAGTCAAACTGGTAGTCTGCTTCTTCTTGCAGGCTTGATAGCAACAAAAACTGAACTTGAATTAACATGGGGAATGACAGACACCTTAGGATATTTGTTTGAAGATGAGCTCTTCAAATAGCATCATCTTTGCCAAAGGAAAGAAAATATTTCCGGCTGGGGGAACTGGTCTATCGTTCCCCAAGATGTGAACACGTATGGCGTGACCAAGGCTGGAGTAGCGAACAGGCATCTGACAAAGCACAAGGTGAACGTAGCTGACACCACTGGCCATTATGTCCTACACGCCACGGGTCTGCTGCCGGAGAAATCGTTCCTAGAGTCACCATACCGAGAACTGTTCACTTGTAAGTGTCCTGCCTAGACCTCTTCCCACTTTATCCCCAGCAGTTACTACTACCAAAGCTGGAGCTGTTCCACTCAAGATCTTCACACTGGGATGGTTCAGCCCTCCAAGAGAAAATAACTTTGTGTTTCCACATCCATTTAGAAGATTAGCCAGGGAAATTCGAGAACCTTTGAAGCTGTTCCGAGTCCAACATGTCAGACTGTTTCTGAGTAAGAGTATGGCAATATTGTTCCAGGAAGAGTAATTGTAGGCTTTAATGCAGCTCTGAAGGAGTTAAAGCCCAGCACTTGCCTGTGGGAATCCTTAACCACACTAAGGCCTAAGAGACACAAGGGGATTGTCTGGATAAAAGTTGATTAGTCCACATTACAGGGATTAGCATTCCTTTTGAACTTTTAACAACTTTGTTATGTCTTTTACTTGCCTTTTTATGTAAAAAAATAAATAAAAAGATGGGGGGGGTTAATCTGATTTATTTTTTTTAAAGGAAATTATTAATTCTCCCTATTACCAACAGATAAAGCCCTGGCCACACTTGAAAGGGGGAGTCAATAACATATAGAGGTTGGGAGCACCACAAATCCTATCGGACATGCTCTGATTGGCTTTAGATGTTTGCCTTTGTAGCAGGAGCATGGCCGGATTCCACCGCGGCTCAGCAGTCCACGCTGCAGAGACAACGAGCTGCAGGGCCGAGCTGGAAGGGGCTAGCTGGGGGAAGGAAAGAGAAGACAGGACAATCCCATTTTGATAGCTCCAGGAAAGCCAAAGAAACAACAGCTAGAAGAAGTGGTGCAAGCAAGGTCAGGGCAGAGCTGCTCCCCGTGGAGGGCCTGTCTAGACTGCAGCAGGGAAGTGGTTGGGCTCAGGTCAGGGGCTAACAAGGAATATGATTCAGACATGGCGATTTGCTGTGATCAAGGGGAGAACTGTGGGCTTGGTATCCAGCAGATAAGCCTAAGCCAGGCAAGATGAAGGTGGAGACAGAGGTAGTGTGAACATTACCCTTGGCCCACAACGGCCAAGAAAGCCGTTGGATGGCTAGATGGACCTCTGGTGGGAGAGAACCCCAGTTCCTCCATTGCTTCTCTGCTCACTCCAGCGTGGGATTTACCAAACCCTGGCTGGCTGCTGACCTGAGAAATGGGGACAGTTCACAGCTCAATCACAGGTTGAAGCAGCCACTCCTCTCACTAAATGGGTGTTTCATCCATTCATTATATCTGAGGGATATAATGAATGGTGCTCAGCTCCAGGCAGGTGCTATTTCTCCATCCACTTACATCTGAAATAGAGCAGCAGTCACCCACCCCACGTTCAGCCACCGTGTCCAAGTTTTGCTGAAAGCATGAATACCTTGAGTACGAGAGGAGAATCGCTGGGGAGGAGGGGGAAGAGGAAAAGCAGGAACCAGACTTGTGCATCAAACACAGAGCAATCTCCCACTGCTCCTCTCGGATTCATTAACAGGTTAGTTACTTCCTCTGGGAAATGTGTTGTTTCCCAGACGTTCAGATGTGGGTTGTATGGAAACAGGATGGTCGCTCTGATCCCAAGACTGCTGTCAAGAGACTGTTTCACCTTCTCTGGGCTGAAATGCTTCATTTATCAAAACAGCTTTAGCAACGTGAAATTTGAATCGTGTTGCACCAAGTTGAAAACGCGCTTTTATCCTGCTACGAGACAGTGTTCATCAGGAACAGGGCTGAAATCACAAAACTCATTCCACGTGGCACCTTAAGCTCTGTGGGAATATGAGCTGACAGCCCTGAAAATCAACATGCAGCACCACACAGCCCCAACATGAAATACTGCTTATTATCCAAGACCACACTTGCCTTATCACAGGATCAACAGAGCTGGGAATGACCCAAACCTGTTCATCTCTGTGCAAAAGCACCTTCCTGCTTCTGCAGATTTAATGATGTTTAGTGGACAGGTTCTGACACAGCATCTTCTGGGTGATGTTTTAACCAGCCCAGGAAACGTAGGCAACTTCATTAATCAACTGCTCTACAATACACAGTTCAATTGACTGATGACTCTAAGACTCTGCCATTTTAGCTTCAGATAAACAGCAGAACCTCATTCTCTTGCTTTAAAAACACTACCATCACAAAGAAATCCATACAATTTCAGACACCAAACCTGTTTCAAATCTGCAGTCAATATTAGTTATGAGAAAATGGGAATATCAGGCAGAAAAGACTACACTGTCTTGAATTGAGGACAATTAATAATACATGCAGCAAACCTCTCAAACCACCTCTTTTTCTCCCCTCCCACTGCAGACAGAGAAAATGAACTGAATTGGAAATTCTGTCAGGAAAAGTACATCCTCCAAAATTAAAAGACAAAGGCACAGTGAGAAAATGAGCTGTGTCAGGCTCACTTATAACATCAGCAGTACAAGGCACAGCTAATTCCCTTCACAAAGCAAGCCAGCCACATGTTCCTTGGGCTACACAAGCACACCCTAGCAGGCATTCAGGCTGAGCAGGTAACAGCCCTCAGCTCATGAAGCATCTCCTGAAAGAATCCAGGAGAAAAATCTGGTGTTCAGTTACACAGGCAAGATGAGGAAAAGCCCTCTTCCCCCCTCCAATTCTTGCCATGCCAGACAGCCCTTCCTCTCCATAGCTCAATCAAGGCTAATGAGAGAGAACTCTGACTGGCTTTTTCGCCGATGCTCCTGAAAACACAGAGCTCCCAGGACCATGCCCAACTTGCACAGCATCCACACCCCCCAATTCAACCCGGCCTGCATACAACCAGGCCACAGGATGACAATATAGTGCCATTGCTCCTATCCCCCACACATCCTCCTTGTGCCCTGGCTGGCATGGGTTTCTCTAAGACTCTGCAGAATCCTAAGCGGGCTTTAAAGAACCCTTGGAGAACAAAAAAAAAAAAAAAAAAAAGAAAATTTTTTTTAAAAAAGGACAAAAAAGCACAGCCCTCCCAGCTGCTATAGCCAGTGTTGATCCAGTTAGGTACGGACTTTTTAAAACAGGGCAAGCAGCCCAACTGCACTCCCAATGCAAACGTACTGTCTCAGGAACCAGACAGGGATTGCGTGTCTTAGAGAAGCACATATGCATAGAAGTTTAAAATTATTAATTGGATTCTTACTATTATTATTAAATACTCTTTCTGCTGTAATACAGGATATAGCAGCCGAGATCAAAGACTCATTGTTCTGCATGCACATACATAATAAGAGAAAATTCCTCCCCCAGAGCACATAGATATGACAAAAGCTGAAAAAAGACGACAGAGATGAAGTGAGCTGTTTCAGGCCAGCCAGAGCTTTGCCTGGTGCTCTGCACACTGGATATGTAGTGGTTTAGGGACCGGTTTTGTTTCCTGTGATGATCTGGGAATGCCATAGCTCTTTGTTCCGGATCCGCACTCTGCAGTGTCAGGAGTGGAAGAGCCTCCCTGCACGACTAGCAGGCTCCAACATGCAGGTGCAAAATTGCTCAGGATCCTCACCTAATTAGTGCTGTGTTCCTGTCCCACAAAGTGTACTTATAAATGTAAGAGATTGCTGTGAAATAGCAGGAACTGCTGAAGAATAGCACTCTGCTTACTACTTCGGTAATTCTGGTATCTACTGGATAGCAATGCCAGCTGTGGGGTTATCAAGTGAAAGGTGGACCTGTCACCCAGCTTTCATTTCAGAGCCCTGCCTGGCACAAACTGTTGCAAATCCCAGTGCTTTGTTTAGGCATACAGTCTCTGAGGGGACAGCAAGCACAAGCTGATGGTGTCCTCCTGCACCAGTGCTTCACACTTTTAGACATTACAATGATATATGACGTTTTGTTTTTGCAAATATTCTACATGCCTACAGACTAATTCCCCTGATTCCTTATAACTCCCTATTTCTTTTCAGAAGCAACATCAGTGCGGCCAGGCTACTGAGTTTTGGGATACCAAAGCAGCAACTTTTCAGGTAAGGGGAGAAAATAGTACTGCTCATTTTCTCCCAGCTTCATGAGCAAAAACTATTTCAGTGGAACCCAAAGTTGAAGAAGGGGATTGAATGTCCAGGAACATATGTCTCTTCCCCTCGTCTCTGCGCCTGGAGGAAACAGGATCAAGGGTGGATGGCCCTCAGTATCCCTTAGCAATGGAAGTCCTACAGACCAGTTGCGTGCATCCCCACAACTTGTCTGCACGATGGGCCAAGAAGATGACCATGACCAGTACTGAAAAATCCCTTTTTAATACAACTCCAGTCTTCCAGTCTATCTGTCCTTAGGCTGTGACTCCAGGTCAGCACAGTTGTGAATCACAGACTGTACCCAAGCCATAGCCCAAAGGCATGGGACAAATGTTTGCAGTAATGAAAAAAAAACCCACACCTCTTACACCTCTACAATACTAACTGCTGTGCTGAACTTTCTTTGGTAGCCAAAAGTCCATAAACAGTTTCAACATAAATGCAAACAACCAAGCTAAATAAATTCCTGGGGGAAAAATACTCCTTTGGGGCTACCAACTGCAGCAACGTTGATGTGTTGTGTGGTCCACTAGATCCGCAGCCAAACACCGACCCATTCGACACGACCTTTTTGTCCCCTCGGCACTGTACAGCAGCCTTTTGGCCTGAGACTGCCTGGGTGCTCCCAGGGAGCATTTTGACCATGCAAGGAAGGGATTGGGGAGAGCAGGAAAAAGCCCAGGAGGGGAATTTGAGCTTTGCTAGGATAATGTGAGCTAAGAGAAAAGAAAAGCCTATCAAACACAGCTTGTAAGATTAGATGAGGTAAAATATGCTGTGGGCCTTTTGTTGTTTTAAAATCCCTTTCCCTCTGATGTATTGTTTCACCTAATGAACAAACATGGTTTCATTTCGAGCAGGCTGTTACTTCCTACCACGGATCAGAGCTCCCACAGGGCACTAATGCTGCAGCCCAGATCCTGGGGTCACAGAGAAATCTGCGCAGCACACTCTGGTCCCCGAGAAAGGTACGGCCAGAGGCCCTGTGCTTGAGGGGGAAACCTCAGAGTCCAGAAACAGGAGGGTAAAGGAGCCACTAGTTTCGTACAGGGCGACAACCAGATATTAAGGAGAACTAATAAACAAACTAGTTTTGCAGGACCAGTGCAAAAACAGCCTTCACCAGGTCTCGGAGGATGCTCAGGCAGCACGGCTGATGCATTATCACAACACCTATACTTTGCCTCTGGAAAGGCCTGATCCAGTCTTATTTCTCCCCGGACACCTGTCCATTGCAAATACAGTCGCTAAATCTTGTGTACTTCAGCACATACCTGTATACCAGCCATCGTGCCTGGTGCAAGGCCTCCTCAACAACCTCACACTCGGCTCCTCTTCAGGCAGCAGGATCCCTAGATGAACCCACTCCGATGCTGGAGCCAGCCCTGCTGCACTCTCAGCCTGTTCCTGGGGGAAACACAGCTTCGTTATTTCATCTTTCCAAGACAGAGAAGACTCAGAGCAATGGAGAGGGCCACTTCGCAACCACCTGCTCCATGTAGAGCTTACATGGTTATGGCACAGCCACAGCTCTTCAGACACAGCCTGGCCACTGGGACATCCTTTAGTACGAGATGGATATTTTAACTTACAACAACATATGCAGCAATCTGTTGTATTTAGAGAGGCAGAAGGCAGGAAGGATGGGCACTCACTGCCACACCAGTACTGCACTGAAAAGCAGGATGCTGGTTCTTGGACAGGATACTTCTGTAAGGATGAGGGATGGTGGGACTGCAAAGAAGTACGGATGGACGGGCAAGAGCCAGGATTGCTGGCAGTCACACGAAACATGTTTATGCCTCATCCATTACCTTTACTTGCAGAAAGGGTGGCTTTGACTGCCTTGCAGGGCAGAAGTCAGAAACATCCTACAACATGCTCAGAAAATGGAACATCACGAGTGAGATTCAACTCGCAGTCGCCAGGCTGTCCCTGAGGCCTTCTGACCTCCAGTGTAGGTTGTGAGATGTCTTGCTTTTCCAAATCAATGTGGCAGGAGAACACCCAGCCATTTTCAGATAAGCCAGATACACTGGATTACCCTTGGCACGACAAAGTCTGATGTACCTTCCCATGTCCCCTCCAGCAGCAGGGGTGGCAATGCCTGGGTACGTGCCAAAAGCTGGAGAAGTCCATGCTTTAGCTTCACCCTGAACCCAGGCACCGAGAACAAATCCAGCATATACAGACGGTCAAACGTGCTGCTACCACTTGAGCTAAAGAGCAAAGCCACTTGCTGGGGGCTGCAACAATTCACATCCACAGGGGACCGCGTGACAAATCCCTTTCTGTGCCAAACTCATAGGCACAATCACACTCTTCTGCCGAGCAGCAACCATCTTTCAAAAAAAAGGAGCACAGTCCAGCTCCATGAAATCAAATAGATTATATACACTCCCTTGAAGAATTCTCAGTTTATTCACCAGTGGCCACACACTCATGCATAATGCACTTACAGTCACTCATGAAAATAATGTATCGGTGACATCTGAGCCATTTGAGCAGAACGTGGGTCACAAGAGATCAGAGATGGAATTTCTTTATTGTTCCACTGCTGCTGTTTGGTTATGTTTCTCTCATTCAAGGTTAAATCATTTCTGTTTGGAACAATCATTGCATTCTGCATTACGTGCTGGCAAAACTAATGGGCCCCTCTGGGCTAGCAAACGCCGCACACCTCTCCCGGGGATTCCTCCACACCTCTGTTCCTTCTCCGGGTGACTTCTCCTACACCCTGCGCTTCTCACTAATTTGTGAGCTGCCTGAGAATCAAATCAGATGTTAGGTCCCATTAACTACTGGGCAGAAAAGTCTGATAACAGTGCAAATTGATTTCTCTCTCTGGTAGTACTTCCCACCAGAAGGGACAGATTCCTTTACTGGGAAGGGCGACAGGCTATTGCTTTCTTACCATACAGAGTTCTAGTAACCCATCAGAAGGGAGGCAATTGCTGTCTCTTGTCAGGATACTATTTCTGAGCAAGTGATTAGCTACTGATGGAGGGATATGATATGCCCTCGGCTCAGCGAGAGAGATAAATCCAAGCTTTATGTTTGGAGACTGGTGGTTCGGTTTGTTATTTGCTTTCAGGAAGTGTGCACCTCTCCCCCACTGCCTTTGATCTAAGAGGAGGCTTTTATCTTTGCACTGAAGACTTCAACAACTCCCTCTCTCTCTCCCCACAGCTTGATTTACTCCAAACCTGGTCACCACCATGACACAGTACATCAGCTGGATATTGTTCCTCCTCAAGGTTTGCTTCGCTGAGTACAAATTCCAGACATCCAACTGTGCAGAGCTCAAGGTCAACAACCAACCAGGACCAAGATGGGACATGGGTCTGCATCAGTTCCAGGTGAGGGGCACATAAGCATGATTGGATATTAGGAAAAATTTCTTCAGTGAAAGGGTTGTCAATCTTTGGAACAGGCTGCCCAGGGAAGTGGTGGAGTCACCATCCCTGGAGGTATTTAAAAAGACATGTAAATGTGGTGCTTAGTGATATGGTTAAATGGTGGTGCTAGGATAATGTTTGGACTCGACGATCTTAAAGGTCTTTTCCAACTAAAACCATTCTATGATTCTATGAAAAGCATTTGGTGGAGCATCCCCTGTGGTGCTCCAGCCTCAGTGAGCCAATGTCCATCTAAAGTTAGGTGTACTGTTCAGCTTAAATCTAAAGCAGGGCTCGAAGTCACCCTGCAGCTCAGATGCAGCAATGCCTTCCCTACCACCTGACTACATCTCTTCTCAGGGAAGAACTGCCAATATTTCTCTCCTCATGAAAGACAAAGGCCAGCATATTAAAGCACGGCCCAGCCTGACTTCGGACTTCCTGGAGTAACAGGGCAACCACGTCTCTCAAGCACGCTGAAACCTTTGGCCCTGAGAGGGAAGAGGAGGCTACACCAGCACCAACGACATGTGCAAAGTCACACAAAGCGTGTTTCTGTTTAGCTATATGGTACCCACCTCAATTCCCCCAGCTGTTTTGCTTCACTGGTGGTTGAAATTATTTCTGTACGTTCAGAGAGTGAAGCTCCGCTCTCATGTAGTCATCTCCTTGCTTGGTTTATCTGCAGGGACTGCGCCAAGGATCTCTTGACCTGAAAACATAAGTCTGTCCTACTTGAACTCAGAGGTCAGCATTGTTAGCTTGGCAGGAGCAGCAGTCTCTGAAGCTCTGCACGTGCTCAGCCACCGGAGAGGGCAGGGAAGAGCCGCAGCAGCTTGGCCTTGGGAGAATTCCCTCCGGACAAAGCAGGTTGACAATGTACTCTCAGTTCTGTGGATTTCTATTACAGGTGAGAAAACTTGGGAACAGTCCAGATGATGTTTCATTTCATTATTTGTTTTAAAATCAAACAGATTTTATTTAGAAAAATCATTTTGAATGTTAGTTTTGAAACTTATTTGAAGCATCTCCCTTTCCACAGTGATCCTACGCCATTTTTCCCCAGATCATTTAAAATTTCAATGGCAAAAGTATTCTTTGGATTGATCTGAAACTATTCCTTGAATTGTTCAATGGGACGATTAACCAAAGCCTCAGTTATTCATGTAGCTCTCGTATGCATGAGCTACACCCAAAGAAAAGTCTCTCTATCGCCACTTCAGATTTTGAAAAGCATTAGGAAACGGTTATCAGCAAAGTTGCTGCATCCAGAAGAGCCTAAAAAGCTGTGCTACGGCAGCTCCACCTGAAGGCCGACACAAAGAGAGTTCATTTTGTAACCCAGCCAACCTTTTGGGTGTCAGTCACCTCTGTAGGGCTGCGGTGCAGTAAGCAGAGAGGCCACCCCAAAGCCGGAGCAGGCACGGGAACACAGAGAGAACCCGCAGGGAGGCTGTGCTGCCAGCTCTGCTTTAGACCCAGGACCACCGCTCCCAAAGCTCCCATGGTCACGGAAGAGCCTGCAGGGATCAAACCGCCCCACCCGCCCGCAGAGCCCATCCATCGGGAAGCAGCATGAAAACATTAGAGACAGGGAGCTCCACCTCCTCTCTGAGCATGAAGCAAACAACACCAAGTGCAGAAGATATGGGAAATACATCACTATGACTCTTCCTTCTAACTCATCAACCCCCTCTTCCCTGATTCATACTCATTAGTTCCAACTCCTGTGACACCTAGGAAATTAAGACCTTCATTAGCTCAAAAATGCCAAGACACAGCCAAACAACATCAACTCAGACTTTAGCAGACGGTGAGGATAAACCTTAGTTCTTAGGACGTACGCCTGCAAATTTCCAAGGGACCAGTCTGGAATGGGAAAGGCAAGACAAAACACCCTGCTTGCTATCAGGGCAAAAAGAGGAGCAAACCTTTCCTAATGCAAAACCAAGACAAAAATAAATACCGTGTCAAAAAATAAAAAGAAGCAGCAGCACAATAAAACCCAGCAATAACTCTCACCAGCACTGCTCACTGACACCAGCTAGCCAAGCCTCCGCTGGGATAAATGACATAGAACTTCCTATGATAAACTAATAAAAGAGATTTCTATGAGTAATCATTGATTTGACAGGAAGTCAAACAAATCTATCCATCACCACTGACATGTGTCTACAACCTTCCAAACAAAGCAGCGTCTACAGAGAAAAATTGAGCAAACTGCCCACGCTGTCTCAAATGCCACATAAAGACAACCAGCATCAGACACCTCGATCGAACGCTCCCTGCCATTCACTCTGGGCTCCGTCTTTGATCCCTTCTGGATCCGCTTCTGAAGCCTACAAACATCAGACAAACCCTGGGCTTCTCCTCCCACATCCTGCCCCTGAGCCCTGCATGACACAGTCTCCATCTCCATCACAGACAAGGAGAACAAACAATGGACAGATGATGATGATGATCTCCAGACTCTTTGTTTCTGGGGAGTCTATCCGGCCCAGATCTAAGCCAAACAATTGCTGATTGCTGGTCATTGTAAGCATTTGAGGAACTGTGCACACCAAGCTCTGGCCATCACAGCTCTGAGTACTGACCTTTGGGGATGAGCTGAATCCTACCCCTCAGCCCAGGGGAGCAGGACAGGGGCTTGGCCACCTCCTTTAATTCTGGAAACATATTAGCAAACAAAACAAGTGAGGAGTTTATAGTGCTTCTCCCAGGCAAACGGTGATTTGACTAGGCTCTCTGAGGGCAGGCCCAGGAGGTGAGCAATGCAGAGCTCAGCAAGGCTGGGCTCAGTCCCAGCACAGCAAGACATCAGCACTGCTCCGTTATACGGGCTCTCTGCCACTGGGGCGTGACAGCAGCTCAAGCCACCGTAAAAAACAATCATGGTGCTCAGACCAGTAAGGCTGGTCTCTAAGAACCCTGTGTCTACTGTCTTTAGAGGAATGACAGCTGCTGAACCCTGCCAGAAATGCCTATTCTACCAGTCATGCAACACGCCTCACCAGAAAGCAGACCAGGTGGACAGTATTTTGGGATATCCACTGCTTTTTCCATTTCCTTCCTATGACCACTTCCCCTCCGCTCTGCCTCTTGGGGGTTTAAGCAGAAGCAATCGGACTGCTCAAGTAAGTGACTTGGTGTAACCCAAGTCTTCCTTGTTATCTGTCTTCTCCTGGAACACCTCAAGGGCACAGTCTTGGAGAAGTCAAAGACAGGTTTTACCAGCAGGGCCTAGAAGCCAGGGCTCAGCTCCCATCTTGAATTCAGAGCACAGTCAGAAGCGACAGGAATACTGCAGCAATAGCACAACCTGGTTTGCAGCGATGACTTCAGTCTACTTCTCCTCCCATCCTGGGTCAGGCCTCCACCAGCTGAGCTGATGAACAGTGAGTCCTTCTAAAATTTTTTCATAAAGAGCTAAGTACTCCCTAAAAGACAGAAAGAGTCCCTGTCCCTGTTTCTGGGAGACGTGCAGAGACGTGAGCCTGAGTAATGCGTACACATGTGTCAGCTGGATGCACGGCATCCCAGAGGCCAAGACTCCTTTGTGCTGATGCTGTCTGCAGCACGAGTGAAAGCATCCCTGGAAATTGCAAGTGAAAGCAAAAAGAGCAAACAAAGAGCTGTGCATGGTCACGCTGCAAGGCCAAGCTTGGGGCAAGGTTTCCTGAGCTCCAGTCCATCTCCCCGAGCTATAGGTTACCTGGTTGTTACAGCAAATGCCAAAATCCCCAGCCCCCCCACCTCCACAGTACGCTGACTTTTCCAGGGCAGCTTCTGCAAACACAGCAACTCCCAGAAAGCAATCACTAAAGGGGTCTGAAGGCAATCAAAGGCACTTCAATTAGAAATGCAGATGATCCCTCACTGCTGATTCAGGACAGCATGGGCTTAGTACTAACCTGTGCAAACATAAACACAACCAAATTCTTTAATCATCACAAAATCAAACCCCTCCACGCTGCGCTAGCTGGGCTGTCCTGTGCATCTGTGCTGGCACAAGAGACAGCTCCCAGCTGACACCACAGAACTGATCAGCAGGACTTTTACGCTGACTTTAATCATCACATTAAAAAAATGAGGGATAAAATCCCGCTTCGAGTTCTTCCCAAGCAGCTATGTTGATGCATACAGAACTAGTAGGCAGACATTAACAGGGAAGACCTTTTTTTTTTTTAATTGTAGGTTTTATTTCTGATTTCAAAAGCAGTGTTTGATCCTCAAGTCCTCAGGGCTTAGATATTTATAATAGACTCAAATGCAACCCAAACAGAGCACATACCTTTCTTCAAAAATACCCTGCTGCTAGACTCATCCCCTTTTAAACAAAGAAGACAGGATTCATTTGGAAAATTTATACACTGTTTCTCAATAACATGAGACAATCTGAAACAAAACATTAGAGTTTGCACAAAATGTGCAAGCTATCCACCTAAAAAAAAGTCACGCAAGTGAAACCCCCAAAGCAGCACAATTTTTGACAGTGTTGTTCTGCCAAAACCCTTCTTATTTCTGTTTTTCTTTAAAAAACAAAGAAACAAACAAATAAAACAAAACCAGACAAAACCTCATAATCAGAGTTGTTTGGGTTTTGGGGTTGGGGTTTTTTGGTAGGGAAAAAAAGAAACCCAAAGCTTTCTGGGAAGCTCTGCTACTAAAGATAAAAGACATTATGAGGATTCCCATTGCTGTCTACTGCATTGCTAACGTGCAAGGGGCAGGGATACAGGCCATCTCGCTGCTGTGAGCTATCCCATTCTCCACAAAGTAGCCTTTTCTTCCTGGAAACAGGTTCTGCTTGCCCTGGGCTGTGGGAATGGAATTCACCTAAGCACGTCACATCAGAATTTCCATTTCTTGTAACTAAGAGACTGAAATGGGGGAAACGAAGCATGGTTCAGGTTTGAGCTCTGGGAGGAATAAAGAAGGGTTTGAGGACATCATTGAAAATCATCTTCCTCGTGGAAGTGGAGTCAGAAGAGCTTGTTCTATGGATAACAGCTTCTTGTTTTCTTGGCTGCTCTATGTCATTTCTCTTCCTCCCTTCCTCCTCCCATACAAACTAAACCTTACAATGAGAACTAGACACGGCTCCACACCTCTCCTTTTTATTAATGCAGAACAGCTCAGCCTTGGAAAGCAACTGACGTCCTCCTTCATCCTTCACTCTGCTGATCAGCTTCCCTAGTTTCTCTGGCAAAGTTCCTCTGCTCTCAGCTCCATGCTGTAAGCACCCTTCAGAAAGTTACAACTGACTGCATGACTCCCCAAAAAGAGCCTGAAGCAGTGGCCAGGCTCAGTCCTCCACCATAGTTCTTCAGTGCGCCTTGGGGCAGGTGGCACCTAGCACCAGGATCAGTTGAAAAGCTTTAAGCTTGATCCCAGCTTGCTCTGGGCTAGGACCACAAATGGTTCTGGATGCAGGAGCTCCAAAATGCAAGAGTGTAAATTACTGCGATCCCTGCATCCTGCATGCATCAGTCCAAGGCGCTCAGGGGAAATCAGTGCTCCATGAAAAAGGACCATTCATTTTCCCTGTAACGCGACACGATGTGGTGGGGAACAGACAAATGTATTGTGCCAAGAGAAATGTGCGCGATTTGAAGACCCCTATGCTCAGCACAGCCACCAGACAATAAGGGAAGAGAGCTTCCCAGGGATGTTGCACCCCTGCCAAGGAGCAGTGATTGAAATCACCAGCAACAAAAAGAGGAGCTGGAAACTCCAGATGCTGCTAAAACAACAGCTTCTCATTTAACCGCAGTTAAGATTTTCCAACACCTTGCAGTGTTTTTGGATCAATCCCTCTGATAAAAGCAGGCTGCCAAGATGCAAAGTGCAGCGGCAGCAGGTGATGGCAGGATACGGAGAAAGGAAATGCAAATATTTGGGAGACTAGCCCAGAACAGAGAGGCAAAGGGTGTTTGAGACTAGGAACCTCCAGGCTACAGGAGGCAGCTCATACAAACGCAGATTAGC
This sequence comes from Balearica regulorum gibbericeps, assembly GCF_011004875.1. NCBI lineage: Eukaryota > Metazoa > Chordata > Aves > Gruiformes > Gruidae > Balearica > Balearica regulorum. Next base: position 1,750,883 of record NC_046192.1, on the reverse strand, counting down.
AGGGAACTTCTAGCAGCTACCTGGGAGGTGGAGGTGGCAGGACATGATACTTTATTGAAACATATAGGGGGGTTCTTGAGCTGTGTAGTAAAGTGTCCCCATGCCTGCTTGTAGAGAGAATTAATGTTTTACTCAGATGCTCTGATCACCCTAGGTCAGAAACGGTCACCTATTTGCAAGAGTGTAAACAAAAAAGCCAAAAGGTCAAGTATACGACATGACTGCCTCCCAGATCCCTTCAATGGTAATGGGCAAGAGATAGCTGCGCTAAAGGCAGGGGAAGGGAGAACCTCTTGAAACTAGATGCTAATTCACTGAAACAGCCAGTTCGCACATACCCTACGTACAGGAAACCTCCCAGGGATGGTTTTGTTTCTCTTAACCACTGGAAGGAAACCACTCATGAAGGAAGGTGCTGCTCGGCACAAGTTAGTAAGTGGCTGTTCCATGTGACGGAGGGTAGCAGACTGTGGTCCTAATTGGCATGGAGGGAAGGAGGAGGTGGGATGAAGTTCTTAGTTCCTCCTCCACTGTTCTGAAATCGGGAAATGCCAAATGTTGATATCCTCCAAAAATATCTATTTAAAAACATTGCTTCCCCCATCCTTCCTACTGCCTACCCTCCTACACTAGCCAATTTATGAGCACAAACACGGCAGCAGCTCCTGGCTCAGCACTGGCTCATGGCAGTAAAACCAACCTAGTTCAGAAACTGACCTTCAGCTTTTCTGTTTTTATCTCATCTGCTTTTGTATACTTCCTCCCCGAGGAAGTGAGTACCCTGAGAAAGTCTTCTGATGAGCCATCTGGAGGAAAGGGCAGCCAACCTCCCACTCCCAAAAACCTCACACCCAGAATGTGGATTCAGAGCAAAAAACTGGTGTTGGAAAGGTCTCTACACACACCAAAACCCAGAAAACCCATCTAAACTCCAAACATTACTATCAGCATTACTTTTGTCAATGTTAAAAACTAAAAGCCTCAGATTTCCTTTCCACAAAATTTCCTTACCTTCAAGAACCCCTACGTATCGGTCTTCATAGTATGATCCACAACATGGCACAGTCACTCAAGGGGGACCACAACTTCTTCATCAGGACCAGCATGAGAAAATCTAGTGCCTTATTCTCCAGGCTGAGCCTGCCTCTGTGCCACAGAAGCAAGATCACCCTGCCCAGCAAGAACAGTGACTGCAAACTGGTCTCCCACAAGAGTCTCTTAAACATCAGGCATGAGTCTGAGACATGCGCTGCTGACTCTACATAAACCTCGATGTGTGGGTGCACCTGACACGTAGACCTGGCTCTGTAATGAAAGGGGGGAAAGGAAACCTCATTAGAAAGTCCTACTGGTGATTTGAATCCAGAACACCCCTGCAGCATCAGGACAAAGGCAGCTCAGTGTCTGGTCTGCAGCAGAAATCAGGATATCAGCTGAAGAAGGATTTTGAGCATCTTCATATTGAACTTATTACTGAGAAACCACTTTCATTTCTCTGCTGACTAAGGCCCTTGTCTCTCCGCACCTGAAGGAAGGTATTAGTACCTCAAGCCATGCCAAGGGCTGGAAAAGGCCTAATGAAAACTCAGTAGTTCTCTGCTAATGAGCTAAAAGGAAGCCACTGGGGGTGGGGGAGACTGTCAGACTTGCCTTTCTAGCTGAAGAGGAAACAAGAAAGGTCTCAAGAGGAGCATGGGCTGAATGTATGAGTCCATACACCCAGAAGAGTGATCCCCCGAAGGGAGTGGGCTGTATTCCACCAAGGGACAGAAGAAAGTCTCTGGTGGGAGTGGGATCAAGGTGGAAAACCAGCAGAGGTTTAAACTGGGAATGCTCCCCCAGGAAAGCTGGAATGAAGGAAAGGTCTCAGGCTGTGAGTGGTTACGGACTGCCCTGAGGGTCCCTGCTCATGCGGCAAACATCCATCCATAGTAAACAGCTGAGTGGGGGACAATGTCACCTGCACCCCTTGAAGACTCCCAAGAACAGGTCCCAGCCTACTGCAAGATCAGATCCACAGGAAGAAAACTCCAGCACAGCCCCCGAAACCTTACTGACCTCTTTCCTCCTCCCCATGCAGCCATCCCCTCAGACAAGCATGCTGTACTGCCAATTCCTGCAATCACGGAACTAAGCAATCCAAAGCAAAAAGTATCCCGTTGCCCTTCAACTCCATCTTAATTCTCTTTAGAAGGAAGGGGATGCCTGTTAATGAAACAAAGTGACTCCAAAACCTGTCTCCAAATGCAATCTGCGCCAATGTAAAAGCTGCAGTAAGCAGAGAGAGGGAATGAATGTGGCATTTCCCAAAGGAACTTTGTGCAATGAACATCAGCCAAGGAAATGGTTTTCACTGTCTGAATAAAGTAAATGGGGAGTTTGTTAGTGTATTGCCCTTCAACAGAAAATTCAGCCTATGACAAAATTATATTTTGTGAGCCAAGGTCTACTTTCTGATTTTGGTTTCCCTGTTTTTAAGGGGGTGGAGGGGCGGTGTGTGAATTAGCTCTGCAAAACACCTGAGCTCTGAAATCTTTTGGTGAATGTCTCTTACAAAGGCACCTCCCACCAGAAGTAGGTTGGTTGCTTTACTTGCCTGTTCTCCCTCAAATACTGAGCTTTGCAGAAAAGCTTTGCCTTCCAGGATGGCCCATGAGCTGACACAGGAATCTACAGCAGTGTGGGAGATGCAGTCTCAGGAGCAAGAAGAGGTGATTTTTCAAATTGGTTGATCTGAACTGGCACCTGTGGTGCCTGACAGGACTTCCAGCTGGACACCTCACGCTCTCAAAGTCATTTTGGATAGCTGGTTACTTGTCGCCACTGTCAGAAGTGTTCCCATTCTCAGAATGCCTTCCTGTAAATGTTTTTGTTATGGTTTCGTCTGTTCAATAAAGCCACACATTTAAGAGAAGTAATTTAGACGTTGATTTTGGTAACATTTCATTTGGATATTTTGCAGATGGAGTATTTTGGCTTTTCATCTCAAAATGACTTCCTGGAAGGAAATGCTTTACTTGCATAAAAAACTTCAAGCAGTCAAAAAGAAACATTCTCCAAACCACCACAATGCCGTGCCTCAGTCTATCCTACATGAACGCATATTCAGATCTTTGTGCAATACTGAGATTTCCAACAAAAGAGACTATTCAGTTCCACCCTCTTGCCATGACAAGTATGAGCAGAACCATGTATCTCCCGATTCAGGGAACTGCTTTACAACCTCATCTCAAGAGCATCTCATCTCCCATCACTTCAGCTCCACTTGTAGATGGCGCTTCACTGAGCACCAGGTAGGATGCTGCCACGGGATATAGCAGTTATGTGTATCAAGATATGCTGTTGCCCTTTTCCAGAAGTCTTTTCACTCACCTGAAACCTCACCTCCTTGAAATCCCAGAGTCTCCTCTCTTCAAGCAGTACACAAAAATCCTCTCAGTTCTCACACCTTTCACTCCAGGAGTCTGTCTTTTCCTAATAAGCTGTTGGGCAGGAGCATCTTTTTTGGAGCTATGTGTTGTTCTGTAAGATAGCAAGAGGGAAGCTATTTTCTGATATAAAGATAGTTTATCTCCCTTGACAGATTTCAAGGCAGTTTTAAAACTCCTAACAATATGCTGGGTTTTCCCCATTATAGCTCTGATGGCGAAGGAGCGATAAGACATGTCAGCGTTATTAACCTGAAAATGTTGCAGAATTCTTGAGATGTAACCCAAAGCCTATTAAAATTCTCCTCGTAACCCAGGGGTCACTAAAATAAAGTGCAACGTCTTAATGATGCCGCCCGTGTGCCTTCGCCATAGGCACTGGGTGTACAGCCAGCCTCCCTTCTGGCTGCATGCCTACAACCACCAGCACCCCTTCACCCAACACACATGGCGAGCTCTCGGCCACAACCGAAGATGCACAAAGTCTTCATGCCTGTGTTAAGACAAACGCCGCCAGACTCTCACCGTCTCGAGCCGACTCTTCCCTATGCCTGACCCTCGGCAGCTGGCCAGTGCTCTGGCAGAGGCTTTCACACAAATCACACCTAAATGGTTCTTTCAATGTTCTAGAAGGGAAGGTTATCCTTTCTCTAAAGCAGCGTTGCGTATATTTGAAGGGAGATATTTTTCCCTACATCAAGAATTCGTCCTTCCTGGGAACACAGGGGCCGTCTTCTGAAGTAATTCTAGATTTACTCGACCCTCATTTAACACCATGTTGCCTTTAACAAGGCAGAGCAGATACCTAGAGAGTCAGAGACAGCTGTTTTAGCAGAACAGTGCTCAGGAAGGCGGCCCTTAGTATAAAGGATGGTATCTCTTCATGATACATCACCTCCCACGGTCTTTTGCTTCAGGCTCTTTTGCTAAGGCCCAGAGCGAAATACATTATCAACAGCCCATAAGCTAGGCTTGTGCAGTTATGGACTTCTTTTTCTGTTCACAGAATCATGTCAAGAAGCTTCTGATTATTGTACGTTTCTGAGCAGATAATTTTTCATAAAGCACTAGTGTAATAATAGTTTGAGTTTCACATTCAGCCTGTGCATAATTTCATTAGCTGATTTTACTGAAACTAATGACAGGCTCACCAGAATAAGAAAAAACTTCTCTTGGCCATCAACGGGCAAACAACAGCAGGAGCTGCAGGTTTACCAAACCAAAGTACATCATATCAGTGTCTGTAATGTCAGCTCTTGCTGTTCTGCCTTTGCAACGCTCTTTGGTAAGAGTTTGTTCGAGGAACTCAGCAGTAAGGGTAGAAGGGGAGCACACCCAGCTTTAAGAGCAGGGACAGCCCAGAACAGGAGGGATGCCTCTGCCAGCCCTTTGCTTCAAAGTGAAAACACACTGTGGCTGGCTGGATTCCTTGCACTGGTGAAGGAGGACATGGCTAGAGAAAAAGCTTCTGGCTTGACTCCCAGGAAAATGGGGATTTGAGTCTTGGCTCTCCAATGAACTTCTGTGATATTCAGCATTTAATCTATCCTGCATCCTTAGCTGTCCATGCAGAAAGCAAGACACAGGGGGAAGGAGGGAAAGGGAAGAAAACCAAAATCGCTTTCTGACTACAAGGCGCTCATGGTGTGCGATTATAAAAGCAAACCGCGTGCTTTCTAATGAGAACAGAAGCAAAAGGAAAGACCAGGTAAAACTTAAATACTTGCAAAGTCTGGTACCATGAGGAGCATGATCACAGCTGGGGGGAGAGGCAGAAACAATAACCGATTTGGAGACAGAAGAATCAATGAGCTAACAAAATCAGTTACTGCTGCCTTGATTAGCGTAAGTAGGACAGAAAGCTCTGAAGGTTAATAATAGTATTTAGCTGCAGAAAAATAGAAAAATTGGAAAATAGGTTTCAAAAAGATGTAGCGGGTACATTAGGGGTTTTGCAGCATGTCACCTGGCTATCTGCACACGTGTAAAACTTGATGAAGGTTTATTTTAATACTATGGAGTATTATTTTGACTCCGACATGAGCTTAAGCAATGGTTCAGGTTATCCTGAATTTCTAACCTTGAGGTTAATTGACAATTGTCACCAAGAATGTCTCTACTAATTGGTAAGCTTGATTAGACTTAAAATCACTGGCACTAAGCCTCCATATTTGGACAAAAAAAAAAAAATCTTCCCAGAATCATAACATACAATCAAGTTAAGTTAAATGACCTTTTTGCACCATTTTGATTGCTATGCATTATAAGCTGAATTTGATCATTCATTTCTCATATCCTTGGATGTGCCCAAGGTAAAAGAACGCCATATATTTAGTTCTTTGTTACCCAGCCAACCACTATCTTTGCATTGTATTTAGTTAGTAACATTAATTAGAAAATAAATCTCAAGTCTGCTCCCAACTCTTCAGCAATCTGTGGAGATTTGCACAGACAAGGCTTGGTGAAGAGGAGAACGCCCCGGTCAGGGATTTCCAGACACAGTTCTGCCACGGTCAGGGGTTGGTAGACATTTCATTGTTTGTTTTCACTTGCTCTTGTGTTTGTTCTTTCTGGCAGGTATCAGATCTTCTACATGTTTGCATAACTCCGAGCACAAGCTGGCACTGATCTCAACTGAAGCTTTTGAGTTCCAGTATCAAATGCAGAGTATGTTGAAAAGCACCCAGCTATCTTGTTTTGCATTAATAGAGATTCAGTTAATGAAAAAAATGGAAAGTACGCACAGATCTTGGGATGTTTCCTCTATACATTATTCAGACTGGCAATGCCATACTGTCTTGGCTGGGCTAAACGTTTAATTACAGATTCATTTTCTTTTTGGTTTCCCTGATGACATTTAATCCTTTCAGCTGTTATAAATGACTCTGGAGCTGGGTGCTCTTTAACCAAAGCACAAGTTTTTTTCATAACCTCTTTTTTTATTAGAACATTTGGGCATCCTGATTTTTTTTAATCAAAGCTCTGGGTCAAATTGACTGGCTGGCATAAACAGACCTGACTGCATTGACAGCTGTGGAGTTATGTTCATTGAATACGCTGCCTTCATTTTTTGCCTCTGAGAAATCAAAAGAATGGCTCTTTTCTCGCCAAGCCCCTTTACACCCTTTTCTACCACAAAGCAGATTAGATTTTCCCCACTTCTCTTCCCCTGCAACCCTTGCCCACCAGGACTAGCTTTTCTTTTCCCACGCTCTGTCATCTCCACTTGTGAAAAAGTACCAAAAGTAAATATTTCACTCCTTTACTCCTTTTTCAGAGAACAGTTGAAATCCAGCCAGACTGTACAATTGGATTATCCTCATCCAAGGATACAGACATCTATCATTTACTGACTCTTAAAGTCAAACAAGTTATGCAGAGCCCTATGCAGCACTCCTTTATTCAGTCAGGCCGGTAAATGGGAAATGACAACAGCAGCGCAATAAATTTTGGGCCCTCTCAAGATGCTGACTTTGAATGTATATTCGCAGGCACAATGCAGGCCCCTGTCTCTTTAACACTCCTTCCTCGGTGGTTTGCTTTGGGTCACATTCAGACGCACAATAACACAGACACAGTATTGAGTGTCCGAATCCTAACTGTAGCAAAACAAGTTTGGTCACGCTCAGCAGACCTGATCTAATGGTACGGAGCTAACAGAAAGACTCCTAGTGGTTTCAGTTCGTTTTGGATCAGGGTTCACATGAGAAGTGGTATAAGAATCTATCCCAAGGCATTTACCTGTGCTGGACCGCGGGGCGCAGAGCCGTACAACACGGCTGCAAACTAGCTTACTCCACCCTACCTAATTTCTCCCACATCCTCCTAAGTGCTAGAGGTTGATTTTGGCATGAATGACACAGGGACAGACCTCGGGTGTTGCACTCCCTGCGGTGCCAAGCACAAGATCTGCCCCCAAATGCCTGCCCATACAACAGAAACACAAGTAGGCCAGGTTGCAAGACAAGCGTAAGCTGCTATCAGAGGGCAGGGGGACATGGAGCCAGCCACAGCCAAGCCCCATGTCCTGGAGCGGGTCACAAATTGGATTTGACTTACTTGCATCTGCCCCGTGGGTCACGAGGCAGAGCAAAGGCTGCAGCACTGCCGATGGAAGAGCTGAATATCAACTGGGCTGAGAAAATGATGCGACAGGTTGCAGATCGCAAAGGCGCAGTACAGGGAAAAGTCCTGCTCCGATTTCTGCTCGCATCCCGGTAAGAACAACGTTCGACAGGGACAAAGGCATAAGCAGTAGGTCATTCACCCATTTGCTCACACCTGAGCCCTCAGTGGATTTATTCAATACTGTGCTTAGAGCTTATCTGAACACTATGGGAAGGGCGTGCCCTGCCCAAAAGCACGCGATACCGGTGGGACAGTCTCTCTGGGAAACTGAGAGAGGACTCGCTCAATACCCAACAACTGCTCAGAATATCCCAAACATCTCATATTTCCTCCCAAGGATGGGAGGATGGCTGCCCTCGTGTCCTGTTCACACCACTCTGTTCTCTGCTGTTTATACTATGGCTATTCCTGTCTAAGCCACAGCAGTCAGCCACACGGCAGTACCTGGCTTTCCGTGCAGGTTAGAGGGACAAAGGACACCATCTAGGCTTTCAAGGAAAGGAATTTACTCTGCAGAAATCCCTTTCACGCTGTATGTACAACTGCTTGTCCATCTGACCAGCAGATTCCTGCTTGTAGGAACTTAAGTTTCCCCAGACTGACAGAAGGCTCAGAGATAATTAAATACTGAGAAATCCTGGGGAAAAAAAAAATGCTGGGAATGGGGAAGAGAAAGAGCCAAATTAGCGCCTCGGCTGTCATGTGAACTGAGAAAACGCCTGCTCTGCATGGCAAGCAGGCCTCTCGGCATCAGCACATATGAACCACCGACCAGCCCGCCACAGCAAGTACTGACTCATGACTGCCAAGTAGTTAAGGGGCATGGAGGAAGGGAAGAGGAACACAGTGGCTGCGTGGGAAGAGCTAATATTATGAAGGGAGAGGCAGAGGTCAGGAAAGTAGGATACAAATCCAGTGGCTCATTAGTTCTGCTGCTTCTGGAACGATTGCCTGGTATCACCTTCATTGCTGGTTGCTGAAACAGCAAAGTTTAGCTCAAAATGTCACACACATCTTTCTAATACCCTACCAAAGAAAAACACCTCTCTAGCAAGCAACAAGGCAGCAAAACAGCCCAACAAGGCAGGAATAACCTCCCTCCCCAACAGCCATGAAAATAAGCAAGGTCAGAGCCTGAAAACACAATGTTTAAGAGCCTAAGCCTAATTTCACTGCCATTGTTGGGAAAACTTTTCATACCCTCCAGCTGCGACCTCTAGTCACCACTCCTCAGCCTCAAGTTCAGAGCTGACAGCAGAACAAGATTCTTCCTGCCCCAGCTGCGGGTGGAACATCATCTTGACATCAGAAGAGCCTGTGCTGGGTGCCTTGAGTCTGTCACTGCAAGTAATCCTTGCACACAACTTTGGGTGGTGTTTCCTTCAGTCTTACCCCTTCCACTGGATCCTGTGATCTGGGCAGGCACAGAACCACAGGATCCACTTGGCGTGTGCCTCATCCACACCAGAACCAGTAAAGCATCTGGGAACCAGGCACAGAACTCCTTCCATACTCCCCAGCCTTCAGGAGGTCTCACCGTAGCCCAGATCACAGCGCAGCTCCCCAGTGTTCGTGTTGGGCACCTTCCTGCGTTGACCAGTCTCGGAAGTACAGTTACAAGATGGGTTCTGTGGTGCTCCCAAAGGTTATTAAAACACACGCAAACACACTTGCAAAATTACTCAGGCTACAAACTCAGAGATGCCTAACAAGGAACATGAGCTCTGGGGGACCAAAATTAAGTGATATAACAATATGATCAGGCAGCATGGCCTTTGTGAAGAGGTGATGCGATTAGCAATGAGCCAGCACAGCAACATTCCAGGTCCCATCTGCCCATTTTCTGCAAGTGTCTGGCATACTTTCCATATTTCCTTCAAGGACAGCTTTCCTCCTTATTCCTCTGCCATTCCTCCCCTCTTCTCTCCCTTTTCTCCCCTGGTACCAGCCACCCATTTTGAACCTCACCCACTGTCTTCTCCTCTATGTCTCTCTGGGAGCTTTTTGAACAACAAATGTTCCTGGCTCCCCCTTCTCCCTTGGGAGAGGATGAGAAGCCTTTGTGTGCTGAGTTGGACTTCATGCCCCTGTCATTCAATGCTGACAAGCAACTGGGACATCAAGCACAGAAGGTAGATATGCTTTGGAGAGGACTGCTCATAGCAGGCAGGATAAATGAAGCCATGGGGTCTGCTTTGGAACAAACCTTTTGAGCATGGGGAGCTTTGACAGGAGCAGGCAGGGCAACAATCCCCTGAGGACTTAAGGAAATTCCTATTTCTGCAGCAGCTCCAAGCTTGAATTCAATTTGTGCCACTTGTTAGGCTCTGGCACCTGGGAGTCCATGGCAGCAGGATTCATCTGCCTCCTCTTCAGAGTGGAGCACTAAGGGGTTGCAGAGACTGCACTTCCAACATCAAGGGAGAACAGCAACTCATGCACGATCTCAGCGTATGCTCACAAAGGCACCATGCTCCAAGTTCCTGAGATGAGGAACCAGACCTTGTGCAAAAGTCAAACTGGAGGAGAGAAGAGGGAACAGAAATGCAATACCCTCCAAATCACAGCAAGGCAGAGATTTTTCAACCACTGACAAGTTGTTTGGAATCAGCCTTCTCCTGGGTTTCTCCTGCCCCAATACCTGCCCTTAGTGTTAAAGAAGAGAAGCAAACTTTGCACAGCATTTGGTACAGCACAGGCAGGTGTTATGCCAACGTCTCACACTGGCTCCATCAGTACGCGCTCATACAAGGGGGGACCAAATCCTGCTGCTCCGCTCTGGCACTCCTTCTAGCTCTGCTGGTACAAGCCAGTTGTGTTATTTTTTGCTAATCCTGGGACCGTCTTGAGCAAGTGCTGCTAAACACAGCAGACTGCACACCACACAGTCCGGTCCGGCATATGAGTGCACTGGTTGGGGAGCCCATGAGATCCGTTTGACTCGTAACCCACCCACCACCCTGGTCGAAAAGAGAAAGCAGTGAATCAACCAACCCCCACATGTTCGTCAGGTCTTCTCTGTCACTTCCCTCTTGACATTTCCATAATCCTGCTGTGCCTGCAATTAAGAATTTAAACAAAACGCCTGCTGCTTTCCTCCTCCTTCATAACATAGAGTAACAGAACTCCACAGGCACCAACTCCTGCTGAAATGAAATGATAAAAATGAGCATCCGAGGTCAGAGGCTTTTTCACAGCTGCCGAGGGATGCGAGAGATAAAAGGACAGGAGTGTCAGAATTTCCTCCTCAGGATGTGAAAGTGTAGCACGCAGCCCGATTACATATTTATTTATGGGGAGATAACACTGATAGCATCTGTCAAACCTCATTGCAGAGCTAGGAATCGTGCTAGTCAAACCGTGCTCAGCCCTGTGAATTGCCTTGCTGGCTCCAGCAGTAATCACCACTGAGGCAGTGGTAGGTGGGTTTAAAGGTCAGATGAACCATTCCTGGTGGAAGCCAAGACACAGCAGAAGCCTCTCCTGCCTGTAGGGCCATTACACCTTCAGTTCAGAGACAGCCTGCGGCCACAGACAGCCCAACTTTCAGCAGTCTTTATTCTAATACCAATTATTTTCTTCTGGGGTCATACACAAAGATGGGAGGCGATGAAGAGTGGTCTCCACATTTTCACCCCAAACTGAATTCTTTCCATGGCTTCTACAAGAAAAGATGTCCTCCACCTCAATGTATCCCACAGTCTGGGTCATGTGCACTTGGTACACTTGGGGAGGGTCCCCCTTCTAGCCACAGCAGCTTGTGAACGGCTTATGGAGTAAACAGGACACTCAACATCTGCCAGAAGCTGGCAGGCACCACTGATACATCAGTGACACTAATATGTACCAAACCCAGCCACAGTCCTAATGTTTTACATCCCTCTTGAATATTACGTGCAACTTGTCCTGCACATGAACCAGATCTCATTGTTCTCCCTCCCAAAATACATCACGCGCCATTCTAAGTGACCTAGACCTTGCTAAATAAAACACTTCAACAGCCCCGATTGCTCCTTCTGATCCATGGTTTCTTGCAACAATGAGTATTACTAGTGCTGCCCATTTGCCATCCTCTAATGGATGCCTCTAATTCCTCCTCATCTCCCCTAGTTTTGACTGACCAATGTAATTGCGCCACATGCACATGCTGCCAACTTAATTCCATATTGATAAATGTCTTAACTTCAAATAATGAATAGGGAGAGCCAGGGACAATAACTGCTCGTTATTTTCCCATTATTTTTGCTTTGGTGATATGTAAATTAACCGAGGATCTTTGCAGTTCTCTATTTTGACAATTCAATGGCATTAGCCATTTCAACAGTTGCTTTAACAAGTCTAATTTGCTAGGTTTATTTCCAAGAAATTATGCCACTAGCAATTTGTCTGTTTACTCACAATCCCTTTGGCACTCAGTCTGCAAGTGTCTGCCTGTATGTCCCACAAGACAGGCTCATGACTTTCCCAGTTCCTGTCCTGTGATCCTTACTCTACAGAATACAAAATAATTTTAAAAAAAAATCCAAAATCCCAACCCTAAAATAAAAAGACCAAGCAAAAATCTTTGAACGGGTTCTTTTGCTGAGGATTAAAGAAGAAAAAGGAATCCCATGTCTTGACTCAATTATTTCTTATCCATTTAATTGACTGCAATATCCATTTGGAGAATCTGGCAGAGTGGAATGAATGCATGTATTATTTATGTATTTATCCATTTTCTAGAGTTAGCCAATGCCCGCTCTGCATTACCGAAGCTCTGCGCACCTGCCATTCAGCGAGCTCAACAACAAACAGCTCCAGCAAAGGATCAGGCCCATTCCACTGCGCCGCAGCAGAAGTCCATCACATGGCTAACAGCAGCTATGGTACAGCCGTTGAGGTCACTCGTCACACAACTGCGAGGTGAAGGTGGTAAAGAAACAGGCCATCCTTTGGAGCTGGTGAAAGACACAGGAAAAAGGCTTTGCTGGAGAAGAGTTAAGACAGACAGTCCAGTTTAACTCGCCGCTCTCCAACGCAGGAACCTTGCAAACCAAAAGATTTCGTACCTTGAAAAGCCAGAGACTTCTGGAAGTCTGTGTTGATATTGCTTTATATTTTACATTGGGAGCATTCAGTGCTGCTGCAAAGGGTGGCAGAAGAAACAGAAGTGTCTCAGGATGCACAAACAGTAATTAAAGTGTTGTGCTATCAGACTGCTCAAACAAGACAGCATACCTTAATGCATCACAAATCACTGTTTCTGGAGCTAACGTGTATCGATCATTCTGCTCCAGCAGTTTTACCTGCACGCTGACCACTAACCCATTTCTGCTGGAATTACAGATGTCAAACATCTCTCAGTGCAGACAGACAGATCTTTCTGAACCTATTCACAGCCAAACCAGGGACAAGTTCAGGATCTCGCTGTTCTCCTCAGCGAAGGGAGGCAGGGGAAGAAGGAGTGTTATCAACCAGGCATTTTCAACCAAGAGGTCACAAATCCAATCACTTTGCCCCAGCCAAGAGCTGCCAGACGAGAAGTCCAGGCAAACAATACATTTATTATTTTTTTCTTTGATTGATTTGCACATTGTGAAAGTCGGGGTTGAGAAGAAGAGAGCAAAGGGAAACCTATTCTGGCTTGACTACAATATCTGCTTCAACAAAATTGAAAAAGTCTTTTTGGAACGCTTCTGAACTTCTCAAAAATCAAGTTAAAGAAAGGTCTGAAATGAAAAGTCAGCTCAACAGAAAAGAAGCAAAAAGAAAGAGTTGGGAAAATGTCAGCAGAAAGTACTCGTATTTTTCTCCCCAGGGGGTTTTGTTGTAAAACAATCCAGTCAAATCACTCAAAAGTCATGATTAGCATCGGCATTACCAAATCTTCATTTTGTGCAAAAACAAATAAAATGCATTAAAATGTCTCCAAGGGCAGTTCACATGTGAAGAGGAAGGCCTGGCTCTGAACCAGGGAAATCAGTTCCCTCGAAGCACTTCAAATGCACATGCCGTGCCTTTGTAGAGAACTCCCCTTCCCTTGGCTGGCAGGAGGCAGCCCATGGGGGAAGGAGGAACAGGAGTGATGGAGACTCACAGGTTTCTCTCTCCCTCTTCTCCTCCCACCGGACATTCTTTAGTGCCACACCGACCCATGCGGCACAGAAGCAGTTACAGGACAGCACGGCCCGTCATTCACAAGGGGACTGCATTGGCCCCTCACTATCCTTTGATTCTGGACTTTCAAACACAGCTTAAGGTGACTGCAGGTTTCTGCAGATTCTGGATGCAGAAGTGTGACTCGAGCTGCATTGCCCAGGCATCTCGCTTGGAAACGAGTGTCATACACCTGCATGTGTTGCAATCCTTCGTCACTCAGGAAGCCCGGCATGCTTTTATGCAGTGGCACACTATAATGGCTATGTACCGTCTGGACCGCCGTCAGCTTGCAGGATACTACAAGAATTTGCATTTCTCTATGCTCACTTCATCACTAGGCATATAGAGGCTTTGTCGGCCTTCTCCCCCTAACCACCATACAGTCTTTACATTCACCTTATTCTTCATATCGGGAGAGTGTCAATCTAGTCCATGCATTTTCTGTAACTCAAGCACCTGATTTGCACATACCGCTGCTGTTTACACATGGTGTGAACTACTGCCACAACAACTTGTCGCATCACAAACAGTATTTCTACAGCTTGTGCTAAAGGGCTAATTCTGTAACTGGTTGCACACGAGCGAGCAACAGAATCTTATCTTGGATGCATCCCATCTGAGATACAATCAACATGAATTAGTGTATCGACCTGAGCACTTCAGATTTGCACCAGCTCTGGACTTCGAGGGGCGAGGGGTTGTCTGACAACAACGTGACGCAGATCTGTAGGAGGTAAAACCCCAGTGTCATTGCAGCTTGTATCTCATTATCAACTGGTATTTCATTACCATGTATCAGTCTAGGCATTTTAGTGCAGGGGCTGGGTCCCAGTTGAGGGCCTGTTGCAGAAGGCAGCGGCTTCCCTAATCCATCTTCCCTTCTCATTTGGTGGTGGCAACTTTCTGCCAAAGGGATGGGTCAGATGACATCATTCCCTGGACTGGATGTCACCAGCTGGAGCACACATGGTGGTTACGCGCCCATCCCATTCTGAGACAAACCAAAAAAATTCCTGCAACATGCCACTCTAATGAAGGTCCCTCAGGTCTTCAACAGAGACAGGAACAGCATGCCTGTTAGTGCAAGTCCACCTACCAGACGATGCTGGCAGCATTTAGCTCCATCCAGCTTCCAAAACCCAATACATCTATAGACAGAACCTCCCCACCTGGAGTGCAACTCCCCCAAGAAGTGCGGAGGTGGTTCTCAGAGCGACAGCACTGAACAATACCAGAGCTGCAGCAAGCCATGCACAACGACTGAACAAAAATGATCAAAGCAGCAATTGCAGGTAAACTACAGGGGTCAACCCACGTAGCATACGGACAGGTACAACAGCCAGCGCCAGGAGTTATGGGAAGCGATACCTCTCTCAGCCAGAAAGTTGATGTACTAAGCACTCAAATCCCCAGAGTTCTGAGGTCTGTGTCTCCGCCTGGAATAACAATGCACAGAAATGACTTGCTGCCTTTGGTTACTGGTATTGTGAAATAACAGCTCCCTGCTATCATAGTAAAGCACAGAAGGAACAGGAGGAGAAAAAAAAAAATACACACCCAAAAGCAGAAAAAGCCTGAAGCTGCTCAATAGCGGACTCAGACAAATCCATCCAGACTAACCAATCGCTGCACATAAATGTGATTTCTTGCGTATGTCTGGTACTGTGCAATGCAGAAAGACTTTTTTCCCCCCCTCCCTTCCTCCAACCATCTGAATTCCTCTTAAGGAGAAGAAAAGGGAGGGGAAAATGAAGAGTGTCCCCACATCTCAGTTGTTAGATGACAATCTTTGCACTCTCTGCTTACAGTTTTCTGTTTTACCACTGAGCTGGTTTTGTAAGGAGCTAAATTATGCGCAGGAATCAATGAAGGCTGCTGCAGCACTTCCAGCTGCCGCAGGGAAAGATTGTTGCTGCCACCTGCAGTCTAACCTCTGGAGACAGCTTTCTTCTTAAAACATCTGGGTCAAACGGGTGGGATGTACAGGGCTAACGAGATGTCATCTCTGCAAAAAAAGGGGCTTGTAAAGGTTTCCAGGTAGCCAGGATCCTGCTGGTCCCACGGCATGTGCCACCTCGCAGTGCTAAATGACATAAAATGCTTTGCTAGCTCTGCGTGACCCTCCGAGCTGACAGAAATTCAAGTAAATACGTTACTTAAAATTGGATAACAAAAGTCATGGAAGAGAATGACGAGATAGCAGAGATCACAAGTCTGGAAGGGATATTGGCTTTATTCTGATACCACGTAAAAATGAAACCCAAAGCCTCGGTATGCGAATCTAACAGATCCAACAGCCTATGTGCGAGGCTGTTTTGTC
Organism: Balearica regulorum gibbericeps; assembly: GCF_011004875.1. Classification (NCBI taxonomy): domain Eukaryota; kingdom Metazoa; phylum Chordata; class Aves; order Gruiformes; family Gruidae; genus Balearica; species Balearica regulorum. Next base: position 1,734,869 of record NC_046192.1, on the reverse strand, counting down.
AGTAGGGAACATCAGGATAACATCTAGGTTTGTGCAAACTGGTGATTTGAATCTGAGAAGAGATGTGCAATTAATACTCAAGCACAGATTGGATATATGGCAATCCTCCCAAAGCCAGAGGTAACGTTAAGCATCTAATTTATAAAAAGAGAACTTAATCTCAAAGGACTCTAGATGTTCACATTCTATTAAGGCACAATGCCAGAATATGGAAAATAGTTACTTTCTTTGTGAAACCTTGCCTAATCCCATTTTACGACTAAAATCAGCAGTTCCCTCGACAGAAAATTGAGCCCAGATGTAAAGAAACAGTTCTGCCTTAAAAAAAAAAAAAAAAAAAATCAAAACCAAGACACACCCCACCACCACCACTCTATTAAGAGCCTGCAGACACACACACAGAGCCACAAACCTCACATCTCCACAAGCTGAAAACAAAATACCTGGAAAACCGGAACAGGAAAGGTTAAAATAAAAAAAAAAAAGCTATCTACAGGCAAACTGTTCCTCAAACCCTGCCCTAACCTGAGGAAATAAGACTGCAAGAGACCTCCCCAGCCCTGAAACGAGGGCTACTGTGTCAGAAAGAAATAGACTTGGTAACAAAGGCTATTTGCTAATTAACATGATGAAAGGTAACTTTAAACGTCTCTAAAATCCCCCCAGGATGTAAGTCAATCTCCGATTTAAGAGGGAATGAAATCTATACCAAGTTATTACTCCGAAAATATTTATGAATCAGAAAGCCCCTACAAGAGTTAATAAGGGGGATCAGGACCCCTGGCTCTACACACAAAATAAAAGGAGCCCTTAAGTGTTGGATTCATATTTCAGCACTACTTCGGTGCTAAATGTCTACCAACTTTGATAGAAATCCATCACCCAAATAAAATTTGAGGGTCTGAACCTGAGAGTCTAAGCATAAAAATATACTGCAAAGGAACATTTAAAATCCATGTCTGAAATTAGTTGTTTGACAAAGGGAGGTATAATACTGCTGCAGTCCCTCCTTCCTGCACTATTTGATTTGGTCCCCTAACCTCACATATGGCTAAAAGCGTATTTTTTTCTGTAAGTTATATTCTAGCTTAAAAGGAAGGATTCTCCTTCATGTTCTGCCATGATGATGATGTGTTTCCACCATTTAACACAAGTCTTCTGTTATCTGCTCAGAAGTCAAAGTACTGAGGTTTGTTGACTAGTTCCACAGATTTAATATACATACAAGTTGTTCAGCCTGGCTCTGTAAATTTGAAAAAAATGCATTTAACATTTTTAATAATTTATTTCTGCATACAAAAGCACAGTGATATCCGTCTCTTTTTAAAAGATGTTTTATCATCTTCCTAATACAGACGAAAGATGCAAACATCTCCTAATCTTCGAAAGAAGGTGTCTTCTAACCTTCCACGTTACTGGTGCGTGAAAATAAATCCATATGAAAGAGGAGCTCATGCTTTGAATGTTAACATATTGTAGCATCAATTATGATATTTATCACACAGCGAATTAGAAGTTAGCAACCATTTATAGTACAATTCCAGTAAACACTATTGCCTTTCCCAGCATATATTCCCACCCACACAATTAATCAGAGAAAAAAAAAAAAAACAAACCCAACTCTTCCTAAATAAATGCAAGTTTCTTCACAGAGGCGGCTTTGTTTTACCAATTTCCACACAGTCTGTTTTATAAAGAATGATCCCCCCCACCCCAGAAGGGCTGATGCTCAGAGGGAAGACTTTCCCCTGCTCCTTTATCGCTGGCGTGGGAGCTGCTTGTTCCAAGGAGAAATATCGACGTTCCCCCTGCATTTTGGGGTCTTCAGGGGCTGCTTTGGCTGGCGATGCCAGGACGTGTCCCAAGCAGCCCAGCACAAGAGGTGGTCAAGGGAAAGCATGCTGCATAGGTCTCCTCGGCTCCCCAAGGGCCAGCGCAGTTCTCCGGTCCCGGCACAGAGGGCTGTAACCACCCATGGGGAACAAGGAGGTTTGGAGAGACCCCACCATCAGTGGTACAGAGCACCGAAGCAGAACCCCAAAGTTTTCCTTTAAAAACACAAACCAAAGTCACGCTGAACAAGGTGAAGCAACAAAACTGATTCGGCATTGTCTGCCCTTTACGCCAGCACCATGCCCTGCTCCTTCGCTGGTAACACAGCAAAACCACAACCCACAGCAAAGCAACAGGCCGAGACCAGTTTGGCGACTGGTTTTTACCTACAAAGCAGCAAAGAAACCTAGCAAAGGTGTGAACTGCCTCATTCACCTCAACATTAACTCCAAGGCCCACTCAGGAAACCATAAACACCCACGGCCCTCCCGCACCACAAACCCCACGCACGGCGAGCACAAGCCCCCCTCAAGCAGCTGACCGTGGGCATCCCAACAGCAGAGCCCTTCAGACCAGGACGCACAGAATAAAACCACTCACCCCCATACCTTGACAAAGCCCACAGAAGCCCCCAGCCCGGTTTCTCCCACGACTCACCCAACGCCGTCGTCTCCGTTTGACTCGCTGCTCCTCACACACGGCGGCCATTACCTTGCGCGGTACCGCGGCCAGGCCGGGCGGCGGGCTCGGGGGGCCGGGCCGGGCCGATTCGGCCCGGCCCGGCCCCCCGAGCCCTCCGCCCGGCTCTGCCCCGTTGTTCCACAACCCTACTCCCCTCCTACGCTCCCCTCCCGCCGGCTCCTAACCGCAGGAGTCCGCCCTGGGCGATGTGTGGAAGTGCCCGGGTGTCAGCCCGCCCTCAGGCCGTTCTGCCGCCTTCCACACATGCGAGGTGCAGAGCGGGAGAGTACATGGAGGCTTTTGTTGGGGGGAAAAAAACTCAGGAAAAGGGCTTGTCTCAGGCTAATAGGGCTATTTGGTGTGTAATTAAGAGACAGTAGGTCAAGGGAGAGGCGCATAAAGGTAAAGGAAAGCCCAAGGAGAAAGGCAAAAGCAAGCCAAAATGGACTCCAGGCTCTGTGTGAGAAATGGAGGCCTGGCTCGAGGGGATCGGTGCGGTGGATATCGGCGGGGATATTGTCGGGGACGGGGCAAAGCTGCAATCCTGCTTTGTGGAAAGCATGAGCAGATGCCCTCCTGGTGCTGGCCTTTCACTTCCCAACACGCACGGGGGAAAAAAAAAAAAGAATTTCCAGGAATTTATAATTTCTGCCCATTCACATGTGTTATTGTTTTGGTGAATGGTTGTCATGAGAACATGCAGCCAACGTTAATTTAATGGAATTATCACATGTGGACGAGGACCGTAACTCACTAATTCATTCCTTCGCAATCAAGCCCTGAGCAGATATTTCCATGGGATGCTGGCTGGCAAGCCGTGGCTTCCACACTTAGCTCAGGCAGGAACAACTCTTACCAGAATTAATAAATCAGGATATTCCTTTCTAACCTACTTTTCTGATGGGCAGGAGAAAAAAAAAAAGCATTTGCATTGCCCTGAATGACTGCCTGGAGCACAGAGCCATCTCATAGCTCGCACCCGGGCTTGAGTGACTCTTCAATGTTGGGCAGTTCAGGAGTTCCTGAGCAAATTTAGGGATTTTTTTTGTTTCTGGATGAAATCCCATTTCAGCTGTTTTCTCCTCAGCGGTCACAGAGGAAAGTGTGAGAATCAGGTGACCCGTGCACGCTTTTTGTGACTTGGTTTCTATGTCAGCTTTTTCCTTATTTACTGGATAGCTCAGAGTGGTTTTAGTCTGGGAGACTAAAACAAGAATCCAGGGGAAAAAGATAGATTTTTTATATCCAACCTTAGGTCCTTGGGTGACAAATACTCTGCGGTTACAGATAAGTGCACGGAGTCCAGGAGAGAGGAAAGTGGTTATCTGTTGCTGCCAGTCCTGCTCATCAACCCTGTGAACATCCTTCGGTGGGATATTGTGGTTCTCTGCGGGCAGGAAGGTTTTCTGCCACTTCAGAGGCAAAGCTTGCCATTTCCCCACTTCCCAGGGAAGGGAAGCCGATACAACAAGGTTATGTGGCGTCAGAAACTGGGCAGGAGAAAGAAAAGAAACCAGATATAGTAGCCCAAGGTCTCTTAGGCTTAAGCCACGGAGTGTTAGTTATAGATAAGGCCCTTCAAAGACTTTGTTTTATTTCTTTAAAAACAAGCTGGCTGCAGCCAGCACTATGAATTCACGGAGGAAAGCTCTTTCCCAAGGCCAATATTGCCTGTCCAGATGATCCCATAATTCCGCTGAGGTCCAACATTTCATTTGGCCTCCCCAGCAGACCTGACCTTGCAGGAGTATTTTCTTGGCATGAACTGCAGAGAAACTATGAAGAGAAGGTATTAAATGCTTTCAAAGGAGATGAGAGCAGAAGGCTTTTCTGTTTCTCGCTCCCTACTCAGTGATAAAGAGACGACAAACTGCCAGAATTTCATAAAACCATGTTTGTTAATGATCTAGAAATGCAAAGCCTGGCTACAGATGTATGCTGTTCTTTTGAAGGAGGTTCTGGTGGCTTCTGCAAAAGAAAACATAGAAACCTAATGCTAATAATATGCTAAATAATTAAAAGAAATGTTTTCTCATTCCTCCGTTTTACAGATGAGGGTGGAAGACAACAAGGGGATTAACGAAGGAAGCAGATAAAGTGGAGAAAAAAACTCTTATATTTCCAGTAAAAGTTTACTGCAAGGAGGTTAAAAAAAAAAGAAGATTAAAAAAAGAAAGGTCAGCATTTGGCCCTGGCAGTTATTCTAAATTGGGAGGCAGGAGACACAAACTAAAGCTGTCTGTGATGGAAAGTTTGACCATCAGGGGCGCAGAAAAGCAATGGCCCTTCTCCTGTGGGGATGGCTTGGCCCACACTTCAGGTGGATACTGTTCACACGTGTCTTCCATCTCAGGAATGAGACGGAAGCGATGCGAACTGTGGTCTGAACACAGGGCCACAGCCCAGCAGTGTGGCACAGTTCAAGAAAGCTGCTTGGACTGATGTGTCTTCTCTTTCCCTCAATTTCCTCCATCCCTTTCTTGGTCCCACAGGTAGATATGCTCCCCCCAAAATTTTTAAGACAGGAGTATGAATCACCTCAGCAGCTGGTACCTTTTCAGGAGCTTAACACCTCTGAAAAGCAAGTGCTGAGGAAATCCAGGAGCTAAGATATCCATCTGCCCAGAGAGATGAGCACAAAATGCAATTACATTATCCCAAGACAAGTCCTTAGTAGAGATTTTCCACCTCTCCTTGATTGAATTCAGGCTGTTTTCCTTGAAAGTGATAACAGAAGCGGAATCTGAGTCCACCTCCAGGTTTTAAAGCCTTTGATATACCAACACTTAAAGCAGAAACTTTGCTCCTGAAGGAGTCCCTGCAGAGCACACCTGGTGTGCACAGCATGCCCACTTTGGGAGATGCCTCCAGCAGGGTCCCAGGATGCAACCCTGGTCAGATCCACCGCTCACATTGGTCCCCTTAGGCCACCCACCTACTCTGAAATCAGCCTACAAATGCTTTGGTCTGCTGACAAACCTCAGGCTTTGCATACATATGTGTGCACACACAGGCACAAATGCAATTTGGGGCTCAATGTCTCAGTTAGTGCACACCAAAGATCAAGCCTCAGTCCAAATAACTTACGCAGTGGTCAGTGAAAACCCTCCTAGAGGAGCTTCAAGGGCATGGAGAACCACCATTAGGGCCTCATGCATGTCAGCAAAATTATTTCCTGTTGTTTTACTGGGATTCCAAAGATGCTGCATATGCAGGGAATTTACTTCAGATAACTTCAGATCAGGACTAATGACTCTACCCTGTGGGATGGTTCTTTCTTGGGAGGCTTTTGGAGCATGTACAAGTTGTCTTTTGTTGGGGGAATGATCACACCTATATTTGACTGGCTGAAAGTCAGTCACTTAGTCTGAACTAGTCATTCCAGCTCTTTGACACAGTGCTACCAGAAGTACCTGTGCTATAGCAGGAGCCGAGACACCCCTGACCAGACACCAGCTGCTAGTTGGGCTAACGTTAGACAAGATGAACATCACACTAATCTTCCTCTCATTAAGTATAACAAAGCTCCAAACCTGGAAGTGTTCAAGGCCAGGTTGGATGGGGCTTTGGGCAACCTGGGCTAATGGAGGGTGTCCCTGCCCATGGCAGGGGGGTTGGAACTAGATGGGCTTTGAGGTGCCTTCCAACCCAAACCGTTCTGTGATTCTGTGATTCTATGATTCTGTTTACAGGATGGTCCTTCTGGTGTCTTCTCAGTCCGCCTCCCATTTGGAAGTTGTGACTGTGGACTGCAATCCCAGCCATGCTGAAGTCCAAGAGCAGACTCTTCTGGTTTACTGCCATAGGCAGTTTACATTCTTTGCCCTTGGGTAGGAAGTGTGATTAAAATGTGTCCAAATTTGGAATTACTTTATCCCTGTAAATATAGATGTCAAAACCAGGGTCACCCAAATCAGAATTTCAAAGGCAAGTCTCCAGTTTTCTTCAGCAAGAAAAATATTCCGACAATATTTTCCTTTGACCTTCTTGAAGTGTTTTAATAAGACTGAAACAATCCATATTAACTGAGATTGAAATGTTTCATTTCCACACTGCTGCTCCAATTCCTGCATGATACGATATGAATAGAGCACAGCAATTTTACAAATGGTTTCAATAATGTCCCGCTAAAGTGTGCCAAAAATCAATTTCTGAACAGAGGACTCTTTTCATGAGAAAATATCCCTGCTGCTGTAATGCCAGGTTGTCTCAAGAGGGTGAGTTCAGAGGACACCCTACAACCCCCAGCGCTGCGGCAGCACTCGGGTTATGTGCTTGGAGGGTGCGACTGTGGGAATGGGCCCCTGAGTAACGCTCTGGTTTTGTAATGCAGGCACAACAGAGTCCATCCCTCACAGCAACTCCTGATGCTACTACAGGAGTAATGACCATAATATTAACAACGGGGTTTGGTCCCTCTACGTTCAAAGCACCAATGCATGCCTTGGCAGGGCAGGATTTTCATGCACCCTTGGGAGATAGATGGTGTGCGGTCTCCTTTATGAGACCTGTGGGTGGAGCTAGGAAGAGCAAAGACATTTTGGGCACCCAAATCTGCACAGAAATCCTCCACTGCTCCTGTGAACAAGGTAATAGCCTCAGAACAGGTTCCCTTTCCGCTTAAACACTAGCTTTTCATCAGTAATATTTCCAGCATAACAAGACATTGCCTTTAAGTAGTATGTGACCAGTAACTACCCTGGTATGATAGAATATTTAAGGCTTTTGTGCATGGCTGTTATTGATAACGCTTAACTAAATGTGTGCAGGTAGGAAGATCCCCTCTCGTAGCCCTCTTGTCTTGTCTGCTTGCTGCCAGGTGGGGATCATGCTATTTTATATCCCCTCTTTCAGAAAGCATGGCATTCGGTCTAGAAGAGGCCAACATGTGCAGAGAGTTGCACCACCCTCGGCATGGGAAGAGTAAGAGGGTTTTCCGATTGCTCCTTGCCAGGTGTATTCTTTCCTCCTTTAAATCTTTATCCCTGTCTACCTTTCTCTCTTCTCTTTCTCTGCAAAAAAATCTTCCCGCCACCTCCTGGAAGAATCCGCAATTGCTGCAGTGCCTCTGCAAAAGGGAAATACTCAGAGCCCTGAGCGCCTGCTGAAATGCTCTCCAGGTTTGGGAGAAGGTGGGAGCTCGCACAAATCCTGTCCTGCTTATGGGTGGATTTCCAGCCCCTGCGCTGTGCACATCAGACATCGGGGCTGTGTCCTTTCACCGCTTCTCTTCTTTTCTCTCTCCATGTGTCTTGCTTTATAGAGAAACAGAACGTGATGTTAACAGTGCTGCAGAAATTGCTAGATGTCGGTGCTCTCCCCTAGTCATTGTTTTCTCTTCAAGGAAATGACAATAAGAGAACTCAGCTAAAGCACGGGAAATTAGTGAGAGTGAATAAGATACACATGTAGCTGGCTTTGTGCGTGTGTTCAGTCAACATCACAAAGTTTGGATGTGTATTATTTGATTTACAGAACTAACACCCAGCCATCTAACCCAAGTCCATATTAGGTGTTATGCAAACACAGTAAATTTCCTCTGTCTCTAAAAAGGTAAAAATAAGAATAGACATAAATGGTGCTAATTTGTGGAAGTGCCAATGAATTTTGAAGCCAAAAAGTAGCAAGCTGGTTTTGGCAATCAAATAAATACTGGAATGCAATTTCAGCAGGCTAACTGCTTTCATTTGAGATAACTACATTTAACATCAACTTTGTTTCAGCTGAAATTTTACCTGGGATAATCCCCTCAGTCTTGGATGCTTACTTGGTCCATGAGCATCATTTTAGCTCACCAAGACTTCTGTATCTCTCCAGTCAGTTTTATTTACCAGCTTCAGACAGCAAAATCCTAAGGCTTGCTGTCTAAATATAATACTGCCTCGTAGGTCATAGACATTGGAAGTGCCGAGGTCAGGGAGTTAGGCTGGATAATGACACAATTCATCTGGATTTTTATTATAATTATTATGTCGAAGCTCTGTAGGATCTCTGATGTATTTATCACAACTTGATCCTCCGTGGAGGGAAGGTCCTACGCTGCATCGCAGCCCTTGGTTCAGTGTCCTCGGTGCATCCCACATTGTTTTCTTCTGAGCTCCAGTCAAACAGCTGCCTCCAGCTTGCTCCTCCTCTGCAGCTTCCATCAATACCCAAAAAATGGTGTTAGTGGGTAACAAATGTCTTCAATTTCTTTTGTAGTCAGAGGGTTTTTACGTTTCATTGATTTCAAGGATGGCATTTCTCTATTAAATCCTTTTGCCGGTTAGAACTCCCCTGTCTTTAAGCAGCTCCTTTGAATACTTTACAGGTTTTTCCTGCCTAGATAGTAATTGGATTTTTTTTTTTTTTTTTCAAATTCAGCTTCCCAGTCCATGCTGTACAGTTTCGATTGCTCCTAGAGAGTACTGGCCATCTAGAAAAGGAAACAGGTAATTAATGAAACCTCATTTTCTATGGGTCTGGCTCCTTACTTGCTAGACCTTTCAATACAGCTGTACTTCTGCTCCAGCACTGATTCCCCAGCATCTGTTTCTCACATCTCACTGGAGATTTTATGCCTACTGCAAAAATAGGTGAATGCATGAAGAGCCATTACTGTCTTCTGCAGGGCTGCTTATTCTTGCCAGGTTTATAGGAGCTGAATTGTGCCCCCTTCACATTTGGGTGAATTCAGCCTTTCAGAGTTACTCACAACACCTTATGTCCACTGGAGACCAAGCTGAAAGGCAAATTCCTGCAGTTCTCCCCATGTGAGCATTTCTGTATGGTCTCATGTTGAAGTGAGTTTTTATATCAATTCTGAGAATCAATTCTGAAAATGATTGTTCAGTGCCCTTTTTGGGTGCACAGAGTCACTAGGGATGTCTCTGGGAACAGAGTGGGAGATGGTAGAGGGCTCCTGTGCTGCAGGTCCAACTCACACCGCTGCAGTTGCTTGGATGTTCCTGAGCAAATAAACCCCATAGTGAGCACTGTAGCTTCAGCATTCTTGGAGCTGATGTCTTCAAACACCAGGGGACACTGGTGTGACGTGGCCTCAACAGCATCTGCCACTCCACACCCCTCCAAAAATACCTACAAGTGACCAGCAAACCCCCTGCACTTAGCTTCTCTGGGGCTTGGCAGTGTCAGAGAGGGGATGGGGGACCGGAAGAGCAGGATGAAAGGGGACATTTTCCTATCTCAAAGGGTGATCTCCTTCAGAGTGGGCCTCGTGAGGAGGAGACAGGGGTGATAGTTGGGTTATGCACCCGAGGAGCTACCTCAAAGTAAAGTCTTGGCCCTTGCCTTGTGCATCCTGGCCGGGGAGTGTGGTTTGGTGCTCCCCAGGGTGGGAGGGCACGGAAGCTGCCAAAACAAGCGCTGGTGTGGTGGGGAGAGGAGGATGTGGGAAGGCACTCGGGGACTGTTGTGAGTGAAGCCAGAGGGGTCTGCTGGCATGATCTGGAGTGGGCTGTTAGCAACACACTGTGAGGGGAACAGTGGGCGTGAGCTTGGCTTGACCTCTCTGTTTATGCCAAAAGCATCTCATCGTTGCATCATTCATGAACACGGCCGTGTGTTTTATCTCCAAACACTTTGTAAGGATCAAGCATGGGCTAAAAGTGACTGAAATGCTCGGCTGCTTGGAGCAGAACTAGTGCTTTCCCTGTGAGACATATTGGATGGCTTTTTAGTCCAGTGCCTTGCTGTGTCAGCCCTTGCAAGGATCCCCCTGTGAAGGGTATCACAATAACTCCCATCTCTCCCCTTTGCATCGCCTTTAAGTTCTGGTCTTTAATTACACAAGCCTCATTTACCTTACGGGAGCCCTGCTCAGGGTTCAGCACCGCAGGAAAGGTTTCATCTCATGGTGCTGTGCTCGTAGCAGGCTTGAAACCAGCTATTGTTACTCACCCGAGCCAGCCCAGAGAGGACATGACAGCACTCACCAGCACATTACATGGCTATTTGTAAAACAGCACGGGGGATGTGGGGAGATGACAGTGAAACTGAAGTCAACGGGGCTCAGCTTAGGTTGGAAGAAAAGCGTGTGCTTAATTGCTTTGCTGAATTGGGGCCCGAGAGCAGTTCTCCCTCCCTGCACATCACAACCACGAGCCCCTCTCAGGGAGCAGCCGGGTGTCGTTTGATGGGACGAGCTGACAAGCATGGTGATGATGGGCAGGGTGAAGGCATCTCCACGGGGTGCGGAGGCCAAGGGCTTGCAAGGATGCCAGAGGAAGAGCTGGCAAGCCGATGCACGGCAATGCATCCAGCCTGCTGGGCTCTCCAAATGCCCCCTCCCATACAGTAAATTCACCCACAATTAAAAATATATCTGTTTGCTTTCATGAGATTGATCGCACGTTTAATCAGTCACCGTTCGTATATACAGTATCACTGAAAGGGAGAGATAATAAAGAAATCATTCATTTAAAGGAGTAACTGCATTGCAGATCAATTTCTTCAAAACCTTCATGTGCACTGAAATCCTATGGGATGAATATTTCATAAGGGGAATAACACTGTTAAATTAATAAAAACCCTGCATGCCTAGTTATGAACTACAATGATTGCTGAAGTTGTTATAAAAAAAAAAAAAAATCATCCTGTTCATACTTTGTACATCAATTTATGCCAGAGTCATAGCTGGACCCTGAGGGAAATGGAGGAGAAAAAGGGACCCTTTTGATGTGAGGCATTTTCAGTAATTAATAAGAGTTGCATGGACAGGCAGCCTTACGGTAAGGTGAAGCTGGTTTCTCAAGTGGGAGGATGGACATGCTAAAATGAATTATGCTGGATATTTCTTTCTGCCTGTCTCAGGCTGTAGGTGAGTGACCTGAAGAGCTGGAGTGACCTGAAGTGATGGATAAGTGATGCCTCCCTTATCCATCTCCACATACTCCTGGGTATCTCTGGTCCCAGGGCCACCTCAACACCGGTCCCTCAGCCAGTGGGGGTGTGACAGTCTTCATCCCACAATGTCGTGGGGATCATTGAGATCAGGGGGACCTGAGTCTGTGCAACAGGGACTTCAGCCTGTCTCCCTCATCACCCCCGTGCCCTTGGCCATGCCAGAGCAGGGTTTTCCTCCCATCTCCCCCAGAAATCCCATCCTGCTTGTAACCGCTCCCTCCATTCCCATGCTAAGTCCCCACCCTACATTTTCCAGGAGAAAATAAACTTCCACTGGAAAATTTCCAGCACACTCCACTTCTGCATCCGTCCTTTCCATCTTTATGAAAGTCCGTTCTTCTCGCTCTCAGCACTTCTGCTAGCTCCAGCGAGTTCCTCGCAGGCTTGGTGGCAAGTCAGCAGAGTCTTCGTTCCTGCAGGCAGCTAGGAAACTTAAGAGGAACTCATCAACTTTTACCAGGGAAAGACAGAGAAGGCTTGAAACCACCATATTGATCTTTCCCTTTGAAATTTTTCTAAGTAGCGCCAAATAAAAATAGAACAAAAATATGTATCAACATTTTCTACTTGTAGCTGATTTGTCTACTTGGCATTATTTTCTTCAGCAGGGAAGAGGGTGAGGCACACAAAGGGGACAGAGGCATGGGATAAATAAGTAAGAATGTAAAATTGGGTGTTTTGATTTTTTTTTTAATGTTAACTAGATAATGTATTCATAATCTTCCCTGCTTACGACAAAAAAATGAGTGCTTGCCTTTTGAAGCCCTCATCTGGCAGAGAGAGATAGCAGATTTCTAAGAGCATTTTTTATGCTCCTTTGATGACTGCAAGGAAAAAAAAAAATATTCAGAGAGCCGAAATGACATTTTTCTATAAATTTCACACAGCTCTGCAGGCATGTAGGCATGGAGGCATTCATTAAGATTAGTTGGAATTACTTAAGCACCGTGAATTTTCTCCATCAAGTTGGTAACTGGAACACTGCGGATTAGTTATTGATCAGCTGCCATTAATACTTGGGGCTCTTTCCATGCCTGTTGTTGGGCTTTTTGTTGATTCTTCCCCCCTCTCTTGTGCGAGCCGAATCTGTGAAATTCGCAAATTAAACAGGCGCTCTTCAGTCTCTCCTTTGTTTTGGGGAACAAAAAATCAGAACAGAGAAAATAACTCCTTTGTTACTGCGAATCTTTATCTGCTTTCCTCACTGCTTCTCCCTTCTGCTCCCTATACTGGAACGTTGCATCCCAAATTTTGGGTGGCTTTCAGAGCCAGTGCTGCAGCCCTTTCCAGCAGTGTCTCCAGGAGCATGCCAGGGTCTCGCAGCAGGGTTTGAGCACACTGGTCCTGCAGACAGATTCGGAGAGGCCATGAGGTGGGAGGTCCTGGGTTCTGTACTGGAAGGAGGTCTGGTGAACGGCTGCTGGAGATAGCAGGGACCCCCCCTCCCAGCATCTCTTTCCTACACAGGGGGATGTGGTGGGCCCCAAAGTCATCTCCCAGAGCTGTGCAGACCACTGTGTCCTCTGCTGACCCTACCCCGTCCATAGCCAGGGGCTCAGACTAGGGGCCAGCGGCTCCCCATCCAGTCTAGGCTCATTGCTGGTTACTTGATTTAGCCGAGGTTGAGAACATAATTTGAACTGCCTGGAACCTTCAAAGACCTCAGTCCCTCCATCCACCTTGCCAGGCCTTTTACTTTTCTCTTTATCTTTGTTTCCTATTGAAAACCTCATGGTTTTTAATGATGCTCGTTGCTAGCAAAGAGCACAGCCACAGAGTCAGATCCTTCCAAGCCAAACTCCAGCCAGGTTAAAGATACGAAAGTGCTTTTGCACATTTAAGCAACAGGGTTGTCCCCACTCCTGAATTTCAGTGGGACTCATTCACCTGCTCCAGATGACAAACCGAGGTCCTCGGCCCTGCCCTTAGTGTTTGGTTCTCCTCCCACACGCTGCTCGTACCTTCTTGCAAGGTACTGCCCTTTCTCGCAGGAGCAATCCCGCCTCCTCGCCTTTCAAAGAAAGTTTTTCTGAGCCCTCAGGAGCCTCTTTGGGAAGACAGTGTTGCTGGGTGGATCCTGGCCACCAAACCCTGATCTCTTCACTGGACCATTTGACCTACCGTTGCTGCACAGCAGAGCACGAGGTAGTGCCACCTGGACGAGAAGGATTCAGTCCCACACAGGCAGGCAGCAGAAAACTTATTAAGTTCACTGCAGGATGCGTCCCAAAGGACCTGCTCTTGGCTGAACCTGATCTGCAACCACCACCCCTGAGCACAGCTCCAGCTCCAGTAGCAGCCATGCGTCAGGCTTGTCATGGCTATTCTTTGCATGAAAACACCAGGCAGGACCCACACAGCTCCTGTCACCTTCACCTTTTCCTCCTCGTGGTTGCCAAAAGGGGCCCCGCGGAGGATTTGCCACGTTTCTTTTCGGAGCATCTGTTCCCCGGCAGGTTTCTAAATAAATGACCAAGGATGACTTTGCAAATGAACAGCATACAAAAGAGCACGAAGCAGCTGTTGCTGCAGGAAGAAAATAAGGCTTCCCTTCCCTGCACGCAGCTCCTAAAATGGTTTATGTTCTTCCACAAAGGTCAGTCTAGTTGCAGGAGTGGAGTCACTCCAGACACCTTGCCCAGGGTGTCCTGGCTCGAGCTGTCCCAAGCTGAGGGAAGCTCCAGGGTAGAGGTTTCCATCATCTTCAGGGCTGGGGGGTGACACTCTCCATTAGCTGAACAGAGGCTAAAGCAGCTTGATTTAGACACTCCCGTTTTTTAAAATGTGATTTAAAGAAGAGGGAAATAACAAGTAGAAGATCCATGTGTTAGAGACAGGGGAGCGTAGAAGTTTCTTCCTCAGAGGGCACACAGCTCAGGGGTGATCGGTCCATTCTCATTAGGATAGTTTACCTCCGCTCTAATGGGAAGTCAGTAGCATCGTCTTTCCCGGGTCTGAGCCGTTCACGGGGGAGAGGAAGATGTGGGAGTTCAAGCACCACATCCTCACTTGGAGGAACCAGGTTTGGGCACAGCCTGTCTTTCTACTTGCGGTTAGACCCACTTATAACCTTCTAGGCACCAATTTCTGGCTGGTAAGATGCAATTCATGTATTCCTCTGTTCAACCCTTGAAACTGAAGTGTCTCATTACTCTGTTCCTTGCTGCCGTGTAGCACTCGGGCAGGCTCCGGGGGCTCCCGTAACGTTAACCTCCTCTTCAGCCATACCTGTGGTGCCTAAATACCCTTCCTCGTGGTAGAAGCAGGAGCAGAGCCTTTATAAACAGGCTGGCAGCTTTTCACCAGGATCCTGGGGCCGACAGAGAGCCGCAAGAATTTTACAGGCCCCGATCCTTTGTGCCTTATCAACTCTAATGAACCCGTGGTCCTAATTTTAAGCTGGCTGGTTGCTGGAATTGGACACCAGAGACTGCTGTCAAGGAGGAAACGTGGTGTTTGACGTGGAAGCCGTCCTTCGGTTTTGCTGTCTGGCAGCACACCAGTTCACAAGGCTGGTAGGAAAGCTCTTAATTATCTATCCTTAGGGATGTATAAAGTCCTGCGGAATGTCTTGCATGGGATGTCTGCTCCTTTCCTTCACAATTGCTGTTTCATGTGATATTTGTCCCAAGGGAGGTCTAGACATGGCTGGACTGACTTTATGCATCGGTTCCAGTTCTACAGGGACATTTCACCTGATGTATGTTCTCAAGTTCTACTGGGTCCACACAAAAGCCAGGAAAAATAATTTATTTTCTGCTTGGTTTTCAGATTTACTGTTTTTCATATGTTCTCTTTCTTAGGGAATCCAAAGCCTCTGCTTTTGCAAAGATGCAGCACAGGAGTTACTCTAACAGGAGGTGATGCAGACTGAGCAGCACAGAGTACCGAGAAGGACCTTGCATTTGCATTCCTAGCTGGGTCAGTTTTTAAACAAAGAAATGTTATTTTTGAAAGGCTGAGCAATGAAAACATGGAAATGAAATGGCAAGGTATTTCCTAAGGGAACCATGTCACAGGAAGAAAATCCTGAAACAATACTTTTCACACATTCAAAATCCATTCCTGCCTCTTCCCTCTCTTCTTTCCTTTTTTTTTTTTTTTTTGTTTGGTGAGAAAACAGTTCATCAAATGCAGTCCAAATGTCTCTAAAAAGCCTTTATGTTGGGGAGGATGGGATAAGTGGAAAATAATATTTCACTGAAAACATCTCTGCTAAAACGTTCAATACTCCTAACAAAGTTAAAGGAGACATCACTGAGAAACAGTCTCCTTTGGTGGAGCACGATGAGGACAGGAATCCTCATGGCGAAGGGGAAGGCAGAGGAGAACTGGAAAGGAGGAAAGACAGGCAAAGCAAAGATTTTCCAAAAACTCACTTGTGTGTGAAGTATCTACTGCTGAGGCAGGCTGAGGGCAGTCTTCATGTGTGGAAGGGAGGGGTAGGGGTGAGCTTCGCATCCCACCCATGAACTGCATAGCTGTGAAATAGCACACAGACACGTTTCTCAAGGCCCATGGGGAACCGAGCCACCAACCCACTCCCCATACCAAGTTTCTTGCCCTTGAAGCTTTTCTCTAGACTAAGGAAAAATCTCAGTATAGTTTCCTCGTGAGTGTCCTAGGCCGCTTCCCACCAAAGCAAACCACTTCTGCTTTGGGGTTAAGAGCAAGGAGCAAAGGGAAATGGACTGAGCCCGGCAGAGATCCTTAAGCTGCCTGGAGGAATCTGTAGGAGCTCGTCTGGTCATCCCTCGGCATCTCTGGATACTCCTCAAATCGACAAAGAGCAGTTCAGGCTGGCAGCCAAAACTAATCTCATGTTTAAATGAAGAGCTTGTTGTTCTGGAGAAGGCAGTGAAATTGTCAGCTTCAGAGACACCTGAATTAAAATCTAAACCCTGAATTATTCAGCTGGAAATAGCGAGAGTCACAGCAAGGGCAAGAAGGGTTTTCTCCTCCCTCCTCCCAAGCTCCTGCACTCCATGGCTCACGGACCCACCACAGCAGACCCCAGGAGCCTGCTCTTGTCGAGCAGGATAACACACGGCTGTGTCCCCGGCACAGCTATTCGAGGGACTACGCAGAGACAAACAAAAATAAAAGGTGGTGCGTGTGTTTTTACAGGCTGCATTGCTTCATCTCCCTGTTTTCCTCATGAAAAATGACTTCTTGAAGAGCAGTAACAGCTTTTCACACTTGGAAAATCAAGCTTTCTGAAAGCTTCCAATTTTTAATCGGAACGAATGGCCACATTTTTTTAACGTCAGAAGGCGAACTCCCGCCCTGCGCAGCATTTTCAGGTGTTCATTGGCCACATGAGGTTCCTAGCAAAGGGTTGAGCAGTTGAATAACAAGCACTTTGACAAAAAACCCCAAAGTCTTCTGCAAACAACCACCCACCAGAAAATAAGTTCAGACTTGCCAGATAAATATGTTTCTGTATTCACTTAACTTTCTGAAATAATTGGTATTAAATGTCCCTTTTCTTTGTTGAAAGGGGACTGCAGATAGTTTTCTGAGTTTGATAGTCATTAATTTCAATTCCTCTTTTCCTCCTAGGGCCATATGCTTGGTTTGAAGTTGTGGGAATATCTTAAACAGTGCCAATGAAATATTTAGGATTGTCTAAATAGATTCAGAATAAATTTTCTCTAAAATATGCCCGCAAACAAAACAGCAGATGGGTTTCAGTGCCATGTGGGGTAGACCCTCGTCTCTGCTAGCCTGTATGTCCTAGGGACATGCACAAAACGCAGCCGCAGCAGCAACTCCTTGCATGGAAATTTACTCCTGACTCCAAGCCCAAAGCCTGGAGACCTTGAGCTCTGTTTCCAAGCGAGTTCGTCCCCAGCAGCCTGAGGATACCTTGTTTTCCCAAAGTACCCATGAAAAACATTGACCGTTTCCATGAGTTCTGCAGTGCCTGGGCTCCGGTGCCAGAGTCGTCTGCCTCCTGGTTTAGCAATGGTTATATCCAGGCAGCGATGGACTGGGTTATTCACAGGAGACCCACTGGAAGAGCATCTTCATCTCTACCTGACCACTGATATTTCACAGCTCTGCTGGAGAGTGAATTATCTTTGAGTTACATAGCCCTTGGTCATCTCCAGCAGATGCACGAGTTTTTTAGATGGAGGAAGAACCGAAAGGCTGGCACATAGACATGAATTTGCAACCCAGTGGTGGGACTGCATTTCTTCAGGAAGGAGAACCAAAAAGCCACTTACTGAGATAAGTCTGTGCACTATATAGCCTGCTGCGGCTCTGCTAAAGCCCTGTCACTAGGTGTGCTTGCCATCCGTACAAATGTCCGATTCATGTTTTGCAGCCTACCAAGTTTTCAGTCTCAGCAAAATCTCCTGGCAATGATTTCCAGCAGCTAATTGTGTGAAAAAAGTATTTCCTTTCATCAATTTTCAGTGTGCTGCCCTCGTTCTCAGATTACGAGAACAGAAGTTCCCAATCTGCTTGCTTTATTTCACAGTATATTTTGCATACCAGCATTGCCACGTATGGCATTACCATCCTGTGGAGGCTGTTACGCATTGTCAGTAGGAAAATCTGCAGCAGGCTGAAAACTGAAAATGATAGGAGAATATCAAATAAATGTAAAAGCAAAGCAAATAACATTGGGGCAGCAATGCTGATCGCCTTTTCCCTCCACTGAATTCATTTAATGCCTCTATTTCTCATGAAGCTGCCACAGGCTTTGCTGCTTGCTACAGCAGCCTGCACTGCTATCCAGGGACTTTGCTGGAAAACCAAAGACCACGTAGCTGTGAAGTAAGATGGGCCTCGTGTCTGGCATATTGTCCTCCCTGTTTTCAGGTGACCTCTGCAGAGGGGACTTCTCGTTAGGCTGTTTCTCTCACCTCCAACCTCTCTGGATATATCTGTCAAAGTGTGTTTTACACATGCACCGGTGCAACCTCTTTCTCCATTTGTATTCCATCTGCCTCCAATAAATTTTGAAAACCTTGCCTGGGCTGCCTCATTTGTATGCACTTAATCTGGCTTTATCCTGTTTTATGGAGCGTCTTCTTTAAATTGATTCAGGCAAAAGCATAGCAGGGGCTTTGCATAGATTTCGCATGCATGACATTTCTGCACAGTTGGTCCCATTATACACCATCCTGAGCACATTCTGCCCATAAAACCACCATATTAAACAAGAGAAAAATGCATCAAAATAAAGAGAGTCATGGGAGGAGCAGGAGGATGAAGAGAGCTGACCACTGTCCACTTCTCCAGTGTAATTACGAGTAGCAATTTGCCGGTCTTCATTCCCTGAGTTCATGTGGCATCAGCTTCGTGTCCTCCTCCGTCCAGGGCTGTGTCTTACTCTGCTGAGCTCCATGGGGCTGGACCAGCCCCTGCCGGAGTCCCTGTGACTCTCCCAGACTCTCACAAGGGGCACTTTGCATCTGGCCGCAGACTGGGGGGTACCAGAGCATGGTCAGCATCCTCAGGAGCTCACGGGATGGCAGAAGGCACGAGGAGCATCTCTTTGGCCATACCTCCTCCACCCTGCTAATAAACCACATCATCAGAGAAAAAAAAGCAACACCATAAGAGTAGGAATTCAGCTGTCCTGCCCTCTGTGATCTTTGCAAACCAAACCAGACCGGTCCACCAAACTCCTGGCATTATTGCTGAAAAGTTTGCCCTGCTTCTCAGCATACGTGCGCATACAGAAGCGTATGCTTTCTATAGCTATGAAATCTAAGCAGTAGCAGGTGCGATCAGGTGAATGTTGCTTATTCGGTGTGGCTAGGCAACAGCAAAAAAGTGTTATTCAATATTTTATTAGGGAGAATTAATATTTCTTTAAAGGTCTGCTAATGATTTAACAATATTATTGTTATGTTAAGGTTGGGGGAATTAGAGAAAGAGTACTTGTGTTAATATGTCAACACATTAAAAACGCAGCTCCATTTAGGCAGACACTTAGGTTAATGTGTTACATATTAAAAAGTCCAATTTCCTTTGCTGGCTACAAATAACAACCGAGATTATTGACACTGAATGATTTGCAATGTACTATTTTACTTTTCGCTTCTTGTGTTTGTGTGCTCTGCTTGATTTATAATGATTGGAGCTCTGGCCCTATAAATTTTCTGTTTTAAGAAAATATGAAGCCAGTTTTATAATATACAATAAGAAAGGGGGGGAAAAAAGCATGCTGCCATGCACAGACATGGAAATGTGAGTGGGATCAGATCTCATACAACAGAATAAAACCATTCTCATAATCATATCAGCATTTTGTTGCTTTGGCAAGCGTGGACCTACCCATGGGAGCTCCTGCGCCTCTGACCGTCTCTGCACAAAACCTGCCTCTGCTTGGAGCGTCTGCCTGACGGGAATCCCACAGAGCCCAGTGGGTACGACATATCCCATCCCTGGAAGTGTTCCAGGCCAGGTTGGATGGGGCTTTGGGCAACCTGGGCTAGTGGAGGGTGTCCCTGCCCATGGCAGGGGGGTGGAAGTAGATGGACTTTGAGGTCCCTTCCAACCCAAACCGTTCTGTGATTGTATGATGGGACGAGAGGGATGCAGGGCTGCGTGCTCACTTCAGAGTCCTCATTAACCAGCCCTGCTCTCAGTACCATCAGAGAAACCTCATAAATCATGATCCCTCTGCTTGTGAGGAGCAAGAAGTCTTCTTGTCATTAGTGGCCTTCCCTCTGGTTGAGCGCTGAAGGCAAATCTAACCCATTAACCAAGTGCAAATGGGACAATTAGAAAACCAGAGGCTCTTGAGGATAAGCCATGCGTACACACGAGTTCTGCAAACAACTAAAGACACGGAGAGTTTTGTATTGCTAAAAAGCAGGCAAAATTACAAATACTGCCCTCCCAAATCCCCAATCGCAGGAAAAACTACTCCAGTTTCTCCCAGGACACCGTGTCCACTGCCAGAAGTAAGCTGGGGCTGCTGGCCAGCCTAATGTCCTAATGTCCCTTGCTTCAGGCTAAAGCAGAGTGTCACAGGAGACTCCTCAGAGTCACCCTGAAAACATGAGCCTGTGAATGTGGCTGTGATAGGTAAAAAAAAAAGAAAAAACCTGCTTGTCTGAAAGGAATTTATGAAGAGATGTGGGTAGACCAGCATGGTGCATGGCAGGAGGGAGGGACAGGATGCCTCACCGGTATCATAGGGCTTCCTGTGATAAGACCACTGTCTCAGTTGCTTAATTTTGGTCTGAAACCCCATCTATTCAGACCAAAAGCTACTGCTCTGGCTGCTTACCTCAGGTAGGGGGGGTATTTTAATGTTGCAGTTTAGGGAATCCACCTGGGGAGCAACCTGGGGTTGTGCCCTCATTAAAAAGATGTTGTGTAATGGTCATATTACCCTGGAGACTCACAAATATTAGAGCCTGGGGAGGTTCCGTGGACATTTCTGACTTCCAGTCTGGGTAAGAGAGGACGATAACCATCCCTGTGACACTCCTGCACCCGTACTCCTTGCTCCTCCTCATGCAGGACTTGGGCTTCCAGGAGATACGGAGAATTCAAGAGCAACTCTTAAATTTAGGTTGCCTTTAAAGTCTGCTGATGAGAGGAAGAAGATATTTATCTGCCTGGCTGAGCTGTGGTTCAAAGACCCAACAGTTGCATGTACACTGCAGAGATGAATTCAGTATACATTTCTGAATTGACTTTTTATATACTCGTCATCAATAAATCCTCAAAGCCACTTGTATCAGAATGAAAACTAGCTATGGAAATCATTAGATCTACAGTCAGTAATTGATAACACGCATTTTAAATGCGGAAATGAATTAGCTTTTGGCTTGTGGGGGGATTTCAGACTGTATCCAATTTCATTAGGCAAGAAATTCAAATGATGAACGAATAGCCTTTATTGTTCTGCTTTTAAAAGGGAACCGTTTGTTATCTTTTCGCCTCTTCTGAGGCTATCTTTTTTGTTGTCTACAAAGTTTAAAGAGCTCAAAAGCAATCTCATGGTTTAGCAAGATGCGAACTTACGGTTTCCCACATCTTTTACCTCTCCAGAGCTCAGGGTTTTCAGACGGGGTTTACTCTTAGGCAGACACAGGGTGCTTTGCACCCCATCATTAACAGTCAAGTTCCCCCTGTCAGTGCCACAACATCCAAAAACCTCTTTGCCCAAGAAATTTAAAGAGCTTTGAGAAGCGAGACGTGAGCTGAAACTCTCTCTGCCATCCACGTACGGCCGCTTCTCTCGCCAAGCAAGTGCTTTACAGGCTGTCTGTGCTCAGAAACTCTGATGCTGCTCTTGCTAACTTCAAAACACACACACACACACACAAAAAAAAAATTAAAAAAGATGCAAGGAAGCAGGTTTTCAAACTGCTGTCGGACGAGGAAATATGGCAGGGAGCAGCTCTTCCACCCCAAGATGAGCTGCAGGATCCAGACGCGTTCTTCTCCCCCTCCATCCCACCCCAAGCTGGGACAGCGGGGGTCTGGCTACGCTTGAGCACATTTTAGTGAGCAGAGAATGTGAAACAGTTGTTGTTGCTGCTGCTCGGGCCAGTTGAAATATTTCGTCTTGGGTTTCAACAGTTAAATAAAAAAATATAATAATAATAATAATAATAATAATAATAAAAGAAAGACACCCCCTCCCAGCATTGTTTCGTTTTATTGTAGCTGCAGAAGTATGCTGATTTGAATGCAGGAAACAAAGTTGCCAATCTCAGTATGTCACAACCCAAAGTTTTCAGGGTTTGGACTTGTTTTGCCTTTTCAGAAGAAAACAGCCAGGAAAACTACAAAATACAAGCCTCTTTTGTTAAAAAAAAAAAAAAAAAAAAAAAAAGATAATTTTTGACCAATGTTTAGAAGAAGCATTTACTGTTTCTGGTGTTCCCAAAGTCTCCAGTTTCACCCACCAGCACGGAGATATTTTTGAAATTTCAAAGCAGCTCCATAAGACCCAATATTCTTTAAAAAGTGCCCCCTTTTCCAGAAAGAGGTGCGCTTTCTGTCCTATCCTCCTCCAAGGACCCACCGAGCGAAACCTTCTCTCCTTTGCTGACACTAAATAGATATTCCCGTAGCGTGGCGTGTTTTCCCTGTACTACTCTCTTCTGTGAGTGAAACCCCCCCGGTTCTCCCCATCTATCCTTGAATATCGCATTTTCTACACCTCTGACCGCTCCCGTTGCCTGCCCCGGGCTCCCTCCAGCCCACCTCCTTGGTGGAACTGGGGGGACAGCGCCCAGGGCCCCCGGCCCAGCCCGGTTCCTCCACAGGTTTTGCCTCCTTGTTTAAACACCCCGGGAAGGGTCTGGCCCCCAGTTTGCAGCAGTGGGAAGTTGCTGACCCAGGGCCGTGTTGCCCAGCCAGACCTTTCCAGTTTGTGTTGGGATGTAGGAGCTCCTCCCTGTGCTGAGCGTAATACTTTGCTCTCATCCCCATTAAATTCTGCTCTGTTTTGGGTTTTTTTAGACCTTTTTATTACATTATCAGCGGTCACCCTGTGTTCAAGGTTATCTACGGCCTCTCCCGTTGCAGAACAAACCACACGTTTTGGAAAGATAGTCTCCACTCCATCCCCCAGAAGTGTTCTGCAGGGCCAAACACAAGACCAGCTCTTGCAAAAACCTCGGGTTTAGGTGTTTTGAAACACTTCTTGGAGGAAAGGAAATCATTCCTCTTATTTCTGAATACCTGGCTCGCAGAGAGACTCGGTGGGCCGCATATCAGTCTAACATCTGTCATCTACAGGGTGGTCACGTAGCTTTTGTGGCTGCTGGAGGGAGAGGCAGGCCCCTTGACCTGGTGACTCATGCAATCCTACTGTAGGTGTCTTCAGTAGGTGGGAAAAATGGAGCACCGAAAGGACTTTTAATTTGTCCCAAGCTGGTGGCGGTTTGGAGGAAGAGACAGATGCTGTATTGGAGCACAATGCGTGGCAGCTCAGAGCAATCTATTTCATTCTTCATCCGTCTTTAATAAGATAAAAAAAAAATGTATAGACTGCACAAACATAAATCTGAAATTCGTAAAATTTATAGGAGAAAAAAAAAAAGAAAAGAAAAAAGAAAAGGAAAACCCCACAGCTCCTCTTTTGTTTGCTCTGGGCAATGTCCCAAACTCACACCAAACAGCAGGAGTGATCTTAGCTGGCCTGAAAACACTGAGGCTATTAGAAGAATTGAATCCAGACCTTTCAAAAAAATCATTTAAAATTACAGAGAAACCCATATGGTTAAAGAGTATTAAAGTCACAGAGTCGAGTACTCAAAAGTTAGGAAGTCTGAGGTTTAAGGTTGCTCGCACATGCACTTTCAACAGCGCAATGGCAAGAACCAGAACTCGGATACGAGAGCCAACCTGGCTGTGTTTCTGATGGCAATTCACGAGCGTTTCTCCATGAAAGCAAACGAGGTTCTAAGAGTTTTCTTTAAACTATCTCGGGCACAATGGCATGTTTTCACCTTCCCTTGCTCGGAGGTGTAGAGGGACACCTTCTCTACTGGATCTGCGGGCGGCCCGTGCCGGGACACCGCTGTGCTGCTGCTCAGACCGCGACTGCAAAGCAAAGTTATTCTGGCACTGCTGGTCTTTAGGAGGGTGGGAGGTTGTTAGCAATTCTAATTGAAGAAGGTCCAGAAACATCAAAAGTTCTCTTTGGTGCTGTGAACCCCTGGGGTCATCCCGGTATGCCAAAATCAATAGTACCCGCGCTGTATTGATTTTGAAATTTGAGATTAAAGCCAATCATTTTCTACTGCCAGCTGCCATCTAGAAAACCAAAGTAGGAATGACAAATGCTCACCGAAAGAAAGAAAAGCAAAACAAGAAGAAAAGGGATTGAGTTATGTTCCTTTGTACGAAATAATCAGCTTTAACCAAGATGAGTTTTAGGACTCAACACACTGAGTGCAAACAGGACTGTTTCATTATCATCCAGCCAATGATTTTGGAATGAAGGATTAACAACATCTTAAACAGATGCTTCCAATGAACATCCAAAAATATATGGGGTGGTTGTTGGTTTGTTTTTTTTTTTTTTCTCTACTAGGGATTAGAAGGCCGTAGAGTAATTAGTTCTGAAATATTTTGGCTGGATTACTGTGTACTGCTGTATGAAGGATATGTAACTATCTCTCACTACTCTGGCTAATACGTTCCATTTTGTATTTCAAATTCATTTATATTGTCTGTGGATTTGCTACAAGTATAAATAGAACAAAATCCCAATTTTGATTTGCTAGGAATTTGTCAGTGCACAAGCTTTTGAGAACTGTCTCAGAGAACTTTTTTTTTTTTTTTTTTTTTTTTTTTCTAACCGAAGACTGTAACATTGCAGAGCTAAAGCTATGCCCTACATTTTCTGAAATGGCTCCCGGTCTTGCGTTTGCAGTTTTGAGGTGTTTGGACTTGGTTGAGTTCAGAGAGTGACGCTGATTTTCTCCATGAAGCCCTCAGGAAACAAGACGGCTTGAAAGACTATTAGCTGTTTGCCTGCACCTCGATGTTTGCACGAGGGTGTTCTTGGACCCATTTTCTGAAGTGGTTGAGCATCCAAACAGGTTGATTGGGACATCCAGCACGAGGTGGGACCACACAACACCTCTCAACAGCAGCAACTGCTTCTACAGTTTGGGTATCCTTGCCCCAGCTGTCTGAAACCCAAGTTGGAGACCATTTCTGGTGCAAAGACCTGTCAGATCAGTAATTCCTGATTCACCTTTCTTTCTTTGGGCTGTGAAGGTTCAATGTAGGAGGACTGACATGGGCAAGAGGCCGTTCACCTCTAGCAGCTACAGTTTAGCAGAGCTCCAAGTGGAAATCTCACCCATTCATGGCAACTGCCTGGAAAGGAAGGCTCTTGGCCAGGGTTTGCTTGCAGAAATTAGTCAGCAAGTATTTCGAGTTGCAAGACTGAGAAAAACACTATGCTGCTCACAGGCAATTTAAAAACCAGGAAAAAAGCCCGTAATTCATCAAATAAGTGGTTCATAATGAATTATTAGCTCTTCCTTATTGGCTGCTGTGTATCATCAGGTTCTAGAAGCAGACAGGGCTCGAGGAAGACTGTAAATCTCATTAACAGTCAGCAGACATACGGTCTTGATGGAGAGGAGGGGGAATCCCCTGTTATTTCCTCCAGCGAGGCTCCTGCCTTGCCTGGGTTGAGGCGTCCGATTCCCGTCTGCCTGCCGAGCCCAGTGCCCTGCAGAGACATGCTGGGATGGCTCCGTTTCCACTTACGGGACCTGCCCATCCAAATGCCAACTTCTCCTCCGGTCAAGACCAGCAAAGCTCCCCTCAGCTGGCTGAACCCCAAGCAGGCTGGCTATCCTTGGGAATGGGAGAACCCCAAATTTCCCCTCCAGGAGCGGGACAAGAGGACTAAAGTCACGGCGTTATTTACAATTCCTCTACAAATCAAGTGCGTTTTGTCCTCAGAGAGTATTTTGTTTACAAGGACAAAATCTTCATCTGCCAGATGCCAACAAAACGAGCTCTTCTCATGCACGATACTCTCTCTCTGATGCTGCCAGTCTCTGTATTTCGCTTCGTTCCAGCATTAGCAATTGTTGGTCTTGGTTCCAGAAAGAGTGTGAAATGTTTACAAGAGTCCCCCTTTTATTTTCCAGGTCAACCTATCATTCGGATTTGGCAACCTTAGGAGAAGATGAAAGCAAAGTATCTTTATCACGTAGCCCAGAAGAATTTACAGTCCAAATGAACCAATTTCAAGGAGCAAGAGAAAGGGGCTTTCGAGGGCTTAGCTGTTACTTTTCTGCATTCTGCTGTCTTGGAATAAAAGGTAATATTTATGGAAAGGAAAACTGTGTACATTTAGACTGACATTTGGAGCCAACCTTCTTGTTTCTAAATATTCATGAAGTAAGTAGACTGTAAGCATCTCAACAGCCAGGAAAACATTCCTTCAGTGTATTTTCCACATAATTCTTTTTTTTGCATTTATTACATTTCCTGTGTTTCTGTTGCTTTAAACATCTTCTCTTCATTACATGGGTTCTGAGATATGGAGATGTGTAAAATTGGCAATCTGCTGTAGCGAAACACAACGTACGTTCATCCCGTGCTCAGTCCTCTGCATCCCGTTGCTCTGCCTGGCAGCGTGCCGAGCGCCGGCTCCCACCGGCAGCAACGCCGCAGTGCCGCACGTGCCGTGCTGTTCGCATCTGCCGCGAAGCGTCGCCCTCCGTATCACACCGTGGGCACAGCCTGTTAGGTATTGTCTGAACACGCGCATAAAATCTGCTTGTACCCACCCAAAAATATGCCCTCAAATGAGGTACGACGGCTGTTGTTGGCGTGGGTGACGCATCGGAGGGGTTTGCTCCTTCGGGCTGCAGGCTTGTAAAAGGGTTGGGGAAATTGGGGATAAAAAAAAAAGACAGGAAGGGGAGGGAGGCGGAGGGCAGGAGCACCTTGCTACCCCATAATCTCACGAGGCGAGTGATCATCCCCCCACGTTGCTCACCGTGGCACGGCTATGCTCCCACAGAGCATCCTGGGCTCGGGCACATTCTGCTTCTCTCCTGCATCGCCACCCTCTCCGAATCTTTCCTCGCTCTGTGATACGCTCTGAAGCAGCATGATATACCTGAGATGAAAGAGCAGCAGGGCCTGGTGCAGGAGCATTGCTCTCTATTTCATCCTTTCTTCCTCCCCTAACAGCCCCTGCTGCCATAGCCCCTTTGCCGGCCGCGGCGGCATGTTGGGCTGACAGCCGCCGACAACCGCCTGCTCCGAGATCTCATTTCGGAGGTAATAGCTAATTTAGTTCCTTTCATGGTGAGTGCGGAGCCGGGTTATTTTCCCCCTATGTGCTTTACTTTTCTTTTAACAACATTGAATGTCAGCTGCCATTTTACCGCCGTAACTCAGCACCGGGAGCTCCTGCTCCGGCTCCACCGCGGCTCTTCGCTGTTGGATGTGATGAAGCCAAATAATTCAGCCTCGCGCAAAAGGACGTGGAGCCAGCTGAGCCGCGTAGCAGAGCGGCTTCCCCTTCCTTCCGAGGCACCCCGAGGGCTAAAGCTGTGTTTTATTAGCGCACAAACGTAGTGCATGTGAGCAAGGTGGCTCTGCGCAGAGAGCACGGAGCAGCTGGGCGAGGCAGACCAAGTAAAAAGGTTAGGAAAAGGACTTAAAGCTCCTTTACCGCTGGATTCTTGGGGAAAGGGTCTTTCTAGAGGTGGCTGCGTGTGCTGGCCAAACCCTGTGCACAGTGCCCGGTGCCTCCAGGGAGGCTCCTGCCGAGACAGCGCTGGTCCCCGCCATGCTCCCCTGGTCCCCCATCGCTTCGGCCTCTGCAGAGCCACTCGGGTCTCAGCAGAGATCTGGCTGGTCTGTGAAAACTGCTGGTGTGTTCCGGCCGTGTGTTCCCTCACAGACTGGCCTCTCTCCGTGATACCTCAGGCCTTTTGGTGCAGGATCTGGCCAAAAGCCTTGGGAAACCGCAGGGGAGCGCATTGGCAGACCGCGCTCCTCTCCGTATTCTCACAGATCTGCGAGACATGAGTGCCGGTTACAGAGGGTGGGGACCCTTCCTTAGAACAATCTCATTTATCCAGGAGTGCTGACCCTTTCCTTAATGCAATTTTCCACCCATGAACCCAAAGGCCAACCTCGCAGGGTTTCCCCTGAGCTCGTTTTAAAGATCAGCCTTGCCCATCTCCCTGGTTCCCCGGGCTGAATGGAGTACTTGGCAGCGGCTCGGGGCCACGGCTTCTGGAGACGTGTTGCTTGCGAACAAAGAACGAAATAATCTGTTTCTTTTTTCCCTTTTCCTTGATTGCCCCTGCTCGTCTCTGCAGGCTTCCTGTTTCTGCTGTGTTTGGAAAGGTCTGTGGTTTCAGTTTTCATGCGTTCACCACGCCTGTCCCATCTGTCATGGGCTTTCACGTTTACCCTGGCAGGGCGTACGCTCTTCTTCATCCTCCGTGCTTGGGAACAGGCTCTGCTTTTCCCTTCTTTTTTCACTTTTTACCTCCTCGTGGCTTTGCAAGCGTAGCCTCGCTCCAGCTCGGGAGGAATTCAACACACCCAGAGACCTCAACATCCTTCACAAACACAGAATTTCTGTCCACCCATTACCATTACTCACAGGTTTTATAATTTTTATTTTTTTTTTTTCCCCGGCACTGAATCTGGTTTATAAGTACATATATTTGACCTCAGATGGATTATTGCAGCAAAACGAGTAAATAATGCGGCGGTGAATTACAGAAATGAATACCTTAAGATGAAACCCGCCTTAGCACAGCCCTATCAGAGTCACCGTAATGTGAATGGCTGTGATTTATGACCTTCTAATCAAGATATCCTGATGGAGAAAAGATGCAGTTATAGGTAGGCAGGAGAGATGTCACATAGTTTATGGAGTTTGAACATCTATTTTGGTGCTAGAAACACATATATAAAAGGCTATTTATCAGAGCTGGGCAGAAAATTAAGATATTTTCTGATACTTTTAACATATTACCTCAAAATATTGCTGAAAAAGTTTGGTTTTCCAGCAAGAAATTTCTGACCAAGTTCTAGATATGTTTTCTTCCAAAATATTTTTATTTATTCCTATTTATTCTGACTCTTACAGTAAGGATTGCTGCAAAATGCATTTTTTTTTTTACTCTTCACATATAGGAATATATATCGATACTTTTGAAAGATGAAGACGTTGGAGCCTTCAGGCCTAGATGTGATAAATTGAGGCTGGCTAGGGCGAGATAATTACAAAACAGTTGCAATTATCATTGTTGCTCATTGAAAATCTAGGGTGATTTGCATGCAAGACTGCCGGGTTTGGTTTCAAGAAGGTGAACAAGCTGGATTGACAAATTTGTTAAATCTGCTTGAGAAGCACAGTTTAAAATAATAACAATAATTAGTAGTAATATAATTGATCTATTTTGTTCTGTGCATGACAGGAATTCACTTTAAATTGAACCAGCAAATTAAAGCAACATTTAGCATACTAAACAATATTGCTCATGAAAACGTCTATTTATATCTGCCAATAATTGTTATCTAACTATGAAGTATGCAGCAGATTATGCAGTAACCTTGCGGTGCGTCAGAGAAAGGAGATTTAAATCACTGGAGAACAGCTGAAATTTTCCAATGAAAGATACCATATCGAAAACATCAAGACAGTTCGTTGCGAAGCAAGTTGCCAAATAATCTGCCCCACCTTGTACTATAAACGATCTTGTTATTTCTGTACGAGAGGTTAAATGAAATTCGACTAGATGGCCAAAGTGGCATTTTCATTGATATGTTGATATTTTCTGTTTTGAAATTAAATAAATTAAACCTGGAGGTATCGGGGGGGGGGGGGGGGGGGGGGAGGAGGATGGATTGCAAAAAAAAAGAAAAAATAGGTCAGTTTGGGGGAAAAAACAGTCTTTGAGAATGAAATTAATGGAAGTTGGAGCATGATCCTGGGAAAACAAGAGGGACAACTCCTTTTTTTTCCCTCCTGGAGTTTTCTAGAGAGAAGCAGCAGGCTTTTGCAGCCGGCTGTATCAAGGCCTATCTATGACTTTGCTCTGTCATTCAGGGTTGAATTATAATATCCCAGAGAAATCAGAGCTGGTTTTTGGAAATGATGGTCGTGTTCAAGCCCGGATAGAGAGGCGAGACTCGAAAAGGCTCGGTGACGGCTCGTCCCGTGCCTCGAGGAGTCCTTTCACCCCAACCTCCACCTTGATGCTCATCTCCACGGCTTTGCAGCCTGTGCCAAAGCCACCCCATGCCTTGCTAGCTTGGATAAGACGGAGTGTTTCCCCTTCCCTCCCTCCTGCCTGAAGGAAGGCTTTGAAGAAATCCCATCATCTGTCTTGCCTGCAGGTCGGCGTGCCCGGCTGGAGCAGCCGCCCCAGCATGAGCAGATCTGCGCCATCAGCTGCGATGGCCCCAAGAGCCGCTGTCCCGCAGCCCCATGGTGACCCCTCCGTGCGGTGCTGTGCCTCTCGACAGAACGTGTCTTTAATTGCCTGCTACAGCTACTTTTATTTGTGAATCAAACCCTCGACAGTCTTGTCCTTTCCCGTTCCCTTCCCTTATCTTTGCCTCCCCTTGCCCCCACGGTCAGGACGGGAGGTCAACGTCTACAGCACAGATAAACTCTGGCTGAAGGGTCCTTTGCAAAATATTGACAGGCTGGAAAAATTTTATCTTCTTTTTACAGCATCTGACTAGAAATCCTGCCGCGATAGTCAGGGCCTCGGCGTTCACCGAGGGCAGCTCCTCTGTTGTTCTGGGTCATGTATTTTCATGTGCTGCCTCTGCTCTTACACCAGCCTCCCGCGGGGGGAAATGCCTCCCTCCCACCCCGGCGATGCGGGGGGGACTTGGCGGGCGTCTCGAGGAGGAAGGCAAGCTCGCTGCACCCAGGTATTTGCCACCTCCAGGTTAGACAGCATGTGAAGGCGATGCAGGAGAGGATGCAGGGCAGAGCAGGCAGCCTCGCAGGCAAGGAGGATTTAAAAAACTTAAAATACTTTTTTTTTTTTTAATTGAAAAAATTTAAATACCTGTGCTTTAGCTGCCTGGCTTTCCCGTGCACATCCAGCTCAGAGCCTCAGACCTTACTTTTGGGATCCTTTCAATGCAGCTCTGCTCTGACAGAGAATTATGAAAATGTGGTGCTTTCTCACGGCGGTATTTCTGTAGATTTATAGGGGAAACGTGCTGCGTTGCAGTCTGGGTCATCACGCAGAGCCAGGCTGATGACAGGAGCTGGATCTTGCTGCCATTTAAGCCTTGGGGTGGAATTCACTGGGACACGTTGTTTAGGAAAGACCTCTTCCCCCCCTCTGCTTGCTTTACATTCGCAAAGAAGCGGATTTGCCCTGTTTTTTCCTGCAAGCCAATAAAAAGAATTATCCAGCACCAATGGCTCCTCAGAGTCAAACTTCTCCCTCGCACGTGGCGTCTGGGCGAGCGTTAGGGTTTGCCGCAATTTCTGCTGTGCTGCCTGCCAGTCTGGTGATGAAGGTGTTAATCAGACCGGGGCAGCCACCGAGTTTCGATGCGATGCTGAATCACAGCGGCTAAACCCGAGGAGGTTGACAGGGCAAACTGGGACCCAAAGTCTGTTCGGGTCAGAAACCAGTCTCCTCGTGTCAGCTTCATCACATCTGACTTACACATCTACGGTGCAGATGCCTCCAGAAGAGTTTCTCTCCCTCGGTACTCGGTGGAGTCGAGTCAATAAAGTTAATGGAGCTCGGAGAGGGAGTCATCCAACCAAATGGGAGTTTTAATTTTTTTTCCTATTTTAGGAAAAGATGAATACCATCATAGACTCCACTCACAAGAAGGACTGCCTGAGCTCCTGGCAGAGGCTTTCCCTGCAGAGCCCACGTCCAGCCCGAGGCATCCCAGCCCCATGGGTATGGCTGAGAAAGTTGTTTCTAGCTCCTAGACCTGGTCCCAGCTCTGTGTCGGGGTGAACCTGTGTGCTTGCCAAAACTAAACCCATCATTTCAAGCAACCAACGACTCCCAGACCCCAATTCGAAGCCTGGTGATGTCCGTAGGGGTCCTTCTACAGACTTGCCTGATCTGTGGATGAGACCTTGAAGGCTCCAGCTCATTCCCCTTTCCCCTGCGTGGCACGTTGTAATATCCACCTCGCTGAAGGGAAATGCCTGGCCGGAACAGTCAGGACGGTGCCCAAGGGTGAGCTTGAGAGGTACTGACAGCATGTCGTACTCCACCTGGCTCCTCGCTTTATTTTAATAAGTGACTTGGTTTCCCAGGGAGTAATATTAACTGAACAAACTGTTTAATTTTGCTGATTAATTAACACAGGAAAAAGATCTGACCTTGCTGTGGAGATAATAATGTTCCTCTTACGCCACCACGAGAGGACGGTTTAATTCTGTGACCCCAGAGCAGCTCGATCATTACTGCATGTTGAAAATGATGGCGAAATCCTCTTTCCTGAGGGGAATATGGGTGACCCTGGGTGAGCAGAGCACACACAAAAAGGAATTATCTGTTTTATGCAATCAGTAGATCAAGAGATAATAACAGTGCAGAAATGTCATGAAGTGCATGCCTGTCTCCATGTACATTAGCCGTCCACGTGCCAAGAAGTTAGGATCGGAGGCATCTGGTCTGCCAAAAAAGCAGAGTTAAAAAGAAAAGCAGAGAAAACTTTGCCTTTTGTTCTCGGATGATCAGAGCGAAGCAGCCGGGGACGAAGGGATGAGATGCTTCTATAACAACGTGAGGTTGCGGCAGGGCGCGGAGTCTGTGCTCCTGCGGTTTGGGACCCCATCCGAAGCCCTTGGATTGATTTACAGCCCACTGACCTCTCCTGGGTGTTTTGCTAACCCAAAGTGCCTGCAGACAGACGGAGGAACAAAGACTGCTGCTCAGCTTTCGGTTGAGTTTTAGTTGTGAACCAGGGGACCTCCGGCACCTCCCTCTGCAGTATTTGGTGCTGACAATTTCTTTTTTGATGGCACCTCTCCCGGTGGCAGGGCTGGTGGTGGCTGTGGCTCAGCGCTGGCTGGTCACCATGAGGCCAATCCTTCAGGTCCCGGTCCCGGGGAGCTCTTCCCTCCCTCAGGTGGGTGTCTGCAATTCGAGATGAGGTTATAAACCCAGGCACCAGCCTGGTGGGCTGCGTATGCATCCTTAGGAAATTAATTCAGATACTGCAATTGCAATTTCATCTCCTACTTCAGTCCTTCATTGTCTTTCCATAAGACCAAGAAGTGTTCGGTGGCAACTTCTTCTGATTCCTTCTTCTCTCTTTTTCTACCTTCAAAGCCATTTACCTATGCAAATTCCTGCTCTGATGCCCGTTACCATTCCTTCACGTCGTCCTGTTATCCCTGCACGGACTCCAGTGGCTCTGGCTTCCGCAGGACAACATTTTCCATTTGAAGGTCAAAGAGGCTGAGATGCCACCATCATCCTGTTTTTCTAAGGGTCACTCTCCTGGTCTATTGTAATACACTGAAGGCACCGGATGCCTTTTTCTCCTATTCTGTTGTAATACAGGACTACTGGATGCCTTTTCCTCCTGTACTTTCATAATACAGTGATAATGGATGCATTTTCAATATCTAATCTGACGGTACGTTGCTCCCTAACCAGCCCTCTAGATCCGCTACGAGGTTCTTGTAATGAATTCAACACTTAGAGCTGGTCGAAAGCATCTCAGACGAATGTTGTGGTTTTTCTCCCCCCCATAGGAAAATGCAGTCGGACTGAAATCAAAACATTTTGAAGGAAATGTGTTGATTTTGACTGGGAAGTATCAAAACAGATTGTTTCAACTTTCTCGTTTTGTTTTGACAGTATCAAAATCTTTCATTTCCATGAGGTAAAAACATTTGGGTTTGATTTTCTCCTAGTTTAGTTTTGACTTTCACTTTCCATGAAAACATTGTATTTTGTCACGAGGAGCCTGAATAGAACCTCGTGTAAGCGTCAAAATACCGAAACGGAAAACACTTGAGCGTTTCAGGTGGGTCACCGCTTGCAGCTGAGCTGCCCCCGAGCCGGAGCTGGAGCCCACCTTTCTGCTGGCCAGCCCCAGCCCATCGCCCTCACCAAAACAGAGAAGCAGAAATAATCCCAACCCACTGCAGGTGCCAGAGCCGAGGAGAAGCCACCGCAGCACCTTCAGATGCCCTTCAGCCCCACCCAACATGCGCTATATATATATATATTTATAACATACTTGCTCATGTGCTGATCTTTGCTGCCAACGCTTTGGGGTGCTGCTGGAATTCCCCACCCTGTGCTAAAGCTTTATGGAAACTGCGAAAGCTATGGGGCTGGAGCAAAACCACATCTGCATTTCTCACCTTACTGTGCTTTAACCACTTTTGACAGCTTTTGGTAACTGGAAGGAAGGAGAAGTGTTTAGTGTCTGCCAGTGAGGACGTGCTGGCTAGGGGTGAGACAGGGTACATCAGCAGACTAAAGAAAACGATTAAAGCAAGGTAGAACGTAGAAATTAACCTTTAGAGGATAGGACCAGATAAAATGATTCCTCTTCCTCAGCCTATCTGTATCACAAGCTGGCCATTCATTTCTCCGTAGTGCTCATTACCATGCTATAAAGCATGGAGAAAATTAGTAGGTAGCTTGAAAAGTTCCGAGCATTAACAGATTTTATTTCCTACATCCATTTTCTGTTCCACTTTCCCATTTGCTTGCTGATTTCCCATACAGCTTTTCCTAGGCATTTGGGGATGTATTTGTCTCCTGTGCGTCATCATGACTTGAAAAACAAAAAAAAGGGTTTACTTCTGAAGTGGCTTGTTTTCTATATCTCAGCCACGTCTGAATGACCTGTATTGCTGTAGGAAGAGGAGATGAGGGTTGAATGACCCATGAGCTCAAAGTACAGCTTTGCTCTCGGTGAGGATATTCCTCGTGTGTCTATCTCTGTCTTCCACCTTTGACTTTTTCAGGAGGTTTAGTATTTTGGAGACTCCTTTCTTCCAGCAGCTTAGGTTAAAACTGGCTGAGAGGTCAACACCGTCTTAGAGAAAGAAAGATCCCATAAGCTTTTATTCTGCGCAACGTCAAGGGTTACAGGGGTGTGAGCGGCCGCGTGCCTGCCCGTGGTAGGAGAGAGGATGGGTGCTGGGCTCGGATGGAAAAATGCCCAAAACCAGAAAGGAAAGGGTGAGAGGAGCCCTGCAAAGAGCAGCAGGAGGGGACGGGGACCTCAAAATAGTGCGTAAAGTCCCTTATCACAGGCACAAAGAGCACAAGTAGAGCTTCTTCTCAGAGACGAAGCAAATCTCCAGTACCTGGAGGCTTGCCCGTGGTGAATTTAAAGGGTGCAGCGCGGCCCCTCATCCCAGACGGCTGAGATCAATGGGTCATATGGAGTGTGAGTGTTTTGTGAATACATTAGGGGTGCGACGTCGGCTGGAGTCTATTAAACAAGCAAAGGCCCCAGCATAATAGCTCCTCTCCACCGCAATTAAAAGTAAGTCCGTGCGCAGTTTTGGTCGTGCAGTGAGAGCTGATCCCTTGGCCTCTCCTCCGCCTCCCGCCGTGGGACACGGCGTCTCCAACAGCAAACAGTCTTGGACAAATCACAATGTAAAACCACATCACTGGGTTAAAAAGGGGAAAAAAAGAAAGACTGAGAGAGAAAGAAATGGGGCTGGGGGCAGGAGAGGAAACCAACACCTCATTGTGCTGTTTTTCTGGTCCTGGTGAAAGCCCAAGATCATTCGTAGGAGCCCTCACAAGTTCATAAACACCGTTATTTGTAGTTTTCAATTTGACTTTGTTCAAACTGGAGGGTATGAATGTGTTCCTGTCGCTAGCTGCTGATTCTGCTACTTCTCCAAAAAGAAATGGCTTTGCCTTTTTTTAGTGCGTGCCTCATAAAATAGGGATTAAGAGCATTTTTTTAAAACACAGTTTTTGTAATAGTGCAGCCCCAAACCCCTTCAATCAGCAAACTTTAGCACGACTTGACAGACTAAACTGCCATTCCTTAACCCACAGGACAAGAAGTGCCATTTGCACATGGTTGAGTGGCGAGCAAGAAAGATTCATGTCGCTTGCTAATTGCCTTTGGCTCTGCGCCACCGCACAAACACTTCAGCACTGACTGCATTTCTGTTCCCGATTCCATCTTGGTAAATGTCTTTTTTTTGTATTTCAATGACTCAGGAGTGCGTGTAGCTAGAATTCTTTCAGAAAGGTGGGCAAGGAAAGGACAAGTGTCTATTGCTGGAAAGGTATGGGTAGGAAAAGTTCTCCAGCGATGCCCGTGAACACATCAAGAGCCGAGAAGAGACCTCCTCGGCACAAAGCTCACGTTGAAACCTACCGTAAATGTCTCTGGGGATTCTGTTCTTCGTGTAAAAGCAGTGTGAACAGGGAGTTAACGTGGAAAGAGCACATTAACTGTCACACAGAAGAACTTCTCTTGACTTCAATATTCTGCCCTCAACCATGTCTCCCAGTGCTATCAGAGGTACCTGAACA
Source organism: Balearica regulorum gibbericeps (assembly GCF_011004875.1). Classification (NCBI taxonomy): domain Eukaryota; kingdom Metazoa; phylum Chordata; class Aves; order Gruiformes; family Gruidae; genus Balearica; species Balearica regulorum. The sequence goes on along the minus strand of NC_046192.1, from coordinate 1,698,474 downwards.
TATATGAGATGTCTGCACAGGGTTGGGAAATAGGGCAGAGGAATTCTGAAGGGCACATGATGTCCTCCTTAAGTGGCTTTCAGCAGCCCAGGGTGGATATCTGAGGTGGATACTCCTTCAAATGACACTGGGCATCTCTGTGGGCAACTGGAACCATCCATCCAAGTCGCTTTTCTGCCTGCACACAGTGCCCCAAATCAGCTCAGAGCTGAGCCAAGTTTCAGTTGTGCCTCATTCCCTACCTCTGATCCCTCAGACCTGGGTTGGGGATTGTAGAGATAACTCCACCAGCCCTTGTCCACTGTGAAGAGCGTTGCAGGAAAAAAGCCCCACCAAAAAAACCCAAGGGAAATGAGCAATTATGGGTTCCGGGCCAGAATCTGCAGCAAGTGATACAAACAAGGATTGTGAACGTTCAGACTAACCAAAAACACTGACCAGCCTTCCTTGAAATCAGGGAGAGGGAGTTTGGAGCCCACCTTAAGGTTCATTCAGTGGAGAGAAAGATGAAGATGTTGGCCATGGGATGGAGGACGTGGTTGTCCATTGAACCCAGGGAAGAGGCCATGGTGGGGATGCAACGAGGTAATGAGCTTCTTCACTGCCAGACTCTGCAGTCCTCACAGGACAATCCTAATATTTGATACACTTTTAAAATTCTACAAATAACTTTCAAAAGAGAATTGAAGAGCTTGGCATGCGTCTTCCTGAAGAACCACACTGCATTTCCAGTTATCTGCACAATCTCCTTTAGAGCCACATGACAGAAACTGTAGTCATTGATAAACTTAATCTGTTCATTTCTCCAGGGCAGAATCCTGTAAATAACTCAGATTCGTTTCTCTCTCCTCCTCTTGTTTGTTTTGTCGTTCTTGCAGACAAGATGATAGAATTTGATTTCCTGTATCCTTCCTTTTCATTGATGGCCTTTTGTAAAGAAATACGACTGGCATGGATTTTCTTTTTATGGACTTAATTGAACTGATGGCAAATGTCATGACTTGAAGTGCAGGATATGAAGTATGAATATACTCGCATATGTACATTCGTAACAATACAAAATATATGATTATATAGCAACAATAAGCTTTCATGGTGATAGCCTAACATTGACTCTAAATACTGATTTCAGTGTATTATGTGCTACGTACCCTGCAGGCAAAACAGCACATACAGGTCTTAAACCAGGAACAATTAGGATTTGGCAAGTTTGTTTAAATCCACGGAGGATGCAATTAACCACAAATGCTATGAAGATAATGTCAAACTGTCGGATGGAGTGCTGAGTTAGGCTGGGGAAAATTCATGGTGACAACTGAATGGTATTTCCCTGTGGAGGACAGGTCAAGGTAAAGCCCCGTGTGCTGAGCAGACAGACCTGGAGCTGGTCCACCAAAAAAACCCTGGGAACTGGGCTTCTGTCTGAAGCTCTGGAGTTCTTCAGCTATGGGATGCACTGGGACATCATGGGACAGCACGAGCACTGTGTGGTGGTGCCGGTGTTTGTGGCTGCTCACCTTTCCAGAAATAACTGCAGTAGCTGGGGCATCCATTGAGAAGTTGGGAGCCTGACACACACATCATTCCCAGCAGGTTTCAGTGCCACCACTGCCCACTTCTCATCTCCAGGCCCTCCTCAACGCTCCTCAGAGTCCTCTTGAACTTCCTGTAATGGTACCCACTGACCTGCTGTCTCCTGCCACTGCTTTTACCTTACCCAGTTTAACAGTTAGAATCATAGAATTGTTTAGGTTGGAAAAGACCTTTAAGATCATCAAGTCCAACCATTAACCCAGCACTGCCAAGCCCACCACTAAACCATGTCCTAAAAGCACCACATCTCACGTCTTTTAAATACCTCCAGGGATGGTGACTCCACCACTTCCCTGGGCAGCCTGTCCCAGTGCTTGACAACCCTTTAGGTGAAGAAATTTCTCCTAATATCCAATCTAAACCTCCCCTGGCACAACTTGAGGTCATTTCCTCTCATCCTATCACTTGTTACTTGGAGAAGAGACCAACCCCCACCTGGCTACAGCCTCCTTTCAGGTAGTTGTAGAGAGTGATCAGGTCTCCCCTCAGCCTCCTCTTCTCCAGGCTCGACAACCCCAGTTCCCTCAGCTGCTCCTCATCAGACTTGTGCTCCAGACCCTTCACCACTTGGTTGCCCTTCTCTGGACACGCTCCAGCACCTCAATGTCCTTCTTGGAGTGAGGGGCCCAAAACTGAACACAGTACATGAGTTGCGGCCTCACCAGTGCTGAGTACAGGGGGATGATCGCTGCCCTGGTCCTGCTGGCCACACTATTCCTGATACAAGCCAGGATGCTGTTGGCCTTCTTGGCCACCTGGGCACACTGCTGGCTCATATTCAGCCAGTGTCGACCAACACCTCCAGGTCCTTTTCCTTCTTGAAGAATGTCCAGCCTTCCTGGGCTTCTTTGCCTTTCAGGACTGCCTCTGCCAACCAGACTCCTAAACAGGCCAAAGTCTGCCCTCTGGAAGTCCAAGGTAGTAGTTTTGCTGACCCCCTTCCTCGCTTCTCCAAGAATCGAAAACTCTATCATTTTGTGATTGCTATGCCCAAGACGGTCTCCAACCACCACATCACCCACAAGTTCTTCTCTGTTCACAAACAACAGATCCATCAGGACACCTCCCCTAGTTGGCTCACTCACCAGCCATGTCAGGAAAGTCTCTTCCATTGGAAGCTGCTGAGCCATTTCCTCTCTGCTGTATTGTATTTCCAGCAGACATCTGGTAAATTGAAGTCCCCTACGAGAACAAGGGTTGGCGATTGTAAGACTTCTCACAGCTGCTTACAGAATATTTTGTCTGCCTCTCCGTCCTGGTTGGGTGGTCTATAACAGACTCCCACCATGATATCTGCCTTGTTGGCCTTCCCCCGATTATTACCCATAAACGCTCAACCCCATTGTCACCATCATTACGCTCTAGACAATCAAAACACGCCCTAACGTACAGGGCCACCACACCACCTCTCCTTCCTTGCCTAGCCCTCCTGAAGAGTTTCTAGCCATCCGTTTCAGCACTCCAGTTGTGCGAGTCATCTCACCATGTTTCTGCGATGGCAACTATATCATAGTTTTCCCGCTGCACAATGGCCTCCAGGTCCTCCTGTTTGTTGCCCATGCTGCACGCACTGGTGTACATACACTTTAGTTGGGCTATTGTTCCCACCACCTTTTTTTGGGGAAAAGCCCTAATTCCTATGTGACCATTCTCAGGTGCTTCCATGGTTTCTAACACATCAATAATCCTTGCGTCTTTGCTGCTGCATGGATCTCCATCCCCTACTTCCACTGCGATGGCAGACCGAAGGACTTCACTAGCACACCGTCCCTCAAACATTGGTGTGCTGTCCCCAGGCTTATCTCTAGCAAACCTGGGTTTATCCCTTTCCCCCTTCCAATCTGGTTTAAAGCTCTTTCGATGAGCCCTGCTAAATCTTGTGCAAAAATCCTTTTCCCTCTTTGAGACAGGTGTACCCCATCTGTCGCCAGTTTTCTCTTCACATCTTTAACCCAGGCCCCAGGGAGGCAGCAGACTTCCCTAAGGAGCGGGTCTGGTCTGCATGTTGGGTCTTCTGTTTCCTTCAGAAGGGAAGACAATGACAATGACCTTCTGTGACAATGACCCGTCTTTTTTTCTTTATAGAAACAGTTTTGATGCAGGGCGTAGGCCGAATTAACCTCAGCGACACCTCCAAGCTAGACGAACCATCGTCCTCGTTATTGTTCAGTTCCATCGCAGAGCCTCATACCTATTACGCCAGGGCACCTGGGAAGGTGGGGTAGTCACAGAGGAGATGTTCCTGTTGCGCCGGGCAGGAACTTGTTCCCATTACCCCCTGTCCCTTAAGTCACCATGTTCAGCCAGGCGGAGAGAGGATGGGAATCCTCTGTGTCGTACATCCTGGGTGTTGATGCGTGATGCCCTGGTCGTTTGTTATCATGCCAGCTGTGGGCTCCTGGCAGCTCTCTTGGCTCCCTCTGAGGTTCCCCTGGTTTGGGAAACCTCCCCCCCCCGAGCACCGTGATAGATGGGAAGTAGGAGCACTGGCCAAGAAAGGACAGATCACCCTCTTTTAATCTGAGCGTATCAGATGAGAGGTGATCCTCTTATTCTCACTATAAATTACTTTGCGCGTTGTCACTTCCAGCTCTCAGCTTGCACTCATTCGGGAGGATAATACAGAAATAGCAGGTGGCTCTTGCAGCCTGAAACCAGTCTGTGCCTTTCTTACATTTCTGGGGAAAAAAAAATGAGGTGGACAGAGAGAGGCATGCAATGGCATGAAGGCTTCTGAGAGATGGGAGGACTAATGAGGGAAATTGTCAATCACTTGGTTGGGCAGAGAAAGAGACTTCTCCATCCTGCGAAGACTCCTATCAGGGGTATGTCAGTGATAATAAGTCTTGCCTACATTACCAGGGACAGCCTGAAAATATAACTATACCTCTGAGCAGGTATAGTTATACCTGCATCCTATTATAATAACTATATTATATAAAATATAAATTATATAAATTATATATATAAAAATTATATAAATTTATATATAAATAAATATATATATATAAAATTATATAAATTGTAATATAACTATTATAATTTTCAGGGACAGCCTGAAAATATAACTATACCTCTGGGCAGGTATAGTTATACCTCCATCCTATTATAATAACTGGGGCAAAATAAACCGTTCAGAGTGATACCAGTCTTAGGAAAGAGTTAGCTGTAACTCCAGGTTTAAACAGCATCAAGTCTTTCTTCATCCCTTTGACTAATTAATATTCAATAGAAAGAGTTTGTTCAACTCTTTAATGTGTTTCCCCTTATTTTCAAAGGAGGATGTATTTCTCTCTCTTCTGGATTAAAGCCTCTTCTAGGAAGAAAAAAAAATCTACAAATGCCTCAATTCTCTGCTTTTTTGTAACTGCTTAGGAAAGAAAAGAGCTTTCATAATAAGCATAAGAGATTCATGCATAAAGGGAACACAGATTTCATCTGCGACTATCTGCTTGAAAATGGTCTTCCAAGGCATATCAGATCTATTCAAATCAGGTATCAAAACACTCTGTGCTACATACAGCCCGAGATACCATGGGCAGGGGAAAGGACCAGATCTGTGGTAGTAACGTTCACTGATAGCTAACGAAAAAGCGTTCTCTGAGAAATCATTTCTGTATGTAAAATAAGGCTGCAGTTTCATGTGACCGATTTTCTGCTTTTTCTTCCACCTAATAAAACTCCCGAAAGGGCTAGCCAAGCACAGCTACGGCATTTCCTCGACTGACACGAATGGGGCCCTTCCAGTCACACTTTGCCCCAAACAAAAGACAAAGCGCTTAATGCCTTTTAACACAAATTACCATGAGAATTTATCATCTCAAAAAAGCCTGGGTTTCTCATTTTCAACCACTGGTCCCTTCTCTGTGCTTAACAATTAACCCTTTTGTGTCCAGTGTAAGAACTTCCCAGGGGCAGCTGATAGAAAGAAGCAAGAGTGGGGAGATGTTTCTACTTGATGCACTTGCGTCCTCTCTCATGTAATGACTTTGCCACGTGTCAATGACAAAGAAGGACTGGGCTCAGTCTCTCCTGAAGTCCTCTGATAAAACCACCCAGAAGTCAGAGTAGACTCAGTGTTTGCAGGTGCATCTGCAAACTCTCAGGTCTTTGGGGGATACGGAACAAATACATTTATCTGAGAGGGAAACCAAACAAATGAGATAATTACTCGCATTATTTGTGGAGACATGAGATAGCATAGCTGGCATTAGGAGCACAGCTGCTCACCCCGGCAGCAGGAATAATCACCCTTATTGAGGAGGCATGTCAACGGAGAAGGGCAGATGTAGAGGTTGTGAGCTTCGCTGCCACGCTCATCTGTCTGGGTGACTGCGGAAATGACGGGAGACGCTACGAGGGATTACAGCCAGCGTCTTTATCCTCACAGAGGGGACGGCAATTCATTGTTTCATTAGCATCATGAGGCTCTTGCAGCATTACAGGTTGGTTCAGTCTTTCTTCCGAGGCTCCAGTGACCAAGAGCTGCTTTGACTCAGTCTGTGAAGAAATTCAAGTCAGGAGGGTATCTGTGAGAGTGGATTTTGTGCTGGAGATGTAATGTGTTCATAACACACTGTGCAGTCCCTCAGACTCCGCTGTTAGTCTGCAGAAGACAGCAAACACTTCCACTGCCAGCTGGCAGAGCTCTCCCGAAGGGAGAGTAAACGCTCTCCTAATCCTACCTGACGTAGGAGGGCTGAGAATAATCTGTGTGCTTAGACACAACATTACGCTAGCTCAGATGAAGACATGGATGTTCAGATAATTGCTTGATAGAACGTCGGTGGCAAATTCATGCCCCAGGGTTGGAGTTACCAGTCAAACCAGACCTGTGATGTCCATGAAGGCAAACCCACTCACTCACAGCCTTTCCTAATTTGTTCCCCAACACTCCCACTGTGGTTGGACTTACTCTAGATCTTGGCAATGAGACTTCTACTATCCAAACATGAATTACTACTGAAAACGCTACTGATGGAAATCAGGGAGAGCTGCTCCAGCAGGCTGAGACTCACCAAGAGAAGCCCTGCTACTAAGAAGGTTGCAAGAAAATGCAATGCTGTGGAGAGGTCTAAAAAAGAAACCAGTGTGGTAGAGGACAGCCCCCACACAGGGCTACTCTTGTGGCAGCAGGTTCTCATCTCTCTGGTGCTTTCAGATTTGCTCTCAGGGGCCTCAGCTCCTTCTCTCCAACCAAGCACTGATCCCATGTGAAGGAAGATCCTTAGAGGTTTGTAAGTTGGACAAGTCTGGGCAGATGTTTTACAGCTATGTCGAAAGACACATCTGTGACAGCAGGGTGACTCCCTGCCAATTTTCAAGTCCCCATTCCAAGTACTGGACGTGTAGAGTTTCTCAAAGAAACCAATGTCAGAATTTGTTTAACACGAATGAAACTGTATTTTTTTTTCCTAATCTTGTTCATATTGATCCCTCCTATGAAACAAAAGAACATAAAATCAGCTTTTCTATATATCACAGGATGTTAAAGGTCATCCAGATATCTGCATCAAGCCAAAATGTGAATTAAGGCTAATATTTCAAACCTAAAGACAGAATGGATCTGTTACAGACAAGGACAGAAGAGAGCAGGATGTTAGCAACATATTTTTAGATTTATGGGCATGGCAGAAAAAAACTCCGAACAAGCACCCTGTGCCTACATAATGTAATGGACACTACTTTTCACCTCTCTTGAAGGACCTAAGCTGAGTTCCTTAAGCTTCACATCATGAAGTGATTTTCCAGACCTGGATGCTTTGAAAGCAGATTTGTTTGAATCTGCTCTCTACTTCTTTTTGGTCTTGAAGCAATGATCATCAAAACCTGATACAACGCACCAAGGCATCTGAGACAAGAGATGCTCCCCAGCCCTGCCTGATATGCCCCTTGTATCACACCAAGGGTTGCAGTGGTAAAACTGCGCAGCCTTGCTCTGAGCGCTTTGGGAGATGCCATCTTCCCTGTCTTTCATGTTACTGGTGTAACCTCCATTCCTTCTTCCCAAAAGCGTCATCTTTCTGTGCTAGACAGCATGCTCTTTTGGAAGGTGAGTGGTTGTGAGGAGGAGCAATAGCACACCAAGTGTCAGTCTTCATGTTTCAAGTCAGCGACATCCAGATCTCAGGCTACAAGTGCCAGCTATGCCTGTAGAAAGGCTGTGAGAAATGGTCCTGTTCACTTCCAGGACTGGCGTGGTGTCCAGAGCCCTCCTTACTAATCACCCAGGAGGTCCTTCACAAAGTCTGTTTTGATTTCCAGCCTGTGGTGCCAGAGTCAGAGCCCTTTGTTCCCTCTCTGGTCAATGGAGAGAGAAGGAGTCTTCTTGGGAATGACTCGGAGCTGGAGTCAGTCTGTCCTCACCACCAGATCTGGACAAAGACTGAAAAGATTCACCTTCCAGTCTGGGCATGAAAAGTTAAATGCCAGGTGGTGACAATTCCTAGTCCAAAGAGTTCATGAAGGCATGGACAATTTATTATTTGAGAGGAGGAAACTGGAGGTGCTGTAATTAGAGCCCTCACTTGCGATGAGATGCTGAGACTGGCAAAGCTGACAAGCAAGGCATCTTCTGACTCCTGGATGAGGAGCCGAGTGCAGGAGGGATCTCTTCGGCCATGAATGCTGGGCTCCTCTTCTCCCCCCCCGCCCCAAACATGATAGAATAAGGCCATATATCAGATACTTTTTTACTTTAAGTGCTTCTATTGTCCACGAAGAAAATTAGAAAGTGCTGGGTTTGGTAGCCAGAGTTTCTGGAGAGTCCTTGGGATGGCTTTTCCTTCCTGACTGTACCTATGAGACAGGGACGTACCACTGATATCTGCCAACCTTCCTGGCCATGTACCTGGATTGCCTTGCAGGGAAGAAGAAACTCTTGTATGGCTAAGGTAAATCAGGGATTTTTTTTTTTCCAGATCCTTTTCCCTCTTTTTTTTTTTTTTTTTTTTTTTTAAAATCCCACTTACATTTCAGAGGCTGTATCACCGAGTATTTAAATGAGAAAGCCCTTCTTGGACGGAGAAAACGAACCATGAAACACAGCACAGAGCTATGGAACAGAATAACAGAAAAGAAAAAGATTACTAAACAGGCAAAAATTCAGTCCAGGTATGACTCCAGGTATTAGCAGGTGGTAGGAATAAAAGATGATGAATGCAGAGATAAATGTGGTGCCTCCTGATGTATCCAGATGAAAGCACGCAGTCTGTACAGTGAAGTCAAGCATTTATGTCTGTCTGTTCTCCGGGAACTTTTGGAAAGATAGTTCTGCTTGTGTTTTCTTGAAATAGAAGCCAGACTGCATAAAAATCATTAGGAGCTGCATTTTTTTTTATTATCTGTGATTTTTTTTCCTCATGCTAATGGATCCCAGACCATTCTAAACCAAACAATAATAGCTGGGGGGAGAGCTGGAGGGATCTCTTCCTTTGCCAATTCTGAGCTATTGAGCATCTAATCATAACCAGGAGATGGGAACCAAGCCCAGAGCCCTTCAATGTCCAGTTCCCAGGAAGAAAGAAAGCAAGCAAAGCACCCCAAAGTGTCTGAAGGTGGTTTGGATCCAGCCATTTCAAACAGGACTCAAAGGTGTCGACACCAGCAAGACCATCAGGGCCCTTCCCATCTCATATCTGGAGTAAGGAGCAAGAAAGATGTGCCGGAGCGGAGCAAGGACCACGAAAAGTTTTCCATAGCAACCTGAGCTACAAATCCATTGGTATCCCTGGGAAATCCTCCCTTCCTATGCAAGAGTGAGGGATCACAAAGGAAGCGAGCAGAAGCTGGTTCAGACGAACAGAAGGACATGGCTTCCCCTGCATGCTCTCTGTGTCAAAGGATATGGTGACTACTGAGAGTCCGCATGGACTCAAGGGCAGAGAAGCTCACGGAGAAGAAATCCGTGAATAGAGAGAAATGAAACACGGACAGCGAAAGCCCTGCTGTTGGAGTCCGAAGGAGTGTTTGTGGGGAGCATTAGCTGGCTCGGAACTGAATTCACATTGAAATAGATCCTTTGCCCAAACGGACTGTAATCTGCCCAGGTCGAGAGAGATGATTATGGCAGTACAGGCTTTCTCCCTCTCCCTGGTTGGTCCAGGTCCTCACAAAATCCACTAAAACTCCTATGGAGGTAGATTAGATCCTTCTTTACTAGCCAGTGTCTTCACAGCTGGGAAAGACCTGCTATCTGATGCTCATCGCACCTTATCCAGGTAAATGCAAGTGGATGTAGCCCCTTATTTTCATTACACGGAAGGAATATTTCTGCCAAGCGGTATCCCTTACAACTCATGCACCACCGCTCGCTGTGCGTGCAGTTCAAGCGTTCGTGGCTGCGCGGGGCGGAGGTCAGAGCCAGGAAGGGGACCCCATGCAAGTAGATCAAGAAGATGAAACGAGTCTTGTTCATTGATATGGAGGAAGGAGAAAGGTGGGTGAGAACCTGGGGAACATCAAGGATTCATTGAGTGCTACACAACAGTGTTCATGGCCCTGCACAGAAGAAAAGCAAATACTGACGATTACAGCAGGCTGAGAGTGATCCTTTGGGGAGAATAGGGCACTTAAGAAACCCGGATTTGGTCCTCGGTTAGTGAGCACCAGTGTCTCGGAGCTCATTCGGAGCTTGGCGCTGAGAGGAGGGGAATGCCTAAGGCACGCACGAGTATTTACGTAGCTGGAGAAAAGATGAAATCTTCCATTTACCGCATCTCTGGCTTCTGGTGAGCCAACTGCTCCAGCGTCGTTTGTGTCCCTGTTTATTGACAGTATATTAACCTCTGGGTGAAATGATAGGCCTCAGCAACTTCACAGTGGCCTTTACACTGTTTGCAGCGACTGCTAAATACCGCAGCAGATAATGTTATTTATTCAGCACATTGCTAATGTTGGATTACAACGGGACCCCCGTCTGGAAATGGAGAGAACCCCCTGCAAGAGGCTGGCATGAATTCATTACGAATCAGTGCTGCTCGAATAAAGCATCTACGGAGAATATCTAAGCAGTGACCTTCATACAAAATGTATCGCATAACACTTTCTATTAAAATAATCATAAACACAGTAAGCAGTAAACAAAACAATCAAAATATGTCGTGAAAGTAAATGCGGAGAGGGGATGGTAGATGGAAGAGGGATTAAATTTCCATTTAGGTATTACAGGCAATGAGGGGTTTTTTTTTTCTTTTTCTTTTCAAGCAATGTTTCTAAAATCAATAACGGGGGGAGGGAAATGGTGTGATTAGTAACATGGTGAGTAATTGCACCAGTTTGTCACCGCTCGTGTTCAATGTTAGAGCATCTATTAAGAAAGGAGGCTGTTGGAACCAGCCCCAGTCAATATTTGTCCATACCACAGAAAAAAATCCAGCAGTCTGGCTAAATTCTGTATTCTTTTTGATCAGACACATCGCCTCTGCCAACATCTGTCCTTCTCATCATGATTAGACCAACAGGCTTCAAGAGCAAATCACCACGATGCCAGATGACACACGTACACGCAGAGCAAGGTAATGCCGTTCTGTGATCTACACCATGGGGAAACAGAGCTACAAAGCCACTTGCCAAAGGGCAACCAAGCGAGATGGCAGAGCTGAGCCTTGTACCAGACCCCTGCATCCCTGCCAGGGACTGTGGCAGAGTCGAAGATGAAGGAAGACACACTTTCTGTCTTTTTGAGGTGCTCCAGATGAAGTTCCACTTTAATTTTCAAGGGCAAGTCTCACTACGTACAGACCTATGTTGTTAGGAAAGGCGATGCCCCGGAGCAGAAGGTGAGCTGCTTTATGGTTCCTTCGGGCATCGTGTGGAAATACCAAAGGCCAACGTCTACTGGAAGTGCCAAGCTTTGCCACTGACTGCCAGATACAGTGGGCTGTCACTAAAAATGGTGAGCACAAAAGCACGCCTTGGGCAGGAGCAGTGGATGATCACTGCTGCCATGTTATCTAGCTTATGGGTCTTGTAGGGCTCTCCTTCACCATCAGTAACCACCATGGCAGTGCCCAGCTTGCTTTGATCTACTTGGAATGTGTTCTAGCATGAGCAGACCCATGTTCTGGTTTTTTTCTGATTTTTCCATGTTTCTTCAAAATCTTCAGTTTTCCCCTCCAGACCTGTTCTGCAGTCCTGCACATGACTGCACTCAGAACTTCGCCCTGTAGTTGCTCCAGTCGCTGCTTCTCCCCTTCATACATACGGGCACTGCCTTTGCTCTTTGGCTGGATGATACCCCCACCAGCTGGACATCCAGCCCTGGCCAGCAGACCCGCAAAACCACGGGAAGGATCTCAGGATTCGAGATGGAGACCATTCCTGCTGTCTCAGTCCCACCAGTCTGAGTGCACCGAGGTTTTCGTTCTGCATCCACCTCATTTCTGTTCCTGCAGCTCTGCTCTGCCTTCATTTCAGCCTTCAACATAATCCCTAGAAACACATTCATTTTCATCTCGGTCCTACCTAGATTAGCTACAATCTCTAGCTACACAAGGAAAGAACAAGGAAGAACTGAGGCTCTAGAGACAGCCTTTTGTTAGAGGTTTTAATATATTTTGCAAGTTCCAGTTAAGTTTGAATTTCTCAATTTTCATTTTCTCTCTACGTTTCCTGACCTCAATGTCACATCTCTCTTTGATGATCAGTCTTTTTTCTACCCTTTCTGCAGGTTCTCAACTTACTGCTAATATATTTTTAGAGACGGTTAGTCATCCTGTCATAGCTGGAATTTTTCGCAGACATATTTTACCTGTTATGTGTCAGACAGTGTCCAGACTGCCTCCCAACTTTCAGGCTCCCAACTTTCCCAGCAAGTTACTAACAAGTTTCCTGGATTTCCCCAATTTTGCCCTTGTGAATTTGAGACAGATCTACCTTTACTTTCTTCCCCTCCAATCTCAAATGACTTTCTCATGGTTAGTCACCACAGTTATTTTCTATGACCAATTCACTAGCTGCAACAAAGTCTAAAATGGCAACAAATTTATTGAATTGGATCCTATCCGAAGAAACCTTCTCAGCACATCCACAGTCCTGTCTACAGATCTGGGGTTCTTCTCCTGACCTCCTCGTTCCTCTGCATGCCAGGAGGTCCCAGGCTGTCCTCCATCTCTGGCTGCATCCCCAACACCCCCATGAGATGCACCAGGCGATGCTGTAGTTACAAAGCAGCACCCATCACATACCTACTCTCAGAAGTGTTCACCCAGACCTTCACTGCCTCACCTCTTCCTTACACCATCTCATCTGCTGTCATTATGTTCTCTCCTTTGCCCTCATCTGTAATAAAAATGTTAATTGTATGATGTCATCTCAGGGTTTTTCCCCTTCCTTTAGTGGCAATGCTCAATGAATGAGGCAGGTTTGACATTTGCTTTTAGACTCTTTTTTCAGCGATCCCATATCATTGAAAATCATTCACCCTAAGAAACTGCTTTTTTAACTGAGTATTATCAATGAGTAACCATAGATGCTTTCCTTCTGATTAGCACTAATGAATCTAATAGCATGCTTTTATCAGTATTCCTTCACATTATATAGTTTATTGATGTACTTTGGTGCCTATTTTCTATAATGAAAACTATGAAATTGCATATCTATCATGACTAAGTAGTGATGTAACTCAGAGCCAACTTTAATTGTTGATTCTTTCAGTGAGAAGGTGATCTTAGAAGCTCTAACTACAAAAAGCCATAGAGTTATTTTTTCCTAATAAATAACCCGCTTTCCCATAAAGGCAGAAAATTCAAACTGATAAAGGAAAATAAATTTTCATATACAGCGTAATTAGTTCGTGGGACTTCTCACCACAGAAAGTCATTCAGCCCAAGAACGCTGCAAGATTACAAAAGCTCAGGCATTAAATGGGCAGTCAGAAGCCTACGGTTATCCTAGCTATTGCCGAAAAGGTTTTGGAATGATATGAAGCTGCATATCTCAAGTTTGTTATTCTCTTCCAGGGATCGGGATGAATCTTAAGGGGTGTGTGTGTGGGGGGGAGTAAAATATCTAAAGACTGAGGGTCTCGTACCACTTTCTAAAGTATCTGGGTCCTAAACACCTTGAGAAGCAAGGTCAACAACTAGCTGAGCATTTGACCTACCAAAGCTTGGATATCCCTGTATCTGCCGTTTAACTCCAATCAGGTGAACATATTTCCACAGGGAAAAAAAGCCTCAATCATTTAAGCTGCCACTGCTGCATCGTCCTGTTTATAATGAAATAACTTCCTTTAGTTTCCAATACATTAAAATGAAGGGGTTTTTTATAATCCTTATTTATGAGATGAACTCAGCTTACAATATTACAATAAATGTAATAAAACAACTGGCACTTTTCAGAAGATTTTGCAGTTTCATCTAAATGCTGTATTTTACATTACTTTTAATCTAAAGAAAACATTAGGGTCTGTAAAATCAGAACTTTTTCTGACTTCTGTAAAATCTCAACTTTTTCTTACTTTTTTCCCCCAAAACCTGTACCAGGTTTTGGTACTGAGGCTTTTAAACAAAGATGAGGGTGGTTTTAAGGGTTAAATGATACTGAATTAAAAATGTGTTTCCAGCTGAGCAGTGGGACGGGTGGGCTGGGGGCTGAGGGGTTACGGTGCTCACCGGCACGGTCGATGCAGAGCTGGGGGTTCAGGTGATGGCTTGACACGCATCCGGCAGCCACACCAAACCCACCCTGGCTGTAAATGCACATTCCTGGCTGGGAGACCACCGGCAACCACTTCTGAAGACACTCGTGACCCTGGGGACAGGCTTTTGACCATTTGGGGTGGCTGTTCCTGCAACGTGGATGGTCAGAAGTTCACTGGACAAACCAAACCATGGCTGTCGGTCAAAAGGCAGATAGCGAATAGTCTGCTCACGATGCAAGCGAGGGGACAAAGCCTTCATCCCATTTTCTTCCAGGTGTTCCCCTAATTCCTGGTGTGCCTTTCAGCTCCTGTGCCTCGCTTGGCCTTGACCTGCACTGGAGGGTCACAGGGGACCTGCCTCGACCAGGTCAAGCCAGCTGTGCCACATCTGGCGGGTGTCACGGCTGTGACGGAGTAACCCTGACATCTAGTGGCTTCCAGAACCCAAATCCTGCACATCCCCGAGCCAAGCGGAGCAGGGCTGAGCAGGAGGCACCACAGGCTCTCTCCAAAGGCCACCTTCCACGGATGCAGCCAACAGCCTTTCCGCAGAAAAAAAGATACCGGCAACCATCACCACTCTGAGGGATGCTGTTAATAACGTCATGGCTAATAAATTCTTTGGTTCCTGTTGTTTTTTTCAACAGGCTGTTGGGTTTCGGTCAGGCAAGGTGGTGTCTCTGTGCACCGTGTTTTTGGTGTCCCTGTCCCCTGGCTGTGCCACCCGCTGGGTTTCCAAACCCTGCTGCCTGCCTGCTGCCACGTCCCCCAGACGCTGCCCAGGTCCCCATATGCCGCTGCCTGCCATCACCTCCATCTAAAATGAGCTGGAAATCCTCCCCAAGCCCCTCTGGGCACCAAAATAATCACAGGGGTAGAAACCACCCAGAAACAGAGGCAGTGAGGGCGACTGAGTAGTGGGGATAGTTTCTTTTCACACCACTTCCAGTGAATACGGCAGCCCTGTATTCCCTGGTAAATAGAAATGTAGATCCCTCAGTGTCCGCTGGGTGAAGAAATTCACACAAAAGCAGCTTGAGAAGCAGAAAAAAAAGCAGCAAAGAGTGATCCCAGAGAGATTCATGCGGGCTGGTGTTCTTGTCACCAGTCCCCTGGTACCTGCACGCCCTGCAGCATTGCAGGCAGGGGCCGGGGGGAAGCTGAAGGATGGCATTCACCCTTTTCCCACCGTTTGTCCCTGCTGACACCGGATTTCTCAGCAATGCAGGAGAGCCACGACCCGTACGTTTCAAAGCAGTTTCAGCAGTTTGTACCCGAGGTTGTGCCGCAGCGCTGCCCGCCCTGTAAGTTTGGCACCGACCCTGTACCGTCAGCTGGGGAGGGCTGTCGTGGTGCCGTGGTCTTTCCCAAAACCCAAGCTCTGTGCCCGCGTGGGGCAACACGGGGCCGGTGGCCACCTAAGCAGGTGAGGCAGGTCTGGGATGGGGCGAGGTGGAGCACGGCCCTACAAACGCGCTGTAACACATCGTCGGTGTCCGTCAGTGAGCTCCTGCGGACGTCTCGGTAATTCTGAATCGCTGCCTGCCGCAGGAGACCAGGCACCAAGCACGGGATGGACAGACGAACCCCCGCCGCTCGATCGCCTCCAGCTGTGGCTTTCACAAGCGGTTTTGGGACAGCGGGACCTTGCGGGTGGATGACACCCTGCTTGCACCGACAACCACGGCAGCATTTCCGTGGCGCTGGTTGCTCCTGCTGTGCTGAGGACAGCCACAGAGCAGGAAATCTCGGTGCACGAAGGCTTTACCACAGGGAAAAACTGCCCAGAGGAATGCAGGGAGCACAAGAGAACTTACAATTTGCCTGCTTTTAGGATTAAAATGAAGATTTACTGTGAGGACTGTTAAGGGATGCTCTTCCAGGAGCTTACGCTGCCCAGCTGTCGGATTTGCATCCGACCCTCGGCCTCGCCCCGTGCCGCTCATCCTCACGCGGCGTAGCAAGGAGACAGCGCTGCATCTGCAGGGAATTTCTGCGCCTTGTCCCTGCACGCAGAGTGAGGCCGTGCGTGTCCTGGGGGGGCAGGGGAGGTAAAAGGATGGACGTGATGTTACTGGGGTGTGAATGCAGGCTTCTGGGCAGCCAGCGCTTTGCCCCCTCCCTGCCGTCCTCTCCAACAGGGTCCCCAAGGAGGGTCCCCATTTCTGCAGCCGACACGAGCCATCTCCTCCTGCCGCTTCCTCTCCCCGTGCGGAGGATTCGCCGTGATTTTCTGCTTACTTCCAGCTGTGTTTACAGTCACAGGATTTCTTACTTCTCATGAAAGTCACTCCCAGGGTGAAATTTGAGTTTGTAAATTATTAAAATGTTATCAAGAGCATGCAGACTTGCCCATATTTTTTTTTTTTTTTGTGTTGGTGAATAAGCTGATGTATAATTCAATTTTCCCCCCACAGTTTCTTCAGTAATACTTAAAAATTATACACACACACAGATCTGAACCTTATTTCCATTTATTTAGAAGTCTCTTTGGGCCAGAGGCTTTATCTTCCTCTCTTTCTGCACAGTGCTGAGCAAACTTAGGGTGTCGTCATTATATGAATAATATATAATAATAACAAATTCAGTATTCTTAGTTTCTGAATGTATCTTCATAATAAATTATTTTAAATGCTTGTTTCTGAGAAATAGCACATATATGGTACACAATTATTACTGTTCGTTATTATGTAGAACAAGAATAAATACTTCTATTTACTCTCTATTTCCTTGACAATATCTCCTTTCCAAAAAAAAAAAAAAAACCCACAACCCACAAACAAACTTGCTTATAATTTTGCTAGATCTTAATTCTTTGGAATGAAACTTCCTTGGCTGGGTGCCTAGCAGGGTTCAGCTTTCCTTGAAAAGTGAGGTAAGCAAAATCTTGGTTTTTCCTTCTCACATTTATACAGTTTTACAACCTTGAGGAGTTTCCATGCTCCCAGGCAAAAACACCCAAACAACCCACAACGTTTGGCAGAGCAGCTGAGGTCAATGGTGACCTCTTGGAAATTCACCCAAACTTAGTCCCAGCCAATAGCTCCTGAAAAAGCCGGTTTGCACCATCCCTGTAGCTATTTGTTGGTGACTGGAAGCTGAAACCTCAGAGCCCGGGCTCTAACCAAAGGAGAAAATCAATGAAGAAATGGGAAGGAGGGAGAGAAGGATGAAGGATTAGCAGTGGGGCAGGGCTGGAAAGGATGTGGAGGAGAAGATGGCACAAGGTGGGATAGGAGGTGAGGATGCCAAAGAGCATGACTTCGGATGAGGAGATGAAGCTGGGAAGGGGTGAAGGAAGACGCAAGAACCATCTTTCTTTTTTCTCCTTCCCTCCAGGGAAGAAAAAAAATCACCTTCTGGTTTCTCCATGGACTCTGAGGGATGCACTGGAAAGAGCGTTGTTGCTCTGTGCATTGGAACCTGCTCTTCCCACCCCCTAAGCACGCACATGCACACACTCATGCATGACCTAAAGAGCGAGCGCTGTGATGAAATGTTCAGAAATAAGCAGTTATCCAGGCTCCTTCTCCAGCCAACGTGATGCGAGAAAAGCTCTTCCAAGGGGACTCATCCTACCCATTCCAGGAAGCTGTCGTCATACTTTCTAGAGGTCAAGAGGCTTTTTCCCACTGGAAATGACCCGGCACAGGATATTCAGCTTCCAGAGGGTGGGTGTGCAGTGTGAGGAACTCCATCCCTGGCTCTGCCAGGCATTTGCAGTCCCAGATTGGGTCTGCTGGAGCCGTGCGTTGAACCAGTTGCGCTAAAATTGCAGGGAGACGTGATGTCTCGGACGCCTGGGTGGCAGAGGAGCCCCCCTCAGCTGCTCAATGCTTGTGAAAGTCTGGGCTTTGCTTTCTCTGGCCAATCATTCACCCTGTATTTCGTTTATTCTGTTCAACAAGTTTATTACACGCTGTAGACCCTGAACCACGGTGCTTTAAACAATAATGTTCTCCCAGCTCCACGATGCAGACATGCTCAAAGTGCCCTCCTGTGTGGAAGGAGACTCTCCTCGCTGGTGGCGTTTCCCAATCAGAACATCCCCGACGATTTCTACCCCAAAAATCCTTCTAGTTCATCAGCTTCGTGCTCAGGTAGGACCTGTCATGGAGGTTTAGTGATACCTAATCTCGTGTTCTGCAGGATGCTGTTCTAATCCACTTGCTGCAGCTGTGCAAGCTTTCAGCAGGCCATCCAGCTGAGGAAGGGGCTTTTTCTCATCTTTGTTAAGGTTTTTCCTGTGCCCAGGGACCCAGATCTGCACGTCTTCCAGACAGGCCACCAAGCATTTTGGTGGCACACGTTCGCAGAGCTGACAGATACGCTCAGCCGCTCCCCTCCCGGGGCCAAAGCAGCATCCTGGAGGGAAGCTGGAGCATTAGCAGAAGCTTTCCCCATTACACATCTGGCAAGACTGGTGCTTTGGGAACGTCAATGACATGCTTATGTGCGAACACTACCCGGGAAGACGTTTTATAGTGAAATGTAGCTTGCTAAATGCTCTCGTATGTTTGGTTTAAGAGGCTCAAAGACTGCCAGAAAGCTCACCAGCAAACGTGGGCTGTCCATCGACACGTGGCAGTGTGATGCCTGCGGTAGAAAAAAAAAATTGGGAGAGGATGCTATATAGGGCTGTAATTAATGTGAGGCAAGTTGTATGCAGCTTTCTGAGCAAAGAGCACGCGAAGGACAGCCAGCGGAGAACAACTCTCAGGTCAGGCTGACATTTGCTGTCCTGTGGGCAAACATTTCTAACAAAAATTGGACTCCACCTCCAGAAGAGAATTCACAATCAAAATTGATGAGGAGAGGAGATTGTTGGCTGTCTCCATCAGCAGCAATGGACACCACCATTAAAGACAAGAAAGGAAGAATTTTTTATTTTTTTTCTCTTTCTAATGGAAACCAATCCATCGAGATGTTTCTCATGTTGCTGAAATAACAAATAGGCTTTTTATTGCATCTCCCATCCTGGTTCTGCCTTTCCCATCTCTCGTTAATGAATCTTTCGGTGTATGATAGGAACCGCAAATACAGATCACCAGCAGGCTGGGACCTGAAACCCGTATTCCTGAAAAGGCATCCTTTTGACCCAAACAGGTATCTCCTCCTTGTAATAGACTGTTCTCCTGTCAGGTGGACTTGCAAGAAGAAGGAGACAAATAGCATTGATGCGAGCCATTAATTGCTTTCCCATTTATGGAAGGCAAACTTGGATGCAGACTCTATCTAAGCATTTAATTACAAGCAGAAATTACTTTTCTCTACTGAACCTAGAAATGTTAAAGCACACTGGATGCCTTTCATGCAAAGAAAGTAAATATTTTTGCAACCATGTCAAATTTTCATGGGGTTTTTTTTCTTTTTTTTTTTTTTCCACTCACTTGCTCCCTTTCTGTTTGTTAGCTTTTTGGCAGTGAGAAAAAATAATTAACCAGAACAATACGATGCAGAGAGGCATCACAAGCACTGAAGTCGTTTAGCCTAGAGAGGAGAATGAGAAGTGATTTGATTGTGAGGGATATCATGAGAAGTAATAAGAATATACTGTCATTTCCTATAAGCAGTGGGGATGCTCAGCTGGAGTACGGTCCTCTGTTAAAGCAAAGCAAAGATAATATTTTTAACTCAGAGCCCGGTGCTGGCATGGCAAATGAAGAAGAAACCTAACTAAAATTCAGCACCTGCTAGGTGCAAGGTCTGCTAGTGTCCTTTCAGACTTCGGAATTGAGTAATTTCTACGCGAGGTGCAAAGCTGTTACGCCGAGGCCAGTCCTTCTACTTAGTCCTCGGAAAAAACGCTGATTTATTGCTGTGGACTTGCCTCTAAGTCATTGTCTACCGTGATATCTGCTTTCCAGATAAATGGATAAATTGGATAAATGGGGGTTGCTCTTTACGTGAAGAAAGCCTTGTCAGTAAACATGCATTATTGCTGTGATTAGCTCGAGGAATCATATACATTTTTCATGCTTTTCTACTTGCACACTTCCTCTGATTCACTCCTAAAAGCCCATCTGTTTAAATGAGCTTGCAGCGCCCGCTAATCGATAGCTCGCACTCCCGGGCTGCTGGTGGCGATGCCGGGGGGGAGTGCTGCGGTGTGCTGGGAGCCGCTGGCTCAGGGGCACAGAGGGGACGGACCCCCCACCCCGGCTGGGCAGACCAGGGGCTGCCCTGGGAAAGCTGGAGAGAGCCTGAGACCACCCTCTCGACTAAAATGCTACTTAGCTCGGCTCGACCCCAAAAATCTAAGAACAAATCACTGCCTGTTCACTCCGGACTTCTTCCCCCCCTCCCGCTGTGCTGTGTTCTAGGAAAGGTTCGTTAGCTTTCTTGCTTGGACCCCAAAGCAACAGCCTGTGGTTTTTAGGGCAGCCTCAATGGGATTCGAGACCCCCAGACCTCTGCAGCGAGGGGAAAGCCTGGCACCCGCCAGCCAAGGAGACATCCCAAGTCCCCATTGCCCGGTACAGCCCAAACCCCGAGGCAGCCACCAGCACCGGGCTGCTGCAAAGAGGCTCTTGGGGGCAGGCAGCCCCAAAAACACGGGTCTGGAGGCAGCACGCTGACCTGCCTGGGACCTGCAGAGCCCCAGGGACACAAGCTGCCTGGTCCCTACCCAACAGGAGCAAAGCCGGTGCGTTAGGGCAGCCGTACCGGGCTGTAGATGGATGGTTTTACAAACTGGCAGGGGAACTGCTGTTTCTTTTTGAGCCTGTTCCCACCTTCGGTTCAGCGTGAGCCCATGTCCCAGCCTGGCGGAGCATCTTCTGAGATGCATGTTCCTTAATTGCCGGAGCATCTGCCTCACACCAGGAGCAGGAGGGAGCATGATTTATTTCACAGGCTTTCGGGCCACCGTCGCGAACGTTTTGCTCAGACAGGGAAGCTACAGCAGCTCCGAAGCAGCTCTGCATCCCACCGTCAGCAGCTGAGATTTCTCTCTGCAGCCGCAACAGCTTCAGCTGGGTGAGATGCGCTCGGCCCCCGCACCACCAACCCTCATTTTCTCCAGCTGAACCCGCAGAGCCTATGAAAAGATCAATGTTGTGTTTACTTGAGGCTTCGTAGGGACTTTTAGCGTTTCAACAGTAGCTATTTGTCACGAAAGGCTGATCAGAGAGGTGGTTACTGTGTGCTGGAGGGCACAGGGCTGCTGCTGAAATGCGCGACTTCGGCAGCACGAGAACGGGAAAGTTGGTCTCAGCTTGCCAAAGAGGCAAAAATTAATCTAATGTGACTGCAGCTCTAATGAGAACCCATTTCTTTCTCCATCCCAATTCAGGATTGCTAATACTGTGCGTGTTTGCGCGGACTTAATTGAATATCCTCGCCTCTGATGCTCTTTGACAAGGAATGTGGTTTGCAGAAGTTTGTCGAAGGAACAGAGCAACTTTGGCGACCCAGACCCAAAATACAAACTTTCCTCTGAATTACAGCCTGTGCATAATATTTGCCTCATTTGTTAAAAGCCTGGTTTATTTGCCTACTTGAGCTCATCAGTGTAAATATTTGCCCTCTCTCGTCAGAGTCATTAAACCCTCTGCATTTGATCGGGAAATGAGAGGAGGTGGTTTGCTTACGGTGCGCACGCCGCTGCGCGTGTTTGCCCGTGCAGGAGGAGCCGGCCCAGCCCTCCGTTCACGCTGTGTTTGCTGAGCTGCTCTGCAGCGTGCCGGGTTTGCAGCCCCAAGAGCTCGGGGACCCGTTTCCTTGTTTATTCAATCGATTGGGTTGGTTTGGCGAGAAATCCACGTTTCCTCATACCGACGCGGGCGTGGGCTGGGAGCGCGCATGGGCTCGGCAGGCACGCGAGTTCCTTGGTTTTCCAACCAAACCGCGTTTCACGAGAGGCTCAGAAGCCTCTTGAAGGCTCTCCAGAAGGGAACAGTGTCAAAACCTAGGTTTAATGAAACATGACTGAAGCCTTTCCTGTCTCTTATGCACAGAAAGCTGGAAAGCGCTGCAAATGAAATCCATGCCGGGATAAAGCATTTCAGATTTCTCTGCTGGATGGGTCTCATGTTGTTCTTGTTGGGGGAGAGGAGAATGAGAAGTCCTTTGCTCTAAATGCTTTATGCTTTTCCTCCTCCACTTCACATCCCTCTTTCTTCACTGAGGAACGCCGAAATCATTGCCGGGAGCAGCGGGACTAAGTGCAGCATCACAACCCCCTTCTCAAAAAGCTAACGAGGACTCAGGGTCAGCAGGACCAGCGCAAGGGACTGTTGCAATGCAACCGCTGGAGCCCCACCATGAAGAGGAGAAGAGACCCGTGTCCCTCGTGCAGCCTGGCTCTGCGGCGAGATCTTTGCACGAAGCCATGGAAAGCCCAGACACCTTCCATCCCAAGCAGCAGCAGCTTGATTCTCACACCCAAATGTATTCAGAGAAAATTTTCTCTCCTGAGCCACTAACACGCTCTAATAAGTAGAAGTGGTCCATAGCAGAGCGTTCCCAAAAGTGTCGTTTCTCAACCCAAATCTTTTAAAGAGCCAGTCACACTTTGAAGAGGGAATGAGTCCATTTTCCCCAGCAAAGGTCTGAGGGAATACAGGTTATATTTTGTGATACCTCTGAGCTGCTGTTTGAACCCTAAGTCCAGATGAGCTCAAGGATGGCAAGTCTGTGGACCTCACTGCAAGACGTTAATCCTCTCTCTAGTTCTGAAATTTAGCCGGAAAATATTTTAGAGGCATTTTCCCCCCTCCCATCCAAGGTACTAGCATAGATTCCTTTCTTTGATGTAAGGTTTTGCTAAGAATAATTTGCAATGCAAGAAGTTCTACTGAGAAGACACTTTGAAGCTGAATAGCTTCTTTAAACTTCAGCAAAAACAAAGCACGATAACAAGCTGTAACATTCATATATCCCATATAAAGCTTTCAGCGCATATGCATTCAGCCCCTTTATGGCTTTCTTCTCATGCCTGTCTGCAAAACCGTTTTCTGACAGAAGCTGTTGCTCAGCAGCCCCCCGGCCCCCCCCGTTCCCTGACTGTCGCTGGGTGCCCCTGCCCCACTGGGACAAATCACTGTTCTGCACTCCTCGGCCCCAGCAGCGTTTCCCACAGAAGAACCACAGCTCATAACATTTCAGATGATACACTCGGTGATAACAGCGCTGTTAAAAAAAGTGGGAAGGGAAGGCGCAAAAGTGCTCAAAGAAGAGAGAAAAGCTTTTTAGGAGGGTTTGCTGTTACCCTGCAAGCTCTTTATGGCTGGAAGCTAAACTGGTGCCTCCTGCCCTCCTCCTCGCAGTGCATCTGCCAGCGCACAGGCACACGGTGCTGGGGGATGCCCTCCCTCTCCCCAGCAGCATTGGGAGCCACCGCCTGACTTTGTCGGCACGCCACTCACATAGCACGCTCGCTATTTATTTGACTTTCTCCAGCGTTCCTCCGCAGCCCCCCACCCAGCTCCACATCGCTGGTATCCATACACGCAGCCCCACCAACCCCGACACCCACTTTCCTGCCTCAGAAAGGAGCAGAGGACCCCCTCTCCCACTCAATCACACCAGCAGAGACCTGCCATCCCTCCTCCCCTTATCTTCTGCCTCTTTTCAAAAGATTTTAGGACCTCTGCTCCCTCTTATTTATCGGTGTGTTATTTGCCATCAGTGCTAACTCTCCTGGGGAAAGTTTTGCTCTCGGTGGTTGTATAGGAGTGATTCATTTCCCACGATGGAGCTGTCTCTCTGTCTGCAGCTTGCACCGTGCCGCAGGGAGGTGAGCCTCCTGCTTAGAGAGATGTTTCCCCTCCAAAAGAAGGGGGTTCTGGAGACTCCCCCAGATTAGAGGAAGGCTTTTCTCATGAGCTGAAATTAGTCCTATAGTCCTCTGCTCCCTTCCCAGCCCTGCTCACAGCTCCCAGAGCTGCCCCTCTCCGGGCTGTACATTTTTATAGCAGCTCTTCCCAATTAGGTGCTCAGGCACACGTGGGATGCTAACAAGCCCCATCATTAACCCCCTCGGGGCTGCTGGTGCCTGAGATCCAGATCCTTCATTACAAGCCCCTGCAGGACATTTTTGCCTGCTCTTTCCTCCTTGTTCAAGGTATCATTTGCCTTCAAGGCAAAAGGAAGCAGTTTCAGGAGTGCAGACGTCCAGTAAACCCAATTTTGCACTGGTTACCAGGGGGAGGTAATGCAGAACAGCTTTCCTTCATGGACATCAGCTGCAGCCCTTTGGATAGAGCCCTTGCAGGTGTTTCCTGACCATGTGTTCCCCTCGCAGCCTGATGGCCGGTTGTGCACAGGTATCACCTTAAACTTTTGTTCTTACTGTAACTAATCCTGGAGAAAAAACAGGGGTTTTTTGTTAGACGTGTTGCCAAGACATCTCTGCAGAGACACTTTGGAAACAGCATCTTCCATGAAGGCTGCCCTCAACCTGATATCTTCCATTCCCCAGAGAAGGTATTTCACAGAGGTGTTGCAGAGCTGGCCAGTACCATGAGTATACGATTATTCTTCCCCTTGGTTGATAATCGGTTGGTTGTCCTCTGTGTCCTGAGATTTAAGGTTTGCTACTGTCTCCAGCCAGGTTTTTCTGCTGGCTTCAGGCCAGCTCTGAAGTGAAAGGTTAAAATTGGGTGCTCCCGGGGGTCTGCTTGTGT
Organism: Balearica regulorum gibbericeps; assembly: GCF_011004875.1. Lineage (NCBI taxonomy): Eukaryota > Metazoa > Chordata > Aves > Gruiformes > Gruidae > Balearica > Balearica regulorum. Next base: position 1,673,610 of record NC_046192.1, on the reverse strand, counting down.
GCAGCGCGGAGGACCCGTGCTGTGCTACATGAGGATGATCTTAGTCTATAAAGCATCACTGTATAACAATTGACAGCCTTAAGTGGGCTTCACCCGTTGATGATGCTCAAAATTAGTGAAAACTCTTCAAGATGATCTCTCTGTACGAGCCCCGCTCTCCTGCGCCCCGGGGACAGGCAGAAATGGGAGAAGGAATCAGCAAAGAGGTTCTCCAGACATGCAAGACAAGTTTCTGAGGCCAGTCCATGGAGTCTGTTTTCAGCTGTGACCTCCTGGAGTAGCTCTGACCAAAGAGACCACCAGACATCTGCCCATCAATCCAGCAGATCCTGCTCCTGGCGGTGGTGGATGTGGCAGTAATAACCCTTACCAGCTGCAGTCGTGTTCACGTTGCTCTGACAAGTCACTGCCTGGACTTTTCTGTTCCTTTTTGGTGGCTTTCCATCATTTTTCACAGGTTCATGTCACATCACCTCCTTTGGAGGCGGTCTGCAGAGCGTGTTTCCCATGCTTGTTGCTGCCCCCACAGCTGCCGTGTGATGGGATGCCCATCCTGTTTGCATTCAGACATCCCATGCCTTACCTAAGCCTTTCCTGCCTGCCTTGGGAGATAATCTTTAAGTGACCATTTGGGTATTGCATCCAAAAAAAGCCTCGTTGTTATGCAGGAGCACCAGAAGTGCTTCTAGAATTAGCAGCTACTCCAGGTTGCCCTGTTCATTTTGATATGTGCCACTTCAAAGCCCTTCAAGGGCTTGATTTGGGAAGTAAATGGGATTCAGAGCAGGTGAAACATTAAGTAATTACAAATTATTGGAACACTTCATGTTATGAAAGCCCTTCAAATAATTTTAAATTACTTTGTACTAATTGTGATCAGTGCTCCATTCATTTCCAAAGCCCTCTTCAAACGACAAGCCGTGGTATATTTTGGGAGCTGGAACCCAGTCCTTGGTTTAAAAAAAAAAAAAAACCTACAAAAAATTTCTTTTTGGAATAATACTCTTCTGAAAAAGATCTGAAAAATGCACTTACCAGTTGCATTTCACAGGTTCTTCCATGTTGCCTGGAGCAGCATACCAAAAACAAGTCAAGGCCAACGTGTACAGCTGATACCCCTTGAGCGGAGGATATTCCCCAATTACACCACTTGGGAATAATTTTACAAATGAAAGGGAGGATTAGACTAGAGAAGACGACCAGACAACCGTGCTTCTGGCAAGAAACGCAGGCATTACCAGAGTGTGGGAGAGCGCAACGGGCACCCTTCCCAGGCATCCTTCATCCAGGACAGCCAGGAAAAGCTTTTTCATCATCCGAGCCAGCACCAGACCACAGGCACTGATTTATTTTCCATCCTGCCTGGTTGAAGACATGCCTCTGGGAACTGCTGTGGGCTTCCCCACGGGCCTCTGCAAATGGGGCTTTTGGGGAGGCGTGTTCATAAACCGTTGATGTTGATAGGAATAGTTTGGTTTGGTTGGAGGCCTAGGCACCTTGGAGATTTAAGAGTTGTAATGGGTGATTTCTCACCTGTCTGAGGTCTCCTTGTTTTACAATGGGATGAATCATCCTTTAGGGGTGTTTTTCTCACACAAAAACATCAACATCATCCTCAATGATACATCCAGCCAGCTGACTATAGAGAGCTTAAGCTACATGAATGCATAGGACCCACAGTCTATATGAAGCTGGTGTAGAAGCTAACTGGAAAAGTTGCCTAATGTCCCCTTAAGGTAATAACACACATTATTTTCACGAGCCTAGCTGTACAAAAGTGTGTTATGAACCACTAATAATGAGATTGAACCACTAATAATGAGATTAAACCACCATATCTGATGAATGCTTGAGGAAATTTGTCTTTAGGTAAGTAAGCACGCAGACAGCTTATGCAAATTCATACCTGAAACTGTTAAAAAATGATCATATTACTTTGAGCTTTTTTTCAAATCCATAATGAAGATGACTACATTGGGCGTTTTTGTCCCATTACCAAGCCTCGGATGGTCCCTGACAGCCCCTTTATGACATGATGTCCCAAAGGGGCGAGCCAGGAGGTCAGCGATGGTGTGGCCCACGCATTGTAGGTTTGATGGTCAGAAAACACAAGAGTGGTTCGTGACATTAAGGACAACACATTCCTATCAGCCTAAAAAAAAAAAAAAAAAAAAAGGAAAACCTTGCAGCTTTTTTTGGGTTTTGTTAGTTTTTACGAATGGCAGCAGAAGAAAAGCCTACAAAATCCCAGTGCTTCTGGCTCCTCACCCTGCCTTGTGCATCCCAGCTCTCCCCTGATGATCTTTCCAGTTGCTAGCAGGGCCTTTGCTTGAGTGAGAAAGCCTCTTTCTGTGTCCACTGAAAATGTTAATGGAAATTACAGTGTCATGGATCTTCCCACCTCCCTGCACCTGGAGAAACCTCCTCTCTCTCCTGCTGCTGCTCCTCTTGGTGCTTATGCAGCTCATTATCCTCTCCTTTCCCCGTGAAAATCCTGAGGGCTTATGAAGTTGATGGTTTGAAGTACCAGACCATGTCGACAGGCTCCTTAACATCTCCTTAGGGAGGCTCAGCTCCTGGTCTTGAGCTCGTGTGTCTGTCTGGGTCCTGACTCAAGGTGTGGAAGGGAAACCAACCCATTTGCTCTTTTTTGAGTAAGGGCTTCAGGGCTGGAAGAGGTTCACCTTGCTGAGCCTTCTCCTCTTGCGTTCATAATTCAGTGACCCCACCAACTTGTTATTTTAACATGTCATTTAAAAAAAAAAAAAAAAAAGAAAGAAAGAAAAAAATAAAAGAAAGCATTTAGCTGGGTGTTTGTCCCATGAGCTGTACCCAGAACAAGTCATACAGTGATGGCATGGGCAAGCTTTGAAAGCAAACTTTCATTTGGCTTGTCCACCCATAGCCCATGGGTCCATGCCCAGCTGTTGGCAGCAGGTATTTGTGGCAAGGTAATAACTCTGAGTTTGCAGAGAAACTGAAACGATGACACTGGGATGTGAACCATCTTCATTGACCACCTGGAAGTATCGACTCTAAAGTGGGATGGGTGGGCAGAGGACGACCGCACTTAAAACATCTGATCGCCTCCAACAGCCGCCTTCCCATATACCAAACCACACTTCTCCCAGTTAACATTATTTGCAACTCTGCCATGAGTTGAAGGGAGAAGACTTGGTGAGGCCCTGGCCCGGGTTGCCCAGAGAAGCTGTGGCTGCCCCTGGCTTCCTGGCAGTGTTCAAGGCCAGGTTTGGGCAACCTGGGCTAGTGGAGGGTGTCCCTCCCCATGGCAGGGGTGTGAAACTAGATGGGCTTTAAGGTACCTTCCAACCCAAACCGTTCTGTGATTCTATGACTTCATCACCTAAACCCCTTCATGTAGAAATCCAGCCGCAGGGTGCGTTTGGCTGGCCAGATCCTCCAGGCTGGTGTGGGCAGCCAGCTGCTGCCAAACCCAACGGCCAGATCCTGCTGCCCTTCCCTCAATGGCGGCAGTGGCAGAAGTCTCCCCCACTCCTCTGTTAGCAATTTTCACAAGGCTTGCGGGAACTTAATTATCTTTGAGATATCATCTGCACAACCAACTGTTGGTTGAAATCATCCACAGTTTAGAAAGGGTTACGGGAGAGCTTGCCAGCCAGCGTGCCAACCTCACTGCCTTAAGAAAGCAGGCTGAAAATGTGGAGGAAAAATAGCACGAAATCACAAAACGGCTAATTTACTAATTACAATAACAATAAAACTCGGTCATTAAAAAAGCAGTTAAAGCTGCAAACGAACAACTGCTTCAACAGTTATCAGTAACAGCATTTACAAGGCCCAAGTTCTGAAAACCCATGAAAGCGAATAGCTCAGGATATCATAAATTTTATACGGCTCCCATAGCAAACCTGCACACAGTATACCAGAAAATGCATATTTCATTACCGCTCAACAGCCTTAGCTCCCATGCAGACTGCAGGCATTCTTTTCGGTGTAATTTTATAATACGCACACAACTCAAAGCCTCTTTGTAAAAGAAACATAAAAATGATGCATGCGCATATTAAAGACTCGTATTTATCAGTCTCAAATGTAAGTTCACGTACGTGCTTAATGTTACCATAAATCAACAGCTCTCTCCGTTAAACCATATATGCAACCTTATTATCGAGGGAAGCTATTTATGAACACGAGAACAAGTAATCCGACCATCATTTGAAAAAATATTTGTTAAAAATATTTCCTATCTGAATGAATTACTCAAAAGATAGATCATGAAAGCGAAATAAAACCAAACCCCACCAATTAAAAATACGCGAGGACTTCAGGCTCAAGGAGACAGCGCTAGGAGGAGGAAGCATTTATTTCGTATTTAATAAAAGCAGCGCCCTTAGCTAATCGCACTCCTCAGGTGGGTGTTTGAGTCTTTGAGGATCCTCTATAAAGTCTGGGCAAAAGAAAAAAAAACTCTGTCAAAAGTAGTTTTGATGGTGTTTCAACCAGAACTGTTGAAAATTAGTACTTCTTATTAAAAATAATAAAAAAAAAAAGCCCGTGAAAAAGCATGATCTGTTGCTTCTGCACGGGGCGAAGAGGACGCAGAAGCAGCAGCCTGTCCACCTTGGGCTACCCTTTGCCACCAGCGACCCACCTCACAGTGGCTGAGAAGGACTCCAGCTATGGTGAGAAGAAGAACCATGTCTCCCTTCATCCCCATCCCGGCTCCAGGCAAAGGCTAACACGATTTTGGGACTTGCGCGGAGGGAAGAATAGCTCCCCGCCATCTCACCCACAGCCTCTTGCTAATATTCTGCGGCTGTGTGGCTAACAGCTCATTAGTATTGAAATTGGTTCATACATAGTTCACTTGCAATTTAGGCTCCAATAAGCTTCCTATTTAGACCCTGCAATGCTACGAATTTATGCCCAGCTGAAATCTGTTACAATGCTACCGCATAGACATGCAATTTCATAGAGAGATAAGATATAGATCTGCTGTACTCTGGTGATTCTCTTTCAGAAGTGTACCTTGTCAGGCCATAATTTGATATTCTTTTAGCATTTCTATAGGGGGGAAAAAGCCCTTTAATTTAAAAAAAAATAAAAAAAAAAAATCACATTTTCACCCTTTTGTTCAGTAATGACACAAATAGTAAAATGTTCAGATTACATCAGGGAATGGAAAAGCCCCATGGAGAAAAGACACTGACAAAAGCTTCATTTTCAGGTAAAATTGCATGAAGCTTGGGGCACTGCATACTCTTAGCGATAGTTTTTTTTTTTCCCCTGCCTTTCATCCCCATGCATCCCTCTGAATGTTAATAGATTTTACATGGGGATGTTTAAAAGGACTGCAGAGAAATAGGGTTTTATCCGCTCTAACGTCTTCCAGAAATCTCAAAGCAATTTACAACTGTGAATAATATACAAGTAGTTTGGTGAGAGCAGGGGCCAGCAAATCGGATGCTGACTCCAGCTGCAGCTCACATCCTGCTATAAAATCAGTTTTAATCAGGATGCTTTTGGTAATATATATACATGTGTGTGTGTGTTTTATTTTTCCTAAAGCTGCTTGATATTTTTCACTCCTGCCTTGATAACCATCAGAGAAAAAGGGAAGGGCGAGGTCCAAAGGATGTTGTCGTTACCGGGACTACGCCAGAGAATGGCGCAGGATTTAAGAAGTGCCGGGGCAGATGTTCTGCACATCTGCGGTGCCTTCGAAGCCAGAAACAGGCCGTACAGATGGGGCGTGTGACTCTTCGTTGGAGTCCAGAGACAACCAGCGCCTGGTTGTAAAGGGAGAGAGGCATTTTGAAACAGCACTTGTAGGAAATAGTCTCCATGGCCATCGGGGCTGGCAGGGCACCAGCTAAAGCGGGGTGTTCCCAGGTTTGTTTGCATGGTAGATGAGTATTTAGCGGTGGCCCTGTGCCCCACGCCACCGTGGCCAGCCTTCAGCACCCAAATTCCCACGCTCACCCCCCACCTCCTGTATTTGCAGATGAGGGGATGTTGCAAACAAAGAGCGGGCAGATGTGCAGCCAGAGCAATGCAGAGCCTGGGATAAAAGAAGGGGGAGTCAGCGTGCAATCCTGAGAACAAAACACTGCGCTGGGTGTGCGGAGGGGACGGTGAGAAGATGCACCGTGTACAACCCGAACACCACTCTGGTTTCATTTCCCTGGGCAGGGCGTGGGGACTTCTCGTCTTTCGACAAGCAAAATTCATTGCGTAGGGCCCTTTTTCCGTTTGCACCTGGCCATAAGGCAGATCTACGTCTTTTCCAAGAGTTTTCTTCTGCCACCAGATGGCCAAGGGAACGTGGAGCAGAGGAGTGTGGTTCTGCTCATGGAGGCAACGGAGCCGAAAACTCCTTGATCTCTTTCCAAGGGCACTGCACAGGTTCGGGTTTGGACTGCAAAGAAATTCAGTCCTGGCTCATCAGGAGACTTCTCGCTCCTCGTGTCAGACTGCATCAGCTAGGATCACCCTGAGCTGAGGATGCTTAGGACTCAAATAGAAGAACTATGCCAGGATGTCGTAAAACGAGTCTGGGCTGGCCAACAGTTCCTCGAGGGGCACCACCACCACCACTCTCCCAGCCCGATGGGATCTCTGGTAGCCCAAGCCCAGCTCTTTAGGAGAGCGATGCCCACTCCCACCACCCCACAAGCAGCACCCTATAGCCAGGAAGGGCCCCCAAGTGATTTGGTCAGGGAGAAACAACCTCTCGGCTGTTGTTTGCCCCAGCAACTTTGCCTGCACAACCCCTGCTGAACCTGTTCACCTTATCCCAATGCAGCGTCTAGCACTAATTAGGCTTTATGTGACCAAGAGGTCATTAGCCTGTCAGCCTGGAGAGAAGAGCACCCCAGGTTAACTGAGCAGTATCTGCCTGCAAGGTCTCACTGCACCTGAGATATTGCAGTGCCGGGAGCTCTGTGATATCAACGGCTTCTTTTTCTTCTCCGACTAGAGCTCGTGATTTAAACCTTATCAATGCTGCTAAACTTTTTAATGTATATCAATTGGGTAAAGTTCACAAACAAAGCAGGAATTGATTGGTGGAATAATAAAGTATTGATCACCTTGATGCTAACCGATGAACCTTCAGATCAATAATGAACACAGATCACATTCCCGTAGCACATTCAGTTACTGTTCACTCGGTGGCACGCTCCTTGGGGTGGCGGGTGGGAAGGGAAAACCATTTCATAGCTCCACATGTTTTGCGATGCACTGCAGCAGGCACTGCTTAGGGAATACGTTTCTCTAGGCACCAGCCCCTTCTCAGACAGGCTCTCCGTACCTGTCATCACCCTCTTAGCCTTTGCTAAGCCTGCTTCTGGCTGTTTCTCTCTGAAATGTTGACAGGGAGACATATTCTGTTGCACTTGCCTGTGCAAGGTGTGAGTATTTGCCTACCTCTACCAGGAATCCCTCGGCTGACGCATTTGAGGGCTGCACGTATGGTTTCATGGCAGGATCGCCTGAAGGGTTGAAAACCTGGTCTTTTGCTGTCAGGTTCCCTGCTTAAAGCAAAAAGTTTGTTTCGGGGTTCCTAAGAAAAGAGGGGCACCAGTATCAGCACTGCTTTTGATTGCAGTAATATTGATTGCACCTCTATTAATAGGCACAAGGACAGCTGGACTCAGGCAGGTTGAAGATAGGAATGAGAAGAAGGTTTCTAACCATGAGGCTCCTGAGGCTTCAGCTGAGCCCTTCCGGGGAGACAAACCTCTTACTTTTGGTGTGGGCACAGTGCAGCAGGATCCTGCCCATGCTGTGGGTCCACTATAGCCTGAAGTCAGCCGAGCTCAGGAGGTACAGGGGGACCATGTCCCCTGTAATCCCTCCCGTGCCGCAGCCCACACCTCCCAGCCGGCGCAGCAAGGCCAGGCTCAGCTCACAGCCAACCCCTAAAGTATGTGAAACTGCACAATTTCCACCACCCATGGCTTGATGCTGGAGATTTTACACCCTACACCCCCTGCGAGCTCTGACGTGCTGGTGCACAAGTGATGGGGAGGGGAGGTCTACCCCAGCTGATGCCACCCAGTGCTGTGGGGCTCTCCGGAGAAGCAAGGTCATGTTTCCCTCTGCCCTCCATTGCTCTCTCTGAAAATCATGAGGAATTTTGTTTTCATACATCCGAGAGGAAAGCTGCCCCCCTGCCTGGTCCGGACAGGGCTGGGATATCAAATTGTTCTTTTTAGAAGACCATTTACTATTTCCAAAGGTTCAAGAGAGCAGGAGGTAGCTCATTCGGTTATTCACTTGGACTCGGAGCTGTTAGACACAGATCTTAATGGATAGTATTGATTGAAAGAAACAAAGCAGCGGTTTTCTTTCTTTCTATCAAGGGATTTCTAGGCTCAGATGAGAAGAGTTTGCTGGCTTACACTCTTAACAACAAAATACCATATTACAAGGTCCCCAGAAGTCTCTCAGGATAGCACAGTGGCGAGAGAAAGAAATGTGCAAGGTGTTAATGGGATAACAAATTAATAGAGAATAGGATTAGTGAGGGACACAGGCTGGTACCAGGGCTCCCGAGGTCTCTGGTGTCGAGGTTTAATCCGTTCTTGGCATGTTGTCCTCGTTGACAGATGAACACAATGGGAACCCACCTGATTCCTGGTGCCATTGGGATCCCCAATGGCAGCTGGGACAGCAACGGCATTGTGAGCGGCCAAAACACAATTTTAGGGGAAATCAGCGCCTGCGCTACCTGGAAAGCCAGCGTAATTCTGTCCTGTAGCTTCTGAGAACTGTGACGAAGCAGCAGGCTTGGAAACAGTTTTAAAATCATTACCTGACTCTCTGTTGTCCCATTCAATTTTTCCATCCATCTGCCAGTCATTTTTAAAGGTCGAGAGCAAGGACACGCAAGTTTGGGGACCTGAGGCTCACTGCTGCATCTAATTCTGGTTTGCTGTCATCCACAGGCAGATGGCCCTGGCCACCGAGGCTTCCTGAGCAGACCATCGGCCACCCTATCAGCCATCGTGGAGGTGACAGTCGAACCCAAAACCATTGTCATTGCCACCTTCATCACCCAAAGACTTGGAGTCCCACCTTGGATTTCAGGATCCGCGTGGACTTGGCAGAGGCTAATTTTACCAACAGAACACCCCATGGACATGGACCGCCCCTGCGGGTACCAACCCCTGAGTATTTGGGAAGGCAGCGCTAGCGGTGATGTTCATGCTGCCTGTTGTATTCAATTCCAGATTCCCAACCCCTTCAACCAGCGCCGGGTGTACAGATCCCTGAGGCAGCTTTTCACACCTCAGCCCTCTGCTCCAGCCACCTTGGGCGCCTTTGAAATTTCCCCTGCCTCTCGTAAAATATTGATCCTGGACCTTTTAAATGAGTGAGAGACCCTAATATCACACCGTTCACAAGCTGTGCAGTCCCCGCTGGCATGAAGACAAAACCAAAAGGGCCTCCACTTCTACTCTGCTGTTGACAGTGAGAAGAGGGACGGGTCACAGGATGGGACCTTTCATCGCCTCTAACGATGATGCTGATTTTGGATGGGCCATGAAGGTCACTGAAGTTTTGGAGGGATAACTGCCCCCTCCAGTTCCCTTGGCAGTGGTGCTCGGTTGCGAGTGCAATGCTCTGCAATACTTCATCCAGCACTGTAACACCTCCTTGACAATATTCTGTCTCTCCCTGACTTTGATAAGACACTTATTATATCTGCTTTTTTTTTTTTTTAAGGGCCCCCTTTCTTTCCTAGATCACGTTAACAAGACAGCTACGGAGAACGGTGGCCCTAGGGGTCTTCATTATTTCCTCTTAGATTTATGATCTCTGCCAGTACAATACAGTGTTTTGGGCATGGTTGCACAATGATGGGGTCACAGTGAGTTTCCAGAGGTCAAGACCTTGATCCTTTTATTTATAGCTAAATGGGAGGGGAGCTCTAACACTGTTTAGTTGTTGCAGGGCTCCAGAAAGGAAAGCGCTGACAAGAGGAGGGATATCCACACAACCACGGTTCGGGATCTACACGGTGCCCTGGGTGTAAGGACATGCTGTAGGATGGAGCTCCGAAGGATTTACAAAGCCAGTGTTTGGTCCTACAGGAGAATGCGTAGAAGGTGGAGACCAAATACTCAGACTCGCATTGCTCAAGGGCATGAGATTGGTGTGGCTTTTCAGGTGGGTCCCAGGAGGGGAGCCCCATTTCTGTGTATCCCTTTGAAGTTAAGATCCTGCAAAAGTTTTACCTCCACTCTGCTTTGGAGGTGAAGGGAGCAGGTAATACGCTCTCCCTGTCAGTTATATTTGGTCCTCCCAGAAGAGAGCTGAGCTGGAGAGCCTGATCATGGTTTTCCACCCAGCTGACCTGGGAGCATTGAGCTGCAAAGCAGGCTGCTAAGATAACTTCTAGTCTCTTCTCACTGCTTTATTTCCCAGCACAGGCAGTTTTGCACCGCTCTTTTCATCCCCATCCTGACACCCACTTGGGTGCCCCCCATCACCTTCCCTGGTACAGCTGACCCCATCCCCATGGGGGCACCTCCGACACCATCCTGGGGTTTTTTTTCAGATGCTCTCACTGCTGCCGACAGTAAATTTGCTCTTGGTTAGCAATGGAAATGCTACCACCTTCAGGATTCCCCCCACACCTTTCCTCTCCCATCAGGGCCAGGGAAGCTTATACACCACAAGCACTCTCAACACCAAGCCTACTGATGAACCCAAAGGGTGATGAGCAGCTTACCAGAAAAAAGCCCCCTCCCATCAAACACTCAGCTGGGAAAAATAATCACAGCTACATTCAAATGAATACATCTTGATTTACACCACTGGGTCCACAGTAATTTGGAGCAGCTGGGGCCAGGCTTGTGCAAGACTACTATAAAAAGAGATTCTGCCTGCCAGCCCTTCCTCTCTTACAACTCTAACCCATAATTTAGTAAGTGATAGATGACCTAAAGAAATTCCTGGGTAGCTGTAAAATGAGAGGGAGAAAGAAACAATTTTATTGTGTAGGCTACCACTGGCAAAGAAGTGATTGCACGGGCACTGAAAAAAAGGTAAGAAATCTGGAAAGTAACAATAATAATGCATGAATTTCAACGTTCAGGAGGCACCATAATGTCTAATGATTACAGTAGGGTTACAGTGTACTGCTAACACCCACATTTCTCTGAAACAGCATCCTTTGGCAAATTCAATATTTAAAAGTCCCCCTGAAGACCTATTAAAACTGACAAAATTGTTCTAGGTTTGAGGAGTAATGAGCTCCTCCAAGCTTTTTTTTTTTTTTTCCCCAAAGAATTAAAGAAAACCATGAGTCCTATCCTTGGCTAAATCTGTCATGGCACAGGTGAAACTCAGCATCAGCTATTTTCCTATTAGGTGCCTTCAGCATCCTCTTGTTTGCCTGATCTTCTCTGCTTTACTTCAGATTAAAACATCTCTAGTATGCAGAAAGGGTCCAAACGGGGTGTATTTAGCTCAGCCCAGGCAGAGCACTGCTGCGTTAAGTGGTGAATTCATAAAGATTTAGTGTATCTTCCATACCCCCTCATTTGAGAAGGGAGCTGGAGTGATCAGACATGATGCACAGGGAGGAAAAAGTAGCCCAAAGCATTTCTTTCGCCCTCTCCAATTTCTTGTTTAATATTAATGGGAGTGTTTTATGCTTATGTAAGTTAGACACATGCCAAAGAAATTTGAATCAAGGTGTTAATACTTAACGCAAACACATTCCCTGCTGTTTCCCAAGGTTTAAAAAGGTGATCAAGACTTATTAGGATTAAGGGCTCATTTCAGCTGAATTGATCAGGTGGCATTTGGGTGTAATTTAAGCTAAAAATACAGGGGAGGAATAAACAGATTTTATTGCTATATAAAATTGTCTCCTCTCCCTCTTTCTCTGCCACGCACATGTGTGTACGCGTTTGCACTTACCCCGTGCAACATTGCCTGGTTTGGGGCTGTTGGTTGGTTGGGTTTTTTCTGTAAACTGGGAAAGGTTATTTGGACTGGATCTGCAGTGAAGATAGCGATGCCTTGTTTTTCATCTGATGTATTTAAACATGTTCCCTTCCCGTGTCACCTGCACGTTTTCAGTCTCAAGACACGAAGGCTGATTGTCCAGAGCCACGTTGCTTGAGCCGTGCTGGGACTGATTTAGCTTCCACCATCATCGTCGCTTCACAGTTGCAGTTACCGATATTTCTTGGAGCATGTACTGAAATGTGTCCAGACAGTGACAACTAGAGCTGGAAGATGAGAAGAGAGGGATGCTCTTTGGTGGAACAACATTGCCATCTCATGGTGCAGGTGCATCCTTACAAAGTCTGCAGGGATGTTCCCATCCACAGCATTCAAGGTCGAGAGCTCTGAGTGCACGTGAGTCATGCTGCAAAAAAAATCCAGGTAACTAAGCAAACTTCACCAGTGTGCTCCCAGCCGTAGGGATGGAGGACCTTTATCAGGATCGGCCTCAAGAGAGGGTTTTTGGACACCCATCAGAAACTTCTCGCTGGTCCGGTTTCCCCCATGACAATCCCGCTGCTGTCTCTGTGCTAACTTCCACTTCAGAGTTCTTCTGTTAATTCTCATTTTCTCAAGCTTCACTAATAATTTCCCATGCGGCACCATATCAAATGCTTTATTGAACTCTAGATAGATTAGATCTACCAAATTTCCCTTGTCTGGAAAACCAATTATCTTATCAAAGGAAGATGTCAGCATAGTCTGGCACAAACTGCCTTTGGTAAACCTGTGTTGCACTTTATCTCATTTTTCTCAGTGCCTTTAATTAATGTTTCCTTCAGAATTTGTCCTACAATCTTGGGTATAACTATAAAAGGGTTAACACATCTGTAGCTGGCTAGTTCATGCTTTTCATTTTCCTTATCTTCCTTTACTTTCCTTTACAACCCGTTTGCTTGTGGGGGTTCAATCGGTGCCATTTGACCCACAAAGCTCATTAGAAATCTCTGCTCTCCCCTCTACGCACCGTGTCCTGTTTCTCTCCGAATGGGATGGAGATTTCCCCAACCCTTCAGGCTTCATCGGGGTCCCCTCCAGGGTCCTGCTTCCAATGCAAGTGTGGCTGCTTTCATTCCCCAACTCTTATTCCAGGTAACTGTCTACCTTCACTCCCCAATCTGCATCACCTTTACCATCAAAAACTAGTGACCTGTTTAATTTGCTTACCCTGCAGCCTGGTCCTGCTTTTGCTGGCTGTCCCCCTCCCTGCCTGCATTTATATATTTCACTAAGGAAACTTTCAATGATTTTCTTTTTCCCTTACGTGTGCGTGGTCATGCTTGGTCTGGCTCTAGCCTTCCCCTCACTTTGAAGATGTAACTTTCTGCTGTCCTGACGTTTTTGTCTGTCCATCCACTCTCCCTGCTCTGGAGATCATAAAATCATAGAAGGGTTTGGGTTGGAAGGGACCTTAAAACTCATCTAGTCCAACCCTCCTGCCATGAGCAGGGACATCTTCAACCAGAGCAGGTTGCTCAGAGCCCTGACCAACCGAATCTTGAATGTTTCCAGGGATGGGGCATCCGCCACCTCTCTGGGCAACCTGTGCCAGTGTTTCACCACCCTCATTGAAAAATTTCTTCCTTATGTCTAGTCTGAACCTATCCTCTTTCAGTTTAAAACCGTTCCTCCTTGTCCTATCGCTACAGGCCCTGTTTAAAAAGGCTGTCCCTATCTTTCTTATAAGCCCTCTTTAAGATCTGGAGCTTATCTCTGTCCCTCATATGAGCACAAATTTCCAAAGCGTGGGAGCAGAAGGCAAGAAGGGATGGCCGCAAGTTGTCCATGCAGGATAGATCTTCATGGCTCAGAGACACCTCTGCAACTCGCAAGTAATAGCAAAAATTATTCTTACGCTTGGGAGAGAAGAGGCCCTCTTCTAAATGTGCTGGTGCAGAGTGTTGCTCATGGGAAGGTCTCATACAGTCTCTGATGTCATGGACGCGCAAGTGGTCTGCAGAGTTAATGAGAGCAAGTTCCCTATGAATTTTAGCCCCAGAAATGTAATTCTAATTTTTCTCAGCAGATAATGACATGGCATGACTGGAATGAAGGTAACATGGAAGTGACTGGTTCCTCCACTCTGCAGCAGACCAAGGGTCTGCAACTTGCAGAATTATTCCACATTAGTGCAGGGGAAAATTGTGAATTTTGGATAGGGATATGCTGAGATTATTACAGTGTGGTGGTGGAGCAACTTACCATCACACTGGGGCTGCAAGTTTAAATTTTGCCTAGCATTTGTAATAAATGTCCCCTCCAGCTATCAACGGGTACTTGCTCCCATAGGCTGGGTAGCTGTAGATGCTCACAGTGATCCTCTTTGCCATCGTGCATGCCTTAAAAAAAACCAAAAACCAAAAAAAAAACCCAACAAAAACCAACCAAACAAAAAAAACAACCCACAAAAAACTCAAAAAACCCTACAAAAAACCTGGAAAATGCAGCCTTCCTAGCAGTCTGCTAGTTTTGTTTTGGCAGATGCTCAACCAAATGTTGTATTTTGGCATGGTGGGATCCCATCTTTTTTTGAATCCATCGTATTGGACTCATGTCAAAATACGCTGACAACTAGATCGGGCCTCTTGGAAAGTCTCGTGTTTTGCTAATTTTCTATATTACAATGCCATGGCAGCTCTTTGGGTAGAGGCACCCTGTTGATCATGTGAGGATGGAGCCTGATGGAGGCAGTGAGGGCACCTGCTTATCACCACTGGAAGGAAAGAACTGGGGGGAAGAGGGACTCATTACTTCTACCATAAACCCTTCTGTGATGGCAGGGGAGACCGGTCCATAGTTGGAGTGCCTCCCAGGCAGCTCTGCAGCCCCTTCTGCCTTTTTTCCGCTCCCCATGCTGTCAGCTAGCTGGAGGAAAGCCATCTATCACAGCTGATCCGCTCTGTCCACTAGTTATCTAGATTTAGCTTGCAAGTGCATAATTTATGGTCAGTTGGTTCATCTCCTCTGCTCTTTGTCAATGCAGAGCATTTTGTGGACGAGCTTGTGAAAATAAAAGCTACAGTTGTGAAGGTGCCCACGAGCAGGGGAAGCCCTACCTCCAAAGTACGCGAGCCAGGGAGGCACACACGGGCCATGGGAACGAGCGGGCTAATAGGTGTCGATAAGGGGGTTGAAGCAAACAGCCTCGTCGTCCTCCTTCGCAATCTTTGGATCAGGAAGTCATTCTGCTGAGATTTGGTTTGCTTTCCTTCCTCTGTACATAGGATAAAGCAGGCAGAAAGTGTGAAGCTGTTATTAGAGGCAGAGCTCCAAGAAAGAAAAAAAAAAAAAAAAATCTGAGAAGCGTGAGTCGTGTGCCCCAAACTAAATTTACCTGAAAAAAACCTGGTAGTGTTATACACAACCTTATAATGACTTTCTTTCTGTTATGATTGTTGCTGTTGTTCTGCTTAATACCTTTCTCACTTAAAAAAAGCCTAACACAACCCTGTAGCAACCACTACAGAAATATTATTTGCTTGTATTATTCTTTAGGTGGTTCCTGTGCTGGAGGCAGTAAGTAGTTACAATCACTCAGTACATAATAGAGGAATTCATTCCAACAATAATAATAACAACATTTATTATTTTTGAAATACAAATCTGATGAATTCATGAATATAAAAAACCCTTGTTGCTCGCTGTCCACAAAATGGTAATAAAATCAAGTCTGACAGACTTTTTCTGTAGATTTCTAATGCACTTCCTCCAGTCGTGCATCCATCACTGCTCAGCGCCCAGCTCCTGGCCTTGCCGTGCGTCTGGATCCGCCTTCTCGCAACGACAGCGGTGGGATCGCTGTGGTGCGGGCAGCGTTCTCCTCCTGGTGCTGTTCTGGGGATGGCATCAGCCGCTCGGTCCCCGGAGGGCAGGTATCGACGTGGGACGGATCAACCTGCTCAGGGCACCGTGCTAGCACAGCATTTATGAATGTTTGTGTAAGACCTGGGTGGATTTGCTCTGGACCACCCCGCTCACGTGCGAAGAGCCTGCAGATACCCGATGGGCTCTGCTTGGCACGGGGAGGGGGGTTGCCTTAGAGGGACTGCGGGATAATCTCAGTGGCTGAAATATAATCTGTGGCGTGTAAACTGGTGGTTTACACTGGCTCTGGTCAGAGGTAACAGAGCTGTTTCTAATGGGAGGAGATTTTTTAGAAAGTGTTTTTTGCCAAGTGAGGCCCCCGAGGTCTAATGGTGTTTGCACTCTGATATACTGGCACGAAAAGCCTTCGTGATGTAAAGGCAAATTTGGGAGCACCCCTGACTGAACCATTCTCCTCTCTACTGAACTGACAACATCACGTCTTCAGTTAACAGCCCCTCATAAAAAAAAAAAAAAAAGACAGCTGTCCAGTGCAGAAGACACTTAAAATCAGTTAGTTCCCCAAAGTCCTGATATGCATACATTAATATTGCAAAGGGTGACTAAATTAAAGTGGAGGAAGGCTTGTAATAATGCACATGTGTTTGCGGAGTGTGATGCTGTCACATGCTGGGAAGTTGCAAAAAGATTAACAAAGGAAAATTGGGCATTTAAAAGGAAACTCTTCTCATATTGTAGATATGGTGGCTGCCTTTTTAGTAGTTACACTCGCTTTATCTAAAGCAGTATGGACATTGCAAGTGTTAGAAGTATAAATATGGAAACCTCTAAGCGCAAATATATTGCTTTACAATTGCTTGTAGTTTGGCACAGTTCAGCTCCTTGCATTCCTTCCTCTGCTATTTTTTCCTCCGTGCATTAGTGCCTAGGGTCCTGCCTTCCTCTGAACCGACTGATGAGCTCGCGTTTCGAGGTGTAACTCGGGGTCCTTCTGTTTATAACAAAAAGTGAGATGAACTTCACTTCTTTTTCTGTCCATTTGCATGTACGGTATAAGTACTTTACTGTTTCCCAAGCGACAGCTATTGATTTTCTAGTAAAATAACTAAGAAAGCTCAAAAGGAACAAACGAGTTTTCTACCAGATCAACATAATTCTAAAAAAAGACACAAGCTTTCAGTAAATACCAAAAGATACACATGCTGGCAGTTAACAGCGGCAAGTAGGATGCCTAAAAGGATTAGTGTACAAAGGGAGCAAATCCTGGCACATTTCTCCCCATGTTTGTGAACGTTCAGGCTGGTCTTCCAGAGGTCTTACTCAAAACCGAGCACTGTGGGGCGAGGAAGGGTTTACTCCCCCTTGTCTTGGCATTTAGGAGGCCATAGCTGGCTACTGCCTCTGGCTTTGGGCCACTGGTATAAGAAAGGCATTGGAAAACTGGAGAGGACATAGCGAAGGGCCACCAGGATGGTTATGGAGGGCTACCAGGATGGTGAAGGAGGATGTGCAAGGAGAGGCCAAGGGAACTGCGTTTGCTCAACCCATGAGAGAGGATGTGAAGAGGTTGCTGTCTCTCCCCATTCAAGAGAGAAGGCTGAGCCAGGCTTTTCTTGGAAGTGCACAGCAAAAGAGTGAAAGGTGATGGTGAAAAGCTGGGCTGAGCCCCGAGTACAGCCCCTGAATGACAGGCACCTGAGTTTAATTGCTGTGAATTCCTGAGATTGTTGTTAGATGGGCTGAAATTTTTTAGAAAGAGGTCTTTGGAGCCACCTTGGCAAACAGGCATCGGCTGGCTCATTCGGGACAAGTGTCTGTGTTTAAGGGGGGAGATACGGGATCTTACCTAACCCCCGCACTTGGCAGCGGTCACAGGCACAGACCTGAGCAGACCTTGGGCAAGGTTTAGGGAACAACCTATCTTTTAATATTATTTAATAACCTGTTTTGGGTGATGCTGAGAGTGCGTACGGAAATAATATAACGTCTTATGCTTCTAGGGGAACACCAGTGCCCACGTGGGATGCTTGTCTCCAGGCCCTGGCTTCCCTACTGAACAGGTGAGAAATCGTCCTTTCGAACATTACTGGGGCCAAATCCAGACCAGGAGCTGGTTGGGCTCATGGAGAGCAATGCTCAGCCATTGCTGGAGCATCCTCGAGCAGTCACATCAATGCACCTCTATTTTTGGAGATCTCCAGAGTAAGTATGTTCATCCTTTCATGGAGCAAAATCAAAGCAGATTCTGAAGCTCAGGATTAAAATGAACCTCATCTCTGAGTGGAGCAAGGGTGATTTTGTAGGATTCCTGTCTCTAAGGGTATTCAGGATATAGAGAAATCTCCACAGGGTGTCTGCCGTGGAGAAGATGAAGGTTTGGGTGGGCTCTAGGGCAGAAAACCAGGCTGTCCCAGCGAGCGAGTACTGTCCCTGCTGCAGAACGTCAGGTGATATGGTTCAACATCTGCAGCCCAAAACACTGGACGTGCTGCTACAAGTGACCAGTATTGCATGTGAACCCAACGCGAGCAGGCACACCGTGGGACAAAGCTGGTGCAACGCTTTCCCTATAACCACAGTGCATCTGCCATGGTGTCCAAGGCTGAAGTGTCGCTCCGCACTTGCTGGACGTGCAGCAGCGTGGAGAGCTGAAGGGAAAGCGTGACTTTGTCACTAGTCACCTTGCTGGGAGCTGGGGCCTCGTGCTGCAGGCTGCGTCCATGACACGGAGGTGTGATTTCTGCCTCCCTGGAGGACCTGGCACAGGCTCTGCCTGCAGACTCCCATTTTTCTGGGCTCCTCATGTAGCAAAGCAAAACGCAGGCTCCTCCAGAGGGCAATAAGGAGCAGCGCCAGGATTTTGGCTACTCCCTGCATTCAATTTTTTGTGTGTGGGTGTGAAGCACGCAGCGGTCTCAGTCCGAGTAACTCAGCAGTGCCCCGTCCACCAGCGCAGCGCCCAGTTCCACGCAGACTGGGCTCACTGGTGTGTGTGAGCCTGTTTGTCCCCCCTTGCCCCCCGGCTTGCCTTTCCAGCAGGCTTTTGGGGACCCAAACTCAAGTGTCGGGTTGGCAGGGCACAAGGCGAAGCCACGGCAGTGGTATCTGGCCCATCACACCACAGAGCGGGAGAACGGGGCAGAGTCCCGGTGAGATGCTGGCAGCTCAGGGGGCTGAGAAAGGGTACAAAGGGGTTTGCCTCAGTTCCTCTGACACATTAGGAGACAGGATGAGTCTCGAAAGAGCTCTTCTGGGGCAAGGATGCTCATAGACGAGATCAGAGCCCAGCCAAATCTTGGGGCTCTGCCTGTAGAGGTGCAGGGGTAGGCAGAATCATAGAATGGTTTGTGTTGGAAGGGACCTTAAAGATCACCTAGTTCCACCCCCCCCCCCCCAAGATGAATAACCCCATTTCTGCCTTAAAGTGCTTTCCCAAATGCTCCCACCAAGCAGCCAGGGCTGTGGGCAGCCTGTAAGCCTGCACAGCCCTCTCACTCTTTGCTGCACGTTGAGCCTGTGCGTTTTGGCTCATAGTTTCATCGTCTTCCCCTGTATGCTGGTGATACAGGCTGCTCCAGGCTATAATTTTACCTTCTGCATGATGGGGCTTGCTAGAAAATTCCCCTCCTAAGTCCAGGGCAAAGGTCTCAGTAGCACCTCAAGGCAACGGGGGGGGGGGAGTTGGTGCAGGAAGGGGATGCTTTTGAGCTGTGCAAGATGAAAGCTAGGCTGAAACTTTTAATAACACCTGCCGTCTGCTCCCATGTGTGCCCCGTATTAACGCCTCTTCTAGACTCAGCAGACGCTACGTACGTGCGCTGGGGAGGGATGGATGGATGGACGTGTTCATGCCCGGAGGAGCTCCCAGCTTTGGAAGTGGACACTGGCCATCCTATTTCCTTGCAGGTCAGGCTGCAAACGATGGACCTGAGCGAGTGTTTGCCGAAGGAGAGGGTTTCTCGCAGAGAGGTGTGCCGGGGCACGGGGGCTCCTCACCTACGTCATTGCCCAAGGGACTTGTTTGGAACTGGAGCCCTCCCGGCGTTTTCGCCCAGGGCGCTATCTGCTGATTAAGCCCTGACTATCTCAATAATTTTCCGTGGGCACTGTTTGCTCTGCCTGGCTGCGGCAACATTAGCTGCTCTTGCATCCTCCGCCAGCGCTCCACGGCAGGAAACACGTACGCGAGAGCGCAAACAAAGCCGGGGGCAGGCCCTTTGCACCCTGCCGTGGGCCGAGGTGGGGTACCCCCGGGCTGGCCAGGAGCAAACGGGCACGCCCTGACGTATTCGGTGGCTAATTTTTTTTTTTAAATTTTTTTTTTTCAAGAGCAGGCAGGTTGGCTTTTTGCTGTGTGGAGGGGATGAGCTGAGCGCTTTTTGGTGGCTTATAAGCACTAAGGGGTTGCTGTTGGTGGAGAGAGGTGGTTTTCTGAGTGGCGAAGGAGTGTGTTTGCCATGCTCGCGTGTGTGCAACGTGTGGGGCTGCTGGCAAGCCTTGGCTGGCCAAAGCTTCCAGCCCTGCTGGTAAATCTGCCCTGGATGTACAGCCTTGCCAAAAATCAAGAGGAGAAGGGTGGGGGGGGAAAAGGAGCAGGAGAGGAACTGCAAAGAGCCTGACTGGAGTGGGAGACCAGGAACCGGGGGGCTGCATCCCAGCGGGATGCTCTGGTCCCCTCGCATGGGCTGAGCAATCCCAGCACAGGACGGCCACTGAAGTTCATAGCCCTTGTCAGGCAGCCAGCTCAGGATGTGGGGTATTATTTGGGATGTGTTTGTGCAGGAGGCCCTTTTGTTGCTTTCCTTGGAACTATTCAGAGCATCAACGCCACTCCAGCAAAGTTGTTGTTTGCCGTAGGGCAAGGAGATTTAAGCTGTGGTGCAAAGTAGCCCCCGAAAGTGCTGTTCTGGATACAAAAAGGCTGTAAAGCACCCCCAAAAAGGTGCAAATGGCCGGCCTTTTGGCACCCACTCAGTCCCACCCCCCCTCCCCTGCCCTGCGCAGAGGTTTGGCCGCAGGACCTCGCACTGCGGGCTCCTGTGTGAGTGCACCTTTGAAAACACAGCCCCAGCTCCTTCCTCAGCCTTATCTCAGCTCACCGAGAATGCAAACACCAGAGCTGGTGGAGAGCAAGCCATGAGGCTGCTCCAAGCCCCGGCAGGGCAGAAGGTAGCGGAGAGGCAGAGCAGCTCCTCTGGCAGAGGCAAAGGGCTCTCCGCCGGCTGTGGCCACCTTCCAGCGTGGTTCAGCTTGGCTTTGCTTCCCAACGGACCGCACGCTTTGCCTGCTTTTTGCAGCCAAGAGGTGAGTTTTCCTTTCTCTCTCGAAACGTGTCAGGCTGTAGGATGAGAAAAGAGGTGAGAGAGAAGCCCCTTCGCTGGCACGCCTTGCTGGAGGTTGGAAAGGCTGCATTAATTACAGCCTGCAATGAATACGATATATTCTTCTACAGGTTTTCCGTTTGAAAGAGGTTTCCAAACGTGCCTGGTGTTAAATCTGGAAGGAAGTTGCCTTTGAAGCGCACACACGTGCGTTGACTTGATGGCGGCTGTAATTTAGTTGAGCAGATTCTGTAAAGGCGTGACAGTAAACCGGTGGAGGGTCAAGCGATGCTGCGTGCGTTACAAACGGGGACTGCCCCGGGGTTATTCCCTGCCAGGAGAAATAAGGACCGGCACCCCGTTGGATGGGTGCAGACCCAAACGCAAACCCCACTGAGGAAAGCCGCAGCCTTTGGGGATAGCCAAGAGGATGGGAGTCTTTCTTTTTGAATCCCGAGGGATGCCCGGGAGCCGTGGGGGGGTGAGGATTCAGTGACGGCGGGGTTTGGCATTGCCGGAGGACTGTGCGTGTGGTGCATAAGCTGTAATTCATAGCGCAGCCTAAACCTCAAACCCAGCCTGAACTGCGGGGCTGTGCAAAGGGAAAGCTGCAGGTGCCGACATCTTCTCCTTAAACCCGACCCTTTTGGCAAGTGAGGAGAAAGAAGGCTTAGTCCCTGTGCGAGCTGAGCCCACGTCCCAAGCTCAGCCTTGGGGTTGTACCTGCAGGGGGGCCGGCCGTGCCCGTGGGTAGGGTGGGGGGGTGGGTCCCTCCGGCCGGGCTCCCACCGTGGGGACCCCGCTAAGGCTCCTGCCAAGCCGGGCTGGTGCCGAGCGGAGCCCCGGGGAGCACCCCAGGGCTGCCGGGGGCGGGGGGGCGGCTGGGATGTGGCAGGGGGTCCGCACAGCTCCCAGGCCGATTTTACTCACTTTGGTGGCTTTTACGGGAAAAAAAATCCCGCGGTAACTTCCCGCCGCACGCGTGTCGCGGACACCTCGGAGGGATTATCACACGTTCGTAGTAATCTCTCTTGTAGTCTCCCACCCGTTTTCATCCTGCACTTGAAATACTGAAATCGCCCCGAGAAAAGAAATATCTTTACAAGGTGGGCCATCAAGCCAGCATGCCGTCTGCTGCATCCAGAAAAGCAACCCACTCAGCAGGGAAATCTATTCAATGGCTGGGATTTATTTTTAACATTCGGTTCTGCAGTCCTTTTAACTTGAGCAGGGAAGTGAACATTTTGATAACAGCAGCCTCCAGGTCAAATGTGATGAGAATTCATAACTCGCCACATAGGGGTTTTGGAAAACCAACCAAGCAAAACAATTTCCCAGAATGAGACGATGAAGATTCGCGTTTCTCTTCACAATGTCGTACACAGAGCCGGTATCTGGTGGAGTGTCTACTTATTCTCCCCCCACAATTTGCAAATAAAATGCCTCCCGGACTATTTTAAATTTGAACGACTATTGCGAGCGTGGCTTTGCTAGGCTGCTCGTAAAGACCTCAGACATCGGATCTTTAGGCCATCAAAGAAGAAATATTAATCCAGTAATGGGAATGTTCTGATGGTCCCATTTCTAATCAAAGTAAAGCCTGAGTTTTCTGCTTCAAGCAAACGTTGCCAAGAGAGTGGCATCAAGATTTCAAAATTGCGAGGAACGGAGGGAGGGAGCTCCGGTCCCTGTACCAGACTGTGCTGGAGCAGCACAGAACCAGCGGCAGGCACGGTTTAGGTCAGAGCTGGGAATGGGGGGAAAAAGAGAAAAAAGAGAAAAAAAAAAAAAGCCTGAAAATCTGGCCAAGCTGAGATTGGTGAGCGAGCTGCTAGGAGGCAACTTTTTCTTTCTGTTTTATTTTCAAATGGCTGGAGTAAGTCAGAAGCAATGCGTCTGAGAGAGAGGCAGGAGGGGAACGTGGAAGGGAGTTTTGCAGTTCCAGTAACGTGGTTTATTTTAATCCCCCTTCTGCTGCTGTTTCCCGAGCCCTCGTGCTGGGCCTGGACGTGGCTGGGGCTGCGACGCTCTGCTGCACGGGCTGCTTTATCTGCAGGCTTGGGAACAGGTCCTTTCCAAACCGCTTGTATTTGCTCTCCGTTCCCTGTCTTCCGTCCAAATTCGATATCTGCAGAGAGGCCCTGGGGCACGGGGTGCTGCCTCTCAGAGCAGGGGCTCTCCTGTGGAGTGCTGGGGCAATGAAAGGGAATAACAATAATAATAATAATAATAATAATAATCATAGCAGCATTCCCTCCTCTGCAGGCTGCAAACCAGCTGGCTTTGTCCAGCAGATCGTACCTGCAGCCGCATCGGTGCCTGGTGGCCGTAGCATCGTCACCCACTTCACCCCTGGCATCTTCTCCCATGCTGCTGCGGGAACGCGGGGTGTAATGAGAAACTCTGTGCGGTGGCAATGAAAACTAACAAAATTTGCTATGCGGCGTGGAAAGTTGTACTGATGGGAACAGTCGCTGCTTTAATATTTAATTTGATGAGATCTAGCTCTGAGAAATGGATCAGGAGCTGCCACAGCTTCAAGCGCGTGCTCAGCGCTTGCAGGGGAATTTCTACGGGGTTTGCTACGCTGCGGAGTTATCTACATTCTGGTTAGGTGACATGGTAATGAGTCTCATTAATTAACTGAGCACACAGAACCATATTTCCTTCCCATTCCTTTTCATTAATCAAGCTTTCAACACTTCCAGGGGTCGCTTGGACATTGGGTTGTCATGCAAAGTGTCTCCCCACCATTGGACCCTGGCTCGTGGTCTCTGCAGAGGAAATGTGGGCTGCTCAGATGTAACCGGGTGGCATTTCAGGAGGGAATTTCCTTGTGTCACGAGCCTGTCAAACAGTGCAATGCAGATAAGATCCAATCCTGCCTCTTACTGGCAGGAACTCTCTGTGGCCATATGGGCTCGTGTCGTGGCGAGACCAGGAACGCGGAGCTGGGCCAGGCTGATGTAAGCGTGGGACGGGTCTCACCTAAACCCTGTCTTTTCTTTGTCCTTTTAGGCGGGTCCCGTTGGCCCCAAACCATTTCTGGGACTGATACTCAGCCCACAGCGGAGCCATTTTTCCTCCGTGCGTTGGTCTCCTGCCTTCAGAAATCCCTTTGCATGTTCCAGACATTTTGGGTGTCTTCACCAGGGAGCTGGGCTTTAAGGGATCCTGATTGCCACCACGATGGCAAACCAACAAGCTGGAAATGTGGATTTGTCAGAACTATAATCCAGGTGGGTCCTAGTTCTTCGCTTGTACAAACCCATTCATTTTCTGTCCTTACATCTGTCTGTCTCTGGTCCTTCTGCAGCCCCATCCCTGCAGGACATGAGTCCCTCACAGCCTTTGGGGCTGAAGAGTGAGCAGAAGAGGTGAATTGGGAGAAAAACCTTTGGTGCCTACATGCTAATGTTTTAGCTTTGGCTGACATGTCCCAAACTGTAATCATGACCTTCCCCTCGCTGGGACTCACAGCTCCCTTGGCTACCTAATTCCACCGGCACATCAGGGTTTACCCCTCAAAACTCCTGGACATTTCCTGCTTGTGGACAAGGACATGTTGGCATGATGCTGCAGTGCTTGGGAACGGTTTGCTACACCAGCCTGTCCCTGGGATGGGCTTGGGGGTCCTTGCATGGGGTGAGGTGATCCTTCTCACTTTGCTCTTCCCACTCTCTCCCTTGGTCCTTCCCTCTCTGCCAACGCAATGACTGCGTAGCTGTGCTGTGAGACATAGCCGCATGCCCCTTCTCCAAGACCTCTCCTGGTCCCCCATGCCTAGCTGGGGATGAGGAGGTGGGACCCCAGCACTTCACCCCCCACGGCAAAGCCCTCTGTGCTGTGAGACATCTTGCTAGGCTTGACCTGGGGGAAAGGCATGAGCTTCACCAAACTGCCCTCATGCTACGCTGTCCAAAGCCATGTCCTACCGCTTCCCAATCCTGCTAAGTAATAACACTGGCATATATTTTTGCTGTTCCTTGTCTCTCCTTAGCATCCATGTCCAAGGCATGACCCCAAAGGCCCAGGGAAAGCAAGAATGTTGACGAAAATCCAGATATGCCTCTGCTTCTTCTTTGTCTCGGGCATTTTGTACGAGATCTCCCTGCTGTCTGGCTGCTTCTTCTCCTATATGCCTATGTCCAAGCACTTCCTGACACCTGAGCAGGTCTTGAACCTCGGCAAAAGCATCATCTTTCTGGAGACAACAGAGCGCTTGGAGCCGCCTCCGCTGGTGTCCTGCTCTGTGGAGTCTGCCGCCAGGATTTACCAGGACCGGCCCATCATCCTCTTCATGAAGGGACTTACAAATGACACGGCGTTGGACTTGAACTCCAGCTATGCAGCCTTCTCGCTTTTGTCTTCTATGAAGAATGTCTTCATTTTTCCTCTCCAGATGGAAACTGTCTTCCAGGAGACCCCTCTGCTCCAGTGGTACAACCAGGTGAGCGTTATAATAAAATAGGGAAATAGTTATAAATAGGGGGAGGAAATGTTCTGAAGTAGGCTTCAAATGAATGGAGGAATGCAAGATTGGCTATGTGAAACTAGTAATTTTTAATTTTTTGGTTCAGGATAGATTCATTTTTGCCATGTTTTGCAGTGTATTCGTCTATCTGTTTATTGAACACATTATCAGCATTTCCCCCCCCTATCTAGCAAATCAGATTTTTTTGGCAAACGAAACATTGGTAAAAATAGATTGCATAAGTGTTTTGATAAAACATCACTTCATAATCTTTCTCAACAGAAGCTGGTTGAACAAAATGTGCTGCCTGAGTCATCTGAACGCTCATTAATGCTGCCACGCACCAGTAGAGCCCTCAGTAGACAAGATGCGGGAGAGATTTCAGTTTTTGTAATAGCAACAGGCAAAACCAAGGTGGGCTCTTGTGAGCTCCGCCCTGGAAATAAGTTCCTGGCAAACTGCTTGCATGTAGCTTTGTCAAACTTGTTTTGGCTCCATATCTGTGCAGGGCAGGCAAACTTTTCCTCCAAACTCTTCCTTCTCCTGAGAAAAAATGACTCCAAATACCAGCAGTGCCAATGAAAACCCTCCAGCCCATTTCAAAGAGCTGGGAGTGATCAGGGAGTGTGTGAAGTGGGACGTGTCCCGCTGAAATAGCAGGCAATGATTCATGGCATCATTGATTTTAACATTGTAGGTTCCATCAAAAAAACACCCACGAAATGTTCCTGCGCTCATTCGTATTAACAAAGCATTGCTCTGCGCTGGCCCCTTATCTTATTCCAATAAAATTCAGTAGCTGGAGGAAGAAAAGGTGGTCAGTGACATTTGCAGGCGTGCAGCTGCAGTTTTACGGTGCGTTTGCATCCAATGGATGGATGTGGTCCGTTCTCTGCCGGTGGCATCACTCTTTCACCTTCCCAACTCTGCAGGTAGTCCCGGAGCAGGAGAAGAACTGGGTCCACGTCAGCTCCGACGCCAGCAGACTGGCGCTCATTTGGAAGTATGGTGGTATCTACATGGACACAGATGTCATCTCCATCAGGCCCATCCCCGAGGAAAGCTTCCTAGCAGCGCAGAAGTCGCAGTTCTCCAGCAACGGGATCTTTGGCTTCCCTGCCCACCACAAATTTATTTGGGACTGCATGGAGAACTTTGTTCTCAAGTACAACGGGAACATCTGGGGGAACCAGGGGCCCTTTTTAATGACAAGGATGCTCAAAACCCTCTGCAATCTCACGGATTTCAAAGGCACCGAGGACCACAGCTGCCAGAACATCTCCTTCCTCAATCCCCAGCGTTTCTACCCCATACCGTACCCAGCCTGGGGCCGGTACTACGAGGTGTGGGACAAAAGCCCCAATTTCAACCACTCCTACGCTCTGCACTTGTGGAACTTCATGAACCACAACCGGAAAGCTGTGGTTGCGGGCAGCAACACACTGGCTGAAAAACTCTACAAAGCCTACTGCCCCACCACGTACGAGGACCTGATCCAAAACGCAGAGCTGAGGGATTTCACGCACTCTGAGGATGTTGTGTGACATGTTGTGAGCAGGAGGGGGGTGATCCTTCCAGCCCTCCCCATCCTGGGGCCAAAACACAGTCACCATTGGTGTCAGTAGCTGGCTTTGTAGGAGAAAGACAGACCTTTTCATAACCACCATCCCTACTCCGTTGGGACACTAAGGAGCATGTGCAGAATGGTGGTGGGTATCCATCAAACGTAGCCTCCAGTGACACAAAGGACACCTTTGCCTTGGTTCTGTTTCCTTGTAGGCGCTCATGAACCAAACCTTCTTGAATTGAAGGGACTTACAGGCCTTGCTAGTGAGCTTTTCCAAGTTCCCAAAGAGATGCATGGCCTCCTGGGAGGAACTTCAGATGCACCTCTTGGAGCTATTGGCAGCTACCCATGTCAGAAAAGTAGCAAATACAACAGGTTTTGGACTGGGCTGAGGCCTCCGAAGCAAGTGTAATGCAAACATATAGCAGAGGATGGATGAGAGGAATTGCTAATGAAGAGAAGCCCAAACTACTTTCTTTTCATTAATCTGTGTTTTTCTCACATGAACTTTACACCCTACGTTTTTGAGAGGGACCTTACCAGTGCAAGTGAAAATAAAATGGTTAATAAACCACCACTCCTCTGAGCTTGCTTTCCCCTGCACGCCCCTGGAAAATGAGTCCCATTCTTCAAATGTTTGTGCTTCTGCACTTCTACTTTGGCTCCTTCCAGGAAGGGGCTGCACTGCTCCATCCTCTGAGGTCAGTTCTGGCTGGAAAGAGTCACATCTCCCTGGAAAAAGAGATGCTGAGGCACCAAGAAAGGATATGGGGATGGCCCTCCAGGGCTCCCAAATCCCTTTGAAATAAATGGACTTCAACTACCCTGGAAATGAGGTAGTCATGAGGTCGTCCAGCTGTGCAAAAATCCCTGTTTAACCCCAGCAGAGCACCCAGTGGTTTTTTTTGCTGCAGGAGATGAATTTATCCCCTTGCATTTACTTTTTTCCGCCAGGGTGATGCCAATCCACCCAACCCCCTGAAAAGAAGCCCAGCTTGCAAATCTCTTCTGAGTCTGTCTGAACAGCTGTTTTTAACTCAGGAGCAGAAAGGCGGGGGCGAATCGGTCGCCCGTCATCGAATGTTTGCCGTTTGCACAATGCTATCTTCTGTAAACACAGCAGCTAATGAGCACGCTGCAATCGGCAACCCGGTTTCTGCGGCTAGAAATTGCAGCAGGATTAATCGAGAGAAGAAAGGGGTTTACGTGTGCTTCGTGCCGTGTTCGGACACCGGGCTCGAGTCTCCTTCCAGCCCAGTGTGTCATCCATCCCCCACCCCCCAGTAACTGCTAAAGTCAGTCGAGCTGCACCGGTGTAAGGGCAGGCGGTGCAAAACCGAGCGCTGCGGGTTGTCAGAGCAGACACGTGGCGTGGGGGAATATTTTTGCCGTTCCCTTTTCCCAGGGTGAAGCTCTCGTGCCTCTGCCCGGGGCTATGAGTTTTACGCCCCGGTGCCATCCGCACCGGTTTAGTTTTGCTCCCTGCTCTGTTACAGCAGGTTTCTCTTGCCTGCGGCATCGGGACCTGCTTTTCCTCCATGACTTTGACTTTCCTGGGCTGAGGGGATGCAGGGGAGGAGCGTAGGGTTACAGCCCAGAAAGTCCCCCCCGTTTCCTGCACGGCTTCGCGCAATCCCAGCTGCTCCCAGCCGCCGTGCATCGCTCTGCTCCCGTCCTCATCCCCTCTCTCCAGTTCTATCTCTAGCAATCAGTGAGTATCTCCCTTTCTTCTGCCCCGTGGCTCGACTCTCCAGGCTCCCGTCTGTGGGCAATGGCTGTGTCCGTGGAAGGGAGGGACGGGGCTGGGGGACGGGCAGAGACTTTCCGTCCCTTTTGCGGATGAGCTCAGGCGAGAAACATTTCCGAGGCTCTGCTGGGTTACGTAGCAGCTCCTCTGCAGAGGAGGTCCGACCCCGTCTCGCTTCTCTCTCCTGCCTGCGTGCACCGTCAGGACTTTTAGCAAAACAGGGCTGACGGCAGCAAGCGCAGCCAACCTCACCGAAGGTCTCACGTGGGGGTTTTCTCCTGTGCCCACCCAGTGTGAGTCCCGGGAGCTTACGTTTCGGTGAGAGGAGAAGCTGAGAAAGGGAGGGAGGTGATGGCTGCTTTTGGGAAGGGTCCTGAGGAGGTGGGGAAGCTGCTCGAGCAGGTTGTGAGCAGACTCTGAGTCTCCTGACACTTCTCTGCTTCGTGCTGAGGTGTCTCCCAAAGTTTGCAGGCTCCCAGATCAGCAGGGGAGCAGAGGGATGCTGGCACCTGGGGCAGCCTCACACGTTGCAGGGAGCAGAGAAGCCCTTGAAGGGTTCAGGAAGGTGAGAAGGGCCCCAGGGTGGCGGTGGGGAAGGATGGAAGGGAAAGAAACAAGGAGAAATTTCCCTGCCAAAGGCTGAGGGTTGCAGGGAAGAAGACCTGCTATGAGCTGGGACAGCGAACACACTGTTGCCAGCCTGGAAAATGAAAGCCCATCACGCTTTCTGAGATCCAGTTCTACCAGCACTTTGGTGGAGCTGGTTTTAACACAGTGGAGTGGAAATGGTGCAGGTGACCACCTTCAGCTCTGAGCTCTGCTGGGTGGCACTAGCTGCTACCTCAGCAATGGACCTGCACTCCTCGAGGCCGATGTCTTCATGTCCCAAATCTCAGTCCTGGTGGAAGGAATTCCAATGTTTCCCTTGCGGGTGATGAAGATGGCTTTTGCCAGCAGCTCCATTGCACCAGCTGACGTTGCAATACATTACAGCATAGAAGTTAAAATGCAAGTAAGAGCTGAAGAGATAAAATAAGTCTTCAAAGCTGGGTGCCCAGGTTACTGAATGCAGTGGTTTTACGGTACCAACGTCCCGGTGAAGCCACAGTTGCACTGTCTGAGACCTTATATACAGCATTTTGTAAGAAACGGAGGGGAAAACCCAGCAGGCTCCAGCACCCACAGGCACGCCTGAAGCGGGCGATGGGGCGATCGCAGCCGTGCTGCTAAAGCAGCGGGTCAGGGTTGATGGCCCCTGAAACACAGCTGGCTTTGGTGCGTGAAGACCTTGTTAATATTAACAACAAGGTCATGCAGCACAGCCTACCCCCTGAGCTATGCAGTAGGTCATTAGGGGATTTTTAATCAATGGTCTCTGCAAACCCCTCCTCTTTAGGAGTGGTTAATTTGTGCAACAAAGCCTCACCTGCAGGGACCATGCACCATTACCCAAGAGGTCTGCATGGCATGCAGCTATGAGTCAGGGCTATGTTTACGCAAGTATATACATATATATATGTATGCATGCATATATACGTACGCTTCACTTGCCTGATGCAATGAATTGGGTTGTTTGCCATTGCAGTGCTGCTAACAGCATATATATCACAGCAGTAGCAGCAATAATGATCTTTGCTGGCTGCGCAAGCCTGGAAGGGAAGGGGCTTGCTGATCTGGTGTTTTTTAGTAGGCACCAAAAAAGATAAAAAAATGAGCAAACCCTAGAGGGAAACTGGTTAATGAGAATGTCACACCGATGCCGGAGGCTTTGTGCCTCGTCTGCAGCAGTGCGTGACCTCCTCCCAGGTTAGCTGCAGCCCTGAATCAAGGCTTGCCTTCTCCTGCCGTATTGAGGCAGTGGAATAAGAGAGGGAAGGGTGAGAAAGAAGAGAGGGGCAAGTAAAACTGGTGTAGAGCTAAAAAGTGCTTAAAAGAGTCTCCCAGGTCCATCCAGGCCGGTTTAGAGCAGCTGTTGACCCCTGGC
Source organism: Balearica regulorum gibbericeps (assembly GCF_011004875.1). Taxonomy (NCBI): domain Eukaryota; kingdom Metazoa; phylum Chordata; class Aves; order Gruiformes; family Gruidae; genus Balearica; species Balearica regulorum. The sequence continues at coordinate 1,642,683 of NC_046192.1, read as the reverse complement.
TTTTACATGCAACGGGGAGAGGCCCCGGTGGGAGATGGGGCTACAGGCACAAAGGTATTTAGGTGCCTGGCGAGCTGACTAAGCAGGTTAGAGAGAGGCAGGGATGTGAAGGGGCATGTGTGGGGCAGGAGGAGGCTCTCTGTCTCTGAGCGCAAGAGAGGGCTTTGCAGAGTTTGCTGTAGGTTTGAATGCCGCTGAGCGGGACTGAGAGCAAACCAGCCTCGCAAGGACACAGGAAGCATCGTGCAGGTAAAGCAATCCTGGCAGGGAGGGTAGCGGAGAGCCTGGGGTAGGGGTGGAAAAACAGTCCCATGAGATGGAAAATGCTCACGGGCTTGCAGATGTCGCTTGCTGCATTAACTGGCTCTACCGTGTGCAACCCCAGATAACTGCTGGGAAGGTCTGTGATTGCTCCAGCATCAAAAAAAAAAAAAAAGATGAAAACAGGATCATTTTATCCCAGGATGGGTGCAGGTACCATGAAAAATGTCTCTGCTAGGCTCTCGGTTGGAAAACCCTGCAGCCCCTTGCCCTTGCTCTGCCCTGCCCATGCCACCATCACCCCGTGTGCCTGGTAGCGCCGAGCCTTGGAGAAACACAAGTGGGAGCCTTGGAGCCTCCTGCTTGCAAACAACATTTGGAGGACTGAAATTAGGGCAAAAAACCTGATTTGGGCACCTTTTCTGCCGCAAACAGGCAGCGATAACCACTGCCCCCTCTTCCTCTGAGTTAGCAGAGGAGAGCCCAGGAAAGGTTGGCTTTTCTCGCACCGCGCACGCGGTTACTCAGCGTCTCCCTGGGTTGCCTGACCCTGTTTTGTCCCCGTCTCGGGAGCGCAGAAGCGTGCGGGAGGCAGAGGCGTGTGCAGGGCGATGGGCTGGCTGGGACTGGCGTTACCACTGTACACAGCACACCCAGCAACACGCCAACACCGCGCTGGCTGCTCCGCTCCGCGTCCCGGGGCGCTCAGCCTGTGCAGGAACCCCTTCTGCATCCAAAACTATGGTAAGTGGCCTTTCTGCAAAGAACTTTTTTTAAAAAATGAAGAGGCAGAGGGGAAATTGTAACATGGGGCAGCAGCAAATCCCTGGCTAGAGACTGAGAACGACATAGGGCTATTATTTCACAGATGTAAAACTCTGTATTTTAACTATATTTGTTTAACTATTGCTTAGGATGCAGCTAGGAAAATGAGCAAAAACCACTTCTGGAAGTGATCTAGGTTTAGGGCAAAGCAGACTGTTGTGATATTAAAGTTTACCGTGTATTGTTTTCAAAACAAATCAAAATTCAAAAATTCTGGTTCCCTAAACCCGGGTACGTACGCTCAGGAGGGATTTACAAGCTCATTCAGAATGGGTTATTGTAAAGAGTTCCAACAGACACTTGTAGAAGTCTCCCTTACCAAAAGCAAATGGTGAACAAACTGGCAGATTTTTTTTTTTATTTTTTTTTCCCCCCCAGAATTTGGCAAAGCAGTAGATAGCAGCTCTGGATGGGGAGGGAAGAGGTTTTTTTTTGCTGCTGTGTAAGATAAGCTCCGACCCGCTCCCCGATGCCTGCAGTGTGTGGCTCAGCCATAACACATCCCTTTTGCCTTCCAGCCCTTTTCCATAGCCTTTTACCACCCGCCGCACCAGCCCATGCCTGCGGGGATGCCAGGAGCATCCCCAGGACTCACCATCCCGGTGGACATCCCCCCCTTCCGCTTCCAGCCCCGTCGGGTCGGCGTGGACTGGCGTCGCTTCAGTGCCATCGACGTGGAGCGGGTGGCCCGCGAGGTGGACGTGGCCGCGCTCCAGGACCACATCGCCGGCGTGACCTTCTGCAACCTGGATGGGGAGCGATGCCCCCACTGCGGGCAGCCGGCGGACCCCGTCCTGCTGAAGGTTCTCAGGATGGCTCAGCTGAGCATCGAGTACCTGCTGCATTGCCAGGAGCTCCTGGGCACCAGCCTGGCCGCGCACGCACAGCGCCTGCAAGCTGCCCGCGCCGAGCTGGCTTGCACCCAGCAGCAGGCAGCAGAGCAGGCAGCGCAGCTCCGGGGGGCAAAGGAGGAGAGCAGGAGGTGGAAGAAGCTGATTGCCACGCAGCAGCTTCTCCTGCAAGCTGGCCCGGACACCTACTGCAAGGTACGTGGTGGAAAGGTGTAAGGGGTGTAAAGTGCGTCCCCGTGCAGGATGCTCCTTGCTGCATCCTGCCTTTGTAGCCCCATTGCCTTGGCCCCAGGAAAGGTCCTGGTCAGCCCCTGCTGCCTTCCCCGGAGCTGGTTCATCACCTTCACGGAGGCTGCAAAGTCCTTGCTAGGGAAGCTCCCTTTTTTTCTGCTAATTACGGGTAGTCAGGGCTGCAGAGTGTGGGAGAGGGGGTCTGTAGAGGGCTGCCTGGGGAGATCTCAGGAGATCCTTCTGTCCTGGGGGATGCCTCCTGCCAGGGAGACTTTAAGCATCCTTCAGACCACTGAAAGATTTATGGATGCTCCTGGATTTGGTGGTGATTTCGCTTTCCCCCCACCTCACTGAGCTTTTCCCACCCTTCCAGTAGGAAGCCTCGTGGTGCCTTTTTTGTCTGCTTCTTCCTCATCACCAAATCAACGCACTCACTTACTCCTGGAGAGTAAAAGCCACCCAAACCAGGTGATTTAGGTTCATACAGCCCAGTCAACCCTACAAGCACAGGGTCCCATTAGAACCAGGACCTCACTGATGCTGCACTGCTCTGTTGGGGAAAGCAGCATTTTTTTTCCCTGAGCAGCATCCCTGCACCATCATCTTGGCTTCTGCCTTCTCCTTTGGTTTCAGACAGAAGAAACTCCAAACACCCTCCATCTGTGTGCTTCCAACGCAACGGCCGTGTCTCTTGAGGTCTGCCCTTTCGCTTTAAAGCAGCGAAGCTTTGTCTGCCTTGCAGGGGACGTGGGGAGTGCCCCTTTCTGCAGATCCCGGTCCCTCCGCTGACTTTTCCCCCCTCCCCAGTGCCACCTCTGCGGTAAAGCCTTCATGAGCGACTCCTTCCTGCGAGCCCACGTGCAGCGCCGGCACGCAGAGGCCACCGAGGCGGGTGAGCACTGGGATAATTTCTCCCTTCGCTTTCCCAGGCAGGTTCTCCCCCGTTTAACGTAGATGCTGGAAACCAGAGTGACCACAGGAGGTTAAAGGCAGCTTCTTATAACTTCTCTCTTCTGCTTTTCTGTGAATATCGACTGAGTGCTTTCTGCTTGCTGCCCTTCCCTCAAGCACAGGGAGGACACGCAGCCCAATACCAGACTGCACGTGTATTTACAACTCATCTCTGTGCCTCAGTTTCCCTAAGGATCTTCTCCACCCAAAGATTCCATGGGACTGTGGGGATGGAGCTATGTTGGGGAGTTCCAGACAGTGTTTTGCTAGAGTGGGAGAGGGGTTCATCTTCCCTGTGCCCCTTTTTTGGGAAGAAATTGATGCTCCTTTGCAAAACGCTTTGAAAACTGGAGGTGTAACACGCCGTGTGAGAGCCATGGGGCCTCGTTACAGCTTGACCTGCACCCAGCACTTGAACTTGGCAGATAAAAAAGCCGCTTTTGCCGTTTGCTGGCAGGTTGAAACCCCAGCCCAGGGCTGATGCAATGCAACAGGTTGAGCTTTGCTCCGGAGGCACCGGTGCGGCCTGAAACATCAGTGCAGGGCACTTTGGCTGCTTGGGAGAGTAAGCCCAGTGCAAAGCCACGCTGCTCCACGAGCTGCTAATCTCTCCAAGTTTACAAAAATAAAATAATAAAAAAAAAAATAATCAGAGGCCACATGGCCACATTTGCCATGTTTTTTCCTGCAGCTCAGCTACCTGCTCCTCCACCCTGAAACCCTACAGCAGTTTTGCTCAGTGCTTTGGTAGGATTTTCCACCCCACTCAAAGCAAAATCCCAGTAGGAGCTGGCAGATTGCACCCTTGCTCACGGCACCTCTGTTTCCCCGGGCTTTGCAGAGAGGCAGAAGATGAAGCAGGTGGAGCAAATGGAGGATGAGGTGGAGGAGCTCAAGGCAAAACTGCGGGAGATGCAGCAGCAGCTGGAAGTGGAGAGGGAAGCGGAGAAGCTGCGCAGGGAGCAGGTATGGGGTTAAGGTACTGCTGCCAGTTTGGGAAAAAATGGGGAGAAGTGATGAAATATGGGGCATTTTTGAAAGCACAAGTGAAAAAGTCACTGAAAAATATTTTATGGTGGAGCTCATACTTATTTCTTTTGAAAATTTGGCCCAAAAAATTCCTGTGGGAAATGTCACTGTATAAGCCTGCCTGCCCGGGAGGCTGTGCTGCCTTGACCTCCCCACGGTGTGCAGGCAGGCTCTGAGCAGCAATGGGTGTAATGAGAGCGTTAGTGCTCATCCCGCTGGTGCCAGGGCAGAAGCCCCAGCCCTTGGTGCTTCTGCTCTGCAACCAAAACGTCTCCTGCCTCGGTTTTTTCCATTCCTTTTAGGAAATGGAGAGAGCTCACCGGCAAGAAGAGGAGGGCAGGAGAGATTTGGAAAGGTGGAAAGAGGAGGAGAGGACAAAGCTGCATGAAGAGATAGATGGCCTGAGGCGGCTCTTCCTCGCAGCCTGCAAGGACGTGGCCAGCAGGAGCAGTGCCGTGGAGGGGGTGAGCCAGCACCCCGCAGGCTCCTCAGGGCAGGCGAGGGGATGTCCGAGCCTGCTGCCTCACCTGATCCAGGTGGTATCACAGGTTCACAGCCCAAAGCAGCCTCATTTCTTTGCTCCTGGGGCATAGAAGCATTTTGAGGTTGGAAGGAGAGGCTGGCCAAGGTCGTGTTCCCCAGGAGGAAAACAGATCCTCCTGCAGGGCACACAACTCCTTCCTCTCCCCGCTCCAGAAACTGCAGGAGCTTTGGGTCAGAGAGGCGGCGGTGTCCAACCTGGGGACCCTGCAGAACGATGATACCGAGGAGGCACGGGGCCAGACACCGAGCTGGGCAGAGCTGTGGGGCGAGCAGGAGAGGATGGCAGTGCAGGTGAGCAGCATGGTCCCCATGTCCTTCCAGGAGGTGCATTTGGATGGAGGTGGACCTCCATGCACGCACCAATGTGTGCATCTGCTTTGTGGATGTCTGGTCTTGGCTCAAGTTCATGTAGCAATGGGCTCCTCCTGGTGTAGAGCACTGACAGTCCGAGTCCAGAAATGGGACCTGGAGGGTGCAGAGGGCATGTCATGGTCCCAGGTCAGCCCTGCTTGCTGCAGGGAAACCCCTCTTCAGTGGAGCACTGCAGAAGGTCACCACATGGAAAAGCATTTAAAGTACCAAATAAACAAAAGAAACTTATTTACCCATGAATCAGCTGCCTTCTCAACATCTAAAAACATCTGAAGAAGGCTTTACCATGCATGGTACCTCTGAACATGGAGTGGGGTGGGAATGGCACCGCTGTTACGCTGCCAGCTGTCCTTCGGGACCCAAAGGGAAGCTGAATTTCTCTGAGTATGAACACGATCGGGTGCCCATGCCCACAAGAAGCCTCCAGCCCACAACCCAAGGAGGGAAATGCCTGTGTGCTTAATTTGGCAGAGCAGAGCAGTGAGGGAGAACCAGGCACAGGAGGGCCAAGTGGGTGCCAGATGTCCTCGGCAGCTCCCAGGCACCTTGCTCAGAAAAGGCCTGGATGTTTCCCTTATGGTTTTTTGTCCGTCTTAGCTTCAAGCCCCAGAGATGTCAGGTCTCCTCAGAAGAACCAGGAACGCTCTCTCTGTAGATCAGCCCAGCAAGTGGTAACCAGAAAGAGTGGGGCTCTGCGCCTAAAATGAGCCTTGGCTGGACTTCAAAGCCCAGCACAACAGAGTATAGTTATTAGGTTATCAAGGGGAAAGAATAAATGAAATGCAATGACCAAAGCTGTGTCCTATCACAACCAAAGAGAAGGCACGAGCTTGCCACCAGCAGACCTCAAAGCTGGCGTTATATCTTCTGCAAGGCCAGATCTGCCCTTTGGGATCCCAATAATGAATAAAAATCCAGAGAGCTGCTCTTGGTAGTGAAGGGAAGAGGTGGCTCCAAACCCATTTTTACCATGTTCAAGTCTTCTCGTTCCTTTTTTTGCCCCTCTCAGCTGAAGAAAGGGAAGATGACACCCTGTGCCGCCCCATCGCAGGATCAGCAGGTGGTTATGGACCATGTCCATCAGCAGAAGGATGCTCTCAGCACCTGGCTCAGGGGGCAGCCCAAGGTCACAAAGTCCCAGGAAAAGAAGGTTAAGTGAAATAAAAAAAAAAAAAAGGAGACCTCAGTTCATCAAGAGGGTTTAAGCAGCTTTAAAATATTTACTGAGTTAAGACTAAGCCTACTTTCAAGCCCATGCTGTAATGCTTTACTACATTTGGGTCTTTTTTGCTCTCATTAAACACGAAGCATTACATGCACATAGTCCGGCACGAACCATGCCCACTGGGGCATAGATCACCAGAGCAACGCTTTGCATTACAATTTGGAGCATCTTTTACTCTCTATCAGATCTGTGACTGGCACGTGGGTATAACAGGATGACAACTGATGTGCTAGATATGATGGAAAGGAAGGTGCCTAACCCCTTGCAGGTATGGTCTGCTTAAGGGAACTTGGGGAGTGTGTATGCCCACTTCAGGGTTTTGCTATTTTCTGCTCTGTTTTTGAATGCATTTAATAATAATACTCTGCAGAGAGCGGAAGAGTTACCCAAAATTATAGACAAAGAAATGATCTTTGAATGATGCCCAGTCTATTCCTTTACAGATCAAGCTGCTATCTGCAAGCAACCCTCAAGGTAATGATTGCATTTTTAAAGTGAATCAGTTTGGATCTAGATAAACTTTTCATCACTAACAGCCCTTCAGGCCACAATGTCTTCTCTGCCTCCCTCTACATGAATGTGCCACGGAGGCCTCTCCAGGGAGCTGGCTGTATGTCCTCTCACACGAAGCCGTGGAGTGGTGGACACGTTCCAGTCCCTTGACTGTCTGCCTCAACAGCATAGACCACAGCTCTGGTTGCTGGCACAAACCTCGCTTGTCTCTCGGGTGGGTTTTGCACTGCAGCCATACCCCAAAGGAATGAGATTTCAATCAGGCGCTCACAGCAAACGGATGACCTTGCATCATCCAAAATGATGCCAGTGGTTATTTGCATAAAAATAAGGAGGTGAGGCACGCTGTGGGTTCTTCTTTACAGTCTGGGTTCTCTATAATCGATTGCCAGGGAAAGGAATCGGGGACTTCTCAGCTCCCCAGTGCCTGTGGCAGCCGCAGACCCGGCCAGGGGCTGCTGCTCGGAAAACAAAAAAGGCCATAAACCAGGGGTGGATATAGTAGCAGATATCCAAGGGGTACGTCATTGACCCCAGCCCTAAGGGTGGCAGAGGGCTGTTTGCCCACTGACATCCTCCAGCCAGTGGCCTTGCTGGGCAAGTGCCCTGGAGTTTCCCTCGGGGATGTTCTCCAAGGGCTGGTGCCAGACCTGGGCCATCCTTGGATCCCCAAGGGGACAGTTGTGTCCGTACTTTCCATGTAGGAAAATCAGGTGGTGATCAGTGCTTGCTTCTGCGCTGGGGCCTTGGCTCCTCTTTGACCCTCACAAGCTCCTTTCTTCCCTGCAGTGACCTGGGAGGTGACCAAAAAGGTGGCTGTTGAAGAGTCATCAGGTGGGTATCGGAGTTGGGATCATCCCTGTCCTGAGAGTACCAGGATGAAGCCAACATTTGGTTTGGAGTGTTGGGCAGTGAGGATGAGGGGTCCTGGACAAAGCTGGAGGTGACGAGGGGGTGGGCTGGTGGCGGAGGGGATGAGCTCGCTGGTCCCTTCGTGGGTGCGCAGAGTGTGACAGCACCATGACCAGCCCTGCTGCCAACGCTTCACCCAGGAGAGCTGTGCCAGACGGCTGCTGGGTTGTGGGTGGGATTTTGGAAAAGTTGTGGCCAGGAATTAATCAAAATTGAGGAGTAAGTTGCCACTTTGTAGTCTGCTGAGGGCAGCCAGTTGCTTGCTCTGGGACTGGTGGGACCTGTGTCCTCAAAGAGGAGGAGGGACCCGCCAGCCCCCTCCCCGGGGTGCAGACCATGTGTGGCTGTGCTGGTGCCAGCACCCGTCTTTACTCCAGACAGGGAGGAGGCTGCCTTGGGTGGGAAGCAGAGGCTGATGGAAGCCCTGCAGAGAAACCCAAACCTCCTCAAGCAGTTTCGTCTCATCTTGGAGGAAGTGCTGGAGGAAAAGCTGGAGAGCATGGGGGTCAAGAGGGTAAGTCTGCCCTTTCAGTGGCAGTGTTTGCAATGCCAGCCCTGAGCCAATGCAGGGACACAAAGATTTTTTATTTTTTTTTTTTTTAGTGGGGGGGAGAGAACAAGTCAAACACTAACAGGCAGTAAAAAAATAAAAATCCCTATCATCTGGAGCAATCACACCCTGAGAGGCAAATGGGAAGGTGGAGGCAGAATCACACAGTAGCAGAGGGAATAAACCGCCGTGCTCCCATCTCTGAGATTGGTTATTAGTATCTCTCCAGCAAATCTTCCTCACAAGCAGCCTTTCATATGCTAAATTACCCAGTGCTCCCTCTCTTCTAGGGAAGGAGGGTGTTTGAGGGCACAGCAGCCCCTGTCACAGGGATTTCAAGGGGACTTTCACTGTCCAATTCCTTTTCATGCCAAGCATATTAAATAGTACCTCCTACGCATCTTCCCGAGCTCCTGGCAATGCAACACCACCACCTAGCACCTTGCAGAGCTGGTGCAAGGGCAGTGAGCAGGCATGGCTGCTGGGGACCCGCCTTGCTCCATCCACCTCCGCTTCTGAGCAAGGCAGCATTATTTCTGAGCAAGGCAGCATTATTTATTTCTGAGCAAGGCAGCATTTCTGTTTCGGGTCCTGAAGAGAAAGCAGTGACTTCTGGAGTGATTATTTCCTGGAGGTGTTTGTAAGGAGCACTCCTGGGTTCATTTCATGTAGGCTGGAGCCCTGGTGTGTCCTCCCTTTCCCTGGCACGTTATTTGGGAACACCGGGGCGGTGTTAAAAGCAGCAGAGGTGCCCAAAGCCAGGCCCACAGGCGTGCAACCCTCTTCGCTTCTTATCACTTTGCATCTCTACAAGCCCAGGACATTCATGGTCGCAAAACCTGCTCGAGTCATAAATACCTCCTAAGAGAAAATGCTGCGCTTACCCCCACAGCCTAGAAATTGCCCAAAATAGCTGAGATTTACGCTTCAGTGATTGTTTACCAGAGCAGACGAGGGCTTTGCAAATGACTCCTGAAGCCTCATTGTGGGCTGTTTGCATGGGAACCATCGTGCTGGGGAAACGGTGGGTCCCAGGGCTGGTGAGAGCTTCCCTGGGGCTTGGACAGGGCTTGGAGCTTGCAGGATGCTCTTAAGATAAGGGCAGTGCTGCTGAGAGCTTGTTTCACCACCCGACACGTGGGAGGACAACGTCGGGCCCCTCAGCCATCCTCCGCTTTAGGTTGCGAAGGGGATCTCCACCCGGACCTACAGAAGCCTCCAGGCTCTGGTCAGGCTTCAGCAGCAACAGAAGGCTGAGAAATTTCCCGGTCTCCTCCACCTGAGGGATGAGTTGGTCCGAGCGTTGATGGGGAAAGTCAGGCGACGCAAGAAGCCCAGCACTAATTTGCCTCAACAGGCCTTCATCATCCCAGGTGAAGTGACCTCCTGTCCTCCCTATGTACCAACCTCAGGGACCTGTGGCCACCCACCGATGGCCACGGCATGCCATTCCCTTACCCGGTGAGACAAGAAGATGGGGAAAGGGCATTTGGGGTGATGCAAGTCTCTGCAATTGCACTCTGCATCTTGACCTCACGTGGGTTGGCCTGACATATTCAGGAAAAAAATACCAGCTGTCCCCAAAAGCCCCAGCAGAGTGAAATGCAGGTTTGGCAGTGCTTGAAAATCCCTTTCCCCTCCCTGTTCCTACACAATCCCATGTTGGGTGGGTGGCATGGCTCCCCCAAAGGCAGCCCACAGGACTACGAGGAGGTGGGTGCTGATTCTCCTTGCTCTCAATATTGTCTTCCAGCTCGAAGCCCAAAGAGCCCGAGGTCCCTTCGGAGGTCACAGCCCACGGCGATCCCAGCTGCAGCAGAGCCTGAAGCCTCAGTAATCCCCCAGCCTGCTCCTCGGAGCAGAGCCCACTCCACCCGCAGCCCCCCGACAACTCCCTGGGGCACCCTGAGGACCTCCAAAGCCAGCAGTCCCCACCGAGGACTTGTCCCACGGCAGAGGTGAGTCACATCACTTCCTTTTGGTCTCCAGGCAGGTGGGCAGTGCCCGGGACCCGCGGCCACAACCTGTCCCCAGGTGTGCTGGGTGCTGGCCAAACACCAGCACCTTTGGAAACTGCCGGGTGGTGGGTTATTTGGTACCCCAGAGGGGTTTGTTTGGAAAAGGATTTTCCTGGGGTGTCCCTGCCCGTACAGGTTGACTCAACTCGGCAAAGTCAGACCTGAGGGCTTGTACCCACCTTGTGGTGCTGGAGACAAACACGGGCCATTTCCCACCAGTGTTCGGCTCCTTCTTCCCCTCCCAAGACCTCTGCAAGGGGATGAAGGAGGTCTCGTGGGGGCTTGGAGCAAAAGTAGTAAAGATGTAAAACAAAAGATTGGAGAAACTGTGGACCCTGCAGAGAAGAAACAACAGAGAGGGTGTGAGATGGCAGCAGAGAGGAAGAAGAGCTCATCTGTGACCAAGAGAGGAAAAGGAGTTACTTGTTTGCTCCAGGAGCAAGAAAAAGCCAGAGCTAGGTTTTAAACTCAAGCAGAGCAATACCCAAATGCAAGGCAAAGTGTGGGTGTGAGCAGTTGTCGGAGATGCCAGCAGGAAAGTGTTTGCAGGCAGTGGGCATGATGGACCTGGCCACGTCCATGGCAAACACAGAGCTTCTCCATGGGCTGCCCTGCTCAGGGTCAGATCACAGCCCGGAGCATCGCAGGGCTTCCCTGTGTCCACCACAGGAATGGGGAAGGGGGACGCCAGAGCAGCCCCACACCCAACCCATCTCTGTGCACCAGTTCAGAAGCCACACTGGGAGGGAAGAGACCTGCCCCGTTCCCGGTGAGGCTCAGCTCTCGGCAAGAGCCAGCGCTCTCCGCGGTGGTGCTGGGGGATGAGACCGACTCCGACGGGTGGGACCTGGACTCGCTGGAGGAAACGGCTGGTTTGGGTACCGCCTGTTGTTCTTGTAGCAACCGCTGTGGGTCAGCGAGGCGGTGGGGACAGTCCTGGTTAGCACCGTCTGCGCTGCCGTGTCACCTTCGTCCTGGGGCTGAAGTGGGACGAGTCTCACCCCGCCATCCCCCATACCTAGCCAGGCAGCAGGGCGCCGGTGGCTTCAACCATCTGCCACGCGTGTGCCGGACCCTGCCAGGGTATTTTCCTGGGGCTCAATGAATACTGCGGCTGTTCCTTTGCATGGAGGGAAACCAGACTGTTTAGAGGGTGCAGGGAACCCCCCCCAGGACCCAAAGCTCTATGTGCTAAAACCCGATGTGAACCATGAATCAGGGAGCGAGGTGGGCACTGCTCCTGTGCCCCTCGGAGAGGTGAGGGAGGGCAGCAGGAGGCACCTCTTGCTTACGCACTGGCTGCAGCCAGCAGCAGGTACTCCTTGCACGTGGCTTTGGTGTATCCCAGGCCAAAATGAGCTGTCAGTGCTCTGCCGCACACCACTAGCCCAGGCTGCGTGTGCAGATGGAGGTTTTCTCCAGCATCCTTGCACACCCAGGAGCGTTACCCACCCAGTGCTTGCTCAGGGAGGGAAACCCCCGTGCTTTACCCTACGCACAAAATATTTGCTTCCTGAAACAGCTCTGTTGGGATGGGTCCAGACAGTGCTAGTGAGTTTAAGCTATTTAGAAACCAATTTGTCCTGGGGCAGCTGGCAGCCCCCTCCCTTCCCACCCATCCCTGCCGTGGCCGTGCCCTGGGGGTCCCCGTTTCACCCGCTCTGCCGTGCGCAGGGACAGCCCCATCCGCGCCGGTGATGCTCTTGGAGAGACGCCTGGATGCAGTGGCACAGAGACCACCCGGTGGGGTGAAACCCTTCCCAGCCCTGAGCTCAGCATTACCCAAAACCAGCCAGCCCGCCAAGAAACTCCGGGTATCTCGTGAGAATGTGGCCACGGGGATGTTCTCTTGACATAATTTCCATTAAAAAAAAAAAAAAAAAGGCATGTCAAACCCTTTTTTCGGCTCATACCCATCAGTGGTGCCGCAGGACATAGTCTGTGTGCGGGGGGTTCAGGCAAAGCAGCAGAGACTTGGCCCTTGGCCCCTCCAGCCAGTTAGTTGTCTGTCCTTCCCCTGATGTTTGTCCGTTCACCCTTTTTAGGTGGGGAAAAGAAAAAAAAAAATAAAAAAAAATCAGTATTCATGCAATTAGGAACAAAACACTAAGTGCCAGAGAATCAAATTGAGAAAAGGTCTCTGGAACAAATCCAGAGATAATTGGAGTGATGCAATGGCAAAATTATTAAATTACAAAAACAGGACTTAAACATAACCTCAATTTATGGGGGAGAGCTGATGCAATTAAAGTGGTGGCAGTGTCGGAATCAAATTGCTTTTTTAGAAAAAAAAAAAAATTAAAAAAGATTATACTCAAGGAAGGCCTGGCACAAATACTGGGAATTTATTTTTTTTTTTCTTGTTGCAATGATGATGAAATTCTGGGCCTTCATCTGCCAAAGTTTAAAAAAAAAAAAAAAAAAGGCAAAGCGAGAGATTTATGGGACAATTTGCAAGCCATGGGAATAGAGAAAAGGTCTCCTGTGTGGCATCCTGGTGCTCTAATTTTTGCATCAGCCTGATGGAGAATGAACCCCCTGTGGCTTCGTAGCAGGGGAGCACAGGGTGCAAACGCGGGGCGTGGGTCCGGCCCTGCTGCTCCCCTTCACCCCCTGGGTGCTCCTCTCCAGTCTGCGGGTGACAGCAGCGACCTGGAGACATCACCGGTGGCTGCTGATGCCCAGGGGCTGGGGGAGCCGGGCTGTAGGGGGACAGACCCGGGGAGTCCTCTGCCAGCAGCCACTGGATGGTGCCACAAGACCAGGAACGGGCAGCCACTGCTCTGCAGCCTCCCCGGGGCTCCCTCTTTTTGGGAAGACCCCGAGATTGGGGGTGTCCCAGACAGCATGGGGGGGTGTGTGTGTGTGTGGGGGGGGGGTGGTGGGTTGGATCCTCCCTGGGCATTCCCTGTGGATCGCACCAAGGAGGAGAGCCGCTGCGTGGCCTGAAGAGGAGTGGTTTCTGCTCTGCCTTCATCGTGCACGTGAGCGATAACGCAGATTTTGGAGCCCCAGCAGCTCTCTGCATCCCGCAGGCTAACTCTCCATGCCGGACACAGCCCGGCACTTCCATGTGGCTTTTTTATTCTTTAAGCACCCCCCCCCCCAAAAAAAAACTAGCCCAGAGTCAAGGAGGGGTGAAAGCAGCTTTCCTTCGCCTTGGGTCCTTTGCCGGTGAGGGTGATGGAAAAAAGTCTTGTTTTTTGCTCCAGGAGGAACCTGGCCTGAATGCACTTGGACGGAGTAACAAGCCACATCTTCTGTCTCCTTTCCTTCTTGAACCAGTGGAAACTCCAACCCAAAGGATGAGTTTTTGCACTGTAAACATGACCACATAAGCCTGACTCCGCTGACAAGGCTCATCTGTGTAAATTAATTTCATTTTCCTAATTCTCTCTGTATTTAGTACATTTGTAGCAGTGCATTTAGGATCTTGATCCCCTAAAAGTACAAAATTTTGCAAAGTGCAACAGGAAAAACTGGCGCTCCTCAATTTCTTTTCTCTTTTCCAACAACCTTTGTTTCAGACTTCTACCGTTCCCCGTTTCTAACGTTTACATCTGGGTTTTAATGCTAGGGAGCGGAAAGCCCAAGCAGGGCTGAGCCGAACAGGGTGAATTAATTACGGTGTGGCTCTGTTGCTACATACCTTGAAAAGGTTTTTTTTTTTTTTTTCCTTTTTAATCATTCAAGTTTAAGGACTATACCTGGCTTGTGTTATACATTGCTTACAGTGCTATGTGTTATTTCATGCTTAATTTAACAGCTATTGTTCTTTTTGGTGGGTGTCAAATCATAACACTGCTTTTTAATAAATTAAATAAAGGAGGGATGTTTTCATCCCTTTCAGAGCACTGATATTGGTAACTAAGAGGAAGAAATCAGCTTTTTTACCTGTAAAAAATTACAGGTGGAGGTAGCAGCAAGGATTTGCTCCTGGGAGAAGGGTGATAGGAAACCTCACGCACGTCTGCCCTCACTGCCTGCCGTGCAGCAGCCCTGGGCTGGGCTCCGGTGCTGGCATGGCCCAAAACCCATGGGGAAATAAATTTCTACCCAAAAAAGCAAACAGGTAGGAAAAGGGCAGAAAGCAGAAGCTGTTTCGCCTTGAGTACGTGGCAAGCTCAGTGCCAAGGCAGGCACCCTGCCCAGCGCTAAAATCGAAATCACATCCATTCTGCTGACCAAACCCTGCCAGCCCCTGGCTGCTCTTGCTGCTCCTGCACGTATTCGCCTGCCGCCAAGTGCAAGAATTGCTCTTACATTTGTTTTGCCGGCAGTTTTCATGCCCGAGGTGCTTTTGAGCTGTTGCAGTGAGCTTCACGCGCTCAACACCAAGTCTAGATGGTGCCAGAAAAAAAAAAGGTGGAAAAAGTTTGGGAAACTCCAAAACCAGCTGACAGCCTTGTGCTGAGAGAAAGGTGACCCTTATACTCTGACAAATAAATAAGCATAGATACAGACAAAGCATTTTTGTTTCAGACTGGATATTTTGAGGCAGCATGTTCCACGGGAAGTTGTTCTCTGCATGCTGCAAGCTGCAGCGAGCCACATGGCAAGGGGATGCGCAGTGGGCATGGAGGAGCCATGAGGAGTCACCTTGGATTATCACAGGTGATGGGCTCTCTCCGGAGAGGAGAGAAAGGGGAGAAGCGACTCCAACGATACCAGCTCCACCAGTGTGTCTTGTCCAGAAAAGAAATTCTACTCATTTTTTTTTTTTTTCCCCGTGCCCATTGGTGAACCTGAGTGCTCACGCTGTGCTGCACGATGCCGAACCAGCGGAGAGCAGCAGGGATGCTCCCCGAGCAGGTGGATTGCTGCAGCCAGGGGAAGGCAAAAGAAAGCAAAGCAAAACAAAACAAAGCCAGCAGAAAGCACGCAGTGGGGAAAAAAAAAAAAATAAAAATCAGAAGTACAAGTGGGGACGCTCGCTCGCAGCCGAGGTTAAATAGGCAGACAGGTGTCCTGATATTTCCTTCACACAAAGATTTCTTTGTGACTGCATTAAGGAAACAAATTCGGCTTCTCCCGCAGGAGAACAGCAATGAAACAAGAGCCGCCTCCAAAATTCGTTTCTCTCCGTAAAGATGTGTCACTGCAACACCATGAGACAACGTGACTTTGTTAGCAGCGAAGGCAACGGGGAGGCTGCTGCAGGCAGCGGTGGCCTGTGCAAACCACAGGCATCCTGCCCTCGTGCTGCCAGCACCTCTCGGAGCCTGAGACCGCATCCCCTACCTCTGGAACCGTCGCACCTGCTCCTCGGGTCAAATCCTGCCCACCGGCACGCTGTGGTGGTGCACCGGCAGCCCGCTGCTTGGTGGTGGGTGGTGGAGAGGGTGGTGGGGCAGGCTTGGTCCATGGGCTGGAGCACACATGCCCATCCGTGCTGTCTGACACCCAAAGGCTTTTCCTGAAAGGCTAAAGAAACCTGCAGGCTCGTTAAATGGTGGAAGGTGCGACCCTAGCATCACAGCATGATTTGGAGGAGCCGTTCCTGTCCAGTACTCATGCTTTTTCCTGGGCATGACTCTTGCCATGGTTTTACCGCTCCTCCAGTGCAAACAGCCCAGTCCTCACCCCTCTGCCCTGACCTACGACCCCCACCCCATCCCTCCCATACCCAAACTGCTCCACTTAAATTCCTGTGGGTTTTTATTTTCCTCCCTCTAATTTTTCAACCTTCTCTTTGGTTTTGCATAGCATGGAGGGTTTTCCATGGTCTTCACCAATTGGTGAAACCTCCTTTCTCCTACCAGAAGTGTCTCCTTTGTCTTCACCCTCACTGGAGTCTCTGGGAACGGCAAAAGAAGTTCAGAGACAGCAACATAAAGAACTAGCCAATTTAATGAAGGAGAAACTGTGCAAATCAGGGTTTCCCTCTGAAAAAGGGACCTTTGCACTGCCGTGGCAAATTGACGGGGCGAAGAGAAACCTGAGGTTGGTTTTACAAACACTACTCCAGCTGATGCTGCTCAACCAGCTGGCAGGTACTGTAACAGAGCCATACCATTCAGGACATCCATGGGGCACAGGCGTGATGCCCTTCCGATGGGCGCAAAGCTACACTGAAATTGTTTGTCAGACCCTTGCCAGGACTTTAATGCCATTGGAGTCTCGTATTCTTTAAAATAATACGTTTTGCATTTTGTTTTTCTCAATGCCGTTTGTCTTCGTGGGACTCCATTTATTGGTAATACTTTTATAAAGCATGAATATGCGTGGGACAATTAGTAGATAATCAAACCACAGCATTAACGATCTTTAAATGCAATGCACCTCTCCCGAATAATAGCAAGCTAAACAAAATAAAGGAAAAGAAAAATCCCATCAAATTTATTCAGCTGGAATATCTCACCCAGAGAGCTATTCTCCCATAATATTTGGGGCAAGCACAGTGTCATAAATCTTAGTGCTATTAATCCGTAGACTCATTCATCTCTGTTCAGCTATATAAAAGCAATAACCTTGTCACTATAGGAAGGAAGATTGGGCTTTTAATTGCATATAGATTTCAGGAGAGTTCTTATCTCATAGTTCAATTTGTAGCTTCAGATACGGGTCTTTGCTTCCCTTGGTCATAGTCCATGCAAATCTGCTGTGCTCTCATATACTTACAAATGCTGCAGAAGCTCAGAAAGAACTTATATAGAGCTCTGCTGGCAGATAATGCACACAGCCTTTTCAGTGTTTGCTTTATTAGACAAGCCTATATTTAATTAGCTCCTCTGAAACAGGATATGCATTTTTTCAGAGGACGATCAAATTTGTGGAAACAAACCCATTTCTGAGTGCGTGCACACAGGCACGCACATGTCGCCAGTCACCATTTCCCTGACTGATCTCCCTTGGCCCTGCCAGTGCTACCAAATGCATCCTGTGCCCTGCAGTTTATTGGCAATAAAGACAAAATAACTGGTAAGGGGTCTTCTGTCCCTCACCAGTAACAACCGTAGGAGGAAACACCTGATTTATTCACGGAGCCAAGAGATCTGCTATATCTGGGCTCCGGTTATTTCCAGGCTTTACTTGGCCAAAGACTTCTGGAGTCTCAACCCCCCTTATCGCTGGGCAGTCGGTCAAACCAGCAAGCCCACTTCAGCCCAGCAAATATTTACCTGCTGCTTCCAAACTGCAGCCAGGCAGGATGGCGAGGGCTTTGCTGCGCGTGTCTCGGTACAGCACCGTACCCCCCACGAGTTTCTGCCTGTGGGGTGACCGGCTGAGCGCAGGGTGCTGCTCCTTTGAGCAGCTCGGTGTTGCACGTAGTGCTGGCTTCAGAGCCTAAATTCACACCCTTTAGGGAAAAAGTGCCTCCCTGCAGTGCTGGGGATCCAGAACAGCGTGGGGGGCTGTGTTTTGGGGGGGGTGGTCCTCCCCAGGCAGCATATGGACCGGCTGTCCCCCCTCCCCATGCAGCTGGTGCTGAGCACCGCGGGCTGTGGATGTGGCACGGGGTTTTGTGTCCTTTGCACGTGGGCGCTGGGACACAACGAGCTGCCATCAAGGCAACGTTGGGTCATCCTGGGGGGGCTTTTGGATCTCGCTTTTTTCCTCAAAGTCCAAGAAATAATTAGTGTATCCTCATTTTTTTTTAGCCTGCGGGGCTGCAGAGGAAAACCTGGAAATGGGAACTTTGTTCTCACCAAGACCTTTCCCTAAGCAGGTGGGTTCAGCTGCAGGGTTTTCAGGAAACAGATCAGTTCAGCTGAAAAGGGGATATTCGGGTCGATATTCCAAGACAAGGAAACACCAAGTGCTTTCTGCAGCAGGAACTGCTGCTCCATGGCTGCGGATCCCAGCTCTCCCCACACTGTCATTCCCCCGATGGACGATGCCCACCACGAGATAAGGGCCATCATGGCCAGAAAAAGACGGGAGCAGCCGTAATATCAGGTGTTGTTACACTGCAAACAGGCTCATAAATAAATTATTCTCTGCTTCGGAATTTGATATTTTTTTCTGTAAAGTTCACTACGTTAAATTTTTTCATACTGCAAGTTGTTGGCCGAGGTGAGGAAATGAAAACTGATGGTGGAAGATTAGAAGTCTACCGAGGGCAGGAATTCCCGGGTACAGCTCTGTCTCAGCTCTCTGCCGCTCTCCATAATGCTTCTGCCCTCAATCTTGTCATCTACACGCTTGCACACATCAAAGTAAAACTGAGAGATAGCCGGCTCGGTGGGTTTGTCAGAGTATTTGCGTTGCATAAAATAAAATGTAACTTTCAAAGGTGCTTCCTTGTGATTTTATGTGTGCACCTGGCTTTTTGGGGTTCTTTTTTTTTTTTTCTTTTTCCCTAATGCAGTCAGAAACTTGTATTTCAATTTTTTTCTGGGTGTTTTTCTGTATTTTTCATTACCCTGAGTACCTTTCCCTAACCACCACTTACACATTTCCTATCTAAATTAAACATTCCTGTGCTTTTCAGCCCCTTTCCAGTGGCGGTTGGCAGGAATGAGAGCATGCCAGTAATTTTTCTGCCCTCCTAAGAACAATGAGGTATTTACAAGTGGTTAATTGCTACCTTGAAGGTCGGGCAGATGCTGGACTGACCAAAGTGGCCTCAAACCCCCAAAGACCTATGCACTTGTTGAACTGTACTCTTCAGCAAGCCCAGGGTCCCAGCAAAGACCACTGATTTCATCCCATCATTGAGCTGGGGCCCTCAGATGCTTATTCATCTGCTTTTCCAATATTTTGTCTCAACATATAACTAACTATATCTTACAAAGGAAAAGAAAAAGCCACATCTTTTGGTTTTTTCCCCCCTCAACCACACATACTTGTTTATACTGCAGAACCCAAAGCCTGGGTGAATTTTAGGTGAGTAGGAAAGTTGGTAGTTGTGCATGATAAGGAGAGAACAAGTGAAAACAGTGATTTTGGTCTTAAAGACTTTTTCTTTTTTAATATTCAAGTAAAAAAAAAAACAAAAACAAACCAACAAAAAACCAACAGAACAAACAAAAAAAATAAAACCAGCATGCAAAAAAGAGGCAGAAAGGCTAAGTCTACTCTGAGAGATGGGGTGAAATCCGCTGTAAAGACTGTCGATATTTTTAAAATAGGAGGGGATTTACCTCTGCAAAACTGAACTGTTCTCCTTTAAAAACAGATCCTTAAAACGAGTCCTTCGCTAGTACGAAAGGGAAAGTCAGCACTGACATGCAGCAGAGGTAGAGATTTATCCCAGGTGGCAGCAGGGGCCGACGTCCAGCTGAGATGGAACCAAGAGCTTCTGTTGGATGTAAGCTCTTCCCACCTCTCTGCGTGGTGGTAGTCTCCTCTGACCATCAGCCCCTGGAGCCGCACCTTGCCGGGCGTTCCCTCCTCCTCTTCCCATTGACCTACCCGAGATGCAACCTCTCCATGTCTCCTGGACCTGTGCTGGAGATGTGCCTCCATGGAGATGGTGGAGACCTGGTGGTTATGGAGAGCTGATAGCTATGGTGAGGTGATGGTTTTGGAGAGCTGGTGAGGACTGTTTGTGCTCACTGGGAGCACCGATGTTCAGTGAGGCAGCCTGCTCCCACTATTCATACAAGCTACCAGAGATGCCACCGAAGCTCGTGGCTTGACCTACCAAAGGTCCAGCTCTGGAGAAATGTTCAGCTCTACCTCTGATCCCTCCAGAACATGAAACTGCTCAAGGGAATATCAGCATCTCACCAAAAGAATTTTGCCAGTGAGCTCCTGCAGAGAACTTACAATCATTACAAGTGGAGCTAAACCCTATTGCAGATATCTATCACAATGGCTACTTTGGAGGTTTGGGACTTCTTTTTTCTAACTTATCCCTCAGTACCCTTTGCTCTGCTCATAGGCACTTTCCAGAGCTTTGCCGGGACGTGCCCTGGAGCCAGATAGGAGGACCTGGTAATGGCACACAGCTCTCCCCTCCCACACAAGCTCTTGTGTCTCTTCCTCTGACCCCTTTGAATAAAATTCCTCTCTGGTGGATTGGCTAGAAGAGTCAACGTCCCACTAAGGAGTTAATCTTCACATCATTGGGGGAAGAATTAACACAAGAAAGTCCCGATGTCGGTATGGAGTTACACATCTAATGCTCCCTGGGATTTCTGCTCCAAATGTAACTCTAATTAATTCTAAATGAGAAATTCATCTGGTTTCATTAAAGATGACATCTGCAGGAACACCGGTCACACACAGAGGTTTTCAGCTATTGCAGCAAACATCTAGCATAGGAATAACAATGGATTATACGTATTCCCTGGAGAGATCAGAAGAAATAAATACACTTTGGTGTCACGCGTTATAGCAAATGTCTAAGTAACACAAATCAGATTAAATATCACAGCAGATCGGCATCGTAGTACAACCAGCTAAGCAAAGGTGTGTCTGACTAGAAAGAGTCACCAGGGAGGAAAAGGCCATGACTACGGAGTCTGTCTGCATTGGCCACAGCCAAAGGGACACAACCGAATTTACTTAAAATACACAGCAAAATAATATAGGATACTACTAGATTATGTTTGCTTTTCAACCTGCTCAAAAAAAAAAAAAAAAGGTGGCAAAACCAGAGCAAAAATACACTATCATTTTGGCAAAGCACTGTTTTTTCTGATGAACAGAGGACACCAAGGTCATGGGATGCTGTTCACCTCTCCAAACTCTGAGAAAGTAGAGGATGACACCACCTACTTGCATGAAAGCCTGCTCAAGGGGAAAAAGGCAATGGGGTAGCATTGCTTTTACATCTGGGCTATTATTAAATGGGAATTTTAACCTATTAGAAGAATTAGAAAAGGGCACAAGGCACAGTCCTGCTCCCGGATATCAGAGTTTATATGTAAAATATGAGCAAACTGTTCTACTCTGAGAGCACAAAAAGGCATTACTTTTGTTACAGACCTCCTTATGGTAGGTACACTAACAGGCAGTCGAATAAAACTGATGTTCATAACAAGCTAGGATACAATCTCAGAGCAGGGGAAACATGATAGAAAACGCAATCCTATTTACAGACTGCTTTGTTTGCATATAGTTTTTGCTTCTGAAGTGAAAAATATTTTATAAAAGATAGTGCATCTCAAGCCCAGAAAGTCTACTAGACATAGTCATATTTTGAAGGGTACGAGCGTCTTCCATCCTCACTTCGAGCAGCTTCTTCATACCCTGCACCCTTCTTAGTCTTCGTTTCTGGTTCATACCCTGAACCAACCTTATACGGCCCCGTTCTGTAAGAGATATTCCGCCCCGATGCATTGTAGGACACCGCTTTGTAACTGAAAGAGACAGAAAAGATGGCATCAGCTGCTGGAGGCTCTGTGACTACCCAACATTGCACCTGATGCTCCTCTTCGCTGTTGGATTTTAGGCAACTTCGTACTGTGTCATCACTTGGAGCCACACAATGAGCTCAGAGCCAACCCTCCATGGACAGGCTACAAGTCTTTTTCATGTTTTTTCATAAACTTATGCTTTCTTTCCCATAAGTAAATCCTTGGTTGAGTGAAACTACATAGGTGTACAAAGCCCTAGCTGATGCAAATCATACCTCAGCTGATGCAATCTACACCTGCTGATGATCTGCTATGCAATTTGCAGTCAAAGCTGCAATTAATAGACCTGACTTAGCGAGCACATTGCAAATTTTAGATTTTAAGGTTGATGTCTCCTCCCTTCTCTATTTGTTTGCAAGTCATGTGGTCAGGGATGGGAAATGGTCACTTTTGGCCCGTGACACAGGGCAAACAGATGCATCATCATGATATCTTTTCCAACAGAGGTATTACGCATAGATGTTTCCTGTGGTGAGCTGGCTGTATGCTATCCCGACACCCAAGACTTCATGCAATACCTTCCCATCTCTACCACAGATAGGCTTACCGGGATTCTTCTGGAATCAGCCCTCTGCAAGCAAGGCACATCATGATGCCTCCTACGAGGGCCAGGCCACCTGCCACCCAGCCGACGAAGAGGGCTGAGCCAAAGGTGTACCTACAAAACACAGAGATGTGGCTAGTTAGTGCTGTGACAGTGGTCCAGTCTGAAACAAACTGAACATTGTCATTCTCTCTCTGGCCCTGCAGAAGTTCCCGTGAGCACCATCCCACCTGCAGGCTCATCCTCAATGGGCTCCCTACCTCCTTCTTGAGCTGCGTGAACAGAGACATCCCAACCAATTTGCTAGGAGAAATTATCTCCAGCGCAGATAAGAGAGAGACTCAATAAATCTTCCGAGTCCTGGGACCAGACTAATACACGCCCAGAGTTTGCCTTTCCTTCAGCTGCAGCACACCCAGGTCCTGAGGGAGATATGTGCTGCGGAGCACCCCGAGCCAGATGATCACCTACCTGTTCTGGACGTTCTGCATGCCCTGGTACATGTTGGCAGTGGACATCCAGAAGTTTGTGACTAGCATGTTGGCAAACACAGACACTCCAGTGATGGCACACAGACCTGAGATCAGACACAAGGGCAGACTGAGAGCCACATAGTAATTATGGACTCCAGCTTTTCTGGGCAGACCAAGTCTTATTTATCCTCACTACGCCCACCAAGACCTTGGAGTCTTTCCTGAAACCCAGATACTCACAGCACTGGCGAGGGATTGAGCCATTAGTGGTGCTTCTGCCCCAGGTCCCCATATAGCCATCACTATCGTGGTACTTCAGTGCCACAGTCTTTAACACTTCTGTCCTGAAAGCAGCCCTTATTTTAGGAAGAAACGCAACCCCCAGCTCACAGAGGTGTGACAAAGGGCCAGGTCTACCATGGCACATGGGTCCCCAAACTCCTCGGCTAGCTGAGACTAAGGACCTTGTTTTGAAATGGGTGAGCTCAACCAAGGGTTGTCCCATCCCAAGAGTCAGCCACATCATTGCTTTGGACACCTTGTCTTTGGGAATGCATGGTGGGCTTTTCTAGTGTCCTCGTCAGCCAAATTCTCAACCCACTGACTCAGATTGATAAAATGATAGATTTTAAGCAGAAAATTAAAGCCGTGTTGCAGAAGGTGGTTTCTTCTGTCCAGCTTGTACTTATTGTACGTCTTTAAGTTGTGTTGTATGCCTCATACCCCAGCAAAAAGTAATGTTCAACTGTAAGCGTTTTAAATAGGGACATTCTCCTTCCCTTCGTTAGGATATGGATTTGATTTGATTACTCATCTGCAATAAAACGTGGGAAAACCTGTAAGTGATGTTCTTAAGCATTTGCAATTCTGAGGTAGCTGGGCAACACTAGGCATTCCTGCAGCCTCCCTGATAAACCAAGGCATTAAAAAGTTACAAGCCAGTCTACCACAACCCTGAGAGTCTTCATAAAATTATTATGTATAAAGCCTGAGACTCTACATAAAACTACTATGTGTATACAAATGATATAGTAGTACATAAAAACAATATACATAAAACAAGAGATTTAATTTCTTTTTTATCTGTGGGCTGCTTTTTCTGCCTTCCATGTTCTGTCCCATACAAACTTCTGGTTTTCTTCTACTAAGCAGAGATAGAAACCACTTGTCCCCAGAAACACAGGCTGGAAGACAAATACCAATAACTTCATGCAAGCAGCAATGCTTTGGATTGCTCCAGAGCATCTGCTACCTATGACCAGAAGTTCACGAAGAACTGCCCAGTCCTCAATTCCAGGCAATCGCAATGCCTTGCACATGAAAGACGCGACACCACCCACTTACCAGCAACAATAAACATGATGCCAGAGGTCAGAGTCATGTTGGCTTTTGCAGAATCCTCCATGTTGCCGATACGGATGCATTTCAGAGCAAAAATGCACACAAGGAGGCCAAGGATGCCCAGGACGATACCCACGATCATGAGGGCCCTGACAGCCTGGAACATCGCTGCAAAACAAATTGACAAGAGCCACACTGAATGACTGAAACGACATTCGTCAGAGCCTGGGAGATTCTTAAATATTGCTTCTGTCTAAAGAAAAAAAAAGTATTAAAGAAGAAAACCCTGAACATGTTTTGCAATTTATTTGCTGAAAGTAAAGACTATGCCTTTGAAAATGGGCACTGGATCTACTCTCGGTGGGTTTTTTTGGGGGCACCTCTGGAAACGTGTCTGGTTTTTTCCAACTTCTGAAAGAGTTTGATGGTTGCCACATAATTTTTGTATATGTTCATTGGCACTGGTAACAATTTATTCAGCTGAAACTGAGCTGGTGTACAGCTGGGATAAGCATGAGTTGTTTCATAACTGAAATGATTGAGAAAGCTTTTTTTTTCCTCCGCAAGCAACAATGAAGAGAGACAGCTCCACCCAATTGGTATTTCCAACTACTGTGTGACTCAAGGTGAAGTTCTATACCTTCCTGCTTTACAGTAAAACACATGGCGCAGGAGAAAAGGAAAATCACCTTGACAAACATTACACACGCACCAAGGGAGAACAACAAAGCTTCGGCAATGACCTTCCCCAGCATCTCCTTCCCATGGTTATTCGCGATATTAGTCCCTTATGCATCTGTCCACGTTCATTGATACAACACGCAAATACTCTAGCCCTGCATTTGTTTAGCAGCCTGCTGCCAAGGTGCGAATGCTTGGTTGGGAGGCAGGTTGTGATGCTGATGGGTCAGATAGAGGTACCAAAAATCCTCCAGACTCTTCTTGGCCAGAGTAGAAAAGTAGGGGAAAAAAGCAAAAGGAAACTTGCACCTTTTAAAATGGAGAAGTTAAGGGAAAAGGCCATGCATTTGAATACCAAGGTGATTTTCTAATAAGATGGCACATATCCCATCTCGCCTGCATTCAGTGCTGGCCCCAGACCCTTCTCCTCCCCACCCGTGCACGTGTCCCTGGCACAGACAGGAAGGCGGCAGGGCTGGCAGAACACCGATCGAAAGTATTTCAAGGGCTGTTGTGATTTGGCTGGGATTAATTTCAGCCTCTTCTTGCCCTCCCATGAGCTCTTGCAGCCCTGGGTTTGGCTTTGATGCTCCCCACACATGACTGTCCATCTTCAGGGAAGGTGACGTGGGCTCATGACCAACTGAGAGGGGCAGACAATATAGATAGATATAGATATCCTACAGCCCCAGGGACCTCACTCAGCTTGCCTGTCACTCCTTTTGCTGGGCTGGCTGGGATGGCCATGGTACCCAAGGGTCCCACATGGCCCGACTGGAGCAGGAGGCACTGGTGCAGGAGAGCAGGGAGCAGACCCTGCTGGCCTTGCACAGGTTGGGAGAAGGGTTTATAAACCCTCCCCAGGAGGGCAAAGGTGGGTGCTGGGGTGCCCATGTGGGTCTCCTTGCTCGTGGGGTACCATGAACCTGAGCAGAACCATGCTGGCACCATAACGCACAAGGAAGGTCTGCCATCCCAGAGGCTGGGAATACATCACCTTCTCCCATCTGGCAGTCCCACCAGGGCTGCTGCTCTTATGACTCAATTTGCCCTTATCAGCTGATAACAAGTGCTAACGAGCCTGGGATTTTCAATCTCCCATTCATCAGCCCCCAGGTGCGAGCTCATTAGTTATTATTCACAGAACTAGAAGCTGGCGGATACGCCTTATCAGCCCTCAAAGGTTGTTCGCGCAGCACCTGATGCAAAGCAGAAAGCTGCAAAGAGAAGAAAATCACAATACCCATTTGTCTCTGCAGTCACTTAAGTTTCTTTGCAACTGCTTTTGTTTCAGGGCAGGCAGGAGAGGCTGGTACAGAAGAACAGAGGCTGGCAACAGAAGACACTATGGATCGTGATGGAAGGTCCTTGTCCCCAAGACAGTCCTTGATCCCTGGGATGCTTCCTATGGACCTTATGGTTCCTAGGTGCCATCACTGTGGTGTTCTCAACCCTTCAGGAAGAAGTGATCCTAAGCTAAGAGCTCACAGCGATATTGTGAGCTCCCAGGAGAGATGTTCCCAGTGCCTTGGGTGCCTATAGAAGGACACAGCAGGCAGGCAAAGCCAAGCAGCTCTTGCAGAGACTGCACTTCTGCTAGAGCACTGAAGTCCAAGCGTGGTGAAATCTCCATTGAAAAGGAGCAATTTGCAGCTGTCGGAAAGGGAGGAGAGAGGAACACAGCAGGGCACACAGAAAAAAATGCAAAATAGCCATCAGCAGCCTCTCCATGAGGCTGACTTTTGCACCGTCTCCACAAAGGAACAGAAAGGAGAAGAAAATGCTCCCAGGTCTGCTGTGGCACGAAGGCCTCTTCGCTGGGCTCGTGGGACTGAAAGTGAGACCTGTTTGGAAAGAGAACACTGCAGTTTCAAGTGAATTTTGGCATCCAGCAAAAGTCCTCTGAATAGAGCTGCTTTCCAAAGGTGAACAACCTACCCTAGAAGGAAGGAGTGGAAGGGCTTAGACAAACAAAATAGGAGACAAAGTGGGGGGGGGAATTGTATCAGGAGCACTGGGTAGCAAACAGCCCTATAGTTAAAGTCAAGCACAGAAACTACCTGCTGTTTTGCATACACATTTTGCATGAGGCAGGATAACTTTGCTTTGTACCTGCACACGTACGGTTGCTCATTTTGCACACCTGATTTCCATACGAAGGGATGGTGCGCGCACACGATAGTAACAACGCAAGCACATTCACCGAAATAAACGTCGGCGATCTGAAACCACAGTTCACATCACTGGGTTTTTTCAGGCCTAAGTGAAACTGTCAGTAGCAAGAGCGAAATAGTTTGCAACTAACATCACCTGCATTTCTCTTACTAATACAAAACACAAAGGTTGAAATCTAACTTTATGACTAGTTATGACTGATGGAATATAGAAAAATTGGGGAAAAATGAGGGGTTTAAGTTAACCAAATTCAAGCAGGGGCATTCCTTCTTTATGTTTTAAGGTACTCATCAACTGAACGGACACAAAAAGAGAATAAAACTGACAGAATATCTCTATGACACAACGGAAAATGCACACGACTGCCTTGCATGTTTCCTTATTGCTATATTACCTAAAAATAACATAAAAAATAGAATCCCAATTATGATAAATTGGCATCAGAATGATGGTTACCATTGCCTCAGTACTCTTTTAAAATGCAATCACCTACACGCAGTATTATAAAGATATGTAAATATATATATTGATCAACATGTGAATATACAGTTTAATTTTTTTTTTTCTTTAAAACCAGTGGGCCTGTAGGAAAAGTGAAAACACCAGGTTTGCTCTTCCAAACGAAAAAAGAAGTCACCTAGCAATCCTGAAGCTGGGTACACAGAAACACATTTATTCCATCGCACACCTCGGGACGGTCACAGGCTTTTCTCAAAAAGCAAACACTGCAGCCAACACACCGGTCTTCAGCAAAGCTCTCCCTCCTGCCTTGCAGGGAAGCAAGGTTGGCATCCCTGAGGGTGAGAGCCCACACCAGGATCTCTTCTACACCGATCAACAGATGCAAAAGCCCTACGTACGGTAGTGCTTGCTTGCACCTGTCTGCAATTGCGCACCAAGAGTGAAGAACACTCTCAGGGCCGTATTTATTGCTAGCTGGCAGGGCACAGGCACGACGGGTCACGGGGAGGCACGGCGAGCCAGGCTGGCCGCTCCCATCCCACGGGTCCGGCTAGGTTGGGAGCACCTGAATACCCTCACATGCAGCCAGGTGGGAAAACCAGCTCGTTTTGTAAAGTAAGCAAGCAAACGAGAAAGTAATACCCCTCTGCAATCCACTTCTGTAGCCACTAAAACGCCCCAGATAGCATGAAGTGACTGAGTGCATCTTTCCCCTTCTCACCCTGCCTACTCGCACACTGTTCGCAGGCAGATGTCTTCAATTCCAGTTTTCTCTTTGCAAAAAAAAAAAAAAAAAAGAAAAAAGATCAATTGTTTTCTGTAGAAACCATTATTCTGATAACACTGCAAAATTACATGCAGCTGTTTTCCTTGTGTTTCGATTCAAAGGGACAGAATATCTGTGGGTTTAAACATACTCACTTTCCTCACATCAGCGGAGCTGTACTGATTTATGCCAGCAGCAGGGCTGAACCTGTGATGCTCATCTAGAGATCACCTACACATGCTCCAAGTTGTAACCTCCACTCAGTAAAGGTATTATTTTTGGTAACAAATACGCGCCTATTTTTATGCTCATACACTGAGTAGCCCGGAAATTTTATTCCTCACAAAGTGCTTTAAGATATCTGCTCCTGCTTTTGGATGAAAACTGTGCAGAGCTACAGGAGAGCTCCTGGATTAAACCTGGTGCATCTTTTGCCCCTACCTGGCAGCCCAAGAATGGTGAAATATGGCCGACACTCTGTAAAGCCAGAGCTCTGCCGCACGCAGCTCCTCCATAGTCCCTGATATTGGAAGACGGCCGTGACTGGGTTGTCATACAAGTCCTGCGTGCTCCACATATCCATGGCAGTGGCCACGATGCATCCTGCAACACCCAGCGACGAAACGATGAACCCCACCACCTGGCAGATGGTCGTGGACATGGTGTCTCCCCCGGAGAGAGGAGGTGAGACAGCCCTGATGAAGCCGCAGACCTAATGGGAGCACCGAAGTCCTCTCGACTGAGCCACCAGAAATGCAGTAGCTCTTATCAGATGCTTTCCATTGAGCGGTGTGTTTGCTCAAAGTGTTTTTGCAAGATAGTCCAGTTTCACTCTCGCCGGGTAGGTTTGTGCTGGCAGGGCCAGAGATATGAGCTTTTGTCCTTTAGAAGTGCTTGTCCTTCCCCAGCCACGCTCCGTCAAGTGTTGGGCAACCCACTCGGAACATGCGCCGTGCCCCTACCGAAACCCTTTTGCTGTCCATCAGGCTTCTCCTGCGTGCTTGGCACGGTGCAAACATGCTGAGAGGGGCAGAGGGAAGGACCACGTTCCCAGGTGAACTCAGCACCTAGCCCAGGTCACCACCTCCCCAGCCCTCTGCTTATGCAAAGAGGGAGTAGATCTGCCATCAAACCAAGACAGGGACATCTCTACAGCCGGCCACCCATGCAACCACCCACACAAGAGGTGCAGTGGTAGACAGAGATGTGAGCGAGCTCTACAGGAGGATGCAGGGCCACCAGCTTGACCCAGGGAACAAACAGGGACATGGACACTCCTTACAGCCACTTTCAGCATCACCGAGGTTGCCTTGGATGCTGACCATGGCACCAAGCCAAGAGCACCAAATTGATCCAGCCAAGCTCCTGCAACCCTGTTCTCCCTCCCGCATCCCCATCACCCGTTACATGGCCTCACTGAACCCCGGGGGGGGGGGGGGGGGGGGCACTGGGACCATTTTACAGGTGCTATACTGGCTGAGGGGATGGTCCTGGAAAAAGGAGCAGAAGATATAAAAAGTATGAAAGTAATTATCATTTTGCACAGTGGAGAAGTGCTGGGCTGAGAGGAGCAATATAAATTCACCATGCCACTCTGCCGATGGTGTGCGGTGAGTTACAAGAACCTTCCAGCCTTCACGCTCATCTGTTCTCGTCTAATGCCCTGCCCCAGCTGATTTACGTCAGCCCTGACCTAGAAATAAATTCCTGCTTTATCCAGTTCTGATACCACTCTGTGCCACAGGCACCGTCAATACCATCACCTGGTGGTGAAGCCATGTGAAAGCCACCAAAAAGAGAGGAGAGGCTGATTTCTGTGGGTGGATGAGCTCCACCGGTGTTATTACACGTTGGCTATCGCTTCTGCCTTCTGGAGAATGACCGCCCAGGACATCCCTTCTGCTTTTGTGGCTGAGCAGCAAGCTGGTGGGCAGCGGAGAGAAATGCTTTTCACCAGACTCTGGTGTAGCAGCCAGAGCATGATTCACATGCCTAGTGGCCACAAATCACAGCCACCAAAGCCCTCCTGGGTGAGGCAGAAGATGTCTTTGCTTCCAGCAGTTTTATTCAAATTCAGTCATTTCCACTGAATTTGGTAAGTTTATATCGGGGGAAGGGTTAGCGCCAATGTATCTAAAGGTCAGAAGTTGCCAGCAAAAATAATAGCGTAAACAAAAAACATCGAAGCGAGCCCTCAGGAACCATAGATGGTAAGAGCTGCTCATCCTCAGTGAGGGAGAGGAAATGCTGACTAACATACCTCATCTTGGATAACGCTTTGTGAAAAATCAGGGCTGGAGAGGACCTAGAAGCTGGGAGCACAATAAGTGCTAAAACAAGTAACGTGGCCAGCTCTCCCCCCCATCCTTCACTGCCCCACAGCCAGAATTGTTTCCCAATCCAGAAAAGCTGGTGGCACCTAAGCCCTGATGCTCCCCAGCCACTCTCCAGGACTCTTCATGCCCCAGGACTTTCCTCCTTCTTGCCATCTAGTGGTAAGAGACCACATCGCTCTTTTTCCAGGCTAAACCACTTCGAACCAAGTCCCAGAGATAGACGATGCTCTGGGACATAACCCTTATTCCCAAGGGTGGTGTCACCCCACAGCATTATTGTGCAACAGCTTGTGGAGCTGCCCAGAAAAATGGACCCACGGACTGGTCACAGCTCCAAAACCAAAACAAACCAAACCAAAAAAACCAAGCAAAAAAACCAAACAAAAAAAACCTCACAAAAAACACAAAACCAACCCTGGGGAGAAAAAAGAAAAAGAGGGGGGAAATACGAAGGGCAATTTTTTTTTTCCCCAGATGTTTTTTCCAAAAATTTCTACCACTTTTTAAACGACTCCTTTTTTTTTTTTTTTTTCTTTTTCCTGCTAAATTGGGCAACTGGGTGGTCGCATGAATTCCAGTGGAGGCGGCCCTCCTGTGCACCATGCCTGCGTGTTTGCTTTGCCGGGAGGGGAGCCACCACTCCTTCCTCTAACCCTTTCTGCTGGTTTCAGCTGCGTGCAGCTGGAGCAGCATTTCAAACCGATAGGGACCTTCTCTCCTCCTTCTCTCTCCCTCCACCATTTCACACCCCCAAGCCCCATTGCCCCCCCCAACACACCTACTGGAAAGAGGGCCATCCCCTGGGCTGTCCCTTATGGTGCCCTGAGCTGGAGTCTGCCATCCAGGCAGTGCTGCCTCGTCTTTCCTTGGGGATATGGTTTTCTCCTGCTGATGGAGGATGCCGCTTCTCATCATCCCTCTTACTCAGAGGCATTGAAACCTCGGAGCAATGGTGGAGCAATGAAAATATATCATTGACAGTCTCCAGACATGAAAGAAAGCCCAGATGAACTGGTCTACCTTTGATTTTGAGGGCCAATTGAATAACATCTCTGAAGAAGATAAACCAGCACAGGGCTGCACATTCCCTCCTGAAACTTCATGCATGCTCCCTCCAAAAATGGAGCTGAACAAGCAACTTCAGTAACAAGGGTCATGCTGCAGTCCTTAGCTAAGAGACAAACACCCAACCATGCTCAGCACTCCAGGTATTGCTGTCTTTGAGGAATTATGGTGTTTTGGAGGAGTTTCTATTTGCTCATCCCTAAGTGCATTGCCTGAGGTGCTAGCCAGCCATCCCAGCATTAGCTGCTTGCCATTTCTCATGCTCTGATTAGCATCACACTTGTAGACACTAGGAACTCAAAGCTCCCACAAATACCTTCCTCAGTGGCTGGTTGAAGCAAAGTTCTGGGGAAAAACACCCACAAACTTGTTTCTATTCCAACTTCTCCCCTAGCCCATTTTCTCTGCCTTTCTGAAATGGTCTTATTTTAAGTTTATTGTTAACGGTTGTTTCTGAGCCACTCACGATAGGGAAAAATAAGTTTCCCTTTGCAAAAAACCTCATCACCTTATTTTCTCCAGTACCCAGCTTAATAACAGAAGAACATCTGGGAGTTTTATCTGAACTGTTGGCTGAGAGCACAAGTTGAAAAGTGATTGGGTGATAGCATAGCTGTAGAGCATATCTAAGCATCTTTACCACAACCTGATGCCACCAGCCACCCCTGGGAGATATCTACAGACAGGAGTGGTTGAAGGACAGGGGGACCTCTCTCCAAGCGTGCGCCTGTTGCTCGGTCTCCAGCAAGGTGGTTGAATGCTTGGGGCAGAGGGCTTGCCATGCCAAGTGGTAATGCTGAGCATTATCTGAGGAAGGGACACGATGGGGAGACAGCTCTCGCAAAGGCCAAGCTTCCTCACCAAGGAGCAGGGAACAGGGCTGGCTCCCACTCTGAATATTGGGACACCCACAGTAGTTTACCCAAACTAGGAAAAGGAAGGTACTTTGTGACCGCTCCCCTCTGCAACCTTTATTTCAGTTCATACTTGCTTTATCTACCCAGGAGTTGACTCTATATTATCTCAAAACCGTTCACTGGGCCCATTGCAACTCTTGAATGTTATCACCGCCTCTCCCATAAAAATCACTTACAGCTCATATTTACTTTAAAATTTGCAAATACAGCTCACACCCTGCCAGTCCATTCCAGCTTGTTCAGACTGAAACAAAGCAAACGCACCCTTCTCTTTCTGTCCCTCCATTGCTGTGATGATCACAGCCTCCAGGAGCGTGTGGTCCACTGGTCCATAGCATGAGAAGGGCTGACTGGCCTTTCTGAAACTCAGTGGGGAAAGGGAGTCATGGAAGACCCCCATCCCACATCAACCCACTCTATCCTGTTGGTCTTCAGGTGGTCCAGAGGAGCTTTGGAGGTCCCTCAGGAGAGTTGGGGTGCACGAAGATACATCCTTCCCTACATGTCTATGAGCTGTAGCCCAGTCCCACATCTCCACAGTGTCTTGCCATTTCCTTCCCTTGCTCCTCTTCTGGCCCTCAGCCCAGAGCCTTTAGGATTATTTTTCACGTCTCTTGTCCTTTCATGGTGTCCTTTCATGTCTCTTGTCCTTTCCTGCCACCTCTCCCTACCCTGAGCATCACTGGAGATCAGGGTGTCCAAGACATCTCTAAAGGTCTCATATTAGCTCTTGCCTCATCCTCACACCTCATTCAGCTCCTGCTGTGAGTGTAACTCACCACAGCCTCACACACTCCCTTGATAGGTTATATCAAGTCTCCAGCCCACCCAGACCACCTAAACCCTTCTGTACACAAAACTTGGTCTCAAAAGACTTTAGGCAAGTCACAGCTGTTGCCTGCAGACATTTCAAAATTTGCAGCTGAACTGACTGGGTTAAAAGATTTTAAGTAGCAAGCAGAGCTTGGAAGAGACTTTGCTGCAGCTGTCACCAGTGGATGATCATGATATGGCAATTAGCAGTCCCCATCCTTACAAACTTTGGGCATAAAGCAGTTCCAGGGAGCAGAGGTGCTGTTTCTTTGGCCAGGGGACTGCCCTGTCTCCAAAATCCCCAGAGCAAGGGTTTTACTAGGGTTACGCCACAAAACGCGTGTTCATTGTATAAAATAAAAGAAAACCTTGTCGGAACATCAGTATAGAAGAAAAAAAAAAAAATCCAGAGCCACCAACATTAAGATTTCGCAGACATGAATTCTCCTCAGGGAACATCTACCCATCTCTGCTACCCTGCATCAACAAAACTGGAAGCAGTCCTTTTATGCAAAAGTCTGGACAGTCATGACTACGTTCCCATGGGCAATTTTTACTCTAGCAGCACATACCCATTTACCAGTTGGAGAATTTTAACAGAGTGCTCTCAGACTTTCAAAGTTTGCTGTTGGAAAGGAAAATATATTCTTATTTTTCAAGTCTCCAGGCTTTTGTTCCACAAGCAGAGAGATGCCTCAGCCGTTCTGAAAGGGTCAAAAATGTCCTTTTCAAGAATGGCTGAACCGGTCTACTTGAAGAGGTCTGAAAATAAGAGACCAAGACAGACAACAGGAAAATTACTGCCCATGTTATTGTAGTTTAGCAAACTTGCAAGCAACTGAAAAATACTCCTTTTTGCAGAAAGTGCCTTGTGGCTTCCGCACTAGGTGAAACTACCAGCCTTGCCAGACCTCAGCTATTTGTCTATTGTTTGTGCGTTCAAATTCAGATCGTGTCCTCCAGATAGTCACAGTAAGGTCTGCCAACACGCTAAAGCAAGCAGCAAAAAATAATAAGAAAAAGCAAAATCAGAACAAACAGGCTCAGATCTCAAGTGGTATATTTCACCAGAGACTGACTGTTTATAGCTGAGCAGCAAGGGTGAGAGCCATAAACTACCTGCGTTATTTCTCATTTTCATCTATTATCTTGATTTTTCCTCAATCTATTTGAAATTAAAATTCCCAACTAAATTGAAGATAGATGATGGGCAAGACAAGTTTAATCTTTGCTATGGGACCAAGGGATTGAAGAAAAAACAACACTTCAGCAACCAAAACTTCATTGATGTACTCAGGTCACCTCGCTGCTTTGCTAGAGTCCTATTATTTTTATTCACTCCGGCACTATTGTTCCCAATATAAATTGCCATTGTCAGAATAATAAATAGGGGTTTATAATGGAAATGCTGACAAACCATTAACTACGGCGTGGTTAGCAAGGGGGGGTTTAATGGAGATCAAGGTGCAGCATGGTTAAAATAAACACTGGGATGAGCCACTTAAATAATATCTTAGCAAATTAATAATTTGATTTTTAGCATCAGGTTTTTTCCTGCCCTTCTGGTTGGGATACAGCCGCCCTTCGCCGACGGTGAGTGGGAAGAAATGCCCGTAGGAGGAGATGAATTCAGGAGACGGAGCCAATCTATAAAGCACAGCAGCGGGGCGCTTGTTTTTGAACCAGCTTCTCCAGAGACTGGAAGTGTCAGACAATATATAACAGGAGGGAAAAGTGAGGTGTGCGGGGTGGGGGGGGAGCAAGGGAGTGACTTCAGAAGAGCAAGCCCTGTTCATTAAAAAGAAAAGAGAAAAAAAAAAAAATCCACCTCACTTTGTAGGGCAGTGCTGATAGCACCGGTCACAGAAAGCATCTTGTTCTGACAAAAGTACATAAATATTCATATACCTACACACCGGCGGGGAAGTCACCAACTCTCCAACACTGCTGAGGATGAGGACAGCAATTTCAGGGGGTTCAGGGTCCCACCCACCTTTATTTTTAAAGTTTGTTCTTTATTCTTTGATGTTTGGATGGGTTTTTTTAATCCCTTTTTGTAGGCGACAGCAATAAGCCCAGCAAATCGCACATGGCAATTCCCCTCTAAGACGACCAGTTCATCAGAAATCCTGACATTTAGGACAGGGTGCCCATTCGTCTGCAACTGGAAAGCAACCGCAGAGCTCGCTGGATGTAGCTGAGAAGGGACAGACCGATGTCCCGCAGCCCATCCGCCAAAGGAAGGAAATCCATCCCCTCATCATCACTGTGTATTCCCATTTCGGAGTTTAATGCCCATCCTACAGACATCAGCTTGAGAACTGCAAAAAACCACTCTTGGTTTTTTTTACTGTAATGCTGAGGTTAGCAATGGAGGTATTTTGAAAGAACAACAACAACAACAAAATCCCAAACCTCAAGTATTCTGGTTTCTTCAAAGATTAAAGTAGTTCCCAGAGCTGAACACTTGAAAAGTTTAATTGCTTCTTCTGTAGAGTCACATTTTCTGTAGTTTTAAGCTTTCAGAGCTGAGGAAGATGTGCAGTGTGTGATGGGTGTATGGGTGCGTGGGGAGGATATGTTTTTACACCTCTATTTGCTCCTCAGACAGCAACTTTAATCTCTTTACCTATAAGCAATTAGCCTGTTGGAGTCAAGTTTTACCAACCTGTCCTGCCCCTTACTGCACGCATTTTTCCTTGGTGAAGCTACTCAGCTTTGCTGACTGCGACAGCAGCGTGCTAATACAAGCCCCGCATGGACATCCCTCTTTGGATATCATCCTGCATTCACTTGCACCCGCTACAGCTTTTGCTAGGGGCTGCACAATTGGATGCCCTGGGCAGAATCAGACCCACATCCCTCTAGGAAAATGCTTGTCTGCACCCCAGACTCTGTGTGAACAAACAAGAACACTCAAAAACACGGGTCCAGCAAGAAGATGATGCTCACAGGTACCCTCGGCACCTGCACGGGGATGCTGCAGCACGGCAGTTGGGATCGAGGATCCAGAGGATGAATGACATGGAAATAACAGCTCAGGGGATGAAACGCTTCCTCCTACTGGTGCCCGAGGCCACAGCCGCACTGGGTTGTACTGGTTTCATTTGCACAGACATGGACTGCTTGTGAAAGAAGCAATTTTTGTGCACAATGCTTATTTCTGTGTGTTTTGGAAATGCCATTTTGCAGAAGTTCTGCAATGATTTGCTGATATAATTGGCTTCTTCCCTCCATTCTTGCTGCGTCAAAGCATAGAGGCTAGATGGATATAACAGTCTAAGTGCCTTTTTTCTCACTGTGTTAAGGCAAGAAGGCAATCCAGATAATCCCGTTGTAACCTAATTGTTTGCACCCCTAGATACTCCAGGCACAACCAGGACAGGAATGATACCCGTGGAAGAAAAAACTGGAACCAAAGGAGAATTAGGGAGAAATCCAGCCTGGTGTTGTTAGCCTGTGCAGAAATACAGTGAGCTGAACTGTGACATATCCTCTTAGAGTAGGATCTTCTCCGATGCCAAGAATATTAGTGGTTTCTGGTGGGAAGTCATCCACAGCCATGCAGCTGGGGTAAGAGCGTATACCCAAGCCGGGCACGGGGGACAAATCCCCGCTCACAGAGCAGCTACTACCCTGGGCGTATTGCCTGGACAACAGCTCAGGCACCCAAAGCATAATCAGCTGTAATGAGTTTTGCTGAATCTCAGCTTGGCCATGGGAGGGGATTTGGGTTGAGATACCTCCAAGGGACCTGTTGTCCAAACGGGATGACCACCTGAGGTCTCTTTTGGCTAAAACTTGGGATCCCCGATCTGCGCCCCCCAAAAAAGAATCACCCATCACCACCATTCACACATGGCTTTTGGCAATGTAGGTGGGAGGCGATGCACCCACGGCTCTGCCCTCCCACCTCTCTGCCCTCGCGGTGAGCAAGCCCTACCTGGCAGCCCCAGGATGGTGAAGTAGCCACGGCATTCGGTGAAGCCGGAGCTCTCCCGGACACATGTGCGCCAGAGGCCCTGGTAGTTGAACACCGCCGTCACCGGGTTATTGTAGAGGTCTTGGGTGCTCCACTGGTCCATACATGTTGATGCGATGATGCCTCCTATTCCTAAAGCGGACACCACGAAGCCCATGGACTGGCATATTGTCACAGACATGGTGCCGAGCGCTCGTTAGGCAGGTACTCAGCGCGCACAAGCCTCCACAAGCTGGGTCTGGGGCAGGCAGCCAGGGCAGAAGGGACTTTTAGCTGGAGGCACAGCCTACGTCACGGACGGGAGTCAGGAGAGGTCTGGTCCGCGCCATACAAACCTACCCTTTTCCCTTTATCTGTTTCGGTGAGATAATTTTCCTCGCTCGGTACCAAGAGCCGTTTGTTACGCATGGCATGAACACCTCGCTCTCTGTTTACCTTCTCCCTCCAGGCAGAGGTGCAGCCGGCGTGGGGCAAATGGGGACCAGCACGTTCCTCTGAAACAGCCGAGGGAGAGCTTCTGCAGAAGTGACTGCGTGCTCCAGGATGCCAAGCACGGAGATGCTTAAATCAGATGAAACAGACAAAAATTATGGAGAGCCTAATCCTCTGCTGGCAGAGATGATGTTTTTGAGCCAGGTGAAGAGGCAATTATTACCATGCATCTACCTGGGGACAGATTTTTGTGCAACTAAAATATTTAAACAAAGGATAGTGTATACAAGAGGATAGCATATAGCAAAGGACAGTGCACTGCTGCAGCAGATGCTCGGATGGACCTTGCTGCGTGGTGAAGTCGAGCTGGGAGCCCACAGGAAAGGCAGCAGTTGCTGAAGAGTGAATGGTGTGAACCTGCAGTTTGCTGTGGGAGGACCAAGGCTGGCAGGCAGACCAAGGACTTGTTTAGATGGACAAAGAATGAGAGCAAGGCAGACACGGTGCTATGCATTACTGTAAGACAAGAGCACCTAAGAGACCTGACCTTATTGCAGAAAATCACTTTGTTGGGTAATGGTTTTGGTTTTTTTTTTTTCTGTTCTGCTACATCCCTCACCACTTCCTTCCTAGCCCAGTTTTCCACTGGTGCCAATCTGTTTGAGGTTGGAGAATAAAAGGGGACGTTGCTGGAAAGCTGCTCTCTGTGGGAACGAGGAGATGATGATGAATCCTGTTTCGGCAGTGCCAGACTCACACACGACACGTGAAGGATCCAGAAAGGGACCTTCAGAGCAAGTGGAGCCCAGTGGTGTGACATTTAGGTGGTGGAAGCAGAAGTTCATCAGGGAACATGAAGAAGTGGACCCCTCCCATCCAGCTACATTAACCCTCACTCAAGGACCATTGGGTCTCTCTTAGATGCTTGGTCTAATGTGTAGACAGACTTGCCTGTGAAGCTGCTTCTAAAGAAGATCTGACCTGTTGTGTCAACATAGTGGTTGGTTCTGGAGATTATTTTGTTTCTGCATCTTTTTTGAGAGAACCAAGCAAGCTGGAAGGGACCTTGCAAAGTCATCCAGTCCTTTCCCAACCCAAAGCAGAGGAACTCTACTTTTCATAAAGCTCTGACTTGCCATCTGAGAGCATCCATGAGGGAGATGTTGCTCTTACTTGAAATAATTTATCCCAGAGTCTCAAAAATAAATTCCAAAAATTTTATGCCTAATACTGAAGTTTGTTACACACCATTCACACAAATTAGTGCCCAAAAGTAAACACTGAACAGGGAAAAGATAACTCCAGGTATCTTACCAACAGTCCTCCGGTTTAAACATAACATTACCCCATTTTCCTTGTTTTCCCCAAAAGAACAGTATGCATGATTCACGTACACTTTCATAATTCACTCTCTGTCCCAGACCCTTTTTTGGACATAGTGATACCCAGTCCTGGTGACACACCTCAGCTGCTGTGTGCTGTGCCTGCAATTACTTTTGGTATCGGTCAACATAGCTTAATCACGGAAAGCTTTCCCGGTATCACATAACTAAATATAGAGCCTAGGACTGGAGCGCAAATACACTCCCTGTGTTTGTCACAACTTGGATCACCTGGTGACGGCAAAGACTCATGACAGCCAGGGATTGCTTTCAATAAATTAACTAAAAGGATAAATTTGTCTTGCATCCGATCAATGTGGGAGGCCTGAAAAACGCATCTCCATTTGGAACATCTCAGTCCCTGGGTGGGAAGTAGTATATATGTGCAAAGGGACAGTTCTTGCTCAAGTCATCACTCCATTTATTTCAATGACTGTGCCAATTTACAGCAGCCAGAAGAGTAAGGTGATCATTCACATCAGCATCACTCACAAGCAGAAACTTCATAGCTGTAACCAAAACAACAGTTTTATCTACTGACAGCATTTCACAGTGAAAATAATCAAGGACTGAACTCCTTCAACCACCTAAACTTACCAACTTGACGCAAAAGTACCACTTACTTCCTTCATTCAAAACTCACCATCACCTTTAACAACTGTTTCTCATGTTGAAGTGCAATCTACGACTCTCACCCAGGTCATCAACCACCATCCCGGGCTCTTGCCTTTGCTGCTTCCCCTCCTCTGCCCAGCTTTCACAGCACCTCTCATCTGAGGAATTCCTCCGCGATTTCCCAGCATTGAAATAAAATGCATCCTGCCCTACTTAGGTTTTCTGTAAAAGCTTATTCCTAGACTGTGGTTTTCCCCAGAGCGAGGACTGGTCCACCCTCCAATGAACACTGTCAGAATAAGGTTTGGTAGTGGAAATGCAGGTGCTTTTAATCAGCAGGATTTGTTCATTGTAAGGGAATAGATTTAAACAACGAAAAAAAAAAGAAAAAAGGAAGGTGATGGGTGGCTTTTCTTCATTTTTTTTAGTTAATTTAATATTTAATATCTTAAACAGGAAAAATTAAGTTCGCCCCAATCTCCTCCCCAGGTCTGCTAAATTTCTGTTATAAAACCAATATTTTTTTTTTTTAATTTCTAAAAAACCTGAAGGAATGCCAGTGTAAACCCCTTCTGAATAGCTGCCACCTCTGGTATGAAAAAAAACCAAACAGTGGGAGATGAAAATATCTCCACAGGGTCAAAAATCTCACAGTATCTCCTCTTAGGATAAAAAGACGCGCACCAGAGCTGAACTCTACCGAAGCATAGTTGTAAACATATTTTTGATGTTACAAATAAGATTAAAGCATAAAGATATGCCTGTGAATATATATTCATGTGCTTGGTGTGCACTGCCAAACCTCAGCAATAGTTTGATGCTTTTCCTCACCCTCCACCTCGGATGGACTGGGTGGCCCTGCAGACAGGAGAAGTGACATGACTGGAAGGCAACGCTCAGCCTAGGACACCCTATTTTCATACCTGGATGTCCAACCCACCTGAATTTCCCCAACTAATAGCCTAAGAGATGCTGAAGTTGAGGAAGACGCTACAACGGGCAGACGACCTGGAGTTGGTCTGTCTACAGAGGTTAATGGCCTTTACATTGTGCGAGGTGTCTCGTGAAGAGATGTGTAGAGACAGCGCCAACTTACCTCTTTTCAGGACGATACGCCTTGATGGACCGTGGGAGATGCTCACCCATGCTACTGCCTGGGTCTGCTTCCTCCTCCTGTTTTCTTCCAGATCAAAGCTGAACCAGGAAAAAACCTTCCTTGTATTGATAAACCAGCCCTGGAGGAAAATAACCTGCAAACACTGCTTGCAGCAGTGGGATTTTCAGCAAATGGTGGTAGCAGTGGGTTTGGCTTTTTCTGTGAAATGGCCTCAAAATAACCATGGAAAAAGGATAAACTGTAAAAATGAATAAATAATGGACTACATAAATATTGTAGTGTTGCTTTAGAATAATGCAATATATCAATAAATTAATGTAATGAAATAAACAAATTATACACAAGTTAGAAATAAAAAGTTCTGGGAGAAGACCAAATTAAAAATAAACAGAACAGGAGGATGGAACAATGAATTTAGACCTGAAGTTTCACTAGCACTGGGCCTAAAAGGACATTGTTTCTGGTAAAGACTAAATAGCGTAGTCTCACCTCAGCCAACTACCTCCAACAAAATGGATATGGCAAGGAAAAAACCTTCCCTGGGTGTTTTATTAAGGGCCTCATCAGGGAGGATGTCACCAGCTGCTCCTGCTAGCCCAAGTCCCACCAGCTGTTCCCACTGCCCATCACCAATGCCATGAGTGCTTAAGTGAAAAATGACACCTGTTTGAGGGTAGAGTTGGTCTTGTTCTCTGTGGCTTTGGTGATTTAGACTGGCTTCAGTTGTCGCTACTGCCTCTAGGAAGGGGACCCCTCACGGGACCCTGCCCGGAGCCAGAAGCCCCTTCCCACCACCAATATCTGCTCTCCATCTCATATGTCTCCTCACCGACTTCACAACACTGTTGAACCTCCTTCACTCCAGCACGGTGGAGAAGATTTCTCCTGAATACAGGATTTGTCCCTGCCAAGGAGGATGCCTTGACTGCCTAATTATTTTATTCATAAGCCGGCCATAATTTCAAAGGCATCTAGGTGACCTATCTAAAGCTAAGTGAATCCCTCACCCCGGAGGAGACCCACTCTTCTTGATCCCTCCAGGGAGATCAGGTTGGGTGGCGGAGGCGCTGCCGGGGGAGTTATGTGCAGCTGGACAATGAGAAACACATTGACAAAGTGTTCACATTATTGGCTGATAGGTCTGCATCAGTCACTCATTCACGAGCACAAGGTCTAAATTGCAGAACCAATTAACGGCGCTAATAGCCCTTGCCTGAATTAATCTTTGAGACAAAAGAGGAGAGAAGTGGAAGAGCTATTAGCAAATCAAGCTGTACCATCCCTGCTTTATTGCGGGAATCTAAGTGTCTGTATTTGGCTATTATGAAGTGACTGCAATTACAGCCCTCATTTAAAATGATTAAGTGGTTATAATTATTTTTCAATTAAAACTTAGATCTTCCATTTATACAACATTGCAGGCTTCAATTAAAGTCCTTTTTCCTGCCTTTTTTTTTTTTTTTTGAGGAGGAGGAGGGAAAAAAAAGTACCACCGTGCCAAAAGAATCTTGCATCTTTTCTACCCATGAGGAGCCAAATAGCGTGCTGATAACACTTTTGTTTGCATCTCTCCTTCCCAGCCTCGCTGAACTCCTACATGGTGATGGAGATAAACTGCCAGGCACTGCACTTGCAGTACCTGCCAGAGGTCAATAAAAATGAGCTTGGAAAGTGGCACGGGCCTCGGCTGCTTCTCTGAAACAAAGTATGCCCAAGTGAAACAGCACGTTAATTATTTTCAGGGCTAGGTGCTGCAGTACTGTGTTATTTAGAAGGGGGTCTGAGGAGCTGAGGGGGGCTGGGTTTGTCAGGGATTTTTGCAAAGTGAACACACTGGAGAACCCAGAACTGGTGTGAGTGTGGAAGGAGATGAACTCAGGAGAGTTTTCTTCCAGGTCTGGTTTTAAAAACTAATCTGGGAGAGAGAAGCCAAGATCTTCACATGCAAATCCAGCAAAGGGAAAATTTCTCTAGTTTTCATTTCAAAATGACGTTTCTGTTTCTAACTTTACTTACAAGAACGTAAAGAGATTTAAAAGATGAAAGGATAGGATGCAGAAAGGAGGTTCAGAAGAAATGTGTTGGTCCAGCCAAAAAGTATTTTCCTATGATTTTTTTTTTTTAGCCACATGCCCAAGAAAATTATGTATGCTTTTCATTACCTATAGGAGGTTAGAGACCTCTAATGGTGTTACTTGCCCATGACTTTTATTGCCAAGGTTGACTCGAGAGTGTTAGTCATCAGGCAAGAAAGGCAGCTACCCTCAAAAGAGCCAGGCTGTGCCAAGAAGTCACTCCTTCCATCACTGGGTGGCCTCTAACAGGGAACGGCGTGTAAGCGTGGTCCCAGAAATGCTGAGCACACCAGGAAACTTCATATAAAGTACATTTTGCAATTAGCCAGGCAGGGCTGGGTGGAGGGGGTGACTCAGAGGAGCAGGATAAGAATGGGTTTGTAGCCAGGGAGGGCACAAGAAGCAGAGCTGCACTGTGCATTTCTGTTTTTCCCAACAGAGTAGCAGCCATGGCTTCACACTATCAGGGTCTTCAAAGAGCAACAAGGAGCACTTTCCCTCTACAAGCTCATTAGTTCAACCATGACAGCTCTTTGTAGATGCCCAAGCAAGATGAGCTTGTCATGAAGGGTGAACTTCACTCAACTACTGCACTCCTGCCTGTCCCCAGGAGGAGGAGGAGGAAATGTATGGGCAGGAGAGCTTTTGTCTGCCAAAAAGAGTTCGGGAGAACT
Source organism: Balearica regulorum gibbericeps (assembly GCF_011004875.1). Taxonomy (NCBI): domain Eukaryota; kingdom Metazoa; phylum Chordata; class Aves; order Gruiformes; family Gruidae; genus Balearica; species Balearica regulorum. The sequence continues at coordinate 1,599,243 of NC_046192.1, read as the reverse complement.
CCTTAATTGCTGGTTGTTTCCCTGTTTTGTGATAAGGAAACACCATGAATGAGCAGCAACACAAGAGGTAGTGTCTGAAGATGTAGAGAAACCTCTATTCTCACCCAACCTCAACTTTTCTCTACAGCCTTCCCTTTTTCTACCATTGACTTTTCAGTCTTAAAACTAACCCACGCTGAAGCATCCCCAGACATTGTTATTGTCAAAGGAAGAAGAAAGACCAGACTGGTGGACAGAAGCTGGGACCTTCAAGTGCGTCTAGAGGACAAGTGAATGACATTGCCCCCCACCTCCCCGTTACAGGAGCTGCAGTACCCTGCATTGGCACCTAGACACCTTTATGAACCTAGCTGCCAGGGCTTCTGCTAATACTTCTTCTCTAGATTTATTGGTGTTTGGGAACAGGCTATTTAAATCAAGTCTCTGGAGGGACATGACCCAGTGAGCTCAATCCCGGACCCCGGGCAGAGACATCTGCGGGCAAGGCAGTACAAGCAATACAGGTACCTGTACCATCCTGCAGGTACAGGATCTTGTCTCACTGACACTAATACAAGCCAAGCACGTGTGTAATTAACCGTGCAATTAAATACATTCCTGAACGGTGGATATTCTCCTGGATCAGAGCTTTGCAAGAGAGAATCTGGGAACTGCCCAAAATAATGGGCTTCGACACGGTGGCTTTGAGTGGCAGCAGAAACTTGCACTGTGAACTGAATGGCACAGGTATTCTCCATGAAGCAGGTGGGAGTGGTCCCGCGGGACAAGCCCCGACGAGCACATAGTGCCTTTTCACAATGTACTTACCCATAAATCGATGCTCTTGCTGACAGCCAGCCTAGGTTTCCTTTCTTTTCCAGGTTTAGATCGATAGGCCTTCTTTTCTCACCTTAAATAATTTCTTGATCACTTTGTGCTGTTTCCACTCATGTGTTTGTATACAAATATCATGTGCACCACTTTTATCTTACATCTAGGTGGCATGGGAGTTATCGCTTCATCTCACTACATGAATCATATTCTCTAATCTTGTATTGTATTTCTTGCACAACTTCAGCCCCCTCCAGTGTATCAATGTTGTTTTTTTTTTTTTAATTATTTTTACAACTCGCTACAAAACCTTCCTCTTGTGCTGATCCAACACCGAGGTTGCGTATTTAAGTACTTAAAAGCCAAGAAAAGCAGAAACTTAGGTTAATAGTAGAATAAAACTGCAATATCTTGTATGCATGTTGTGACACACTCAGCCCCTACCGTCTTCAATTAAGTGCTTGCCTGAAAGGTCGGTGTGTTAGATGTGCACAAGGACTTCAGAGGTGATGACATGCTGCTGCTCAAACATTTCAGGGCAACATGGTGTTCTGAACCCTGATACCTTCATTTCTTTCTATACTGGAAGCAATCCATGGAAAAGTTTTCTGCTTCTGCGAGAGGTAGACAGAAATATTTTTACATAATATATAAATTAAAGCATATACATTTGATGTGCAATGGTAAAATCTGTTTACCTGACCAACCAGAACAACTTTAAACACTGTTTTGGGCCACAGAGCAACGGATTTTTCTGCTTTTATGTATTTAAGAAGACAGTGATAATTTCTCAAGATCTGGCTCCGGAAGTCGATGTCGCACCTTAACTGAGCGAGCACCAGACTGCACGGAGGCTGCAGGGACCCTGGGGCGGGCATGCTCTAGTTGCCATATCCAAGACATGAACAGAGCTAATGCTGAACGTCATCGCAAGGATGACGCTCTCGGTCAGTGGTTTCATGATGCAAAATGGCTTTCTCCACCACCCACAGAAGGCACAGCTGAGTGTTTTGTGGTATCAGTTCTCATCAGTACATCCTGGTGCCCTGCTTCTCTGTGGTTTGCCAAAAACACGGTGGTTTTCAGCCTCTTGATCAGCACTGCTGGAAAAGCTCCACTTCACTCCCACCAGCCATCTGTGTATCTCAGACTCAAATCCCCATCTTAAACCTCCTTGGCAAACCCTCTCTATCCCCAAATCTCCCTTTGCAGCATGGATGCCCACCAAAGCAAGAAGTCTGGAGAGGTGGAGAGGTTACCTGGGAGGTGACCCAAGGTAACTGGAGGGAAACCAGAGTGAACACAACCGTACTCCAGCTCCTCTCACCTACCTGCAAGAGCCCCAACATGGATCAGCGTTCCCTCTTAGCCAAGAGCACTGCCTTTGTGCTCTCCCACATCGCATCGTGGGGGAGCAAGCGTGACACCCTGCAGCTCCATCCCACCCACCGGGATGCTGCAGCTGCAGCCATTAGGTCACCTGGGCAGAAGCGGGTGACTTACTGAAATACCGTCAGTGCACGTGCCAGCCACATCTTCCTTATACATCGAAAACGGTATTAAACGTACCCCACCAGCAGCAATTATTTTTGGGGGGAGGGAGGAGGGTGATTTTTAACATCTAAAGCCCAAACAGATGGTAAATTCCTGCTTCAGGTTTTGTGGCCAGAATCTGAAGGCTCAGACGCATCTGTCACAAACACCATTTCAAGTCTTTTTCTCCAAGCCTTTGTTTTCTTCTCATTGCTTTGACACCAACAGATTCCCTCTGGAAATTCAGGAATTGTGCTTGCAAATAATACAGCCCCAGCTTTCTCAAGACCTAAAGCCTGGCATTGAAGAGAACAATTGTGTCTGTCTCCAGTTTCTTTGGAAAGAAAAAATTTACTTTGGCAGTGCTCCTCTGCATTGGTGGGCAGAAAGCACCTAGGACACTCTTCTAACTCATCCTTTTTTTTTTTTTTCTTCCTTGTGTTTACTTCTTCCTTCCAAGAAAGCCTATGTGGGCCATACTAGAAGACCTCTCAAGGTTCCTTTCAGCCCTGTGTTATAGCGCTCTGGGTAGAGCGAAAGAAACAAGGAGTGGATTTCACGAGCCTCTGATTTTAGGATGAATGAAAAAGGGAAGATGCAGCACATGAGGAATGAGGACAGATGTCCCTGCAAGGCTCCAGCAAAGAAATAAACTCTCCCACCTTCCCCTGTATGGCTCTGAAGAGTCAGGATTTGTTTTCCCCCTCTAGGGCAGCTTTCTACACAGCCCAGGAACTCAGAAGTCCCACTGCTGCACTAGAGCATCCTTGCAAGGAAGGAAAAGAAATCTCCAGCCCATTAGGGGACGTGCCAGAAGATCCTTCACATTGTATATTTGTCTTTTAAATTCATCATTAATTTTTTTTTTTTTTTTTTTTTTTTTTTACTCAAAACCATTCAGATCTATCCATCGTCCTTACATGTAGCTGGACAGGAAAGTCACAAGGAAAAGCGCAGCTTCACTCTAGAAAAATACACTTTTTCTCTACTTGCTTTTGTTGTGTCTATCCTTTGCTGGTATCTCTTGCTCTTTCAAGGAAAGCAAATATGCTCTTTTTTCTAATAAAAGGCTCAATTTTCTATCTAAAAACTTCTTCAACTCAGTTTTCTTAGGTAAAATTTGTTAGAAAAGCAACCAAAACGGAGCTGGCACAGAATTCTAGCATGCACAGTGTAGATGTTTCTGTACAATGCCATTAACGTAAGGCCGCATGAACCCCCGTTTCAGAGTCATAGGGTGTCTAATGCATATCCTGGGTTGATTTTTCAGGAAAAGAAAAAGTAGGAGAAATGGGAGTGCCAAATTATTGCATTTGTTTCGGCCAAACCTCCCTCTCAGGTGGGAATTTCAAGTTTTGTGCAGTGCACCAGCCTCCTGTCTTCCAAGTTACCTTTCTCCCATCTCCTCACTGGGCAAACCAGGGTAAAACTCCAGACTCCCCCCCCAGGTTTTCCTAGTCTTACGTGTAGCCCTTTTTTTTTTTTTTCCCCTCTTGTCCTCTTTTTCATTTACATTACTTTCTCAAGCTGCCTCCTGATGTGGCAAGTAGCGAAACTATTAAAAAATAATCACATCCAAAGCAATGACAAAGTTTAAAGTGCGTGGATTACTTCAAAGAAAAAAAAGCCTATAAATATTGTCACTGACCACATCAAGAATATTTCCAGGGCTCTGCATTTTTCAAAGCAGCTCACAAACATTTGACTAATTAATTTCTACAGGAAGCACAGGCTGCAGGAGGAGATCCTGCAGACCCCTGAGCGTGTGGCATGTACCGGAGCCTCTCGTTTTGTCCTCACATCACCCTGAGAGCATCCTGACCCTACACAGGGTGCCTGACTCGTATTGGCTTTAAATGTGTTGATAAGCCTATTGATCTGAACAAAAGAAATCTCTGGGCTGTGACCTGAATATACAAAGGTTTTTGTAATTACTTTGTCTTTTTGGGAGTTGTGCGATCTCTGGAGTTTTCAGGATTCTGCTGTTGCAGGAGTGATGGGAACAAACCCACCCAACTTGGAAAAAAATTGACTTTTTATGGTGGAGAAGCATGCACAGATGAACCCTGCAGATCTAAACCCGGGGGAAACTTTCACAAAAACAGAGTTTTGCAAAAACATCAGGCTGCCGGGGAAAAAGCATTGAGCGTTTGGATGCACATGGAAGGGAGATGGCAGCAGCAGCGTGGAGCGGAGCAGCCCCAGCCCGAGCTGCCCAGAGGACACCAGGACATCTGCCTCCACCTTCCTCAAACCACAAGTCTCTCAAAAAGAGAGAGATGAGGCTCAGGCAAAGCAACGTGGACCGTGGCCACAGGATGGCAGCAGAAACTCGTCGATCCAGTGCTGGCCTGATGTCTTCTCGCCCTGCTATGATGGACTTCCTCTATTATAGGCAGTAAATTGAATCATTTTATTGTCTGGAGGAATTTTTCTGCAGTTTTCCATCCAGAGACCTGCTTTGGTGTTTCAAGGAGATGGTACAAAGATAAAGGATGACGGTGCCCACGCACATGTCCTGTGCCCCACAGCAGGCGTATTTTCCCCAGCAGGACACGGGCACCCCTCGAGGGCATGGTACAAAGGGCTGGTGGGTTAATCGATGGGAGAAGTAGTCTGCTATTTCATCTGAGACATTGCAGAATCACTGAACACAGATTACAAAATAAAATAATAATAATAAATATATATATATAAAAAGGTTGTTCATCCACCTTGTCCACCTCCCTCCTCCTCACTGCTCCCTCTGTCCAGGACACTGGTTAGCCAGCCTTTACATACTTAGGCTTTGCAGTCTTTCCAGCCCATTTCAGGTGCGTTGTTGCTCTTCTTCGTCTTCCCTCCTTTTTATCGACTTGTGGGGCTGTGCTGTCGATAGCGGCCGGTTGGCTCTACAGCCCTGAACGCACAGCCAGGCGCCTGCAAACCTGCTCAGGGCACTGGAAAAGCAAAACACCCTCCCGCTCCCCCTGCCTGTCCATCCATCTGTCATCCTCTGACTCTCCTCCCAAAGGCAGGGACCAGCTTTCGGCCACAGCACTGTATGGATGTCCGATTCGCCTTTCCTCCTTTCCACGTGCTTCACCACGCAGAAACGGCTGGGTCTGAGCAGTGGGTGGAGTGACTTTGCAAACTTCAAATCCATGCTATCGCCTCCGCCCTGATCTTTCTACCTGCTCTGTTTGTAGTAACATGGCTACGGTTTCTCCTTTAAAAGGCAGATATTAGAAGTTTATGCAGGGAAGTAAGGTTGGTAGCCCTAGGAATTTTTATTTTTTTTTTTAAATTTCCATGTTTTGGTGAGCTTGAATTGGCTGTCAGTGAACTAAGACATAAATTATCATAGAACAGAATCATAGAATCATTTTGGTTGGAAAAGACCTTTAAGATCATGGAGTCCAACTGTAAATGTAACATTACACATACAGATCTCCCACGACCAGCCCCTAGACTAATACCAGCCAGAGAGTTGGTTGGTTTGACTGTTTTTCTAGTTTAATTTCTTTGCAGTATTGGCAAAAGCAAGCCATGTGCTTTTTCTGAGGCCAGATTTGGACTTTTTGGTTAAGACCTTTGCCAGCCTCGCCTTTACCTGGATGTACAAGGAGACAAGGCTCTGTATCCAGCCCTGCTCCTCTCCAAGACATCTGCTCTTAAACCCAACCACGTCCCTCCAGCTCTGAGCATCCCAGTCTCCAGGTCACACTCCCAGGGCTTTGCAGAACTGCACAGAAAACAGCATGGGGAAATGAAGCCAGTGCAAAGATGTAATTCACATTTCCCCCCCGAGAGGCTCTGGGTTTAGTTGCAAAATTCTGGCCATTCAGATTTTGCATCCAGAGCTGACAATACTCCCAGCCTAACTTTTTTTGTGCTATTTCAATGCCTGCAGGTGCAGAGGCTGGAAAGGAGATGACATTCAGTATTTAACAAGTTATTTGGGTGTTTTCCACCCCGCTCAGTGGAGGAGTGCTGCTTCCTCTCACCTTCCTAGCACCTTTCATTTTAATAGTTTGCTGCAGGTTTTGTAAAGAGACCAAGGAAACTCTTGGGCCAAGATGACCAAGGCAGTCTGAAGCAGACCACGGTTTTCTCCAGACCATAGGAACAGCACCGTGCCCCAGAGACGCTATGCCTGTGCGACACCATTACCCCAGGCCTCATGGTTGGGGGCCACAAATGAGGCTGGAAAGGGAGAATATGGGAGCAAGAGCTGGTGGTTGGTCAGATGAAGGTCCCTTCCCCCATGCTGACCACCCTAAACTGTCTTACCCAGTGGTGTTGAGTAACTGTAGAGCTGGAGGGGTGATGGGGAACGTAACTGGGATGCAGTAGCACTCCCTGTCACACTCAGAGAGAAGAAATGCCTCAAGATTTGACAGCTGGGGGAGAGAATGAGCTCACGGCATCCATCCCCCCCTACCACTAAAGCTCCCACCGGTGAGTCCATAACAGCCCCTTGCCAATGGCATGAAAGGCAACCAGTGGATCCGAACCTGCCCAGGCTCACTGTCGATGCGAATCAATGTCTATCATCTGTCAGAGAGGTTTCTACACCACTGTGAGATGGTGGGGTTTTTTCAACTCTCTGTTGAGAAAGTCCATCCCCATCCAAACATAGTTCAAGTCCTGTTTCTATTGAACTGGAGTCCGTATCTCTCTCTAACCAACATTACCATCAGCAGAAAGATGTAAGACTGCAAGGATGTAGATTCAGCTAGCCATGTCATTGAAAAAAAGTTGTCCTGTTGTGATGCCTTTGATTTGGCCCTAAGAAATCCCATCAAAAGATGCACTAAATTGCTGGCTCATAAAAAAAACAGAAATCATTTTATCCAGGCTTTGGGGAAGATACATTTCCCCCTTCGATACAGTATCTAGCGAGTCCGTAACTTAATTGTTATGTTTTGTAGATGAATATGATATCTTACCAATATTTTTGCCAGTGGTGGGTACTTTGAGCTTCTTTCACTTGAAGGATACAAAACCAAGCAACATCATATCACTACACAGTTACCAAGGTAACTGGAAAGACACAACCGGCTGGGGTTGCACACTTTGTGATCTCACTTCATTAGCTCATTTCTTTACATCAGCTTGCTTTTCTAGCTCCATTTCTCCCTTTGCCCTGAAACCACACAAGAACTGCGAATCCACTACGTCTCTTATGAGAAAGGGGATACTGCCCAGCGGTTATTTTGTGAGAGGCAGAAAAACTGTTCGTGAGCCATTTGCCACCATGGTTTCATTCTGGAAGACATTCATTCACCTCAAAAGGGGAATGATGGGGAGGGAAGTGTGTCATGAAGAAGGAACTAACAATGCAGTTGCTGTCCCTCTGCCTTGGTGGCCCAAAACATTGGCTCTCACACTCAGAAGACCTCCATGTCCAGTGGCCAAGCCATGAAGTCCACCCTCCTCCCATGCCTGACACTAATTCATTCTTGGGCTTGTGCTCTTAGGCAAAGCAAGAAGTGGTCCAGCTGTAGTTTGCAAGGCGTCAGCTAGGATTAGCTCCTCAAGGATCACAGGGTGAGCAGCTCCCACAGACACCTACCACAGCATTACAAAGGGTGGGTGCCAATACCAGTGCCAGCGAAAAATCAAACTGGGAATAGACCCGACATTCAGAAGAACGCTGCATAAAGGTGCAGCGAATGCAACTGCTTCCTAAATGCAGTATTTAATAAGCACCCAGGTGATTGCAATGCAAAGTAAATAAAATGCATTCAGGAGCTTACAGCTAGAGCGTTAAGTGCTTCTAACAATTTGGAAACAAGGTTCTTCACCAGATTTTTTAAATGCATTTGCATGACAAAGCGTTAAGACAAGTTGATTTGTGATAAAATCAGTTCTGAAGTATGTTTAGTATAAACCCAAAACTCAAGCCAGGCACTACTTTGAGAAGTTACAACACTAGGATGGATAGCTGTGCAAATGTAGACCAAAGAGCAATATTCTGTTGCCGAGACAGATATAAGACATCCAGAGATACATACCCTGCTTTAGTCCCTCCCCAATGTGAGAGGAGAGTGAGAAAAGGCAGGAGGTGTTGCAGGGTGCTGTAACCTGTGAGGCACTCAAGGCCTGTCCCACACAGAGTTTCAAGGTTTGCCTTTCACGTGCAGTGCTGTACCTGCTCACCTGCATGCCTCGAGGCTGCTGTGGCAAAGTCTTTACCCTGGCATGCCAGGGGCTCTTTATCCTCAGGGTCTTGCACTAGTGGACATGGAAATGCCTTGTGTATTACTTTGGGGATCTTGTAGAAATCTTGTAGATCTTGATTCACTGACTTGTGAATCATCCTTACTTCCTCTATCTCACTGCCCTTTCCCTTGTTGCCTTTAGTTTTTAACTTCAGAGCATAGTATATAGTATGGTAAATAAGAGTAATTCACATTCCAATAGATCCTACCCGATACCGTACATGCACAACGCTCAACAACCAGTGTGAAACCCCTGCACCAGATCACGCGTGCTCCAATCAGTGCTGAAAGCAGAAGTGAAAAGAGCCCATAGAGTCCGAGCAGGTCCTGATGAAAACTCCACACTTACTGCACAGGAGGCCATCGGGGCAGATGGGTGCACTGAAAAGAAGCCCAGAGGAGGATGCTTGCCTGGGGACTCCCAGCTGGCATCTGAGCTACCACCCAAGGATGGAAGAGGAACAACTCCAGCCTTTGTCATCTGCCGGTGTCCAAGGACCGGGGTCCTCGGGCTTAATTCCTCCTCAACCTCAGTTCCACTTCAGCCATGTCTGCATCACAGATGTAAAGACTTGCTGGATGCTGGTGTCAGTAATAAGCTAGGCAGTGATTTCAAAGAGACATTGCTTACACAGAGGTGTGCTTGCACTGGGTTGCAGCAAGTACTGAATCAAAGCTTCACTTGCCTGGCTCCATGCCCCACCAGATGTACACTAAACGCAAAACTCGATACAGAAAGTAGCTAGCCACAGAAAAGTCAAGCCCGAAGTATCTTGTGTCCTTCCCCGCCCGCCCCCCCCTCCATTTTACTATCTCTTTCCAATCCCAAAGGCAAGATACACTGATAAACCTGGGCATTTTGAGCCACAGAGGATACAGATCTTAGGTATTAGAGCAACCCTTGCACACACCTCCCCCTTACACCATGCCTTTTCCACCTCCATCATAACCTATTTGTGGTGTGGATAGGTGAAGCTGGGGACACCAACCCTCCTGCCAGCTTGTTAACGTTTCAGCGTTCGACTCATTTCAAACACACACGGCAGACTCAGGCCTTGCACAACCTCCTCAGCTATGCACTGATACCTTCAGTGCCCAGGAAGAGCGTGCAAGCCAACAAGGACCATACTACAAGCACAGGAACATATGCCACAGAAAGAAGGATCCAATAGCCCAACAGGGATGATATTTCTGAAATAAGGGAGTGGGTTTGTACCAGTAGCATCTACTGGTGGTGACAGCAAAGCACTCGCCCATCTCTTCCGCAGCTTCAGCATGCGTTTGGCTGCCCATGCTCTGACAGCTCATTTTCAGCAAGGTTGGGTTGGGGGCAGGCAATAGAAACAGCTACCAGCTCTGTGTCTTCCCTACACCCTGTTATACCATTATGCCTGAAAGACATGCCCAGGGGACAAATTATTTAACATAGGGACTACCTGTCATGCTCCCTTTAGGAGAGACCTGAGGTATGCTGGACATGTTGTGGGGAAGGGGTATGGAAAACCTGGGAATAGGATAGTTCTCCTACTATACCCTGTGCTTCCTACTTCCACCTATTTCCCCCCCCCAAAAAAAAATAGCTGCTGAGCCTCACATCTTGTATTTCAAAACACATCAGCCTATCTCTCTGCCTACTGGGAAGAAAATATGTCCCGGCCTGGCTTGTAACTTTTTTTTTTTTAATAATATTGCTTGTCTCCCAGGCTGTGCATTCCTGCTTCTCTTTCCATCTTCTCCCTTTGAGAATGAAAGCAAGGACAGGTCACTTGCCTTTTTATATGAGCATCTCTCTGAACATCTCCAAGAGGGGGAGAGAGAGAAAAGGAAACCAAAAACACAAAACAAAATGAGAGAACATTTTTAATTGGAAGTGTTTTGTTTTCACCAGGATTTTAACTTTAGAGAGCGCCTCACAAATACTCTCTCAGGGTCCACTGCTGAACGGCTTTATTCTGCCGCAGGCAGGCTTTCATGGTGCAGCACAATAGCTTTTGTTTCAGAAGTATAGGGCAATGAGGACCTTGAATGCCAGAGGTCTGTATTATATCCATAACTGTAGATTTGGATGGTGGAACGGAGGTTGGGGGAAGGTGAGAATGAAAAATTTCTCCATTGTATAGATGGAGTCCTTCCAGCAAACACTGGCACAATAGGAAGCACATTCTTAAGAGCTGAAGCAGACTCCGGATAAAGACTCACTCATTTTGTACATAATGGTCCCTGTGCTTTAACCTTGTACAGCTGCTATGACACCTGCTTTTCAAAGCCATTGTCAAAGAACAAGCAGAGCTTTGTCTGCTGTATACATTCTGCGCCACACATGTTAACATTTCTCTTTTTGTATTTACTTTTGTTTCCCCCACCTTCTCTCTCCCTCTTTTTTTTTTTTCCTCTTTTAAACATAACAGTTATGAATGAATGGCTGAAAACTAATTTCAGCCTTGATTCCGGCAACATCATGTCCAGTCTGAAAGTCTCAACATTATAATGCAGAATAAAGGGCAGATATTAGACTGGGGGAGTACTATTTTCCTTTTCTCACAAACCATCAGTCTTTGTGTCTCTGCTTCCTCCACTTCTTCCCCATTTCCCTCCCTTTCCATCTCTCCAGTTTGAAAGGATGGGCAGAACCCAGCAGTTCATCTCCCCTCCAGCAAAAATAGCTGGAGGGCTCCATGGAACCAGCTTGCTCATCACCATGATGTGTCTGGGATGGGCAGTGGGAAGTCCAGGTCACTAGTGTTTGTGAGAAAGGTTTGGGGCACCGCAGCCCTCAAGTGGACTTTTCTTGGTCAGGGATCCAACCAAAGACAAGAGCAAAGAAAGCCTGCGGCACACAAGATCTGTTACCTCCTCTCGCTTTGCGATCTGCAGTGAAAGTAGGGCAAAGACATCATGTCCTTCTGAATTACCTTAAAGCTCCCCCATTTCCAAGTTTCCTTAGCTGAGTAGGTGCTGGCTACAGGGGGCAACGGGAATAAGAAAAACTGCTCCTGGTCTATCAAGGAGTAAATTACTGATGACTCTGGCCAATGGAGCAGCTAAAATCCAGGCCCCAAGATCTGACTGTGAATCAGATAACAAGGTTATTGATAATGCCCGCTCCATGGAAATATCTGTGAAGCAGCAAGCAATCTTCCCATGCTTCATCCCATGGGGATGGCCCCTATGTCATACAGCAGATCACCTCTACAGGGAAGAGGTTCTGCTTAATTCTCTTCAACGAGCAGAATCAGGACCAACAGTAACCACTGGTCTGGGTCTGCTTCTCCTCTGACCAGGTTCCAGCTTTGGCAGAGGCTTCAAGCTGTGGCAATGCTGTTAGCTACATCCTTTTATGAACACACACAGAGTTACAGAGTTGGAGAGGATGGACAGAGGTGAAAATGAGTGATCTGCTCACATAAGGTTGGTTATTCTGAGCACATTGCATTGCCCCTGAGCAGTACAAGTTAACAGGTGCAACATGCAGCAAAACCCTTAACAACCACCACTAAAATTGTCTGGGCTTTATGCTTGCATTTGTTTTTGTGGCTTGGGAGGTTTCCTTTGGTTTGTGGCTACAAACCCAGCTCTGCTCAAAGGCAGATTTTGATGGCTATGGGGAAACCTCTCCTCCTAGGCTAACCTCCCCTGCCAGAGCACGAGTACAGCTCCTGCAGACGGGGTGGGGAGGATCCCCAGTGCCCAGACTCTCCATCAGATTCAGCCCCTTTCTGACACTGGTATTACCGTGGCACGAGAAGATACGTTAATGACAGTGAGAAGCATGGGGTAGGAGTGGTTCCCAGGTCCTAGACACTAGACCTATTTTTCTTTTCTCAAAGAAAAAAATAAAAAAGAGGCCAAAATATGAAATGAAAGGCATGAGTCTGGTTTCTGAAATCCCTATTTGAGTTTGTCATGAGAAAAACTCAGACTTGTTTCATGCTTGCTTTCATTTCTAATTATTGTTGGGAAGTGCCTACCACATTTACTTGATCTTTAGCATGTTCATACTTGTTGGGGAAGGGAAAAAAAAATCCATGGATATATCCAGAAGACATCCAGTTCAGAATGTGAGCAGCTGGCAGGATGGCAGGCAAAAAAGAGGGGCCAGCTGGAGGAGGGCTAAACACTGAGATTCTGCTGGGCCCAAATCTTGGATGTTGGGAGAGATTCATTGGCACAAAACCTGCCTTAGGACTGTGTTTATCAGAGCTGCTGCCCAAGATGGGAAACTTAAAACAGGACTCTCATGAGATCAGTATTATTTCTGAAACATCACATTGAGGCGTTATGTCTTTAAGTATGTTTCTCATTTGACCAGTTTGGTGTGAAGCTTAGACATGTGCACCTCTCAAGTCCAGACACTGGGAGCTGAATGAGAAATAGTTGAGTGAGAATGATGAGAAATTATAAACACAACTGTTAAAAAAAAGTCTCAAGGTTTTTGTGCCAACCTCCTGAATTAAGCAGCCTAACTCTTAGCAAGGGATGTGTCGGACTGCTGTGCTGCACAAATCCTTCCTGGGTATGTTGGGAGGGAGGTGTGAATCCCAGTGGGCTGAATTTCATAATATCTGTAGAAGTAGGAATGTTTCTTCAATTTAAAAAAAAAAAAAAAAACCACAACACAAAGAAAAAGCCAGAGTGGGTGCAACTTGCACATTCAATACTCAGTCCTCTTTCATGTCAGACCCCCAAGATCAGTTCACGCCTCCATATCTAGGCTGTTAATAGAGCATGAGACAATTCAGGCACCGAGCCATCCAGAGCATAATCCTGCCATTTGAAAGCACATAAAGGCACTTCATAGCAGCAAGTGTCAATAGCCACTCCCCTATTAATATAACATCCCTTCCCTCCTCCATAAACTCCAGCTGGCAAAGAAAATAAACAAGGGTTATATGAAATCTAACCCCAGCATAGCTATAAAAGATGCTTCATAAAAAAAGACCAAAAAGTAATATTTAGTCTGCTAATTCGTGCTTAGGTCCCTGCTCCTTGTTTAGAAGCGTGAGCACAGAACAGTTGCGATTAGGGTAGAGGGAGAAAATACAGCTTGTATCCTTCACCACATAAGCTGCTGGGAGACCTGTCGGATAACAGATAAGAGATCTGAGTGGAAAGGGGAAGAGGCAGATGCTGAAGGAGCCCTTCATCTATAGTCTCATCGCAGACCACTGAACATCCCTACATCCCATGCATTTTTTGCATCCTCAAGTCACTGGGAGACAGCAGCAGGGCTGAAAGGGAGCAGGGATCAGAGATGTGCTGCCAGAGGGCTTTGGAAAGGAACTAAACCCCAACTTGCTGCAGACATGTAGCTCACGCTGGGGCTTGCTGCAGCCACAGCTGGTACCCGGGGGGTGCTTGGCCCGCTGAATCTGCCTCTCATGCCCTAGCACCCTGCCCCGTGGGTAAAGGCAGTGCTGGCATGGCAGCCGGGCTTCCTGCAACACTGGACTCTGTCAGATAAAAGCACCAAAACACATGACCACCTCTTTCAAAATGCCCTGCAGTCACCCTGAAAGATTTTAGGTCTCTACTTTCCTTGAAGAGCAAGGAGTGACAGACAGCAGGTAGATCTGAAAACCCCTAAGGAGTGATCAGGGAAGAATTTAGGCACCTACACCAAGCAGCATACAACAGAAAATCTCTCTTTTGGCAGCCAAGTGTCTGCTAGCATCTAAATCCCTGCTACAACACACATACAGAAGCACTGCCCTCATACAAGGGCTGGCCAGTTGGGGTGCTGCATGTTCTCCAAGGTGCAGGGTCCATGAGAAGTTTCTGGGCCAATTCCTAGGAGTGTCTCAGGAGGAGGTCTAACCTGTTGGGCAGAGATGGGCTGGACACCCCTTACCAATCCCATCAAAGTGGTATAAAAAGGAACGCATCTTCCACAGTGTCCCAGCAGCCCAGTTAACCTTGAACAGGTCTGAGATGTGAATACCAGCCTCAGAGCAGGTCTGTGTTCTGTGCTACAACAAAATGCCTCTATCAGAGAGAGTCATCATTTCTCTAGCCCCTGCTTAGGTGTTTCCTAGACTTTCCCTACTGCTGCACTACTCCATGCGCTGGCTGCAGGGACCCTCTTGGCTATCAGCTCTCCCACTTCACCTCAGAGAGGTCTAATGCACCCATATTGCATCAACGAAACCCATTCTTGGCCCCACATCAAGCATGGAGCATCACCAAACTTGTGCCCTTCTCTGGGTCTGGGACTGATTTGAGAGAAGGGTCTGGACTCCTAAAACTTACAAACCTTTCCTATAATCCTTGCAAGAGTTCAGTCTCCCTCCTACCCATCATCCTAGGCTCCTGCAAGTTTTTCAGAAGGGTCTTTCCCTTTGTTTCTAGGAGCTGGTGATTTTGGGAGCTGCTGGTACCTGCAACTCCCAGGAAGCTATGTAGGCAATAGAGCATCCTGAAAAGCACAAAATAAATGTGAATTACTGTAAAACTGGCAAAAGGCACCTTTGCTGTCCTGATGGGACACAAGGATGTACTTCACTTGCATGGAAGCAACCGGAAGATGTCAAGAAGAGACCTTCAGAGGCCAGAGATGGGGTGAAGCAGAGGTGACTTGGCTGCATCCAGTTTTTACATCGGTCAAATGAAAGATGATGTGCAAAAAGAGCGACCCTGATTGGTTAATGAACATCTCTCAATTTACAGCAGCAAAATGCTGGGTGCCATCAAATGCAACCCAAAGTTAAAGCTATGACTGCTTTAATAATCAATGACTGCAGAGTATTTAAAAAAAAACAGCTAAGCTTTCAGGGGCTTAAGACTTATTGCTCGCATTTTCTCAGCTTTCTTAAAGAAAAAAGGGGTGTTGTAGAAAATGGTCAAATTTATCATTTATAGCAAAATATTAATGTAGCAGCAGGAGACTTGATGTGGCCATCTATCTACAAGCATTCAGACTTCAAAGGAAGCATAAACACGAAATTAATGGTTTGTCTAGTGTAAAGGAAAAATAAATGCAAATGTAGCCTCATTAATACCAAGTGGGTGACTTCTTGGTTTATGGGGTTTGGATTGATTTTGTCAAAGGCCAATAGATTTATTAAAAATGTCTTTTAAATTTAGCATCCGTATACCCATTAGTTGAAAGAAATAAAATTCTCTGCAATTGCCACCACTCCTCCTCCTCCTCTCCCCCCTCCCTGGATGTTGTTTTACCTAAATAAAGTTCTTGCATTAGGACTCACTTTCATACTGAAATATGTCTCTTGTAGGAGCCGCTATAAACGTCAGCATTTTCCACAGCGTTAGTTTATGGGCAGAGTGAATTTTAATGGCATCGTAATCTCACTGCAATCAATTGTGGTACATGGGGGGGGGGGGGGGGGGGGAACCTTAGGGAGTGTCCATTAACCGGAGCTCTGCATCACTCCCTGTGCTCAGGAGCTTTCAAAGGGTGCTTGGAGGATTTTTCTTTTCTTTTTAATATCTATTACACAAAATGTTTGTTCTTGGCTGTTTCACCTCATTTCTCATGGCTCAAAGTGGGCTAAGAGGATCCTAACTCCTCTTCTCAGGATGTGCTTTCTGGCTGGAACATCTCATGTCCATCCTCTGCCACCCCTCTGACCCACCAGACCAGGATGGGACACTTTCCAGATCTCACATAGACAACGATGGCAGCTGGTGGCTGCATAATCATGGTCGACAGGCTGGTTTGTTGTTTTATCCCTGAATGTTACATTCATGGATCTGATAAATCTACCCATTGGCATGACATAGTGGCTGAGCTGATTTAACACCTTCAACATACATTGTCCCAGCAGACACCATCTCCAGCAACGAGGCCCTTGCCCAAAAACAGAGGTCAGCAAAATGTTGTTGTGCCTCTCAGGTCTTCAAGCACACAGAGCAGCAGGCAGAAAAGAGGACATGGGAGAGCTCATCCTGAGCATCTGGGACCCACAAAGCAAAGAAAGAGCCTGAGCTTGCACCATGTAAGAACCTTTTTCTCCTATGTCTTGGACCTGTTGAAGCTGCACCAGGTCTCTATCACTCATTGCAAAGAAGCCACTCAATCATGTCCTCCGAGACAAGCCCCTAACCTAGCACATGGCAGGGTTAACTGATGCATAGCATGGAGTTTTCATTAGGAAAATAGAGGAATGCAAACTTATAATCCCATATCACACATTTTGTGTTGCTGCAGGACTCAAGGTCACAACTCCCCACTCCAAAAGATGTTGGGAAGTTGTCCTGAAACACAATTCCTCAGTTAAAGTTGATTTGTTCAGGTCATTTTAAAGAAAGAACTTCCAGATACATTGCTAGGCTCTCACATCTGTACCGGAAAAGTGTTACACTCCTATGGCAGACAAAGAAATGAAGAGAAACAAGGAGGATGCAGAGATCTAGGCCCCAAAGATGTGCTTGGTCAAGTAAAAGATGAGATGAGGGAGGCACAGGTGACTAGGAGAGAATAGACCTAAGCTTAGAAAAGGTCAGAAAATAGCAAGCTTGAAATCCCTGCTAATCAATGGGGATGTAATGCAAGGTAGACACACACATTTGTATCAAATCTCTATGTGTTCACAAGAGACAGAAGAGGTCTTCACTTATTTTCTTCATTAACAATAAGTGGGGATGCTTTTTAAGATAAACTTACTTCAAAGTTCACAAGCAGCTGCATGAAGAACATCTTTTCCCATATCTTGGTCATTTTATTTCTGTAACTCTGATGTAGTTATTTAAGCAGACTACAAACATCAGGAAGTTTATTGTGATCCTTTGAATCATCACATTCACCACACAGAAGAACATAATTTGATTTATATGGTCTTCACCATGACAAAGTCAAAAGAAATTAAGACATTGGATGTCCTGGGAACTGTGATTTTACATAGACCTGAACACTAGCGCAAAGGGGATTTGTGGTGGGATCCCCCACCTCCCACTCTAGTACACAATGCCACTAGGGCGTGGTGATTTGTTCTGGCATTCTTGATGACTCTAGTTTTGCACTGTCACTGCAGATTTTCCTTCCACCAGGAAAAGAAACCAGGATGCAAACAGATGTTTTGCGATGTGGTTCTAGAGGTTTATACTGCAGGAAGCAATCATGTATTTAGGGTATAGCTGGAGACCCCCTGAACCAGATTCATCGTGCACGACCAGCTACATACACAGTGTGTTTGAAGCATGTAGGAAGACACAGACAACCACAGATGTTGGGCAACAAATGGGACAATTTCCCATAAAAACTATCAAAAGAAAAAAGCATATGTAAATGCATTTATTCCAAGAAATAACAGCTTGTGGACTTCCATTAAAAACAGAAATGTTTTCAGTATGGCACAGTCCCTGGGTATCTGTAGTCTACCCAGTAAAAGCTCCTGTGCTGTACACCCCAACATGCCTTTCACTATTTGGTCTGTGAATTCCTATTAAAAGTGACCCCATCTGCTGTCACTATCAATGCATAAATCTCCAGGCTGACAGCGATTAGCAGAAGACAAACGGTCAAAAAAATGTAACACTCTCCTTGACCTAGAAATCATCAATTCAGGAAAGCATCTGAAAACACCCTGGAACCTGTCAGCAGAGCTGGGAGGGGAACAAGTCTCCCGACTCATTTAAATCTTTTACATGCAAAATGTTTGTCCTATGTGGACAGGTCAAAATCAAAACCAAAACAGGAACAGAAAACAACACAAACCATGGCTTTGTGTGCACAGGTGCTTTGTTTTCTCAAAATCAGAAACAAAATATTTAGAGTAAAAGAACCCACCTGATTAGGTTTCTCATTTGCATCTACAACCAAATACAAACTCTGCTTCAAGGGGAAAAGTAGTATTTTCAGTTTAAAACATTTATTTCAGACATTGCAGAAAGACTCCCAAGTCACTAAATACAAGCCAGAGCTGACCCCTTCCATGGAAATATTCACAGCTGGGCTTTTCTGAACATACACGAGATTTTGAGAAGCAACTGGCCCCATTAGCAAAAATATTCGTCACCTTGCAGCGGAGAGGAGGAAGTCTGGCTGAGCCCACACAGTCCGGAGCAGGCATCTCAAGCCCTCTCTCAGGCTTGGCAAGCCAATTTTTGGCACAGAGTAGTTTCCAAAACGTGCTGAGCCCCTGATGCCTGAGCACCCCCAGTTTGCATTTGTAGCTTGGTATGGCAAGCAGGAGGCAGAGCATGCCGCGCCTGCGTGCCTGTGGAGAGATATACAAGGTGGAGAGGATAGGGATTGACAAACAAAAAAAATAATAAAGCAAGAAGCTAAATAAAAGCTGGGGCCAATACTGCCTCCCCCTCAATGAATCTGTATTTTCCCCAGTACAGAGGGTGGGAGAATTCGGGTGTCTGATGGCAGAAACACTCAATTGCAAGGAAAAAAAAAAATCTGTGTACACACAGACACGCCAAATCCCCTGGGGGTAACCCAGCAAATTAACAGAGATGTGGAGTAATGAAGAAATAGGTGGAACAGTCCCTCATACTACATCAGTCGCTGTCTAGGACATGTGTCTGCTGGGAGCATCACTCACAGCTCAGCCTACCCCAGGGTGGATAGGTCTCCCGCAGAGGATCCAGCCTCTCGGGTGTCCAACATGCCATGCCATTAGAACCCAACTCACACGCCTTCCGCTTCAGACTTAAGAAAAAATATTAAATTTCAGGAGTTCAGGGCATGGCATGCTCTGTACATCAACATAAGAGTTCAAAGCAGAGAGAGATGGACTATGTTGTCATTAAATGCCTTTCGGGGACGGGTTTCAGGAAAGCAGCCCCCTTCCTATAGCTATAGCACAGAAACAGCACGTTCCTCCTGGTATGAAACAGGACTGTGCACCAGATTGCCTGGATGTATTTGGATTCGCCTACGGATGACTGCCAACGCTCGCAGCCAGTACCAGATCACTAGCCAAGACTTTCCTCGTCCCTAGCTCAGGATGGACTCAGCCATTTGCACCCCAAAGCAGGTCCAGACGCCGAGACATCCCTCTGCCACAGCTCAGCTGAGTCTGCCGGGTTGCCTCTGCCTCCATCCTCTGCACAGCCTCCTCCAGAGTGATGGTCAGCCCCTTTATCAGGCACTGGGCACAAGGAAGCTGCCCAAACAGCTGGCCTTAATGAAAGCTTTTGTCTGCCTTCAGAAAGAGCCAGTAAATACACCTGGCTGCTGCTTCTCCTCCTTCCTGTAAGTGCTTCAGGGCCATTCTGTGTTGCCCACACCAATAGCAGACAAGAAGAGGATTCAGCTGGTTCTCCCTTTCTCATTTCTTCTTTCTAATAGGGCTCAAAAAAAGAACTACTGCGGTTAAGTGCATTTATGTTACATCTGCAGCATCTATAATATTTTGGTGTGCCTGCAAAGTGAGAGAGACCTCAGTTATTTTGCAACCATCCAGTTGGACAACCCCTTGAACCTCGTCTACACCACCACTACCATTATCCTCACTAGATACATGGGGACAAATCCAAAACACCAGAGCAGAGAGAGTCTGTGTTGAGAAAGATCAGCTTATTCATTGCACAGGTAAGACCACCATGTAAAAAACAACCAAAAAAAGCCCAAACCAAACAAACCAAGATTATGGTTGATGTTTCTTTTCCAGCCTTCAAAATTCAGAAAATAGATGAGACATGCTTAGGGAAAACATTCTCAGTACATCCCTTTTTGTACCTTTCTTTTAATTTTTTAAAATTAAATATGGAACAATCCAAGGTGGTTTTTTTTAAAGATTATATTTAAATGAACATATTTTTGCAAAATGCTCTTAGTACATCTAAATACAGCTTTCATGCTCTGAAAAATCTCAGCAGGGGAAATTTATTTCTGGTCCTTTTGAGACAATTCTTTGAACAGAGCTGTTCTCAAGCCTGGGGTTGCAGACAGTTGAGTGTGAACTTACTTTCTCTCCTATTGGGAGTTTTTTCAAGTTCATAACATGCTCCATGGGGCAAGATGAGGAGAGGAAGATGAATTTTTTTTCCCCCGAGAACGATGCTGTTAATCTATCATTCCTCTCATTTGCTTACTGCAACTGAGCTTGGTGCTTTGCTGCAAACCCAGGTGTGCCAGTGTGGTCTAAGACTGGAAATCCACTCAAAAATGAAGAACAGATAGGATACCTACAGCTACGTACTTACTATATGGGTTTCTTACATTTGGAGAGCAGTAGAATTGCCCTGCTAAATATCTACTAAATTAGCTGTAATCTGGTCTATCCCTCAAGCCAACAAGCTTTTTCCCATTCTGGTGTCACATTCAGTAATGCATCCCTTCCCTATGTACCCAACCTGATGTCAGGTCTTCAGCAAAGCACATCTCTCCCTCTGCCTCCAAACACAGCCATTTACCATCTTCCCCCAGGGAGCACCTGTGACCCGACAGGCAAGAAGCTTCAGTGTGATGGACTTTGCTGGGACATTCCCTGGCAGCTCTGCATCATCCCCACTCTGCTTCCAACCCACCTGCACCAGAGTTTGCAATTCTCTTAACCCTGTCTCCAACAGGCAGACATTTAGACCCCATAACAAGATACAGTCTTTTCCAGTGCTGATTCACCTCTGCTACCATCTTCCAGAAGGGTTGAGTAGTCTTTCCTTGCTTTGCTGCATTTGTATTGCTCCTGGTGGAGTCTTGCAAGGATTGTATGTGCCTCCCTTCCCTCCGAGCCGAGCAAAATCATGTTTCTTTCTCTAACAAGTCCCAAATCCATCCCACATCCCCACAAGAGGCTGGACATTCAATTTAACATGTTTTAACCACAGGTTAAAGTAATTTGCAATCTGGCTATGTTACTACAGTTTGAACAATTCCCTACAACACCCAATACATCATATTAAAGTTTTCTCCCTGCCATGTCTTCTGACAGTCACAATGTTAAGGTTTCCCTCCCTCGTACACGTGTTCCCTATGATACCTACAGCCAGGTAGCCGTGGACCTTCCTAACTGATCCAAATTGTCTAAAGGGTCTCTACACACTTCACGCACCAGCTGCTTAGGGAAGCCGGTCTCCATCCTGCATGTATCAACATGAGCCTTAGATAATAAACGGAGGACTAGAAGAAGAGAGAAATCATCAGGGCTGTTAATTTGACACCGACTCTTTTGATCTCCTCTTTAGATCATAAGGAAAGGGTAAGTGTGCTTCCTTTTAATCTTCACTCCCGCACTTTAAAGGCCTCAATAATGTTCCCACCAACCAGATCATTTTCATTTGCAACTCTAATTAATCTGTGAATAAATATGCTTCGGAGAGGTGGATTGATTTAAATGAGGGCTGTCTTTTCACCTTTAATCTATAATGCTGCATTTCTCTCTTGAGAAAATAGCTTCTAGCTTGCACTCTCTCCCTTTCTCCCCAAGTTCATGCAAGGCTCTTTCTCCTCTTTTTTATTATTATAAAATAATGGCTTCAGCAGGTGAATAAAGGGTTAGGCAAGTTTGACAAAAATGGGAAGCTATTCACCCTTGCTACCTTTAATCTACTGCATTCTCCTCCTAATGAGTATAAATTACCCAAGCTATTTCACAGAGTCTTTATATGGCATAATACCAGCCAGCAGGCCATTCTCAGAAAGGCATTTTTATATTATTAGCATTATCTTTAATCTTTTGTGGTGTGAAGAATGAGGACAACACAAGGATCCACACAAAGCAGTAGGGCCCAGGCAGAAGGAAACCTGGCAGGGCCCTCTGGGCTCTGTGAAGGAATGGGTTCTCCATCAGAAGGATCCAGCAGCCAAGTGGCATCCTCATAGGATGGAAACCCACCAGGAAAAATCCAGCCTCATTGACTTTGCAAAGCTTGGCTGAAGCCACATCAGTGTGGCTGAGAGGTTTCTGTACCAGTCATTAGTGGCTTCAGCCAGGGTTGGGAGAGGAAGAGATATCTGGCCCCACAGACTCTTGTATGCATCTTCTAGTGCTTGTTTGCAGAGCCAAGGTCTAGGCATAGATGCAGCAAAGATTTTCCCACTGCACGCAAGCAGTGACATCTACCTCCATAGCACAGAGATCCAGACAAATCCCATCTCTGACCAACAGAAACATCTGTTCTCATATGGTCCCATTTTGGGAAGGTGAGAGAGCTGGGAGGTGGTGAGGCCAGCCCACCCATGGGGATGCTGGGTAGTGACCACGTAAATCCACAGCACAGGCAGCAGCATTAGAGGAGCATCCTGGAGGACAAACTCACAAGCTCCTAGGACAGGGGGGATGAAGAGGGAAGCTAAAGTAAAACATCCCCCACAACCTCTGACGAACAACAACCTGAAGGGAGATCTAGGAGGAAATCTTGAAACATAGATCTCAAACTGGCCAATACCACCAACATAAAGAAGTAGCTCTGATTATTAAGAAGAAACCAAACTAGGGTTACATGCAGAGGACCACTTCAGAAGTGAGTCTCACATCTTCACTGATGATCTGGAGAAGATGTTTAAGACATTTCTCCTTGAGGTATTCAAGTTAAACCAGAAGTAGCTGTGAATACCAGTTACAAAGGGACTACAGCATATAGGATTTGGTCAGGAAAAGTGCAAGGTATCTCACTGTTGGGGTTAAATATCCTGCAACGCTCATACCCAATGTGAAAAAGAGCCTGGGAAGCTACAGTGTGGGCAGGGGCTTTGCCTTCAGGGGAGCACAGTGTTAAACCTGCACTCACAATAGAAGAAGAAAGCAATAAACAGACAACCGACAAGCAAAGCAAGCAAGAAACAGATGATCCACAAGCAGTCAGGTTGGCTTAAGGAATTGCCACTGCTCATCTGAGATGCTGTAACAGACTGGGAAAGCAGTATGAGAGCCCTTGCTATTTTAGTGTTGTGCATTAGTTCCCACCACCTATGGAGAGTGCTGGTAACAAACTGGGAGTGTTACTGCTTTCCAGTGGGAACCCATGTACCCACTGACCCTGCCAGACCCATCGAGCCCCATGGTGAACATCAGTCCACATCCCTCGCTAGTGTGAACTGATGCCACCCCAGAGCACCAACGGGTGCCACCACCCCCTGCCAGTCGCTGTGCTGGAGCCGGGCTGCGTCACGACGAGGGCAGAGGGAGGGCTGGGTGCAGCTGGGTAGCAGAACTGAGCTGAGAGACTCCCCCCAAATTTGGCCAGTGGTCTGAGTAGGAAGTGGAGTTTACACATAGGCAAATGTAATAAAACATCAATAAAATCCTCCCGGAGCAGAAAGAAAAGCTTGACTTTGCTGCAAGCAGTAACTAGACCGTTCATGAGCCCAGCCTATTGCTAAACCCCTTCAGTCATTTCTCTCATCTCAGATTGGTTCAGGTCCCCATTACTTCTGTTATATTCTATATCTTCCATTTTTAAAAATTTGCCACTTGTGATTATTATTCTCCAGTCTAAGAATGCCTCATATTCAGAGGTTCCTTTGTTTCACTCTTATTATGCACACCATATATGTTCAAGGTCGTTAGTTAGTCTATTATTCAAGCAGGCACTTTTTTCCTTTTTTTATTCCCCCCTCCCCAAAGAGGCTCAGTTCAAGGTCTCACATTCTCCGCTTTCTCCCCCAAGTTTTGCCATTTCTTTTTCTTATAAAAACATTTTCCCTTGCCTCACATTCTCCAGTAGCTTCCATTCAATTAAATCCCTGCTAATATATATCTACAAGAAGCCCAGGGCAGACCCCAAGTCAGCTGCTTCTGCTGTTTTAAAAGAACCAAAGAAAGCTCTTTATTTTCTTAGACTCTCTAGCAATTTCTTGAGTTACAAACTGATATACAAAGCATTCTTAGAGGTGGCCAGGAGATATCCATATCATTTGCAGCAGTACCAACTAAATATCAAGCTGCTGCGTAGAGACTTGGGTGATAACCACCCCAGGAAATGAACACTTACAGTCCTAGCCACTAGACATGAATTTTAGCTGTACTGCTGTTGTCTTGCTTGCAAGAAGAGGTAAAACAGCAAGGGATCGCCCTAGCAGGCTGATGTTTAATTTTGGATGAACAATGGAAATACGGCTTTAGCCCACTACAAAACTACTTGTTTGTCAAGTGACAACATCCTCAACAAATCTGCCTGTATTATCAGTCATCTCACATTATCCAGGTATATTTATGTACATTGTCTGTGCAGGAAAAAACCCACCTGCTTTATGAGCTCTCCAAGTAGGAGACTCACGACACCCACTCCTGTGAGCGTGAGCTGCAGTCGTGCTTTCACAGCATGCTTTAAGGCACAGCCATCAAAACAAGGAAAATCAGACTGATCCACTTGAAATCAGAGTTGCTAAAGCAGTTTGTGAGGTATGGGAGGAGTAAGCTGCACTTTTAGACGCACGATAAATCTGTTGCCCTTGGGGAGAGGGAGCCGTATTGAGGAGGAGATGCCTTCACCAGGACAGACACTGGACCCTGCTGGGGCTCCTTGCTGCTGGACAGGACAGCAGAGCCTGGTTGTGAATCACACCAACATCCTGATCAGCTCCAAAGAGAAGCTGTCAGGAAATAATGAGCTGAACAAAGCATTAAGCTGAGCTCGTTGCACCTCTGTGAGCAATCCCATACCATGGGATGGGGACACGGGAAAGATGTAGAGAGGACACCCTGTATTTTAGAAAGACTTTGACATACTGTTTCCTTTCCTTGGGCTCAGCCCTGCCTACCAGGTGTTAAACTTTTGTAACACACATGCACACTGGATAGCTGAATTTGATTTTCCACAGGTCACCAGGAGCACCTTACTAACACAGGTCACTTTACTGAAGTTGTGGAACCAGGAGATTAGGTCTTCTGTGCATCCCCATACCTGCACGTGGTTCCACCCGATACAACTGCCGAGACCACACAGGAGATATCCTACCATCCTTTATGCAAACAGATGTTTTCACTTCCAGTTAGGAGCAGAAAGAATCCATCTCCCATCCTTTACTCTATGACATTTCTCAAGGCCCTCATGCCCCAAGTTACCATCACCACAAGGAACAGTGCTTGTTTTATTTTTAATCTGCTCTGCCTCCTCCTTCTCTTCTTTTTCTGCTTTTTTTTTTTAAAAAAATATTTTATTTTTTTGTTTGCCAGGCTCAGTCGCAGCACAAGGACATGGGGAAAGACATTCTTTCAATTCTTCGGGCATTGTGGCCGACTGAAATGGGAAACAAGACAAAGCCAGAGAAGAAAAGCTTATTATGGGCAGCCTAGTTGGAAGAAAATGAATCACCCAAACAGATAGGTTTCAATGATCTCAGGCGAACTACACTCTTTATTCCACACACCCGCATCTAATTGTTCAAGAAAATGTTCATCTGCTTCATAATGACAGTCATAATGGAAGTTATGTGAAATAACTAAAAAAGTTTATTCAAGGGTCTGCTTCTGAAAGTACAGCTATAATGCACTTTCTTGTGGGGATTTAATAGAATTTCCTCTCATAGAAATTGGATGGATAACAAGTAATTTTTTTTAATTTGAAAACTATGTTGGCTAGAAGGCTTTCCTGACATTAGATAGGGCTTGTGGGGTAAAGGAACAGGGCAGTCAGGTGTTAAAGAGGGAACAGGATGGGAAGACAACAGCAGCATTTGCCCTGTTGCCCATGTCTCAGAGCCCCCTCATGCTCTGCCTGGGTTATGCAGTGGGATGAAGAAAACAACTGCTCCTCTTTATCTTTAGGACCTAAAAGAAGCAGAACAAATCTGTCAGAATCCTCTCCCAAGACACAACTAGACTTCAGTGCTCTCCTCCTTTGGTGAAAGGTATTTCATAATAAGCAGAAGGTATTTACGTGATTTCCCTGGGCAGAGACAGCAGGAGACACGCAGGTTGTGTCCTGTTTCACATGCAGGCTTGAGCAGACAGCTTAACCGAGACAAGCCCAGAAGGAACAAGAGGAGAAACCCACTGTCTGCAAGGAACAGGACAAAGGAGCTCACTGGGCTTCCTAGAAGATGCTCAAGACCTAAAGTAAAATGCTGAGAACAGCTAAATTTCCCTTGGAAATCCTAAAGCACCAGAGGGACACATCACTGTGAGCACATAGGTTTGAGTTTACAGTCTAGTGAAAACCTCCTTTTGGTCCTGCAAGTCCAGTTGGTACTTCTCTGGTGTTGATGATGCAGAAGGCAAAGCAGGGTCCTCCTTGCAATGGACCCCACTCAGGGTCAGCATCAGGCTCTATTGCTGGTGGCGTCCATCAGCTTTAGCACGTGGAGAGTCTCTCTCCAACTTAACTCAAAATCAAGGCTCTCTTAATACTGCCTCTAGTACCTTTCTACATCTGGAAATAAAGGTTTAGGCAAACGTGGGTATGCAGGAATATTTCTTCCAGCTGGGCAGCAAGAGGTTAACAAGACATTGAGAAAACACTTTTTTAAACTAAAAAAAAAATCTTAAATAGTTTCCCACATGAAACATTATGAAGTACCTAGCACCTCTCTGTACTTCTACTTGTCAAACAAAACCGTAATGCAACTTTCAAAGCAGAACGTTTTGACATGAGCTTGGGCAGGAGGCAGGTTTTGAAGGCAGGATGGTGAGATGCTGAAGAACCAGCTGTCTGTTTGACACTAGCTCCGATTCTTCATCCTTGAGCTGGAGGGAAGGAAAGGCTCCATTCAATTCAGCAGGTCCCTGAAGGACGTGACCAACTTAGAAACCCATGAGTCAATCAACCGAAGCCAGGCAGGAGCAGAACTTGTGCAATTCAAGTTAGAATTGTGCTGAAGTACTTCACGGAGCCGAGGCCTGAGAAAACAGACTGGCAGGTGCAATTTCCACTCTGGAGAAATTATAAGCCTCCTTCTATTTAATTTTTAAAGGAAAGCACGCATTTTTATTCCACATCTTTTTCTCTCTGAAGGACTCGCTGGGCTGGCCTTTGTCTTGTCCTGATGTCAGGGGCAAAGAGGAGGACAGAAGATCTGAAGCAATAAGAATTTGCAGAGTGTAGGGGAGTCTAAAAGAGTCCAAGAGCCACCAGGAGCAAAGAAACACCCAGTGGGTATCTCACCCATAGAGCAGCTCCATGAAATGACCCACCTGCACCCCTGGACCTCCCTGCAGCTTCAGGCAGTGGGGCAGGTTGCTCAAACCTCCCCCAGACCCTATTTCAGCTCAGTGCTGCACAGGCGCCTGGGTGGTTCAGCAGAGATGCCTACAAGCTGAGCCCAGCTCTTGGTGGCAGGAGGCTGGTTCCTGCTGGAAGAGCACTCTGTAGGAACAGAGGGAAGTGTTACACCTTTCACTTCGTACGCAGAAACCATTGCATGTCAGGCTGTTTGTCTGAGAGCATGCCTCTGTTGGCTGTTTTCATACGCAGACCTTTTGAAGGAGACACAATAAAGTTTCTTGGAAAAGCTTCAGCTAGGAAGCTAGTTGAAATGTATCCGATGTTTATGCTTGAAATTATAATACTTCGAGTTTTATGAAAGTAACAACCTGAGGGTTCCCAGGGAGCTACTTGCTCAACTTCCAGTGGCATTTCAAAGAAAACTTCAGGAAACAGGCTCCTAGTTACCAGCACCACTGATAAACAAACAAAACAAAAGCACTTCCCCCTACCCCATAACGTAACATCATCCAAAAAGGTGTCTGTTGTCTAATTAGAGACCTTTTGTTCTAATTGCACTGGCCAGCACTGCTGGCCAGTCTATCCTGGAGCAGGTGTCCCTGGTAGCATCCCCTGGCAGGACTACGCTAGAGGCCAGAAACCTGGAAGGTATCTCCAGCATTTCAGCAAAACAGTCACCTGAATACAGGCACTTCACAGAGCGGTGCCAAGGTCTGGTGAGCCTCTCATGTCAGTAGAAATGTATGATAAAAAAAAGGATTTATTCCTTCTTTTTTTATTTTACAAACATAGCAAAAAGAATGAGGAAGCATTTCCACAGCCACTTTCTGTCTCAGCTCTGCTTTTGAAACAGTCTGTGCACAAGGGTAGGTGCTCTGCTGATATATTTTATATCTGGCTTTTGAGCCAGGTGAAAGGAAGGAATTCTCATGTTGCACGTTCTTTCCCACCCAAACCTCCAGCCCCCTTACCCTCCCCCCCCCAAGTTCTTTGAAAAACTGTAAGCGCACACAAGGAGAAAAGTGCAAAAGAGCTCCGTAACAATATTAGGACTGAAGCAATTCCAGTAGAATTAACTGGGCTTGCAGATATGTTGCAAGCAATAGGATCATGATGCTACATTACCATCAATCAGAGCTTGAAATTGCCATCAGGACCTCCGGGTGCTGAGGGCAGTATGCAAAGTGGAGACACAAGCCTAGAATTTGGGGCAGGAGAGAGCTTTTTGTAATCTAAAGGCACTTGATAAGGAAATTACTAAGTGAATCCGCAATCATCGTACGAGTACTAGGAAGGAGTTGCACTTTGAGTTGCTCGTGGCAGTCACTGGAGTGGAGAAAAGAGCAAGGAAAGAGCAATATATGCTCGCCTTCATCATCAGGTCACCGGAATGTAAGAGCCTGCAGCCAGCCCTGCTCGGTATGAAACAGCTCTTTCCTCCCTTCCCACTTGAAACTCCCCAGCTGCTCAGGCATATAGAAAAGGGATACAAAGCAACCCACAGCACTACAGTTTGATGCCTCAGAGGGCCCAGACGGCTCATCTGAACACAGCAGGATTACAGCAGTTTCCACCTCAAAAGACTCAGGTCTACTTTTACCGTGAGAAGATTTGCCCATCCTGACAAGAAACATAGCCCATCTCAGGTAATCTTTGCCAGGGACTGCTCAACCCACTAAGACACTCTTCTGCTAAGGTGATAACTATCAGAGCCCCTCAGATAAGTCTCCCA
The DNA here is from genome assembly GCF_011004875.1 of Balearica regulorum gibbericeps. Classification (NCBI taxonomy): domain Eukaryota; kingdom Metazoa; phylum Chordata; class Aves; order Gruiformes; family Gruidae; genus Balearica; species Balearica regulorum. The sequence continues at coordinate 1,569,948 of NC_046192.1, read as the reverse complement.
CATCAGCCTTATGCTGCACAAAGGAAAAGAAAGAGAAAATCTGATGCTTGATCACTAGACAGGAAAAGAAATGGCTACTCCAGTTCTGCACAAAGAAACACCTCCCACCCAAGGCATACAGCAGAGAACACCTTACCTCCAGGACAGATCCACCCAGCACCAACAACACTCTCAGGCAAAAAAGAAAAAGTCTTGCTGAGACCCTCTTTAAGCCCATCAGGCTCATGGTGAACTCCCTCCACCTGTGCCAAGCAGGACCAGCTGCGCCCTGCATCCTTCATCAGCCCCTTTGCTCAGCTCACATCACATTCAGTGTAATGCAAAAGCTTATTTCCCCCTAAGGTATAAAATGTATGTGTTTTCCAAAAGGTCTTGAAGTACAAAGGTTGGGCGAGTGAGGTGCTTGTGCATGTGTTTCAAGCCTGCATCTAGTCCTGCTAATGGATGATGAGTGTTGGATGAAATCTCTTGCTGAATTGGGACCTGGATTTGACTTCTTTAGACCATCCAGCTGCTTTGAGATTTGACTTCTTTAGACTGCTTTGACAGCCTCTGGACCATGGCCCTGATGGCTGCATGGATCCCACACCGCCACAGGTCCCGGGGGGGGTCCCCATCCCCACAGCCATGGTGGTGCCATCCCCCCCGCTCCCCGCTCCGTGCCTCTCCTCCCGTGGGGGTTACCCAAAGCCTCTCCAGCCAAGGTCCTGCCTCTTGCTTCTGGTTTTTTTCCCCACCGGAGCCCGGTGTAGGTATTTGGGGATGGTTTTTCTGGAGGTGGCTCTCATTGTTCCTTCCCCCCGCCTTCCCCCGGCCAGGCCGAACGCATGGAAGGTCAGTTAGAAATGAAGCTCCTTTTATCTGCAATCTCCCACCAGCCCTAAGCTGGGTCCCCTTTTTTCACACTGACGCCTAGCCAAGCATGAAGGAAAATAATTTTACCCAATCTCTCTGCTCTAACGCGCACCAACCCCCGCCCTCCTTTTTCCGCAACTCCCCACCAATCTAAAGAGGAAAGAATTAAAAAAAAAAAGCCAAAAAAAAAAAAAAAAGCCCTTTCCACAATGAAAGCACAACTAGATAGAAATCTTGGTGAGGCACCACTCTAAATGTGACTGCAGCTTTCAGCTCGTCCTCACTCAAATATCACCATCCCCACTGTTTAGCCTCCTGGTATAAAAATAATAATACTAAAAAAAAGGAACCTGGTGATTACTTGCATTCCATATAATTGCAACAGGCAGAGGAAAGAGGACTGATTAATTTGCCTTGTGAATTATGCATTTTTTCCCCCGTCTCCTTCCTCCCCTCCCCAGCTCCCAAGCACACTTCTCCAAAGCTTTATTATGTATATTTCTTGAATATCGTCACCTGTCCTCTCTTTGCTGCGAAAGCTGTTGTCAATAAGTATCGGTTAAGGCTTGGTGTTTAATCCGCTATGAACACTTAGCCGAGGCACCCGGGTTTGTTTACCGCGGTCGGCGTACGAGCGAGAAGAGAAAGCCCACCAAGCCAACGCCGAGTGCTGGCCCGTGTAATTCCCCAGGACCAGCTGCAGGATTTACGGAGCCAGACAAAACTAACTTGCACAAATGAAACAAAGACACGCTCCAGGCAGAACAAGCAAGCTGCTCTTCATATTTTAAAATCCTAAGTGGAAGAGCCCTTGCAGCTCAGCAAAACACTTAAGCGCGTGCTTATGTTTAATGTGGGAGCATCCTTGTGCTGACGTTAACAGTCCACAAGCCCGTTGCCTTGACGAGTGGTATTTTCCTCAAATCACAGCGTAAACAGGTTCATAGGTCAAGTGTTTGGGGTGCCTTTGAGTCAGAGCAGATACAGAGTTCACACTGGTAAAATTCACATCCCTTTTTGGTTTGGTGATGCTCCAGACCAAGCTGCAAGAGCGGTCTGGAGAATGAACACCACCACCTTGGAGACACATCAGTGCACCCGGCACCAACCCTCTGCCTCCCGTTTGGCCATGGATGATCTTCCATCCGCGGCACCTTCATCCACTCCCTGTCCATCATTTAAGGCCCTGAGCCAGCAAAGTATTTAAACATGTCCTTCCTTTCCATCTTCTGTGCAACTGCTCACAGGTTTATATTTACAACCTGACAACCCAAGGTCGTGCAAATATTCTTGTGATTATAGTCAGTCATCTGCGCAATACAAGCAAAAACTAAATATGCTTAAACCTTGCTAATTCTGGTTATAGGGGTACCTGGTCACCACACAGCTCTGCAGTCTTACATCCCTTCTTTAGGGACTAGAAGAGTGGAGGGAGAAAGCAGGTGATATTTTGTCCTTTTTGGTGCAAAGTGGCAGTTTCACAGAATGTACTTCAGAAAGGGCTAGCCCTCTGCCTGCCCTCCGAAACATGGGCTATGTACTTCCAGGAGGGAGCAGGTGTGTTACAACTTTTCTCCGGAGCAAAGATGAGATTTCATGATTTCATGATTTCATGATGATTTCATGACCCAGGCAGTCACACCAAGCCAGTAGACCCACTCCTGGAATGCCTCAATCAGCAGATACGCAATGCATATGACAGCCCCAGCTCTTAAATCTCCTGGGATGTCATCTCCTGCAACCTGACTGCTGGGGCTCCCAGTAAAGGGGACTGATTCAGCCTCCAGGGAGGCACTCAATAGAAAAAAGCTGATGTCCCCTCAGTTTTAATCCCCAGTGCTACCTGGAGAACTGTGTGACAGAAATTTGCTGGGGCAAAATCTCCCCCCCCAAAAAAAATCCTGTAGCTCCAGACGCCAATAACCCCCCTTAATGGTGCTCGGGGGACAGCGGTGCTTCTTGGAGATCTCCTTGTTCCTCCTAAGGAGAGGCTGGAGGGACAAGGTGAGGAAATGGAGGAAAGCATAGGTGAACCCCCCGCTAGATCTTCCTAAGGAGATTTTAGAAGAGATCACCTACTAAGGAGAGGATGGATAGAAATTTTCAGGGTCTAAAAGCTGATTAAAAGCTCAGATAAGGTCAGATTTTTCAAAGGCGTTGAAAAGCTGCTTTTGAAAAGCCCTCTGGTTTCCTTTGCTTCTTCCATACCATTCAAAATCCCTCTCCGGATTCCTGAAGGTGAAAGGAGCCAAGCCAGGGATGCCACAGATGGATGCCAGTGAGGGAGCTGTCTGCACCAGGCTGCTGGGTGGATTTGTTCCCGCTGTTTTGTGTCTGGATCTCGGCGCTGCAGCCCAGACAACGGGCATTCAATGCCCCAAGCCCTGGGGATGCCGCTAACCTTGCGTTGCCATCAGGTGCATACAAAACCAGGAGCTCTTCTGCAAGAGGAGAGAGCAGCGGAAAGCTAAAAGGCGATTATAATATTCCAGGGGGAACTTTTTTGCTTAAAATGAAAATAAACGGAACTGAAGGATTACAAAACCAAACATGGAACATTACATGAAGCAATAATTGCCTCCTATTATTTCTCTGCACTCACCAAAACAGCTATTTAGACAAACAAAAGAGCAAAGAAAGGCAGAGACCAGTACTGAAAGTTGTTTTATCTCTACTAATCCCCACTGCTTTGATAAGTCTGTAATAGGATCATTTGGCATCTCCAAAGTGCGGTGCCTAAGGAAATTCCTCTTTGCAGGCAGGTTTTGCTCAGGTGTCTGTTTGCACCTCTCAGCGATGGGGCGATACGGTGGCTCTGGGCATGCAGCACTCGAAATAAAATTCCCCCATATTTTGCATGCATGGAGCCAGGGAATCTTGTGCTCCTTCTTCAGCTGAGATTGCTTCCAAATATTATTTTATTACTCTTTTATTAGTCTCTCTTTTATGTTGTTAGCAGTTTAGTTAATTTGAATGCTCTTTGGTCAGCTTCGGATGCCTTTACTCATATTTAAGTAGCTTATTCCACAAATGCTGACATTCGGCTCGCTTGGACTGCGTTACGAGTTGGGATAAAGGAGTGTGCCAGGCACCAGACCTGTGCTACCCCGTCCCCAACTGCTGGAAACAGAAAATACCAGGGTTTAACCTAAGGAAGCTGTGCTCAGTGCAACGGTTTGATATTTTTAGTGTTTGCGATGTCCTTTTCCTTCTCCGGATTATTTTTTTTTTTCATACTCGGGATGCTCACGTGGTCAATTTTTTATGTACTCTAGAAAGAACAAAGAGCATGTGTGGTTCCCAGCTCATGTTCTGTACCCATCTCCTCTCAGCAAGGACCATCTTGCTGTCGCTGGTGGCAACATCCCTGTCTCCCACCTGCTCCCCTGACCCACATGACACAGGCAAGAAACCTAAATTTGCCTCCAAAGCACACTTTTCATCAAAGATGCAAACATGGCAGAGACACGAAGGTGTCTGGTAGCAACGTCCCAGTTAAAGCTGTGATCTAAACTAGTGATAAAATAAAGTGTATGGTCTTTGTTTCGCTTAAGGGGCTGACCCAAGAGAAGAAATTCCTCAGGGCCAGTCTATGTCATTTTTGTTCAGGTTTTTTCCCCAGAATTAGTTTTGTTAATATGCAGTGCTAGAAATTCACCTTCACCTGGAATTTATTCACACTGACTTTTTTTTTTTGTTGTTGACTAATATTTCTCTTTAAAAGAAAAACCTGACCTGCCTACAAAAAGTTGGCATAGATGGATACCTGGAGTCGATTTGGTGGAACGTGGGGGGTTTGGGTACTTTTTTTAATGTTGGATTTAAGATCAATTTTAGCCATTATTTGCCATATCAAAGTTTATGAGCTGTGCACAGAAACTTAATTGCATCAGATTTTTCTGTCAGGAGCTATGCTTTTCTGTCAGATTTTATCTTACAACAAAGAATGGTTCATGCACTGCTGCTGGCACATAAGAATTCATGAGCAGCTGCTGGGGGATAACATTTTCTCCATAAGCTGCTGAACTTTTTACCTGTACAGAGCAGTGCTACCATTGTGCTAGCACAGGGGTAGGGCAGAAAACACCGGGAAATGACCCCCAAAAACAACTCAGTTGCACAAAAGTAAGACTGCGCTGTAGCCACGCTCTGTCTGAGCCAACTGCCACAAAAAGAAGGCGACAATAAGCTTCTCACTGTCTTATATATCACCGGTGCTCGCTACCAAGGTGGTGCCATTTCTACAGACGCCCATGTGTGCACATCACCCAGCTGCAATATCCCTTACGCAGTAAAAAAACCTCCCCGTTACTATCCTTTCCCCTTGGACACAAGCAACTGCTGCGCTACACCTTCAATGTCAATGCAGCAAAGGGAAAATAAAGCAAATATCGTGTGCAGAAAGTTGTCGGTGACGGGGGCTGTGTAGGAGATGTGCTGAGTTGGGATGGGCTTCTCAAAAAAACACGTATTGCGTGAACATACACCACACACAGAGGCAGAAAAGCAATATTTATTGGGCAAAGTATAGTGTTTAATCACTGTGAGGTTTCCTTGGTAGTGGAAATGGAGCAGTCGGGTGATGTGGGGGTGAGCCTCATCCGAGAGGGGAAGGCGAGCTGCAGCTGGAAGGAGCAGGGTCAGTATTGCTCCGTCCCGAGAGCAGGAGGGACGATGCCGTCACACCAGGCATCTCGCCATGCGTATTGCGAATGGCCATTCCTGCCCCAAAGGTCTCGCTGCCCCATCTCCCAGGGCTGGAGAAGAGCGCTTCCAAGGGCCTGGTTTGTATTTACAGGGAACGACAGGGCTGTTCCCAAGAGTGTATTCCCTGCGGATGTCTCGGAAGATATATACTGGTGACTGTTCCTATTCATAGCAATAATATGAACTGAAATGAAATATCAGCGACCCATCTCATTCAGCATATCTCTATTTCAAATCTGTATTTTGTAAAGAATATTGAAAGCATAATACAGAGCCTTCAGTAACCTGCTCTGCTTTATTACACAATCCACACAAGTTTTCCATTTTTTATTGAATTGGTCACTCAGTCATACTAAACATGGCAGAAAAAGAACAGGAAATAAAATGAACCAATAAATAAAAGCAGAGTTTCCAAAGCTCTTCTTACTGAAAAGGAAGCTAGAGCATTCTTCAGAGTTTATCCAGGAGAAAACCACCTTAGTTAGAATAAAATTGTGCAGTGGAACAGAAAATAAGATGTTACTGCAAATGAAATGTATTCTTTAGTAGCAAAAATTAAAGATGTCTTATAAGATAGGATTGGCCTGTGCCCATCTCGCCCGGCTCTTCCCTGGGAATGATGACAAGATAGCAATGCATGACCGGTTAAACCCACCCATCGAGGGGCCAGGCAGGGCTGCGTGGTCCCTGTGCCGCTAGCCCAACTCTACCCACCCCAGAGCTTTTTAGTATGTTGTGAAAGTGAAGATGTTTAGTTTGCCGTGACATCTTATTTTCTGTTCTGCTGAACAGTGTTATTTTAACTAGAGCAGCCTGCTCTCAGATAAACCCAGAGGAACTTAATACCTGCAGAAAATCCTGCATTCAAATGTGTGTGGGTGTGTGCATGCTGGGGAGACAGGAGAGGGCTGTGACTTGCTGTGTTTCTCCGTGATGTTGCCCCGCTGAGGTCTCCCCTGTGCATGGGAGGAGGATTCATGTGTGCTTCATATGCAGGTTGCAGCAGCATGAAAATGAGCATCCTTCCTAGCTGCACGTGCTTGTGTAGATAAACGCATGTCTTAATTAAACCAAGGGGTTTTGTAAGACTCTAAGCAGTCTGGAAGGAGGGATGTTTGGTGCAAATCTCCACAAGGTCTTTGTCTCATTGGGACACACAGCAAATACTCTTTTCCTCTCAGCTGAGAGCAATCACCAGGCAAATCATGGTGGATTTGGAAGGTGCTGTTCGAATACCGATTGCCACGTTGCCTCTCTGAACACAGCACCCTGTCCAAAGAACAGCTTCAGCAGGAGATGCAAGGCACCCAGCAAACAACTTTGCATTTCCTTCACCTCCAGACCCTGAAATTGCATCCTGGATGTGATATCAAAGGTCTCCGATATTTAGAAATCAGGATACAGTCATGAATTTGTACTCACCTTTGCATCTTCAGATCAGTTGTTGTCACCAGCCCTGACAGCTGTTAGTGTGCATGTAAATGTTGCATCGCCTCCCAGATCTTGCTCAGTTCTTGGCCTCCATAGGTCCCTGTGCAAAGGACTTACTTGGTTCAACCACCCACTGTGTGAAAACTATTTTCTTTGATTGTTTGAATCTTTGAGAGTTCACTGATTCTCCACTACTTCTTGCATTTTAGTTCTTCCATGACATTTTTCCTGATTCTCCATTCACTGCACAACAGCTTTCCTGGGATGGTGGGACAACAGAAGGTCTCCACAGCATTTGGAAAAAAAAGCTAAACATGTGATTGTCACAGAAATATCAAGCCCTCCTTCAGGAACATTTCACTTGCTTTCACTGTCAAAATCAGGTAGATTCAAATTTTGGTTCTCTGCCCAGGAAAATGTAATAGCCATGTACTGATAATATTGCACAGTTTAGAGCAGCCTTCCCCCACCCGCCTTTAAACAAATGATGACAAAGATAGACAGACTTAGAGACGCAAAGAGATAACTCGGGAATGATATGATGGGATTTGTCTCCAGCCCCAAGTCAAGGTTTCTAGCCCCTGCACCTTGCACATCTTCAAATATCTTTTCAGTGGCTGTCTAGGTTGCATCTATTCAATTGCCTGGAGATTAAGAGCTCTGCTAAAACAAACAACATTCACCCAAACACCAGACTCTAGTCTGGGACAATAACAGAGCAATTAGTCCCCTCCAGGCACACTTTGAAGCCTAACTTTGGATCTTCCTCAAAGTCCCCAAGCCAGATGTAAAAATCTTTCTTAAATAGTATTTCTTAGCTAACACAACATAAGATGACTGGCATATCACCTCCACCCCAAATGAATCCCAGGCTCTGTTTGTAGCAGACTGGCAGAAAACACTGCTTTTTCATTTAACTGGGGTTTCTTTCGGCCACCTTCAAGTTAAAAAAAAGTTCTGTATTCCTGAGAAATGATGCCTGCTTGCCCCACCGTTTTGGTCAAACTTTCCCATTACCCGAGACAGGTTTTCTTTCCTTTTGCACGTAATTTCATTTGGATTTCACTTCAGCCTCAGCTAGTGTTTGTAATGCAAATTGGAAACTTTTCATTCTGAAAGACCAAAAGGAAACATTACTCTTCCTGGGTGTTTCCTCTCTGACTTTTTTAGAAACACGAGTGAAAGTTTACAGGTATTTCTGAACAACCAATTGACTAAGAAGCGCTAACGCATTTCACCACTTGTAGCCATTTAAAAATGAGGTGCCTCATCCAACCATGTGGTCTGTGCTTCTTTGTCAAGCAACAGGGCATACTGGCTCCACCAAGGGATGGTTTGTCTTCTCCGAAACCCAGTGCCTACAAGCGTGTAGCTGAAGCTGTTGTTGTCCTTCAGCAGAGTACAGAAGGAGCCTGGACAACCAGTGTCAGTCAACCTTACTTTCCAATAACTACAGGTGAAGAAATTTATCCTTCTATGGTGCAATTAACTTAGAAACACCAGGTTCCCTGTTCCTTTTCATCAGCCAACCCACAGATGCTATAAATCCACCCCATTTCTGTGAGCAGCACCATCTCTTTATTGGAAAGAGGGTGGATGTGTCCTCCAGCCATGAAATTACTTCTTGTTGGATGGGCAGAAATGCACTGTGGAAACCACAGACACATGCGAAGGTGGTGGGGCTCTTTGGGAATGGAGGAATAATCTTTGCAAGGTGCCTTTTGCATGGTCTGGTCTACTGTGGCAGGAGAAGGCTTAGTATGGCTGCTTCATACAGGATATCCTGAGTTACCAGGGTATATTTCACCTGGTCTGCATGGCACTGGGACAGCGGCAGCAGGAAATCCAGCTGCTGCCTCTGTGCCCCACACAGCTGCCTGATAATCCTGGTGGTATTCAGGAGAATCATGGTTTCCCTTCCCATGCCATCCCAGGAGCTACGGGATGGCTTGTTAATTGAAGGTGGCAAGTCTCACAGGCTCCATTTCACCAGCTGCACTTGGATCTTCTGGGCATCTTCTGTGCTCACCTCTGTGCTTCATTGCAGGACAAAGTTCAGCCTTTTAAGAACAACTCCTGGACAGTATTTATGTTTCTCCAGCAGCAAGCACTGCTGAGACAGTTAACGTGTGGCAAATCTTTGTGACTGTCCCTCAAAAACTACAATTAATATTAATGGCAAATCAAACACCATCAATGAGAATCACTCTGGTGTGACAAGCTCAATTTCCAGCCTATAGCGTCTTCCCATTCAGCACATTAATACCGAGCTGACCTTTCGAACTGTCTCCATGAAATCAGTCCAGCAGGATGAATAATGGAAAAGCCCAAGGGTCACCCAGTTGTCTGCACTGGCCAACATGGAGAAGGTCTGGCTGTGGATGGCTGAGGTCATACCTGGCTGGCTGTGTCCCTGCAGTTCCCCATTTCCCCAGAGGGCAGCACAGGGTGAAGCAGACTCTAACACGGGCAACAGCCTCCACTCCAGGTCTCCACTCACGGGCACATCCTGGCAGCTTTGAGCAGCAGAAGAAACTCTCCCTGAGTCCCAGGCACCACAACATAGTGGAGGGTAGCCATAAGGAGGTCACCTGGGGATTCTCCAAAGGTCCTGTTGAAGTTCTCCAACAGAAGAGAAGCTCTGTGGGACAGAGCACCTGGATGTCAATGTAAAACACATATTTTGGGAAAAGGAGAAGGAGGCAGAGCTCTGCAACCCTCCCTCACAAACTGCTCTGATGGAAGGATGTGCTTTCTGTGGCAACGTATGCCAAGGGGACAGCCCCGAAGCCTTTCCTCCTGGGCTAGTGCCCATGCCATGCTGCCTCCCCCCTTCTTTTGTTGCCTGGTCTCACTGTAAAAGTGGAAATTTCTTCTTCCAAATGTTTTGTAAGCACCAGTTTGTTGAATGCCAGGGGATGCGGCCAGACCCTCCCAGCCTAAAGCTCCACGGTGTGAACTGAAGGACACACAGCAGAGCTTGCCCAAAGGACTGCCTGCCTGACATCTTTCTTAACAAGGCGACGAATCTGCTCAGCAGGTCTGAACATGGGGGTGTTTGTGGGGCTCTGTAGCAGCCTCCCCAGGAGTGTGACAAGAGGGAGGTACAGGTTCCAGGGATGGTGCTTTTCCCCTAGTACATAAGGTTTGGTGACGATGAGGACTAGAGAGGTGGATCACTCCCACGTTAAAACTCCAACCTTTTAATAACCCATCATCTGTCCTGCCTACACCAGCCACATCAAGTTTCTTCTTGAGCTGCCTGCCTGGGAAGAGGAAGCTCTTCATTATCCGACATGCTCCCTTCCCCCACACCCCACAAGAGAAGAAACAGAGGAGAGATAATGCTTGAAAAACCACTAGGAAAAAAAAAAAAACCCTAATATGGAGCTGTCTCCAAAGAGCTGCTTTCCCTGTGTGGCAGGCGCCTCATGGATTAACCTTTTGTATATGCAGAAATAGGAAATGAATAATTGAGCAGCACACAGACATTGCAGCGTTCCCTGTCCCACACACTCAGACTCGACGGCTCACTTTACAAAACCCTCTTCAATGGCACCTTTTAATTGAGATGTATAGAGGATGGGAGGCAAGGGGCAATGAGCATTGCTCATCTCATCGTGCCTGGTGACATGACTGGGATCACGTGCAGCAAGTGTAATTCTGTCAACAAAATTATACACAGCAACAAATCCATCAGCTGAGGTGTATCCGCGGGTATTCACGAATGCACATGGATGGTGGTGCCAGAGGGAGCTGGGATCCTCCCAGATCTCCATCTACCAGCACAATCCAGGAAGAAGCCAGTTAGTTCCCTCCAAACAGATCCTCGTTGTCAGATCCCTTTTTACAGATCCAGTTGCAAAATTTTGACCTCAGATGTTTCCTTTCCCCTGCCAAGAGACATCACCAAGGAATATTGCCTTAGCCTCCCGGCAAGAACTCATTCCCTTGGGTGCAATCCTGACCACACAGAAGTACATGCAATGGAAGACCTGTGAGAGCAAAAAGTCAACCCTAGGAGAAACCAAATGAAGACGACCCAGAAGATGCAAACTAGGTGAATGCTGGAGAGACTAGAGAAAGAGAAATGTTTCCTTTGAGTTCCTATTCCACTGGATTTGCCACATGTATTCTGGCACCTTCCCACCAGGGACTGTCGTACCACCAGGCTCATCCTTTGGGCTGACAAACTGGATGTGGGTGTTTTTCACTAACTCCTCTGAGCACTTTTCTAACATGGTTCTCCACTGGGCTGCTAAGTGATGCTGCTTTGTGTGAGACCTTCCTTGCTCTCCTGAAAAGTGGGAAGAAAACACAGAGTCCCCTGCTGATGGCAGTGATGGTGGAGGCCCCACGCTGCCCTGGAGATCTCTGCGGTGAGCGCCGCATTGGGAACTGGCATAGCAGTATCATGTCTATTCATGCACAAGCCATTGCAATTTATAGACTCCCAATGCTCTGGCACTAGGGTTTTGGGTTTGGCTGCCTTCCTTATCCCAGTAATTGCAAAGGCTATGCCTGAACAAACCCATCACAAGTATTTAGTAGGAGGTGTCAGGAATGTCTTTATGAAGCATCACAAATCTCCATTTGTTCTAGTTCAACATTACCACTTTCCAGACAGGCTTAGAAGAAGGGTAAAGATATCCTGAGCCACCCCTACCTCTATAGCTTTTCCTTCAGGCAGCCTCAGGCATGTGCTTGTGGGATCTGAAGTTGCACATCTGAGCATGCATCGCTCCTATTCCCCATGCCACAACACCTTTGCCCTGTCGCTGATGCCTGTATCCTTTCCGTAACTGCTTTCCTGAGGGTGCATAAGTAGGTCCAACTCTAAGCAGATGCTCCGCTGTAGCAGGGCCAGCCTTGTTCCTACAGGATAAGCAGTGCCTTTCCCACCATGTCAGGAAGGTCCCTTCCCAGCACTATCGTGTGTGATCACCGTGTTGATGGAGCTGTGCAGACAGCGCTGCTGCAGCTTTGCGGCTGACACGTCCAGCTTCCTTGCTGGATCCCTGTCCCAAGAGACCTGTAAGCTCCTGACATGTTCCTAATTACCGTGGGGACACATCTGTGACAGCTTCTTTAGCACTGTGAGAGCCCGGTTCCTGGATACCTTAACAGAGCTCCTGGGACTGGCCTTGCTTGACTGTCCTTTGGAGACGGCAGTGGAGAATGACCCCACTGTTTCCTGGTCTCTGCTGTCTCCATTCCTTACCTGTCCCTTGGGGAGCATCTGTGAAGCCTGTCAGTGTGTGCGAGCCTGGTGCTTATGTATACAAACTCCCCCAAATCCTCTGGTAGGTGTTTAGAGGGTCATGCAAGCAGGATGTGAGTGCTGATCCAGGATGTGGACATGATGAATTCCTTAACAACTGTCTTCTCGTGCCTAGCTGATGAATGTGTAAATGGCAACTCTGGAAGGACCAATAACATAGAAGAAGCTGGTTTTGATGAAAGCCAGAGTGCTGCTTCTTCTTGTCCATGAATACTTGGCCCAGACAGAAACCTTGGGAGATCAAGGGACAGAGGTCGTCATAACAAGTGGATGCATCCTGAATGCAGGTAGGAAGAGCAATAAAGCTTTTCCAGTGCTGAGTCCTCACAGACAAGGTCTAATAAAGATGCAGGGAGCTTTACCAGTTGAGAAGGATCTGTAACACTGGGCTTACCCAGATAGCCTTCAGCATTCCTGGAGTGTCCACCTTTGGAAGGAGCAAAGCTCACATCTTCACACATTTACTGAGTCTTTAGCTGAGTCCTCAAAGCCTTCTCCCTGGTCCTTATGAGCTGTGCTGAAGGCAAAGATGAGTGAAATAAACTTCTCCAAAGGCAGTCCTACTGGTTGGACTCATACCAGCAAAGAGGAGAAGAGAGTGGCCAGATAAGGTCTTCACCATCCAGCTAGAATTGTTTAGCTTTCTTTTCTAATATTTGCCATTTCCATGGTAACAAGTCCCTCTTCACCAGTGTCAACTCATTAGACCTAGTAATGACAAGTCTTTTTTTTTTTCCTCTGTAATGAACTCTGTTAATCTCCGTTGTGATCAGACTCTGTTTACCCTTAAAAATGGTTATAATGTTTTACAGCACTCCTGGTGTGCCTCTGGGCTCTTCTTTCTCCAGTTGTCTTTTTTTGGTCATCGTGGTAGACATTTACTTTCACACTTTTGTATTTCTAGAATTAGTACAGACATAGAAGAAAGAAAAGGAAGAGATAGCACATTAACAAGGAGTTTCTGCCAAAGGTTATTTGATGCTCCAGTAACTTAATGGCCTTGCTTTCCACCTCTGCAAATAAGAGCTAAAATCTTGGTATGAGTCACAACTAAACCAGGTTAGGCAGTCTTTGTTTAACTCTCCAGGTATCTGCTGATGACTTCCTGGGTCAATTTAGGATGCTGCAAACAAGCAGTTCAATTTGTCCCTTCCCAGGGAGTATCTACCCACTTGGAGGGTAGATATTGGTTGGCTGATGCCAACCAGTAAGCAAGGTGAAGACTGATGTGACACCTCTGCCTTCCCAGGAATGGCAGAATGGGGGAGAAAGCACGAGTTGGTTTCTAACATGTTCACAGCCCATGAAAAAGAGACTGCAACCTTATGATGTGATGGCTGCAATGAGGGTGGTGTCACCTGCACATCCAGAAACTGTGGTTATGTGTCTCCACATGCACCAGAACATGGGACCGGTCCCTCCTCTGTCACCTACCCTCTTAGCAGAGTTTTAAGTCAGACTGTCAGAGCGCAATGGCCAGTTAGACCTTCCCATCCTAAAGAGGCACTGTACCATTTCATTACCCCCTGCAATGTCAAACTGTAGCTTGCTATCATCCATCCTTTTCCTCCTAGGACTGCCCAGCCCCTCCCTTCCCAGCACCGCTAGAACAAGCTTCCTAAGGTGAATTTACCACATTAAATTTGTCTGTGTTATCTGCACCGCCCTGGTGCCGGTTCAGGCAAGAATGATGGATATGGTCCTAACCCGACAGAAATTAGGGAAGTTCACCCTGTGTTTTAATAGCAAATGCAGTGATTTGACATTGAATAATGGAGCTGGTCAGGTTCTATTAGTGGCAGATTAGACCATAATTCAATCTCATACCTTGCTGTTTTAAGCCTTTCTCACAGACTGTATTAAACCTGACCCAGGTCTGAAGAGGCACAGTGGAAGTGCTCTGTCGTACATGGGGGTGAATTACATCTCACACGGATGGGAGGACAAAGCTGCATTCAGGCCCCATGGGACCACGGCAGCAGCAGCCACAGCTGGACTTGGACCCTCCAAAATTCCAGTGCTCAAACTCACCTATCTGAGAAACGAGACTGAAAAACCTTTTGAGTGGGCATCATGATATGGGGCTGCACCCACTGGAGAGGGGGCACAGCCCCACATGGCTGGTACGTTGGGCTGGAAGGAGTGGGAATGCAGCACAGGTAAGGGACACACACAGCTGGAGGGGGCAAGCCAAAGGAGGATCCGGTGGGTCCATCCCAGGAAGGGTACCAAGGGAGGGATAGATACCCCAGAAAGGTAAGTGTGCCTCGATGCAGGGTGTCATGCTGGGTGTCGTCACTAAAGGAGAGCACCTCTGTGAACACTGGGGCTCCACACCTCTCCAGGGAGAATACAAGACACGAGGAAGAGCCTCAGGGCATGGAGAGACAGAAAACCATAATTTTTTCAGTGGTGGGGAGTCAGGTAGATGTTTCCATGGCATAGCTGAGCACCGCAACACTTGCTTGCCATCCCACAACTGGTTCTGATGTCCTTTCCCTGTGGATGTCTTCCTGTGGCTCTTGCTTACCTCATTCCTACAGTCTCCAGCCACAGAGCATTTCCATCACTTTCTGGAGCTCCAGGCCCGTGTTTCAGACCTGCTTTCAGAGTTTTCTCACCCATGTACCTACCCTGCCGGGGTTTTATTTACTGAATGAGAGTGGGATTAGATAGCTGACATGGTGCTGTGTTTTCTGATTGAGAGGAGAATGCTGAATTACTTTAGCAATCATTTATTGAGTACCTAAGATACAGAAAACCTAACAGAGATAACAATGACCTGGAGATTAAATTCTCCATTAGAGAGACCTCACTTAGTAGTTAGGCTGGTAAATATTTTCTCATTGGTTTTCCCTCAGCCTCCATCCCCCCACGCTACACGCTGAGAGAGCAGGCAACATCCTTTCATCTTTACAAGATACAACAGAGCCAAATAAATCCATGAACATCATTGCCCTGCCTGCCCACCGGGCAGAAAGCTCCCAATCACTAAGCCTCTCCCAAAAGCTCCTTTGGGTTTTTGGTGACTCTGGTGCTGAAGCATCTTTTGGTCGCTGGATGCCCAAGCTGGGGGAATTTAGCGGCTGGCACAGGACATGGACTGTCAGCTCAGATGAAGACAGCTGCAGGAACCCCAAAGAGATGTTTTGCTTCTCTGCTGCTTGTGGGACATCCAGCATCTCCTCTATACTCTCTCTTAGGGACTCACAGGAGCAGCCGGGGGAACAGCCTTTGAAATTCATTTGCTGATGAACTTCAGGGCAAACTGGAACCTCTGCAGCAACACAATGGATATAGAAAAACATAGACATTGGAAAGCAGTAGTATAGATATAGAAAAGCAGTCAGCAGGGGTTTTTTTACAGTGAAAAACACTTACATTTACATCTTTGGGTTTTATATCATGCAGATCTTACATGCAGCAGGCAGATTGTTGCTTACCATTTGGGCAATGTGGCCTTGAGACCACCAACACCCAGAAACCGATGGCCTTGACAAAGAGTGTAAAGTCCGTTTGCCATGAGCCATCTCTCTGAGCTCGTGAGAGACCCAGGACCCCAAAGGAATTCCCTGGAAGACACTGACCCCGGCAGGAGACAGCAGCCAAGCTTTCAGTGCCTCTGAATGGGAGGAGGACCAGGACATGATGATCTGTTGAGCTGGAAGGGTTGCTGAAACCCATCAGGGAAGAAGAGTATCAGTGCCTAGTTGGAGGTCCGGTGCTGGAAATGGCTGCAGCCCCTCACTGCTGTGAAAGAAGCAGCAGGCAAGTGGAAAATGGCGATTTTCACAGAGCAAACCACCCCTGGGTGAAGGCAAAGGGGCGGCCACCTTCCAATAGAACTGATGAACGTACTGGCAATCTCCCCAAAGCCAACACGGGTGTTTGAAATTCCTCCAGATAGCACCTGAAGCACTGGTTGTTATCACATCTTATTTGCCTCTGTCTTTTGGGCTGGAAGGACCAGGGATGCCTTGCTGTTTTCCAACCAGGACTCCTACATCTCTCCGTGAAAGGATGAACTGTTCAACGCAGAGGCCAAAGATAGTGCTCCAGGACACAAAAACCGAGCTCTGCCTCTGGCACCCCAGGCAACACTGGGCGACCCTTTTTGTTCACCCGTGGCCCTAATCTGTGCAAGGGAAGTGCCATGGGCAGAACTTCATGGAGCACTTTGATACATGCCAATGACAAACGTGGTACAAGGGCTGGCTCTTATGACTAATCTGGGAAAGGTTCCCTGAGGTTCCCCACACTGAAGCTTGTCAGCTTCTGCCTCCTAATTGAACCTCTCCTGGAGACTTCTCAGCACAACAGGCACGTGACCGGCACTTCACTGCAATTACTCACTTTATACAGATAGCAACACTAATGAAGGTGGGTCAGAGCCCTCATACATCTCATGAAACATGGGCTTTCTCAGCTATACTTCATAACAGAGGCACAATAATTGCGTTTATTTTAAGACCACACTACGGCTCTTACGATAGTGCATGCAATGTTCCCTCCACAAGCTTCCTGGAGCAGAGCGAATGAATCCCTGGCCTCACACAGAGTACCACAAGCTCTGCAGGTTTTTGCTTTTCCACAGATGCTTCCAGTCCCCTCAAGACAGTGCCCTCTGAGAGCAAGAGATGCAAAAGTCCAAGAGAGAACCATCAGATCAGATGATTCCCTCTGAGATATCAGCACAGAGTACCTTCGGTAGGTGTATTGCTTCAGGCTGAGCTCCCTTCCCCAGAAGATTTTTGTGCTGGGGCAGACAAAGATGGTAGGAACCAGCCCAGTATGAGGAGGCTGCTTTTGTGGTGCTTTCTTGACTCTTAGCAGCATCAGCAGCCCTGGCCAACACCTAAAATTCCATCTGGAAAACCATAGCAAGAAGCATGTGTGGGTGCAGTCAGCAAACGAGTCTCCATCAGTGGCCAGGGAGCTACCACAAGACTAACCACCCCATGCGACACACTACATGTGTCCTGCTGGATTTTTGCATGTGGGAGTGGTGGGACCTCGTGATGGTCCCCTTGGGTGAGACCGCTGCCCATCACTCCCTGAATGCCCTTCCAAAGCCCTGTCACCTTCAGGATGCAGTTAGGGGATCCCCGAGCCCGTTGGGGATGACAACACTTACCCTGTCAAGGTGGTTCTCATATGGCGTGTGCCAAATTAACTAAATAAAGCTCAGCGGTGGCACTAACCATGCCTGATGTGGGCATGTAACCGTGCTTGTAAATAACGGCGTGCTGAGGCAGAAGCTGGAATTACATCCCTCCAGACAGCCATTCTGTAAGGGAGAGAATAGGACACACTTGCTGTAATGCTATGCATTAAAAAGCACTTATGCTGCTAAAACCAGCATTAGAATAGCACATAAACATTGCTGTCATGCTCTCAATGGGACTCTGGAGTCCAAATGGGAGCTCTGGCAGCCTCTGGGAGCCTGCAAAGGTGGGGGGTGGGAAACCCCCCCCCAATATGTTTCATGTATTGTATTGATAATTCTCTGACGGATATAAACTCATGCTGATGCACCCATACCGCTTGCGGGAAAACAACAACAGGTAAGGGTGCAACAACAAGGGGGACCAACTAACACCTCAGCACCTCCCAGGAGATCAAACCATGGGCAATACAGCACTCCTCATGCTTCCTCTTAACCAGAAAGGTACAAACTCAGTTGAGACCTGAGCATTCCCAAAGCCCAGTAAGAGGAGGCTGTTTGCATCGTGCTTTCAAGGCTCTTTTAGCTGCATCTCCAGCCCCATCCTCTCCAGTAGCACGTGTTGCCTCAGGGACCTGGAAAAAACATGGAAGACATGAAAAGTACATTGTTAATTCCAGCCATAAGCCTGTCCAAAAGGTTGGTATGGAGGGAATTAGTGGTGACACCAAGGTAAAGTTAAGCATTTGCAGTGGTATCTTCAGGGAGGGCAATTGGAAGGAAATTTTTGGCAACCCTGATCAGAAACTGTAATGTCCTCGCCAGGAGTGTTATAATTTCTGCTGCTATTTCCCCAGTGTGGCAGCAAATACGGGCGTGTTGTAGTGTAATGTGTGCTAACCGGGGTCGACTTTATACCTAGGGGAGAGCGGGAAATGAAATCTAAACTTCCTGCTGCTGCCTTCTTTGAGTCTCTGGTGTGTGTGTAAGTGTGCTGGGAAGACAAAGGAAAACAAGGACTGGTGGGATAGCATCCAGTGAGTTGGGTTTTTGGAGGAATGGGCTGGAAAAAAAATCAGAACTAGGCTTCAAACTAACCTGTCAAGTGCAAACTTTACCTGCTGCATGACTGTGCGCTCACACCTCTTACCTGTGGATTAGTTTTTAGTTTGAGTTTCAGCTTTCAATTCATTCAGAAAATGTTGCTGATATGGGCAAGTGTGGTCTGTGTGGCTTCTTCCCTCTCAAACCAGGAGTCTTTCTGAGTGAGTACAGCGGGCAGCCCCAACACACTTCTCCATAAAGAATGGGCAGTGCTGGCATGCTCACGATTCTTTGAAACTGATGGAAATTTGCAGAAGACAAGGCTTTTAATTAAAACCTGTTTGTTATACAAAAAGCTGTTGTGTTTTTTTTTTTTCTCCACGTGAAAACGTTCACATTTTCCTTTGTGATTTTGCTAGCCATAAGCAACCGTGAGCAAAGAAAAAGATGAGTTCAAGGACGGTCCAGTGGATCGAGAAAGAAGGAAGATCTCCTGAGCCTCAGGTACACATGGCCACTCAGAGTTTTGCGGTAACATTAAATGAGCTGCTAACTTCATGAGGAATTTAAACCAGTCATGACATTTCTTGCCTACCTATTACAAGCTTAATTGCCATGATAGTCTTCACCTGCAAGCTTAGGGGCAGCCCTTAAAGTCCCTGGCTTAAGGACCAGCACAGCCCTGGTAAACACAAGACCCTGAGCTGGAACTGGAGCAAGATGGAGAGTTGTCAGTGTACCTAGCAGTCAGTATTTTCCTTTTTTCCATGTTTTCCATGTCTATCCACCGATATCCTCACTCAGCCCCTATCTGCTTGCAGCCTGATCTGGGCCCTGCTCCCTCTAACTTCTGTGTCCGCTCACCACCCCTGTGCGCATCCGTAGTCACCGGCCGATTCCCCTGGGACTCCTGGGAGATGGCAAGTGCCGTTTGTCCCACGCGGCTGGCTCACGGTGGTTTGATGCCAGCAGCTCCCACGCTCGAGCAGCGTGTAGTTGGGTTGGGTGTGCAGCTTTTACTACAGTAAATGCCACCTGGAAATACACACTCCTTAAAGGACTTGAACAATCTCTGGATTCATCAAAATGGCTAAAATTACACTGATTTGAAAAAGGGGGAGCTTCCTCCCACTTCTGCCCACCTCTGCTCTATGGGCGAAAAGAGTCACCTCTGGAAACGCTCACACTCAGGGAGCCGGAAGACCTTAAAAACAAGGAGAAGAAGTGACAGATTTCCCAGCCAGCACAACAAACACATCAGGACACACACGCAGAAGCATCCCTTAAGCTGCACTAGCACTACAAGAGGAAGTCAGCAATGCAGAACAGACTTGTGCATGCCTTCCAGGCATCTCTCTGCAACACAACTCTCCCATCTATAAAATGGGAACAATGATATGCTATATGACATGAAATGTGCAAAGGAAATAATTATAAATTTGGTGAAAATGAGGCATTTAGTGTCCAGGGTCAGTCCTATGTATTAGCAAAGCCCATAAATCCCCAAAAGATTGAAGGTTTGACAGTATCAAAAGGTTGCTGGGAAATAACCCGTTCCTCTGCTTCAAGGTTCATACTCAAGAGATTGCTTTCCCTGGCTGCAGAGACAATATTTCATTGAGTGGGGATATCTGGAGTGAGTCCTCTCGGGACTTGGATTGAGGAAAAAAAATCATATTCAGTGCACTGAAGCATTTTATAACTGAGCTTCAGTGGAAGTCAATACGAACCATTTACTCAGAGACACGAGTACTCGACGTGCACGTGCATGGTACAGGCCAGCTGTGCAGAGCCTGGAGGTGACGTATATCAATGTTAACTAATCCA
Source organism: Balearica regulorum gibbericeps (assembly GCF_011004875.1). Lineage (NCBI taxonomy): Eukaryota > Metazoa > Chordata > Aves > Gruiformes > Gruidae > Balearica > Balearica regulorum. The sequence goes on along the minus strand of NC_046192.1, from coordinate 1,549,639 downwards.
AAGACCTCGGTGCCCCTTATCATGCAGCAAATAAAAGACTTTGAAGAGGGTTCTGATTTTAAACTCAATTACTCCAAGCTGAAGGCAATGACAGCAATTCTTATTCTCACTATAGAAAAGCAAAATTAAATCTATAGAATGATATTGAAATAGTCTGTGCATTGCACCGACCATTCAGAAGTGGAAACCGTCCTCTTGACTGCAAAATCTTTCCTGTGCCAATTAGACCCCTGTGCTGAAACACTGCGGGGAAAACCTCTCTCCAGCAAACATTTGAGCCAACCGTCCTCATGATGACAAATGCAAGTCTTTTGCCTGAGTTCTTCTCCCTTTTCTCCCACATCTGAGGCGCTCTGCACCCTGCCTGGGTAAAAATCGCCTACGGGGAATAGTTACCTAACGTCATCGAGCAAATCTTGCGTAGTCAGAGGGGAGGATTCGCAGCACCAGATCCGAAGCCTCAAATAGCAGCACAATTATACTCTTTACTGGTGCAGCTCCAGGAGTAGCTAGACAAACCACAAGCAAGTGCAGAGTAATTTTATCCTGATATGCCTGTCTAAACAGCAGATAGCTCCTCAGCAGTGTTCTCCCTCACTTGTTAATTTAACGCTTGATATATAGGAAAAATTAGAATTAAAATGTACCCGGCTGCTTCCTTCATTCCTGATTCCATTTAGAAATATCTCACATCTCCCCACAAAGCGAGCTAAACTGCTTGAGACACTTAAGAACCTGTACGTTATTTTTAGATAAACCTGGGTGATTTAGGATCCTGAACTCCAACGACGGTCAGGTTTGCACAGCTCTGACCACAGCACCCATCACATTCAAATCCCAGCCCCGGCGTGGGAGGAGAGGCATGTCTCTGATGCTTTGTGTGGACAAGCTCTTGAAAGACCATGAACATGTGTCCCTGTGAAAGACAAGCAGCAAGGTAGAGCTGACTTTCAAAGAACAAATAGCTGGAGTCAGGTTTAACAGCTGACTTTCTGGAGACTTTAGGCAGGGTAAGTTGCACAAGAAGCGTGATGCTCCTCCAGCCATGGGGGCAACAAAGAAAAGAAACCAGATGCTTGCTTAAGACGTTGCGTGCCTTTCTTCCCCTTCCTCGAGGCTCTCCAAGCAGCAGCCATGCATACGTGATGGCGTGGAGAAGATGCCTAAGAGGCAAAGGCAGTTCTGAGGCTCTATTGCATGCATCTGAAGAGGAGAAGGCTAGGACTACAGTGGACCCTCCGAGTAGCTGGAGACCATGGGGACCACACGACTAAGTGCAAACTTGTACACTTGCGATGCAGTAGTGAAGCTCATGAGCCCATATCCTTCAGAGACACTTCTGAGTTTTCTTATTAAGAAATGAATTCTTGGGCTGGAGACAAAACAAAAGGAACAGTCGGTTTAAAGGGTTATGCAAGAGCCGCAGAAGTGGCCACAGATCAGTATTAGTTAACTGTGCTGCCAGAGAAATGAATTCCGGAATACTTATGTCCCTCTCCACTGCTTTGTTTTTTCCATGGCCTGCAAAATGAATGGAGGTGTTTCAGCCTGGAGAGCACATAGCGGGGGTGGTGGGCGAGGAACGAAATCCAGCCCTTTGAAAATCAACGAAGCTACAGCTTTGTCAATGAGAAAATGTGTTATCTGCACCCATCGGGAGGGGAAAGAGACTGGGAAGAAGGGAACATGAAGAGGGGAGGGGAAGAGGCGGTGAGAAAGATCTGGGCTTAATCCAGATGAGTCGAGTGCAGAGGGTGGACCCATGAACAGAGGTCTTCTGCCTATCCTGACCCAAACACAGGGTAGACTATGAGGCAGGCAGATGTCAAAGTTTGACTGCTTTTCCAGAACAGCAGGAGAATGAAAGCTATGCAGGAAGATGTCACTCAGTGTCTCCACATGAATGATGGAGATCACAGGAAAGGCGATATCCTGGAAGGGAAGGACAATGATTAGAGAAGGCTTTGTTGTCAAAACCTTGCATTTCAAAAAGGAAGGACCACTGTAAATCTAGGTTAGGAAGACAAAAAACAATGTTGCGACAGATACGCAAAACTTCTGGGTCAATCAAGTGATCAATTGATCAAGTGATTGATCAATAAAAGAGAGAGAAGGACTGTGTCAAGGACTGGCAAAGAGGAAGATGGTGAAAGGGAAGGGACAAATTCTGAGAGAAATCAGTTTAAGAAATGCCCAAACAGTCTGCAATGCCTCCTGTCAAATGAGCAGGGATACCTCAAATCTTGCAGCATTCCCTAATCATCCCAGGGATGAACCCACAGCAGCCACTTGCTCTGGGGAGTACTAACTTGTCCATGAAGCACCCATCTTTAAGAGCACTGAAAGTTTTCTATATCTATGGTGCAGACCTGAGCCCTGGGTTGGAGGAGACCGCTGGCGCGTTCCTTGAGAAGGAGAAAAGCTGGTATAGGTATGTGAATTTACAGCTTGACAATCTCAATCTGACCAAGTATTTCCTTCTTTGCAAAAGTAAGTGGAGAGGTCTGCGGACACCGACGTCGAAGCACCTTGGGATCCAGCCGTGGAGTCAGGCATAGCATCACATTGATGACCAAGAAATGAGGACCAGGTCCAGGTGCTGGGAGTGTGGGTGAATTTGGGCTGTGCCACAGCCCATCACAAGGCACTGGTGACTCCCCAGGGTGTCACAGCAGGGGTGGACAGGGCTGCAAAGGTCTACAGCAGCCTGTGACACAGGAAAGAGGAACAGAAGGAAATCTAAGTCGACACTGGAGTGTAGTGCCAAGTGATCATTGCAAGAGTGAGCAATTAGTGATAAAAGCAAAACCTACCCTTGTTTCCTATTGCAAGCACAAAATAAGGCCAAATGGTTAAACTCCACTGTCCTGCCTGCATAACACCGAATGCCGCTCCATCAGAAATTAAACACCTCAGCAGAAATTCCCATGTTTGCCCAGGTCAAAACCCAAACTGCAAAAAAAAGCAGGTGCTCAAAGCTCATGTAACTCGTCTGCAGGAGCGGCTGGCCAAGGTACACTTGCAGGGTATCCAAAGCCTTCAGCATGTATCCCCGAGATGATGCACCACCAGGGCTGGTGGCTCTCCGACTCTGCCTCCAGCTCCTCTCCAGTCTCTCTCAAGGAACTCGGGGAGCCTGAAGTTTCTTCAACTCTGTTCCCGTTCTTACTGGCACACAGGAGCCTCCAGTCTCCCAAACACCCGATACCTCAACAAGACCAGGCTCACAGATGCCAAACTCCAAAGAAAAGCAAGGAGGTTTGTAAATAAAAGCCTGCATATTTGTAAATACATCCATCCCTTGCTGCGGATTTAGAAGAGACACACTCCAGTTAAAAGAATAGACCTTCACAATCTTTAACCTTTCAGTAGTTAAACACAACACAATTGCTTCCAACGAGCTCTCCTTGCAAAACTAGCATGCCTTCAACTTCCTCAGCTCTTTCTTACAATTCAAATTCAACAGCTTCAACGAGTATTTGCACTTTCTCAGGGAAGGTGTCTCTCTTCCTTTCTTTTTCTTTCTCTTTCTCTGCTATGTTACAGCATCCAGCAGGTTTTGCTGGTACGGTTATGGAAAGCGTGTTACCATTTCTGGTTGAAGAGGCTAAGCAAATAGGAACCTATGTTGCGCTATGAAGACAGGGATGATTAATTTGTAGTTAACATCCATTTACTTCATTATCCCTTCATTGAAGCTTGACCAATGTGAAAACAACAATGAAAAATAGAAATTAATAGGAGTATTAGCACTGAATGCAACCTACTATAGATTTATTTCCTACAAAAGAACATACAGCTGTGTTAGATCTGCTTTCTTTGTAACAACCTTTTATCCACCTTCCTGTGCCTGGTCATAAATCTATTTAAATTTAAAGAGATCTATTTATATACACGCATGTGTACCTGTGTGCGTGTCTATACATATGCACGTGTATGCGTAGAGCGGAAGGCTTTCTCATCAGTTATCAATTAAGGCTGAGAAAACCACTTTGACTAAACTAAAGCACATGTACAGTTTGACCTTCTGGGTGGCTTCTCTCCAGGCAGCAGCTGTTCCCAATGTCCCAGCAAGGGAAGTGACCCGTGGGGTCCTGTCCCCACTTGGCCCCACGGTGAAGGGGATGGATCAGCTCCATGGAGGACAACAGGCAGGGAGCAGAAACACCTTGATGTCACTGAGCATCTATCCTGTCCCCAGGGGAGAAAGTATCAGGACACCTCTGCTCCTCGTTAGTGCTCCCACCTTGTTTGGGTGCTCACACTAATTTGCACCTCCTTTTCATGCTTTTTTATGGATGCCTGCTTGGCTTGGAAGGTGCATTTCACAAGAGCATCACGGAGATCTCGCACAAACCAGAGGGGCTGCATTTGAGAGGAAAGCGGATGCTTGCCCACTTTTGTGTAGGCATCTACAGCTATTTGAACGTGCACGTGTGGGCTGTGGGGCCAAGAGGTGATTAAAAAATTATGTTAAAGCATGTTTATGCCAAACCTCCATAGCACTTCAAGTCAGACTAAGTTGCAGCAACAGAGCAAAAATCCATAGTGGGGAGTTGTCCAGGTCCTTGCATATCCTCAAGACAAAACTGAGGACCTGTAAGGAAATGGGGAATTTCAGTCATTGCCACTTTCCTCACTGAAATCCACTTGAAAGAAGAAACGCTATTAAAAGAGCTACTCATCTACCCTTCAAGGTGACCTGTGAATGAAGAAAAATGGGTTTGTGGCCTTATTTTTGGCTTAGTTATGAAGGCCTGAAAAGTTGGCAGGGATTTGAAGCAACGCTGGGATTTCTTTTTTCCTGTTTTTCTATTTATTTTTTTTTCTGCTAGAAATTTAGTTCTTGTCTTCCCTGGCACTCTATGGCCAAAGAGAGAACAAATTGAAATCAAACCATCGCAGGGGACAGACGCTGGTACATCCGAGAGAAGGACGCATAGTCACACCACCTCCTGGGTTGCATCCAAAGGAGGAGAGGGAATACTTTTGGCTGCAGGGGGTTTATTTCTAGGTAGGAGAGAATGCATTTCTTTGGCTTTTGTTGGCCTCTATTTAACTTACTGATCTAAGGAAATCTTGGGTGAAAGTAAGTCTCTGATAAAGATCTAATTCCCTTTCCCCTTGCACTGCCTGGTGGGGGAGTTCCCATGTAAGTAGGGCTGGATGGAGAAGAAGGAGAGGGGGAAAAACCCTTGTCTGTGTCAGGAAACAAAATGACTCATGCTAATAGCTCACAGGGAAGGAAGGAGGCAAACATTAAAAATGCCTACATGGAAATTTGGAGAAATTATAAGCAATTAAATACTCTAAATCAGAGGTCTCTACCCTAGCCAAAAAAAAAAAAAGAAAAAAAAATAAGAAAGCCTGGATGTGATAATGCAGCTACAGCTAAAAGATAAAACACGAAAAATAAAACTTGGGCAAACAGGGAGCAAGCACATTTTAGTCCTTCTTCACACCAGAGTGGGTTTGCTTTGTAAAGCTTTGCTGGAGGGACAGCGCTGAGGCAGGGGACGCTGGCCCACGAGTCCACCGCCGCAGAGCACATCACCGACGGGAGATACAAGACCCAGCTGACCCCTCGGTGATGCGGAGCTCATCGCTGACATCAGTGATGGACACAGCCCCCTTTGACATCTGGGTGTCCTCAGAGACGGCAGCCCCTCGGGATCCCCTCGCCCTCTCGTGCTGCCTCCCCATCCCTGCACCACCCCGGCACGATGCCGGCCAAGCAGTGCCGGTGCCACCGTGCCAAGTGACAGCGATGCGCTTTCTGCCTTGTGCGCTTATTTCAAAACTGAAAGAGCTTTGGGTCTCCTGGGAGACCCAAAAGGTTTCACCTTTGCTCCTCACGGGGTGGGTCTGGGCTATGGTGGCACTGGACATCTGACCTCTCCAGGCAAACTCCACTGGTGCCAGCCTCCGAGAGAGAGGACAACAGCTAGAGCAGCTCCAAAAACCTCTTACATTGCCCTCAACCTGCTTTCCCCTACACACACCACCGCAACGCGACAGCCTGGTCCACACTTTGCTGGGAATGGAGATACCTGGTTTTCCAGAGGCCAAAAATTTCTTGGGAGTAAGAGAGATGAGACAACAAATCTGTCACTGATCAAGAAACTTGGATTGGGATAGTCTACAGGATTGTCCACAATTGTAGGACAAACAAACAAATATCTAATTTTATTGATTTTCATTTTTGTTTTGCATTTTTTAATTATTGCTGTTGGGAGGATGTGTCCATCATCTCTTACTCCTAAAGCCCTCACTTATTTCCATGCCAATTTGATGACATTTTTCACAAATCTAAACTTTTCCTTCTGAAAACCAGTAGGAAAAATCCTGGGCTGAAGCTCTAGACAAGAAGCGACAGCAAAAGGCAGGACTGCGGCGCTCCCGGGGCTTCCTAACAGGGGTCTGCTCCGCTGGGTGATCCCAGCTTCTCAAGCTTTGTCCCCCTCCACACAGCCTGAGAAATGTGAGGATGCAAAATAATCACGGAAAGAATTCATGGAATGGGAGACCGAGGAAGAAGGGTTCAGGGGAGCATCGAGCCCTCTGTTTCCCGTTGATCCCTTAGCCCTGCGGTTTGCTGTGTGACTCTGCATCGTTTTATAGAGACATCATTTCTAAAAGGAAAAAAAAAAATCAAAGTGATTTACTTACCGACCCTGGCCGGCGATGCCACGCAGGACTTTCCTGAGCACAGCGAAGGAGTCAAGCGACACCTCTAAGCAAAGAGCTCGGGAGCAGCTGAACCCCATTTCCGTGGCCCAGCAGTTGGGGTGCCATCCGGGATAAGAAAAAAACAAATTAAGCAGCACCCTGAAAATTAGACAAAGTGTGGGACACCAGCACTTGCTCCGAAACGGTGAGGTTAGAAAGGTTATTACGAGCAGGCAGGATGCGACCACGTTTGATTTCCAGCAGAAATGAGGTTGTGAGTCCCCGACGGGTCAGTGGAAAAGGGAGCTGGGCTGGGCCTCCTCTGGGGACCGTCTCCTTCGAGAACCACAGCAGCAACGAGATCCTCCAAAAAGTGCAAGTCCCAAATCAAAAGTCAAGCCACTATTGAAGGAAAGACATTAACAAGATCTAAAACTGTGCTATCCCGAGGTATTAAGATGTTGGAACTAAACCTGCCTTAGTCCCGCTAGTGGTTGCATTTTAAGGAAACCTTTAAAAAGGATTATCTTCAGGAAACTCTCTTTCAACAGCCTTTCCTTTAAAAGTCCTTCATGGTGATATTCTTATTAATTATGCTATGTGATATGATTATGTATTTATTCAGCTATGGGTTGGAAACACGAAGCAGGGCTAACATTTGCAGGTGTCACTTACAACATGGAGCCTGGTAACTCCAGCCTTTGATCTGGCTCGCAGTTTTAAAGGAGATCTGCGCAGGGCAGGCATCCACGAGGTAGCTCGTATCTACGTTGTCGCCAAGTTGTTTGATCTCAGGGTGATTGTCTGGTTGCTTTATTTATATATGGATTTTTTTAAAAAAGACTGGCGAGGACCCACCAGAGTGCCGGCTGAGGCTCTTTTAACAGGCAGACGTAAGAAAAATTATATGCGGATCTATATCCATATCTAGCTGAAGATAAAGATATACATTTTTATCTGTATATATAGGTATTTCCATATCTAGCTGTCTATTTACCTATTTTTAACAATAGAAAGGTAACTTCTTACATAGCTTTTGCTACTACATTTAGACCAGAAAAGGAAGTTACTCTGCATCCCTCCACTTCCATCCTCTGCGAAGGTCTCCGGGAAATGACGGATGGTTTAGCAGCCTCCGTCTTTGGGCGCAGGGTCTCATCCTCCTTGTAACTATTCCTGCGAGTAAAGGCCGTCACGCCGGGAGCACGGGAAGAAAGAAGTCACCTCCGTCCGGGTACAGCCCCACCTAACGCACAGCGAGCAGCAGCCATGGGGAAGAGCTCACCTAGGGCGGGTTTGTTTTAATACTCGGAGGTGTTACCGAGAGCGCGAGAGGTTTGCGCTCTGGTCACTGCTCCTATAAAGGAAATTGCATCTCTGGTTCAGGTGCCGTCCTAAATGCAAAAAAAAATTTACAGACGTGGCCTTTAGATTCGGAAGGTCTGAGGCTACCGGGCTGATTCGAGCCCTTCGGTAGCCCGCGCTGTGTGTGTGTGTAGAGGAGTGTGCGTCAGCATGCACACTCAAATATGAGCACGTACCATATACAGTCGTATGTGCTTCAACGCGCATAAAGGACACGTGTTAAGCATTTAAGAAAATATTTTATGTTTAAATACAAACGTTCTGCTCCAATTCAGAGAGATGCTGCCTTTGCATGTGCATGTGCATGTGCATCATATATATTGTGCATATATACAGCATACGCAGGCTGGATGTATGTTTAAATCTATGTCCGTGCACTTACAATATATGAATGCTGTAAATATCTGTACAATATGCGTATATTTTATTTTATAGGCACGCACATAGGGAGAGAATGAACTGTTTGTATAACATCAGCATAGAGACATAGTACATACATGTTGAGCATACAAACTCCGCTGTATATATTATATATACACATGTAGCCGCATATATAACATCTATATTGCATATATTATTTATAGATATACACAGACATTTTTTTTCCAAACTAAAATATTTGCTTTTTCATATTGCTAATTTACTCGAAGTCTGTAACATAAAATAGGAGCTTGGGGGGTGGGGGGGTGGGGGTGGTGGGGTGGAGCAGGGAAACTTCGCTTTACCCACTTCGGCTGAATCTCTTATTATTTCTTTTTTTTAAGGAAACTTCATTGTACATTCTAGAAAAGTATATTGGTGGGGTAGGTTTACCAGAGGCAGAGAGAATGTGCAGGGAGTGAGAAAGTGAATTGATGGATGGATGGTTAAATGAATATAAATGAACTGATACCTTTACAGGAAAATAACATTTCTTTTCTTTTTTTTTATTCTATAGATCAGTGGGTTTTGTATCTGTAATTCTTTCATATCAGCAAAGAGGAAATAAACTCCCATGTAAATCATTTTCCCCCCATCTGGAAGCATATTAAAAGCATGCCATTTTTTTTTCTTTTAAGCAGAGCCTTTTTTTCCCCCCTATTTGCTTATCGGTTCATCCACCATTACATTTTAAATGAAATTGCAAGACCCCCCTCTCCTCCCCCCCCCCCCCCCAAATTCCGGGCTGATGTCGGAAAGAGGGAATCAGCCTCTCCCATGCTTTAGAATAACTGACCTAGATTCAATTACAGATAGACCCGGCGGAGAGGACGGCACCTCGCTGCCTTCTCAGGGGTCTCTTAAAAAAAAAAAAAAAAGGGGGGAAAAAATAAAAAAATAAATAAAACATCCTCCCCAACCCCTCCCCCCCCCCCCCAAAAAAAAAAAGAAGAAAAAAAGAGAGGGGAGCAGATAAAGAGATGGTTCCCACCAGCAGCACCTGGCTGCTGCCGGCGCCCGGGCATCCTTCCCCGCGCTGCCCCGCACACAGCCCCGGCTCCGCCGCAGCGCCCGCCCCGACGGCGCGGCCCCGGCCCGCTGTCCCGACGGCGGGACCGAGAGCTGCTCGGTGTCCCGTCCCCTCGCCTCTCCTAGTTGTGGGGTTTTTTTGGGGGGGGGTCCGCTTCGGAAAGCACAGATTTTGGGAGCGGGGACCGTCCCGGTTCTCACCGCTGCCTCCCGGGATGGAGCGGGGAGAAGCGGGGGGGACATCCCGGGAGGAGCGGGGAGCATCGCGGCGCGGCTCTCCTTCCCTCTCCGCGGGACCGGGTGGGTGTCGGGGGGTCCCAGCCAGCCCCCCGCCAAACCCGGGGAGCTGCGGCGGCACGGGGAGGGAGGAAAAGGGGGGGGCTCAGGGCCCGCAAGACGGCTTGTTTCATTTCAAAGTGGGACCGGGGCCGCTCTAGGACGCGCCGCTCGCAAATATAATCTTCATATTCAGTTCAATGGAGTCTCCTTATAATTTACAGCGGAGAGATAAGACTGGAGGATGCAATGAAAAAAAAAATCTGAAGCCATCCTCTCCCCCCCTGTACTGCGCTGCACCTTGGGCAGCGGAGCAGAATCCAGAATCTCAACTTCTCCCGACATATGTTTCCAGCAGATAAGTAAACAATCTGGACGTGAAATGAAAATTTTAATTAATGCAGTAATGCTATTACACCTCAAGTGTGCAAATCCCATTGCCTTGCACTGTGACAATGGGTGGGGAGGAGGAAAGAAAGCAGACAGACAACAAACCACAAGCAAATTCTAATCTGGGTTTTGCTTTTCACTCGGCTCCAATTGTTTTCATAGTTTGTTTCCTTTGAATTAATCTCATCCTTATATTTCAATAATTACCAGCTACTCATCTCTTCCCCTCTTTCTCTCACATACTCAAAGCCCCGGCTCCCTCTCCCTCGCTCTCCTTTTTAAATTGGGATCAACCTGTATTTAATTTCTGGGCTTTTAGGCGTACACATGTTGGCTTCTTACAGTGTGGACCTGCACAGACCCTGCACGTTATTTCTTGTTTAGCTTTCCAAACGCGGCGCGTTCAGTAATAATGAAGTATTTTACCCTAATAAAAAGGGAAGGGAAAAAGAAAAATTATTAATAAAGGCTGGGTTGTCCCTTTGATGCTGGTATAAAACACCCCAACTGGAACAGAGGCGTGTGAAGGGAGAAAAGAGAGACGGGGAGGCAAAATTAAGGACTGAAGGGAAAAAAAAAAAAAAAAAAAAAAAAAAAAAAGGTAAATTACAGACACATCAAAAGCCCCGGCAGTGGCAGAGGCTGCTCCGGAGTGAGAAGCAGCGCGGAAAATACAGCCCGCTGTCCCCCGCGGCGCGGGGTCCCTCCTGCCCTCCCCGGCCTGCAGCCTCCCCGAGGGGGGAGAGGGAGCAGCAGCGGGCTAGGATGGATTTAGCCAAATATTTTAATTTTTAAGGCTTTTTTTTTTTTTTTTTTTTTTTTTTTTTTTAAGGTAAGCACGCTCCGGCTTGGGGGGGACCCTCCTGCCTGCGCTCTGCCCGCGGGCAGCGCGGGACGTGTTCTCACCTGCCCGCCCCCACGCCGGCCCTCGGAAGCCGGAGCAGCGGCGGAGCAAGGACCCGGCGCGGCCGGAGCCCCACGCGTGCCCTGCGTGGGTCCCCGGCCCGGCCCGTCGGTCGGGGCTGCTGAGAGCGGAGGAGGAGGAGGAGGAGGATGTGTTTCTGATCACCGCTTACTTTTAAACACTACAATCACGGAATGTAGCCAGGAGGTCGGGCCTGGAATAAAACCGTAAAATCAGAATTGCAATCTTTTTGATGTTTCAAAGTCTCTTTGAATGCCTTTGATACACTCAATAGCAAATTTACTGGGCTATTATCACTAATAAGCAGAAATAAGTAATATCTCTCAGAGACTTCTATGGGCTTAATGTGTCCTTTAAAATAAAGTTTTTTAACATCACATAATTCCCCTTCTGTCTTTGTCTCTCCCGCAGCAGAGCTCCCTGGCGATCGCACGGCTACACCTGGGAGCCAGCTCGGGCTCTCCCAGTTCTTTCTGCCCCCTGACTTCTTTCCTCTTTCTCCCTTATTTGTTGTTTTGTTTAAAGGAAGGCCGGGCCGTAGGCTTTTAACTGTCTAGGTGGTCCTGCAGGCAGGACTGAGCCGAAACAGAACCGTTTCCTGAGCAAAGGTGGGAAGAGAAATGGAGAGGAGAGGAGAGGAGAAGAGAGGAGAGGAGAGGAGAGGAGAGGAGAGGAGAGGAGAGGAGAGGAGAGGAGAGGAGAGGAGAGGAGAGGAGAGGAGAGGAGAGGAGAGGAGAGGAGAGGAAAAGAGAAGAGCAGAGAAGAGAAGAGAAGAGAAGAGAGAAAAGGAAAAGAGAAGAGAGAAAAGGAAAAGAAAAGAGAAGAGAAGAGAAGAGAAGAGAAGAGAAGAGAAGAGAAGAGAAGAGAAGAGAAGAGAAGGAAAGAGAAGGAAAGAGAAAAGAAAAGAAAAAAAAAAAAGAAAAGAGAAAAGAGAAAAGAAAAAAGAAAAAGGGGAAGCAGCTGCGGGGGGCGAGCGGGCCCGGCAGCGGGGAGCGGCTCCGGCCCGGGTCCGCGGAGCGCCGGTCCCCGCCCGCCCAGCAGCTCCGCTCGGCTCCGCTGGGCTCCGCGCAGCGCTGCGCGGGTGCGGGCGAGGCTCCGCGGCGCAGCTCGGCCCGGGACAGCGCCCGGCCGCGCACCCAAGGTGTGGTGCGCATAACCCCGCGGCCTTTGTTTAATGATTTTATTGAAAGAAGAAGACAGTTGTGGGGAAACAGGTTTGACAAGGAGCTGCATTTCCCCCTCGAGGGAATAGCTTTTTCCCCCGCTCTCTCTTCCCCCCTTTCTTTCTGTTTTTGGTTTCCCTTTGACATCAAAGTCAGTAATCGGTTCATTGCAGTGTCAAGATCATTATTTAATTTATTTATCTTCACGAGTTAAATAGCTACACACCTGCAGACGGGCAAGAGTTGGAGGAATAATACGGCGGGGGGAATGGAAAGGAAAGACACTGCGAGCAGAGGCTGTGGAGGGGAGGTCGGGCAGGGCGAGCGGGCAGGGGGGCGAAGGCGAGAGAGCGAGGAAAAGAGAACGAGGAGCTGGAATAGAGAAGCGAGAAAAGGGAGAAGGAAAGAAGGAAAGAAGGAAAGAAGGAAAGAAGGAAAGAAGGAAAGAAGGAAAGAAGGAAAGAAGGAAAGAAGGAAAGAAGGAAAGAAGGAAGGAAAGAAGGAAAGAAGGAAAGAAGGAAAGAAGGAAAGAAGGAAAGAAGGAAAGAAAGAAAGAAAGAAAGAAAGAAAGAAAGAAAGAAAGAAAGAAAGAAAGAAAGAAAGAAAGAAAGAAAGAAAGAAAGAAAGAAAGAAAGAAAGAAAAAGAGAACAGAAGGAGAGAAAGAAACAGAAGGGAGAAAATGAGAGAGGAGAAGAGGTGGAGAGAAGAAGAGAGAGAAAAATAAATAAATGAAGAAAAGAAAGAAAGAGAAAGAAAGAAAAAGACAAACGCAAGAAGAAAGGGAAAGAAAGGTGGAAAGTAGGAAGGAAAGATCCTCGCGAAAGTTTCCAGCCCTGTCGCTTCGCGCTCGCCCACCTCGCCCGATCTTGCCCCGAGCACCCCGGCCCCCACCCATCCCGCTCCCCCCGCAGCCACCGCGGCCACCCCGGGGAGCAGCGCCCGGACGTGCGCCCCAGGGCCCGGCCCGGCTGGCTGAGGGGTACGGAGGGTCCCAAACAAAGCTCTGCTGCGGCGGGTGAGCGGGGTGGGTGGGTGGGGGGGGGGGGGGAGCGGACGCGGTGCTCCCCCCCTCCCCATCCCGCCTCTCAGCCCCCATCTCCTGCGGGGCCCGGCGGGCCGCGGGCAGGCGCTTTCCCCCCCCCTCGCTCTCCCTCCGACCATTGTCAGACTAATCTGGGTGGATGTTAAAGGACACTGAGCTATCGGTGTTATCACCCAGACTGACAGCAACTGTCAGCTGGGGTTAAATCAGCGCTCGGCGCTCCCGGCGCTGCGCCGCGCCTCCCTGCCCCACGCCGGGCGCATTCAGCCCCGCGTGTCCCAGCGGATCGTCCCGCTGCTCCCAGGCCCTCCCGAAGCCAGCTCCTTTAATTGTCCTCATTTGTAAGAGCCGTTTTGTCATGCTAAACAAGGCTGGAGCAGCCATTCTAACCTCTCCTTTCAGCCCTTTTCTCCTCTCCCCTTTTGTTTACCTTCGCCTGATCTCTCATTTATTTATCTATCTATTCTTCCTCTGCTTACCCTCCCATTCAAGCCCCATGTATGTTAATTGTGTTATGCCGTTTAATTCTAACATCGGTCTCCAAAGAGCACTTAATGAGCAAAGCACATCCAAACACGCATCGCTCCGGCTATTCAGCTCCTCCAGACGGACCTCTGCGTCTTACTCCTTCCTCTCCCTCTCTGCCCCCCTCCGCAGCGAGACACCCTCCCTGCACAAAGGGGCCCCGATGAATAGCCCCCCCCAAACATCACTAATTGAGCCGGACAAGATGCTCATTCCAACCCACTCCCTTCCATCGCCACCACCACCTCCCTCCTCTCCAAATCTCTCCTCGCACCGGTAAAACTTCAACGCCGCGGAGACAACTTGGGAAAACCCGGTTCCCTGACGGGATGAGGGGGTCGGGGCGGAGGGGAGCAGCCCCCCCGGGGTTTACCGTGGCTCCATCCCCGCTTTTCGGAAGTTTTCTCACCCTGCAACAGCGTTTTCCAGACGGGCTCCAAACGGAGCCCGACCCGGCCCGGAACGGCTCCAAACCGACCCCAACCCGGTGAGACCGGCTACCGGGGAGGGGGACAAACACACAGGCACACACACACACACACACAAGCTCCCCCCCCCCCCCCCCCGGATCGGGACGGGGAGAACGGCCCCGCGGCGGCGAGCACCGGGGGCTGCGGGCAGAGCTCGGCCCCGCCGCGGGGAGCATCGCCCGCAGCCCCCGGCCGTGGCCGGTGCGGGACGCGGGGCTGGGGAGCCGGGGCACCGCACTTACACCACGCAGTTGCCTCGTTTGATGACAGATTGTCTTTATTCAAAATGTCTTTGTTCAACAAATGAAAAGGTTTAACGAGGTAAAATCCTGCCGGATACATTTTTTTTTTTTCTTCTTCCCAAGACATTGTGAAAACATATTTAAAGTACCATCGGTTTTTATTCGGTTTTTGGTTATTATTATTATTAGTAGTAGTAGTATTAATTTTTTACAATTCTACTGCCTGACTTCATACCTGACGCTCTGTCTAAAGTAAACTTAGATCTAGTCTCACTGGATCACACGAATTTAAGGACTATCTGTTTTAAATTAAGCAAACACTATCATATGTTTTAAATATAAATGTTTCTCCCCCTCTTTTTTTTTCTTTAACTTTGAAGAGCCTTTTTCTGACATGAAAAGCAATTTTACCTAGTAGTGCGTGGTGGCAAAATATATATATATATATTTATATATATAACACAGCTGATCTCGTCTTTTAATGTGCAAAAGGAAAACAACAACAACAAAAAAAATCATAGTAAGACCGAAACTTCCCAAAGTCAAGTCCAAGTGACATGAGACCCTGGAGAACTCATAGACATTAAGAGAATAAATAAAAATCGAAACCGCCTCTCTCTCTCTCTCTTTTTTTTTTTCCCCCCTTTTTTCCCCCGCTTTGTCCCAAAAGGGCAGTTCAAGGTTCGCTTGCCTTTTTGTTTTTTTCTTTTTTTTTTTTTTTTCTTTTTGTTGTTTTTTAAACACATTTACAACTCTTACAAGTGCCGGGCTCCTATCTGACCCCACCATTGCAGATCCCCCCCCGAGCCTGGGGCCAGCTCTCAGGGCGAGGTTTTAGGCGAGAGAGCATCTCCGAGTCCCCGAGGCAGCGTCCGCGTCTGTCCCGGCCCGGTGGCGGGCAGCAGAGTCCTGTTTCGGGTGGCCTTTTGCTTCTGCAGGTTTTATGTACATGCACACGAAGGAATCCCAGTTCCAGCTGCCACCCGGGACGGGGGACACGGACAGACACACACGCCTGTGGGGGTGTGGGTGGGTGTTACATGGCAGTCGCATGTGCTGAAGAATAGGGGTCTATCCCAGTCTTGGTCATGCCTGGGAATAATATGTAGGCAACTGGAGGTTGCAAACTGGAAGCCGACCAAGCGGTACAGTTACATGGCACGACATAGCCCGGGTTAGTTGGCGAGGGGTGAGTGTGGGTGTGTTGGCTGGGGCAGCTCAAGCTGCCAAACGCCCCGTTCTGGTATCCCAAGGTGGAGGCGTAGGGCAGGGTGCTGGTGGCTAAGGTGTGAGGAACCTCAGTCATCTTCTGAATGGCGCTGGAGCTGAACTGGCTGGGGTCAAGTAAGGAGTAAGGTGCTGAGGTGGGAGGCAGGAAAGCCCTGGCCTTCTCCGGGGAGCTCAGCAGAGAGTCAGTGGCCCCCACGGGAAGCCCGGCGGCCTTTAAGGGATCGGTTTCCCCGAGGTAAGGCAAAGGGAAGACATACCTGTCCTTTTTGAGCAGGTTCTTGGGCTTGCGCCGGGGTCTGTACTTGTAGTCGGGATGCTCCTTCATGTGCTGCGCCCGCAGCCGCTTGGCCTCGTCGATGTAGGGACGCTTCTCCGCCTCGGAGAGCAACTTCCACTCCGCGCCCAGCCGCTTGCTAATCTCCGAGTTGTGCATTTTGGGGTTCTCCTGGGCCATCTTGCGCCGCTGGCCGCGGGACCACACCATGAAGGCGTTCATGGGGCGCTTGATGTGGTCGCTGGGCTTGGACATGCTTCGGCCGGGCGGGCGGGCGGGCGGCTCGGCGGGGCGCTGCGGTGTGGGGCGCGCTGGGGGTGGGGGGGCGCGCCGGACGGCGGCGGGAGGAAGAGGAGGAGGAGGAGGAAGAAGAAGAGGAGGAGGAGGAGGCCGAGAGAGCCGGAGGAGCGGGAGGAGCGGGCTCAGCTGATCATCACAGGTCCTCCGCCAACGCCGTCCCCGGCGGGAGCCCTGCCGGGGCGGAGCGCGGAGAGGCGCGGAGCGGCCGCGGGGCAGCGCGGAGCTATACGGACGGCCCGCGGGGCCCCGGGCGGGCGGCTAGGCGGGCGGCGAGCCGCCGGGCGGTGCAGCGGGCCGGCGGTGGGGACGCGGCGCGGCGCGGGGCAGTTCAAAGGCGAGGGGCTGCGGCGCGCAGGCTGACATAGCGGCAGGGCGTTCACAGCGCGGCCGGGCGCCCAATCAGCGCGGAGGGGGACCCGCTTAAAAAGAGAGGGAGAGAGGAAGGGCGAGAGGAAGAGGAGGGGAGGGGACAGGGGAGGGAGGAGGAGGAAGAAAGGAGGGGAAAGGAGGACACCCCCTACCCCCCCTACCCCCCCTCCCCCGGCCCCCCTTCAAACGCGCAGATTAAAAGGAAGGCTTTTGTGAGTTGCTGCGCTAATAGCAGCTGCGGGGGGAGGCGAGAGAAGCGGGGGGTGGGTGGGTGGGGGGGGGTGGGAGGCGAAGGGGGGCGTCCCCATCCTCCCCCCATCCCGCCGGTGTGCGGAGCGGGGCCGGTCCCGGCGTCCTCCAGGCTCCCCGCCGCCGCCGCCGTCGGGGCTACGAGCGCCGCGCCGCGCCGGGCCGCTCTCCCGGTTACAGCTCCCTCCCTTCCCCGCTCCTCAGCCCCGCTTAACCCCGGGAGCCGGCCCGCGTCCCGGCTTGCTTTGAATAATTGCCTGCCTCCCGCGAAACGCCCGTGGGGAAAATATTTATTAAATGGAAACAATTGTCCCGGCTCCCGGGGGGGACCGCGTTTGTTCCAGGCTTATTGGTTTTTAGCACCTGCTTTGGTTAACAAACCTGCTCCGAAAAACCCCGCCGGGCCGCCCCCTACCCCCGTCCGCCCGTTTCCGAGAGCAACCGGGTAGAGAAACGAGAACTCGGGCGGGCGGCGCGGCGGGGGGAGGTTCCCCGGGCCAGCGGGGGGGGCGGCCGCCCCGGCCCCTCCGGGCTCCCCCCGTACCCCCCGCCGGGCCACGGCCGCCGCTGCACCGGTAACTTCTCCCCCCCCTCGCCCGGCGGGGACCCGCCGCCGCCATCCGCTCCGTGCCGGGGTGCCGCTATTGGTGGGTACCTATGTCCCCCCCCCCCGATAATAACAGTACTACTACTACTAATAGTATAAACCACCCTCGACCTTATTTCCTGCTTTCTTCCTTTCCGCTTGCAATAAATGACTTTCATTTCCCGGCAGAGCCGTGTGCGTGCGGGACCGCGGAGGAGGAGGAGGAAGAGGAGGAGGAAGAAGAGGAGGACATATGATTTAGAGTCCGCTCACCTGGACGGGGCCGGCAGCGCCGGAGGTTTCGGCTCTGCTGCCGCCAGCTCCATCCCAGCCGCTTTTTTCGTTGCGCCCAGAAATACGCTGCGAAATTTCTCAGCCCTCGCCGAGAGCCCCGTGCCCAGAGCGGGGGCTGCGGGCCGGACACCCCCCCGACACATACACCCCCCCCGCCCCGGGACGGCAGCGGACATTCCTCGGGGAAATTTCCCCCTTCCCAAGGTGGGGTGCCCCGAGCCTCCCCCCCACCCCCAGCAGCCGCTGGGTGCATACGGGACCCGCAAGCAAAAAAAAGGGGAGTGCAGGCGGCCCCTTCCCCCCCTCCCCCCGGCTGTCCCCGCCCCTCCCCCGGCTGCCTGCGACGTTACCCCCCCCTCGGGGGTGCCACGCGTGATCGCGGTAGCCCCGTCGGGGCGCTCGCCGCGGGCCGTGGTGCGGATGCCCGAGCTCTGCCCGCCCCGGCAGGCACCCGCGGGTTTGGACTCGGCCTTGGTAGGGTGACATGCGTGGAAACTTATTTTTGACTCCACTTCTGCCGTGGAAACAGCCATACCAGCGGCCTCGGCTACCGGCGCTCTGCCCCGCGGAGCGATCGCGGCCAGGCGTGCGCGGCCGCGCTTAACATCCGCGGTAAAACCCGCGTGGACGCCGCTTCCCCCGACCCCCTCGCCGGCGTATATTGTGTTTTCCCCTCCGCCGTTTAAAATACAAAACTCCCCTTTGTATTCATTGTTTATTCTCAGATTATTCGGGGGAAGGGGGGTGGAATTATATCATTTGTCATCCCTCGCGAAGATTAAACGAGGGAAACCTGGCGTCGTTCTCAAAAAATCCGGGTAGCAAGACAAATCGTTCGGAAGGGAGCGATGGCTCGCAGGCTCTGCCTGCTCCCGAAAAAAAAAAAAAAAAAAAAAAAAAAAGTCTTTCCAATCAGTTAATGTTGCTTCACAATATTAATGATAAAAAATCGGCAGCCCTGCTGTCATTGGCTGGTGCCTTTGCCTTGATGCATCACACACTCTCCGATCAGCTCGGGGCATTTCGGGCTTTATTTTGTTCATTTACATCCTATAGATGCCCCCGTTAAAAAAAAAAAAAAGTACAGAGCAAAAGAAAAATTTCCTTCGAGATGCCAACGCCTCCTTCCCTAAATACTTCCATTTTTACCTTAAATCATCTCTCCTGGAAGGGCATCTGTTGCAGTTGTACATCCCCCGAGGTCGGGTTTTATAAACTTCGTACTCTTTTTTTTTTTTTTTTTTTTTTTTTTGAGACAGTAGCGATTTCCAAGGCAGTGACTGAAATCCATTTCTCTTCGCCAGCTTGTTTAGACACCAAAACTAATAGTGCGATTATTATTCCTGAATGATATCATGGTAATGCAGAAAGATAAGAATGGCCTGATATAGAAACATTAAAATTATATTCTTGGAGATAGTTCATTTGGAGTAACTTTAAATTAGATGAGATCATGTAGCCTGAGATCTAATATCAGCATAAATAGAGCTGTATTTCTGCCTTCATCCTCCTCCTCCTCCTCGCAGGGATCACGGTCGGGCTTGGTGCTGCACTGGCCAAAAGTGAGAGGCAAAGAGCACAGGCACCTCTAACTTGAAAATACCCCCGATCCAAACTTCTAGTTGCTGGAAAAGAAGGGATCTTTAAAGAACGCGGGGTTTTTTAATGCTCCAGGCGCTAGGAAAGGGAGGGGATTTTTAATTGAAGGGAGCACGTTTTGGAAAGACTTTCAGGTCTCTGGTGCTTTTCACAGCCACTGAGGACACCGGTCCTCCCTGCTGCTCTGCGTGACCTGGTGAGACTCCCACTGACAGCAATGCTTTTTACGAATCTATAGAATTAGCTCAGTGCACAGGCTGATAATTGTGATACGTTCCCTTCATATTTGGTTATTTTACATGCGAGTGCATACATACATTTCTTTATGCATGCACCACATATTAAAATAAGACACATGCCATCAAATAATATTTTCTGAGATGATATATATATGTAAAATACATGCACACATCAGCTTATACAAGCACACAGCACTGATGCATCCATAGATACTGCGCAGAGCAGACTACATACTTATGGGTTATTCTCCGTGCATGTTTGCAGTATTTTTTTGCTCAGCATCCCCCCTCCCCACACCCCCACCCCTGAGAAAAGCATTCTTGCAACTACAGCTGCAAAGAGTTACACCGATACAGCCTTCTGCACGGGGAGATTTAATGGAGCGGGTCACTACCCTGCACATACATGACAGAAGAGGGTAGCAGTGATGGATGTGGCAGATTGGATCATCCCACGATCCGGTTTGCCCAGCGCCTCCTTTCTCACGCTGGCCAACAAGAGATGCTTCCTGGGAAGGCACCACGCATCGTGGCATAGAGCTGTAGAATAACTTGCTACAAAACATAAAGAGTCCTCTCAGCCCTCAGATTGTTAGTTAGGACCTGGTTTATGCCCTGAAGCTGAAGTTTACAGCCCTTTCAAAAACTTAATTTTTATCTTAATTTTTTCATTTTATCTGTCCGTGATACTGCACGATCTCCCCGTCCTTTAAGACCATGCTATATGTATGCATTTACAGAACTCATTTCTCACAGGTGATCTGTTCATTATGCTTTTGCAGCATTCTTTTTTTTCTTTTTTGGGGGGTTTGGTGTTTTTTTTTTGTAGTCCACTGTTAATGAGGAAGGTGATGTACATTTTTGTGCCGGGGGATTTCCCTCCCGGCTCAGGCTCTCCCTGCAGTGTGGCCAGTCACCCTGGGGAGCCACCGATGCTGGTGTCCCCTGCCGACACCGTGGGGAGGTCCAGCGTGTTTTACTGTTGCAGGTCTTCTCACAGCCCCTGGGGTGGGGGCGGTGGGGGTGAAGGTCCTGATTAGTGAGCCAGTGGGACTGCCTCATAGCATGTTTTTGTGCCCCGAATTATAGCAGCCTTCCCAGATGATAAAATTAAGCATAGTTCTCTGTGTGTCTCGTGCGGAAGTGCTGCACTGAGCAATACCGACCACTTGGGTTGACATTGCTGTCACTGTGAAGCGCATAACGCTGGGGCAGAGAGCACCAAAACCGCCCACGCAGCGTCAGATGATAGCTTGGGCTCCACGGGACCCACAAAGGGTCTCTGGGTGCAACCCCTGCAAGAGACTCCCGGGGCAGTGCCACCTCTGTGCTACCTCCTGGCCTTTCTTTAGCAACATTAGCTGTTAAATAATAGCTAACAAAAGGCTAAAGAGTGGTTCATCCTTTCCAGGGTGAGAAATGCTCGGTGAAAACCCAGCGAGATTCCTCTACGTCGGGCAGACCCACACCGCAGAGCCTCACGAGGTCTTTGGGTGCGTCACCCCATGTCCCCAGAGAAGATGGGCATCACCGTTTGCTGTCTCTGCAGCAAAAGCAGCAGGAGGGAGAGCTGAGGAGCCTCTCCAGTAAATAAGTATGTTCACTATGGCCATGCATGTAAACCCAAGGGCTCAACACAGAATTGACTTCCTAGAGATGTACAGCCAGGGAGCCTCAGTCATTGTCAGCAGCATGAAGCGAAGGATAAACAACCTAAGCTCAGAAGTGCAGAGCAGGCTTGTAAGGAAAGGTAGTATCTTTTATTAGACCAACTGATACAGTCAGAAAAAAACAGACAGGCTTTCAGGCACATGAGCTCTGAAATAGAAGCAGCAACTTTCAAGAAAAGTGCCAAGGCTGAACTGTTTATCTCAGGTACTCACCCGCCTCCATTTCTGGGGAGGCTGATGGCTTCATCGGCTGTAATACAGCCGTCCTCCCTGGTGCAGGAGGAAGCACAGAAGTGTGATTATTCCCAGCTACGCGTCAGGCACGGAGAAACAACACAGGCAGGTCCAAGGCTGGATGAAAAACTTTGGGTAGGGGAGGGAAGAGACCCGTGGGGTTTGGAATTTCAGGTGAGCTCTGGAGTAGCGAGATCGCTGACATTAGTCGAACGCTACACGTGGGAAGCACGTGGAGCTCAGACAAACACGAGCAACTGCCGTGTTCTGCAAACAGAGGATACGCTCAAAAGTATCATCTCGCTGTTATTTTTCTAGTACGGCTAAATAACATGAAAAGCGGAGGTCTGGTCAAGATGCAAAGATATGGAGAAAAATACTCTTTCTATTGATTTATGTAATCCCAACACCACTTCATAGGCTCGGGGTTCTTGCAAATCTATGTCTTGTCCCCGAGTACCGCATTTTGCATTTGGATATCTGAATGAGACGAATGGTGTTTAAAGGCAGTCGCAGCAGAAGTCCCTGAGGGCCGCCGTGCTCCGAGTTTCAGGAGCATCTGTTATTGTAGTGAAGGGTGGTTCAATTCATGTCCACTCCATTTATTTAGGATCTGTCAGCATCACACATACCGACGAGGAGGAGTTAGGTTTTTTTTTTTTTGTCAAAACTGCCCTCTTTGGCCAATGTGCCCACTCTTGTGAAAGATCCGCCCCCACAAACACAGCCAGGCCCACAGCACGGTTAAGCTGATGTTTAACTTCCCACCTATGTGAACCAAACCACACAAGAGCCACATAATTTCCTCCCCGCTCTTCTCACACGCACTGATATGGTACTTCAGTTGAACATATTCACCAGAAATACAAAGCCTGTGAGAAGGTAACACTCGAGACCCATCAAGGATCCGATGAACAGCCAATTTATCTTACTGGAAGGACTCCAGACCTCTTTCCTCCACTCACACAACTGTTCTCCGTGTCTCAGGGTGAAGCTCCAGGACGGGTTGGGATATTTTAAGCACTGAAGGCCATTTCTTCCCCAAGACGTATTCCCAGTATAAAGGTAGGACTCTAGGAGCACTGATGGCCAAGTGCTGTCTGCCATAACCCTGGAGAAGTCATCCAAAATATGGTCCAAAATAATCTGGATAACCTCCAGAGCACACAGGGAGGTTTTAAGCGTGTTGTTTAGGTCCTGAATTGCTGGAGATGGACCACAGTTGTAAGAGATGTTCCAGTAAGCAAGAGATGCTCCATGGTAGTAAGAGTTGGCCAGACGCTCCTTTGCCTCAAACCTGAGACCCTCAGTAGACCTCACACTGTGCAAAGCACGTCAAATGCTGAGATGCTGGTTGGCAGCACCAAGCCTGTCTGGCAAACACAGCTTTGGACTGAACCGGTGAAACAAGGTCTAAACAGCCAGTCAGTTGTGTTGTTTGTTGAAAATTCAACCCTGTCACTGCCCTCACTGAGTGAACCGGCTTCAAGAAAACCGCAAAGCATGTACCCACCCATGCTGCTTGCAAATGCACCGGCTTCCATCCAAACACTGCTTTACAGGAGCCCGCATGCCTCTGAGATACCTTTTGTTGCTTGCTGGAGGTTCGTGGTGGCATCTTAGAGGCAAAGCTCCTCGCTGGCTTACCCCCAGCCCAGGAACGGTCCTCACAGGCTCAGCAGAGCAGAATAATGACACGTGCCCCTGAGCAGGGAAGGTGCCCACACACAGACTCTACGTGGACTGGCTGTTTGCTCTGGGGTGTTAGCTGTGAGTTAGATGCCATGTCAGATATCATACTCTGGCGGGGAGCCTGGCGATGGGTTCCCTGCAGTAAGGGAAACACCTCTCCAGCATCGTCTCCAGGACTGCAGAAGCCGTTCCGCAAGAGGAAGCATCAGGGCTGCAGTCTCCAGCCATGCAATGGTCTCCAGCACCCTCCTTGGCTGTGAAACAAACCTGCAGAGCCAGGAGAGAGGGAAACATCCAAAAAACGAGCCAGCCAGAGGGATGGAGGCAGCAAAGCCTGGAGAAGACCCCAACCCCTTGAGCCATTTGGAGATCCACCCTGCCTGGGTGGGGGATGCAGCCTTTCCCGGACACACCAGCTCCGCTGCAGGACAGGCATGATGCCTGGGAGCAGAGCTGCACCGGCCTGGCACTACCGAAAAGCATTCCTGGTTTGTGTTGTACATGCCCTCTCCTGCCCTCCCCAGCCTGGTCCTGCTCGATCGACCGCAGCATCCCTGACTCAGGGCCCTTTTCCACTGGAAAACAGATCCCTCTGCAGTAAACTTTGGGGGAAGTCTCAGGAACTAATTTTGGGGGATGGGACAGATTATATGATCATGGCTTGAGGAAATTATTATATTTTTAATTGAATTTTGTGTGCTATGCACAGATACTACAGTAGTGGGCCCTTTATCAATTGTTAACACGAATACTAATGAATACTAATGCTAATCATTTGTTTCTGGAAACAAATACAAAGATATTTGATGGAAAAATCTCTCTGAATTTTAACACCAAAAATAATGAAATGCATCACAGTCCGGTGGTGCCAGAAGACAAAACCCTACAGTTACATTATGGTGACACAAAACGTGAGATACGGAGGAGCCGCCGCTCGCATTAGCTATTCCACCGACTAGCACAGCGGGGACAGGCTCCAGAAAATTACTCTTTTGCAACCCGCAAGGAAAAAACTCTGACAACCTTGGCCCAAAACTGCAGCGAACGCTCCCCAGGAGCCACGTGAGAGCAAACCACCCACTCCAGGGCAGAGCAAAGAAGAGCAGCCAGCGATGTCTCCTCCGGAGTCGGTCCCGTGGGGTCGGGCACCGGCGCCCAGCCCTTGCACAGAGCCGTGCCTACGACCGAGCGATGCGCCCGCTTCATTATTTATTTATTGCGATGATTTACAAGGCACCCATCTCTCCAGCAGCTGCTTGTTCTTTACGAGGTTTGGAGATGAAAGCCAACGATATTTCCACCCACCCAGCCCAAACGGGAAGGCACGCTCAGTAACCCTTTCCTAACCCTCGAGACAGGGATTCTGCGGGGAATAATTTAGCCGGCAGGAGATTCCAGAAAGAGCAATTAATGACAGACTTGGATGAAGCAAGTCTTATATCTTGTTCCAAATACAGCCATAGCGCTTTATACCGGGGCGGGGGAAGCAAACGTTAAAGGGAGGGCCTGCTCTTGAGCACACCCAGTCTGCAGCACCTGCAAATTTCACCCCCAGGATAAATAACTAAGATCTCTCCATCACTTGGGGCTGCTCAAATTATTCATAGCAAATAAATTACCAGGTGTATTTAGTCTGTTGTTCCCCCCCCTTCCTTTTCCTACATGCTCATGAATCACTTGGAAATAGATTCTGATTTCTGCAAGTGTGTCTATTAGTCATAATAAAGAGACGTGGCACGGCTCATGCGAAGACGTGTGGCCAATGAGCTGTCGGCAAATACTTGTTATTGGTGTGGTATCTACATCTGAATGGTGGTTCAGTTCGTTTGCTGCCGCTTCTGAGCCCGGATGGGTGATGGGGCTTTTTTTTTTCCTCCTTCCTTTTGAGCGAGCGATGGGAACAAAGAGGGAGGACCACAGAGATGCTCAGCGCAAACCTGCTCCACCAAGCAGAAATCCCCCGCTTCTCCTGCAAACGTGGCTGCTTGAACAAAGACCAGCGCCCACGTGGTGACGTGGTCCTTGCCGTGGCCGCTCTGACCCGCCGTCAGACCCGAGAGCGTTGGTGTCCACTTACGCATCCCACATCCAAGCTTCTGCAGAGGCCATCCAGCGCTGCCCATACATCTCCAAGAGTCAACGCAGCAAGGCAAGGCCAGCCGAAAGGCACCTGGGAGGTTATACGAATGATGTTTCGTTCCCTTCTATTGTACCAGCTGCTTCCATCCAATGTGGCACTGTGGATCAGCCCCATCTCCCCCGTTCGAGCCCTTTGCCTCCGTAGGGAATTACCACCCCAACACAAACAGCTCGAGGTTGCCCCAATTTGCCTCCAGTGTCCCGCCGGCCACGGAGGGAGAGAAAACTTGTTATCGCTGGAATACAATTTGCAAGCCCAGCCTGGGCAGAGTGGAGAGGTGAGGGGACGTGGGTGGGAGGAGAGGAGGAAGAGGAGATGTGGCTGGCCTTCCTCTGCGGCACGCGGCGGTCAGGTTGCAGGGGATGGGAGACTTGTCTGATTACTGGCCAAACAATAATGAGCAGCGCTATTTAAACACATCCAATTACTGTTGTTATTCAGTGGGCAGAGGCTGACGTGAGAATGAAAACACAGAAGGAGCAGAGAGGTCTTCGCCTGGGAAAGCGTGTAGGAGCCTTGTAACGCTTCCCTCTGAAAAGGGATTTAATCAACAGCTACAAATTTGCAGGGCAAGGAGAAAGAATGAGTGCATTGTGCGCAGCACTGACTTTTCACGCTTCCTCCGGTGCGGGGCACACAGATAACTCTCCTGATCGCCACTGTCCCCTGGGGAAGGACTGCTTGTATGCATGAGATCAGGCTACCCCATCCATCCAAACATGGTACAAGGCATAAGCCCAAAAGAAACATCTTCATTTCCCTCTGGTGCTCTGACTCGGTTGTGATCCGGTGGCTTGTCATGATCAAGTCATCTCTCAGACCTAGCAAATGTGGTAGGTGTATAGACATGTAGGCCACTCCACTGTTGCACCCATCCTCTTCCCTCCCAGCCCTGCTTAGTGCTGGTTTTCACTTGGGAGCCTGATCTACATGGCTCCTGCACTGGTAGACCTGCCCAGGACCAAAGGAGCTATCGTTGCATAGTTTTACAGGATGAAGACAACTTTGCAACAATTAGCTTAGCGCCTTCCTTTAGGATGCAGTGACACAAACAACTATGTAATGACACCCTCGTGTTCTGGCCAGCCGTCTCTGCCAGCATCCTTCATTTCTCCATCCGCTGGAATCCCAAATCACAGCTGAGTGGTTTCAAAAAGATGAGCCCCGTCTCAGCCCAAAGGACTGCACCCGACCCCTCGATATAGAGGAGATTCACTGCAGATGAGTAAAATGGTCCCACGTGCTCCCCAAACTGATGAATCTCCCCATTTTTTAGGATTAACTCTCTCACCAGAATCACAGGTCATCATTGCTCCCTTCCGCGTTTTCACATGGCTCACAATAATGCTCCAGGGATTCGTAACAATTAACTGACTTCAGCATCTCAAGCTGTCGTCAGTCAGCGACACAGGAGGAGATACCCTCCAAAATGAATCAAAGCAGAGGAAATAAGTAGTTTAGCCCCTTTCTTTGCAATTATTCCCACGTTAACACTGGAGTCTTCCCCTGTGGGATGACGACACACTTCTACCACAGCAGCGCCACTGAGATAAAGTGATGGTTGCAGTTTTATTTCTGTGCATGCGCTGCTCTTCAGTGATGCGTCCCCAAAACTGACTCCAAATATGAAGAAAAGAGCAGGAGAAGAAAATTTTCCTTCTTGTGTGGCTTCTTCTCACCAGCTCCTGGCTTTGGTAGCATCCCAGCACACGGTTTCCCCCAAGGTAAAAGGTGTGCTTGTATCCCGAGGGAAGGCGGTTTGGCCATGCCAAGCCTTCTGCTGATCCCCATCGCTGCCCTAACACGTGCGGTGAGCGGAGCGTTTTCTTCCGTTTACGGATAAGGATTATTTTCCAATTAATCAGTCCTGGTTGTGTATTTAATTGCAGCCCGAAGACTCTCTCTGACTCATGCGATGCCTTTAATCGTTATCTGTTAGGTATGCGGCTGGGTGCCTGGGTCAGAGGGCTTTGCTCCTCATCCTCAGCATGTTCTCAGGACCAAATGGTCCAGAAATAAAGCGGGATGGGAATATGGGCTCCCAGCACATCCCCAGGCGCAGACTGCTCCCTCCCAGCAGCATCCCTGATGTCTCCAGGTCTCTCTGCTCCCGAGGTCCAATCCCTCTGACCTGGCTGGAGAGGACAAGCAGAGCCCGTTTGCAATGACAGGACATCTGTGCAGGCTTCTCCTGCCAGGTCAACCCGGTGGCTCCTACTCGAAAGCTTATTATCTCTTTGGTCATAGGAAAGATGGGCAGAGTGGCTTTCAAGACATTTGTCCTTCCTCCAAAATCTGGGGTTTATTTTTGTAGCCCTGGACTGACACTAAAATTGCATCCTGGATGTTTTGGGTTTTGGTTTTTTTTTTCCCAACAGTGCAAAAAGCTATTTGCAAAAATGCCGCTCGTTTCCATTTTTCTTTGCTGTTGCACAATATTTTTATTTTGAGCCCTATTCCCTTGAAAGGGCTTTTTATTCTAATGCAGAAAATTCCAAGGATGCAAATACATTTTCTGTTTCTCTTGCAAAACAGGAATGTTTCTCCTCTGGAAATGTTCCATTTTAAAAAAGTAGGTTTGCCGATATTCCACATTTTGGAATCTACAATAAGTTATGCCTCAAGAAAAGGGAGACAGAAATGCTACAAACTCAAATTAGGATGAAATGCAGGGGCCGTAGTGGGGATAGCCGCATTTTTCTACTTTAAGCTACTGTTCAGGAGAATAGATGCTCTCAAACACCAGAGTGCTGCTGTGCCTGCAACATTTTAGCATCGCAGCTAAAAGAAAAGGAAAAAAAAAAAAAAACCAAACACGAAGCAGGCAGCTCTTTAAAGGGGAGTGTTAATGCCCTGCTCTACCCCTCTGGGAACTGGTCTGAGAGCAGAGTCAGGCAGCAGCAGGTATTTTAGCTGTGGGCTATGGGTGGGGAGGAGATGGGGGGCAGCTGCCGGATCAGAGGAGGCAGGCGGGGGGCAGCCTGGGGCTTGCGGGGGGGGGGGCTGTGGAAGGGATGGGGGTCTGCAGAAGGAGGGGTCCAATTTCTTCATCAGACAACGCAGTCATTTTGCCGTTGCAGAGTGGGGCTGACTGCACAGGCCACCTTTGTAAAACGCACCCACTTCCACCGGTGTCTGTGAAAGGCGGTGAGCAGCGCGGGCAGGTCCCGGCCGCTCTGAAATAGCTGGGTGTCACTGAAGTGAAAGGACCAGCTTGCAGCCTGCGTCGGCTGGGGCTGCAGCTGCCAATCCAAATCGCCTGGGACAGGGAAACAGCAAAGAAACTCCAGACTCTAGAGGGGAGGATCAGTGCATCAAACTATGGGGAGGTGCTAGAAGCATTTTAGGATGTACTGATAGATGACCAGAGTTTAAAAGTCTGCGAGAATAAGCCAGAGGGATATGCTCAAGGTCAGGACTCTGCTGCGTAAGAGCCCAAAGACAAGGTGGGTCCGTGCTGGTGCAGACGGTAGGAAGGATCACCCTCTTGCAGGAGACACCAAAACCTGAGTCCCAGGGCTGGGGTTTGCCCGTCGCTGAGCTCCTGCACTGTTGGCAAGCGGCAGAGCTGCAAGGTGGGCTCAGTGGATGCGCGTCCTCCCTGAATCCCTGACACACACCCCAAACCCAAACAGCAGCGGTGACTTTTCGGGGAGGGAGCGAGTCTGGGAAGCTCTTCCCCGGGGATTTGGCCGTTCAGCTGACACTACAGTCAATGGAAGCCGGGTAGCTCAATCTTTGCACCGTGCTTTGAAATCTCCCCTGCAAGTTTTCAGCGGTGCAGGAGGAGAGGCGTGAGCCCCCTGCTCCCTCCGCTTACATGTGAGCAGTGCTAATACCGCTCCTGCCTGCCCGGCGTGACGAGGAGGGGCTGCGCTCGGGCTGGGCATCTTTTCTTTGAAGTGGAGCGAAATCCTAAAGCTTTCATTCGGAGAGTGCAAATCACTGCTAAAAGCTCTCCCCTCTCTGACCCCCATCTAGGAAACTCTAATCCAGCCTCACTGGCTTCACCAGTTTCCTTTTTTTTTTTTTTTTTTTGTTGGGTTGTTGGGGTTTTTTTGCTGATGGTGACCTTTGTGTTCAAGCGTGGCTGACTCCAGCTGGAAACAGCCACCCCCTTCAACCAAGAGGTTCATACTGATTTTTTTCTTTTTTACAGTAAATTTCCTCCATTTCTGCATGATGAACACTGCTCTCCAAAGCTCCCGGTGCTGGCAGCCTGTTTTGGATTTGCTGGGAACAGAGTTCTCCGGAGCATTACTGAGGTCAGCGTCATTTTGGTGCTCAGAATGAGGATGCTGATAATCACGGTACTCGTTAGCCCCCATTAATGAAAGGGAGTTGGATCTCTCCCGTTGTCACAGAGCCCTGAATCAAGCGGTACTGGGAGTGCACAGAGGGCAGGGGCCACGGACTGCTGCTCTCTGCAAGATCACAGCCACAGCAGCTCTCATGGTCAATGCTGACCAGCGTCGTGGCTATGAGATGAGTCTGCGGCCACCAGGACATGGAGACTGTTTCCAACAGTGGCCATCAAAATTAACTGAGATGCTGGAGGGGGGGCATAGGGACCAGACTTTTTCCTTGGCCATGGGTGCAAATCCAAGAATTCCTGAATTTTCCATGAATGCTGGGATTTCCGCCAAGGCAGGTGATGCTGCCAGATCGTGGCTTTCTCAGCGCTAATCGGGGGAACCGAGCGATTAGCGCGGAGTTGCCTTGGGGCCCGAGAGACTACGGGATGCATCGCTGCACTCGTCGCCGCTCCTGCCTCCTTCGCCCTGTGCTGGTGCTAAGCACGTTATCTGTACCAGCCTTGTCAAGAGCCACAGCCCCTTCGAGACAGGCGGAGCACGGGCCGACGCCGGCTTTGGAACTACTTTCAGCCCGCAGCAGGGCTGGGGAAGGCTGTCTGGAGAAACGTGGCTGGGAGAGCTGGAGTTGTTTCACTGCTGGTCGGACCGCTTGAGTTTTCCTAGGAGAAAGCGTTGTGCTGGGACTCTTCCTCAACCCCATGGGATGATATCGGAAGGGAATATCTTTCCTGCTTGTATCTGCATGGCTGCCGTGAAAACCCTGCCTGTATTTAAAGCACAATGCACTACAGGGGCAAGGGAGATTCAAACTGCCTGCCTGCTTCCCCTCCACTCACCCAAGAGACTTAAACTTGCTGGTAGAGACCCTGAATTATCCGCCTACAACCAAAGGACAGGCTAAGGCTGTGCGCTAAGGCTGCATTTAACAAGGACCTCCCACGTGCCTCTGGTGTCTTCTCCAAGAGTCTCCCGCCCTGGAGCATTCTCAGAGCCGCTCCTTCCCCGCTCCTCTTGCTCAAGCCCCAGCTACTGCTTGCCCTGACCCTCCTCCTTCCCCAGCTCCAGGCACAGTGAGGTGACACTGGTTTTTTTGTTCCTTAGCCTCAGCTTTGCCTTTCAGGTCTGACATCAAGGTGGCCACTGGGATTAGCTGTCTCCTGCTTCCTTTTTGTCCCACCGCTCCATCGAGTTCCTGGATTTCAGTTCTTTCCCCCTGGCCATTGCCTCCTTAAAACCCAACAGACACGGTTCCAAAGTTGCATACAGCTGGACACATGAGTTGCACATGTTCCTCTTAAGACTTATAAAAGGTAGTTTGTGGTGAGCCCTTGTGTGACACCAACACGCACGGATGAGTCCGAAGAGGCGTGAAGTGGGAACTCCTGTGCCATCAGGAGATGACAGACGAGGGCACTGCTGCCCCCAGAGCAGAGGACAAGGCACCGCTCCTCTCCACCAGCGATGTGATCCACTCCATTAGGAGTGTCCTTGGCGGGGAGAGGGAGAGACCTTGCGATGCCTGTGTTGGGCAGGTGCCCTGCGCTGGGAGTCAGCAGTCCAAGAGCTGGCCTGGAAAAAGCAGAACTTCCCTCATACTAAAAGCAAACTCACCCCCATCTTGAGTCCTCTTCTCCCTTATTTTCAGCTGGGCAATACGGCTGATCTCCTGCTGCACTTAAGGCTGTTTTCCTCATCCTTTTCAGATACTCTTTAATGCTGTGTGTTGTCCATGTTTCACTTTATCTTCTTATTTATTTTCCCCTAACACCGACCTTCTTTCATCTCCTTAAGACTTTCTTCGCCGCCCTCCCTTGCTCCTG
The DNA here is from genome assembly GCF_011004875.1 of Balearica regulorum gibbericeps. Taxonomy (NCBI): domain Eukaryota; kingdom Metazoa; phylum Chordata; class Aves; order Gruiformes; family Gruidae; genus Balearica; species Balearica regulorum. Next base: position 1,518,110 of record NC_046192.1, on the reverse strand, counting down.
ACCAAGTCTCCCTTTAGCTTCTTATTTTTCCCTTTAACTCTCCTTTTTTTCCTCTTCGGTGTTGTACCCAATGAGGGTAGGGCTTCATGCCTGTCCGACGGGCACCCCCGTGTCTGCTCGGACGGTTCGGTCCCTCCCCGGGGCTCCCGCTCCCCGCCGGGCGCACCGGGGCCGGAGCCGCTCTCCCTCTGCCCAGGAGAGGGCACTGGCGCAGCAGCCCACAGCCTCTTTATTGCAGTCTACAGCTATTTAACTTCGGTTTTTTGCTGCTTAGGTTCCGATTTGCTCCTCCTCCCGTGGATGAGCATTCCCCCTTACACCCTCCTTTTCTTTTTTTCTTTTTTTTTTTTTTAAATATTTTTTTTTCCAATTTCTCCTTAAGTCTCTCCATGTCAAACTCCTTTTCTGCAGGTTTCCTCTTCGGGCCTAATCCCATCACCGGAGCCTCAGGTGCTCAGCATGGTGCTGGGCAGCTGGCGGTGTCTGCGCAGGCGCACTGGGAAAGGAGACCGGGAGGTTTTGGGGGCTGCTGTCCCTTGTCCCAGGTTCCCCGCTCTCTGCAGCACAGCATGCCGGAGTCGCAGGGAGAGTTCCACCCGGGCGCAGCAACAGCAGAAATATCTTCCTGCCTGCTCTGGTTTCACTAGATCCCCCCCCCAAAATACAGCGGCACAGAGGTGGCTGGGGAGCCCTGCTACCTCCCCTGCCTCTTTCCTCTTCCCTGCCGGCCTCCTGAAGACGGCAGGAGCTCAGCCGCTGCCCTCAGCACGCACCTCCTGTTACAGCCCCTGTTTCCTCAGACGCTGCTCTGCCACCAGCTTCCCGTACCATGCCCGTACCCATGGGCAGCCAAAGGCCTCTCCTCTCCATCGAGCGATCGCTTCCTCCCGCTGCCGGTGGGAATGGGGGCAGGTCCGGAGTGCAGCTGCGAAGTAAAACACTTGCATGGAGCCTAAAAATAGCTGCCGTGCGTCTGATTTGCGTCAGCTGAGCTAAATTTTCAAGTGCAGTTATGTTCCAGGAAGAGACACCCTTGCTCGCTTGTTTGTTTATTCCTGCAAATATTCGGATGCTCCTTGTTTCTGATCCCTCGGCAATTCCTGCACCCAGGCATGGAGACAGCTTCCCTTGTGCGTGCTTGGCAAATTCAGTTGGGGATGGTGGAGGAGTTGGTTCTGGTTTCCTCAGACGTAGTATTCTTTTTGATAAACTTTTTGCTTTACCAAGACTTTTTTCTCTTTTCTCTTTTCTTTTCTTTTCTTCTTTCTTTTTCTTTTTTTTTTCTTTTTTTCTTTTTTTTTTCCCCCGAAAAGTAGGGTTCTTCTTGAAAACCTCTGCAGCACCTGCGCAAGGGAACCGGCCATGCGCACCATTTCATGGACCAAGCACCAAGCAATGGTTTAGAAGTATTTTTCATTTGGGCTTTTCAGCGGCGTTTAAGGACAGCGAAGTCGGGCTGGTAGTCTGGAAGATGAGCTTTCCATTAGCTCCAAATGACCCTCTTTTGACTTCTTTCACTCTTAATTGTACTGCCGGTCACTCAGATCAGAACGAACTCTGCTAGGATCAAGGGCATATTTTCAGCTACATTGTGGAGCCTGAAAGCAGTGTGGGATTTTCAAAACTGCCTGAATAACCTGTACCCATGGACTGCTACGACTGCTAAGAGATGCCGCTTTGTACTTCCAGAAATCCTGAGTAGCCCTGAAAACTTGCCCCAGTGGGCTTCTGACTCCTCTCCCCCTCGTCGGCACTGTGTTTTTGGGATGTCCCTAGTTTCGAGGAGGGGATAAGACATCGCTCGTGCCCGTTTTGTCGTTGGAAATAATCACGTGGGAATAAGGAGCCGCAGATCATAAGGAGGGCTGTCTCTGCTGATACCTGGGCTCTTGTGACACTGGAGGTGACACGCTTTTCAGGTGGGTCCTGTGTTTGGACCTTCCCATGCCAAAAGGTGAGGCTTTGATGGCATTCACGTCCTTTCTGCTCTGGGCTGTCCCTGCCATGGGCGATAGGAGCTGTTGTCGCTGTCGAGCTGCCCGGGGCTGCTCAGAGGACCAGCTCCAGGCTCTGGTGGGGCTGGACCTTGTGCTTTGAATATCAGTGAGCCTCCAGCTGCTGCTTCCTTCTCCGTGGCTCCTCCCTGGATCTTCCATCCAAGGCAAATCGATCGCACGGGGTCTGATCTAGAAACAGTCAAAAGACGCACGGGGCCCCTGGGCGAGGGCGTCACCGGCGTTTCTGCCAGCTTGCCGCGTCTTCTGCCCCTGGTGCCAAACCCACGGCTGGTCCCATCACCGGGTGCACTCGGGAATGGACAGGGGAACTCTCCCGGTCCCTCCTTCTCCCTTCCATCCATCATGGCCCCGCGGTGTTGGAAAGGGGAGGAGAGGCCCTCGTGTGTGAGCACGAAGCCCCCGTAACACCTTCAGGGCTGAGGGCAGGAAGCCAAAATAAAATCTTCCTTCCCGTCCCCCCCCTCCTCTTTTTTTTTTCCCAGAGTGTATCACTGGCTATTGTCCTTATCAAACAAAGCCCTTTCATCAGAGGTTCTTTAACACACTTTATTTCTCTTTTATTTTGCTTTGAAATAAGCCGGGCAACAATTAATTTCAGAGAGAGAGAGAGAGAAAGAGAATTCAACAAGGATCTATTACTACTCTCGGCTTCTATTGCTGTAATGAAAATCTATTTCCTTTCCCTTTTGTGTCCCATATAATTTAATGCCCATTTTATTAATGGTCTGAAATAATTACGGAACCTTTTGTGATTCTCAAGTATGTTTCATTTAATTGTGCAATAAACGCCTAATCTCTTCCTCCATCTGAAGCTATTATGGCATTAAAATTAACAATTATGCAGCAATGCGCCCGGGTCCATAGAAATCACTCCAGATAACTAGACATATATAAATCATTCATGAGAACAATTTCTGAAAAGAGACGAAGGGAGAGAAGAAAAAAAATTGTGTTGAGAATGACATTGGGAAGCCAAGGGCCTGGTCTCTAAGAAGATAGCAACACCTTAAAAAAATCTCTTTTTCTTCTTTTTTTCCCCTTTTTTGTTATTATTATTTTACTAATTGTGTTCAGTGGCACAGCCCTCCCCCCCCCCATTAGCCTGACAGATATTTTCAGAATTAATTAACTGTTAGCTCAGAGGATAAATTGTTCATTATCAATTTCCCCCCCCCTTCCTTCTTTCTTTCTTTCTTTCCTTTTATAGTTTTTTTCTTTTTTTCTTTTTTCCTTTTTTTTTTTTTTCTCTCTTTCAGGCCAGCAATTACACTCTCCGCCTTTCACTGGCAGGTCCTGTTCTGTAGGAGGTAATCCAAATGGGGAAAGTGCTTTTTCTTTCAACCCTATTCACTTCTCCTCTTCTTCCTTTTGTGGGATTTAATAACCATGGCTGATAGGCGCGCTGTGGACAGAGAGGTTAAGTTTGTTGTCTCAGCACTTTGCCGACGGAGGATGGCTCAGGCATTCTGCCGCCTCCACCAGCCTTCCTCTCCGCTCCTCACACTGCATCGCTATTTAATTACGAGTCGTTTAATTGTGATTTGAGCCCTGGGATGGCCCAAGCATCCTGGTCTGCACGGGGGCTGATCTTGGCTGCCCGAGGAAGTGGGGACGGGGTGTCTCCAGTGACTGGCATGTCCACCTCGAGCAGCGTCTCCACGCATGGACAGCAGGTCACAGTATGGGGGAAGATGACAGCAGCCCACTCCTGGCTGCCACTCCCTGTGAGCCGCAGGTCCCTGTCACCATCTTTCAAATCATTGCCAGAGCAATATTAGTATCACCTCCTGATATCGTAGCATCCTCCATCAGTCCTACCTGAAATGGGATATCCAGGTGGTTGCTCCTGCCCTGCTGATGGACCCATCATGTTTGCGTTTCCAAGGATCAGAGGGGAGCAAATGGTACCCTCATTATCAATTTTTGTAGATTATTTACTTAGGAATTTATGTTATTAGAAGTGGAGCAGAGAGTTCAGCCTACTGAGCAGCCAATGCCCATCAGAGAAGAGGTGTTAAGTCCACCCGTCCTGACCCAGGAACCCAGCAACTGCCTTTATCCCTTGTCCTCTTCCAGGTCTGAAAAGCCCATCATCGGTAGTTTTCTTATCCTTCACATTCACAGGTTTTTTTGTATCACCTGTCTTTGTTCATCCTCCCCCACAACCTACTAAACTGAATGAAGACATAACAGCTAAAAGGCTTCTTCTCAATTGTTTTCTTGCCAGAAAGGACTATAAATGACTCTTTTTCAACTTCTTTCTCAAGTGGTTAAGTAGCAGATCCAGAAAAATGTTGTATCCGTCATCCCAGTGACTGAGAGGCATCTTAAATCACAAGAGCAAAACTGCATAGGCACCTTCCAGAGAAGAACAGATGAGCAGCTCAGCCAGGTTTAACAGTTCAGTACAGGGATGAGCCAGGCACACCTGTGGGGACTGTACGTGGTTATCCATCCTGCATCCATCTGCTATCCCACTGGAAGACTGGCCGGTGATATGGAGTGACAAGTGAGCAGGGGTGAATGGGAAAGCTCCGGCTCACGAAACTGAGTTCGGAGTGGCCTTGAGTGAATGTTGTGAATGGTCTCCAAGAGCCAGCGGTATTGCACCTATTTGGTTTTGTCCTTTATTGTATTGTCTGTTCTGGAAATATAACCACCAGAGTCTCTAAAACACCTGATGATGCCCTGTACCTCAGGAAGTACAGATCAAGAATGTGACTTCAGTATGGTACGTATATGGTTAAAGCTGATATTCAGATACAGATCGGACCAAAGACTTCAATTAATCATTCTGAATAATAGTAGCATATTAGAAATGAGAGATACCATTTAGAAGAAAATATATAATCAGCAGAGATCAAGAGAGAGACAGACTCTATCAAGCACTACAATGAGCATGGTTTGAAAGATGATTCATAAAATTAAAATCCCAAATTCACCCAGTGACCTGTCTCTTTTCAGATCAATGAAGAGAGTCAGACACTATCTTTGATATCTATTCTATGTAAAGGATCCCTTTTCTGATCAGGTCAAAAAGCCCAACCCAACCAGCAGATGATGGACCTATTTGGCAGCATCATGAATTCACCGTTTTTGCTGTATAACGAAAACGGTCTTTTGCTGTATAACAAATAAGGCTGGAGGGGAAAACTCTTGTATCGCAAAATTGAGCCATGGAATATCAAAACTCAGTCAGTCACCCACTTGCTCAGTTGCTGGGTGAGTGTGCCAGGGTACACCATGGTATGACCATCCCAGCAGGCTACATATTACAGAGTGGACTATTCTCCATCTTTGGTTCTCACTGAAGGTTTAATCTGAGCTCTGACACTCCTCAAGGTCACAAATTCTTTGAGTGCACCTCAAAGTTGACACCTACAGCTGCTCAACAGCTTTCTGGACTCCACCGGTTACTGACCACAGCTCCCGTAACGGTGACGGAGGTACCTACCTCGTGTAGCTGAATCCTATCTTGGCTGCATAACTTTGCTGGTAAGAGGTATTGTCTATGGTCAACGTAATGAGATGGGTGGTTCCCATCTGTCTAAACAGCATGATGAGAGCAGCTTGCAGTGGCACGTCATTGGTGGCAGGTTTCTCCAGCGATGGCCATCAGCTTTAAGACCTCAGCGCAGGGAGGTGCGTAGCACAATGGGCAGAGCTGGTGAAGACCGAGTGGTGTCCGATCAGCTGGCACTCCCTTCGTTGTGCCAGGACAGTCTCCCAGTTTACGCCTTATTCTCCTGCGTTAGCATCGTGTGTGTGTGCGCGTGTTCGTGTAAGTGCAGGAGAGAGAGAAGATTAAAATGTGTCCTTCCAATTAAGACATAATTTCCACCTCATTTAGATTTTCCTGTTCTTAATGCACTTCATCGTTTCAGTTCATTTTATCCAAGTGTTTTAAAAAGCTCTCCTCTTCTATTTCCCCCGGTGAGGATGATTAAGATAGAATAGGAATGATCTGCATGTTTCCAAACTTTGCTGCCTGTCTGGAATTAAATCACATCTGCAATGAGGAGAGGAAAGAGAGGAGCCTTGTGCTCACAGCCAGACAAAAAGATTGTGTAGCCAAAGACCACAGGCAACAATTTCGGCAAAGAGCCCACATTTGGCCTTCAGTAGGTGACCAGAGTCCAAACTGCCTGGAAGTGGGGTTATCAGACTGTGTTTGCCCTCTCCTTTAATGCTGTTTATGCCCCAAGCTAGCTTTTGCTGGGCTGTAGTCACTGCAGCTTGTTGTGGGGATGCTATCGGTGGCGTAGAAATCAAATCGCTGTCCGTGCTGGCAATATCGGTGAAGACCATCACCCAGCCCTAGGAAGAAACGGGATTCCCTGTCTGCCCTGCAGGTGCCTTTACAAAAACACCCCATGTTTCTTCCCATGCAGTTTTATCCAAATTTAGGACAGTCCTGAAGTGGACGAAGCAGATGTGGAGAGCAGAAGGGAACCGTGTCACTGGTGGAGGGGACAGGTTTCTCCTTCAAACATGAGGGTGGATTCTGCAGAGACATCGTGTGATTCATGTTTGAGATGTAAAACAGAGGAGACGACCACCTAGGCTCCAGGACCAGCCAGCTGCTCTGCCAGCTCTGACAATGATGTCCAAGAAGCAAGCACCTGCACACAGAAATGGAGGATGAAGCCACTCACTAATCGTGCTGTTGGATGTCAGCTCCCAGCTTGGATTTGCACCAGCGACATGGAGAGGAACATCAGTTTAACTTAAAACCAGCACCCCGTCCCCTGCTTTTGAACAGAGACTCCATAAAGCATTACAGCACGAGGGTCATCAAGCAGAGCTCCTGGCTTGCTACTAAAATCACCTTGGCTTTTCATGCAGCGTTTCTACTTGGAAATCCAAAGCCACAGGAGCTGCATTTCCTCGCTGGCTTGAATAATACAGTTGGAATTGGGAAAGTGCATGTTGTAGCAGTGTGGTGCATTGACATTGCTCAATGTTGTGATGGTCAAAAATATCCAATTTTCCTATCGGACAGGACATTCTACTCAGTTGGATGTAAAAGATGACCCCCTGTTCTTCAGCATCTCCTGTTGTGCAGATATACTGTATGCAGTGAGTGAGAACATTGTGTTAGCAAAGCCCATTTCATTTAAATGACTGTTTTCATATCACTGACTGGTATTTATTTACTTCATAGAGCATGTCTCAGGTTGTAATGAAAAATGACCCAACCTCACCACAGAGACTGCCCCATACTTAAGACGATTAAGATAAAGTCCCACATAAGTGGCCCTAATAAAAGGAATTTATCACAAGACATGGAGAGGAAGGTATCTTTATTCACGAGGTGAATAGCACTAAGGGTTGTCATTGCAGATTTTCAGTTCGGGAAATTATCATTCATTCTCCAAATTACTGACTGCACAAAAATTACTAAATGGTGCGTTATCACTCCCTCTCAGCACGAGAATGTCTTTGTTGTATGTTTGATTACAAATGGCTTGCCCCATGATTATCATCAATAAATCACAGGTAAGCATAGCACATGCCATGAGGAGGTTTGGCGGAGAGGCTTCTGGAGCTGGAGTGAAAGGAAAGACAAAAGCACCCTGCGGCGTGGAGCTGTGGTCTTTCAGTTGGGTAATAACTCACTTCGTCGTGTTGTTTATGCACAAGGACAGCCGTGGACTCGCATGGTCACGGAGAGAATTCATAGACATTGAAAATGCATTTCCTTACCTCTTCATAAATCCATGCAAGGCGGAGATACCTCGGTGTCTTTTTTTTTTTTTCTCTTTTTTTTTTTCTTCTGCATCCTGCCGGGAGGAACGTAGACACAGCAGGTACCAAATGGCAGCCCAAGATAACAAATGAGGAGAATATAAGTGATACTTCCACAGCTCTGCAGCAAGTTTGCTAAACATCATGTCCCCATAACTCAAGAGTATGAGACAAGCCAGGACAATTTTGGGGTTCAGACCCATCTGCAAGGAGCCTTTGGGCTCTTCCTCCTTCCAAGAGGTCTCAGTGATCCCTGTCTGAATTTAGGACACTTCTGTTGGTTTCTTCTGAAGACAATGTGAGATTTTTGTTGCGGAAAGGCATCCCTGTATCCACAGACCCATCGGTAATGGGAGGAAGAGGTGATACTCTGCAAGATGGAAGGGTTTTACCTGCACCCTGGTATCCAAATGTGCTTTAGGTGAGCTACAAGGAAGCATCACAACTTGGAGGAGAAGAGCTGTTTATTTTTCTGCTGTTGAGTCTGCAGAAGGCTCTTAGTCAGCTTAGTAATACCCTGCAAAGACCAGTTTGCATTTATTTAAGAAGAAAACTGCTCATATTTTTACTGATAAAATAAGGAGATCTTTCCGTGCATCCTGAAACAAATTCGGAGCACCCAAAGACAGTGGATGGTACTTCAGATTGTCCCAGCAAAGGCAGGATGTGTGGTCATCGTACTGGTGCTTGTTGCTCCTGCCTTAGTGCAAAAATCCTTCATCGTTACATGTCGGTAAAAAAACGCCACCAAAGTCCTTAGTGGATATGCTCACCTCCTGTGTCAGGAGAGATTCTTGAACTTGGAAGACTTGAGTCAATCACAGACCGATATCAAGGCTCATCCTTGCTCCACACACATTTGGGTCACTCATCTCTAAATTTGTCTTCTACAGCTTTTGTGAGGAGAAAAATCCAGAAAGGTGGACAGAAGCTTTTCCAGGAAGGCTGTGTCAGAGGGTAGGAAGGAATATACAAGGAGCCAAGGCGATCCCAAAACAGCTGGTGATGTCTTGTGCATCTGTTTTTGGAGGCAGATGTTCAGCCTGGTGAACAGACAGTGTTTGCTCTCTGATGAAGCAAAACCTGTTTCAACTGTGAAATCTCTGAAGAATTCCCCCAGCAGCACAATACTGCTTATTTTCCCCTCATCAGCTGCCTCTTACCTCCTCTCCTTTCTTTGATTCATAAGAAAAAGAAGGGGCTATTTTAAAAACCTCTTGGTGCATGGAGCCCAGCTACTGGATGCGGTGAGGGCCAGGGCAAGGAGCAGACATGCTCGCTGCCGTGTGAAAGGGACAGAGCGCAGAGATTAAGATCTCTATCAGAGCTTGTGGCTCCAGCGATTACAGTGTATTAAGGCTCTGTCAGCGTTGAGAAACACTGCCCCAATTAGGAATTAGCTTGGCACGGCATCTGATAGCACTGCTTGCTGCTGACCTCCTAAATGGACTGCCCTTCCCTCCCCCCTACACTTTTAATGGGGCAGTGGGCAGCAAACAAAACCGGAGACCTCTTTCCACCATCCCTTCTCCCCTCTTTTCCCCCTTAATTGATGCATCTCCATGGACGACCCTGGGCCTGATGCATAAATATTAATGCTAGTTACTGTGCTCCAGAAATGCCTCTCCTGCCGCATCCAGTCCAGCATCGCCTGGTACCACCGGTGATGTTCCAGCCATGCATGTTTTCTTTCAGTGTTATTGGAGTCATTGTCATCAAATACATAGCAAAGGAAGTATCTTTATTTCTTGAAGGCAGTGTCCATCTAATATAAAGCTTATCCAGACCTCCAAGACCTTCCAAACCCATCCTGCCTTCTCGGTGCCTAGCATCACGGGATATAAATACACTGGTCATCAACACAATTGCAGCCAGTACAACTGGTAGAAGGGGAGTAGATACTATTACACCTAAACTTCCCAGGGGGAAATGCAGGAGGGCTAGACATGCCAACAGTGATGGTAAATTTGGGTCAGAGAAAGGTAGTGAACTGGAGGTGCTTACCCTAGCTTTCTGCAAGGCTTTTTAACTTTAGAGTGAAGTGCACCAACTGGAAGACAACAAACAGGAGCTGAATCCATTTGATTTACTGTGGATAGAAGTAGATATTTAAAAGCAACAGAAATGCAGACAGGGCAAGGGGCTGGCCAGGGTCACAGCAGGTGATGTCTGCCAGTCTTCTTTTGCAATTTGCAGCAGCCCATCCTCATCAAATGGTGAGTAAATGTCAGCAAGGAAATGTTCAAGGACTTATCCTATCCTGAAATGGGCACACAGGGATTCATCCCATGTAATGTGCCTAGTGTAGAAGTCTAATTTAGGCAGCAAGAACTAGTCAGATGAATTCTGTTCCCAGGCTAGTTTTCATGACCACTACCATGAGAAAAGCTCTTTCTTTTAGAAGAAGCATCATCTTTTGTGATTTCCAACAACAGTAGCAATAGTAAAAAGAGCTGTAACAGCATCACTGAGTACCCAGGGCACAGAGGTTGATTCCCAGTTCATACATGGCGGGGTATGGCCATGGGACCACCCATCAATGTGCTCATCAATGTGTGCAGCCTGGCAGCTAACCTCAATTGACAACTGCAACAGGAGCCGAGCCAACTGCTGGCAAACCATCTCCATGTAAAAACAAATCAAAACAAACCAAAACAAACACCAAACAAAACCAACAAAAAACCCCAACCCAACAGAGTCTGCCTTTTGAAGTCCTCTCTTGGAGGAAGAGGTGCCAGGAAGAAAGCATCGGCTGTGTCTTGCTAAGCGACAGGTTGATATGAGATGAGAGTGAGTTGGGTTGGTGATCAAGAGCTTAGCAAGTAAGGCTGGATGAAGTTAGTTTAGTTGTTTTTTGTTGTTTTCAGAGTTAAGGCTTGCTTGGAACCACAGTGTTGTATAAATAAGGTCTTGTCTGGACATCCCTGGCTGTTGTGACAATGGGATTGCATTGATGCTGGGACCCTTGCAGGTTGGCAACAACCACAAACCAGGTTTTCCATCTGTACCTCCCTCCCCTTCTTAGTGGAGCAGGAGGGTTTAACATGCATTTATTGCTCCAGCTCACGTGTTTCCATTAGAGTGAGGAGGACTGGGGGAGGCACACTGTTTTGGTTCACCTTTCTGCAGCAGTGGAAATTGATAAGGTTCATATGCATACAAAAGGCTGAATGGAGAGGCAGGAGGGTGAACGGGGTCGTACACCCAGATGGATTTTTTAATTCCGGGGGAAAATAACACCACGCTCTCAAGTGATAACTGAGCCTTTCTTCCCAACTCGGACCAAAATATGATTTTTCATCTGCGCATTGGAGGAGAGGAAAATTATACAGAATTTCATTCTGCAGAATAATAAAGCTTCATGCTGAATAAAGCTCCCATAAGCCAGTGTAATTACTGAAGGGCAGGAAATACACTTTCAGTTTATATCTAATCACAATGCCATATTGTGTGCTGTGAAAAGGACTTCTGGAGGCCAGAGTGTTGCTGGAATGTGAGCAGGCCCTGAAGACTTTCTTCTTGGCAAGACTTTTTCAGCTGTGAAAAAAGGGAGGCAACTAGCTGAAGTCACTTAAGAGGCCACAAAAACACCATTTGAGAAGGAGTCCGGAAGGTCTTTGTTTTGGGCTTCAGACTCAGCCCTGGTAGCTCTTTGACCTCAATTTGGGACCACGATGCTGTGTCCCAGGGACCCCCCGGCAGGTCCAAAGGAGCATGTGGACAGTTTGGGGTTGGATGTTGCTGCTCCATCCCAACTGAACACAGACCATGAACCATGGTTTGTACATATAACTAATACCATTATGATAAAAAAAAAAAAAAAGTGCTGCTGCTGTCCTCTAGTATTTCTTCCCTGCCCTCTTATCCTCACGGCTGATTGCAGGCACGAAATCCTGTGTGTAGACCAGCCAGAAGTTGCAACACCCTCAAACTGGCAGAGGTTGTGATAGAGCTGCTCAGGGATAAGTGCTACTCACCACGTTTGGGAAGCTGGTTAAAAACAAAGGATTGGTCAAAGCAGTGTAGGAAATGCTTAGTAAGGTTTTGAATCGACTTGGGAGATACCAAAAGGGATGTGTTCATTGAGGGGAAAAGCAATGCAAAAGGGCAGCAAGGGGAAAGAGGCAATGCTTTATGTAGTGAGAACTACTGAAAAGGATGACAATACCTCCTTAGCACAGCTTGAAACATTGCTCCTGTGCCAGTAAATACAGAGTATAAACCTGTTCCCAGTGTGCATTTTATTCCAAGGCCCTTACACTAAATCCCCTGCAAAAGGCATCTGCAGAGTGTGTGAAGTGCTGTGGCATGGGAAGTCCCCAAAGACTGGGACACCCATGTGGGCTGGGGGAAGGTGACAGCCCATGACAGGGATGTGTGCACGGCAAAAAGCTCTGCTACAGCCCTGAAGAAAATCCTCCATATGCACTCAACTGAGGTTTTAACCTGGCTGGAAGGTGGTAAAAAAGCAATGTGGCTATGAAAATACCCTCACAGGCATCACTTGGAGGGCCTCAGATTAATTTGTTTGAACTAAATGAACATAGAGTGGAGAGGGGAAAGCTGACAGAGGGAAAGCAGCTTTCCTGGCTGGGGAGGCCAGGTCCTGCCTCAACCATACCAGCTCTGGAAAACACTGATGGAAAGTTGTCTGTCTCCCTGCTGCTGAGGAAAGCTTCGTGTCTCTGATGTGGAGGGGGTTTCTGGTACCCCTGCCTCACCTGGTCAGTGTTGTGTCCCTGCTTTACAGGTTGCTGTTGACTCCATGCCATCTCCCACGAGATTATGACAGGTTCAGAGGACCACAGTGGCTCAGGCTGATGCCCATGGTCAAGGTGTTCAGCTGGGATGCTCCACGTGGAGATGCACCTCCCTCATTGGAAACAGGCAGAGTGGGTTACACTCCACAATTTCCCTGCTTTGATGCGACAAGTTTATTTGTAATTTCCAGAATACACTGATTCACGCTATTTTCATTTGCTCTGGCACCAACAATGTCTTTTACCCCTTCTATTTGCCTCTAAGGAAAAGCATTCGTCTTTTCTCTCAGACAGTTCAACAAGCTATTTGTTAGACAAACCAAGACCTATTTGTTAGACAAACCTGTCTTAACACTACCTCTCTGATCCCCTGTCCATTCTCCAGCTTCTTCCCTGCAGGTTGGACAACCTCTTCCATGCAGAGAACCACCCAGGTGAAATCTTGGCCATGCCGTATAGGACACCATTGCAGTGCCACTGGTCCGAACTGGGAATGCTTCACCCAAAAGAGACTAGGATCTTTGCTTTTTCATAGTATGACTGATTGGTGGCTCATAGACATCCTCTGGTTAACTAATACACTCACATCTTTCTGCTCCTCTCTCGTTTCCAATTGATGAGCTCCCAGTTTAGAGCAGAATTTCTTGTTAATCCCCAAGTGCATGACCTTGCATTTAGTAGTCTTAAATTTCATCCCATTTCCTTTACTCTCGTCTTCAAGATTATGCAGTTCTCCATGTATGGTATTGTGATCCTCCTTTACTTTGCTGACGGCTCCGAAATTCATGAGGACTAGAAAATTGACAGGAAACTTAAAGCCAAGTCTAGCTGCCAGTTCACCTTGGATGGGAAGGGCGGATAGGGGTAAAAATCCCCCAAGTACACACAAGTGATGATGGATACGTGGGTAAAATCATGCACTTCATAAAAAATCACCCAGCAGGGATCTGTCAGAGAGGAAAAAAATTTCTCTGATCACTCAAACCCATTTGTTCTCTCTTCAACCAGGAGATGGTCGAGTTGGTTCATTTTGATGGTCAAACACCAGTGGCCTGGTAATGCGCATGGGAGCTGAGGTGGAAGGTCCATCCAGACCAGGCCATACATGGGAACTGGATGGCAGAAGCCTGCAGTGATTTCCCGTTGATGTCTCCACAGTGCAAAGTAGTAGCCCCCTGCCAAAATCATGAATCCTGTGCTTGGAAGATGACTGTGCTGCATCTACTGCTACCTAACAGAGGCTGTGCAGTTATGCCAAGTTTCCTATGCGACAGGTCTCCTGATCTACAAAAAGTATGGTCTGATATTTTAATGCACTGATTTACAAAGCCATCCAAAATGTTTTGGATGCCCTAACTCACATCCAAAGTGAAAAGAAGAGAGTCAGGGCCAGGAAGATGTCAGAGATGCTGGTGGGACTCCAACTGTATAGACTTGTCCATCTCTACCCCACCTCCTACCCACTTGGCTGTTTAAAGCTGGTGTTTATTTCCTTCTCTGTGCACGCTCAGAAGAGTTGTGCACCACCACATCTGAAAGAAAGGCTGCTGAACAGAGAGAGGTACCTGCTGCTTCACACACACAGACATAATATTTCTGGTTAAATGAGAATTGTGTGGGACGTTTCTCTCCAAACTCCTCGGTGATGGGATGCCTCCTCATCCAAGCACTCACGCGGCTGCATCCCCTCAGAGACCCCATTTGCCTCTGCAAAATCCCCTGTCTGCACGGAGTTAGCCTCTAACCTCTCTCCATTTCAGACGGGAGTGCAACTGTTTTGCACTAAGCAGTTAGCTGAGGGGATTCAGCCCTCCCAATCAGCACAACTAAAGCATGAAATGAGGACACAGAACGAGAAAGCGAGCAGGGGGGACCGCATGCCACTTCTCCCACATCACCAAAAAAAAAAAAAAAAGAAAAAAAAAAGGAAGAAAGCAGAGCCTTTGCATTATTAAGTGTTCCGTCCGGACCACAAATGCTCTATTTTTATATACCTCCCCATCTCCCCCTAGCCCTGTCCCCTCCTCCTCCGCCTGTGCAGGCAAAGTTCTTGAATCAGCAGATTCTGAGCTCGGGAGCAGTAAAGAGCTATTGAGGGACGGACTCTGATAGCATTACAACCATACATGGAGCCATTTTCTGTGGCGAATCGCTGAGTTCTACCTGGTTATCTCCTGCCTTGCACATCACTTCCGAATGACATGCTCTCAGTCTGGGCAAAAAATGAGAGTTTTTTTTTTAAGAGCTGGGATTTCAATAATATGTGACGAAAGGATGAGATTACTTTCTGAGGTGGGAGAAGGCAAGAGAGGGGGAGAGGGGGAGAGGAGATGAAGAGCAAGTTCTTGGACCTTTATGGAGTTTCATAGCAAGGCTTCTTTCGTGGTGGTAAAGGCAGCCCTGTCACCTTTCTTTGGATGGCTTCTTACGATTTCCCCAGGTGAAGGGGGCTGGGAGAAGCCCATGTAGCATATTGCTCTACGAGTGAGCCCTTCTCATGGCTATGCTGGTTATCTCAGTTTATGAATGCCACCAGCCTTGGCCTCCTGTGCACCACTGAGGAGAAGAAATAGGTCATTCTCCTTCGTAGCCAATTAGACCAAAGATGTCTTTGTTCGTGCTGGTGCTGCCAGGATGAATTGCTCTGGCAGCTGGTTTCACAGACACCTTTGCAACAGCTGGGAACGTGGACCTGCACTCAGTTACAGTGCGTGGGGTTTATAATTAGTGTGAGGTGCCCAGGAGCCAAGAGGTGTATGCTTAATTCATTAAATGCACTTGCTAATGAAGAGATCGCCTGCCTGCCTGGCTGCAGAAGCAGCTCTAAAGGGTGGCTGAGCTGCAGCTGCAATTTCAAAGATGGGTTTCATCTTGAAGCAGTCACAGCATGTCTGAGGCTCACCTGGTGGCTTTATTTCCAAGTCCCCAAATTAGCCAAATGTCAGTTGGAAATGGAGGGGGTGTGTGTGTGAACATCAGCGAGAGGCTCTCAGACAGATGGGTGGATGCATGGACTATGTGGTGGGGCTGAGGGTGCACCAAGGAGAGCCTTCTATGGTGTCAAATATTCCCCTGTTCAGCAGAGATGGACTCATTCCAAAGCGATAATCCCTTTTCTGCCTTCAGATAGTTCCTGTGCCTATATTCTCTAGCTCGGGTGCTTATCTGCTTCCCTTCCCATCATTGCTGGGTGCATCTTTCCAACACCACTGGGACAAGTGCAGTGCTGTTATCCCTCAGGTACCACAGAGAAACTAGGAGGGATGGGATGGGAGGCTACAGGACTTTGTCATGGTCATGCATGAAACTGGCTGTGGAGTGGAAATGACCCCAAGGTACAGACTTATGTCTTAAACCTTTGTTTCAACACTCACATGGGGGATGAGGAGAAAAAGAATCTCCAACTCCACAAAAAAGGCAAAGGCAGGTTGTGTGGGTCTATCATGTCCCCAGATGCTCTTCCACTGCCTGGGGAAGTCAGCTCAGACTCAGCAAAACCTGTGGCCCAATGGATGAACTGTAGGCAGGGCCAGAAATGCATTTTCAGTTGAAGGAACCATGCCTTTGCCAGAGCCATTGTGTTGTTTGGCACTTGAGTAGGAACTGTTTATTTGTGAGGGACACTGCTGGGAGAGACATGTGATTCCTGCCCAGCAGAGGTTGGAGAAGACCACTTCCCTGCCCAGGAGCTCTGATGACCAAGACAACGTCTGCATGGTAATGCCCATAGGCAGCAGCTTCCAATGGTGGTCACCAGGGATTCAGGAGCTTTGTGCAGCTGCAGCAATGTGGAGGTTATCAGCAACTGGAGGTAAATAGCTTTCAGCTGTGTGGATAAACCTGAACACGCTGCTTTCAAATTTTGTTGGCTGAATAGAAGAACACAGGGTTGTAATTCTTCCTTATAGACCCAAAGTTCCATCCCAAACCTGTCTTCGGAGCAAAGTTGCACAGTCTTAGTCTTGCCAAAATGCTGCTCACCCCTGGAGCCCACCTGGCCGTGTTTTTTGTTCTCCCAGAACACTTTTTGTTTACCAGACACGGTGGCCGGGGAGAGCTAACATTGTAGGGGAACGCGGATGCCTCCTCTCCCCGGAGCCAGATGCCATCACCTGCTCATCACAGCCAGCTACAGGCTGTCTGTGTCAAGGAACAATCTGACAAAGTGCACCGGATGAAATTTTGCTGGCTTCTGTCTTTAGATAAGGGCGCTATCACTGACTCAACATATTTTATGTATAACACACCCGATGCAAAAAGCATTCAAGCATCAGGCTTGTTTAAATGTATTTGATAGTATCTGGAAAAACCAGTTAACACTTGTCGGCTCGATGCGGGATGCTCTGTATGGCGAATCATTTCAGGAGAGGCCATCGCGGCTTGTCCCCCGTGCTCAAACCCACCTGCTAGCCGGGGGCAGAGAGGAGGCAGGAGGACACTCTCCTTCGTAAGGTCATGACGAAGTCGCTTAGCTCTCCGAGGAGCGAGAAGACCTCAGGAGGAGCAGGATGGACGGCCCGTCTGCAAAGACTCCTTCCACCTCCACAGCTGTGAGAGTGGGGACATTTGGCCAATGTGCCAGTATTTATCAGTCACCTCCAAATGTATCTGGAAGTCTGACAGGGACCTGAGACCGCTATGTCTCTTTTCCAGCAGCATGGGTGCTGTCCCGAGACCTGTTTTCACCAACACACCCGCCTGCTTTCTGTGCAGAATGTCCCTGAGTATGGTACTGCTGTGCTGTATGGGGTTGCTGCCTGGGTTTGACCTCATTTTCCTCTACCTGGGAAAAAGTGATAGTTCAGAGAAACATTTTCTGGAAAGTTAAAATGCCATCACTTTTTTCCTAGAGTTGTTTTTTTGTTGGGTGGTTGTTGGTTTTTTTTTAACTGGATTTTACACAAATACATGAGAAGCAGATAGAGGCAAATCACTCCTAAAGCTTTCTTTCTATTTACAAGATAGTTCTTTATCCTGAATTTATGATCCTTGATCCAAGCTCATGTGCTAGCTGTAAGAAAATAGACAGTTTTGGTGTGCTGTGCTAAAGAAAATATAACACACTTTTACTTTTGAACCAGTGGAGATTTTCTGGGCTAGGGTAGGTATATCTGGGAAGAAGTGAGAAATAAAGACGCGTTACTCGTCTATTACTTCTCATCAGTCCCATCTCTGCTCATCAAACAAATGAGGTGGAGTTTGCACAAAAAAAATCCTCCATTGCACATATATCAAAACAGAGGATTTCGTGCTAGTACCTCCCCTTGCAGAGGTTCACATGTCATCATGAATTATGAGGCTGGACAATGACCAAATGACTTCAGCTGTCCTTTGCTTGAAAGCACTTCACTACCTTTCCCAGCGGTAAGGGAAAAAAGTTGTGCAAACAGGACCTCTGCTCTTTCTGAAGATGCAAAATCCCAAATACAGAGAACCTAATACTTATTGATCAGTTTGTTTTTGAGGTCCAGCTGATACTTCTGGGATGTTTAGGGCTATTGGTACTCTGTTATTGGCACTCAGTTAGGACTACCTGGAGAGAGAAGGTGATGGTGATCCGTACAAGGATGTACAGTTGCAACACAGGGTCAGTGCCGTGTTCTTCTTGTACAAGGGAAAAAGCAGTGAAAAACTTGCTCCTCTCCCATTTCTGACATCACTGTTTGTTGGGAGGCAGGGGTGAGATTTGAAACATTTCAAGTGGAAAGAGCTTGCTGGAGTAAAAGGATCCCTGATGCAGATGTCACCGTTTGGCGAGTCAGTCTGTTCTCCCCTTGTCAGTGATGGAGAGAAGCAAATTCCCAACCTCTCTCAGACGCTTTCCCTGGGAAAGGATGAACCCTGCTCCTCACCTCCTCTTTTTTGGGTTACTGTAAACTGGGACCAAGAAGCTCAAAGCCAGAAAACCTCACATGCAGCCTGGTTACCACTGATGGAGAAATCCTGCTGTCCCTTCTCAAGGCTGCTGCTAACTGAGCTGGGAACTGAAGAAAAGCACTTCCCTTATCCTGGGCCTTTGCTTCTCCACCTGCAGAATGAAGCTTACAATTTGGAAAAAAACACTTAAAAATCCACAGATGGGATTCGTCACCTACCTACAAAAAATCACAACTATTTTTTCTGAATTACAGATGGACAAATGAATTATTATTCCCTGAGGAATAAGAGGCAGCACTTTGCTGGTGTCCAGAATTTGAGAGGAAAACTCCACTAATACCATATTTTAATTTTTTTTTTCTGTTTAAAAACACTTTCCCACAGCATCCCGTGCTCTGCTCCTTGGTTGGGGTGCAGGAGGAGGAGGAGGAGGAGGAGGAGGAGAGGAAGAGTGTGCATGTGCATGTGTGTGTGTGTAGGGCGGTTAGGGCTAGTGGCGAAGGATCCTTTTGTGAAGATCAGCAGTTCTCTGCGCTTTTATCCCAGGCAAAGATTACATTTAACTCCCAGGGGTCTTTGCTTCCTCAGATCCTTTTCAGACTGAGTCACTGTAGCACTGCAGATAGTTTTGGGTGTCCTTTCATTTTTTTTGACAGTATTAAATATATATCCCAGTGAGCCATAAATCAGTGGTTTATCAGAGAATAAATCATATCTGTAATAAGGGACCACTTCTTTTTAATTGGACAGTGCATTAAATTAAACAGATATACTTCCTCAAAGAATACAAAAATGTGTCAGCTAGCCTTCTTTAATGAATTTTAATTTTAAACCACCTTTTCTTTGAGAGAAAGGCTATTTTTCCCCCCTCTCTCTTGTAAAATTATATTCTAAGTGGAGGATTTGCTGAGTTTTATGGGTTACTGTATTCGCACCACTTTGTCTTTCATTCCTACGGTAATGTAGCAGCCTTTCCTCCAGGTTCAAATTGGTTTGTGTTGAAGGCTGTATCGGAAGCGTTTCTGCAAATAGACCATGCCAAGTCACAATTCTGTTCACAAAATCTTCTATTCCTTTGCTGGTGGATAACTGGTTGGATCAGATTTTATTTGTGAGAGCATTGCCATGAAAGAGACGGTACCCCTAACATCTGTCTGGATCCTGGGGAAAATCTCTGCACTGGAAGTATTCTCCTAGCTGACTTTTAAATAATTCAGGTAATGAGTAGTGACCACAGGGAGTAAATTTGGGAAGAGGAGGAGGACACATTTTAGTTTGTAAGCATGTATACACCATCTGATCCGGGGATGAAACAATGCAATGTGTTAAAGAATCGGAGACACAGCACAAATGACAGAGAATTGTAAAATAGAGATGACGTGCTTTCTTGCTCTTTCTCATTCAGATCAGAGACTCTTTAGGGCAGCAACAACTGACCGAGAGTTGGAATTCTGGTCCTTTGGGAAAATCCTGACGTTTTTGATGTTTTCTTTTCAGCAGAGCTGGTGCTTTGTCACAGACCAGGAAAAGCTGAAAAATTCTGATCTGAAGGGTTGTGCTTTGCAGATGGCTTTCATGTCACCTGAGGTTAGGTGTCACATCTGAATGAGTCAGTTGGGAGCATTTGTAGTCGATGAAAGAAGACAAGCCCTTAAGGAGGTGATGGATCCCATCGCAGGAGAGGAGTGGAAGGGCTGCCGTTCACCTGCCGTTCCCTCCGTGGGGCCAAGGCTGTGCCATCTCCTGCCCCACACTGCTTTGATACAGGTAGGGATGAAGTCCTGATGCCTAGTGATGGTTGCAAGTCTGGCTAGGAGGTTGGTGACCGGAGAAGAACAGGATTACAAAGAGCAGGTCTTCTGTAAGGTATCTAAGACAAAATTAGATGGCTTCCACCAAAAAAAAAAAAAACAACCCAAAAAACCAAACACCAAAACCCCCAAACTTTTTCAGTAACCAACTTGTCCATTACAAAATGGCCCTGATGTCCACCCCAGGAGTTGGGCACAGAATGAGAAGGAGACATCTGACTGCATTCTTCACCCTGGGCTGTCCCTATCCCTCCCATGGTGAAGGTGTTTGGCCATCTGGGAGCCAGCCTGACTAATTCAGCATCACCTGAAATAGCATTTTGTTTTCAGGTCTGCTTGCTGCTGTGTGATGGGCAGTAACTTCTGGTCCCTTTGGCTGCCCACCCTCAACTCCACCAGGGTCTTGCAGCATCATGGCCCCACTGTTTCTTGCTCTCATAAAATAAACACACTCTGCAATAATTTTGTTCTCAATGCACTGTTTAGTAAAATCCTTATGAATTTGAATCTCTTCTATTATTTTCAGCTCAGTGCTTATATTTCCTACCAATACCTTGGGTATGATTTCCCTCCCCTGAGTGCCCAGCTGGGTCACCGTAGGTAATAACTGGTTATTAGCTCTGGGCAGAGGCAGCATGCATTTCCAACCAGGCACGAGAAGATATTACAGACAGGAATATAACATTATTTCAAACTTGTCCTTGGTGGGTTTGGAGTAGGTATAATTTTCCTTTTTTTGTTTTGCTGGCTGAATTCCTAAGAAACTAAAAGCTTAGAAAGATACAGAAAATTCTTTATCCTTGTCATCTTAATTCATATCTGCTCTAGTATGACTGTTTCTTGGTGCCATCATTTGTCTTGAAATGCTTTGAAACCATAGCTCTTTTTTGTTCTCTTTTGCTTTTCTGTTAAATTCTGGAGTAGTTGAATGAAAACACTCGCCTAGATATGTATATTTCTTATACGAGTTATTAATTGTTCTGCAATTTAAAAAGTAAAATGAGACTGCACGGTCATCATCGTATATAGTACATTAAGCCTTGAAGCTTAATATTGTATATAATGCATGTTTCTTCCTGCATAATGAGATTGGGAAATCTAGAAGACAGCTTTTTTTCCTTTTTTCAACAGAAAGCTTCCAAAAAAAATAATAAAAATCCTCAGTAAAGTGTTTGGGGAAATGCTTTGTTGAAATGCCCATCAGTTAACCAGATTGGTCAGCTAAAATTAAAGCTTTGCAAGCTATCTTCTCAAAGGAGGACCCTGCCATCTTGTCCCATGTTGGTATGATTGCTATTTATCACGACTGCTGGGATGTACCCGGGTCCCGACATCTCCTTCTTGCTAGCACAGCTACAAGCTTTTGCAGCGACCGAATGAGCCTCTGAAACAAACCAGGAGGAAGGAAAGGACTCTGCATGGATGAGATTTGGTCGCCTCGTGTGGCATCACGGATGGAGAAAAAAACCAGGCTCAGAAAAACAGGCTACTCCTACCTTCAGTTCAAGAGAGATTTGTCACTTCTGCCAGGCTGAACTTTGATTTTGGGTGTGCGCTGATCTGCTATGCACCCACCTGAGTGCAATAGGATGGGGTCTTGCCTGCGTTAGGAAAATGCTGTCCAAATTTGGGTGCTGTCTAACACAAGTATAACAACAACAATACAACACAAGAGCAGTACGCAAGGAGCGGTATGCCATCTAGTGTGCACTGTTCAGTTAATAAAGCAGTTATTTACTGCTCAGTTTAAAACATTTCCTTCTGCTCTGTGGTGGTTTAATAAGTCTGCCTTCAGTTTTTGCACAGTGCTTAATGCTTAAATAACTTTTTGAGGCTGGGCATACACTATGCCAGACGGGATGGCTGTTTTAAATCCAGACGCTTGGCTCTGCAGCACGTGGAGGACCGTGCAGGCTGGTGTCGGTGCAGGGTTTGCTCCTCCGTCTTCAGGGAGCAGCTGAATGCACCAGCAAGAGACAAATCAAGGCAAACTGATGCAGAACATCTGGTTTCCTCTGTCTTTTGCCATGGAAAAAATCCACCTTGAGTTTCCCTCGCCTCCAGTTCATGCTCAGCCCTGTCCTGATCTAACCCCAGCGTTGCTCCAGCATCGTTGCCGGGTCCTATAGGGAAGGCGCCCATGGGTGCAGGACCTTTGGGTCTCCTTGCTGCTTTTGGGTGTTGTGTCCAACTTGCCGGTGGGGAGCGGGGAGGGCGACCACCTCCTGGGGAAGGAAGGGAGGGAAAGTTGGGACATGAGAGCCCAGCCTGGCACGTGTCCAGGAATGGCCTTCTGGTGTGATGTGCTCTTGGATTTTATTTAAATCAGTAAGACGAGAGGACAGTTCAGAGCACTGGATTAATTCCACTTTCTCCCTCTCTCGCTCTCTCTCTTTTTTTTTTTTTTTTTTATTAGGAAAATAAAAGAGACTTTGAAATATTAAGAGAGAGTGGGATTAGAGCCCTCTCCTGCTACCCCAGTCTTTCCTCCCCTATTAATTTCCACTTGATTAGAATTCTTTTTGAAGTATTTAAATATGGACAATAGGAAAAAGGGAGGGTGAAGTTATTGAATATCAGTTAAACTGTATTAATATAAGCTCAGTTCCAGCTTTTATATAGATACTTCATATATATGTATAGTTTCCACTAGGAATAAAGTAGATCTATCCCTCCTCCCCTACCTAAAGTAATTATGATTTTAAAAAAAAATATAATGAAACTCTTAAACTTTAATAGCCCATTTATAAATCCCCAGCTTAAAATTTAAATGCTTTAAAAAAAGTTTTAGAACTGTAGAAATTTGATTCCCCCCCCCCCTTTTTTCTCTTTTTTTACATAAGAGGCACTTTTATACCGTAAAACTTTTGAAGCTGCACAGCATTTCACGAACAGTCACCCCTGGCCTTGGTGGAAATTGGGGTGCGAAGGGGCCAGTAAGGAGGATGTAGGGCTTTCTGTGCTGGCGTGGGGAGGTGGTGGTACCCCACCACCAGCGAGGTGGTCCTGGTGACCTCAGCTAGGTCTGGAGAACAGCTGGAAAACAACCTCCCTCCATGATGGCCAGCACCCAAATGCTTGGCCATGATACTGGGTGTGATGCAGAGGTCCTGAGCTTTTATTTTCTTAGTGAGGAGTAAATTTGGGGTTGCTGATGGATGGGCTGGGTTCCCTGCGATGGACAGCGCTGGGTGTCCATGTCATGGTCATTTTGCACCCCCTGACACCTGCTGGGAGCTGAGCTGTTCTTTGGGATTTTATTTATAAATCGGTACTTTTATAAACCAGATTTAGATATCTCCATCCAGATTCATAAATCCTCTCAGCTAAGCTAAGAACTGCAGTTTGATTTACAAACCATGACTTTTCGCATCAGATTTAACTCTATGACTGACTTCTGAAACATTCGATTGGCTTAGAAGTCAGGAAATAGATTTACAAATCCTAAAACAGATTTACAAATCCTAAAACATAATCACAAGTCATGCCAATAAGTTCTAAGCAAAAAAAAAAAAAAAAAAAAAAGAGGAAAAAAAGAGGTGTTCGTTTACAAATCTTTTCTTTGCATTAGGAATACAAGAGAGTGATTTATAGCCCAGGACTCTGAGGTCCTGTCACCTTTATGATCGGCTGTATAGATCCAGTTCTTGCATTTGAATGCAAAACTCTGATCTGTAAATCTCAGCCAGCTTTTCTAGCCCTGACTGAGCTTAACCTCTAGCTAGGCTGTAGGATACAACAGGGACTGACATGAGTCCCAACACTGTCACCCAGGAGATGACCACAAGATGACCACTGCTGCCACCCACGAGAATGCAACACCAACCTTGCCAGGAGGAGGGACGCGATTACCATGGCTGCATTGGAAATCTTTTTAGACTTAAGATGCTTAACGAGAGGAAGGCGGTTACCCAGGGAGGGGAAGTATTTAGGAACTTGCATTCCCCCGTCCGACGGGTTGTGGCGTGTGCTCAGAAGTGCTGTGATTCACGTCCTTCCTCTCCATGCCGCAGCACTCCTCTATTCCATCTCCTGGGATGGGCTTAGCACCAAAATAATCACAACTCATGGTCTTGTGCTCTTATAAATGCATTAGAAATAGTCCAGCTGATATATCTTTGTGGTGCCTCCATTATGGCTTGATGGGCCCTGCTTGATGGGGAAAGAAAAGGAATTTTATATCTGCCTGTGGATAATTTGTTATACAGCATTTTCAAAGTGTCACGTCGTTTCTCTGAGGTGGTGGACCTCTATAGCAGATTCAACAAATAAACACACTGTAATTCAGCTTTTTCCCTTGCAAATTGTTGCTAATGATGCAAACTCCCATCTTCCATAATGTTCTGGAGGGACTTAGAGGAAAAATAACTTGTCAACAACCTCTAATGGTAAAATGTGCAAAAGCACCTTCATAATTCAATGATTTCTCTTTTCTTTTTTTTTTTTTTTTTGCATGGTACTCCTCCGTCTTCCAGATATACATCATAAAGCAACAACTGGCACTAATTCATTTTCCCCTTTGCAATCACCTTTAAAGGAAAAAGCAGCAAGGGTTTTCTACCAGGTGTAAACATGAGAAATAAAAGGCCAGATAACAATGAAGATTTCATGGAAACTCACAGATATGGGCATCCAAGTGTAAGCTCTGCAGTTAAATGATGGACAGCAATTTTCACATGACATTTTATAAACAGAAAGCTGAAAAATGCAGCCTGAGAGTCAATTTTGGGGCAGGAACATGAGAATCTGGAGGAGGTCAGTGGAGGAGGCACACAGCATTGGAAAACTTGATCTTGTTTATTAGAAAGAAACAATCAATTTAAGGAATAGTCTACCACCCCCACCCGCCCTGCTTTAGTCTCTGGAGGTAGATCTTCACTGAAGGGAGGGTTTAGTCCGTGGGAGCGCATTTTCATCTCTTCTGCTGGTTTTTGTGCTGGCTGGGCTATGAGCTGGGGCTATCTTAGAGATGCTGGTGGGACTTGGATTGCAAAGCAATGTCAAGATCCTCCTCACCTGCTCTTTGAACTGGACTTTGCATCTTTTGCTCTCATTCCTTTCCTGGCATAAAATAAATTAAGCCTCCTTTCCTAATTAAGAAACACTTGGCACTCATGGTGCCCTGGCCTAAACCTCGCCTAGAAGCAAGGAGAAAGAGTCAGTCCCTCGGAGTTCGGCTTTCTTCCCCACACCAAGATGCTCAAGAAAATGCCATTTCCATTTCCCTCCCCCAGGGACAACTTCTGTCTAATATTATTATACTTTCTCCACCCACCTCTTCCACCATGTGCCCTCAGGAGCTAGTAATAATAATATTGCAAACCCTGTAATAAATATTGTGATCACTGCCTAACAGGCAGTCTAAAAAGGCTGAGGACAGATAAATAAATAAATAAATAAATGAGAATTTTCCCATTTATCTGTGAGCGAGGGAGCGAGAAGAGAGTTAGCTATTAAAGATCCCGCATAGCCACAGGCAAATTCTAGCATCGTCTCCTTGCGGAGACCTTTTTTTTTAAAGCAGAGATTACTCTGGCGGTTCAAGGTGCTATCGAGCTCTAACCAGGGACAATTACAAGGCTCCAGTTGGAGCGTCTGAGACGATGCTTACGTCTGATAAGGTTGAAGGGGAATAATGGAAGGAGGGAAGTGATAATGGACTGCTGAATGGGTGGGTTGAGGTATCATTGCCATAGAGCCTGGAGACAGAAGCAGCTGCTGATGCAGAGAGGATGTGTTTTTTTCCTTTTTCCCCCCTCATTTTGTTTCTATTTTCCCTGCATATCTCTGAACATATACTTCAGAACGATTTTTTTTCCTCCTAGCTCCAGGCAACACTAGTAACGCCACTCACCAACACGTTTTATGCCGTAAGAGCATTCATAAAACAGGCCTGCGTGCCTTGCTTGTCTCATCGCTCAGTTTGAGAGGTTCAGAGACAGTTTTTTCTGTTCTCTGCCCATTGTCACTTTACTGAGGACCAGGCTGGACTCTGTGGCTGTTCTCAAAGCACCCAAGGAATGACTAAGCACTCCGTGTCTCACAGGGTGAGCTAAGCCAGGCATGTCCACCCCAGTCTAGATGACAGAGAGTAGCAATCTCTGTTTTCAGGTCCTGGGGTCTTCCACCTGGCACTGGCCCTCCATGTTTTCCTGGGGGGTAGGATCCTAAAGACAGGACATGCTTCCCTGATGACCTGGGAGCAAAGAAGGAAAGCTGTCTGGCTTGCTCTTCTCCATCATTCACATGGAGAGCAACCAGGCAGCAAACTTAGTCATCAGGAAGGGATGAACCCCACCACCGAGCTGCCTTGCACACTCCAAAGAGTGGACTGAACACCCTTCCACTCCCTTGCTGGCCTGTTCTCACCAACTTGTGAGCTGTGACTTGGTCTTCATAATACTAGTATTGCTGGTAGACCACAGAGAACACCAGTGAAGCTTTCATTATATTTTTTGCAGAGATTTCTTTTCCTTAGCCAGACTCTAGCTGATAAAAACTTTGGTGCATTTTACTATCCAATAAACAAACAAAGCTTCCTGGTTTTCTCCTTTGATTATGATACTGTTCTGTTTGGCAGATCCTTTTATGTCTACCTTTCCTTTTTGCAAGTACAAAATTAGATCAGGATTTGATTTTTCTTCTTTTATACAAGGCAAGACAGAGTTGTGTCTGTCTTTTCCTCTGTATCATTGAAGGCCAGCAAGCACCATCAGAAATCCCTCTTTGGGCAGAGAGGGATTTTGGAAGAAAGAAACATACAAAGCCTTTCCTACATTGGAGGTCCAAAACCCCCTCTGACATACACAAATATGGTGATTCTCGTGTAAAGAGAACACACAGACAATGCATTTTTTGCTTGGCACAAGTAAAGATGCTTTCACTTTCCTGACAGTTGGACAAATCTGGCTACTAGGGTGGCAGATCTCCAGACAGCATCCAACCAAGCCTTTTGAGTGGTGAAGAGCGAATCACAAAAGCAGAAAGCCATGTGCAGCTATGTCTTGACCAAAACTTGCAGAGAGGTGGTGCCAGACACATATCAATCCCCCAAACCACGTCCTTTGCTTTAAAGAAATCACAGAACTTCTTTTGGGGTGGGATTTCTTTTGGAGTGGGATTTCTCTCACCTGCCTTTGAATACTGACCGCATCAATAGCTCATCTGGGGGTCCAGGGAGATGAGCATCCCTTCATGGGGTACAATTCATCCAACCTCTTCTGAAGATCAGCCTTGAGATGGGTGGGCTGTGGTCAAGAAATGTCCATTTCTCTCTGAACACTATAACATGAGCCTAAACAAAGAGTTCAGGTGTAAACAAGTACTCTGTTCACCTCTAAAGGCAATGAGATAACCCCACCTTTGAAATAGGTGCCTCCTAGGCTTTAAATCAGGAGAGATCTGGGTTTTCAAGCAGGTCTTTTCAGTCAGGCAGTGTTGAGTCTGGTGTATTCAAGTGACTCCAAGATCTCAGGCTTTAAGGGAGATAGGACAAGTTGTGAGACGAACAAAAGATGATAATACCATGAACTTCACAACCCCACTCATGCCTGTGTCATGCAAGACTGCTCTCTCTTTTGTCCTGTCTGTGTGGTCATACGTTATGGGGTGATAGGGATTCGGCAAGTCAGAGGGTTGCCTACCCTTGTTGGTCTTCAGCTCCCATCTCCCCAAACACATGGGACTGCAGGCATCGGAGGGGACAATTGCTGGGGTTAATGGACCAGGGATACCTGCAGCATTGTTCAACGGAGACACCAGTGCTGTCAGGGTGTCATTGCAGGGCAGGAGACCCCAGGGACAGGTTTACCCAGTGGATGTTCCTGCGTGCAGAGCCGCCACCACCCCTGGTTCCTGCTTGATTCTCTTTCCCAGCTGTGGGTGGGACATGGAAGGCACTGGGTCTTGCAGGTGGGCCCAGAAGCAGGATAGCGCTGGGGGGAGCTGGAAAGAGGATATCGGTGTGAAATACACCCAGAGAAGACCAGACACCCACAGCACATCTTTACACAGAGGGCACATAGAAAGGACAACATACATTTCCATTTCTTAATTAAAACAAAAAGAAGAAAAAGTAGAAAAAGCTGGTGTCATCTGCAGTGGTTGAAGATATTTGGTGTTTCCTTCCTTGTTACTTCAATTTATTCTTCCTCCATGCCCAAGTTCCCCACCTAGAGCCTTTGGGTGAGCTGAGAGCACAGAACTCAATGATTGAAAGACCCACAAATTTCTGCATGAGCTTCACGCAAGCCTTCCCATTCTTCTCCAGCATGCACCTTTTGAGAGAAACAGGCAGGAGAAAAGAGCAGGTAATAGATGGGGAAATGCCTTTCTGCTCTCTGCCATTGTAATGGACTAAAATAAAGGAGTTGCTGTGTGATGCCAGGAGAAAGGTGATAATATCTGTCCAGGTTATACCCTGGATACTAAATCCAAATGCATTTCAACCAAGATCAGTTGCTTGAGGGAAAAAAAAAGAAAAAAAAAAAAGAAAAAAAAAGTTCATTTTCTTTCCAGCTCTTGGAAGTGAATCTATTTGGTGTCAGGCTGAAAGAAGACAGCGTGTAAGTAACTGAGAAAGTGTTTACTCAGTGAATTAGTTCAGCTTTCATTGTGCACAGAGGATTATGGCCTCAGCAGTGGATGAGCTCCATTTCAGGCTGGAGTGGCTCACTTAGCTACCTCCAGGGCAGGACTAATTATCATAGGACTTAGGCCATTAAAGGGCTTTAACTACCAGTGCTCTCTCCCAGGTCTGGATTAACTGTTTGCCTAGAGCAAACCGCCTAGATAACCATTCAGCCTAATGGTCTGCTTTGATTTCTCAGCCCCCGCTGCCCACCCCTTTCCCCTTTAAACTTTACCTTATTGGCAGATCTGGAACAATAGCTGAGAATATTAATATGATCGCTGCAAAATGTCAAAGGGGTTTTGTGACAGATTTTTTTTTTTCCCCCTCTTTTGCTTTATCATTGCTAAGGCAATTTTAGGAAGTACTATCTTGCATGGCAGAGAGCCCTTACCTGACTCAGGTGGATTAAGAGGGGCTGCTCAAAAGGCATGACCCCCAAGGGAAAATACTGAAATGCCCACAGAGCCCAGCTCTGTCTTACGCTGTTGTCTTCATGACAATAATTGTGGCAGAAGGTACTCTGCATAGAAATAGCGAAAGACTATTGCGCCCCGAGGCATTAAATAGCCAAGATGAGAGCAGATTTATTACCTTACTTCACAGAAGAAGAGCTGGGGTACAGAAGGTTTAAATGGTTTGCCCAGGGTAACAAACGGAGAATGTGGCAGCGTCTGGTCTGCTCCTTATAATTAAAAATATGTTTGAAAAATTATCTAGTGATCCTTCTTTAACACCAGCCTTCTCAGCTCTTCTGGTAGTATGTCAGCACATCTGGGTAGTTTTCAGGCTGGAAGGGGAGTGACGGAAGGAGATACAACTCAAGATTATAAAATCAGATGCAGCTTGGGCAGGCAGCCTCTTCCAGTACAAGACCTCAGGAGGGCATGGGAGGAATCTAGCAGGTGGCATGCTGGAAAACAAATAGGTGGCTCTTCACACCACAGAGGTGGGCAGAACCTTGTTTGTGCTGAAGGTATGTGGGTTCAGAGTTTTGGGGTAAAAGTTCCTTTTAAAAGAGCTTGTACAGAAGGGTAGAGTGGGTGGACTTCTGGTCTCCTCCTCTGTTGACACTCGTAGCCGTAAGGCATCAACACTGCCTTGCTGTTGTCTTCTACTCTACCATGTCTGTGCCCCCTCAGTACAATACCTAAGGCACCACGGAGACCAGTCCATGGGACTTCTTGGCACCATTTGGAAGTGGAAATGTTGGCAGTAAACTTATACCTCCTCATCCCTTGAATAGCGTACTTAAGACAGTTTTTCCTCTCAACCTTCTGGTTTTACACGGTGAAGGAAATACCGTGTAATGCCAATCCCTGCATTGAGTGTGCGTGGCCCAGTATCGCAACCTTTTAAGTGCACAGATGGTCTTATTCATGTGAGTAACTCAGGTGTTTTGGAAAGAGTACTTGTCCCGTCGAAGCCCATAAAATCCATGACAGCACAGATTAAAAGCTGGAATGTATATTCATAATCCTCCATGTACTTATGTTCTTCACAACACATAAATAAAATAGCTATTTGTGCAAAACAGTATATAAAAATCAGTACAATTCTTGTTGTTACCAAATTATCAGAATGTGGCTCAGAAACATGCTGTGTAAATGGTGAAAGACAGCCCTGACCCAACCAGACAATGGTTTTAGATGGGTGGTAGATGCTCATCTTCATATGTTCATCACTTCCTCAAACTCAGGAAGGTTACATGTATGTCAAGTTAAATATATGCTCGAAAAGCCAAGATGTAAAACAAAGCTCCCAAAATGATGCTTGGGTCAGCAACTGGGCACAGCCTGCGTAGATTAAACCCACTCAGATTATCTGAGTAAAGTCAAGTACTTGCAACCAGGTCTTGCTGATGATGTTGCCTTGAACCCTTGCGAAGCCCAGGGACAGGCTCTGGTCTGTGCTGGAGCCTGCACCTTCAACAGAGCTCCCTCATGCCTTCTCATTCCCAGCATGCTGGGAGCACGCAGCATTTGAAAGCAGTGCCTGTCCAGCAAAGGGTGTTTCTTCCTCCTTTGATGCTTTTCCCCATCGCTTTGTTCACAACTTTTCTTGGCTAACCAGATTCTGTACTTTATAGCCCAGCTGACAGCTTTCACAGCGTTTTTCAGAGCTCTGAAGTCTCTTGCAGATGGTTGAAACGTGCCAAAATTGTGTTCTGCTGCTTCGTCTATATGGAAATTGTCTAATTTCTGCCTTCCTCTGATCTCTTACTCTGAGGATAATGGGGTTTAGTACTTTCCCTTCTTGCCCCTGCTGCAGGTGTGAACCGGAATACAAGACAAACTGCTTGCTGGAGTGCAAGTTATTTGTTGTTTGCAGATGAATGGAGCTGGTTTTCATTTCCTGTGATTCTGAGTATTAAATCCCTTCCCCTCGTCATTTACCCATTGCTTGACATCTTCTGCTTTCAACTCGTTCATTCCTTATTGCATCTGAAAGCCATCACGTTGAAGCCCATCAAGAAAAACATAACCGAAGCAACACACTAAGGAAAAAAAAAAAGGCAGGTAATTGTGAAACAGCAAGCAGGTACCTTTGAAGAAAAGGCACTTCTCAGAGGAAAAGTAGACCATCTGAGGATTTCCTCTCTCGGTAACAAGGATGCTCCAAGCCTGGCAGAAACATCTGCCTGTGAAATCTGTCAAGAAAGACCCAAAAGTAACAGTCAGAATTGGAATAATCTAGGAGCAAGCGAATCTGCTCTGTCCTCACCAAGATCGCCAAGGACTGTGCACTTTCAGAGACAGCGACTGCCTCTTACTGTGTGCTTGCTCAGCACGACAGCACCCTGACCTGCTTTATAGCAGACAGGGATAACTGCGGTGAGATAAGAACTCCAGAGCTAAGGCCAGACAGAGAAAGCACGTTCTGATGCCTCCTTCTCTTATTTATCAAATGCAAGTTTCCCACCTTCCAGTGAAACTGCAATTAACTTGTAAATGTATGCTACAGAAATAATTTCCACTAGCTGCTCTACTGTAGCTAAGACAAAATAAGTCAATGAAACACCAACGTGAGCTCTGGTATGGTCCTCACGACAAACTCTTCCCTGACACAAAAAAAGCCCTATGAAACTGATACGCCCAGCCCAGCTTACACAGGGAGAGCCCAAGGACCAAAGGGATTGCAAACCCGCTTGGAGATCCTCCATCCAAAACACTCCCGTCCCTAACACAGGCAACAGGGATAGGAAACAGCAAGCTGAACTCTACAGCCAGGTCACCTGCTGTGCAGCACTGCCATGATTTTGAACTAAAACAGTATGAGAAAACTCAGGTGTGGGTCCATGTTCTGGGAAGGTGGTCCTCATTTTGGAGAGACAACCAGTTTTCCATAGTCAGGTCCACTTGACTCCGACCTCCAAGCCTGTGCTAGGTCTCTTCATCCTACATTTGGAGACTAGACAGACAGATAGTCTTGACAAGTGTCACACTTACCCTGAAGACAAAAGTATATGCCTACAGCACAGCAAAAGAAGGCCCACCAAAGAGTTTGAGTAATATATCATGTAGGCTTTGGATTGGGACAGATCTGCTTTTTTCCCTCCTGGTATTTCTCACATCTCAGCAAGATGCCCCACCCTTTTGCTGTGATCCAGGTCTGTCCTTGTCATCTGAGCTGGGATGATGGCTGTAGCTACAGCTAATACCTGCCTGCAGTGGTCCGCTCTGAACCATCGTGACATCCCTGCCAGCCCCACCTGGCCATCATGGTGTATCCTTAGCCCAGACCCCAATTTTATTCCCCTGGTGTCTTCCACTCCTGGTGACCACAGGGACATGCAGAGTTCCTATCTCTTCAGCAGGACTTTCATATTACAGCTGAAGAATCTTGTTAAATTAAAGATATTCTTGCACATCCACATTGGGATCTGTTGCAACGGGATCCATTAGATCCCTAGCACATCCCATCACTGCAGTCAAAAGACTAGACAAGGTGGATGTTGGCCCTGATTGACTGGGACCGTGAGGTCTTTGTGGTTTTATACGCGCTCCTCTATGGTAGAAGATAACAAGTTTGCCACCACATATTGTGAACAGGCGCAGTTCTTGATGGCGCGTGAGAAAAGTTCATGCTGCAGATGCAGAAGAATTTAGTCACGGTGAAAAGTAGCTGAATACATCATCTGCTCGGAGATGGGTTTTTCTAAAGGCTGGCCTTACAGAACACAGCTGTGCTGAGAAACAGAGAAAAGACACTTGAAACAAAGAGCAACATTAGCTGGGAACCGAAAACAGCTGCTCTAGAAAAAAGAAATATCCCCATCCCCACACACACAATAGCATGTTATGGGAGAACAGCTAATCTTGTAGCATAGGCACAAAACTCAGCACTGGGAGGAGATAACAAAGACCAGGGGCTCTTGTGTTACGGGTCAGCTGCTGGCCCCCAGCTTTACGTCTTCTCAGCAGGCACAACAGGCACTGTCACACAATGTCACTATGCCTGAGAGAGATAAGCTCCTGGATGAAAAACAGCTGGCTGAAGCTCAAGCTAGGCAAGATGGAAATGATGCTTCTAGGAAAAAAAAGAAGTGATTTGGGGATTTTCTAAGACAATGCTGATGCTCCTTTCTCCCTCACACAGGGAGAGGACCAGTGGACTGGGACTACTTTTACTCCATAAGGCTCAGCCTATGCTAGTCTTGGGCAACCTCTGGGTGCCTAGGTCATTCTCCCGCTTTCCTCTTTCTTTCTGTGAGCACTTGTGAGGCACAAGACTTCATCAGGCCAGGTCTGAAATGACTCTTCTTCAGATAAGGCTGGCATCACCAGATCAAGGTGAGTTGCAAAGAACAGAGGATGCCAATGAATTGGAGCAGCTTTTCTCTCCTTAACCGGTCACAAACCTGCTTTGGGGGCCCAGAATCTTCTGTACATATAGAAGAGCCAAGGAAGGATGAGTGTGATGGGTGGAATAGCAGGAATATTTGGAAATTCAAGGAAGGAGACGTTCCATTCATTTTGATCCAAGAGCTGTTAAGTTCTTACAAGAATTATCAACATGGGAGGGAGTTATTCCCCACGTGGAAGAATTAATGAATTGTATTTTCCTCTGGGCTTAAACTTCTCCATCCCTTCTGCAATGACAACAGTTCCCAAAATAACTTCCTGCTCTACTCCCCAGGTTTCTTCTCCCTGCCCATGAAGTCTGCTTCACACACTTCCTTTGGAAACCAGGTAAAAGAGAAGAGACACAAGCTGACCATCATCTACTAGCCAAAGTGATGTATAGCTGGATAAATAGTGAAGAAGTCATCTCTTGAGTTAATTCTTGCATCTAGAGTTAATTCAGTTGACCTATCACCAGTTGATTAAAGCAATCACCTGGAATATGGCAATTCCTTCTGTGTGGCATGAATTAGTCAATTGAACTTGAATTTCCTCTCTCCTACATGGTTGCTTCTTCTTTCTTATGCGTGCCTTTTCTGAGACGTGCGGGCTCTCTTCTGATGAAGAATTTGCAAGGTCTCTGTCTCATGCCAATGAGGAATAAAGGCCAAAGATGCAGAACTGAAACAGAAACACATTTTCTATCCAGCTCTCACAGAGTAAAGGACAAGAAGCCTCTTCATTGGCAGCTCCACAATACCTGCCTCCAAGGACACTTTCCTCCTAATCCCCAGTAACGGGAAGATTTTTGTGCCCTGAAGCATGAAGGTTTATGTCTCTTCCACAGCATTGGATGTTTTGTTTAAAATTCAGAGCATTATAACTTCTAAAATAGCATCTGCGTTCCCTTCCTGTGGATGCTTTAGCAGCCGAGATCTGCTGACTTGGGACTTTCGGCAGTAATGCTTTTCACAATGGTGCAAGCAAATACACCGGGGTGGCAGAGCTCAGAGGGTGGCAGTGCTTGTGCCTCCTTCCAGCAGGAGCAGGGAGGGGAAGGAGGCTGAGTGACTGGGTCACCTGATCATTTGGGTTGTCAGCTATTCCCATCCCTTCTTTAGGACACGTCATGTTCACATAAGGAAGTGCTCAGATGTGCTCGTGGTGTCCTCATCAGTAGACCGGATGGTTGAGCATCTATTCATCTGCTCATTCATTGCGTTCAAGGAATAACTTTTTATCTGATATTTGCTCTCCTGAGATGTGTGTGCCTCTAACTGGTTGTCATAACCAGTCATGGTGCGGACAGAGAAGAGCAGTTTGACCCTGTGCTCCTGGGCATGACCTCCAGTGGCATGTCCCTTCATCCCTGGCTCGCTGTGAGCCACACTGTGAGAATGGCAGTAGCAAACACTGGCCAGGAGAGGACCTGCGCTCTGAAAGGACAACTGCTGCTCAGTGGCCTGATCCAGACTCTTTGAAAGCATCTCTAGCACTTGTGATTTCCTTCCACTGATCAACAAAGTTCCCAGAGTCTTTTTCTACCTGTCCCTGAGTCAATGTTCGTGCAATTGCCATGTCCTTCCACCAAGTCAGTGGCTGGTGGATCTGGGACGCGGATCCCAAAAGTTGGGCTGCCAACCGCTCTGCCAGTTAGAGTTTGACATCTGCCTTGCACGAACCTCTCCCTCCTGTTACAACGTGTACGTTCTACTTCTTGGTAGTGCACAAAGAAAATTCAAGCATTTTACAGAAAAATAAATGTGGTCTCATGGATATGTATAAAATTGCCCGAGACCGTGCGGGGAAACTGTGCGTTTCCTCCTCTTTGGACTTGCTCCTTCCTCCTCTTAACACGTGGAACCAATGTATCTTTTGGACCGTGATGGGGTAACTTGGAGAGGTCGGCAGAATTGCTGCAGATGGACCCTGGGCTGGTTTTATTTTTCTATTGAACCTTGATGGAAATGCATGCACAGCAAGTCAGGGCCTGTCCCTTTTCCTTTCTCCTTTCTCTCCCTCTTTTTTTTTTTTTTTTTTTATTTCTTCCAGGAGTGCTGATGATAAGAAAAGCAATGTCTAAATCTTCTTAATGGTGTTTATGCAAGCAGTTTTGCTTAGCTGCAGTCCCTGCCACCCCCTCCCCCGTCCACCCTCCCCTCCCATCTTCCTGCTAATATCGCTGCTTCATTCCTTTCCCTGTTGGCTATTACTATGGACTACAGCGAATCTAAAACTAAATAATCCCCTTAGTGTCAAGTTTTCTGGGCTGAGCAAATAAATCTAACCAAATGCATTATCTAGGTAGAGGAGGCTGTTGTAAGGGGGAAAAAAGATAAAAGCTATTTTACTTTAAGGCAAAGAGTAAAACCATCATTTTTCATTCGCATTGTACTTTTAAAGTTGCTTTTTAAATTTTATTTTAACTTTACTGTTCAATCCCTTTCTCTTTCCATTGTAATTAAAAAAAAAAAATGCAGCAAAGCTTCTGATTTCAAGCATTAAAGAGGGGGAGAAAGGCCCCAGATAAGGTGCCATTCAAATCCCCCTCTCAGACGGGTAATTCTGATCAGGCAGTAAAGCAGTCTAAATAAATAAACCCTTCCCCATGTCCCTTTCCCTGGGAGAGGGGGGACGAAGGATATTAGAAAACTCATTTAAAGGAGCAACAGCACATGGAAGATCTGCATGTTGCAGGACGAGGCGGAGAGGTCTGCGGTGTGTTTTGCCCTGCCTCGACTTCACAAGTCGGTGGCTCACAGGGACAGGATTGTACCTGTCTCTGTGTGCGGTGGCAAAGAAGTCCGATTTTCGGGATGGTTCAGCCAGGGTGTGGAGGCAGGGCTAAACCAAACCTGGGGACAAAGTGCTTCAGACCTGGAGAACGGTGTGCTTGACTCCCATTTTCATCTGACAGGTCTGTGAAAACGCAAGGAAAGCCACTCAGCTATCAGCCAGCTATTCTCTTCTGCAAATCCAGGGCCAGCATCAGCCAACGGAGCTCCATTGGATTTGCACCAGCCAAAAAACCTGGCCGACATTGTCCCCGTAGCTGCTGGCATCCACTCATGAACCAGGTCCGCTCAGCTCTGCCTTTCTCGCCAGTCTATTCTGCATGTGGTCTGGGGAAAAGGTGGAGGCATCCTCCGCCCAGCAACCCCTCCGGACACCAGTGTCCTGAATTGTTCGCATGCATAAATGACCCAATACCAGCACCGTTTATCTGAATTCATCCTCTCCCATATTGGTTCTTTTCAAATGCAGACCAGATTAAGAAGATGCCTAGCGTGGCTTTTGCAAAATCAGAACCTGACTCACACGTTTCTGTAAAATAAAAGCTCTTGCATTTTGGCCTACGTAAGTGGAAAACCAAATGGGTTGCTGATTTTGGATCTGCAGTCTCGGGGAAGGGCAGAAAGATCTCAAACTGTTGGAGCCGGATGCGCTAATAGTGCTGCCCTTTTCACATACCCTCCCCCCTGCCATATCTGCCCTCTCCCTGTTCAATTCTTTTTTTCTGCTTGAACTTCAGGTTTAGAATAATTATTAAGTCAACAACCGTTTCTCTGCATTTGGTTTAATCCCTTTGTATATGTTTTGGGTTCCCCATGTCTGTAGCCAGCCTGCCAAGGTGATCTGCTCTTAATATCCATTAATCTTTAAATTTGTCCTGGTTTAGATGGGCAGATATTACTGTTTGAAACTGATTCCTTGCCTCTTTCTTTACCCCTTTTTTTTTAATTAAACAACCCTTATATTTTTTTTTTTACCTCTTTAGTTTAGAGATAAAACCCCAGGAAGAAGAATAGACTGTTTGTTCTATGAGTTCTTTTTGTAAATCTTCTCAAAAGAAATAAAATCTCAGGCACTGCTTGCATTGGAAAAAACAGTAAAGACCACTCCACCGTATTTTGGGTATCAGGATCCGCAATAGACGTCACAAGTAATCACAGGCCAGCTCTTGACCTGCTCCTGGTCCGCATAGCAAGGACACCAGATGAGGGCCAGGCTCAATCAATTTGCAGTACAATAGTGCAAGCATCTTGCTCATTTTAATCTAATACTCTGTTAAACATCTGCACAGAACTGCCTGCTTGGCTATGGATGAACTCCAAAAGTTGAGGAAGAACTGCAATCTTTGATAAACAAGCTGGAGTATATTATTTGAGAGGATCATGCTGGATTACCCATGGGCCCTAAGATAGTCTGCAATTTCTTCCATGGTCTTATGGCATCACCCAGCCCTTCCGTCCCCTGGAATAGCACCACATGCAATTAGACTCATGTGCACATTATTTTCTGTAAAATCTGGCTTCAATTTCTGCCCGTATTAACAGTAATTTCTGGGACCTAAAGGAGTATCAAGTGTGTTCCAATAAGTTCCTGCTGATCTTCAAAGTCCCATTAAGTGTGTGCTGATACACACTGAGCTTCTGGCATTGCCAGAAGGTATTTCAGGATTCATAACTCCTATAGGGTTGCCAGCTACGAAAATGGGCTTGTCCACTCCTCATATGAGTGTTTGGCTGATCCTTCCCTACAGACCTCTTCCAGAGCAGCACCTCCCATCCCCTCCTCAGTGTGCAAACTCTCCTTTGCCAATGAGCAACCTGTCCAGAGGCCTTCAGCCCCAGGGGAGCACCTCGTCTCTTGCTTTCTCACTAGGTTGCCACCTTCCTCCTAAGCAGAGGATGACAATTGGTCTCCACCATTTGCCTGCTGTCCAAGTACCTGCTTGCAGTTTAAGGAGTTGTTTAGCAGAGCGTCACTTCTTGCA
Source organism: Balearica regulorum gibbericeps (assembly GCF_011004875.1). Lineage (NCBI taxonomy): Eukaryota > Metazoa > Chordata > Aves > Gruiformes > Gruidae > Balearica > Balearica regulorum. The sequence continues at coordinate 1,479,646 of NC_046192.1, read as the reverse complement.
GAAATACAAGTTTTACAGAGGGTTTCCGTGCCCATCCTGGGACTTAGAGTCAATCTTGAAGCTTTCCTGAAGCTTCACATTTGTGGTTCTTTCCTGATGCTCTGTCATTCACTTCCTCTGCCTCTTTCTCTTTTATATAAGGCTGAATCACCGTTGTCTACCAGGGTACTCTGCCAGATGACTGGTCCTGGGTTCGGGCCAGGGGCACGGAGCCAGGGTGGATTGAGGCTGTTGTACGATGTATGGGATTTCTGGGCCCAAGCCTGGAGGGTTTGGGAGGAGGAGTAGGACCGGGAGCCAAGCAGAGACAAGACAGCTCCCAGGACATGAGGCAGCAAGAGCAGGGAGCAGAATTGGATGTGGGTATTTCTTAACAGCGGGTTTGGTTGAACCAGACCAGGCTGCCTTCCAGCACGGTCCTGATCGTATCTCTTCACCAAACAGCTCCTTGGTGCCACAGCTAGCAACACTAACTATCTCCTCAAAGCTAGAAAAGAGGTCTGCCCTCCTGCATGGGAACACCCCACTGCGGTCTCACTGCCCTTTTGCCCTCTCATGGCCCAGTAACAAGCAACTGGATCTGGTACAGCTTTTTGAAGTGCCACCATCAGTCTGTGCTAATTGTATATTTGGGAGAGGTTTGTTCCTTTTAGTCCACACAAAAGAGCAGAAGTGATTTGTCCAGATGCCTCTGGTTCTGAGTACCAAAGGTCCCTCGCCTCTTGGAGCTCAGACACGCTTGCACATTATCGCAGTGCAACAAGTTACTTCACGCTGCACCGTTCCTGCCATCTGGCTGTGTGCTCTCCTACGCGCTGACAAATGCAAGATGATTTGAAATGTGTCAGCCCACCGTGAGAGCTGGGAAAGTTGAGGCAAGCGCCGCAGGAGCACAGGGATGGAGGATGCACAAATGGAGGACGCCGGGATGTACCTGACAGTCGTTGGATCACATGTCTAAGCACAGGGTCAGCCAGTGACCGACAGAAGATTAAACATTTATATGCTATTAATGACAATGTCAATAAACTGCAGCTTCACTGCAGGCTTCACAGGTTTACACTGGGGCTAATTAGCCCTTGATGACTTAATTAGTAGGTTGACCTCTTCTTCATAAACCGAATATTCCCTCACTTCAAAACCTTTGCCACATGTGTCCTTACTCTTTTAGGAACATGGTGGATATGTTTGCACTGTCTTCTCACAGTTTGCTGAAGAGCCACGTACAGGCTGTTGCCACCCTTTGCTATTTTCCTTATTACCCCCAGTTTATCACTTGGCACTGATTATACTGTCAATGCCCCAAGCAACTTCACCTCTTTTGGTGTTTTGTGATGCTTTTCTGCTGAGCTCAGAAACCTGACTACAAAGGTGCGTTGCTTCTAGGCAAATCTTTTCCCTGGTATGTGCTGCTCTTTGGCACCCAGCCTTGCCCATCACTCCGCAGGTCAGGGATGCCGAGACACGGCTCTCCCCGCACTTCTCTCTTCAGCAGCAAGGAGGGTTTATGGTCTCCTCAACCCATGGAGGAGAGCAGGCAATTTGCTCACAGCACTTCCTTGCAATCTGGGTGTATCCCTCTCCCATGGCTTTTGTGAGCAAGCTGCAACTAGAAAAGATTTCCAGCATTGCTGCACCAGATCTCTGCCTCTGCCAAGATCAGCTGAATCTGCTCTCACCATTGTTCTCAACCACACCGTTTACCCAGAGGTCTGTTTTTGTCTATCAGCTCTTTATGCTGCTGATTCCCGTAGGTTCCTAACAGTATTTGAACTGGTGACAGATGACAAACGTGAGAAAAGTCTGCTAAAAAAATGGGACCATCTTAAATCACATTGCCAGCTTTCTGTCACTGTAGCATTCCGGTGCTGGGAGTGCGTGGTGGCTTTGACCTTGATTATATTGATGATAATCCATCTGCGCAAACACTATACGTGTGTATATATACACACACGCATATATATACACACATATATATGTATGTATGTATGTGCAAAAAAAACAGAGCCATGTTTTTCTTTATGTGGTCTTTTAGTGCCGCAGGAATATGGGATTGGCATGTCTCTTCATTTTATTCTTTTTATAATCTCCTCAATTTCCATCTTCTTATCTTTTTTTTCTCTTTTTTTTTTTTTCTTTTCTTTTCCTGTCTCCCCTGAGTTTCCAGCTTTTTTGGGAGGTTTTTCCAGAATATGGATCTTCTCGTGGTCACTGATTTCCTGCCTAAATTCATGGCTATTTTATCTCACTTTGCTCTTGTGCCAATGCTGCTCTTTGATTGGAGCAACCCTGTCTTCTACCTCACATTTAGTCCCCTGATATATGTCCTGCATATTCTCCTCATTTCCCTTTTATTGGAGTAACCAGGCCAAGCTCTTTCTGCCTCATGTGGGGAACATGTTTCTCTCGCCCTGCTTGCTGTCCGAGCCTTACCAAGCCATGGTTCCTGATGAGCCCATCTTTCCCCAACAACAGGTGACTGGAAGAGCTGGCCGTTTTCCCAAGCACAATGGCATGAACATTTTCCTCCCTCCACTGGAAACACCTTGCCTGAGACATCCCAGAATTGCATTTGCTTTCATATGTGTGCATCACATCAGCACCATGGCTCTTCTTGCCATCAGGTACCAAACAGAGTTTCTTCTCCCTGTGCATCCCACCACAAAGCCTGTTGCTGCCTCACCATCCTTGACTTTGCCTCCTTTTCTGGCCACAATCCCCCATATCTGTGACCCGGGTCTGAGTGTCCTGCATCACATTTCTAATATCTTCGGACATCCTCCATCTTCTTCCTTCAGGTCATGACATCCTGACTCTGGCCTTTGCTCAGCTGTAATCCTGGCTCACGGCGCTGAGTGTACTGTACCAAGTCAGGACTCATCCTTTCACCGGCTCCTGTGGCTCAGTAGTTCCCTGTGCCACGTCTGTGCACCTACCCACGCTTTTCCTTGCCCTTTCCAAGAAGAGCAGTCTCATTAGCAGTGAGAGGGTTATCCTTCTAGCTCAGCATAGCTGAATCTCACTTCACTTGGTTCATGTGAACCTTAGGTATAATGATTTTCCCCACCTCCCTACACCTGGACGAAGCAATTAGTAATTACATGCTCTGGCATTACTCACACATAGCCTTTGGCATGTCTCCCGGGACTTTGAGGTGCTACACGGCAGGGAGCGCACAGCACACCTGTCTTTTGTTCCCAGATGCTGGTGTTGTGTTTCCCACCTCGTTTCCTTGGCAAGGGCCATTCATACAGTTTCACAGCGCAGACACTTTGGGGTGCCCACTGGCAATGCATCAGCAAGACCTACAGGAGATAACGTGTCTCAAGAATTAGCAATCACCAAGTGACTTCCTCACAGCACTGCAATAATTTCCAGGTCCCCTTCTAAATGGAAAACCTTTAATAAGACATCTCTCCTCTTTCCCTGCTGTATAGAGGAGCTTGTTAATGCATATCGCATTGACGTCCCTGGGCTGATTGCCCCACATGGACTGCGGAGCACACTGTGTGTCAGCAGCACCATTTCCAAAATAATGGTCTTTGGGACGGCCTCCAACCGTTGTCACATCAAGACATGTAATCCATTGCAGATAGAGAAGCAAAGGGACGAGCTCTCACCAGGTGTGGTGGCACCTCTCCATGCTGAGCCAGGGGACTGCCTCCCACTCTGTGGGAAGCCCCCAGCCTTTATTTGGGAAATTGCATCTGTACACATCTATAGTTTGTGCCCTGACTTATCTGAGGTGGTTTCATAGGCTTACCTCCTCCGTAAAACACTTGCTCAGGGGTAAGGTGCTATGGGTGCTCCAAGACCAAGCAATGGCTCATGGCAGGTTTCGGGTCCATCCACAGCCGGGAAGGACAGTACTTCCTGAAGAACAAACACAGATGTACTTCTGAGGAGAGGAAGTCTCAGAGTTGTTTTATTTTGTAAACACACCACAATGTTTTAAAGATAAAATTACATTTGTAAAAAAATTAGAATCCACTGAACGCATCTGTCCTACTTAAACTTTTATCTTGAGGTAGCCAAAAAGCTTTGCGAAAGGCACACAGCACATCTTCATTAAGATAAAGCTGCCACGAGGCCGAGGGGGAATAGCAAGAATTACAACTCATTCAAAATACTCTCTGCTAGGAGGAGTTTTGGCCAGACACGCTGGAAGACGTGTGCGATGGAGGACTGGAACAGCCGTTCTGTGGAGGACATGGATTCCGCTTCGGCAGTTGTAACGTTTCAAATGAACAGAAGCCCTGCAAAGTTTCAAAATTAGTCACTGAAGGGTTTGGGCTCATTTGAGACAGACCAAAGCATTCTCTTCCACCGTGATGTTATTCAGTGGTATTATTTGCAAGGCAATTTTTAAAATGGCGGGGGGGGAAGTGGTTTGGGGACATAAAGTGGAAGGATTTCCTTCTCCGAATGCAAAACCAGGACCTCCCGGGACCGTCATAACTTAATTTTCTTTCTATGTTTTCCTCTTGTAATTTAATTTTTGATAAAACAAGTGTGGCTTTTGAAGCCTGTGAGTATTGGAGTCAGCATGATCGCCACTAAAAAAAAAATCTATGTAAGTAAATATAACGGAAACCATAGAATATACACAGGAGTAAAGCTTGACGCGGCAGTTCTGCTGACCCTTTTCCATAACATAATGACAAGAGAAAAATGATAAAAAATAACGCAAAAAGCATTTGCACGCAGGCTCCTTATTTTCCAAGGAACTCATTGCTGTTAGGCACAATTTAGGCCAAGAGTTTAGGGGAGTTCAAACAAAAACTAGCCTTTTACACGGGGAAAGAGCCAGTTGTGGTAGTGATTTAAGGAAAACCGTGGGAATGATAGCCCAGATGCTGTCGTTCCCTGGCACAGCTCAGACCTGCCCAGAGCATCTCAGCAGTCGGACCCGCAAGCTTTGCCCCATAGCATCGCCCAGCCCTCGCTTACCCAAAGAGCTGCAGGCACTCCCTACCCAAATTCCTGCGTGTCACGCTGATTGACCGAATGTTTGCAGTCATCAAGTTTGCTCTCTAATCCGTTCGCTTTCAACTAAGCATCCAGGGAGGACTCTTCCCCAAAGAGTAAAAGCTGTAGGAAACCACGGCTGGAGTTTGCCAACGGGGACCGACAGAGTGGAAAAAGTGTGTGTGTGTGTGGGGGGGGGTGTCGGAAAAAAGCAGAGGTATTTTTAAGATGCTGATTTAGAGTGCTATTAAAAATGCTGCCCACATAGCCTTTTAACCCTCAAAGATATCAGATAACTTTTTTTTTTTTTCTCCCCTGCAGTGAGATGAAGTGGCTGTCATTATCTGCGAAGGTCTGTATCATATTGGAATCTGCCGGCGCAGGTCAGCGAGTCCGTGGTGTTCTGGTCCCAGCTCCGGCGCTGAATTACATTTCCCAGGCACAATGGCTGCAGAATGGGTGGGTGCTTTGTCATTTAAACTGCATAAAGAGGCAGAAATTGATTTTTATTGTGGATCTTCATATCTAATAAAGCTCTGAGGGGCTCTTTTCTTCTCCGATTGAATGGCCATTGAATGCTTTCAATCTAGTTCTGTGTTTCATGCCTAAACTGAATAGTGGCAGGAGGAAAATAGATGGGGGGAAGAGAGGCCAAGTCACTTTCCAGATTGAAAAGGATACAGAAGAGAAATAAATAAAAAAAAAATAAAATAAAGCAAAAATGAATCAGGAAAAAAAAAAAAGCCATTTAAGTGGAAAAGGGAACTTTCCTGATGCTGGGGAAAAATTGCTTTGTGCAACGCGCATGTGCATGACTGCGCCCACGGCTGCATGCATGGGGACGTGGCCGCATGCAGCTGCACGGTGGTGTGAAAAGACACAGAACTCAATGAAACGTTACCGAGGGACCCTGATGTTAGCTGCATCCTGGCTCTGTGCATCAGGACTGGAAATTTCTGGCTCCCTGGTCAAGACATGTTAATACTGCACATCCCAGAGCTGCCCTGTGTGTGTTGCCCTCAGTAACTAATATTTCTCTTAGGCTGCCATAAAATGGGAATGACTCGGTTTATGTTGACATCAATTAGAGGAGAGATTGGTTTAGAATACACTGTTTTTTAATGTAATTAGTACCTAGCTCATCGCGTCCTCCTCAAATCAACAGAGACAATAATACATAATGGCTTTTCAGTTACTCTTTGATATGTATTGTTCATTTAGTCCCGTTCCCCTTGGGAGGCTTCATCACAATTAACAAGGCCAGTAGCGTTAGCATTAATTGGTCGTGCTGATGGTCTGATCTAAGGTCCTAAGGAGTCCTCCTGTAGCATTGCAGACTGTGGTCAAACACTCTTGGGAACTCTGCCTAATTGAATGTTGAATCTCTTGCTCGTTAGACCCAGGAGAAACAGTCATTGCTTGCTCATAGATCAGTCTTTGAAGCAGCAGTCCATGGGATGAACGAAATGCTCCCCAACAGGACCTGGAAGGGGTGTCACAAAGCAGCCAACCCCCACCTGGGGTGTCCTCCTGCCCACACCACCAAACCGGTGCTTTTCTGCACGCCAGTGTTTTTCAAGTTCTTTGACTCCAGCACGTGGAAACTGAGCTCAGAGGTGTCAAGATGTAAGGAGTGTGTTTCTTTTGTGGTTATTTTTATTGTTTTCAGTATGTGTGTGTAATTTGACTCATGTTCTTGTACCTTCATAGCCAGCACTGGGAATCCCCTGCAACGTAGGCCGGTGCAGGAGACATTAGCAGCTCCCAGACTTAAACCACAGGGAACCGTTCATGTTGAAGAACACATTTTGATTTAGTTTTCTTGCAGCCATCCAACACCCTGCTGTAGATGTCTGCCTTCTCACCTGTGGCAAAATTAAGATCATGAGAACTACAAACTCTTGATGAATCCTGGATGTGAGCAAATGTAAAACTCTCAGCCTTGTGCCTGGTCCTTCAGTTTGAGCCATAAAGGCATTCAGCATCCCTATCCTTCCTTGCATCTAAGGGCATTAAAACCTCACTGAGAGCCTACTGAAATGTCCAGTGCCTCCACAGAGCCACTGGTTACAGTGGTCAGAAGGACAGTGGGCTTCCCAGCAGCCCATGCATGCTCGATTTTGTTTTCAGTAAGGCCTCTCACATACACCCCCATTTGCTTTATTCTCAGCATGTAAAAAGGAAGAGAAGATGCCAGCTGGATCTTTCCTCTCCTGTCCTGGCGAAGAAGAGAAGAAAACTTTAAAAGTTAAGCAAAGCAAACCTCCCACGGGATACATGACTCCTACCCTGCACACTTCCTTCAGGAAAGAGATTTTCCTTAGGCTGCTATGAAATGGGAATGACTCAGTTTGTGTTGACATTTATTAGAGGAGAGATTGGTTTAGAATAGTGGTTTTTAACGTCACTTGGCTTTTCACCTACCTGTTTCATCACCCTTAGAAACCTCCTCCAAATATCTTTGGATGTAAGCCCCAGGCAGGTGAAGGAATGCCAGAAAAAATAAGGTGGTTACAACTTTAACTTCCCTCCAAAAATCATAGAGCAAACCAAGTTTCTCAGAGAGCAGGAGAAGGAAAACTCCCAAAAAGTGTTTGTCCTTCTCTCACCCCATGGCAGAGCTCAGCATGAACCATTGTGAAAGGACTTGCCCTTCCTAGCTCTGCAAATTAGCTTTTTGGAAATTGGGAACCAAGTAGAGTGTCTCAAGTGAGGAACCTGGGGGAAAAAAAAAAAAAAAAAGACAAATGACAAAAAATTGCAAGTTTTGTTTGTACAAATCCTAGTTGTCTTTGCCAAGAGCTCAGCACAATCTCGAAATGCACTGATGATCCAAAAAACCCAAGAAAATGCCAGGCTGTATTCAAAAAGAGAGAATGATACTGAAAACGCTGTAATGGAATTACAGAACTGCATGATATACCTTCACCCAGAATAACGTTTTCTATTCTGGCCTCTCTACCTCAAAACGCAGGCACGGGAAAGGTCTAGGGGAGGGCAAAGGAAATTATTAAGGGCATGGAAAGACGTACATGTGAAGAGAGATTAGAAAGATCATGGCTATATAATTTAGAGACAGCATGAATAAGAGAAGCCATGATAGAGATATATAAAATAATTTGCCTTTTCCTGGTTTGCAGAGCTTTTGTGAACTCAGCCTGTGCTGGTTTTCCTTCAGATCCACACAGGACTCGGATGTGCACAGCAAGCAGGAAAACAAACACCATGGAGCTGGAGGGCATTCTGCAAGAGCCTAGAGTATGGAGTGCTATTTGAAATTCAAAATGAGTCATTTTAAGTAGTGTGGTCCTTTTTCTGGTCCTGGATTCAAGGATAAAGGAGGAAACCTCTCAGGACTCCCTGCCCTTTGATTCCCTTGGGGAGGTTTAACTCAGAGGAAGCCTCTGAGATGTCCAGATGATCTTTAACCAGATGTCCATAACACAGTGTTTTCATCATCTCCGCATCTGTGTTACACCTATTTTTCTTTATACACCCTTCCCTGGGGACAGGGTCTCCCCTCTTTGGTCTGGCAGTACTGGTTATCCATTAATTTCTCAGCAGAAAGGTAAGCCTTGCCTTGAGCTAGCTTTGTGGCCAGAAGATCCTGCTCTAGACCCTGCTCTAACATCTCATATGTCAGAGACCGCATTTTCTGCAAAACTTCTGGTGGGTTTAATGAGGCTTTTTAAGACTCACTAAGTCATTAACTTCATGTCACTATTAAACAGGGTTGTGTTGAAAGCACTGTGTGTTCCTGCAGAAGGTCTTCTCTTTCACACCCCACCAACATCTAAAGAACCCAAAGGCAACCAAATTCTTGTTTTCACCCCAAGGCGAGGATGGAAGCCAAGCTTTTGACCAGGAAATTGTCTCGCAATGGAGTGAGGGTCTGTCTCCCTTCCCAGAGGGTATTTTGTATAAATGCACCAGCAACTGTTTCAAGCAAAGTGTTTTAAGGAGAATGTGAATTTTGGAGGGATACAAAAGGGCTCGTACGCCTGAACACTTGTCCATTTCTTCCAACTGTACAGATTGGTTTAATAAAAGGTTATTAGATCTCTCTATACAAAGTTGCCTCTATTCAAGAGGGAACACTTCTGACACTCTTATGATACCATCCAAACTCCATGCTTTTCCAAACAGTAGCCTTAGACAAAGACTAACTGTCTGCGGGCCAGAAGGGAAAGGGGAAAAAAAACCTCAAGCCATTACACAACAAAGGTACAAAGAATACAGACAACAAAGGTGCAAGTAAGAATCATCCAAATTAAATGGTGAGATTCCAGATAGACTCAAGAGACATAAATACCTCATCTAACCTCAACACACAATGGGTCGCCGGAGACAGAAATGAAAGCAGAGATCAGCTGGGTGCCAAGGAGTTTGTTCTCAAGTTCCTCCTCCAAGGAGAGAGGTCTACAGCACTTAACAGAATGGTTTATGTTTGCTTCGGGTTCTGCCAAGGTCCAGAATTAAAATGTACAGGACATTTTGAAGAGCTGGTGGGAGCAGCAGAGGTACTCGGAGTGCGGGATGGCAGCTGGGTTGGGGAGGAGACACGCTGCCAAAGCAATGGTCATGCGAGCAGACTCTCCTAATGAGCCTGGGGAGGGAGGGATGCGAGTCAGGGCTTGGGGTAACTGAAATTCCACTTACTTTCCTGAAGAGTTGCCAGGCATACACAGGTCTGAAATCAGGGTAGCGTTTCTCAAGGTAGTTTATTTCCATGTATATAAAAAAAAATAATAAAAAAAACAATTTTTAATGCCACTGATTAACAGCAGGGAAAGCATGGAAGGCCTCTGAACAATGGAGGCAGTTGAATAGACGTGCACAGTGTCTAATATTTAAGTGTTGTCCTCTTGGCTCCCCAATGTCATTTTGCAGCAAAACCTGGGGCAGGAGGACAGGGTCTCAGCTGGACCCACGGGCAGGCTGGAGCACATGTGATCTTTTAGGACCCGGCTGGACCCTTACAATACAAGGTCCAAGCAGCAGAGGGTACCACAGCAGAATCACAGCTGAAATAAAAGACCTTTCCCTACGGCTTAAAAAAAAGCCAAATCAGGTTGAGCTGATTCTTCCCTAAATGAGGAGCAAACTTGCTGAAATAGCAGCTGGGGCAGGTTAGAGACATAATTGTTAAGTGAGGCAGTGCCCAAAATTGCAGATCAACTGGCCAGGAGGTTTATAAACTGATATAACCAACTGGATACAACCAACTGTTGTGAGTTGCTGAACTTTGTGCTGCATAGCATTCCTGTTAAAACAGTCATGCTGGGATACATAATGTCTCCAGACTGAAAAAAGAGCCAGGGAAGAAATAGAGAGGAGGAGCCAAAGCTGAAACAAATCCTCTCTTGAATACGAGGTCTTAACTATAGGTTATGAGCCCTTTAAAAAACTTAGCCTGGAGGATAGAAGAAGCTGTACCAAGTCATCTTTATTTTTGTTATCCGCTGTTGGCAGCCGGCTGTCCCCAAAGCTGAGGAAGATGAAGGACAGATGCTACTCTCCTGGGTTTTTTTTGACTGATGACCCCAGCTGTAACAGAGTCTGATCCAGGGGGAGGGCTGTGCTGAGGGTCAACGATTGGGAAGTTTTAAAAGTACCGCTCTGCGGCCGAGGGCAGGCAGTGATAACAGCTCCAGGTGAAGCGGTCAAAACCAGGCTGAAATGAGTGATAACGATGGTTAATGCCGCAGATCGCGACCCGCGACACCAGTTGAGTTTGTCGGGCTTAATGCGTCGAGAGGATTTTCCCTGTTTCTCTCTGAAGCATCCTCCCTTGTTTGCAATGTCGCAGATAGGCGTCACTCACGCTGGATTTGTCTGACTCCCTGTCACTGCGAGATTTATTCACGGGAGTCTGTTTTGCCGTGTAAAAATAAACAGCACTTTCTCCCTACAGCCATCTGGCTAGTCTGTGTCCTGTGAGGGCAAATCCTCCAAGCAGCTTCTGGAAGACCATCTCACCTCCATCTCCCATCAGCGGGCATGCCTATGCAATCCTATAAAATAGAGCCAGTATATATGTACGATTAATTAGAACAGATGCAAACCTTCGCAAAAACTATCCAGGGTAAAACTGCTTTTTCCATGTCTCCCTCTTCCACCTCTCTTCTGCCTCGTAGCAGAGCACAGCGTAGTTATCTTTAGAGAAACTAGTCATTTTAGTTCATTTTTTAATGATTGCAGGAGGCAGGATTTGGAGATGGATGGCCTACCGCTCTGATCTGGTAGGACAAATCTTCAATTTCTGCGTGCCTGTAAAGACTTTGGAGCAGAAGCATATCTTGTCTGAAATCCATGTACACAATATGTGGTCTCTTAATGCTGTTGAAGAGGCAGCTCTGGGCAGTATCGATGCTGCAATTCCAAATCTGCCGTACCCGCTAAATAGTTTCAGTATTGTTCGTATTGTGTTTGCTTGTTGTGACACCTATCCGCTTGTGCACTCGTATTGGGGTGCAATGGTTTGGTTTTTATCCTCAGAAGTGTTGACATCTTGGATCTGAGCCGGGTTCTAGTAACAGAGATCAGTTCCCCAGGTCTGCAGAGTTGTGGCTGGTATTTCAGCATGGTCTGGGTAATTTCTTTCGCCATAAACTCAAACTGCCCTACTGCAGTGGTTTTGGGTTTTTTTTCACCAGGACTCCCACTTGCAGTGCTCCACTGGAGCGTGTGCAGCCACAGAAACTGTTCCTCATCTCTATTAAAAAATATTCAAAATGATGCGGGGAGTAGAAGTTTGAGTTAATTACAAATTATTCTCAATTTCACTAGCATTTTATTAACAAATCCACATTAATCCAGTATTAAAGCAAGGCGGGATTATAGGATTTCTCTCATCTGAAGCTTGGAGCAAGGGAAGTCTATAATAAACCTACCTATTCATTTGACACAAAGCTGTTCTATCAAATCTACCACAACATGTGGCCCACCCCACCCCCCTTCCTTGCGACATACATATGCAATCCTATACAATAGAAACGGTATATTTTTACCATTAACTAGAATGGATACCAAAATGATCTGGGGTAAAATTGCCTTTATGGCACCTCTGGCCTTGAAGACACTTTTCTGGCTTTCCAGGCTATGCAGGTCACCTACTGGGAACATCTTCTGTCTGGTGGGGACCTGCTTGAGTCCATTTCCACCCACAGAAGAGCTGACCCCATAGCAACCTATTTAACTGCGTGCGTTCGCTTAAAAGCGAGATGACATCATGTGAAGGGATGCTTCCTCTGCAAACTGAAGTTTAGACCACGAGGTGGGACACACCAGAGGAAGAAAAGGATCTGAGCGCGTTTGGAGACGGCTAGAAGAAATGAGATGGAAAAAGGCAGAACTGTTTCATCTTGATCCTGCCGTGGTCCTCAAAATTGTCTTGAAAGTTTTCACAGAAAGGAGCTAGCTAAGGGACTGAAATAGTTTGCTTTAAAAGATAATCCTTTTAATAAAATGTAAGGGTCAGAATTTCACGTTGGCAGTGAGCATTTTGCTAAATAGGGCATGATGAGTTTGCTGTTCTTCTCCCGGACTGGTCACTCGTGCTTGCGTGTCATAGCGTATAAAAATTGCGTGAAATTGCCGTCTCTGCTGGGGTTGGTGCAGGTTGATCAGCCCGAAGTGTAACAGCTCCTGAGCTGAAACTGTCCTTCTTAAATTTACAGACCTCTCAAACAACAAGAACATTTCCCCTGACAAAAAAAAAAAAAAAAAGAAGAAAATGTTCAGGTTTTGTAGACCTTTATTGTCTCATTCATGGGGGCACCGTGAATATCTGAACACTGAAATTATTTCATTTTATACCCACAAAAACTATCAATTTTCCCACAGGTTTGTGATGACATAAAAAGGGGATTTGCTCATGGATAATTCTGCTGATTCAAAAAGCTACATTTCTGTCTCAGAAACGAGCATTTTCAGCCAAGTCTAGTTAGTGTTGCTCTTTGTGTAGACGTGACAACAGGCTTGGGGCTGTGCAGAAATGAGACTACCTGCCTCCCGGGCACATCAGCTGCCAGACGCACGCAGCCGACGGGGCTCAGGATCGGGGATCCCTGAGAGCCTTTTCTTTTTTTTTTGTGTCTCTTTATATTACTGGCTGTCTGGGTCAGTCTTCCCACAAATATTTCTAAGACTAGCAAAGAAGTGAACATGTGTTAGAGAAGAGAGGTTAAGCCTATTGCCACCTCACCAGCAACTGTGCTCTCTTGGAGAGTGAGGGGCAGTATTTTATTTTTTGGCAGAAGTTTTTTACTCAGCCCTGGGGTCTAGACCTTCAGTTCTTTGGTGCAGATGGTTTCACCTAGCAGGGAGCTGGAGACCCTGACGGCAATCAGGAGCTTTTATGGGGCCTTGCACCCACCTGCTCTTTGCATTCAGAAGATCAATCGTTCTGTCTGTGACTGAATATCCCAGAGGCTTTTTGGGTAGATTACTCAGATGGCCATCTCTCCAGTGGGGTAAAGCTCACCCTCTTGCTGTCAGCGTCCACTGATGATAAACCCACTGCTGGCCTCAGCGTCCACCCTTTGAGCAAGGCAAAGGCAGCGAGAAATGCTACCTCAGGATATCGGCTCTTGCTTCTGACTCTCTCCGAGCTGGTAGTCTTGATGTGTCCTCGGTGCTCAGAGTCTGGCCAAGCACTGGCTCCAAGGCAGACACCTGCAGAGCTCCTCCAGCTCCTTGCAAAGCCAAAGGAGAGACATGGAGAAGTGAGCAAGAGTGATGGTCACACCTGAATGGAGGGTAGCAGGAGGTGAATGCTGGTTGGGTTTTAAGCAGAGTGGAGCACATATCCTTGGGTGTTTAATTCCTGTGTGCCCTTCTGGTTTCATTCAATCCATGCTCTAGAGCAGACCCAGCCAGACCCTGGGTTTCTCCTCCTCAGCTGGCATGTCACAAGTAATGTCACTTGTACTTGCAATCCAGGGACCCCTTGGTGACATTTTCTGGATGCATCTGGGTGGGCAATCACTGTAGTGCAGAGTGGTCCCTGTACTAAAGCATCGATACACTGTGGAACAGCATTTTTAGTTTTTGCCTTTCTCCATGGCCAGGTCATGGTGGAACAGCCATCACCCTTCAGAGGGGCTGCTGTGAGGACTGGGGTGTAGCTTTCTTTAGGAGGTAATTTATTGTCTACCTGCTCGTTTCCAGGTCTCTGCCATCTTCACTGCAGGCTCAATGCTGGGAGACGGGGCCTTTTGGTGCTCGGTAATAACAGGCAATTTGGAGTACAAACAACTCTTTTGTGCCTGTCACTTAAGGAGCCCCCTGATAAACACGGCTGTGGAGAGAAGCTGACATGAATATATGAGATTCCTCCTGCCCACAAACAGTGCCAAGATCCTAGGCAAAATGCACCATCTGCATCAGGTACTATTAAGTAAATTAATGTTATGGAATTTTTTAAAAAAGAAAACGTAGTAAAAAGAGAAAAAGCCCACAGAACTTCTTTTATAAATTAGTCATGATTTGCAAGAAAAATGAGGCAATCAAGGGAGCTTCAGGACAACAAACGAGCCCAAGGCTGAGACATCCATTAACGGGCCATTTGTATCAAGAAGTTTCTTCTCTCCCACCTCTGCTCGAGCTCCACTTCTGAGGTTTTTTTGGGCATGGGTCGAGATACGGGTGCACGTGTTCCCTTAGGCAGAAGACAACGCTCTCCAAGCTGACCCTAACCCTGCTCTTGGAGAGCAGGCAGTGGTACCCAACAGGAGCAGCACCCAGGGGACCCGCAGCCTGTTTGCAGCTCAGCCCCCAGCTGCCTGGAAGATCCAGGAGGGAAGGACAGACCTCACCATCATCCCGGACAAGTGGTGTTGAGGCCAACACAAGATCCGGGCCAGGAAAAGCAGAGGCATCTTCCACGGGACCCCATCTCCCTGGCGGTGAAGGGGAGTGGGACACGATGCCTGTGGGAAACGCCTGGGCTGTCTCAGCTTGTCCCTTGCCGGTGACACAAGTCCTTCGTCTACCAGCCTGCCCCAGGCTCCTCCTGAGCTCGCCGTTAATACGGCCAGACTCACGCCATTAAACAAATCTGAACAACGTGCAGTACAAGGCTTCCAAAGAGCCAGTCTCAAAATAACTTGCACTCTAATGCAAGCAGCAGACAAAGCTAAAGAAAAGCAGAGGAGCAGGCACCCTTCAAGCTAAAGCATGTTATTAAGGAATATTCCTTTTTTGAAGTTTGTTGATTTTATTTTTATCATATTTTAGCACAAACCCTTTTCATGTTATAAATTAAGTAACTGCTGCAGAAGGGTTATGGGTTGGGTTTTTTTTTTTTTTTTGGATGCATTTCCTATAGAGAGATTTTTAAAGTTTCCAGTACAAAAAAAAAAAAAAAAAAAAATGGAAAGCTGTGTTGAATTATGTGATACATTGAAATTAAAATGAAATTCCAAATTATCTTGCAGTCAGGGGCTGATGTGGACTGAGTGATAATAAATAAAGGTTAAAAGGACATTGGCAAGTCTTTTTTCATGGCTTTCAATTTTTCCCCTCCCTGTTGTTTGTAAAAACCTCTTAGAAGATTAAAAATAATATTTCTTTCCCTATTGATTTTTTTTTCTTTTTCCACATTTGAAAACAGCATTTATTTATTTTCTGTGTTTCTAATGGAGCTGGGATTAATGTGGTTTTATTTGTTCTCTGCTTGGCTTGTGCTTTCGTCTCGTGGAGGGACTCAGTGCAGCCCAGGAAACGATGTTCGTTAGCAGGATTGCAGCAGCCCAGCACCAAACACCTCGTCAAAGGTTGGCCAGGGACCAAGGTCATCAATAAATATTTTGACCCTGGGGCAACCACCCAAAAAACTCAGCTCATTTCATTTTGCCGCTTGATATCCCTAGGTCTAGGATTGTGCGCTGGTCCAAAGGCTCCATCCCATCGTGTCCTGTGCTCTGAATGGAAGAGGAGATGCTGTCCACTTCTGAACAGAGGACTTGGAAAAATGCGTGGTGGGAAATGAGTCTTTTCATCTCCCACAGGTTTGTGTGCAAGGCAAGTGTTTAACAAAATACCCTGCGCCCGCAGGGTACATAAAAGGCCTTCTCTTCAAAAATACCATTCTTCATCCTGGTGTTTGGGTTCTGGAGTTTGGGGTGATCCCTAGTGGGATAAGGGCATTTTTTCACTGTTGTAGATTTTACTGGGGGGGGGGGGGGGGCTGGATTTTTTGGGGTGGGGAAAGGCATTTTAAAGATAAGCAATTTAAACATTGAGACTTTAGACCATCTAATTGTGTAAACTGTAATGGATATTGCAGTCTCTGTTAACTGGAGGGGGAGGATTTTGGTGCAGTAAATATTAAATTACTTGAAAATATATGAGCAACAGAAAATTGGGATAGTCATATTACTCATATAAATACTCATGACACTTTAAGACAAATAAATTTATGCATTTAAAATGGATGTATTGTGCGTGCCCGCGAGGATGATTAACCATGAAACTATTTAAAGACATTTCCCTGCTAAGTTGTAGGAAGACAAGAAAATAAAAAGCTCAAGTGCCTGAATGCTTTTGGATCAAGAAGGGCTCCTCATCTTCCCAGCTGAAAATGGCATGGAAGGTGAAAGTTAGGCACTAGTTTAACAACTTTCAGTTCAACAGATTTTGGTAGGTCCCGCAACTGCCTGTGGGAAGAGAAAACACCAGGAGAGATTATTTCCTTTCAGCATAATTCATCAGCATAGGCATGCTTCAGGTGTATTTTTTTAAATGTATTTAAAATATTAAAGATATAATGCTATCTCTCTGTGATAGAAGCTCAATTAAGCTGAGATTTGGCCTCACCCGTTGACGGTGAGGGTCAGTTCAGGGAAAATCGTGAGTTTTAGAAACAGCAGCAGACAACTCCTAAATTAAATATTTGGAGAGATCGTTTATGGTGAATAAAGCCTTCCGTGCTTCTTCCCCCAGGTTTCCTTCTCCTCTCCTTTTACCCCAGAAATCAAGGGACGAAATCATCCTTACTCCCCCCAACCCTGCCCACCAACGTTTTTCCGTTAGGAAGGCAAATCTTATCTTGGAGGGTGAGGGGGGGGAAAGCAGTTTCCTTTAGTAAATACTATTTTCTATTAATAAAAAATGCATTTTTGTAGCAGGATATGTTTTTTTGTCCACAAAACCTGTGATGCTGGAGCTGTCTCACATAAGGTCATGAGGATGTAGGATCTCAGGAGCACATCTACCCACCTCTCCTGCTGGATCCACCACCATGTTGCTGATGACCTGGCCAGGCGCTGGCTTGACTTTCCGCTTGAGGTCCCTTGGGGTGACCTTATCTTCTCTGGGGTGCTGTGAAGGTTGGTGCACTGCAGAGAGCGTGGCGTGGGCTGCACGCGTGTTGGGGTCAGGTGATGAGAATATTAGATGTTATTCACAGCCCTAATCAGAAGTGAGAATGGAAGGATTGGGATGGCTTACTTTGGAGAGAGGAGGTCTTCAGAATAAAAAACAGCAGGAAAAGGACAGATGGATTTCAGTTTGTCACGCCTGAAAAAATGAAAATATTTTTTGTGCCGTCTGCTCTGCAGCTGTGGAACTCATTGCTGCAGGACACCATGGCGGGGAAAGAGATACAGGAAAAAAAAAAAAAAAAGACTTTTTAGGGACAGGTTAGGGATAATCCATCCTAAAATCCAAGAGGGGTGGAGGAGCCCTCTGCAGTTGATGGGGAAAGTGGCATCCCCAGCAAGAAGCTGAGCTGGCTGACCCGTTTGCAGCACTGGTCTCTTGATATCGCCCAGGACACGGCTGACCCCGTTCCCGCAGCAGGAATCAAGGTAACGTCCCAAAAGGTTGGTCTGTGGGGACCAGCTCCTGGCACCCATCCCAGCACGATGCCAGTCCTCAACTGACCGAGGCTGGTGGGGGACAGGCTGGATGGACATCCTCATCTTGCTGTCCTCCTCAGCCTAAGTGCTTCGTGGAGGGGAGGGTAGCGTTTCACTAATTATTAAGGGGAGAGATCGCAGACTGGGATATTACATCTGCCTTTAGAGGGTTAGAGACCAGAGCAGGTGGCTTTGCTTCACGCCTTTTGAGCTCCGTGGTCTGCACCGCAGCTGGTCTTATCTCCATCACCCATCGGATCTGGTGGATGGAGTGCAGGACCTCGGCAGCGCTGGCCGGTTTGGGCAAAGCGGTCACTCCGCTTTGCTGCTCTCTTGGCTTTGAACACCCCATATTTTGGGCTTGTGAGCGAGGTGCAGGGTGAGGATGCCGGGGGTGCAGCCAGCCCACGGGAGATGGTGCCAGCAATTCTGTGCCAGCGGCTGGCAGAACCGTGCTGGCAAACCACTTTGGTGCAGCAGTGGTGAACCTGCAAACCATCCCTTGTCCTGGTGTGGGCTGTCCATGCACAATGATCTGCCAGCGCAAGGTGCAGCATTCCCTTACGGCACGCTGGCACCTCTGTGCTGGGAAAGCCCCTCCTAGAGAAGGTAGGGCATTTATTTTTTGGTGCTTTGGCATGTCACTATTTAAATGAAAGCTATGAATGCCTCTGGATTTGTTCAGGCTGTAAGCTCTTTATAAGGGGGAGAGCCTGCCAAGACATATTTCTGTAGGACCCAGAACAGCAGGAACTTAGTCACAAAAAAAAAACCCAAAACCCAAAAGAATCATTAACAGAACAACACCAAGAGATGCTGCTGAGTTTTAATTCCTTGTGATCACTCCTTGGGATGGTAGCTGGTGTTTTTGGGTCTGCCGTGTGCCAAAAAAAGGGTGCTGAGAGACAGACAAGTTCATTTCTTTGGTGTACATTAAGACTTTTAAAAACCTTTGCTGTATGAACCTGGTATTTCCAAGGAGCAGAAGGTGTGTTTCCTAAAAAAAAAGGAAAAGAGGGAAAGGCAGAGCAGCAAACCCTCTCTGGGGAATGGCAGGAAATTTGGGCATGAGGCTTGGCTCCCCCCCAATTTCCCTGAGTCAATGGAGAAAAGAAATGTCCGTGGGCAACTGGGATATGATCAGCTTCATGGAGCCTGCTCTAGTTCCCTGTAGGACATGCACATGAAACATGCAGGATCCATCTGCAGAAGTTTTATTTTGGGGGGGGCGGGGAGGAAAACGGGAATTAAACAAAACCCTCCCAATTCTCAGGTCTGCGCTGGGAACCCAGCAACAAGTACAAAGGCTGCTTGGCTTGCAACTCCGAAGTTTCACCAGAGCAGACTTTCTTATCGCTCTGCCTACAACGTGTATGATACTTTATTAGCATCTTCCGCGGTAATCCCAGCAAAACTGAAGGAAAAAAAATGTCAGATCAAAAGGGGGAGTATGAAAGCGGGCGGCTAAGCAGGTTGCTGGGATGCTAATGATTGCTTCCCTCATTCTCTGAGTGTCACGCACAACATCTCTAAGCCCAGCGCAGCGCGTAAGCCACACAAATAGCCATATTTGTTAACATTCATGTGACTCTTTCGTCTGAGCTGTATTTCCTTGAGTACACCACAATGAAGAGTTTCTTTTAATAGGGATCAACCAGGAAAAACAACTGTGAGGGACTTTTCTCTCCCTCTCCCTCCCTCCCTCCCTCTCTCACTCCCTCTCTCACTCTCTCTAAACCTTTTACACTGCGGTTGAACAAGCCTCTGGATAAAGACTTTATCCAAAAACCCCCTCTTTAAAGTTATTTCAAATTTCTCTGCAAGGCTTTCAGAAATCTGTTTGTTTGAGGGCAGAATTAGATGTGACCGGCGTTTTATTGTGACATAAAACCATATTTCTTCCCTGGAAGATTAAAAAATAAAATCGGTTAATAAGAAAAGCTGTCAGCAACAGAAAATGGCTGACATAATCCGTTTATCCTCCGAGCAATAAAGATATTGGTCCTTGGGAGTCTATCCTCTCTCTCATGTTATTTCGCCCAAAACATTATCTTCCCAGCATTCTGATGGATTAAGAAGTCATATGGGAGATAGCAGGGAAATGACAGATACAAAAAAAATAATATCCTTTCATTTCCCCTCCTCCCTGCACTCTCTCTCTCTCTCTTTCTCTCTCTCGTTTTCTCCCCTGCCCCTCCTTCCCCTGCCTCCCTCTCTCTCTTTTTCTCTGCCCCCATGGAAAAGTGGTCCATCTCTTTATTCCCAGCGTCCCAGCGCTCTGCGAAAGTCCCAAGCTGCTAACCCTGGTGCGGCTGGGGAGAAGCGACACAGAACTTCTTGCATGCCTTGGTCCCTCTCATGCCCGTGGATGCTAGCAGCTCGGCACCACGCCATATCTGAATGCCTCCTGGTTTTTTATTTTTGGGGGAACTGCAGTCCCAGCTCTCTGTCCCTGCATTGAAGCATGTCTGAGCAGCTTGCTGGAGGAGGAGAGATGAAATCCACCCCTGGGTTTGAGTGGAGCATAGCTGGGGCTCCTTCCTGGATGTTTTGGTGGTGAAATCTATGGATGGAACAGGGCTCTGGTCTTTGGAAAACTCCTCTTCTGCACTCACAAGCATCTTCTTGATGACCTCTTCTAGTAGCCGCTTCAGGAGGTCATCTCCACAACAGATGAGTGAGCAGTCCTGGTAGCCTTGCTCTTGGTCTTGTCTGTCTGTCTTCGTGGCGGCCGTGGGGCTCCTGGAGACAAAACACAGCGCAAGGCTGAGGTCCCAGGGCTCTGGGACACGTTGCTTTGGCCCTGACACTGTGTGTCTGGTGGCTTTCTGCTCTGCCTGAGTAGCCTTTGCATGTCCCCTGCTCTCGGGGACTCTGAGAAGCCCCCTCTGCCACCAGCTCCTGTCCTGCCATGGCTCTGTCTGACCAAGGCTTGCTCCAACATCAGAACAAATTCCCCAAAAAGCTTTGGAGGTGCAGGACTCAGGGCTGGGAGGGACATGAGATGCCATTCAATCCCTTTCCCCTGCCCAGGGCAGGATCATGCAGAACTAAAGCATTCCTGAACGATATTCACCTAACCTCTTCCTAAAAACGTCCCATACTGGCCACTCCGCCACCTCCCCAGGAAATTTATTCCAGTGCTTCTCTATCCTTAGCACCAGTGTGTCTTTCTGAGCATCTGACTTAAATCTTCCATGCTGCAATTTAGGGCTGTTACTTCTCTTCCTTTCCCCAGCAGACACGAAGAACAATTTATTGTCTTTCTCTTTCCCGCAACCTTTCAGCTAGCAGAAGACTATCCTGAGAGGAAATGAGCAGAAGGAATGATCTGATCGCTCTCCTCATCCCACCTGTTCCTTCTCCAGGTGAGCCTTTCCTGAAAAATCATGTTTTCTTGATCTACAACCACTTTCCTGCCTGTCCTGTGCCGGGCACGGGGTCTGCTGCTGTTCAGCCTGGCTCCTTGGGGCCACGGTTGGGGAAGGGGTCCTCTTGTCCTTCCCCTTCCTCACCACTATCGCCTGGTCACCTCACAGCCCCGACTTGGGTTCCCCTCTCAGTTACAGGTGATTGAAATGTGTTGCCAGGTTTTTTTGGTTGGGTTAGGTTTGGTTTTTGGGTTTGTTTCCCTTCCCCCCCCCCCCCAAAAAAAAAAGGAAATTTTAAAGAAAAAAAAGAATGCTGCCTACTCTGGCAACTTTCATGGAAATTTTCCTCTTCGTTTTCAGCTCTTTTGCGTTTTGTGAATTTTGCATTTTAATGAATTTCTTCACTTTTTGCCCACCAGAATCAGCTCTGCTTTGCTATTTTGTGTGATTTAATGGATTATAAAGGAGGTGATGTCAACTTTTCGCTCACTGTTTACCCGACACCTAGGTGGCATTATTTGCCCATGAATGTTTCCCCAGATCTGTCCACCTATCTCATAGCCAGAAATGTTTTTATTTTGAGAACCATGTTGTAAGATGAAAAAAATACATATACCCGTGACAAAAGGCAGCATTTAAAGATCTTCAGTTTTACTTAAAAGAGAGAATGTAATCAGTTGTAATGTCCATCAAGATTGCAAAAGTGTAGCACAAAGTGACGGGTATGGTTCTCTCACAGCACTCTGTGCCTCATGAAAAGAAACCAATTTGCTTTTTTCTGGCAGCACTCATTTCCCATGGTCAAAGAACCTATGAAGAGAAAAAAAATAATCACAAATTGAACTAGACAGAAGACAGTTTCGCCAGGTAGAGAATTGTTTCAAGATAGCATTTCTAACTGTATTCTAGACTGCACTAGTAAGAGCAAAATAAGGTTTACTTTATTTAAAAAAAAACAAACCAAACCCTGGAAAAGCTTGTTGGGGCACTTGAAATATAATAAAACACAAAATCAAATCAAAACTTTTTTTTAAAACTGTCATTTTCCCTCAAAGTGTTGGTCTCTGCTGTCTTTCACCAAAAAGTATATAACATAAAAGTTTTATCAACCACTAATCATTCTTAAAATGCCTTTCCTCTCCCTTCATTTAACGAACACAAACACCTCCTTGATGTTACTTCTGAAGCTACGAGAGAGCCTGCATATTCATTTGGGGATGTTTGAAAGATCGCCCTGATACCAGAAACGTCGGCAGCAGATTGGAAGTGCCCAAACGAGCCCCAGCAAAATTCACTGCCAGGAGAAGACCACTTCCACCCAAAAAAGCCTACAGACCCTGCAGAACGGGCAGGTTTTACCCTCCAAGACATGTGTGAACAGGGCAAGGACCCAGACTTCCAGTGGTAACCCTGGCATCTTCCCATATTTCTCCCCGTAAGGAGCTCCATCTTCCAGCTGAGCTTTGAAGCTGAGAAAATCCACAGTTTGTGTGTGAGGTTTATGCATGAAAAATAATAATAGTAAAGATCCAGCGTGAATATGAGCACCTGATTTTTCCAGGACTGCCTGAAGAATTGCTTCCTTAGATCACCCCAAAATCTGATCAGAAACCCCAGACTGCACCATTATGATGCACTGAAAATACCAGTTTATTTCCAGTAAACAGATTGTTTAGTAGAGGAGAGCTTTAAGTTGAAAATCATATTGAACCTTAACTGCATCCACCACTTCTATGCCTCCCCAGACATGAGCAGAGGTTCAGAGACATTGTTTTTTCCATGATGGGGCAAACTAAGCAAAGAAATGCCTAGAGATCCTCTCCCAAAAGCTGGCAGACAATTCAATGGATTGCCGGGAGTGAAGAATCACCAGGTGGAAACACATAAGTACGTAGAAAAACTAGAACAAGGGAGTCATCTGCCTATCAGCGCCAATTCAGGTAGCTCTCTGGGGATGAGGTCACACTGATTACCAAATAAACAGAGGCCGTTGGCAGCAGGAATGGAGGGAGATGAGTATATTTACTTTCAGCTGAGCAAATTTGTCAACTGCCTGTAAAACACATGATTACTATGGAATTACATGTATTACATTCTGTATTTATTCTTATTCTTATTTAAAATATAGATACTCTCTAGGGCTGGATTCAGATGAAAACCAAGGATTAAGTATAAGAAACAGAACTGGAATTCAGTAGCAGCTGAACATAGAAAATATTAAAGCAAGAAATTAGGGGATAAGAATGAAAAACGAGGCCAGGATTTAAAGAATAGAAGGGAGACAATATCACAGACCAGGGCCAGCCCTCAAACAGCCACCTAGATATTTCTAAAGTCCTCAGATCAGCATATATGTTAGATTAAACAGTTGTAGTTATGGTTTCTAGACCTCTGATGAGCCTTGTTGGTATCTCTGGGGGTTGCGCATGAAAAGCCCACTCGACATCTAACTTCCATTGTGCTACTTGGTGACCTTGGGCAGGACACCTCTACTTTCCACATCTGAGCTCCCACTCTATGAAATGGGGGGGGCACACTCCTAAAATATCCGGAAACCTGCTGATGGGGACTGTGTGAGTGCTCTGTAACAACAGAGATGAGAAGAAGGAGGCAGAGATGCTTCACAAAGGCAGAATGGCGGGTGGGCAGAGTGATGAGTTCAGATGGTGGCATTCTCATGGAGGGGGAGTCCAGCTGGCTGCAAAGGCTGATGCCTCTGCATCCAAATATTCACATAGTCTTGTCATGATTCATAGGTTTTTAAAGCTTTGAAGGGGCTTTACATTTCTCCAGTCTTGTGGCATTACCGAGACCAGCAAATTTCCCAGTGCTGGTTCCTCAGATGGGAAATGACTCTTCCTTGCTATGTGCATGAAGGCTGTTAGCCCAGTGACTTGAATTATGGTGTATCTTCTAGACTGGAAACCTATTTCTTTTGTGACCTGAAGAGAGACACTCTTCTCTTAAACTCACTCATACCAGTTTAAGAGAAGAGAACTCTCCGGGCATGACCTGCTCCATGACTGGAAGTGCAAGGAAACCATGATGGGAGTCGGTGACATACTGTCACCCTTCGGCACAACCGGCAAAGCCAGCACGACTTGGACAGTCAGATTTGGTGTCAGACTACCCTCTGCGATTCTGTGCGGTGGGAGTCTGGGACAATGGTCTCTCAGACACTGTTCAGTACGGTCATTGCTCTGCAGTAGTGCCTGCACCACCAAGACAAGGTTACCTTGCAGGGAGGTACTATCAAGACAAATGGCAGAAGACCATTCCTGCCAAAAGTTACCAGCAGGGGTTGATGTCCAAAGGCTTGGAGGTGATGCCGACACCTAGACAGCAAATTGGCAGCACAACATCTCCTGGGTCACGGACTGGTGTCCCCTTTCTCTTGTAGCACCCCGAGGGCTCCTCTGGATGTGTTTGGATGCTGTAGAGATTAGATCCCAAGCTCACCCTTTCCCAAGGCACAGCCTGAAAGCCCCTAATTGTCGCTGACCTTCAATATTTCCACCTCTGCTGATGTCTAACATCACCCTGCGAGTGCTGCTCTGTTGGCACAGGCACAAGAGGCAGCAAGGAGGATGGAGAGGAGGAGACACAGACACACACACACGCTCACACACGCTCACAGGGATAAAAAGGATAACTGGATCCATGAAAATAAGCCAAGCACTGCCATCGTCGGTCTAAATGCAGATAAGTATTGTACTGAAAACAAAGATTACTTGTACTTTGTAGATAGAGACGTGTTTTGTTACAGGATGCTTTGTATGGAACTGGGTCACAGCAGAATATGAGCCAACTCCCCCCCTGCCCGCCTCCTCCCAACCTCCCTCTCCGCCTGCCTATCCTTTGAATCTGGAGCCAAATCTCAAGGGTAACGGAGTAGAAATTGCTACAGTTTTGCTGTTTTTTGCCTTGGCTGGGATTTGCTTTTCATTTGTGGGGCAATACTCGCGCCTCTCTGCCATTCATCTATTAATTAATGTCATTGATTATGAGCTGCTTTCTCTCAGCCGTGTGTTTTCAAATCTCTGGAGGGAGGTGTGTGGGGAGGTGAGGTGTATCCAAAGGATCCCCAGTTCAGGTGGGGAAGCACCAGAGCTTTCTTATCCTTCCATCTACCCCCACCCCCTTGCCGTGTCTTTGTCTAGCCTGGTACATGTGCTGTGCCCATCACCTTGGTATTTGACCACCATCTCCTCTTCCCCCACAAAGCAAAGCATCTCCTGTTGTCCTTCCAGCTTTCTTCTGCTTCAGGAAAAAGCTTTTTACCCACATTATTTATGGGTCCTGCAGCGTGCTCTGCCCTTTGCAGTTACTCCAGATGCAAGCTCTTGTCTTGGGCACTGTCTACTGAAATGTATCAACAAACCAAAGTTAACACCCAATACCTTGGCCAGCGAAAGTCTTTCTACATCCCAGGCTTCACCGTTTCTCATTCAAGACATTATAATCAAGATTAAGTATCCCCAGAAACCTTTGATCTGTGCCTGTATGCTTCCCATAGATTATTGTCTTCCTTGGTTCTGGATGTTGGCACTCCTTCAGAGTGAATGTGTTGTTGGCCATGAAAGCCACAGAGGAAACGACATCCAAATTCTGGCCATACTCACATGTGCTTCCCCCCCCCCCCCCCAAGAAGAGATGTTTTCACTATCCAGGAAATGCTAACTTCTTCTAGTTTCTCCTTTCTCCTGACAAAAATCTGCTTTGGGGCTCTTTCTGAAGAACCAAAGCACAGGCAGCACTGTACCCACAAATGTCTATACCACAGCTGGAGAAACGGACAGATTTTTCTCCACCTATTGAAGTTAGAAAATGCTTTTTTTCTTTTTTTTCTCTCTCTCTCTCTTTTTTTTTTTTTAAACACACAGAATATCATTGAGTCTCTCACAGCCAGCAGTTGGGCTCTGAGAAATGGGCCAAACAAGGTCCAAGGTCTGAGAGTTGTGACCTCTGGGCTCTGACACAGCACCTGAGACTGGAGCTACCAGCACTCAAGCAAGATCTCCAGGGACCATGAAACATTTTGATTCTACAAAGCACAAGGAAGTATTTTGACTTAATGGGTATTTAGACGTTCATTGACATGTGCATTATTGGATTATGGTATGATTGCTGGTAGCTGGTCACTCTTTATTCTACCCATAAGAAGTCAAACTTCCAATGGTATGAGCTGACAATTCATGTGCACTTACATGTTACTGCACTTTTACCAGTCTTGTGGTCTGCTGTAAGACAGGCCTACAATTGCTTTCAGACAGATGCCACCTAAACCAGCCTACGCTGTATGGCATCTCCAAACCCTCTCCCACATGTTGGGCTTCCTCTCCCAGGTCACCCCCATCACCAACAGCTGTGGAAACCGTTGGGTTTCAGGTTGGCATCCCACACCACTGCAGAGCCAGGAGCACGATGGATGGGGCACTGTGAGCGGGACACCTGTAACCATCACCAGTGTAGTCCAAGATGGCAAGACCGTGAGTTACTAGATTTAAAATCTGCCACATTTTTAGCAGCTCAAATAACATATAAGGCCAGTTTGGACCCTTCTCATCTCTCCAGAAAGGCCCGATGGAAAAGATGTCATTTTTTTCAAGCTCTGAGCTCTGGGGGTTAAACAGGCGCCCAAGTATTTTCTCAAAAAAAGAGGGTTGGGTTTTTTTTGCAATGCTGAGTCAGGGCTCACTTTCCTCCGCACGCCGCATTTCGCTCAAGGGCCTGATCCAGCCACCATTAGAGCTGATGAATCCCACTTCGAGAAAAGACGTCACGGCGTGGTGCAGCATAAAGTTTTTATCGGTGCGGGCTGGGAATGAGGTGCATAACTCACTGGCGCTGTTGCCACTTGTGAGTAATGTGCCCATTCCACACTCCCGTGGATAAAACCTTTATGGCCCACCGCAGCACCGGGTATTGCATCTAATATATGCACCGCCATAATGACGAGCACTGAAAACCTGTTTTTTTAACCTGTTTTCTCCCCCCGCCCCAACATCTCCGTTTCTCCTTCCCACCCTTAAATACCCCTGCGTGTCTGCTTCATGGTGCTTTGCTTCTGCTTTGTCAACTGCCTGGGGAACCCGCTCTATCGATATTCTGGACAAGGTTTTGATTTGGGGAGAAAAAAAAAAAAGAAAAAAAAACAACCACAGAGTGAGCGGCATAATTTAAAAATCAAAGAAATTCATTTCTGTAGTAAAAGGTTAACAGCCTTTAGGAGGAACACTTTTTAATCACCCACGTCTAGACTCTATCACTCGAATCACCGGCAGCAGGAGTGAAATATGGCTAAGCCCCCGTCACCAAACAGCACCTAAAGACTGTTGTATTTAATCATGTCTGTGCACTAGTTATGGATTTTCATTATGATTCCCGATGCTGTTGCGCTGTGTAAAATATTAATATCCATAGTAATGATGCATGAAGCTTGGAGTGTAATTTCTTCACTCTCCTTGTCTGATATTAAATTGTTACCACTTTATCATTTGTGTAGAACTGCACGTTTCAATTAATCTTTCCGTATCAGCAGCCCTGATTAATATAGATCATGATTCATAAGCTTATCGTCACTATAGTTTTAACAGATCATTTATAAAGATCTTAAATTTCAGGGCCTGGGAGGCGCAGCCACTCCGTCCAAGGCTTTTCTCACTTCTTGCTCCAGCAGGTTTCTCCATTCAAACAACTAATTCCGGGGAAGAAAATTAGCCAGATAAAAATGCCTGCTTGATTTTTTTTTTAATTTTTTTTTTTAAACTTTACTCAGAGCTGTCCATAAACTTTTTCCCTCTTTGCCTCATCGAGCAGAAGGTGCCTGACTGCAGGTGCTCCCCAGCTTTGCTCTTCCTTGGTTCATCCCCTCCGTGGGAGCTGCCCTGGGCTCTCACTTGTTTTGCAGCTCCTTGACAATTACTAGTCTTCTCCGCCTCCATGCGATGGACGCTTCTGGGGCTACGAAACCATGCTGGGAGGCACATGCTGTAGTCATGGGCTGAAAACTCGCTGAAGCGATGTGCTTTCCTCTAGCAAGAAAGACCTCTTTCTACTGCATCCCTTCCCAAAACCTTCAAAAAAATCATGGAGGGCCAAATTCTCCACTCGCATGGAGCAGCGAGCTCCTGGCCGGAGCCAGCCAGCCTTTATTTTCCATGTTAGCCCAGATCCATGGGAGGGGAGTTATTACCCCAGCTGCAGCACAGAAAGCTGCCAGGGTTCCTCCGAGGCATCTCACCTAGGAGCTGGGAAGCGATGCCAACCCCCCCCACCCCACTCAGTTCCCCATGGAGAGGTTCGGCGTTGCCCAGTGCAGTGCCACCGCGTGCAGGAACACCGGGTCTCCTCAGGCGAGATGCTGTACAGGCACTGCAGCATGTGGCACAGATGTTCCCCTTGAAAATTAATGGCAAAAAGCAGCAACCCGTGCTCGGCTGGGGATGAATAGACAGCATCTCGCGTGTGGGAGTGCCGGGCGCTTTCAGGGCACTGTTATAATCGTAGTAATGAAGAACAGCAACCAATTAGTCATTTTTTAGTGGATAGAGTTGGAAAAGACGCATTAGATAGATAGTTTAAAACATCCATCAAAGGTCCCTGTCTAGCTTTCTGCATATTCTCCAGGGCTTTGTCAAGTGATCTTAAGTGTCTCAAATAATGGAGAGACTCATGAGACTATTTAAAATCCTAATAGATTATTTCCCCCCCCCCCCCCCACTTACATATTTTCTTTCCTGACATTCCCAGAATTCCTCATTATAACCCTCAGTTCAGATTTGCAAAAGGATGTGGCGTTAACAAGGAGGAACAGCTCTGGAAATCCCACCGGTGACCACGCGTGAACTAGAACAGGCAGCTACCAAGCTTGGTAGGGGCAGGGGCATGGAAAAGGGGGGCATTAGCAAATCTCTGCCATCTTCCCCCCTCACCTCTGTGCCCATGGTACCACTGAGCACTGCGAAGGCTCCCGGGCACCGAGGAGCCGACCCCTTGCCTCCTCCATCCCTGGGAAGCATGCACCCGGACGAGGATGCTGGCGGGCTCCTCTCCCTCGCGCTTCTTGACCCTCTGCCAAAACGGGCACGATGACAGAAACACTGTGATGTTTTATTAACCTCCTGCACTCCCTAACTAACAAGGGGGAAGGGAAAAACCCTGGGAAGTATATACCCGTATCTGAAATCTATACAGCAAGACAGATCTAGCTAGAGCAGTCTTTAGGGCATATATACATTACCAGGCTACAGTGAAATATAGCCTGAAATTTGTCTCCTAAGATGAGATAATGTAGCCGCGTTAACAGCTGCAACTGTCACTTTCAAGTGAAGTAGTGGGTATTGTGTTGAGTACATTTGCAGGGCAATTTTCCAGTTGGAATAAAAGGCTTTCCGAGGTGAATTTTACTTGGTTTTTATCCATCTATCTAAGGTTATTTTTATATATATATTATACAAATATTGACTGGTTCTGAGGGCAATAGAGGTAAAATATTGCACGAGGAAATAAAATAGTTCCCAAGTCTCTCTATATATATTTTGGCCTCAGCTAAAAGCTCAGGGCAATATATGCCATTTTCCCCCTCAGGGCACGAAATTTTACTGCTCTTGCTTCTTAGCTATTTTATTATCCCTTTGTATGTTTGTAAAGAAGAAAGAGATAGGGTGGTGCTGGGCTTGGAGGTTTCTGCACAAAGCAACGTGCTTTGGGAGAGTTTTGCATGAAACGTGAATTTGCATTGCCAGGATCTGTGTTTTAAAACTGTGCTGTACAAAATACAGATAAATACCCTTCCCCGTCTTTGTTTTTGGGTGGGTTTTTTTCCTCCAAAAATAAACATAATATAATAAATTCTCACAATTATTCATGACAGGAGTTCCAACAGAGAGCAGGGCTCTGCTGTACCAAGCTCTCTGAAATACATTTTAGGTAGCTTAGGTACTAGGCAATTTATGCATGTTACAGAAAAGCTGTGCCGGTTTAAGACGAAGCAGACTTTTAGCGGCAGCAATGGAAGCTCCTGCCACATCTGCCCGTTTGCACACCCACCGATTTTCTCATCGTGCTGAGCTGAGAAGATAGCGTGCACGCAGAGAGGTCAGTGACTGAACCCCTTTAGACGCCCAGTGAGGGCAAAGAAAAAGTCTCTTTTCAAAATATGCCCCTGAAACCTTGAGTACCCCTTTTTGGAAGAGCCTGGCAGCAGATGAAAGTGCCAGTGGAGAGCCTGGGGGGTGTGAGTGAGGGCTGGTGTCCAAGCAGGTGATTTCTCTTGGTGTTTGGCCTTGTGGCATGAACAGGACAATGTCCAGCTCCGGGCTCTTGGCTGTACCAAGGACATCGTGCAGCTGCAGAGGCAACAAAAGCATCACGGTGACTCAAGGGCTGGGGGACAGTAGCTGATGGTGAGATGCTTGGGGAAGATGACCTCTTCAGTGTATCAAAAAGAAAAGTGAGAGGTCAGCTCTTGAGGGGCTCTGGGCATCTTTCCATTGGAGAACACAGCAAGGCTGGAAGGCCAGTGAATGGAGGCTAAACCTAAGTTCAAGCAGGAAATTAATTTTTACCTGCAGGGATAAATGCCAGCCAGGATGAGCAACAGGATGGGGTTTTGCTTCTTCACTGTTGGCAACTCAAGATGTGCTTGTTCCTCTGCAGCATGTGCCTGGACAAACCAGCAGTGGGAGGAAAACCAAAGGGTGGTTCTCTCTAAGCCCTCATAGCTCTAGGTTTGGTCTGTGTCTTCCCCATGGACCTGTTCAAGACCCTTTCAGCTCTTCTCATGCCTGCTATGGCCTGAGAGGAGGCATCTGGCTTGTGGACCCAGCTCTCAGGCATGGCAAAACCATTTACCACCAAAGCCATGCTAGCTTGAGGCATCTGCAGAGCTGACCCAAGTGGAGATACAGCCACCCAAACCTTGCCCCCAGAGAGGTGGCAGTGAGCCCCCAGTGGTCCCCATTACTGAACAGCCAGAGAGTATTGAGAGAGGAAACAAATCACCAGTGGCACCTATAGCCACACGCAGAAATTAGAGAGTCTGACTATAAGGTCACAATAAATCAGTGCACTGACAAGGAGATCTACCCTTTGTCCAGGGTAGAAGATTTATCTCTGACCCCAGGCAGGGGCATTTCTTCCTTGATTTGTTAAACGCTGAACAGAAAATGGAGCTAGATCTGAAGCCTGATGAGTACCTGATTGCAAATGCTTGTGTCCAACCCCACGTCCGTTCTCCCCCCCCTTCCCCCCCGCAGACACACACGCGCTCATTCTCAGGATGCTGTATTATAGTTCAAGAGAGCCTCTATTTTTTCTGTCCCTGATGGACCACCTTTTGCAGAACTTGATTATGTGGTTTGTTTTCCTGATGACATTTTAATCCAAGGGCTCACTCTCACAAAATGCCGACCAGTGCAGGGGAAGAGCCTGCATGCTGCCAGCAGAATGGGATGGGTGTTCGCCAGCGGGAAACACGGCACATCCCGGTGCTGTGGGAAGGGGAGAGACCATGCTGGGATGCAGGAGGAATCAACACATCAAAAGGAAAAGAGGTTTCTGAACATGGTTTGAATTCCTAGGGTTTCTCTTAGAAAAGTCTTTCAAACTCAGGGCTGGAGTTCAGCAGCGCTCAGGAGGGAATGAATTTTGCACGACTGCAAAGTGCCAGAATGAAGGATTGCACCACCGGTGCATCCCGGTTTCCATGCACAGTTGGACAGGGTAGAGATAAACAGAGGAGCCTGGCTGAGACCTGCAACCGGTAGAGAGAAAAACTGCAGGAACATTGGCAACACCTGACTTCTGCCTGGCCCAGGACCAAACAAGCTGACTTGTCTAGCCATGAGGTCTGGGCTGTCTTCTGTACCACCCCCACACTGATAGACCAACCAGCTCCAGGAGGACATCACCTTCACCCTGAAACGGCAAAGAGTATTTCCTCCTTTGCCTCCAAAGACAAAACCTACAGGCATTCAAGTTTTATGCACAATTTATAGCAGCCTAAGTTAACTTGACTAAACTAAAACCATGCTGCCATCCCACCTACGCTACAGCATGGAGCATAGACGTTGGCAGCAGAAATGGGCAATGCAGGAAAGAATCAATGACATTCATTTTGGCATTGCTTTACAAGTCTTGAACTCCTGTACCAAAGCTCTTAGTTTTCCTTTTTTTTTTTTTTTTCATATCTCACCACTAAATTATTCCTTAACTGACTATTGTCGCAATTTGAGGAACTTTTGACATATTATAAATGCAAACATGCCCATATATCTTGCAGTAAAAACTTAGCATGAGAAGCCTGCATAATCATAAACAGTAAATATTTTTCTGTGGCAGCGGTTCATAGGGGAAAAATTAGCATTTCACTTTGGTTTGGCCCAAATGTGTTTTGATTTCCTTGGAGGTTGTTGAGGGGTTTTTTTGGTTCAGTCTCCTGTAATATAAATAATAATGTAGCCAGATGCTTGGTACATAAACACATGGCTGATGAGCAAGGGATATGAAGGATAATGTTCATCATCTTTAAAACACTGGGAAACAAGGCTACTGTTTTTAAACTGTATAAAATGCATGGCATAAACCAAATGTTAATATCCGGGTAGGATCATAGTCTGCCCATGGTGATAGAAATGGCATGGAGTGACCGGTACAGTTTCTTTGGGGCTTTATCATACAATCTTGCCCTTTCTGCACATGAGTTTCAAAAAATTGTAGAGGTCCCCGGTTTCACAGCAGAGAGCCGGAAGGTGGTGGTGTGACTATGCCATGAAGCAAAACAATAATTGTCTA
Source organism: Balearica regulorum gibbericeps (assembly GCF_011004875.1). NCBI lineage: Eukaryota > Metazoa > Chordata > Aves > Gruiformes > Gruidae > Balearica > Balearica regulorum. Next base: position 1,446,648 of record NC_046192.1, on the reverse strand, counting down.
AAACTGGTGCGAGTGAGGGCAGGATCTGGCTCACATTTTGGTTCCTCTCTTGCCACTGTTCCATCTGAAGTCATTGGAAGAAGGAGGTTCAGTCCCTCCTCAATGGGACCACAAATGTCTCTGCTGGATATCCAGTGACTCTAGAAATTACAGCGATTCCTCTGGAAAATAGATTACTTCTTTCATTCAAGAAAAAACGTTTTTTCTACGATCATGTGAACCATATCTGAATAACAACTTACCTCTGAATTACAAATAAGAACTGATTGCATTATTAAATATGGTATGTTAAATATTTATCACTCTCCTGTGCACATGAATCTAAATTCAAGAGATTTAGCAGGATGACAAGCAGTTTGGGTTGATTCCTATTGTCACATTTTGCTTAACATCCTCCTAGATTCCAGTGTGTCACAACTGTGATAGCAGTGTACAATCAATACCCCGTTTGTAGAAAAGTCTATAGCCATGTAGGAGAAAATTCCCAGCACCCTCTTCTCCAGAAAAATTTGCATAGAGTTTCGCATTTCTGTTCCATTGGTGCCACCTATTGGTAAGTGCACATGTCAACCCACGAAAACAGTCATTTCCTTTGAGGAGCAGTGACAGGGAAATGGGCGTCTCACCAAAAATGGTCAACTGCAGTCATGATGTAGGCATCATTTGGGACCAGTTTGAGAACAAACTCCTTGGTCGCATTTGGGCATTCAGCTCCATTGACCATTTCCCACCAAGCTCAGCTCATGAACTTGCAACTAAACAGCTTGTTGCTGCCGAGTTGAGTAGGAAGTCCTACTGCTGGCTTCTGCTTAGCCTGGCCACCACTTTTGTCCTCTGGGGAAGACGAGTTGCTGGTCTGCCCCATAAAGGATGTGGTGCCCATTGCAGTCTGCCCAATCCTAAGTGCATCAGACCTTCACAAAAGCTCTCTTTGGTTTCAGGCTTGGTCTGACACAGAGACTGGGCCCTCAAAGCACCAGCATGATGTTCTTAGTCCTGAGTATCCATCTGTAGGGCAAGGTCCCAGAGGGAGTTAGATGATACTACTTCCAGGAAGTGGTAAAAATCCTGTTCTATGTGAGTTACTTAGATGTCTCAGCTGAACAGTTATTCTTTATTGAGAATAACTCTATTCTCTTTCTCTGTCGACCAGCTCTTCCTCAGGAAGACTTCCCAGACAAAAGGAGCGAAAAAAAGAGTAAAAGTCCCTGATTTATGAAGATTAATAATTAATGCAGGTGGACCACTTTATCTCCCTGGAGAGTGTCTCCCAGGAGACACCCATCCGACATCCTTAGTAAAGAGAATGACAGTCAGCTGTAGTCTGACCAAACTTTGCCAGCCAGAAGACCTGTCCGCAGTACTTCTCTGCATAGTTTAGACTTGGAAACGATTAAAAGCCCGATGCCAGCGGATATCGGGAATGATCTGATGACATCAGCAAATTCTGGGCTGGGGCTTTGTGCCAGATCCTGCTACAGTTCAAACAAAGCCCTTGTTTCCTCAGCTGTGGTCTCCTTGCCAAGGATGCCCCCAGCCTTTTGGAAGGTGGTGACAGGAGAAGGAGATCAAAGGGAGACCTTGTGGGTGGGGTAACCCCAGGAAAGCTCCAGAGTCCGGCACTCAGCGATTCTGCAGGGTGGGTCTGAACGTGCATGGGGACGTTTCCTCATGCAAGCACGGGACATTGCCCGAAGGGTACCTCCTCTTACCACTTCGGCTTGCAGAGGGCAGTGGGTAACCCCAAGCTGCACCAAACCAACACCAAAATTCATGGATGAATCAGGATGAGTCCTGTTGGGAACACACTTTCTCCATGTGACGAGTCATGTCTAGCAATGAGCTGCACCAAACCAACACCAAAATTCATGGATGAATCAGGATGAGTCCTGTTGGGAACACACTTTCTCCATGTGACGAGTCATGTCTAGCAATGCCTTCTCCCACATCATTTTCCATGTAGACTCCGCGGAGCCACCCCAGAAAGGTGCTGTTCACCTCTCCCATCCTTTCCAGAATTTCCCAGCTCTCCCAGAGCCCCCCATCTCTGATCCCAACACAGCCCTTCCTGTCCCTTACACTTTCATTTCTGTTTCTTTACATCTTTATTAAACTGTATAGCCACTTTGATAGGAAAATTGAAAAGAAAAAGATATGAGGAACAACAAAAAAGCCATAATTATGAAGATTCAATTTAATTTTAAAGGTTGTGGAAGGAGGAAAAAAAAAAAAGAAGCAGGAGAAGAAGAAACCAAATTAATTTAGCAGGAAAGCATTGCATGAAATATTGTTGGAGTTTAATAACCATGCAAAGACAGATGATATGTGTGGAAAAATTAGTTGTAGGACCTCATAATAGTCTATTAATATTTTCTACAGGCGCAGAAACCCTTTGCTGAATGATTGTAACAAAGTAATCTTTTTTTAAGACATTAAAAAAATATCTTCAAAAGAAGAAGACGCCAGCAATGTACATACTGTACAGAATGGAGACCCCGGCGCGACACGTCAGATCCCAGGCTAGATTCAGCACAAGCTTCTCTGCTCTGCCGCAATGAAGGGTCTCCCACCAGGATGCTGGCTGGGGGCAATTGTCCCAAACAGTAGGACGAGGCCCCCTGACAAGGCATCTCTCCCCCTCTTCTGACTGGTAGGGAAAGGTGTTTCTCCTGGCAAGGAGAGGACTGAGGTCCCTGTCATCTGGGGAGACAGTTGCTCTGGGTGGGCAGGTCTGACTGAGAAATGATCTCCTGGAGGAAATTATCCTGTGTGCTGGACATGGCTGCTTGGTAGAAGCAGCTTTCTCCTTTCCTCTCCCAGAAACCCCTGTATTGCCTCTTCCAAAAAAGCCCAGAAGTGTCCAGGCTCCACCAGCGGAGGATGCACAACCCATCTCACATGTTTCTTCTTCCAGACAACCTGTTCTGCCAAAGGCTGGCATTGACCTTGGGCATCGAAAAGTGGAAGAGGCCAAGGGCAGTGTGCATTAGTGGATCCACGTGAGGAGGTCCACAGAGGGGCCCATGCCCAGTCCCATACACAACTGCTCTCTTCCCTCTCCCCTTCAACTCCTGGGAGAGGTTAAACTCAGCTCTGCTGTCCTCTCTCCTTGACTCCGCCGTCGTAGTCCTGTTTTCTCCAGATATCACACCAAACGAGGCCAGAACCTTAATGACCAGCCACTGCTTCCACAGTCGGGTCTGCTGTCATCACGATGTGATAGCAATGGGCAGGTGCCCCACAAACACAGAGGGAGCAACAGCCTTTTTCAAGGCAGCCTCAGGAGATCAAGCTCTTGCTGAGCCTGGAACAGCCTTGAAGTTGGCCCATGAAGTCAGACATGGCACCAGAGCAGGGCAATGCTGCTGGCCACGCTGATTGCACAGCCCCATGACCTCAGGGCCAAGAGAAGGATGCTTGGGATGACCTGTCACCTTCTGTTCCCCAACACGGACAGGGCAAAGACCTCCCCACCACGGTGTGATGGTGGAAAGCTGGCGCTGATGCCGAGGAGCAGCATGGCCAGGAGCAGCGCTCGGCCGAGGCATCGGTGCTGCTCAGGGGCTGAGGCAGCTGGAAGGAGCCTGGATTTCGGGAGGACAAAGGGAATGGGTCAGGCCACAGAAAAGTCATACCCATCTTCAGCAGCGTATGGCTGGTCTCTAAAGATGCATTTGCCATGTTATTACTCTGAAGGGCTCCGCACACGAAGGAAAGGGCAGTGGCAACGGTCCTGCACAGTACTGTGAAACACAAATGTGCAAAAACACGTATGCGCACACACGTGTCTTTAAAATCGATGTTAACAATCAACTCAAGTGAATCATCACCACGACTGCATCAAGACAAAGGATGGTAATGGGAGCGAGGGAGGAGAGGTCTCCGTCTGTGGACGTTTTAACTTGGTCTCTCGAAAGGATGTATTTCCTTGGTCCTAAATGGGATTTGCTTTAGCTCCAGACAAAACCCTTAGCATCCTGTAAACTCAACTAGGTCACTACTGCAAGGAAAAAATAAAATGAAATAAAGAAATGAAATTAAATGCCAAAATGAATAAAATAAAATAAAATATAAAATATAAAATATAAAATATAAAATATAAAATATGAAATATAAAATATACAATATACAATATAAAATATACAATATAAAATATAAAATATAAAATATAAAATATAAAATATAAAATATAAAATATAAAATAAAATAAACCCAGGACAAAACCAAACTGCAATTCCTCATTCAGCTTCCCCTTTCTCCTATTTTAATCTGTATAGTACCATCCAGTTCCAGCCTCCCCCCTTCCCCTTTTTTTAAATACAGTCTAATCCTGAGTGTGAACTGATGTAGTTTGTGTGTTAGGGGGGAAAAAAATCTCTCTCTCTTTCTGCCTTTTTTTTTCCCTTCTTCTTTCCTTGGCCCAGTTCATTATTTTTCTTTCTTGTCACTCAGTGTGATAGGTTGAACAGAAGTGCACAGATGAGCACTGAAAACGGTGTCACAAGGCCTTAATCTAGTCTTTAATGCCTGACTTCAGAGATGTCATTTATCTTCTAACTGCAGCAGGCTTCCACCAACTTTATCTCTAATAATATATTGATGGATTAAAAGGGTCGGGCAGGAGACCGGGCTGGAAAAATTGCTTATTGACATCAAAATACAGTGCCCTCAACCTGATAAACATGGAGGGGCTCGTGTATCTCCCAGAATAGTTGGCGTTGCTATAATTTTTTTTTTCCTAGCATGCTTCTCCCAGGTTCATGGGGTGGTCCAGTAAAATAAACAAACGGAACAAATAAATAGGAAATACAGTTTCTGCATTGACGCAGCCGAGTGGAAGCCCAGCTATTTCTGTAACAGTTTCTTAATGATAGCACCGCGCAGGGCTGTTTATCGCAGACCGCAAGCCACGTTTCGAGGAGACCTGACAAGGAAAGGCTGGCATTGTTTTAGCGGGTCGGGAGGTGTTAGGACGTGCGGGATGAGAGATTGCAGCACCCTGCAATAACATTTCGGGAAGCTGTTTCTTTCCCCCGTGGTGTAAAAGTCGGGAGCTGCCTAGCAATCTCTACAGCTGAAATTCATCCCTTGCCGCACGGATCTCATGCAGGAAGAATTAAACGGGGGAGGAGAGCATCGGCAGAAACACTGCCCCGACCTCTGCTCTCCGCCACAGACCTGACCGATGGGTACCCGGTGGGGAAATGCTAATTACCCCTAATTTGGGGATGATGTAGCCTTTCACACGCCCCAGATACAGCCAGAGAAAATATTCCCCTTGCTCCTCAGCCACCACGGGCATTTTGAGTTGCTGCTCGTCCCCGATTTATCTGTCCCTTGCCGATTTCTGCAGTTTTCATTGCGCAAGTTGGCTTGGGGAACACTCCTCCAAGGTCCTCCAACACAAAAATCTGAGATGTGGCCAAGCAGCTTCCCAACGCTTCGGGAGAAAACACAGCTGAAACTTGGCATCCCGTGACCTCCACCAAAGGCAGCAGAAAGTTTCTCCACCATCTTCCAGCTGGTTTTATCAATCCTACGGGATTACTGGCTGGGAAAGGCAGCCATGACTGGCGTTGGTAGGAACAGCCACAGTGAAAACATTTTCCTTGCAGTGGGATGGAGATTCAAGCATTCACTGTATAAACATTGCATCGACTGGGGAAGGGTGAAGGACCTGTGACTTTCATTTGTCTCTTGCTAAGGAAGCTTATAGCAAACAGAGATGACAAAAAAGAGTGGATCTTCATACTAAGGAAAGCCCCAACATTTCAAGTCCAGTTTATAGTAAAGCCAGGCTGAATGGCAAAATCCTGAAGCCTTCTCTTGGAAGAAGTCGAGAAGAACATATTGCAATTTGGACTGATGTTCCTGGTCCATTGCAGCTTGAGCTACAGGTGCCCTCCACCCTGGCCCATCTGTTCTCCAATAGGGCTCACTCAAAAATACCACCCATCGTGCCCTGTGATGGATGTATCCCCCTAAACTGCTACCTGGGCTTCCTGGGAAGCCCGTGAGCCACTGAGACAGATGCGGAGATAAACTTTGTCACCAGAGAAAGCATTTCATTTCATTTTCCTGGAAAGAAATTCCATGAAAATCAATCTTCCCACAGAAAATTTTGATGCTTGGCAAAACGCCTTTTTCTGATCGGGAATTGCCTCAACTCAAAACTATCTGAGCAGCTGTGGTTATAAGAAGAGTCACGTTTCACTCCCGCATGCATTAGGAGGGATTTTGTGTGAAGGCAAGCTCAACAGTCCTCGAGGAGGGGGGTAAAGTTGCGAACATCATCATTGCAAAAGCTTTTAATTATCAGGAGTTCAGGCTGCTTTGATCATACCCCAAAACTTGAGCTAGGTGGCTTGGAGCTCTGTCAGATGGCCCAGCAGAGACCATGTCTGCCGTGGAAGTGGTCCTTAGCTCAGAAGAGACGGATTTGCTAGAATTAACAAGCTTACACGCCTTAAAAGACTTGTTCTTCCCTGATAGATGGAAATAATGGAAATAATACTGCAGCGCATCACACAGATGATGTCAGGTACAAAGATCTATAAGACATGGAGCCCGCCAATACAGATCAGTGACCAAACCCTGTACACGTGGACTCTGGAAGACCAATGCTGATAACCACCATTCCCATTCAGGAACCCTAAGAAACACAAATGAAAACAAACAAACAAACAAAAAAAAAACCAACCCAAAACCCCAACAAATGGATAGACCGGGGAAAAATAATCCTCATGGTCTCTGCTGAGCAGCCGAGCCATAACTTTGATAGCGAGCATTGCTCTGGGAGCAAGCTCACGAGCATCACGTGGCCGGGCATCCTGGTTCCTCAGATGGGAATGATTGGCAGGTGCTTGCAGACAGCAGAACACAAGCCTTGCATTACAAGATTGTCTTTCCGAAATTTACCCGCTGAAACGCTGAATTTATCAGCTGAATTTATCAGCTGAAATGGCTCAGACTTCTGGGAAGCTGCCTCTGGCCGACCACTTGATGGGAAGAACATCTCCGATTTTTTTTGGCATGTGGAACTAAAGCAGCTTGGGCGCTTTCCCCTACACCTGCCAGTCACTCCTGGTTGCAATTTATCTAAGCACGATTTTCTAATTTCACTAGGGTGAAGACTATCACAATGCATTTTTGCAATAGGTAGCTAAAAATGACAAACCATGAGGATTGTTACATTTTGAATATAAATTGAATAAATTACTGTAGTTAAAAATAGAAATTTAATGCCCACACTCTGTTAAGGAAAAAAAACCCACAACCAACCTTGATTTTTTTGCAAGTGCCATTCTTTATATGTTTCTCTTTTTTCAGACTCCTTGGCAAGCAGAGAAATACCCCAAAAGGGGGTGGTTTTCTCCCTCAGAAATGGAATTCTCTGAAGCTTTTTGCAGGACACTGTTTCCTTCCCGCTGAATTCCCTGGAAGGCTCCACGGTGACGTAACCAGCGCAGCGTTTGGCCAGCACTGCTTGGTTTTACCATCTCTCTGTTCTCTGTGACATTTCGCAAATCATCTTTTTCCATTATTCCCTTTGATTACCCCATCCCTTTCTGAATTTCCAGCTAATCACTTGTCACCCCCTATATTGGCGGGGTGGGGAGGGGGGAGCTGGTAGGAAGCGTTTCTCATCCCAAAGCTGCGTGTTACAGCGTTTGCAAGGCCACGAGGCACAGTGCTGTGCTGTGCATCGCAGGTCGGCCGTGAGCCGCATCCTGCAGCCGGGCCAGACCCGACCCTTCTGCAGATCCTGCCGTAGCATCCCTGCTTTGCTCGCAGGAATGTGGTATTAAGGAAACAATAATTCTTCATAGCTCTTCACCGCCTACGAACTAAGACACAGGAAACTCCACTGGTGTCCCCAGCACTGGGGTTTTCTCCTCAAGGCTCAACTATTTCTCACTGTTAGATGTTAACATATTTTACATAGAAATTATTTCACTACCTAATGGAGTAGTAAATTCTCTGGATGCTTATTTCCAGGGTTAGCCATTTAAAATAAAAAATATCCTATCACACTTGGCCATCCTTACCTGTTTTCCTATTATTCTCCAGAAGTAATTGCCAATGATTTAATGGACCGGTTCCCAAAAGGTGTTGGGCGTGCACATTTATTTGTTGTACTGCATCCTGCGTCTTCCAAGGTGCCTTCTCCCTCAAACTGCTTTTCCCCTGAAGAATCACACTGTCAAAACCCTCATTATTTTATAACTTCTATGCCCCTCTTCTCTTCTCACCTTGTTAAATACTGCTGGAGCAAAGGAGTTCAGTAGCTCTACCATTTTAGCAACACCATTGATTTTGTCTCCCTCTTCATTTATTAATGGAACTACTTTCTCTCTAGTATTCCCTTTTCCCTGATATAATTGTAAAAGCTCTTTTTATTCCCCTTAAGCCTTTCTGCTCTCTGAGCTGGCCTTATCTTTTCCCTGCAAGCCTTAACTGACTGTATATTCTTGTTTAGTTCTCTTTCCCTTCTCCATTTTTCACTATAGGTTCTTTCTTTACGCTCCTATCTTTCGCCGGCGCTTTGTTATGCCACATTGGATGCTACTTGTCCTTCCATTTATTTCGATGGGAACAGTAGCGTGTCCCATTCTATGGGGCTATTCTGGCGTTTCTGGACTTTTCTCACCCCTCTGGATTTAACACATCTCCCTGGTGCACCCGGCTTGTGCCTGGCCACGGAGGCACGGGGTAAGGCGCAGGCTGGAAAGGCATCGCCCATGGGAATTCCCACGTCTTGTAACCCCAATATCCCAGGCACGCATCCCCACCCAGGAGGGACCAAAACATCTCTCCCAAATCACGCATCCTTTTCCTGCTCAAAGACAACTCTTGCTTCCGAACCCAAGGTCGTGGCATTTCCAAATGAGCAGGGAAGTTCACAGTGTGGTTTTAATTATTAGAGCAACTATCATCTGGAGCAGTCCAATGGAAGAAAATAATTTTACCAGGGACTCTGTGAAATTTCTGAGCGGGTTTTTGTGCTACAGGCATTGCAATATGAGTGGGTCAGATCAAAGGGCTCAGGAACCACCCTGGTTCTCTGGGTCTCTTGGTATTTGCAAGTGGAATCTTTGTTCCAAATAGGTAGTGGCTTAAAAGAAAAAAAAAAAAAGCAGTACTTTTTTTAATGAATTATCGTTTCATCTGGAAGAATAATTTTTAAAATACAGAAACCCACGTTTCCATTCCATTGGATTTAGAACATGTTAAAATGGAGCACTTTCCTGAAATTGTAACAAATTCGCACAATTCTTTGGCTAAGTCTGAACCTACATTTTCCCATAAAAGATTTTTTTTTTTTTTTTTTTTTTGGCAGCAAGTCCATGGAATAGAGATGGGAATTATCAGAAGACCAGAAAACAATGCCTCTGAGGAGAGATTGAAGAAGTTGGGGTTGCTCAGCTGGAGGAGACGTGAGACACTGCTATAATCTCCGAGTACAGAGAAGGCTTACGGAAAGAGGAAGGGATAGCTTTTCTTCCTGGTAGGTAAGATAAGTAGTCATGAGCTTAAACCACAGCAGGAGAGGCTAAGGCTGGATATGAGGGGAGCCTTTCTAGCAGCGAGGCTGCTGAAGTGGGGACAGGCTATTGGGGGAGCCGGTTGTGCCTGTATTGATGGAGGTGTCTTTTCAACAAGCAAGACCACCACCCACCTCTGTACGATTCAGCTGCAAAGGTCTTACTGAGGTCCTTTCCACCTCCGTTTCCTAGGATTTCACCGACCCTGCTATCCTAGCAAGCACCAGTCGACAAGGTTCAACGTTTTTTGGGTACTGCAGCACTTCTGTAACACCGTGGGGTTTTGGTGGATCCAGAGAGGAACATCTCAGAAGACCTGCTTGGTCTTCAAGTCTACCACCAAGCAGACCTGCTGTGCCAGGCACTGCCCCTGCATTAAGCCCTGCTGAAGGATGGGTTTCTATAAAAACATTCTTGAGGACAGGCACTGAAAACCAGCTAGAGTTATGAAGCTGAAAGCTGCCGGGAGCGGCGTCGCAGGCAAACCCAGCCCCGAGCCCTAGCGCAGGCATGGGTAGGGGGGCAAGGTGGGATCCTTCAGGGAGTTTGGCACTGCTCCCTTCTCCAAGTCTCTCCTGGCTTGCACAGAAGTTACAGCATGGCTAATTACAGGAAATTAAAGAGAAAGAGATATAAAGAGATTGCCTGAGCCGAGACAGCCCTGGGAAGGGCTGGCGGACGTCCCGTGGTGCCGCCGCTGCGAGTGGGGTTAGAATGAGAAAACTTGCGACTGTGTGGCAGGAAAAGGTTAATTATAACCCATTTCTTTGGAATCTAATTTCCAGGCATTCAATATTTGTAGATTAATAGGCGGTAAGGCCAGAAAAGACATTTAAAGTGGTCTAGGCTGGAGTGGCAATGATGAGAGACTGTGGTAGAACAGAGCTTGTGGTAGCCCAGAGGACCACAGTAAAGATGCTCGTGCAAGGACTGTGGGAGGCACCTGGTTAGAAGAAAAGCTCTAGATTGATGCCAGCAGTCAGGAAACTTCTGGAAACTGGAAAAAGTTTCCGAAACATATCCCCACACTAGCTACTATGAAGAAAAATCAATCCTCTCAGCTGAAACCAGGACAACTTGGCTGGTTTCCTGGCACAAATTCTTAGCTGAGATGGAGATGTCTTCTTGGGCTCAGCTATTTACGGGACTCTCGTTTCACTGAGCAGGAGGGAAAGCCCTGGATGTGCTGAGCCTTACAGATATCTCAGGAGCATCAGGAAGATCCTTACCACAGAGTGCCCTCTTCCCAGGTCAGGCCTCTCCCTTTTGCAGAGCCCCTTGCACCAGGTAGAAGTGAGGAAGGGAGAAGCGAAGGAAGAGAGAAAAGAGAGAGTAGAGGGTAGAAGACCGTAGGGCGAGGAGGATTACACCCATCCTGCTGCCGCCCGACCGAAGCCGGAAACTGAGCCCTGTCCTTGTGCTTGTTGCACTCAGTAACAGCAGCGGAGCTGGAAACCAGTGTAATGAGCCCAGCACCAGACTGGGCACGACACTGCAATTAGTGCTGGGGGATGAACAGCACCGTCAGCACAGCCAAGGCTTTCATCGTCCTGCAGAAAAACCGTAGGGATGGCTTGATATAACGCCATGTTAAACGTGCTTCTGTGGGTATCCTGTAACATAAACTATCGCTACTGCTACTATAACGAATAAACCATAGTCATTATTTAAACTAGTTAGGCAATGTCACACGTTTAACCAATTTGGAAGGGAAACTCGGTGCAGAGGAGCACGTTCTGCAGTGACAGGTGACCCTGGCAGACATGCCCTTAGGGACAAGCTTAACAAATCTCCCAGCCCGGGAGATAACTCCACGATGGTCTGTTGTTAGGAAGAGGTGAGCCGGTGCCAATGCCATCAGACTTGGACTGGGCATCAACACAATCACACTGGGATGATACAAAAATGGAGAGTATGACTCTTCTGGTTACACCATCCAACAAATCCAACCAGGCTGGATGCAGAAGAAGAAACAAAGTCCTGATCTTTGTAACTTTTCTAGCAACTCTGCCGTTATTCCAGGCACACCCATGAAACTGCTCTTTCCAGCGCTCCTGCAAGAGAGCAAAGATTTCACATCAGCTCCTCAAAAAAATGAGATAACACTGTGCTTTCAACTTGCCATGCCTGAACATCTGCTATCTTGGCTCCTCCATGTTGTCCAAGAACACAGAATTAGCGCATTTCCACGCTTTTGAAGACTACATTGTATGATCCCTTCCCTCCACCATCCATCTCCTGAGCAACTGGGGCGTTTTCCTTACTGGTTTTGCTGGGAGACATTTCCAGAGCCTCAATGCTTTAAGGTTAGAAGCACACCCACACCACCAGCCCCAGCATTCCTGTACCCATGCTGTAATTGTGACAAGTCTTTAAGCATTTGAAGGGGGGGGGGGGGGGAGTGGAGAAAGGAAGTCCACGTTTGCAGAAAAAAAGAAACAATAATTCCTTCGGCAGTTTGATGTTAAAAAAAAATAAAGGCTTGTAAGCTGCTCTGAAGCTTGAATGTCAGAAGTAGACCCCGGGGACATGGATTAGAGGGCACAATGAAGGTGAGTCTGTGAAATGAGCATCACGGATCTTTGGGCGATTGTTAATAAGAACACAGAAATGCAAATCTCCAGGAGCTGGTGAGACATCAGCCTGTGCCACTACCAATACACATGTGAGTCCAATCAAATTAAGGGAGAGTCACACCAGGACGGTAAAAGGCACGTGGCTGCCTTGATGCCTGTTACAGCACAGAGGCCTTATCTCCTACTGGCGGAAGGCAAGGAGCCCCTCACAGGAGCCATCCCACTGCCTCGTCATGTACAGGAAATGGAGGGAAGCGATCCTATCTAAATTTGGCTGGGTCCATGAATATCCTCTTTGGGGGGGGTTGCCCACCATACGTAGCACAACCTAGAGATTCCCTTACACGCAACGACAAGAAAATTACATGCAGTTAAGTGAATTCTGACTGCAGCTACAAGTAATGGATCAGATTATTTCCTTCCTACACTTATTTACTTGGTTTTGTATGGGAATCCATCCCAAACTCTTTGTGAAGCTGAGATGCTGCTAGAGGAGAAAACCGAGCAGAGTATCATGCACCGGTTCCTCATGCAGTAAGGGCTTTCTTCTTGCTGACCATGACTTGGGGTTTCTCTTTTGGTTTGGCTTTACAAGCTGAAAAGCGACTCCTAATTCCATCCTGCTCCGAGCTTTGTGCTGTGCATGAGGATGATGAGTCACTGCGTACACCCTTCGCCTGAAGATAAACTCTCATGAAAGTGGTTCGTCAGCTCGAGACCCGATGAGAAAGGACAAATGCTTCCATAACAAGCTTCGAGTCTGATCCTGAACGGTACTAGGTTTGGGTTCTTGGGGATCAGCAGGCACAAGGGTTGAGCCAAGGTCTTCTCGAGACCTGGACTGTGCTCAGAAGCAACTCTGAGCTGGGAAATAAGCAGACATCTTCCCAGCCCGCACTCGCTCCTTACGTATGACCTTCCACTTCTGTTCGCAGATGTTGCCATTGGACCTTCTTTTCCCGCAAGGGCTGAATGCAAGTCGAAGCGGATGATCGGTCGACACTAAATACATGGTATCCTACAGCATTTAGGGAAGGGTAGAGAATATCATTCCAATTTCCTAAAACTCTGGCTTTTAAGCTGCTCCTGATTTGGCCCGACCTCTGTTTCTGGCCCTTGAGAAATGCCGTTACCCAAGACGGTCAGGCATGCTGAAGCAAAGGTGGAGCTTTCCAACAGATTGAGGGTGGAACCCAAGGTTTTGGTGCACCTCAAACCCATATCCCTCCAGAACTCTACAACCAGCAGCAAGGAGAAAATGTGCCACATCAAAGTTAGCACTGGGTGGGTTTCACATTATGTCTCCAGAGCAGCGGAGATACGACAGGCTTCCACGGGCACATCCCCTCGTTCTTTTTCTTCTGAATCCTTTATTTTTTCCCCCCTTTCTCATTCTGTCTTTGCTTGCATTTCAAGGTTAAAAAAAGTCAGGATACAATAGTAAATATGTAAGATTAGCTCCTAAAATATGTTAGCAAGTGAAAGCTAAAGAAAGCCAAATGAATTTAAAAAAGGCTTTCTTGAAGCTTAGAACAGAGACAGTTCTTTTGATCCTTTATCACACAATAACAAAAAAAGCACCAAGCGAGATACATATATATATAATATACATATAATATATATATTTATATGCTCCATGTGCACGGGTATGCGCGTGTGTGTGCGTGTGTGTGTGTGTGTATTTTAATTCACATAGGCTTTCCTTTCTTTAAAATGCTGCAAGAAGCTTTTTTTTCTGCAGATTTCTTTTTCTTTCTTTTTTTTGATATTTCAAAGCTGGCAGTTCAGTAAATGGCTGGAACTGCCACATCTCTGTTCTTGCTAAAGAAATCAATGCTAATCCTATTACTGGCAGTTATCACCTATCCCAGAAACCGCGGCTAAAAGAAAAAAAAAACACTGAGATGTCAAAGTAGGAAAAAAGCATGGGGGAGGGGGAGAAAGCGCCCTTCATTCACTTTCAAACAGTGATTGTTTTCTTATTTTTGATCATTTTTTCCTGTTAAGAGAGAAACTAAACCACAAAAAAAAAAAAAAAAGGAGGAAAAAAACCAACCCAAAACCCAGCCCCAAATCCATGCTCAAATAACATTAAGGGTCTGATTTAAACCGGCGCGCCCGCACGTAAACCCGGGCACCGCTGAGAGCTGGGGCTCATGCCACGGTGCAGAGGTGGGGAGGGGGGTCCCGGGGCTCGGGACCTGGTGCCCGGGCAAAGAGCATCCCACATCCCCAGGTCTCTTGCTTGCCTGCTCCTGCCAGCGCTGCGGGGCTGCCTGCAGATCCGTGGGGCCAGTGCTGTCAAACTGGGGGATGTAGGGGAGGTGCCAGCCCCTTTTTGGGTGCACTTACCATGTGGGGACCCCTCCAAAGCAGCCTGCTATGTCTTTGCACGAGGCAGGGAATTTCCTGGGGTTGCCGTTGGCTGGTTGGAAGTGCTGGCTTTGCTTGGTGCAGCCAGCTGCGGATACGGCCAGTCTCCCCTGCTCGCTCCAGATGTGAGCAGATGCACCAGTCCCTGGCACGGAGCGATTCCCTGGGTGCAAGTCAGGCTCTGTCCTTTGCATCTGCAGTCAGTCTCAAGGCTGAGCATCTCAAAAGGCTATGGTAGGTCAGTGCAGGTCATACTTCACCGTCTGCATGGGATCTTGGTTCCCCAAAAGTTTTTTAATGTGCCTACACCTTTGCTTCTCTTCCCATGTGCTCCTGCAACATGCTCACACTCCTTGAGCATCCTCAGAGTCCAGCTCACCTGCCTGGGATTTCAAGGTCCCCATTGTGATTGTGATCGTAAGGTGCTGAAAAGATGGAGCTCCTGAGGTCAGCTCACTCTGTGAAGGTCCTGGTTTGGCCTGTCAGGTGCCCCTGCCACCCTGAGTTTGGGTGGTCAGACATCCCAATTGAATAGGTATTAGTCTAAAAGCCAAGAGCAGCAGCAGGTTTTGAACCGGTGCTTTGGGAAGCGGTACCCAGCTCCTGTCCATTAGAGCACACCATCCTGCCTGCTGCCAGAAGCAAGGTGTTGGTCATCCATCTGATATGCTGGGAGGAGGCTGGTACCAGCTACACAGCTCACGGGTAACGAGCAAGAAAGTAAAGCACAAAACAAATAAGAACACAAGGAAGAAATAAAAAAAACCCACAGATCAAAGGCTTGGACAACCAGGCAGCTGTGTGTCTGCTCCACCTAGACACAAGTCGATGCATTTCCCAGCACACTGGCAAGTATTTCCATCACTCTCACCACCTATACCACCACGGACATCCCTTCCAACCTCTCACTTTTTCAGCAAAATTTCAGTTCATTCTGGGCACTTGCTCACTGCCGGTGAGCCAGTGGAGATATCTGGAGCCTGCTGGAGATCTTTTTCTCCACCTTTAAACTCTGAGGCAGAGTTAGGACCAATTTAGGCTTTTGAGAATATCTTGGACTTGTGCAAAATGAGTTTGCAAGCCCTGGGGAAGTGAGCAAGGGATGGAGGAGCCACTGGGTGCTACAAGAGGAGGGAATAAAACCCAGACACCTCAATTCTGATGTTACTTGCCACCAGCAAAACCAAACAAAGAAATGGAAAGCAAAAGAGAGGAGGAAGGTATTGGGCTTGCTCCCAGTTGAGTGATTCGTAGGTCCTGCTCCTGCACAGCCTTGTTCTCACCCTCCCTGCCCAGCAGACCCCACCACGGCCACCTCTGACGGTCTGGCCATGCATCTCCAGCATCCCTTGCTGGCAAACCCTTGCCCATCAGAGCATGGCTTCAGCAAAAGTAGTAACAACCACGTAAGCGCAAAGGGACCGGCGGGAGCAAGGACTGCAGCACCCATCCTGGCTCCTGGGCTCTGCATGGATGGGGTGGACGTGGCCCGGGGTGGAGTTACCACCGTAATACATGTGCAAGTCGGGAATAGGTGACGTAGGGAAGAAGATAAAAAGGGATGTTAGAGTCTCACGGGGATAACAGCAGGCCATTGAGACGCTCGCAGGTGACAGAGGGAGAGCAGATACGCGCGGAGCTAATGACACCTTGGGACAGATCAGGCTCACGCAGTCTGTGCACGGCGTGTGACAATGCCGGGGACAGAGCAGAGATATTTCCGTCACAGGATGCGGCAACGCTTGATAGCGAAGCAGAGGCAGAGGTTGGAAAGGAAAGCATAAGGATTTCTTCATGCGGGGAAAGAAATGTGTAACAGCAGTTCCTGCGTGCGGCTGGGGTTTCAGAGGGTGTGGGGACAGCTGCGAGGATACCTGCCTGTTTGTTTATGGTTGGAGGCGTTAAAGGAAAATAATTGTTGGACAATCTGAAACTAAAATTAGTCTTAGTCTGACTCAAATCAGGGACAACCATCATTTTGGTTACAGATTGCTATGAGATTTTTTTTCATGGTTTTAGTAGAGCTGAAGTAATTTTTAACAAAGACTATTCTTTGATGTGGGTGGGGAGAAAATGTTAACAGTATGACAAAGTATCATTAAAATAATTTGGGAGTATCAAAAAATTTATGGGAGTTTTTTTTAGGGTTTTTTTTTTTTTGTGTGTGTGTGGAACCAAATCAAGAGCTTGCAGTGACAGAAAACACAGCACCCAGCCCCAAGTGTGAAGACACCCAGGGTCTCCATCACCTTCCCCCCAGCCCCGAGAACCATGCCCAGAAGAAAAGAGAAGACAAACAGATTTTTATTTCCTAAGAAACTTTTTTTTTTTCCTAAGAAACATGACGTATTTCTGATGGCAGGTGACAGCAGGACACAGACAGTGCTGATGGGTGGATGGTGCAGAGCATTCCCGTCCTCCATCTCCAGCCAGCTGGAGGGTAACCACCACATGAAAGCAGCCCTTGAACAAAACAGAGACCAACCACTGCAGCCACAGCAGGTGAAAGTGTAGGAGAGGCGATGGGGATCGCCATGGGTGGCTCAAGCTGCGGTGGGTGAATCTGACCCAAAGAATTCCCCTTCTTACAAGCAGTACTTTAAGAATTTTTTTTTTTTTTTTTTTTTTAAATGTGGGGGGTTTTTGGCCTTGTTCTCCATTTTTAAAATGAAGGTCAGTTGCTCAGCTGAAGATCCAGCCTGGAGTATTGAACGTAATCAGCTATACTACCAGAAAACGAAAACCTGCGGAATTAGAAGCATTATTCACTATTTATAGGGTATCAGCTCTCTCCCAGCATCAATATTTGGCAATTCTCCTTAGAACTATGTGGGTTTTATCCACTTTTGTAGTTCGATCAATAGTAAGACGGCCCTACTGCAAGCACTGAATTTGAAAGGCATACAGAACTTCCTAATTAAGGCTGCTAATGAGGGACAGAAAAAGAAGCCATGTGCCCCAGCAACTCTGGTCTGCCCTTTCTGCCCCAGGCTGTGCCGTGCCCCCATGGGATGGAGCCAGGTTGTCCCAGGGGAACCCCAGGAGGACTCCCATCTCAAGGGGTGCAACAGGACGAAAACAGAGCTTTTAGCAGGGTGGTTTGTAGAGAAATCCGGTACCTGCTTTCTCTTCCAGCGTTGCATTTTTTTTTTTTTTTTTTAAACAGGATCTCCCCATTTGCTGGGACACTTTTTAACTGCAAACAGCCGTCTTGTTGATTTGTAGCTGTCGGGGAAAAGCATGGTCACGTTGCAAATTCATGCAGAGTTTCTGCTTGACAGAAGTGCCTGGCGAGTTACCTGCTGGGCTATTTGCTGGGCTATTTGCTGGGCTATTTGCTTCCAAACTCGTTCTCAGTTGGTCCCGCACCTTCCCGGTCAGCAATTCGCATCAGGAGCCAGCCATGCTCCAGGGATGGAGCAGCATCGCCCCATGGAAGCGGGGTTCCCTCACTGACTAACACCATCTCGTCATGCCGAGGGGTCTCCTATGGCAAAATCACACACCCCCCCCCACCCCGTTTCCCATGGGACCTCAGAGTACCCCCTCCCAGAGGGTGCGCAGAGCGGGGCTGGGAGGCTGAGCAGGGACTTTGAGGCAGCTCCCCAGGGAAAGCCTGGACCAGTGGCTGGATGGGGGGGTGATGAGAAGCCCTTGGGGGATGTGGGAATCATTGCTGGGGAAATAAAAGCCGACCTGGGAAAGCCAACATTTTGCAAGAAAAAGGGAAGCATCTGTCGTCGTCGTCGTCGTCCCCCCCCGCCCCGAGATTCCCAGCAAGCCACAGCATGAACGCCAGAGGAGGAGAGCTTGTGCTGGGCAGCCGCCTGGTCTCAGAGCCCTGCTGGGATGTGCCTGGCACAGGCACCAAGACCCCGAGTCCTTCCCAGCTGCCCAGTGCCTGTCCCTGGCTGGTTTCTCCTGTCCTGCTCCAATGCCACCCCCAGTTCCTCCCCTTGCACACCTGGGCAGCAGCGCTCACACCCGAGAAGCAGCCCCTGCTCTCCGTAGCAGCACGTTCCCCGAGCCCCCCCTTCCATGCCCACCTCCTCCTTTTCCCTTCCAGCCAGACTCCTGTCAAGTTGCTAATGTCTGCTGATTAAACAAGCCTGGAATTTGAACAGTGAGCAATAAAGAGAGAGACACACGCACGCACGGTCATCCTCACCGCGCAGAGGGCCCTCTGGGTAGCAATCAACGGCAGCGGGGACGCGCCAGTTAGCAGAGATGCTCTGGCTGCACGCTGCCTGCTCGCAGGTTTTGGGGAGGGGGGACCATGGGGGTAATGGGTGGGGGATGTGTTTAATAGTTGCAATGCTCAGAGGCCTGAGCAAGGCTGAGCAAGGTTTCCCACCCAGCGCTGCTGACACATCGTGGTCCCAGCATCGGGGGGTGCCTCTTGGGGGCGGGGGGGGGGGGGCAGCCCCTCACCCCAGCACCAGGTCATGCTCTGCTGGCGTCGTCTTCAAGGGTCAGCTCTCCTCCACACAAATTGGGGCTCGCAAAGCGTCCCACACGCGTGGTGCGCACAAATGGCACGGTGAAAAAAAAAAGGGGGGGGGGCGAAGTATTTCCAGGACACAGCGGGGCGTGTGCAAACTGAGCGGCGATCGGCCATAAAAAAAGATGGGGGACACAGACACCCCTCCCCAAATCACTGTCAGCTCTCCAGCTGCGCTTGCAAATGCAGCAGGGAGGAGAAAGCAGCTGGTGCCAGGCACAGGAGGGGACTGCGGGGACGCTCCCAGGCATCTCCTCCATCGCAAACCGCGGCACGGCACAGCCCGGCTGCCGCAGCAGAGCTCGGACCCCACAGCCACCCCGCGAACTGGCTTCCCATCCACCCCAAACACCCGACATGGGCAGGATTTTTCTGAGCAAACTGCCATTTCTTTGAGGTCTGGAGACGCTTTCCCTGCCAGCAACGACGACAAGCTGCTAAATGGTGTCAGCGACTGTCTGTCTGAGTCCTGGTTAAAATAAACCGTCATTTTAACGCCAGTGGCCTTTCACCACATCAACAGCATGAGGCCGGCTCGACTCAGGGATACACATCCCTTTAATTATATAAATCAAGAATAAATAAAATATCACGCCCTTGGGCCTGTTGCGGAAAGCGCTTGAAGGCAGAGTGGTTTTGGGAAAAGGCAGCTGAGAGGAGGAAGGAAAAGCGATGCTGAAAGATCAGACCCATGCATGGAAGTCTGAAGGAGATCAGGAGCTGCAGACATAGCATGGAAAGAAATTGCCCCAGCAATTCCCACAAAAAACCAAAAAACCCAAACCCACAAGCAAAGAGTTGGGAAATGGGCAGGAGGGGCTGGAAAAACACCCAGCAGCTTCTGCTGCAAGGGAGAAAGACAGCCCACGACGGGGACAAGGAGGGAAATGTCCACGCACCTGCATAGGGCTGGCAGGGAAAATTGTTTACTTGGAAATTTAAACAAAAAACAAACAAACAAAAAAAAGTTGTGGTTTTTTTTTTTGTTGTTGTTTTTTTTTAAATCTCTTAAACTGGTTGTTTCATGTCTGCAGCCTCATCCTCAGGGCTGGGTTTGGACCATGTCGTCGTCTGATTGCTTTGGTAACATAGGGCTGGCTCTCTCCACGCCGGCATTTTACACCCAATTCATCCCACCCACGGGAAAAACTGTTCCTGCGCTGCTCACCCCAGCGCTCAGCTGGGGGAACGCCTCACTGAAACGCGGCTGCTTGGGCTTCTTGGGCTTCTTGCTATCGCCAGCTAAAGTTAATTCAGCCAAATCAAAATCTCCCACTCTAGGAAGGGCAGAGGAAGAGGTTGCAACTGTACGTGCTCTTTCTCTAGGCTATTCTTTTGACCTCATGGTCTTCTGGCATGGCCCTGCAGAGCCTCGTGAACCTTCTTTAATAGCCAATATGACCATGACTGACTGGAAAAAGAATTTTAAAAACTGGTATCTATTTTTTTTTCTTCATTTTAGAAAAATCAAGCAACACACAACAGAAATGAACCCTTTCAGAATTACCTTGGTCAAATATTTTGCTTTTTCTGGAAGGCAGAAAGCAGCTTACCAAAGCCACCAGTTAATTCTTCCTTTCCTCAAGACCTTGAGCGAAGGTTGGGTGTATTTCCAGAAGATATTTGTCAGATCAGCTGCAAACTATTGGCCCAGAAGTGTGCGTGGGGGGTGTCCCTGGGGCAGAAAGATGGTGATAGCGACCACCCCATGAGGTGGTCACGGTGGTTTTGTCTGGCTGTGACACCTATGGGCCTACCAGCAGGTGAAATGTTCGTTACCGGAGCATAATTACCTTATCTCTGATCTTAATTTCAAATATTTCTCTGTGAAATGTTGTCTGTTTACATTTCCACTCCTAAAAATTTCATATCAGGAAATGGCGTAATGTCATATTTATATTAATTGGATATTCTGGGTTTACTGCTCACTCCACTGGCGGGGGGGGGGGAAGGGTTAGAAACCACATAATATACAATATAAAATATAAAATACATGTTTGTGCACAGTGTATAATTTAATGCATGAGATACAGGAGATCTTCCAGCACAGAGTGTTTTAAACAACAGCATTTTAGCCTCTAAAGCACAGCAGCAAGGGAAACATTTTCCATGCTCAGTTTCTCTGCTATTGGAACATTTGTTTTTTATTCTGAATATTTCAGCACATCTATTTACCTGGCACTATATTTAGTACCACAGTACCAAGATGGCATATATAAAGATTCAATTGCAATTCCCATCTGATGTCCCTTCCCTCTCCTTTTTACCCCCTTTTTTATGTCCGCACTCTGAATTCAGCACAAAGTTGGTGTGTTTAATTTAAAAAGAAGTAAAACGCGCCAGGAGACGCCTCAGACCACTGCAAATCACCTACTTTATAGAGGCAGTAAAATTGTGTATCGGATTAAAAGTGATGCTGATCTGAAATTTATGATAACTTTTAATGGCATTATAATTTTTTTTCCCTGTGCGCTCCATCACTGAATCGTTTGGATGCACAGTGGAGCAAGATGAAATTTGTAAGGGAAGAACATTACATAGGCAAGCACCGATGGGGGCCGGGGGGGAGGGGGGGCAGAAAAAAAATAGGCAGTGGAATAATGCAAGAGCCCCTTTTCGGCGTGCGAAGGATGCTGCCGCCGTGTGCTCCGCGCTGCCCGTGGGGCTGGGCTGATCGGTCCCCGCGGCACAAAGGCGTGGATGTGCTCGGGGAGTGAAATATCACCCCCAACAAAAGGCAGTTATTTAGGAGAGCATGGGGACTGAACCACACTGGGCGTTGCTTGCAAAGGTCTAGCATTGTTTCTGTCCCTGCCCGGCATGAATCAAGGCTCCTTCTCCCTCTGTTAGGCAAAGACCGCAGCAGAGACAGCCGTCCTTCGGCTGTATATCTACCCCGAGACCACAGGGATCTCCTGCCACTGGCACAGCTCTGCAGCATCTTCTTGTTCTGCTTCTATGAGGACGTCTCCAGCCAGCACTCGGCACCGACACAGCTTTGGTGGAGGGAGATGCCAGCTGGGCCCATGGAGAAAGACCCACCGCAAGTTCTCCGTGGTTTTTAAAGCATGGCTTGATCCCGCGGTTGGCGACAAGATGGGTCTGACCCCAGGGCGTTGGGATCCAAAGGGCATTTATGGGTGCGCAGCCCCAGGAGGGCAGCCCTGCACCTTGCAACGCGTGTCAGAGAGGTACTGCTGCCCTCCATCACCCCTTTACAGGCAGAAACGGGACCCTCCAAACAAGCAAGAGGATGAGAAACAAGCACCAAAGTCAACAGCTGTCATTAGTGCAGCCGGAAGCCAGGTGGAAATGTTCCAGAGCCACACACTGAAGGATGAGGGAAACATCAAACCATCATGTTCTTACACCGGTACCACCTATGTTCTGCCCAGCCGAGAGGAAGAGCACTACAGTCATGGAATTACACACTCTGTTGTGGTCATACACACAAGAAGCCTGAAATCTGCCTTTCCCCGACTTCAACTTTGCAAAGCAACAAACGTTCTCTAGCAGAAACATTGATAGCAACACGAGTCACGCTGAAATTAGTGTAAATTGCTGAAGAACTGCAGGCATACGTGTAAACAGTGAGATTCTTTGTTAACAGCCACAGAAAACCGAATCCCACCGTTTCAACTTATAAACATATTAGTGCAAGAGCAAACCCACCTGTCAACAGCTTGGAGTTCTTCAGGAGAAGTATCTCTGCATTCAAGGAACCGAAATTCTGGCACTGTAACCACCTGAGGGAGGTGCTGGGGAAACCAGCAGATGCTGGAGGACAGGTTGTTCCAAGCAGACATCTGGCAAGAAGGAGAGTAGCTCAGCAGGGTGAATGCGTATCGTACAGGAGGTGAAAGAACGGAAACTGTAATTCCCACAAAGAAAGGAAAATTGCATTGATATTAGGTGTATGCAACCAGATGTCAGCTAAAAATCTCTTTAGGAATAGCACGGAAAGAAATCGGAATTATTTATCCACCGGCCATTTGCTTTGTGGAACATAAAGGAGAAAAAACAGTGGCTTTCCCATGCCGCGTCCCCCAGGACATGGCTTATTGCGAAGTAAATGCAGAGGCAGGGGCACTGCCCCAGGTTCTGCTGTGTTAAAAGAGACGGGGATCTGGGTGCAAACACAAGGACGGGTGAGACACCAGCTCTTTTGGAGAGGATTTACCAGCCCAGGAGCTGATGAGCCTGCTCTGCCCTGCTGCTGCATTGCTTTGCAGTGGGTTTTTTTGGGAAAAAAAAAAAATAAAAAAAAAATTAAAAAAAAGAAGGAAATTGCATTGTCCAGGTGGGCTCCAAGCTGGTGGGCCTCCAAGGACCTGGCACTGAAGGGATTTCGGGAACCACCCTACCTCATTCTCCCAAACACTGGCTGGATGGAAAATGCTGGGATAGCGCCCTGGTTTTGCCATTTCTGCCTTCAACAGTGGGTGGAGAAACTTCCATTCTCCCCCTCCTTCTCTGCTTTGTTTTTTTTCCTCTCCTTCTCCAAATTCTGTGATACTACTCCACAGGAAAATATTAACTGCTGTAAGTGATTGTTTTGCCGTATTATGTGAAGTCTAAAACCTTTTAAATTGTATTTTGCAGTGAACCTGCCTTTGAATCTGTGCGTTTTATCATTCCACAGCAACACATATAATTTCAAACAAACAAGCGAACAAACCCAACGATAATGGCCCGAATCTCTTATCAGTCAGTTTTACGCTGGTGTAACTCCATAAACTTCAGTGGAATTAATCTTGATTTACACTGTTGGGAGAGCAGAAACAGGCACCGTAAATAGCTATACACCACCGTGAGACACGTAAAAGCAAAAGCAGTCACACCAGAACGCCTGGCAGCAGATGAGGATGAAGGCATAAAGCAAGCTTTCCTGGTGGTGCTGATCCATGGGCATGTGCATAAACCCAAAGGACAGCAATGGAGAAGTTATGCCGTCCAGCCAGCACCGCAAAGACCACGACTCGTGGTGTTGCAGGTGGAGGGACCTGTTCATCGCACATGGCCCTACTGGTGGCCTACTGGGTGACACCAAGATATGCCAAGGGGGGACACTGCCTCCTGAGACGTGACTACTGAGGTGGGACAGACCGCGAGCTGGGTTTCACATAGAGGAGATGTTGGCTGTGGGAGTTGAGGAAGAACCCCAGGTCTGTGTGTCCTCCGTGGTCACAGCTGGAGTTGATTTTGCCATGGATGTTGCGATGCGCCATCAGCCGAATCCTGCACTTCAGCCTGCCTTCACAGCTGGTCTTCCTATGGTTGCTGAAGCCACCAGCAATGGGGCACCTGAAAAATCCTTTGAAGGCTTCAACATCCCCCATCAGAGGTGTGGGCTTCCACAGTCCCCAGGAACATTGAGGGGCAGCTCCAGTGCCAGTCATACCATGGGACGGGCAACGTTGTCCCTTCAAATGCCTTGTGGGAAACATTTCAGAAAAATGTCCCTTAAGTAGACAAGGCATGAGGTCAGGCTTTTTACAGCCTGTTGCTTGTGGAGTGAGGACATGACTGACCTAAACCAGGGATCAATTACTCAGGCAGCAGTGTCTTCTGCAAAATCTCACGTCCACCTCACAGCAGATGGCAGCTACTGTGTTGCCTTGAATAAATTATCTTTAACAGGGTCATTTGAAAACCAAACTCATCAATACAGTTTTACAGTATCAAGCACAGGCACATGTTCGTTGTACAACAGACGTGAGGAGAGCACAAATGGATTGTGTTTCATGCCTGCGAATTGCCAGGGCAGGAGTCGGGGTGCAAGGCATCACTTGAGTCACGTCTCTCGCTTGTGGTGGACACAACCAATTGGCTTTGCTACTCTAGCTGTTTTTCAAACCCATTTACTTAAAACCATGGCAGAATACTCATAACCAGATACTGTTTGATTCTTCTCAGGGATAACATTATTCATTTTTACTGAAATTGCGCTAGTTAGTTAGGAGTTAAGGAAAGTATAGAGGACTGGGAAGAGTATACTACAAGGAAGAGGTTGGATGTGCCATAAGAGAGACAAATTGGACGTGCAGCCTACGTGCCCTCCCAGACATTGCAATTGCCGTGCTCCAGCCACCTGCCTGGGAAAAAAAATACCCAGCAAAGAGGTCAACATGGCCATGGGGCAGCACCTGGGCTGGATCCCCAGCCCCACGAGGGGCCCCTGAGCGAGGGACCTGCGGGGGATCTGGCACCAGGGACGCGCCTCGATGCAGCTGAGCCCGGACCTGGTTGAGGAGCATGGGGCTGTGCCGGGCAGGCAGGTGTCTGAAGGTGCCCAAAGAGGCATCTCCGGTTAGTCCACTGATCCAAGAGTTTCTCTCTCTTGGGTGAGTGGTAAACGATGTGGAAAAAGAGGAGGAGGGTGACCCCGCGGCACAGGGGATACCTGCACCTGCTCCTTGATAATTTCACTTTGACTCCTTGTGGTATGGGAGCAGATCTCTTCGCATGCTTCTGCATCCTCCCATCCCCATCTGTAAAACATTTCCTTTGTCCCTCTTTTGCATCCCAAGCTTTCCATGGCCAAAAAAACCCAACAACCAACCCTAAAAAACCAAGCTATCTTGGATTAATCAGTACAAACTGCACCTATTGGTTAAAGCTTCAAGTGCTGCCACAACACGAGAAGAAAAAGCCCCAGGTCCCTGCCTCCCTCCTGGGTGTTGCCACTGTGCACCGTAGCAGCTCAGCTTGGCAGCTGGCCTCCACCCAACCGCAGGAAGATCAAAGGGTGGTTAAGTAGCAGCCCAGGCTTTATCCAGTTGCTCTTATCAATCTTCATAACAAAGAGAAAAACAACTCGACCATCTCTTGTGGGAAATAAATTGAGTGCACTTCTGTGCTCGCCTACGTTCCCGTTTCTTCAAGAATTAGCCCTATTGATGAGGCCCAGGTGAAGAGCACCAGAAGCAATTAAAGCGAGTGCTGTACCTCGAGGTGTACCTTGATAATATTTCTGTTCTCCTCTCTTCCCTATGTCCCTATCTCACACTAGCATCAACACGAGGTGCATTAGAGATGATGCTTCACAAAGCAAAGCTGCACTTCACACCAAGAAAGCCTTGATCCAAATGCACTTCAATTAGCAGAGTGCAGGTCCCAGGGACTCCTGGGCAAGCTGCAGCTGTAGAGATTAAGACAGAGGGATGCTTCGGAGTCAGGGAAGAAGATCTGGGGTGGAGTTTACTCTATTTTTACATCCTCCGCTCCCCATTTTGGCCACTTCCCAGTTGCCTGGCCAAGACCCCTGAGCCAAGGCACTGCCTGGGGATCCCCTGGACGCCGCAGGTCATGTATCCCCCAGGCCCATCAGATCTGTCAGAGCAGACACTAGATCTTCGATCAACGAGATCCGAGACTTAACCTCATTTACAGGTTTTCTCAACAAAGGTCAAAACTTATCTGGCTGCTGAGACCCCCCTACTCTTACACCTGGAAAGGAAACATTTTGCTGTTAATTAATTCGTTCAGATGAAACCAGCAAAAATGTCAATGTAACAAATTAGACACTCATTGATTATTGGCTTAAAAAAAAGAGTTAATGGTTCTGTTCAGGAGAAGGGGGTTAGGCAGGTCTTTAAAGCGATACACACACGCAATACTTTATCGTTCGCACAGGCTCTGGATTTGGCACTTTAGTTGTAAAAATACGTTTAGAAATTGTCTGAGTCTCTGTTATTCCCTTTTTGGGGTGCTGCTGGGGCAGCTTTCTGCTGCGCGGTACACTGTGCGGATCCAGCCCTCTCTCTTCGTGCGAGCTAACCGGATGGCTCGAAGGGTAACACCGACGTGAAGCCGTGCAGAAGCAGTCTGCTCCCTGCCATCTCAACGGGAGAAGGTCCACCAACGAGCATCACGCTTAGGAAGCACCCAGAGACTGAGCAAACGCTGCACACAGACCAGCCAGCAGCCGAGTCTTGGAGGACACAGGCTTGACTCAGCTATGGCCTGGCTCAGGAGAAACTGAGGTTACCGACAATTAACAGCAGCAGTTTATGGTCAAACATGACAGAGCTGAAGGTTCCGCAGAGACACAAGTCTAAAGAAATTACAACAGAGGATGCCATCTGCTAGCAGCACAGAAATGTTCAAACTAATATCATGCCAGCCGCGGCTGGAATTCATATGCAACCCCCGAACTGGCTGAACAGCATCTCCTTCTCTCTCTCCTCTTACCAGCCTTGAGTTGGGACTCTGCTCGTGTACAGAACAGTAACGGGCAGGAGGGTGCAGCAGCGGAGCGAAACAGGAAAAAACCCAGATGCTTTCTATCTGGTGCTGGGGGAAGGCTTCAGGCAGGATTCAAAGGGCAACCTCAGCAACACGCAGCGAAGAACAATTCAAGGCAACAGCAATGACATCTGAGGACTCTGTTTTTAAAATCGCAGTGTGGTCACTGCGAGGAGCTGATTGAAATTGTGTGTATTTTAATCAAAAATCTGCATTGTGGATTAAACTTTAGAAAGAAATCACATAGCAGTATTTAATTAATCAAGGCTTTAAGTGACCTAAATGAAAATACTCTATAATGATAACTCCTTGCCTGGCTGAAGTCAGTTTGTACCGATGATACGTATTATATTTCCTATACACTGGAATAATCACAATTAGTTCCCTGCCTAGAAAAGTCACTTTGCCCTAGTAAATCATGTTTAGAGCAACCCTGAAAATAAAGAGGGTGTTTAACAGCGTAAGGCACAGCAGCCAGCCAGTGCGCGGTCTCGTAACCTGCTTGTAGCCCGGAGGTGACTAAAGCTGTACGGAAGGGCTGTGACCCCCGAAAAGATGTGCCTTCAGCCCAGCACACAATACGGTAAGCCCCAGCGTATCTTCAGAAAATACATCCACACCCAAAAACCACCCCTCATGTTGTCAAGAGACCCCTTTCACTGAACGTCTCACGGTTTGGAATATAACCAAGCATCGGTGGGAACGGGAAATTTGGCCTTTACCCAGAGAGCAAGGGTTGAGCCTTCCTAAGAAGAAAGGTAGCAGACACCTGCGCACGGGGGCATCTCCATCACCTTCCTCTGAGACACAGACATCCTCCGCTAGCTGCTGCTGCCAGTCACGGACAGGTCAGGCAGCCCCAGGGTCCTCTCCTGCCCACCCCGTTTTTCGTGCAGTCACACACTCTCGTACTGTCTCGGTACGCTGTAATTCACAAAATGCATCTCACTCTGCTGTCTCAAATGGTCATCTTCCGACATCTCTTATTTTTACCTGGCTTTTAATAAACCGGTGATATGTTTGCTTTCTTTCACAGCAATAGGAGAAAACAACAAAAATTTCTCCCATCAGTTCCAGACCCCTCTGAAAAAGAGCATGACTGCAGTCTAGTTTAACCACAGCAGGCATGTCCTAGGGTAACAAGGATATGATGAAACACATGCTTCGCAACTGAGTTTAAAAAAAAAAAAAAAGAAAAAGAAAGGCTACATTCAATGGCAGAAAAAATTGATTTAACCACATAAAATATTACAAGCAAAAATCAGAGGTTAGAAGTAGAGTTGAAATGCAAACCATTACCTCCATTATCCAAAACAGGCTGTTTATTTACAGCTAGAAACTGTAGAAATGACTTGGCTTAATCGTAATTAAAACCTTTTGGTATCTTTAGAGCACCAGAAGCGTTCCACGCAAAGGTAGCAGGGCCGTGAGGCGGAGGAGATGCTATGACTTAGAACAAGGACATCTTGGGCTGCAAGGAGAACAAAACAAAACCCTGACAAACACGATGTTAGGCTAAGAACAATTCCAAGTGTGGCAAGAAAAGAGGGTTTGTAATTGAATTTGTAAAAGGCCATACAGCAAAACTAGAGCTAAACATATATTAGCTGGAAGAGGCATTTCAAGTGAGAAAGGATCACCCACTGGGGAAGGCGCAGAAGCCGTTGGAGCTTCGTGCCTGCTTTTGCCTCAGAAAAAAAAAAAAAAAAAATTTGTTTGTTGCATTGAACAACTCCCGTCATCTCCCTGGGGCTGCGCTGCCCACCTGCGAGCACGGGAGAAGCTGGTCCCTGCTCCCAGGCTTTTCCTGGGCTCTATCGACATCCACGCAGATGGCGATTTCCTCCCTGCAGAGCCTGTGTCTCCCACGATGGACCCGTTGGGATCGACAGAGGTGCGAGATAATAATACAGGAGATCTTCTTGTCTGCAAGCCTCGGCCCCTCCACCAAGGTAGCAATGGGAGCAGTTCTTGCAAACGCTTATGAACATCTTTGCATTTCAGAAATAAACTCTTTGAGCAACTGCGTTGCTGAGAGAATTGCTGCAGGCAGTCTCTGCGAGAGCGGAAAACCTCCAGGGAAGGGTCAGGAGCTTTACTTTGCACTTACACAATCTAAAACGTAGGCACATGTCTTCAAACAAGCTGAAATGAGCTCTACCACGTTACGGAAACCTGATCTTTAACACCGGAGCCTCAGCAGCCGCAACCCAGCCCGTCTCCCTGTGGCACCGGCTAACGCTCAGAAACAGAGAGCATCCCGTCCAAACCTCCACCCACGTCCAGACCGCCACGCACCCTGCTGATGCGCTTCTGCAGTGCTCCCGAGTCACTCTGGACCGTGCACAGCTTGCTGGCACCGTACCCAGTGCCCCCTCCCTGGGAGCTCCCACGGTGACCCGCTGCCACCTGCAACCTCGCTGCAAGGGTCTCGCTGGGCAACAAAATTGTGCCGGAAAGAGGTGAAAAAATAGTAAGAAATGGGTGTGTTGAAAACAGATTCCAGAGCTGGGTGTTCCCTTCGTGCACCGTGGTTGAGCCCCAGATCCACGCAGATGTTTTGGCTGAGCCACAGTATTTTCTCACCTGCACCAGGGTAAATCAGGCAGAATCCCTCAGGACCTGGAAACTGGGTGGCCCTCAACAAACTTCTTGTTTAAAAAGGCAAACGAATGAGCACAAGAATTCAGTGATAGTTGGAGCAGGTCAGCGTGAATTTATGCTGAGATGCATCATCACTCTGAGTTTGAAAAGTGCGTGTCTTACCTGTCCTAGGCATCGTTTTCTTCCAGCATCGAAGGCGAGAGACAAGCCACTCGGGTGAGCAACTCTACCCAACAAGGCACGTGGCAAGGCAGACGGGAGGTGCGCAACACGGCTCGCGCTAACCTAATGAAGAAGTCCTCTTCACCTTGTCCTTTGGTATCTGGTCCCTCTAACCTGGTCTGGATGATACAAGGTATTCAGGAAAAAACATAAGTATGCCAGTTGCATCTGCACGTTAAACCAAGAATAAAGCTTCAGCTGGGGCCGTATCCAATTCTTTGGCACATCAAGGATGGGAAAGGATGCGCGGATGGCTCGTACACTAACCCACGCTCTCCCTGCCAGAGAGCTGTGCCAGAAGTTATCAAGAAAGCTGCAAAATGAAAGCATGATATGCTGTGGTAATTATGTGTGCTTGGATATATTTTGGTTTTTTTTACAAGCGTTCTGCCTTTTAGTAAATATTCTTCAGCATTTCTGTTGTCCTACTGCAGGGCAGTTAGCTGTAAAAAATGATCGCCTCATCCTTATTAACTCCATCAGTGCCACAGATGGCCATCCCGGGCCAGCTGCAAGAGGGCTGAAGGTAGCTATAAGATTTGGAGGGACCAAGGAGGCCATCTGGCACGACAGAAAGTTTAGTGGCATCAGTGACTAATCTGTGTCTTTTCAAGGGTGGCAATTCTAACATCCCTCAGCAATTGCTCAAAGTACATTTACCCTACCTAAAGCAAAGAAAAAAGTTTCTTCGGATCCCTCCAAAAGAGAGAAGTCTTTTGTTTGTGCCACTCATTCCGGACCAGCGTCTGTTGTGGTCCCCTATCGCAATTACACAGGTAACACTACTATTTGTAAAGAGCTTCAAAAACTCGTTCCCCTGCATATTAATTATCGTCTCTTTGAATAAACGCGCAAACCCGTTGACTGGAGATGTGTAAATATTTACAGGGCCCGCCCAAGGAGGGTCAGAAACCAATATATCACCTGAAGGAAGAATACATGCTCAGCGACCGTAAAGACCTGATCTCGCATTTGCCCTGAGCAATTACAGTTAAGTAACTGCAATACGAGCACATATTTAAGTACTTATGCAAGGAAAAGGGGTTGATGACCTCGATTATATTTGCATTGTGTTTCCTGTTGTTAGCACTTCCTTGGTGGAATTACTGCAATCCATCTTGGACTCCAATTTCATCTGCCAGCTGCCCGAGACTGCAGCCAGCCTTTGGAGAGGTCCAAAAATGCTTAGAAGTTGAGCTGTATTTCTTCTTGCACAGCTCTTCCATCCTGTCTCAGCAGCTGCTCATGTCTCCATACAGCCTTGTCGAGGAGATCAGCAGAAGCAAATTTGCCCCAAAGCTCCTCTGAAGCCCAAGCATCATCCTCAGCAGATGGATAAGCACAGCTTCAACTGGCTGGCTCTCAGTCTGCTCTGTTGAATGGCTACGCTGATGCAAGACGTTTCAGAATAGCTTGATTGCTGTTATTTAACAAAAAAAAGGGGACTTCCTGCAACTTTCTTTTGCACGCAAAAGTGTCATAGCTGTAGCTTCGGGGAGGTAACATTTTGTATTTTGCAGACAATTGTAAATCTAGCTATTTGCGTATGATTTGTCACCTGAGGACTCCATGCAGGTACACACCCCCCAAAAAAATGTTAAGTGTCATAAGGTGAAAGACTAAGAAGTTGTTAAATGCCATCATGAGGGTGTTTGTTTTCTCATGCCTTAGCCTGGAGAGAAGGACCCTGGTTATGTACTATTTCCGTGCTATTTTGCCTGCTTCATTCAGCACACAGGATGCCTAGGTTGGGAACGGCAAGGTGGTTTGCAGGTGGTGTGCTCAGCCTCTTTGTAGTTCATTTCCAATGCAGAAGTTCCTCTGCTTCTGCCTGGAGACCGTTCTTCATGGGTTTGGGTTGTCCTCACAGAACTGTGCCCCGGTGCAAGAGTAAGGGATTCCACAGGCCCCTCCAAAAGCCCTTTGTGTCATTCTCTGTTCCTTGCCACCAAGCTAAGGTTTGACTTGCTTTAATTTGAACAAAAACCTAAAAAAAAAATAAAAATCAAGTCCTGTTATGGTTAGTTGGGGCACCCATTTGGAAGTTGCTGCATCTTACATCCAGACAGAGATCAAGGTGACTCATGCTGAGAGGGAAGAAGCGTTCATCTGCCCAGCTCCAACTCTGCTTCGTGGGCAGACCGCATCCCTCATCGCTCCACAACGCACCTCCTTTCCCAGCGTGGGCACAACCACTGAGAGCCCTCTGTCCTGAAACGGTGCGTCCAGCCTCAGGGGAAATTAACATTCCCAATTTTCTCATTAAATTCTAAAACGTTCTTCTCCTGCCAGCTCCACCAGAGCAGCACGCGGTGCCATCTCTCAGAGGGCCAGCTGCAATATGGAGATCTCCAGATGTCGGGAGGTTAGAACAGCCGGACCTGCTCAGAGCAGCATCAGTGTCCGGTACTAGTGTCACCCTACACCCACAGATACCAAGAGGAAATGCAGAAAAACCCAGGACAGGCTGCTGTGCAATAAGCTTCCTTAAATCCTGGAACACGGAGGTTTACATCTTTTGTAACAGCTTTTTTCGACGTAACGTAACTGGAGAACTTGGTTACAGCAATATCTTGGGGCAATGAATTCCCTAAGCCATGTATGAATTGCTCACAAAAGTGTCTTTTTATCACTTTCAGTTCTGTTACCTTTCAAGTTTATTCAGTGTCCCTTTGAATGAGACACTGTTGTAATTGTCTAAGAAATAAATTTGATTGCCTGCTTGACCTTCTTTATGCCGTTTATTACAGTCATTTCATTTTCTATTCATTCTCTCCTGGGAAAAAAGAGAGACAATATCGTCACTCTAGCCACACTTGGAAGTATTTGTATTGCCTGTCTCTAAGCCTTTGTTGTTTCCTTGTTTTGTTTCGGACGCGGCACAACCAGAACTTCAAGGTGGGAGCCCACACTCAGCAATGGCAACGTCAGCTTTGTCACCATTTATTGCTTCTTTTTTTAAAGAAGTCATAGTTTCTTGCTCCCTTTTGTCATCAGAAAAGGAATAGAGAATAAAGCAGAGAGCATTGCAGTGATCCTGTACCGGTCCTGCATTGTGAGTGACGGTGCAGATCTGGTCCTGTTTCACAAGGTCCCACAGAAGATCTGGAAAAGACACTGAGAATGGTAACGCTGTCATGGAAATGTTCCGGGAAGGCTTCTGTGCAGAAAATGATTACACAGATGATCTGCAAAATCGGTTAGTTGTCTGCTGAGTCAGGAAGACTTGGTCAGAAGAGAATGACTAGATCAGTGAGCCTTCTCCAGTGCTAGAGCTTGGGCAGAGGCACCAAAGCTGGGGATCAGCAGGCTCAGCACAGCTACAAGACACCAGCTTTCCCCCCCCCAACGGGCATTTCCTTGCACTTGCTGACCCCAGCGTCATTCACCAGGGTGGTCTCCAGTTCTCCTGTTCTGTTGGGTCTTCTGAAGGTCAGCAATGTCCAGAGCTGATTGTCCTACTTAACTACGGGACACCTGCAAAGTCAAATACCGACAAAGAACACTCCTGCTCCGGCATCTTACTCTCTACTAACACTGAGTGTTGATCACTTCTTCCAGTCTTGAAGCCCACTTCCAAACAACAGTGGATCTTCATCCATCCATCCATCCATCCATCCATCCATCCATCCCCATATGGCATCTTAGCCACCTGTTTGACTCCTGATTTGACATACTTACAGACTTCTGCTTGGAGCTGCCACACTGTCCTTCATGCTAACTGGTTTCCCTTGTATTTTTCAGAGCGGTACATGGTCCTACTTTTAGACACCATTTTGACCTATTATCTGTTGGCACCAAGTTCAGCAATGCTCAGCAGCACCCTTTGAGCGGTTCAACGCTCGGCACAACTGTGCCCATCCCGCCATACAGACAACTGCCCTGCTGCCAAGTTCTGCCGCGTTCATTCCAGCAGCACCCCCAAGGACTTACCACCGTTCACGTCACAGGCGTCGTGCCGAGCACAACTGCATTACCATCGCTGTGGTTTGCTGAGTCGCTCGCAAGCTATTTCCAAAGCTGGCCCTGTTCTGTTTGTTTTGCTGTTTTCCACCCAGACACAATATTTCTTCCT
This sequence comes from Balearica regulorum gibbericeps, assembly GCF_011004875.1. Classification (NCBI taxonomy): domain Eukaryota; kingdom Metazoa; phylum Chordata; class Aves; order Gruiformes; family Gruidae; genus Balearica; species Balearica regulorum. Next base: position 1,412,505 of record NC_046192.1, on the reverse strand, counting down.
GGTCTTGGACGGGTCGGTCATGAATGGTATGAAATGGCAATGAACAACCAGGCTTCTGAGGGGGGGGGATATCGGATGGGACGCAGTCCGGGACCCGCCGAAGCGCTTCCCCAATTATTCGAAGGGCTCGCTGTTCAATGACAGGCACAAAGCCCTTCCTCTATGCTGGATGCGTTCTCCCTGCAGCGCTGGGAGCTTTTGCCAGCCTGAGAAATGAGAGACTGGGACTCAAAAGAAGTAATCTTTTAAAACATAAATGGCCAAGCTGATTTACTTCCAAAGACGCAACAACAACAAAAAGAATTGCTGTTGGGCAGGGACCTCATTTGCCAAGCTTCAACAGAGCAAAATTTTACAGCAAAGTTATAACCACTTTAAATACCATTGTTGGTTTATAATGGAAAAGCTGGCAGACTGTTAGCTGAGCCTGCTCCTCCAACTGATCCTTCACCACGATGCACGCTCCACGTATGCGATAATTTGAAGATCCACGTGATAAATTTTGGATTCATGTGATAAACCATAGAAAACAATCCTTAGCCACTTGCCCCATGATTTTTCCAGATCCAGGACATTTCCAGAATTTCCTCCAGTAGTTCACTCCCCTCAGTCACCCCTCTTCAAAGCCAGAAGTAGAGGAGCAACAACAGTCCTGAACTGCCCAGAGCCTTAAGAAACTATCTCTGATAAATAACAAAAAAAAGAATAGTGAGCTTGTGGAGAAGAGACCGTACCCCAGGGAAGTCAAACTTGAATGTAGTATTGATGAATGGGTGCACAAAGTCCTAATATTAGCAATAACAGAGGCACGTTTCGATGTGCGTTACTACCGGCTCCTCCTCGGAGGTGCTGGAGATGTAGGCTAACTGAACCAGGTTTGCAGAAGACAGCACAGATTTAGGTGTCTGTGTTAAATGACCTTTCCGAGGTGTCCGGAAAGTGTTACATTTAGCTGCTGTTTTCCGAAAAAATCCCTTTTTGGGGCATTTCACTTGGGGACCCCAGAACAAAGCCAACCACAAGATTCTCTTCAGCAAATCTTGGCCAGGACAACCAAATCCAACGGGGCGTGGGATGCAGGAAAAAGAAATGAGATTATGTTTGCCTGGACTAGCTTCAAGCCCTCTCTTACGTTGCTCCTCTGCTGTGGTTTGTATCATCTCCCTCTCGCAAGCTAAGCCATACACCAGCTTTATAACTGGGACCTGGAGTCTCCCGTACCATCCGAGCACGAACGGAGCGAGGCAGGGCTCGAAGCGTGGCCCCAAAGTGTGATGAAGCTGATGAAGAAGAGCCACCAGCCCATTTCTTTCTTCTCCCCAGGACCTGAGCCTGGCCGGGTTGCAGCACGTGCATGTTTCAGAGACGCGGTTGGGGTGCAGCCTCCGACAGCATTATTTCGGGAAGTTCATGGGGAAGCTGAGAAAGCCGTCGCGAGCCTTGTGTTTAGTTTGCATTCATTTCCTTCCCAAACTCTCATTACCCGAAAGAGAAAGAGAGAGAGAGTGAGTGCATTCAAGTGGAAATGGTTGGAGTGCACTTAGAGGAATTTAGCCAAAAGGAAAAGGATAGATGATGGTGGCTTTTTTAATTTTTTTATTCTCTCTGAAAAAAAAAAAAAAATCCTCCAGAACTTAAAACTGTTTTAATCAGCTGAAAAACATACGTGGGCTTTACAGCTCTGAGACAGCTTGCACAGGCTCTGATAAATGCCTATCGCTCATTTGCATACGCTAACAGCTACACTTTAATCAGCCTCCTAATCCCTGATGATATTAATGAATTTTTTTTATGCTCTCTCTCTCTCTCTCTTCCTTCCCCCCCCCCCCTTTTTTTTTTTTTTAGTATCATGTTTGCTAATTCAAAACCGATCAGCGGCTTCTGTGTGCCTTTTTTTATGCAGGAAATAATGGGTGAGCTTGGTACTCCTGTTATCCTGCTCTCACAAATAATTAAGACTACAAAGGGTACAAATCAGTCTGAATGCACGGCACAAAGGCTCAAGCTATGCAAAGGTCTTTTTCTCTCTCTCTCTCTTCTCTCTCTCTTTCTCTTTTTTCATTTATTCTCTTCTTCTGACAAGAGGTGGCTTAGAAAGATACTTAGTAAAGCAATGAACTGGTCACTCCCAAAAAGCATGAATTTCCCAGCCATTTTAAATGCTCGTGATACACATATGGACTTCTTTTTTTTTTTTTTTTTAAAATGAATGTTTGCTCACTCCGTTATTTGGTGCATCCTGCTTTTGGGGGAGGAGGCTGCCTGCTAGAGAAATCTTCCACTGAAACGTTTCACCTTTGTTTTGGTGGTTCTGCTTTTTCTCCTCAGGAGGTCTTGGCATGGGAGGATGCCACAGATTTTTGAGGGCGGGAGACCTGGAAAGGTCTTTCTTGCATATGTGGTCACAGGGAAAAGGAGCGGCGGAACAAATGATTCCACTTGGTGTGAAAAACTGGCTGCATGAGCCCAAATGGAGGAAATTTAATCCAGCTTCAGAGCAGATCAGAGGCTGTAGGTGCGTTTTGGTGTTAACCCAGGCTCCAGACTACCCAGAGACCTTGCGTGAACTCCGGCTCATTAGGTAATTTCCCTGGCTCTGTCCAAGGTCAACTGATCGATCCAGCTGCTTCAGCCCTGCAGACCCTTCCCTTCTCCTGTTCACCCTTGGGTGCAACCATCAAACCGGAGCTTGTATGACACCCACCGCAAGTCACCTCTACAACTGCAACAGAGCGACTGACCTCCACGAGATCTTCCCACTTGGAACACCTTCTCACCTTGAAATTAAATCAGGTGATTTAGGATTTCTGGATTTTCCTTCTGGATTTTGCAGGGAGCATGAAATGTTGCTCCGCAGACCAGTAGGCAGCCAATAAAAGTGCTACAAACTGTGATTAATCTGCGTAGCAATGGATTGATGGACATGCAGAGACCAACATGGTGGACCAACCAAGGGAGACTTTCAGAAACGCGCTTTCTCAATGCATTTGGTGACGAAGAGAGGGACCCAAGTCACATCACTGGCCATATATAACATTGAAAACTGCTGCTATGGTTCCATAAAAATAAAGCACACTGGCACTGGAAGACAAAAGGACAGCTGAACCTGAGTTGGTGACAAAACAAACATACCAAGTGTATACAGAAACTAACCAACTCAGTCAACAGAAAATAGTCACTTTCATCAAAACAAGCTAAATAAGGATTTAAATAAACAGAAAAACCCTGGTGCAACATCTAAAGGAAGCCTGCAGGCATGTTTGAAGTGTGCAAGTCTAGACTTCCAAATTCAAGAGGATTTTCGTACTAGAAAGCTGGGGAAGGTTGATGGAAAAGATGCATATTTTGCTAAATAGTGATTTTCAGGGATGCAAGCAAGCATCTCTATAGGGTAGTCTCAGCGCTAACATATCGTGCCCAGATCTGAAAGGATTAAGATGATACTGAAACACCAGCAGATAATCTGATGTTTAGGATGACCATGAGCATGGACAACACAAAAATGCTTCTGCAAGACCCCCTTGTGCAAGAGTTGGCGCAAATGCTGAATGTAACGATCTCTCCATGAAAAGAGGTCCAGGTAAACTAATACCTTTTTCTTTTCTCTCTCTCTCTCGCAGTGAAGAAGCACTGCTGAATGTTCCCCGCAGATAGTCCAGAACAGCCCAAATATAACTGAAAACAGAATGCTCAGTGTAAAGAGAAGCATCGCCACTGGAACATTCTGAGGGAGCTTAAGACCCAAGTTGATGCAAGGTCATTCTGGTCATGGCTGCCTTGCACGATGATATCTGAGCCGGTGGGTAAAACACACCAAAAGCTGCGCTTGTACTGAAGACAGAATACTGGCAATTGTTTTAGATCATGAGTATTTTCATGAATATGTTTATGGGAAGAATTCAATCAAGGTAGAAAGAGACCATAAAGCACTAGGAGCCATAGAGCAAAAATCCATTGTACAATGAGCCACCTGGACTTCAGAAAAA